>NC_071468.1:33742728-35124603 GCF_028500815.1 Rissa tridactyla | reverse complement strand
ACACCTGACTCATACCTGTCATCATTCATATACATCGCCAGGATGCCAGGTACTTAAGCAGGGTTAGATTTGAGTACACTTGACTTGCAGAACTACATCATGGGCTGCCCTCTCTCCTTCTTTGGCTCTCCAATAATTGTATAATTCAAAGTTCATCTGCAAGCCCAAAAGGAACTTTAGTTCTTGCAAAAGAAAAAGAAGCATAGAGCTGGGTTATCTTTGGGAGCGGGATAGAAATGGTGCTTTGCTTGAATGAAAATCTCTTCTTTAGGAAAGCAAAAGCCGGGCTGCAAACCTACAGAAGAAAGCCTCTTCTTCCTGAAACCAAGACACTTGGGGTCTATGCTGGGGTGCCAGTACTGGCTAGAATTCCTTCGAGGCTGACAGAGGCGGCAGACTTTGCCACAGTCCCTGAAGTATATTTTGAGCCAAATGGGGAGAAGTCAGATCCATTTTCCACTGGGGCTAAAACGGCTGTGAATCTAGCCAAAGGCTCAGTCGCTCACGCCGGTGCGGGAGAGCTGGGAGGCTTGCGGCAGGGCTGGGGCTGGTTTCCAGCAGCTCCGGTCTGGCTGTGGAAGGTGTGACAGCTTGGCAGTTCGGCCTAGTATGGAGCCTCCCGTCAGCCAAAGAGCTTAGCGCTCCCCAGGGCTTTCCTCCAGGCCCCAAATCCTCCCTCTGCCTTGGGGACTTTGCTCAGTTTTGGAGGTCAGCCTAGAGCAGCTATGTACAGTTTCACTTTTGCCGTCAGAGGACACCTGTGTTGCAGGAAGCTCTCACAATAACTCTGTAAACATGAATGAACATGTTTCCCTAATAATGTCAAGCGAAAAATCCCATATTTTTCTCTTCCTTAATGAGCGATTCTTGCCCTTCAGTGTCTCTGACCTGGAGCACATGTTATTACTGTCGGGTGACAGTGCTGTAATCCCATTCTTATACTTGATTTATGAAGGCAGGGCCTGGGGCTGCACAGGGTCAAGGCCCCGTTACGCTAGACACTGTACAAGCTCTTAATGAGGGAGAGAGTCTGTACCTCATAGAGGATGGACAAAAGGTGGGAGTGAAAATGAAGGCACAGCGGCCGAAGCTGGAAGGGAGCCGATGTCTCCCAAATCCTGGAGGAACAGCCCAGCTGCTGACTTTGCTGCCTTATAAATATTCCTGGCTTTCTGGCAGCTCTGCTGTGGTTCTAGCTCTGGCGACAGAAGAGCCTAGCATTTTGCAGTTGTTCCACCTAATGGGTCAAGCAGCACTTATTGGATGTACAGACGACAGTGGATTTAAGTGACACATATGCACTTGATTATGGTTTGCTAGGGGGAGAGAACCACATCTTCAGGCATGGTTCAGGGGATGCTTTTTTCCAGCTCCTCAGGTTGGGAGTGCCCGTGTGAATATAACCACAGTGACGCACAGAGCCAAAGGATAGATGGGTCCGGCAATTAAATAGAAAAATCTGCTTAATTGCATTAAAAAAAAAAAAAAAAGCACGCTTCATTAATGACCTCAGGACAGATGCTGATGAGCTCTGCATGGTGCCCCAAAGGTTAACACCGGCTGCCTCTTACAGCACTCATGCAGACAGGAAACCAGAGCAGATGGCAGAGCAGAGCTTTCACATTTAATGGGATCTCCTTCCTCTCCAAGAGGAACAAGACGAAGCAAATGGACCGTCCAGTGTTGGCTGCAGCTCGTGTGTGGTCTGTGAGCGCCACGATGCGTGGATCCCATAAGGACTCCTACTCAAGGGGTGGTTTCTGCGAAGCATTTCGGCGGAGATGAGACCAGCCATGCTGAGTGTCGGTGGAGGGCAGCACCTCGGCTGCCTCCTGCCATGTGGGAGCTGTCAGGGCCATGTTGGTCTGCAAGTATTTCTTGGTAAACTGTGGGGACTGCAGTGCAGAGAAGGAGATAGGGTTAAACGCCCATCCCCAGACAAGATCTGGAGATTGCTGTCTTTCCCTCGCCCCTTTGCCAAGAGCCAACCTAACCCCCACTCAACCTCCTTGGAAAATCCTCCTTGTGCTCTAAAAGCAGCAGAGCACAGATGATCCATGCCAGTCTTTTCCTTTCCTGAGCAGCCTGCCTCACATCTGTGTTATGTAGGTTTTGCCTACTGCAGGTACCTGGACTGGACAAACCCTCTTCCCATAGTCTCTTTCTGCACTTTCTTCCCACATCCATCACCACCAGCAGAATTTGGGAGAGCCTCAGGGGAACCATGCACAAGCCTGTCTCTTCTCTGCTCCAAAAGTAGACTAAATTTTGGGAAGGGGAGAGGGAGGAAGGAAGAACAAATCCTCTTTCACCTCATGATGTGCACATGTGTTTTCGGCTCGCTTCCTTATTCTAAGCTCTCCCACTTCACTCCTTTCCCCACTCCTTAATAATTCCAATAAATGCCAGGTCCAATCTCACTTAATGAAATGTACACCTATTAAATGCATGATGTGAAAAAATAGCCCACCCTAACTCCCTGCCTCGAAACTCAGCTGCAACGCATGCTTTTTACCATGCAGTCAGATTATTTTTACCAGGTCCCTAGGAAATTTCGAGTAAAATAAACAAGCTTTCAAAATCTGTAAGATTCCCAACTCACTTCAAGGAGGAACCCTGAGATGTTATTCAATCCTTGGAGCCATTTGTTTCACGTGTGATCCCAAACACTAACCAAAGGCAACATAATATGATAGGTATTTACAACATATCCATTATCTTATCAGAGCTTCAGGTACAGCTGTAAATAGCCTGTTCCAGCTGGGCAATCTGCTGAGTTAAATGGGTTCTACTTTTAGAAGCAGGAACTGGAGAACATGTCCCATTTAAGCTCAGATTCACTTGCACCCGAGGGATGGAAACTCAAACAGCAGACCTCAGCCGCAGAGGAGGTCCATATTCCTTGAAAAGTGTCCCCCTCCATCTGATGCAAAAGATCAGATCATGCCACTCATATGGGCGTTTTGTTGACAGAGTCCTGTTAGTGGCTCACCAAGCGTAGAGAATTGCTGTTCCCTGGATGGGAGGTAATTTTGCACAGTCAGCCAAAGACAAAAAGAAATGTTAAGGCTGAAGGTGGAGAGAAAAGAGACCACATTGGAAGCTGCAAGAAGAAAGGGAGGGGGCAGAGAGACGGTGGATGGAGGAAAGAGGAAAACATGAAAAACAAGACCGTAGAAAAATTAATTTTTAGGGAAAAAGCTTTTCCACTGCTTCCCTGGCTATGACTAGCCTTAACAGGACGTGGTATTTATTCTTTGCTTGCTGCCACACACCATGTGCCCGGCACAAGTGGCTGATCTTCCACACCAGGACCCCTGGCAGCAGCATCTCCTTTGCACAGTGTCAGAAGGAAACAAACCTGTTAAACTTAGATTCAGTCCTTAGGCTTAAAAAGAGCCTGGTGAAGAATCAGAAGAATTGGGTTGCATTGAGTCAGAGCTCGTCTAGAAACCAATGGTGTTTGAAAGAAAGAGAAGTAAGGAAGTTTTCTCTCTGAGGCACGGGGAAACAGCAGCCCATTCCAGCATGATGGAGATTACTCTCCGGTCCTTCAGAAACATCCCAGAGGCAACTGTACCAGAGATCTCCTGTCAGGAGGTGCTGTAGACCATTTTTATCGTCTAGCTGGCTAAAACGAAACCCTGCTCATTAATGGTTGTTTGGCAGCTGACCTGAGAGCGGGTGATTCATGGGGAGTGACCACAAGGGGAGGTTACTGCTGGAAGTGGACTTGAGTTGACAAGTAGCACCAGAGATTTGGGAACCTAGTGAAACTAGCGCTTGGAAGCGTTAACAAGCAGTGAGCCAGTGGCAGTGAATCTACTTAGAGATGCATACCAGGGCACAAAACCCAGTGCCAGGGTAAACAGAAAGCAGAGAACAGATTAGTTTGCAGTAAACGTGGAAGCAATTGCAACAGAAAACAATGAGTCCGACAAAGATTTAGTTACAAACTTTCAATGAAAGCATCCCATTTAACAAAAGTATGCTGCTTTTGGCAAACGGCAAAGACATACAAAACCAAAGTGCATTTATGCACATATGGCTGAGGGGACAAAGACTTGGAACAGATATGTTTCATGATGAGACAAAAACTGCAGTTCTTCAGGTTTCCATTTACACGTACCCAGTCAGGCTGGAGAGGAGGCTGCTTTGTGACACTGGGGTGAGACAGACGCCCTCAAATCCTGAAATACCGTCAGTATCAGAGGAGACTTCCTACTTTTATAATTAAGAGAAAATGGCATTTCACTCATATGCGGTCACACAGGACACAAAGGGTCCATGTTGCCAAGCTACATGGGATGTTTACAGCAGGGCAGATGCTAATCAGGACACTGAGAGTGGAGGAAGCCTACGTCACACGAGTATGGGGGTTGAATTAAAGTTTACAAATGGAACTTGTTCATTGAACAGATGCAGCACCTCTTTTTAAAGAGCTGGTGGGTGGCCTTTAATGCCTTGAGATGGATTAGAAACAACATCAATATACTTACTGATGGGAATACCCAAGTGACTGAAAAACTGTGCGCAAGAATTGTTCTACAAGGACAGAGAAACATGGTAAAGTTTACCTTAATTTTGGGTATTTGCTGAGTGAATAGACACCAGCTGGACAAAATGAAACCTGCAAAAACTAAACCAAATGTCTCCTCCCCAGTCTGAGATGATCAGGGTAGTGTCAGAATTTGATGACTGGTTGAAAACGGCACGTAACTGGATGCGGTGGTCTAATGCCTAGCAAGTAGCTGAGGAAAGGTAATGGCAGAGAAGCTCAATGAGAAATGCTGGCAGAAATGCTCCCCAGGAGGAGTGAGCATCTCACAATGTAAGATTATTGTGCAAAGGGAGGAAGCAAAGATCTTTCTGAAAAGGGAAATGGGTCACCTTTGAAATGCAGGCATGTGGGAAGAAGGCATTTTAGGAGCACAGGTACCACGGGAGGTGACCTTTTGCTATTCATTTTGCTTCTTATGTAGGATAAAGTGGTGTCACTGCAGGGACAAATGGCTGTTGTACTGTGTGGCAACCTCATTTAAGTAGCCAGTGCCCACTGCCCACAGCAAACACTTGGGATTTGAGCTCATGGTTGCTGGTGAGTGGGGTGCATTGAGGACACCAATTTTCCACAGTGCTCCTTAATAGGAGGTAGAAAGCCGGATCCCTCCCACAACGGATATTCTGAGTGAGGGGTTTTCCTACAGCAATGGTTTCCGTCAGCGGCTCCTGTCTCTGAGGTCAGCCGCAGAATGGGGTGGGTGGTCAGATGGGGAAAACAGGAGAGCGAACTGTCACATTTCGCCTCCCTTGTCCCCTTCCTGGGGCTGGCAGGGTCATCTCCCGTCCTCAACCCTCCAGCGTGGGGCCAACCATAAGCTTGTCCCTTGCACGGGGGTTTGAGGGGGCTCCTTGGAGGCTGCAGGGCTTAAACGGGACAGTGCAGGACACAGGGTGGGACTGACGTTGGGACTGTGACTGAGCGAGGGTATTTTGGGGGTGACGGTATGGCCTTGATCTAGAGTGGTGTCTGGAGTGGGAGGACCTCTTGCTCCTGTCTGAGAGATGGAAGAAGGTCTGTGCATGCAGGGCATGGCAGGGAGAGGCACGAAGGTAATTCGCAAAGGGTGGCCAAAGCATGAAAAGGGACCTGTGTGGTGGAGCCAGGATGACGTGTGTCTAAAGACCGGACGTCAGCATGTAACACAGTCAGGTCCTTCACAGGGTAACACAGGGAGCTCTTTTAAACACACACATACACGCACGCACAGAAAGAACAATTTATGGTTGTGTCAGACGCACGTCTGGGCTTCTCATTAAAATTAATGAGGTAACGTCTCCGAGGCATTCTGAAACGGATGCTGCCCAGCGAGTGTGGGAAAAACCTCTATCACTTTGAAATAGCTACTTAGCAAAATCAATTGCAATTTTTACTTTCCACGACCATGCATCAAACTCACGCCAAGAGTATTGGCTACTGTTTGAAATTAGATGCAACTGACCTTTCTTCAGGGACTTTTGTTACCATGACCAAGATTCAATGTCCAGACTCACACTGAAAATATATATAATGTAATCTGTCTAGGAGATGGAATCTGTACTGGACTGGTCCTATTTCTTATCATTTATGGATGTATATGGAGGTGGGGACTTCATTGTTATTAATGTTTTTTATCTTTTCTTTTGTCTACAGAAGCAAAGAAATGAGGGAAGATGTAGCAGCAGAATAGTGTGCAACTGCTTGTCCCAATGACTACCAGCACGCTGGAAAGGAACCCATGAGACCTCAGTTGTCCTATTTGTCTGTTGTCTGCAAATAGCTGTTAAATTCCCAGCCAGAATGGGTGTCTCCCTCCCGTCCTTTCATTTCACCAGTGTCTGGTCTATGAAGAAAAGAGCAGCTTGTTTAACACAGCAAATCTGCAGTCCAGACCTTTATTACTTGCATGAAACTAATAACTCTTCCATGGCACCCAAAGAGAGTGACCAATGCAAATCCATGTGACAAAATATTTTTTCCATTTTTTTATTTAAAAGATTTTGTTTTCCCTTGCAGTGCCTTATGTTAAAGTTGCAGAGTCGATCACTCGGCTAGGAGATGCCAAGCATGAGGAATGTCTCTGCCTCGTGCTGGAGAGACATGCTGCTGCTCTCTGGTTACAGGAGCACATGCTGTATTTGGGTATGACCTCTGCCTCCTTCAGCACACAGGGCTGTCCGATCTGGGAAGGAATCGGGCTGTGGAGAAGGAAGCTGCTCTGGGTCACCTGCCCTGAGCGCTACCGATGTGGCTGTCATGGCAGAGGCAGCGAGGAGTCTCTGAAAAGTGATGCAGAGGGATGCCGTGCTGGAGAAACAGATCCTCTCCTCCCTGTCTGGGCAGCAGTGGAGTCCATTCAGGCTTTCTCTATTTGTCACTCACTGTGTGCTGTATTTTTCCTGTAGACAATATTTGTGGCAGTGCTGAGCACGCACACCTGGAGGGGAAATCAGTGGGAGCTGCACGCTGAACGTCTAAAATGCTGTAACCCTGCCAACAGCTTTGGGAAATTAAGCCCTCAGTGCTTTCATTTTGGCACCCACAATTAGAGAGAAGCTTCTGGCAACATTGATCTCTCTCTTTTTTTATGGGGCTGCACCATCCCATCTCCCATGTATGCTATGAGGAAACATGCATTGATTTTTTGAAGTTCTCTGATTTGAGGGTAAGACCACGAGGAAATTCAGTAATGATGTTTACAGGGCTGCGTGTGGAAAACAGGCCTGCAGGCCACGAACAGGGTAAGGAGGGCAAACAGCTGAGCTGAATAACCACGCATGCAGTTAAAGCAACAGAAGCCCTATGGAAAAAGAGTATGCGTTCATGGAATTAAGTGCTGTACAGTGCCATATGCTCAGGGTTGTGAATGTAGATTGCAGGGGCAACATGAAAGTCTGTAGACCCCAACTTTTCACTGGTGGGCTTCACTGGATGCACGTTTGTTTAATGTATCTGTCTGAGTGCAAAACTCTATGTGGATGCCGGGTAGACTTCCCGTGCTGGAAAAGCATTGCCTTTCCCACCAGCTGAACATCTTCCCCATGTCTCCTCCCTATATCACGTGCTACGTGATTTATTGTTACTTAAATCACAGAACAAATAAATGGCTTCATAATGAAAGTCCCTAATCACGATGCTCTGTTTTGTATTTAATAATTAGTCCTAACTGTTCTTGTGCCTGCAGATTGGCTTGTTGGCTACTTGCTATTTTTCTCCTGCTGTCTCAACCTCTCTGTTTTACTGCATGAAGGGAACAGACTCTGAGGTTTATACTGACTTTTCCAATCCATGTATTTCAGGAAATGGAAGATGCTAGTCTCTCGCATATTTTCAAAGACAGCACAGAACCTCTTCAACATGATAGATCAGTGATTTCATTTAAGCTGGAGAATTATTTTACAATATATATCATTGGTATATTTGAGTTTCATTTTGTATCAAACAGTTTGATAAAATTAAACTGGACCTGCTTTCTGCAAGTGTCCTGGATATTTTCCATTCCTGTTGTAATTGTGACATCTACTTATTGTACATTAAAAAAGAGGCAAGGGAGAAATCTCTGCTACCCCCTGTAGTCTGAATGCACTGAACCCTGACCTGCTTCTCCAGGCTTATGAAGAGTTTAATAGTATCAGACACATGGGAGCCTACAGTCATTTCATTAATAACTCATAAAAATGCAATAATGCTTGAAAAAGAGAAGCATTTCCTGACTTCCTAACCCAAGTCAGTACAAATAAAATTGCTAGATAATAAGAAATGATGAAGAGCTAAAAATGGTCCATCAACCCAACCTAAATCAGCTGGTTCTTGTCCTGGCTATGGTTCTTGCAGCACCAGAGGATTTCTGTCCTGTTCTGTTGCCATTGCTTCTGTTCTTGTGTGAGCAACTGGTCATGCCCTCTGTACCCACCTGTACCCACTCTTCCTCCTCCACTGGCTGGTGTTTTCCACAGTCTCTTCTTCAGGTGTTCTTCACCCACCTCATCTAAAGATTTGTCTGTCAAGTGATGTTGGTGTATACGTCTGTAAATATTGTGTTGTCTGTACAGCACTTCCCTTCCCATCAGACCCATGTGTTGGTTGTATGAATTTCTGCCTGACTTCTCTCCTCTTCCCTGAGCCTGAAATACCACCTGAAAGGTGGTATTTCATGGCAGCAGCCATGCTGTTGTGTCAGATTTGAGGATAACATTAACTCCATGGCAGCTCATGGTGTCATCCTAATTGTCACTGAACATCTTTACGTCTTCTCACTGCTGCTGTCTTCATCTCCTCTTCTTGATCCCTCAAGTAAATAGAAACGCCTTTCTCCCATTCTTCCTTGGTCTGCCCTCTGGGCTCAGAGGTTCTCTGTCTGCCAGCTGTGACCAAAGGCAGAAGGTGTCCCTCCAAAGTCTCTGTCCACCTCACAGCACACGGTGCCCGCTTGCTGCAGCGAGACCGCATGATGTGCAGGTGGCAGACTGCCCTCAGACCCCTAACTCGCCTACCTTGAGCATGGATCTGCTCTTCAGAAGCAATCTTCAAATGGGGAGTTACCAGCCTGGCTGCATGGCTCCCACTGCAGACGAGCCCTGTCAGTGGCTCATGCCTGGTGAGATGCTGAGCACAGACACCCTGGCTACGCTCATCCCTCAGCCCTGCTACCTTTTTTGGGACAGGGCTTGCTGCTCTTTTTGCAGAATCCTTCTTCTCTTTGCAGGATCCTTCTGCTCCTTTTGTCCCATCCTTGGAGATATCCCCCAGCAGAGAGTGCCAGGTTGCCTGGGCCTGTTCGGTCTCATGAAAGAATCAGTCCTGTTGTTTTCAGAGCCAGAGGGAGGGAGGAGGAAAGACAAGCAGGACAGTATTTGGGTATCTTGTTCCTGTGTAGCTGAGTTTAAGAGAAACCCTCAGGCCCTGTCTGCAGAGTGGCAGACCTGTGCCTCGGCAGCAGCCCAGGACCCATGCCTGATTATTTCCTATTTGAATAAGTTCTCTGGCATAAGGGTGTGGATGCTGGCAAGACAGCTGGGGAAGGATCTTGGATGCATCAGCAGCGCAGATTCCCAGGAAGAAAAAGCATGTGGACTGTTGTGTGGCAGAGCCGCAGGCTACAAAGAGCGCTTGTGGCTTTGAGTCCAAGGCAAACAGACCCTAAAATGCATTCTGGCTGATGTGTCCACATTTCTAGGCCAGCCCCGTTGGCAGGGGAGCCAAAGAGGAGAAATCATGTCTCCGTTGTATTTTTACTGCCCTCGCCATGGTACCCAGGCACCTCGTGCCTTCGGAGGTAGAGGACTGCAGCCAGCATGGGGAATAAACACTGCTTGTACCGAGGAGAGGATGATTTACCTGTCAGCTAAATGGCTGTAGTTCCCCAAGCAATTCTCTCTCCAAACTCTGCTCACACCAGGTCTCAGATCCTGTTAGACTGACCACTGTCTTTCTCCTCGCTCCCCGGAGGTGTTAGTGGGAGCGATGATGACATGCCATGGCTGGAAAGACTTGTCCGGCTGCACCGCAGCTCTGGTTCCCAGTGGTGGGTGCTAGGGACCAGTGCATGTCACGGAGACCTATCCATCTGCTCAGCTGTTTCTGGGATGACCTGCACAAGCGCACAGGCAGTGGTCAGTAGCGATCACGAGACACCCTCTGGACTGAGACACCCCGCCAGAACAATGAAGCATACTAAGGTTAGTGACTTTCTCAAGCCAGCGGCTGGGAGATATCCAAGGAATGCAATGGGAATATGACTCTGCTGGGACGCTGCCAGGGACTTAGGATCACATGCCTACATGATGCTTAATATGCCATGCAGTGCCTCTGGGCATCTGATGCCAAGCAAGGCCTTCAGCCTGGGGGCCGGGTGCTACACAGTGCAGAATTCAGAGCGGGGAGCCAGAGGGGGGCAAGCTCTAAGGGGCTGGGACTAGTCACGCTGGCCTTGTCCTCTCCTCCACCTCCCCTGTCCAAGGGTCCCCTGCTGTGCCTTGCCTGTGGGCTCCTCTGTGCACCACAGCAAGGTCCTCCATGAAGCTATGGGGTTTGCTCTGGCCTTTAAACATCATGCAGGACCACTGGTGGCTGTGGCCACTCACCACTGTTTCCTTTGCCTCAGAGAATTTCAAATGAGATACGGATCTCCTGGGGAGGTAACATGACCGTGGAGCTAGAGCTACGTCACTGTGGGCAGGTATTGGAAGAAATCCTTCTGCCTTGTTGGGGGCTGAGCTGACTTGTTCTGCTTCCTTGCCCCCAGTCCTCAAGAGAGATTTTGTCTACAGAGTGTGTGGGCTATTATCAGCTCTATTAAATGCATCTTACCTGAGGCTGACGACAGCACCCTCTTCCGTCCCTCCAGCAGCTCCTTTTACATCATCAAAAGACAACGGGTGTACTATCAGGCAAAGGTTTTGCTAAATCATGAAATTACCTCAACTTAAATGTATTTTTCTAGTGCTTGAAGCTCCAGAAGAAAGTTTAATACACCAAAGCTCTTTTGCCTGAATGCTTGGTATCAGCTTCAGAAAGAAAAATATTATTCCCTTCCAAACATATTAAAGTCTTGTGATTTCTGCCCGGGCTTACGTTTTTGGGTGCCTGAGCTGTGTTTTTTAGATGTTTGTGGGTGGCAGGAGCATAGATTCCCAGGAAAGAAGTCTCAACAGACAGAGGATAACCTTCTCCATTATGTGATTGTCCTGGAAAACACTTGCAAAAACAGAACATCATTTAATATGGGGTAGGAGGAGCAGTTGCTTCCTTTTGTTAGGCTGTGAATGACGGGTTGTTCTTCTGACAGCATTGAGACATTCAGGAGTATGAAACTGCTCTCTAATAAATACAGGGACAGGAGGTACCCAGAGAAATGCCTCTAGTGGAAGCTTTTGGTCTGGTCACTGTAATTTTTTTTTTTTAAGTAATATCAAGGCATTAAAACATAACATGAGCCAAAAAAAGATTTGTTAGCTCTCTTGGATCAGGGACCACTGTTCCAGACTGTTTTTATGCAGCTCTCAGCACTGCGGGGTCCAAACTCCTAAGGTTCCTTTCACAGCAATAATACAGATAAGAAACTCTGCCTAAAGGGCTGAGAGTAAAACATCCAGGAAAGCTGGTGGCCATGGAAAAGACATTAGTGGCAAAAATATGGCTGCAGCGAAGAAGGATTAGAACAGCAAGTTTTATAAGGTCATAGGTGTGTGGTAGATGTCCTTCTAGATCTGTGGTAAGGAAAGTCTGCAAAGGAGAAATTAATTACTGCAGAAAGAGTTAAATAAGCTCTGCCAGAGGCAACAGAGAAGGAGAAAACCATGACAAAGTGTTGTTGTTAGCTTCATGTTAGCAACATGTCATAAAAAGGGTGAAGTATTTGTAAAATTCTGCATGACAGAAGTCCACAAGGTGTGTCGTTTTAAAATAGACACTGGAGCACAAACAGAGCCCTGCACAATGTTAACAGAGTTCACGGAAAGTAAATGGAGTAAAATCTCATTGCACAATAGAAGGGTATCCAGAATGCACAGTCCTGTCACCCTGTTAACGATGTGAGATTTGGGTTTGTTACAGACAAAGAAGCCATGCCCCATAGACATTTGTACTGTGGATGCTGTTCGTGTGTGTGTAGCCAGATCTAAAATAAGGTAAGGACTGGGCACAATTAAAGGAACAAAGGAAAACGGGCTTGACAAAACCCTTAACGAAACAGACCACAGGCAAGTTTTCTCAGGTCCAGGGGGATTACTGCACTCAGTTGCAAAAGAACATCCATGCATTAATACCTAGAAAAGCTCCACTGATGGTCCTGGCTGGACCGTGGGGTGAAACAGAGTTTAGGCAAGAGGGAGAAGTCAGAAAAACTCCATGGACTTGGGAAATTATGGAAAGGCAGTTTCCCCAGAGGACTTCAGGAGAACCAAGCCTTCGCTTAAATCTGAGATAATTGAATGCAATAACATCATGGCACTGTGTCCCCAGGGTGCAGCTCCTGTGAAACCAGCCCAGCAAGCAGATCCTCAGGCCGGGTACAGTTGTGCTTGCTTCAGTGATGTGAGTGCTTCTCCGCATGGGGTCACAATGAAGCTCTGGGAGGGACGTGCCAGCTCACAGATCCCATCTGTCCAAAACCGGGTACCTCCTATTGCTAAAATTATAATCTGGCTGCTAGTGAACAAGCCCTGTGAATAAGCAAGTATTTGGTTATCTATCTCCTTCAGGCTGTTCACTCCTTGCGTTTGGCAGGACCTTGTGCGCGTTACTGCCATCGTTTTGGATGCGCACTTTCTCCCTTTTGGCAAGTTTTGCTGTGAGCTCAAAAGGGACGCAGGAAAGCCATTCTCAGATTCTGCTTAAAAGAATTTTTAAAGGCCAGGACAAGCTGCTAGAGGGAAAATCTGTCAGAATGTTGATTTTAAGAAAACCAGCTGATGTCAAAATTCAAGGCAAGAGGACAGATGCTTTGATGTTGGTAAACCAATTCTTGGTCCTTAGATGGATGGAACTACAGGAATACAAGGCATTATTATTAAACCAAACACTGAGTTATTCAGAAGCATAAAACAAAGAATTACAAAGGGGGAGGCCTCAAACCTTCCTTGCAATAGCACACTGGCGCATCACTTCTTTTGAATGTGCTGGGAAGGCTGATGACCTTTCTGGCCGGGGGAAGGCTGATGCAGTTCACATGAGTGTTCCTGAGCTCTCAGGCTATTTATCCAAGATGCTGAATTTACAAGCCACTTTCCAATGAAAAGAATAGGACCTATATGAGGCTCCTTAGCTGAGAAAACAAACAAAACAAAGAGGAAAGAAAAAGAAGAAAGAGACCAGCTGTCTGACTTCTTTATCACTTTCTGCCTTGGGACATGTGTCATGGTCTTTAAAAGGATGTAGCGAACCTCTGTGCACCTCTGGGGCATCTTAGCACTCCTGTGCATCTGTGGGACTCCAGCGCAGGTGAAATAATGACAGGAGTCCCCTTCACCACCTTCTGCCTCCTCCATCTACCCCTGTCTTCTGACCGATGGCTCCCCTTTGGATGCAGCAGTAACAGGGAGCCTACGCTTAGATCCTCAGTGCAAATCCAGGGAAATCCACACGCCAGTGTTACCTTCAGGTTTGTGAATCGGCGGGGGTCCCATTTCTTTCACTGATATCTCACAACCCCCTGGGAGCCTTACCAGGAGGCTCCTGACAGTGCCTAGAGGACCTGTCACCAGAAAGCACTTCCCAGTCTGCACCAGAGGTAAATGGATCTTTTTTTTCCTGCTTTCACTGTGGTGTTCACAGTCCAATTTACAAGCCCCTCTGAGCTATTAGTAGTACAGTCGATAAGCCAGGAAACATGACAGAAGCTGCCCCCTGCATCTGTGATTTATGTTCCTTGCTAAATATAAAGCTCCCAAGGCTTGGCACATCAATATTTTGGAATGGAGCACATGGAAATATTTGATGGACTGGGGAGAACGGGTCTCTGTGGCTAGTCACTCACACTTGCCCTTTTGTGAGCAATCTGTCTTTCCCTGCAGCAGACAGTGGAATTTGGGCACAACAGCTGGAGTTTCAGTATCTCCGCGTGCTTTATTCGTGAGGGAGCCTGGATCCGAGCCATCCAGACACTGACCATCCACAGATGCGACTGTAACGTCAGCGTTGCAAGAGCCTCTCTGAGCTCCGAGGGGCTGCGGGGAGCACATACCTCCCGTCCCGAACCGCGTGCTCCGCACCACAGCCTTGATGGCATCTCTGTAGGGTGCTTTGGGAAACGAGTCATGCCGTGGGGACTCCATCTCTCCTCCTTGCAGTGCGCTGGGATGGTGCCTGCTTAGCTGAGAGGCTGGCATTCCTAGTGCAGGCTCTTTGAGCTGCATCTCTGTAAGAGCAGGTACAGTCACCACTCAAGCCAAATCATTCCCAGTCTTCTTACAATGGCACAAAGCTGGGACACAGAATGGTGAGACGTACTGGTTCAATAAAAGGAAGAGTGGCCAGTGAAAAACCACCTGGACTCCGCAGGGCAAGCAGAGCATCCAACGTATACACGCACTGTTTTGTGAGCTGTAGGCTTATATCCCCAGCTGCTGTAAATCATTTTAGCTGTGCTGCAGTCAAGGGATTTTTTCCAGCTGAGAATCTGGTCATGGGTGGAGCTCTGCCAGATCTGTATCATGCTGGGTATGGATCTAACAAGCAACTTTTCAGATCTACCACAGAGGTATCCAATATTTTGGCCAAATCTCTCAATGCAGTGCTCATTTTATCAGCCCGCGGTATGTTGTTTTTGTCAGAGGAGGAACGCAGCAGAGGAAAGGCGTGGGGCATTTTCAGTGTATCAGGCCTATCTGTGTGGCAGATGTCCTCTGACCTGTCAGACGGTCAGGCTGAGCCACAGTTTAGGAACTTCAGTGGAACAAAGCAGAGTGGACTGTGGAAAACACACAAACCCTCTCAAAATCAGAAAAAAAAAATCAAAACAGCAACCCTTTTTACAAACCCTTTCACAGTTCCCTTTTGTGCATTCTTTAGCACCTAACATTTATTTTGGAGTGGGGCAGAGAGGTGGATTGGCAGCTTGCCTGCCTTCTGGGGTGGAGAGCTTTACATAAAAGGAAGGAGAAAGAGAACATCAAAACCAGATTGAGGGGAAAACAAAAGTCACCTCTTTGCAGAGTGAGCTTACGGTTTTGTGCAAATTCGGGATATAATGGTTATTTGCCAGCTATTACTATTCTGAATTTGTCCTGCTGAATAGCCTAGTGGAGTGGCTGTGACAGAGTAAGAATGAATATGCTTGTTCTCATAGAAGGAAGACTGAATTTTAACATGAAGTGGGAAATAAAAGGTGTGTGTAGCTAGTCCTGTTGTGTGTAAACCTCTGGGTACTGGTTTCCTTGCTTGATTCTCCATAGTACTGTGTTTGAATCACTGCTTCCCAACACACAGGTTTGAGCTAGCAATGCAAACCTATTGTTCTAGCTGATCGAGTTTCTCCAATATATTTGATTCTGCGGCATACCAGAATGTCTCTGAGATAAGGGCTGGTTCAGCCACCATCCTGGCAGGGAAAATCAGATTGCAGCCTGGAATGCCAGCCCTGGGAAGGGGGGTGCCTCGCCAGTGCACTGGAGCATAATAGCGTCTTTCTGATCATCAAGCCTACAATTCAACAACTAGACAGCTGTTGCCTTCTCCAGCAGGAACACATGTACTCTGTGCACCACCAGACATAAGACATAGTATGACTATGGAACACCTCCTAACGTCCTGAAAACAGACTTTTAGAAAAGGACCTGTAACTAATATAAAAAAGGATCAAAAGCCACAAGCGCAAAGCACAAGAAAGCAAGACTGGTGTAAGCTATGGCTCTTCTGCATTCTCTTGCGCTAGCAAGGGACTTGTTACGTAAAGCTACAGTAATGCTCAACCTTTCTCCCGGAGAGTTGTACCAAATCCCTGCAGTGAGCCTTCACTGGAAGAGTTCTTAGAGCCACCTGTTTGTTGAGTAGGAAGTGCAAGGCCAGACAACCAATTAGCAGAGCTCTGAAATTCCATATAAAATGCCCACCTTCCTCCTACCATGTCTACAGCCTGCATTTTGGCCTGGGTGCTTGTTGCTCTACAGTTTGATGAAGCCTCCAATTCCCCTTTCCCAGACAGCAATTTGCCAGCCAAAGCAGGTACAACTTTGTCTCAAAAATGTCAAACAGAAAATCATACTACGGGCAATGTCAAACTGTTGTGTTTATATATGGCCATCTCTGCTTCTAGTCACTACCACCAAATAAAAAGATGCCCTTTTAAGAGATATCATGAGTTGACATTGCTTGCCAGGTCACAAGAAACAGCCAGGCAGTTACATTCTTATCTGTTCAATAAGAACTGCAGCAGAAGGAGACCTTCTGAAGCTAAGAACTGCAGAACTTGGAGGTATGGCATAGAGAGGCTCTTTAGGTTTTTAAAGTCAGAAGAGGATCATTTAGTTTTAACTCACACATATCACAAGCTACTGAGCAACCTTGAATTTGCACTTGCTTGGATTACAGAGGAGCTTTTAGAAACCAGGCAGCCTTGATTGAAAGATCGTCCATGGTAGAGAATTCATCACAACCCTCAGTGCGTTGCTCCAGTAGCTAGTTGACTGCTCCCTCGCTTCAAGTTTGCCTCTTTCTTGGCCAGATATAAGATCTTACTTTGTCTTCACAGGCTTCTCAGTCTAGTGGATAATTTTCCCCTAAAGGTGTTGATCAAAACATCCATTTCTTTTCTGTGGAGCTCACCGTAAGTGTCAACTCAGTGCCTAAGCGTGGGATACATCTAGCCTAACTAGCTTCCTAAAATTGCACCTCTGGTCTGAGCTGGTTTTCTGGCCTCTCTCTAACCTTTGGAGAACTATAGGCTTTTTTAGATGGCAATTTGTCATGCCTAACACATGTCACGCCTCTCTAAGGATAGATGAGATGTTTATTATTAATGGGGTTATATCTTCTTCCAGGCCATCAATAAAAATGTTAAATAGCAGAGCGTCTAGAGCTGATGTCTGGGGGAATCCTGGAGGAAATAGGTGAGAAACAGCTCCTCGTTTAGAATGACACTTGAAACCCTACCTATTAGTTGGCTGTTAATCGTTTCAAGGGTGCCTTGTATTACATATTTCCTTAATAAAAATATTGTGTGATACCAAGCCAAATGCGTCACAGAAGCTTAGGTAAATCACATCAAATCTTCCTTCCACTGCTTGAGTCTGTAAATCTCCTAAATCTGAGATTACAGTCTAACCTGACACAGATTCCCTTCGTGGCCCAGTGGGTAAGCAACAAGAGAAGGTGTTCCTTTCAGGAAGTTGTCTTCTGAGGCCTGAATATGCCACGTCTACCTTTTGAATAAAGACTAATGGTGTTCAAAATCTTTGCAAAGCATACCTCTGTGTACTTACATCTATTAAAAATCCCTGAAACGACAAACTATGGCCTCAAGTCAATCACACACTTCTGATCATAGAAGATAGCATTTTTAAGGAACTGGAATGTCTTGGGCATCTGGTCCTTAGGACCAAAGGTTGTTCAGCTGTAGGATCTTCTTCTGAGAGGCCAAGAAAGCCTCCTGAGACACAGGCCCCAGAAGTCCACAGAATGTCCAACCAGGGAAAACTCAATTAGGGACGTTTGCTATTACAAACTTCATTCTTCTATCCAATGTATATTCTTCTTTGCTTATCTTATTTCTCCCATGAGTCAGTCAGGCCTTTTTTTTGTGAATTTACAGTGGTTAGGACCTTGAATGCACTATTCCAGAAACAGTTCATAGTTTGGAGGCAGTTTGGTCCTGCAGTCCTGCAGTACACAGATCACCAATTTCACATCTTGCTAGCCTTGCCTTGAGCTGTTAGGTTGAAGAATAATGTCCAGGCAAGCATCTGGCCTTGATTTGAAGACATTGAGAGATAGAGAATCCAGCACCTGCACTGGCTGCTTAGTAGCTAAGCAGCCGCACTGTAATCCACTTTATCTGGCTTCAGCTTTCAGTTGTAGATCCTTGATTTTCCTTTCCTTCTGGCTTACAGAGGCCTCATGTCTTTAAATCTTCTCTCACTCTGGCTTTAGATAGGCAAAACAAATAGAGCTCTATAAGAAAGATACTGGTAAACTGGCGAGACTCCAGCAGAGGACTACTGAAATATCTGGCAGCTGGGACACATACGGTGTGTGAGGAGAGGATGAGGGAACTGGCATTGCTCAGCCTGGAGAAGTGAAGGCTGAAGGGGAGCTGCTTGCTGTTTTCCACTGCCTGATGGGTGGTGGAGACAGACTTCTCATGGAGGGACGCTATAGAAGGATGAGAAGCAATGGCCACAAGTTGCAGCAAGGGCATTTTCAGCCTGGACACAGTCTTCACTGTGGAGAGTGGTAAAGCACTGGAGATTGCCAGAGATTTTCAAAATTTGGGCAGACAAGGCCCTGAGCAACCTGCTAGCTTTGAAGTTAGTCCTGCTTTGAGTGGCCTGAAGCAGTCCCTTGCAGCATTTTTTTTTTTCTTTTATAAGTCACACTTTGTAAGAAAATTTTCTACATCCACAGAGACTTCCATATGGTTCTTTTATGAGCACCCTCCCTCAAAGTTCAAGCATCTTCTAAAAACTTCAAGCAAAATTGACTGCAGCATTGCGGCATATTTTCAGCAGTGCCACGGAAAGGCTGCCGCCTTCTATGAGCCTTTTTATATCTCAAGGGATTGTATTAGCCTTAAGAGAGCCCTAGACTTGGTAAATTCATTTGTCATCTTCTCCCTCTTAATTGTTTTCAGAATAATCCCTTGCAGAATGTCATCGCCAGGCTGTATGAATGGCTTGCGTTCCCTGTTCCTAGATGCATATATTAGCATTTGCTTCATTAAACATGTGTTGTTTGAAGAACCTCATTTATCAAGTGATACAGTCAGGCAGTGTGATTGCCATGTCTTCAACACTGTTTATCCATCTGCCAATCTTTGTGTCATCAACAAATGATTAGCAGTGATAATTTCAAGCTTCCGGCTCATTGATGAAAAAATTGACTAGCACAGGGCCTTCTACCCCTCTCACCAGCAATACATCCTCCTTCAGCAAGAGCTCTCTGTTGACAGCTGCTTTAAATCTGTCAGTCACTTTGTTCTTCAAGTCATTTCACCTGCGCTTTCCTGATGTTTAGTTATGCTAATTTGTAATCAGACAGTTACGCAGTGCTAAGGCAGACACTTCATCAGGGACTATCACATAGTTGACTAGTGACTTTACTGGCCATTCCTGTAAACTCATCAAAAGAGCGCTATTATATTTATTCAATGAGACATACTTTCCACAATGACATGTTATGGGAATTAATTGCCTTTTTTTTTTGTCCTTTTATTCTTTATCAGTTCAGTCCCATGTAATTTTTTCCATTTTGCTTGGACTGGGGTTCGGGTAAGTGATCTATAGTTACCTTGCTCATCCAGCTTGCCCTGTTTGAACTGGCATCGTGCTAATGTTTCTTCCATTTTCTGGAATCTCCTATTTCACAAGACACTTTCAAAATTAATCCCAACACGTCATAGCTAACAATTTTGTGATTCCTGAATACAGATTATTTAGGTCTACTGATTTAGAAATGCTTTTTCTTTAACAGATATTTAACTTCCAAAGATGTTTAACACCAAAGCAGGAATATTTACTGAATTGCTTCTGCCTCTTTGTGTTATCATTATTGCTTTTACTATCTTCATCCAATAATGAGCCTAAGCGATTACTGCAGTTTCCTTTGTTCTGAATATCCTTTTGAAAATGTCCTTCTAGTTGCCTTGGGTCCTACTGGCTATTTATTTTTCCCTAGATACTCTTACCATTTAAAGCCTTCAGTTTTAAAACTCTGAAGTTTTAAAAATCCATTATTCTCTCACCTGGTTAATGAAAATTCTTTTTTTATTCCTTATTGCTACTCTCAACTTTACCACAGAGCTTTTATCGGATGTTGTGGTAGCTCTTTTTTGTAGGCTTGCAGCTATTGGCCACGTATTACAGTTTTCCTGGATGTTCTTACTTTCATTCATGTTTTTCCTGTCCCAGTTTTCCCCCACAATCAAGTTAATTCCTAATTTTCTTTGGATTTGAGAAATTAGCTCTTTTGAAGTCCCAGTGCACATATAACTGTTAGGGACAACCCTCTGTTTGCCCATATTGAGTATAATCAGGTCATCCTCACTGTTCCCTTGACAACCGTCAACTCTCAGCCCAGTAATTAATTCATCTTTGTCAGAATGAAGTCCAGAAGAGTTACCGCATGATGGCTCCTTGTGTTAGAAAATGGCCTATAGTTTTTCCCCAAATCAGGATACTTTCTCAGTGGCTGTCTGGAGCTTCCAACTTATGGAAGTCCCCTGCCACACTGTCTTTCTTTCCATGTACTTCTATGGAGGCTGTGGAGTAATTCCTATTCTATGGTCCGATTTTATGGCATGATTCAGACGGTCCATTTTCACCAACTCTATCTTTCCTAAGCAGGTTATAACCAGTTATTTTAACATTCCGATCATGCAAATCGAAACCAGCAGATTTGAGTAATGCTGATTATATCACATTTCTTCTCACTAATGAGAATTTCCAATTCCTCTTGCCTGCTACCCAGACGCCTAATGTCTACATGAAAGCAAATGGAAAACGTCTTCTCTTCACATTCTTTGTCACACGATTAAATCATTTTGCAACATGCCAAGCTTGTTTGTAGTTCCTTAACCCGCAATTCTTGAGTTGTGTAATGCCTTGACTGCTGCTAGACTCGGGCTCGGAAGATTAGTTCTCCCTCTTCACCAGCAATACGCCTGTCATCCTGTTTATACAGGGGATGTGACCTAGTGCCCTGCAAAACCCAGACCTTCAACGTCACCTCCCTCAGCCAACCAGTAGTTAGTTCACCCTTGTGTTCTGTCACTGAGGGGGCTAAAGGGATTGTTGGTAGGTTATTTGAACCTTGCTCTTCTTTGGCTCATTTCCAAGGGTCCCCCAAATCTTCTGCTATCTGTGCTGCTCCACGTGATGTTGAATCGGGAATTTCCCCATTTATAGTCACCAATGAGACTTGCTAGGAGAAGGCACAATCCAGTACCTATTGTGCAGTCATCCCTGTTATTTTCTCCAGGGATATGACTTCCCACCCCATTTTCTTCATGCCAATGTCCTCATCCATTTCACAATTTGATTTCCTTGGTAAGTTCAAGAATCCCTCTTTGTTCATTTCGCAAAGTTACCATCAGCATGTCCCTGAACAAGTTCCTGACAATTTTTTTTTTCCTGTTTGAAATTCTTTCTTCTAACCAGCCTCGAGTTCATGGAATTTGTCCTAAGTATCCACATGCAGTATTTCATGCCATCTGCATGTAGTACAGAGTTTGGATTTAATTTGCATAAATGTAGCAAGTGCGGTCACATCATGATTATTTGGATGCAAGCAACCACTAATCTGGTCACTGATCAGTTCCTCTTCTCTGTCAAGATCAGGTCATAGATGAAATTACCGCATGAAGGGTGCAAGTCTTTCTGAATCGAGAGACTGTCACTTGTAGTTCTGAACAGTGCATGGATAGCTCTATATATATATTAAGACTAGCACCCTATATTTCTCTGATTGAAGTACCCTGAAGCATTTACTGGGATCATTGGTAGCTGTTATGAGAAACTCACCTCTCAAAAGAAACTTTAGTTAAGTTCATTTTCAGGTAAGTGGCTCCAATTGCCTTTAAGGAGGTGTGATTTCCAGAACCCAGTAGAGCCAGACTGTGCTGGAAGCAGTTCTGTCTGGTTTGGCTGGAGTGTTTGTTTAAAATCAGAGTTGTTTCCTGAGCCATTTGTTAAAAGCTGTATCATCACACTCTTCACCGGGCTGCTGCTTCTCCTGGGAGCTGTAGCGTCCATGCCCAGTTTGACTTAATGGTGACCCTTCCTCTTTATGTACCCAGCGCTAAACATGGGACTCCATCCACAGGGGAAAGGGCTGAGTACCTGGTGGGTCCCTTGGCTCTTAGCCAGAGGGGCTGATTTCTTGTCTCCATCTCCCTTTATTCTCTGACCCAGACTCAGATGTCCCCAGACTGAGTAGGGGGAAAATCCTTGCCCTCATCCCCACTCCATCCTTGGAGTAAATCACTGGATGGCTAGGGGGGGCTGCTGCCTGTCTCAGGGAGGCAGAGAGGGATAGTTCAGAGCTTTCTTTGAAATCCCAGCAGAAGAGACCCTATACTTCTGTGGGGCAGCTTTACTATCCATAGTGGAGCAAAGCCAGTAATGGTCATGGTGCCTGCACGTTACATCATTGCGTCCCCTCCTTGCAGAATCTAATCCCTCCATGTAATGGGGATGTGGTAGGTCACACTAAGAATAGGTCGCTAAAACAGCTGAGGAAGGTCTTGGGACAGAATCTCAGCTCATGCATTTAAATGGCTGTGATACGAAGGGCCCATTCATACAGCTTGAGAATCTGGTCCTTCAGATGGTGAGAGCAAGATCGCAGTATGGCGTAATTTTCTCTGTCCCTTTCTGTCTTTTCTGTCCAGAATGTAACATTCCGGCATCTGAGGATGTGATCTGAAGGTCTGATTTGAAAAAAAAACAGATTTGAAGTTGAGTTTGTTTCAACTAGGCATTTGCCCAGTCTAGATGTCATGTTAGACTGGGCTAACCCCAGGTGTGGAGTGAGAATATGGAAACGTAGTTGTGCTTCCAAGGCTCGAATAGGTCTCCCAGGACATTGTCCTCAAACTGCAACATATGTACACAGTGACCCTAGAAGGACCTGGATCCTGGCTGTTGATAAATGGTATTATTTTATTTGTTTATTTATTTTCTGCCTGTTGAAACGTTGGCCAGCGAAACCTGCCCCACCAGTTTTGCCATTCCAATTCTCCCATTCATTTCTGGCTTCCAGCCACACTATAAAGTCAATAGTAGTCAATGAAACAATAATGGGAGAGGAGGACCAGGATTAGAGAGAGAGCCCATCTCTCACCAGCAGACATGTGACTCCAAGGCTAAGTGTTGGCTTATAATTATTATTAACAAAAGGAACCTGGGAAGGAAATGTGATCTTCCCTTTGTGCGGTGTGCATGGTCTACTCTTGAATATGCTTCCTGGGAAAAAGAAAGAACCCTCTGCACAGGGGAGAAAGACCGGGTCTCTCTGCTGAACCTGTGGTTTTCATTTGTCTGGTTTCTGGATGACTGCATTACGTTATGGAAAGTTTTTTGCAGTTTCTAAGTCCTTTTGTGAAGATCAGAAATGTAAGCTGGGTGAAGAAAAATAAATCAAAGTTGTTGCCATTATCGCTTCCCCAACCTCAGAGTTTGCTCTAGCAAGGATGTGATTTATGAGGAATTCCCTGGCTTTATTGTGGAAAGTATCAAATGGAAGAGTATATCCATTTCCTTCAGCGTGGCTTACAATGGTATAGCTGGAAGTTGACTGAGATGAAATCCCAGGGTTTACACTGCCAGAACTCAAGTGGACTAAAAATACACACAGTGATTTCCCGATGTCCTCCACACCCACCAGTACAGCGTTAATGTGCTGGTCATGGCACGAGATGCTGCATACAGCAGTCTGCTGGGAAAAAACCCAACACATTAGGGTTATTTATTTTAATGTAAGATGTGCTTCAGTGCAGTTTGAGCTCTCTAAATGGTCTGTGGCGGGAAGAGTTTTGCCACAGTCCTAAGAAATCACCTTTCTCAGGTACCACTACAACATTTGACCAGCTGACTCATTCCTGTACACTTAAATGTCTGGGGTGAGGCTTTTTTGCAAAGAATCTTTTCTTCTCTCATCGAAACCCTTCAGGGCAAGGATTAACTTTTGTTCTGCTGTGTTTGTACAGCACCACACACAATCTTGCATGGTCCTATATAGCACAACTCTTCTCAGTCCTCTGAAGGGCTGCTGCTCCTGGTCACAGCTGACTGTGGAGCTTGAGTTCTTTCAGATGTTCCTGACAGAACTGCTAACTTTTTGCGGATCTGAGGGAAGACATGGATGCCCTAAAAGCTACGCACCACATTAAAATGCCACCTCATTCTGAGTAGTAGTTTTTGTCCCTAAGGGGTGTAAATCTGCATGGCCACATGGTTCTTTGGTGGAGCCTAAGTGGGTTTTGGCAGCTGATGCCTGCACCCAGGAGGTTTAGCCTTCCACCTTCCTTGCAGATGAGGAGGCTTGATGGAGAGCACATAGGGGACTTCTCCCATTTGCCACAAAGACCACTTTCTCCACCATCTTCATGGGATTCTTACCATGGGCCAAAGTTTTCAGGAGGAGGACATTAAGTAGAGAAAAATATGATCTAGGAGTACATTAAAAACTTGACAGGTGCCCTTATTAATTGACGTCTTGGGCTGTGCTGTTTGGTGGGATGGTAGCTAATAAGCATGCAAAAGTCTCTTTCAAAGATAAATCTTCCTGAGAGAAACACAGAGTAACAGAGAAAGATACCAGCACAGACATGAACATGGAAATATATATAAAGATGGGACTGGAGGTGTTGTATAGGTAGGAGAAAGACAGAAGATACCAGATGAAGAGCTTAGCAGGCTTTTGGTTACATGCTTAGTTTAGTGGAAATGAGAAGGAAAAGTCGTATGTTTTTCCTCTTAGCATGCTGTCCCCATGGCCTATATTTGTCATCTAGGACTTGAACAGCAGAGAAAAAATTTGCATTGCAGTAAAAATAAACTGGCTTTTTTGTTATTGACTATTTTTATCAAATGTTTAAAATGAAGCATTGCAAAAAAATGAAAATCATACCCATTCTTTTGCCAATTTCAATACAGATAGAGATGGTCTGAACTATTTTTAACAAAAATAAATACCCCTCTTTGAGGTCTTCCTCTGAATTTCATACCAGGACCCTTTGTGTTCCCTGGCGTGAGTGTTTGATCCAAAAATACACAAAGATCTGCCAAACCACTAACTACAACCGAGACAAAGTTGAGTAAAAATGGAGCCAAAAAAAGTTGTGTGTGTGGCTTTTCTTGAGAGGTTAGATCATTTTTATGTTTTTGAAATATGTAAATATATAAATACATGTGAGTATATTTATAAATGGCCTAATGTTGCTTATCAGGAGAAACTGAACAGGTAAAAGAAGGATATAGAGGAGACCAATAAAAAAGGCATGGGATTAGAGGATGGAGAATGGGGCAGGGAACTTAAAATCAGCTGTTGCATCTTCAAAGTGAGAAAAAGTGATGGTTTTGTCATTCTTGGTGGAACTATCCTGTAAAACCCCGTGACAGTATGCAAGCAAACCACAAATTTTGCAGAATTACTAAAAGGAGCTGACAGTTCTGGTGCTGATGTGAACTGCAAGACTTGAGATGGGAAGGACCAGAAATTTATGTATTGGGAGGGGGTATAAATCCTATGGCATCCATCTAACATAGCTATTCCTAAACCAGAGGTCTTGACCCCAAGGAGGATTGCAAGGGTGCAATCTGGGGCTGCAGTCTGGGAAGAGAGGCTGGCACTTGGGAATGGGTACTCCTAATGGTGGAAGTAGGAATGTCTTGCTTAGCAGCTGAGGCCACTGCATTTTGTTCTCTCCCCAGCTGGAAAAAAAGGAGGCTGAGTAGCTCTGAGGAATTATTATTGAATTATGAGGTAGCCAAGGAGTATGACTGCTATATACTACCAATACATTTAACTTCTGGGAGGGGTCCCAAAAGGAGAATAACAAAACTTTCACAGAGAGTGGGTTATGGGCAGAAATGGAGTGTTACCTTGAGCGATAAGAAGCCCACTTGTGAACACTGTAGCCACGTGGATTTACACCGTCTAAGGATGTAAGCCAAGTATCCAGGATGAAATACATCTTAAATTGCGTACATGTCTTTTGGTGTGCACGTATTTGATTTTCAACTATCTGTCATGGAATAAGTGAAAGCAATCTTTCTTCTTTGTGGCACACCAGAAGGTCCTGAAAAGCTCTAGAAGAGGTGACTGTCTGCCAGATGAAATTTCCAGAGTGTGTTGCTTTTATTTAATTCTTTTACCTAAATGTAACTTTTTACTTAAACTGAGAGTTTTATGTTATGTTCCTTCTCAACAACCCATTTACTGCTTGGGTCACAGTTTGGACATGACACTCAATCTGTGGACTATATTCTCCCAAACATCTTCAATGGTGCCTAGTCCTCATTCAGCCAGCAAAGAGCTAGAGGAAGACTCTTTCTCAAGAAAGTAACGCAAATGATATTTTACTGGTCATAGCGAGGAGAGCTTTTAAGCACAAAACCTTTGTGTTAGGTACATAACTTGCACAGTCTTTCACTGGGAATCGGAGCCCTATCTTATGTTTGCATTTGAAAATGTGTCCTGACTCAAACGTATTCAGCTAGACCATTTCAGACAAAAAAAAAAAAAAAAAATCAAGATGGGGAGGCTGGCTTATTTTCTGGTACAGCATGAACGCCAGCTTTATCTGGATGAAACAAGCCAGAGATTAAATTTAGTCCCTCAAAAGGATGGTGAATATCAAACTTTTCTGCAAGGTTTGGATAAGCCTCGTTTGTTTGGATTCTTATCTGCTCTACATGCAAAAAATAATTTTCTCTCCACAAAAAGAGCTGGTCCCAAACCCAGTCCCTTTTGACCAAACCTAAGTGTTAGACCTAGAGGCGGCGGACCTTCCCCAGCCTCTCCCTTTCCTCCGCAAGTCTTCCCTATCAGCCCTGAAATCTGAGCTCTCCCAAGCTTCCTGTTTTCCACAGTTGTATTCTCACTTTCGTGGTGTTTTCTGAAGCATACCTCACCACAGCTGGTGTAGTTTTTACTTGGGAAAATAGAATTTTCCTATTCTGCTGCTGGATCCCCAGACAAGCTCTGCAAAGACACCTTAACCTGCATGGAGGACTCCTCTGGGAAGTCTACCATGGTCAGTCAGTCCTCCAAATACAGTTATCAAGGCAAAAGACTCAGTCTTCGAAGCCTGGGAAGTATTTGATATTGCAGAAGAAAGTGATTTCAAATTGCTCCACAACTCCCTTGTCCAACTGTGGGGAAAAAACATAGTACAGGGCGAAGAAAAAAAAATCCTTGTCTGTCCCATGGCCCTGCTTGCAAGTAGCTTAATGCTGAAAGCAGATTTCATTGTTACGTTGCCATCATACTGGGCAACATCTATTTTCACAATCAATTTTTTCCCCACACCTTAAAAAAAAAAAAAAGCTTTAATGAAAAATGGCATTTTAATATGAATAAATAATGGTTTGGGTTTCTTCTGCTTTTGAATCGCTGCTTTTTCAGAACAAGGGACCTAATCACACACTGGTGGGTGGCAGGCCAGTGGATGCACTGACAAACAGTGAGATTTACCAAATACCGACACCTTTGCCTCCAAATAGATACTTTATGATTGAGTCCTTGCTAGCAGGTGACGGCAGGATGCCTGGCATTATTTTACAAGGACCGGATACCTCTGATCTAGCTTTTGCATGGTGGAAAAATGACCTTTCCTCTAAGCTGAGCTCCCAAATAATCTATGGAAAAGACACTTTCTGGTGGTCGTTCCTCCTGCTCCAAGCTCTGGTCAATGGATGATGGAGACCTGGGGGAGCTGCTGGAAAAAACTGGGACAGTGAAGGACATAGGAGTGCAACCAGACAGTGTAAATGTGGGGTGTTCCTGGACAAGGCCCGGTCAAAGGAGATGACTCCAATTTGTGGTTTCCACCTCTGGTTGCTGAGGCTGCTGTGTCTGGGCTTAGGTGTTTGCATCTCTTTCCTTTCCCTGGTCCCTGCCTGGCTCTTCCTCCCTTTGTTTACTCACCTGTGAGATATATTGTCTCAAGGCCATACTGCCCGCTTCCTAGAGCAGACAGCGCTGCCTGGGCGATGTGTTAGTACAATGATGTGCTAATCCTTGTTTGGGGTAGCTGCACATGAATGCAGCGCTAATGATAATCCTCTCCTTCCACTGACAAATACAATGGCTGGCACCCTGACAAGAGGCTGATCGGTGTGTCGAGTTTTGTAATAAAAAGCAAACAAAAAACCACAGGGGTGAGCAAGGACATGGCAGGTAGTGCCCTGGGCGAGCAGCAAGGACCTCAGGACAAAGAGCCATGGGGGGAAATGATGAGCAACCCTGTACCCTCTGCCACCCTGCCCCAGCCCACCAACACCACCACCTTGCCCTTCGGTTAGGCTGCTGGAGCAGGAGGCCAAGGAGGTGAAGGAAAAGTGGCACCTCGCCACCTGAGAAGACCCCAAGCGGGCAGCCAGGAAGGACGCAGAGAGGACTTGTGCTCTCTCTTCTGCTTCCACCCCATCTCCTCTCCCTCTCGACTACCGAGGCGTCACCTGAGTGTTGGCTGGGGTCTCATTTCTGATGCAGGTGCGGAAAGAGGAGGGTTCAGTTGAAACAGTGCAGACATGATGTTCACCTGCCTTTCTGCTTCCTTACATCCCCAGGGGAGTACCTGGCTGTGTGCTATGATCATCCCTACTGCAGCGAGGCAGGTGCCGGTCTGTTATGGATGGAAACACGTGTGAGATTAAGTACAGAGAAGTCAATGACCACTGCTTCATTCTGGCTCAGAGAGGGAGAGGAGAGTGAGGCCCCGGGGGCCAAACAGAACTTTCAGACATCAGCTCTGAGTTTTTATGTGTTGGGTTCGCACGGTTTGGCCCGTCATTTGCTGGATTCAGCCTGTGCGATCTGTCCTCTGGTGAATGTTGTGTGGAAAGATCCCATCACGTAGGTGACGATTTCGGAGGGCAGACGTGGGGAACAGACAATGACATTGTTCTGTCTTGGCCCGCCTGGGAACCGCTCCGCTGCACAGGTACTGTATATAACATACGGGATGTTAATTCAATTTTCATGTACATTTTGGAGGAGCTGAATGTGGTCTTTGTCTAATGCTTTGGCGCACAAGGGCTTTTTCATAATAAATTCTATTTAAAGGGAATAGAAAACTTTCTGATAGTTACCAAACACCACAAGACAATGGCATGCTATATCTGTTCATCATCATCAGCCATTCATTTATCCTAGGAAGGAATTTCTTGGTGATAATCCTGAGTGAAGGCTTGCTTGTTCGCATGACTGGATGAGATCCAGCATCGATAGCACCTCGCTGAACCTTTTGGAGTGTCAAGCTGAAATTACAGCAGAGATGTAATGAAGCCGAGGAAGCACTAACATATAACCCAATCGCAGCTGCACCGTAAGCATCTTCCCATATGAGGAGATCAAGAAGAAGAACAGATGGGCAAAACACAGATATGACTCCAGCGAGAGGTTACAGCAACGACCTAACCACATAACTTTGGAAGGGAGGAATGGGAATCTGTTAGAAGGGATGATGGGAAGCAAGGAGCTGGTGGAAAGTGTTTGTGGTAAAGAGTGGGATGCAGGAGGGCAGCCCCACAGCAAATCAGGGGCAGAAGGAACCTGAGAGACCACCTCGTGCTGCCAGGCCCTGTGGCTTGGTCTCATCTGCCCTGTACAGGTGCGTGTATCGCCTCCTCTTAAATGTGCCCTGGGGCCTTCCCAGGCACCCTGTGCCACTGCCTCACACCCGTAGCACTAGAAAGCATCTCCCAGCCTCTAACTTGGCTCTCCCGTGCTCTACTTCAGCTCATTAATTATTAGCCTGCTCCTGGAGATGTGACAATTAGCTAATTAGGGGATTTTTTTTTGTCTGCATACAGACCAACAGTTGCAGCCATCCTCAGGAGAGAGAAGGGTGGCTTTGTGCAGCCGTCTCGGTGCCAGATGGAGTCCAGGTTTCAGGTGAGATTCTGCCTAAAAGAATGGACTGAGAAAGGAAGGGTTTTTTTCTTAATGCTGTTGGACATGTTCCAGGACTGTGTAGAAAAGCCACGAGTTAGATCCTGAAGGAACTAATGCATCAGTCATCTCCAGAAAAACCTTCTAGGGAAGTGATAAGAAGGCATAGTAAATATTTTACCAAGCGCTAGGCAGAAATATCTGAACCACTCTGGGGCAAATTAGTAGCTGAGCTCCTATCAAGAGCACCCAGCAGAGCGCTACTCCGAGGACGGCACACAACCTTGTGTAACCCCAAGGAGGTGTCAATGCTTCTGTGGCAAGTGTCCATCCTGCCGCAGGCAAGCAGCTGGGGATGGTCCAAGACTGCTTGTGCTTTCCTTTGCTGGTGCCACAACAAATAGCATTTCCCTCTCCCGTGTTTGCCCGGGCTTCCAAAAGACCTCACGCTCTCCTCTTGGATGTTAGGTGGTTTTGCAAACATGAGCACCTTGTCACTTCTTGATGGGAACTGAAACCTCTGAATCCCTATGTAGGGAGGCGGCTGGGGAAAAAGGGGGCTGAAAACATGAAAATACTCATACCTGCTGCTTTCAAGCAACTGTGGGGGACCAGCAGGCTAGGAACAGTGGGAACTAGGCAAGTATGCTGTGCATAAAGGGCATAGGATCAGCTGACAATTAATTAAAACCAGAACGACTTATTGTGTGAGTGATTGCAACAGGGTGGATTCCAAAGAACCCGGTCTTCGCAAGGGGAAGCTGGACCTTGTCAGTTTGCCAGAATGCCTCCAAATGAGGCAGCAATCTGGTAGCTAAATTGATTGAAATGATTCATTAAGGGATTGTCAAAGCTTACTGACAGAAAGCTGTCGGGGCGGGGGGGGGGGGGGGGGGGGAAGTGTAAAGGAGTTAGGTGAATGACTACTTTTAGATCAGACCTGGGGCTATGGGCATGCCTACCAGGCATTTTACAGCCAGATACAGATATACTGTCTGAACTCTGAACTGATCAGATGCCACAGGATAGCATTGACCCTACAGTAACCTGAGCTTGGGTTTTTCAAGGTGATAACTCCTTTAAAACAGCTTCCATTCAACTCTGCACACAGACAGGTCTTGATCATGCTTGCTCAGTGCCTGGGCAGAGTGCAAAGTCATGGATGGATGTAGCCTGAGAGAGAAGCTTAATTAATTGATCCAAACAAGGTCTAGCAGGCTTTGTGCTGAATCAGAGTACAGGGAAAAGGGCATACTCGAGGAATGTGAAAAACAAAAAAATATGTAATGCAGAGAAGAGGAATGTCGGTACACAGTTACTTGTGGCGGTGAGTCCCAGGGGTGACTTCTTGCTTAGCAGGGTGAATTGCTGGGTGTCACTGCAATTAATGTGAATGCCTGAAGATACAGTAGCAATGGTTGAAAGGTACATAAAGACTTGCTTCAGGGCCTGAGGCTGTCTGTATTAGAGATTAAAAGGCAGATATCTCACTGCAGCCCACAATCAGGGTGGCTGGACCACCCTTTGGGGCAGGAATGACATCAAGAACCTGGGGGACTTGGTCCATATTTGGAGCCAAATGGAGTTTGATACTGGATATTGCTCCCTGCACTCAGTTTGTGCCCAGGCAGAGTCAGGTTCCCTGCCTCATTGGACCCTGGTAGGCAGCTGCCCACGGTGATATGAACTCTGCCGCTGGCTCTGTCTGGCATTGATGCTGGCAGACGGGCTCCAGGGCAAACAGCCATTTGGATGGGCTCCCTCTGGGTTGGCCAGGGAAGGCAGAGCCTGGGGCCACCGCCACAGTGGGCAGGGGGGAAAAGAGCTGCTGCCCGTGCTCTACCTGTCTAAAGGCTTAAATTTAACTCTTGGGTCATCCAGAGCTGCCAGCATGGCACCTTTTGCCAGCATAAAATGGCCTTTAAAGTGGGAAGGGAAATGAGTATATAACACAAACAAACAAAAATTGGTTGACCAAGAATTCAGGGAGCGCAGTATAACTGCACACAAAACTGAGTTTTGCCTCAACCACCAATTTACCTTGTCTTGAGGGCACTGGAATATGTTAAGAGGCATCCAGTGGCCACAGACTTCAGCCACTCGCAGCCAGGGCCCCGGCGAGCGGCGCCAGCACTTGCTCCTCCTTGAGCCCTTCCCATCTGGCGGAGGTGGTGCCCTTCAGTTCTGCCTCCCAGCCCTAAATGTGGCCCTGACAGCCCCTGGGCTGGCCCTCCCCACCCTCTCTCCTTGCTGCACGCCTCACGGGTACACCTGGTGATGGATCCTGGGGCTTCCAAAGGCAGCCCTGCTGGAGGGCTTGTGGATGCGAGGAACTGGGGATGTACGTCCAGAAAGAAGCAGCAGCTGCAGAGCTTGGCCTTGCAATGCATGGCAGGAAAGCAGTAGATGAGGGTTCTCATGGAGAGTAATAGATTTAACTCCCCCACCTGGAGCCAAAGTCTCGTGGTGGCCACACTGCGGGCTAAACAGTCATGGGACTGTAAGGGATGAAATGCCCTCTTTTTGCAGTGGCAAGTACCAGACAGAGGACTGGGGCAGCTCTGCCATGCTTAGCTATCTGGAAATGAGTTGCTCTCTTTAGCAATGTGAAGCACAGGTGCTTTTAGAGGGCAAAATGTCAAAGCTTTTGGTTGTGGGGTTTGTAATTCATTTTTTTTTTGCTTAAGCATAGAATCATAGAATGTGTTGGGTTGGAAGGGACCTTTAAAGGTCATCTAGTCCAAGCCCCCTGCAGTAAGCAGGGACATCTTTAACTAGATCAGGTTGCTCAGAGCCTCATCAAGCCTGGCCTTCCTTTATTTGTACATCATTGCATCATTTTCCCTCTTGCTGTCCTCCACCAGCACTGCCCTGAGGAGCAGACTGACCCGTGCGGAGCTCCCGGGACCCTGCCGCACACCCAGCATGGTGCAGCATTGCTAGACAGAAGATGAGGGGGCCCGAGGAGCCGTGAATCCCACAGCGGGGCTGACAGCGTTCTCCAAAGACAGCTTCTGCAGAAAGCTCAGTGCCCATGCTGTCCCCTCCTCTGCCTACGGGGAGATCTCTGCGGTCCTGGGAGCTAATTTTAGGGGCTTTGTCAGGGGCTGCCGACCTGACTGTGAACAAGGGCTCGGAGGTGTTCAGGGAGTTTGGCAGAGGTCTGGTGTTTTCAACCTTATGTCCAACTGGTTCAGGCTGGAGCCTTTTAAAGATACATCTGTCCCTGAAACCAGTGGGGAAAAATGCTGCTAACCCTCCGTGGCTGAATCGCAGAAGCTACAGGTCGCTGCAGCCCCCAGCTACGGCTGGTTAGCTTTTTAACCCAAGCTATCTTATCTCGCGCTTTAGACTTCGGAGAGCCCGGGTTCAACTCTTGGCGCCTCAGCCAGGAAGCTGGCTGCCTTGGATGCTCTCCAGCGCTTATTTACAATGCACATATGCAGCGTGGCCATTGATTTATACTCCAGGCAGCCTCCGCCCCGAAGAGGCAGATTTAGAAGCAGCGTCTCTTCAAAGCGAGAGCGCGCTCCGCTTTGTTCTGCCCTCAGCTGAGCCTGCTCACATCTGGATGCTCAAACCCAGGTAGTGGCGCTGGGATTTTCAGCAGAGCCCCCCAGCAGGATTAGGCATCCAGCTCCAAGAAGTTGTTCCCTGTCTCTTAAATCAGTGTCTTGGTGCTTCACAAGCACTGAGACTCTGCAGGCTTCGTTGGGGCTCTCTAACTGCTGGGAGCCTAACCCTGCTCCTGGACAGATTTAGGTTCCTAACTTTAGACCCCCACTTTGAAAATGTTGGCCTTTATGTTCTGAGCCCAAAGTATTTCTGCATAGTGACACACTGTCATCCCTTCTATTCTGGCACCCTACCGCCTACTCAAACACACCGACCACGTTAAAACAGACAAATCAAAGAATTTATCTTTTCTTCCCCCTCTCGCCATCTTTTACATATGGGCTTTTTCTGTCCTGAGTCACTTGGTCTCCCATCAAAATGAAGCTCACAAACCTCAAGTGAAAAATGTCCTGTTTATTGCAAGAAGGGGAAAGCCGCCGCGGAGGCTGAGCAAGTTTTGGCCAGCTGATCTCAGCCCCCATGGCAGGAGCTGAGCATCCCACTCTGCCGGGCTCTTCTCCCCAGCACCCCTACCCTTGTGGCTCTGCTCCACCAGCACAAAGCCTGGCTAGAAGCAGCCTCACACCTGCTTTTCTTCAGCAGAAGATCTCCCTTTTCTTGGGCACATGAATCACCCTGTGACATTTTCAAGGATCTGCCTGGCGCTCGGGATCAAAGGCTCAGCACCTTGCTTGCGTGTGAACTCGTGCCAGCGTTTTCATAAAAAAAATAATTGTGTGCCCTGTTCAACAGACCTGGCTAATGGCAGGTTCTGAGAAGCACCTAAGTACCTGGTAGCAGAGATGTAATAAAGCCTGCTATACTTAGGCCCTTGCAGGCACTTCCAATTATAAAAATCTATTTTCGGACCTTTAGAAGTGTCCTTTTTTAAAATTGTTCTTAGCAAGGAGCCTCAGCCTTGGGTTATGTTTTTTTTTCTTACATTAAAAAAAAAAACACGCATTGTTCCGCTTATTTTGAGCCAGGCATTTGAAAAAAACAAACAGGTTTGCTAGTCGGAGAGCTATTTTTTGTGTTTGTGCAAGTAAAGAAAGGTGTGATTTATAAAAATGAAAGTCCACAGAGGATGCAAAATTTCCCTTTCCAAAAGACAGTTCTAAGCATCTTTTCTGAGGTGTTTTTGGGAGGAGGTTGCAGGGCTTGCGGTCTTGCTTACAAACAGAAAGTGCTCACTGAGGTAGAAAAAAACTCTCAAGAGAATTCTGAAGACATCCTATGCCCTGTCTGGCCCCATGCTGGCTTGGACGCAACGCAAGGTCCAATTGCCGATGGGGAACATTTTCCTCTTCACTTGATGGTTTGGGAGTATGATCTATAAAAGACCAGACAGAACAACGCCTTCTGATTTGAGGAGAATGGATACATGAAGTCTGGAGCATTTTAGCTGCTTTCTAAATAAAAAAGGCAGAGGAATTTAAATATCTTCCTTTTCTCTTTTTAATAACCTAACCAGTGAAGTCTGGGCCTTTGAAAATGTTGGCCTTTTAGCCAACATAGCCTAAGACCAGCTCTGCATTGAGAGTCACCGAGCCAATTCTGTAGCAAAAGCGCAATTCAGGCATAAACGCCAAATGTAAATTTAAACTTCGTTTACATTGGTCACGTCCTTCCCGGCTGCGTTATAATTTAGCGGGAAGGATGCTGTATGTGGGAAGAATGCTGTTATTTGGAATGGACGTGGAAGAGCAAGGTGTGCAGCCTGATGCACAGGCTGGGATGCAGCTCATGGGGGCCCAACGCCTTTTCCCCTGCCTCCCCTCTTCTCCGCTGGGGCCGCAGGACACCTGAAGAGCAATGCTGCTGGCAGGGGTACCCAGGCAGTCCACAGAGCTATATGCAGGGAAGTTGTTTCTTCCGTGGGCTTGATCTGCAGTGAGGCAGAGGGGTCACGGGCGTGCAGGCAGCTCCCTGCCTCGACAGGCAGAGGTGGCCGGGCTCTCTCTCTGGGGCGAGGAGTGGCAGAGGGGTGGCTGAGTCAGCAGGGGTGGCCGGGATATCTCCGGGCGGTGAGGAGCGAAAGGTGGTGTGTTTCTACCTGCTTGGTGCAACACAGCGCTGTCAGCCACCTGTGAGCTTGGGGCCAGGCGCAGAGCAGCCTGTTGGCTTTCCCACCACGTCCATGCTCACATGCCCTGCCCCATGGGCTTCTGGAGTCTGAACGGACAGAGTCAGCTCCAGACTGCTTTTGCTTGCCAGCGTGGGCATGTTTGAGCCACTTCTGTGTCTTGGTGTAGAAACAAGCAGCTGGCAAAAGAGGAGAGGGTCAAGGCTTGGTGAACTAGCCCTGGGAAAGTGCTGTTGCCCATGCAGGTGGGAGGTTGGGCTGGGACACAGGGCTTATGGGTCCAGGAGAATAGAAGACATTGTATCTTGGGGTGCAAAGGGTTTTTAAGGGTAGCACCAAAAGTGGTGGTTGCTTTAACCAAGAGGTGGTGATTGATACAGCACAGATGGGTGGAGAGGTCTCTGGCAGGGCTTTGTCTCATCACCTTTCATTCCTCAGCTGCTGACCTTTCAAGACTGCAGGCAGGAGTCAGGGGGAGAAATAGTCCAGGTGGCTCTATCCAGTCTTTGCATGGTGTGGGGCTGCTTATGGGTTCCCTACAGACGACCAAACCAGGAGAGACACCAAACAAAAGCAAGACCATAGCCAAAGGAAGAGGTAGCCAGGTGTGCTTTTAGATGCTTTGCGGCAGTCCCAGGCCGGAGAGAGTAGCATCAGTGCATAGCCTTTGAGGTGGCTTGATTCCCCGTGTGCACGAGGTGGATGTGGGCTCCTGGCTTATCACTCTTTCTCCAAGTGCTCCTCTGTCCTGGGAAATGTCTCCCCAGGCCAGCTGTGAGGCTGTGTGCAAGGAGTCCTGCTGAAACCCATGTCAGATCCTGCAGCCCTGCAAGAGAGTAAAAGACTAGCTCCGGCACTGCAGGCTTTGGGCATCTCTCGGGAGCTGGGAGCTGTTGTGGTGTTGTGGTAGGTTTTGGACATAACTGAGGGAGGAGACGTAGGGAGAAAGACAGCTTTTACTGGCTCAGATGTTATGGATGGAGAAAAACAAGTGAACTTTTGTCCATATATGTCCTCCTTAGGGGTGTCTGAAAGCTCGCCTGTTTTTTCTGCCTATATCTATTGGTCCAATAAGAGCTATTACCGGCCCCTCCAAACCTTGCTGTGGGAGCCGAGAGGCAGCTTGAAAAACCAAACCGAAGCAACAATGTGTAATTGTCTGTAATCGGAGACAATATTCTCTTCGCTCAGTTTTTCACAGGAAAGCGGGATAAACGCTGACATGTTTCCCACAGCTGAATTCAACTTTTGGCACCAAAACGTGGCAAAGTAAAGAGCACCTTATAGTGTCTATGACCGGTATTGCTAAAGCTGCTTGTGCGCTGGTCTTCTCCTTGGCTCTGCTTGACTGAGTAACACGATGGCACGTTGTACAGTGCTGCTTCCCAGAGAAAGCAGCAGTGAGTGTCTCCGGAGTGCAGCCCTGGGTTTATATTTGACCAACAGCGATGTCACCTTCTGCTGTTCCTAGGCAGACTAGCAGGTATCTCGGCCGGAGGAAGAGAGGAGGAAGGAGACCAGAAACGAGAGACGCAGGAGGAATCCAGACAGATACAGTCCAGCTCGGTTGGGCTAAGATCTTCTTGGCTTGGCAGATGCCTGACCTGCCAGAGGATGGTCAGCATGCCCAGAATGAGGAGGATGGCTGCAAGCACTCACACTGTCTGGCCCGGCAGCAGGGAGGTGACCTTGACAGACTGCTCCAAGTGCCAGGGCAACCGGAGGCAGGAGGGCAATTGGACCCGAGTCAAAGAGCACGGATCACTCTGGAGGGAGAAGGAGGCATGAGCCGTAGCAACCAGACTTGTTTATAACTTGTGTTTCTTGGTATGTGAACGACAGGAAGGCAGGAGGTGTCTGAGGCAAGGAGCTCCTGCCTGTACACAGAGTATCTGGTTTAGCAAATTAGCCTCATCGTTGCCTAAAATACTCTAGCGTGCTTACTATCTTCTCTGGTCATTACAAATACATTCACATATATATGTGTATATACATATATATATATATAAGTTGGTCAGTTCCACTATGAAATGGGCTGCACCCAGTCACGTTCGTGCTCCAATAACCCAGAGAAGTGGGGGACAGTTTGCTGCTTACTCTTTGGTGTTCCCAGTGCTCTGCAGCCAGTCCTCATTGCATGGATGCCTGCATCTACTTTTCCAGGGAATAACTTGTTGAAAGCATAGGAGCTGAAGACTCCAGTTTCCATCCAAAAGGCTGTGATGAAAACCTGGAGGGGAGTAAATCTCTTTCCTGGCTGCGCAGCAGTGGTACAATTTAAGCCTTATGTTGCAAAGGCGATTTAAAGCATGTCCTGGGAAAAAGGTGCTCAAAGATAAACTGTTCCTTAAAACCTGAACTAAGGACTTCTAGAAGCAAAAATAATCTCTAAGTTTTATTTTAGTATAGCTGGATGTGCAGCTTGTTCCAACCACCAGGACGCTTTTAAGTGCATTCATGAGTAAAACCCACTTCCTTCATCCCTGGGACAATAGGGCAATAAATGTGAACATCTCTCCAGGGCCCTGCGTGGTCTGGAGCAGCATTACTCAACCTGCAAGCCAGACAGCAGGCAGGCCAAACAACACGCTGAAAAGCAAAAATGGAAGGAAATAAAAAAGATAAAATAAAATGCATAGCTTTTGGCCCGAATTTCCATCAGTGGGAATGCGAACATTATGGCTACACTGCAGGAATCGGTGTTGTTCAAAGAGGGTAGGTGACCAGGGGAGAAAGATACCCTTACCACCAGCAGTAAATCTGAAGTTCACACAAGTATGAGCAGCTGCCCGTGACTTATACCAGGGAAGATCAGCTTGAAGAGCAACCTGAGACCATTGCTCCCATTTCTGCTCAGGGTTCAACAATACCAGTATGAAGTGTCTAATTCAAAGCCCTCTGAAGCCATGAGAAATGTTTCCTACCTACGTGCTTGGACAAATATTGGTTGTGGATCCATCCCGAAGGACTGAATCTAAGCCATTTTCCTTGGCTTACCCGTGGCAGGTCTGTACAAGTTTATACTAATACAGTGCTTTTTAAGAGCAATTCAGTCTAATGGAGAAGGGTTGTGGTAAAACTGCCTCCTGCTCCTAAAATTTTCTCCATTATATTACTCATGCTCTTTAAAATATCTTACCTATTAATTTTTCTGCCTTTTTTTTTTTTTTTTTTTGATTGCTTGACAGTGCTGCCACGGGCTGTTCCCTCCATAGTGGAAATTAAAAGACACACTGGCCTTGTGCCTTGAGAGCCAGCAATTGAGCTGTGCCTGAAGTAGGCTTGAGTGGGAGGTGTCAGTCATACCAATAACCACCAGCCAGGAGGCTGCTGCGGGACAACATCTGGTACCACTGCAAGGAGCTAGGAGATGGAAAAGCCAGGGGCTTGTGCGCATTGTCTCATTCTCTTCTTTTTTTTTTTTTTTAATTTATTCTATTTTATTGTGCAGAGCACATGAGGCATCAGAAACAAAGCACAGCAAACAAAGAAACCAAACCCCTCAAAGTGCTGGAAAACAGTACTCCTAATGGAAATCAAATCTCAAGTATTAAGGTTGGGTGGGGATGGATGGTCGGTCTCAGAGTGGGAGAGAGGAAATGAACAGGTGAGGAGCTCCTGTCCTCCACCCCAGCTCTCCTGCCTGCACCAGCGCAAGGAGAAGCAAGGAAATGTTCTCTACCCAAAGGGAGGTGAAATTGTGATGCTTAGCACGGTCTTACAAGTTTTTGTAGGGCAGAACTGCGCAGCCTTCAGCGCTCTCCTGGAAGGCTGCAAGAGTCCTCTCAGCCTGAAATGGAGCTTACTGTGGGGAGTCACAGAGGACAGAAAGTTCAGAGAAGGTCAGGAGACACTTGGGGGTGGACACCACGTGGCACTTGCAGCAGTGTCCAACTCAGGAAACCCCTTTGGTGCTATTTGCTGAAAACTGGAAGGATATTTGAGTGGAAAGATTACTCTGTTCTGGTCTATGTCTAATATGCTTTCCCTAAGCATTTCCTACCAGGCAGAAAACGATTACCGGGGCAAATGAGCCTCTAGCCTGATCTGGTATACCTAATAACTTCTGTCAACCATGGAAAATAGCATGGGATGACAAGCATGCATCTAGTCCCCCTCTGACCTGCAAGGCAGATCAGCTCATTTCCATAGAGCCCCATTTCCGAGGGGCCTTTGATCCCTCCCTACAATGAAGGAGGACTGGCCTCCAGCACCAACAGCCCCAGTGTCCTACCCCAGAAAATGACATCTGGGAATGGGATGTTGCTGCCAGAGGAAATTCAGCCAACCTACACCCTCTTCCTGAGTTGCTCCCAATAAGTATGGTGACCAGGAATAGGCCACAGCCCAAGGGATTTGATTTGGCAGGCTGTAAAATAGTCCTGCAGAGTGTAGACTGGCTAGCTGTGGTTTCTCTCTTTTAGGACACCATTCCAGTAAGGCAAGGAGCACAAGCTCTACAGGCAAACTAATACTCCAAAAAAGTACAAGTGGCCAACAGATCCGGGCAAAATGGTAATCACTTGGAAGTGATTTTTCTGTTCCCATGGGGACCTTGCTGGTCTTGGAAGTCCTTGGATTTCCTATCCAAGGATAGAGATGGCAAAGCTCTTCCAACAAGCTTTTCTGTCTCTTCCAGTTTTTTGTCTCCCTTTGTTTAAGATATTCCTCCTTAAAAGCAGACTTTGCTTGGTGCTTCTCTTGTGCTGGATTCTCATGTTCTCCATTTCCATGTGGAAGAGCTGTGAAGTGTCAATGGCTGCGTCAATGGCTGCGCTGGAACCAATCCTGCATCCTCACCAGCATGGAGCTCTTCTAAATCTGTCCCCCGCTTTGTGGTGTGTTCCTGTTTTCCAGATATTGTATTAGAAAGGGAAGTCCTAATCTAGTCCAAGAAATATAATCATAAATGCTGTTATTAAGTTGGCAAGGCAGAATTGCCGAAAGACATAATAATGTAACACCTCCCCCACATCCAAGTATCACCTCTGCTCATGGTCAGGACATCTCTGGTAATTGCAGCTCTTCCTACCTCAATTGAAAGGTGAAATGGGGTGTATTTGGAGGACAATTATCACAGTCCTTCCTTAAGACTCATCCTTTACTATGTTTTTTAGAGGGAATAAGCCATTGTTCCTGGTAGTTCATTGTCATTCTGTCTGCTGAGAAACTTGTTCAACACGTACTGTTATTCTGGCAGGTAAACATCTCTTCTGATGCTTCCTGCATTTCCTTCACCTGTTGGTGTTGCCCATTTACTGTAGAACACCTCTGCTATGTAACAGGTCCACAGGCAACAGAGACTTCAACTTTTGTGCCACTGAAGGCTGCGCAATGGTCAAAGTCATGACACTAAATTGTTTTAAACCATATGCTTTTTTCAACATATCTGCACAGATCTTTGCACAAGAGTGGGGCATCTAGATGTCCCTGCCATCCAGGCAATAAGCATACAGTGTGGTGCCAGTAGGAGCAAACTTCAAGGCCGCGTGGGAGAGGAACAGGTAGTACCAGGGGCCTGATTTAGCAGATCCTGCTGTTCTCTATTTCAGTTCTGCTTGCGGCCCTGTAGTGATGTTAGGAGCTATTGTTTCTCAGCCAAGAAGAGCCAACTGCCCTTTGGAAGAAGCTTCAGTCGATCAGTTGATCTGACCTCTGACAGATTTTCTTTAAAGAAAATACAAATACCTTGGACTGTACTGTCACAGCAGTGCAGATGAGCAAGACCCTGCCCAAGCTTTACTGCCTCACTTAAAGCTCTTCTGAGATCCGTCTGCATCTTGGGTGTGAAAAGCAAGGGCTACACATATGATGTGTCTCTGGGGAATGCATGTCCTGGGAGCAGGCAGAGACCAGCAAGAATTGTGGCTCCACCGCTGTCATTCCCTGTGGAGCTGCTGGAGACATGTGCTGGTCAGACCTGGTTATTGTCGGCCATCGAGTGCCCCTCCGTGGGAAAGCGGTGCTTCAATACCATGGGTATGGTCTGCAGGAAGGTGTCAGTTCTCACAGTGTTTTCAAAGAAGGTACAAGTCTTTCCAGCTTATTGAAACATTTGTTTTGACTTTTATAACACAGTATAAAAGCCTTGAAGTTTTGTCTATTAAATTGCCATGCCATAATATTATGACGGATCATGGCATAATAGTCTTACTGTTTTGACTCTAAAGCATGCTATGACATGGGTCGAGCTGATGAAATCAAAATGAAATTAATGTTTTGTTTTGACAAGATTGTGTTTCTGTTTCATTTGTTTGATAAAGTCAAAACAAAAATGTCAGCCGGATTTTTCCAGAGTGCAGTCTCAAAATTACATTTTCTCATTCAGGTGTGGGTTTTGAATGGGCACCATAACCTTGTTTTGTGCTCAGACCATAGTGGGAAAGTTGTGCATGGATAGCACCTCGGAGTAACAGTTCAGTCCCTGATGTGCTGAGGACTCTACTTGTCTCTTTATCAGCTTTAGCAAAGAGCTTTTTTCAAAAGTATGGTCTTGGCCGGTGGGTCCAGCACTCTACCTTGAACTGTGCTACCTTCTGCTGTTGTAGTTCCCAGTCACCCATCCCTTCTCTTTAGCCAGCTGAAACCCACTCCAGAATAAGGCTGGGAAGAAAGAGCTCCTGAAAAACGGCTTTGTGACCTGCTGGGCCAGGAAGCTTACAAAACATGGAATAAAACTCTCCCGTAGAACTGTCTGTAAGACGTCAGTGGTGCAGGCGTGTTCTGCATGGCTGAAAGCCTGGTCCATCTCTTATTCACAGGGCACCCAGAATTCACAATCTCTCAATCCTATTCCTAGCCCTTGCTGCTCACACACCTTGTTAGGCAAGTGTCTCTGCCCGCTTTCCCTTCCCCATATTTGTATAGTTGGACTGAAGCGTCTCCGAGAGTGAGACTTAATTACTTTGTGTACAAAGCACCAGGAGCATCGTGGGGGTCTCAATCTCTGCTTCTGGTGACTGGTAAATGAATCCTTTCTATTGCGCAGTTTTTTACTCTGAATATTGGCTTTCATGGCAATATATTTATTTCCCTTGTTTATTCCTTTTCTTTTTTTTTTTTTACCCCAGGGTTTCCCTTTGTTTGCCTGGTTGTGCTCTGATGCACAGGTATTTATCTAAGTGGGGTCTGCTGTATTTGTAGCAGCCCAGGTGGCATGTAAGATGCAAACATCAGACACCTCTATACATATCCCCAGGTTTCCTGGATGATTGATTAATAGCTGTCTTCCTTATCAGCTTTTCTTTCTCATAACTGGGGGTCAGTTTGCATGGGTTAACACCTTCAGGGAGGCCCTATTTCCTATATACATCAGCTTTACTGACTCCTTATTATCTCAGCCCTATCTGAACCTTTGTTGGATTCAAGAGGTAATTAAACTCAAAGCCAAAGCAAATGTCAGGGTGATAATGAGACAGATAAGATTAAAAAAAAAAACTTTTTTTTTTTGGAAGACCTGACACATACCTGAAGTGCCTGTTGGCCTACAGCCAGTGGAAAGTTTCCTTTTGCGCCTGGATATAGTCAGAAAAGTGACCATGTAAAAAAAAAAAAAAGCACCACCTCCCTCCAGGTGTGTGCTGCTGAGAACAGCACCTACCTGGCAAAGCACTCGAGCATAGAAGTATTTGCCCTGATTGTTTGCTCATGTGCTTAAATTTAAGCATGTGCTTAAGTGTTTTGTTCAACCAGGGCCTCAGTCCAATGCAGCTCGAGTGGGTGTAATTCGGCGGGTGCAATTCCATTCATTTCAGTAATGCCAGTGGGAGCCCTGGCCCAGAATGACTCCGGGCTGCGGGCTTCACTCTGCTACTCCTGCCCAAAGTCCGAGGTGAGCGCCGGCGCCTCGCTGTGCTGCCCAGGTTGCAGGGCACTCCGGAAATTTGCGGTCGCTCCTTTGGGCTGGGCAGCGCCTGCATCACCCGCTAGCCTTCTCCTTTCTCTGGGTCCTTTTGGGCTGGAAGGATGGGCATGCCCTCTGCTGATCCCTGCTCTGGGCTAAATTTTTCTCAGCCAGAGCCCCCAGTGCACAGGACCCTGCTGAGGTTTGGGGGTGATTGTGCTGGGGACATCATGGACTCTCCCTGCATCTCAGGTTGTCCACACTGCTGAGGTTTGCGGGAAAGACTGTCCAGGGGACGTCGCAGGCTCTCCCTACATCGTGGGCTGTCCACGCTCCATTTTGCCTTTCTGCATTGAACGAGTTTATAATCTGAAGCAGACCTATAGTGTAATTACCGGGGGTTGGGGTGGAGAAGCCACTAATGAAAAAGAGCTGGAGTTTTCCTAGGGAGCTTCAAAGCTCTCCGCAAGCAGGAGAGCCTGTGAAGGATACACATGTTGCTGGCTAGGCAGCCCCTGATGGTTAAAGTTTTACTTAAGCCCATGTGTTTTTCCACTGGGTATTTTTATCCTCTGAAGTCTACTGTACTTGGCTACGTACAGTAAACACATCCCTGTTGTTCTCTCACACGTGTTTACTTTGCAGCTGGGGGAGCACAGCTCACCGTTCTAGCTGTTGGTTACTGCCTGAGTAAGTGGAAACGAAGCACCCCAGAAGCCCTAGTGCCTCCTGCCTCTCCTTGCTGGCCCATCTCCTCCGGTGGCCTCCCTGCCTTTGAACTCTGCTCACTGCCTCCCTCCCAGGGCAGGGGGGAGATGCGCCTGAGACCCATGCTCTCCTCAGCATCCCTTTCTCTGTAGCCTCACCAGCAGCGTTTAGCTCTTCTCTCCTGCTCCCAAACCTGCCAAGAAAAAGCAGTTTCCCTGGTAAGCCCCTCAGGAGGTGAGAAGCAGATTTATTATCTCACATCTGAGTGCTGAGGAGCAGAGGCAGAAAGAGAAACACCTCTGTGCTGAGGTGATGCAAAGAGCCCCGTCATGAAGTTAGGAGCTGAAGACAGGTGTCCTCTGGATCGGTGCAGGACCTCCACGTGGCCTTCCAGCAGTTCTTCCACCTTCAGTGATTTGAGGTGGGTGCTAGCCGTCAACATGGTGATTCCACAGGACTCTGCAACTTGAAGGAAGACATTGAAAGCGATAACACCAAAGTCAAGTAATTACGTGAGGAGCAGAATTTATTAGTCTCTCTCCCATGGCTCTGTCCATTGTGGGTTCTTTGATATTTAACAATATGTCCAAGCTCCTCCCAGAACCTTTACTCTGAGAAAGATGAGCATTTTTATTCTCCCTCCTTTAACTAGACGCCAATTTTTACAAAGCAGGTAGAAATTCAAGATCTCTGGAAGCTCCTGTTCCTTTGCTGATGGGTTCATAAGCTTGGGAGGGTGTGGGCACCATAGTTGCATGAACCTTGTTCCATCAGGGTACTAAGCTAAAAATTAGTGTCATGAAGCTCTGAAAATAAGCAAACAAATAGCAAACAAGTGAAAGGAACTGCCTGGGAGAGGTCAAGTTCAGCACAAAGTGCTGCTGTTACAGCCACACTTCACCCTGTGAGCAGGCCTTGTGCTTTGGTGAAGCTTTGGTTTACCTAAACAACTGGCCTTCTCCTCCCCAACATTTGCGTCTGGGGAGTTTTTGACTGGAAACTGGTACGTTACAGCTGCAGATGCTTCTCTCCTGCTGTAATAGGAATTATAATAATTTTTTAAGTGCTCTAAAAATAATACTTTATGCCTTCAGCTGTCCGTTATTTATTGACAGACTCACTTTGGAAAACAGATAGAAGAGAAAAGTAGAGTTTAATATTAAGAAACGAAGAAAGATCAATGCCAGTTTGAATACACATTGCGAGTACATATTTAATTGTATTAGATTATATATTAGGTTGAACACATGAAGGTTATAAAGCACCTATCAGAAAGCGCGCAGATCGCAGACTGAAGTCTTTTGAAGCTGTTATCACATATTTATTATTTGTAAGGATAAGGTCTTTTTTTAAACAGATTTAAAAAAGAACTGTGGTCAAATAAAAAAGAACACCCCTTCAAATAAACAACTAAGCCCACACATTTAGCAGATGTGGTTCTCATCACGTCTGGGACAATATTAGAGAAGCAAAACAAAATTTGCCCTGACGTTTGCTGCCTGAAAGCTTCTCCCCGTACGTGGGATGAAAGGCAAGCAGGCTTCACCCATAAAGGTGGGAAAGGCCTTTAAGATCCTGCTAACTGTCTTTGTATGGGTTGGCCAAGGGATTGCTTGGCTCTCATGGGTGTGCTGATAGGTGGCATGTCCTACCTGAAGGAAGCCCCTTGTATAGAGAAGAAGGTGATGGGGTCTTATCCCGCTCCCCATGTCTTGTTCCCACCCAGAGCAGATCCAGGAGCTCCTGAGGTCAGGGCAAAAACCACAACCTCCCTGGGGCGGTGACTCACCGCCAGACATTGCACGCTGGCAGGCAAAGCCAACAAATGCCACCCTGGGAAAGGCGTGGGGATGCGCGGTGGGTGGCAGACAGCAAGCAGGACGCCTCCCTCCGGAGGCAAGAGCAGTGGAGTGGGGCGGTTGTCATGCTTTGAACACTGCAAGGACATGCGTATGATGCTGAGGGCAAAGGTGCCTGCTCACTGCCATAGCCAAGGGCTCTGCAGAGAAGGGAGAAGCATCTTTCTGGGGTCAGGACTTGCCTTTCACCAAATGCCAAAGCCTAGACAGGAAAACTTCATTATTCTTCTATGAATATGTTTCATGGCTGCCACTGCAGCAGGGGAGGTTCCTGAGCAGTGAGTGTAACACCAGAAAACTTTCTTCCTTCTAGCTCCTGGTTTTATCCTGCTTCCAGCCTCTGTGCAATGGGTCGAAACCGACAAACCAGCCTGAACTCATGTCTGTCTGGTGTATTCCGTTGCTCTTAGACCCTTCCCAGCATGGTGCTGGGAAGGCAACCCCAGCATGGCCGGACCGAGTTCATTCGTGGCATCAGGGAGCTATACGTGAGGTCTGTCTGGCCCAAGTAAGCGACAGCCCCCAACAGAGCCTGTGGAAACAGGGAGACTGAAGGCTGTGGAGAAGAACTGAGCAGCATGAAGGCCAAAACGTAAAACTCACTGTAACTCCTCCTCCCTTTCGCTGCTTTTCTCAGTCATAAAAACTCAGCAGGGGATGTTTAAAATGCCAATCATGTAATTACTCATTCAGTTTGCGATGCTTGATACAAGATTTCAGCAGAGTAATGGGATCCAGCTCATACTGCTGCAGTCTGTGTACACAGCTCAGGGGAAGGGGAATTGCACCTCTGCTTGTAAAAGATCCCATCAGGGCGCTCAGACCGAGACGAGCTGGCAGGGTCCCACAAACATGGGTGACTCTTCCGTTGCAGTCCTTGCACAGAGGCCACAGAAGTACAAGGAATGATTTACTTGCTGAGGAATCAGGAAATGAAGAGGGAGACAACCAGCTGCTCACACCTGGTACTGCAAAATCGGAGGTAGTCAACTGCTGCTCGGTTTTGTGGAGTATTTCATGGCCACGTACACAGCCTTTTCAGCGTGAGCCACCCATTTTTAGGTGAGGATGAGATGCTGAGGACCTGATTGTGAAAGGTGCCCTTGCCTTTTCCTGGGAGTATAGAAAATTGTGTTTATCTATAGGGGAGGTCAGCTGCAACCGCCAGGAGATCTGGTCACGCAGCTGCTGATACATACAGGCAAAAATGAAGATGTTCAATTTCTGCAGCAGTGAAAATGGTGGGATCATCATGCAGCTGCAAAACTGGGGCAGGCAGCACGCCTGTGACATCCACGGCTTGGAAGTTATAGGCAGAATGAGGCGCTGCACGGAATCTGCCATTCACCTGATGTGCTGCCAAAAGCAGTATTAAAAAATAGCATAGGCTCGAACATGCTACGGGGCTTGGGATCAGATTTTCTAGGTTCTCGTGGAAAATCAAACCAGCGTTAGTTTGATTTTCCAGCCCATCTAGGGTTTGGTTAAGGAAGCATTTTCCATGGCTCTGTTCTCTGGCCAGGAGCAGAATGACAGATGTGCGAAGCTGTGGAGCGGCTTCCAAGGTATCTCCCAAACACGGCATCCTGCTGTCAGCCCTTAGCAGAGACATTGCTTCATTTTGCTCCTGTTGCTGGACTCTGTAAGGAGTCTCCCTTCGGGTCTCCTTCTAGGACTGCAGAAAAGAGTAAGCAGTGCATAAACCCCTGCATTTTGCTTTCTGTTGGTATGTTGGGCTAAATCTCAGCTGTTCAGTAATAAAAGATGGTCCCTTATGGTGGAAAGGGCAGAGTGGGGGAGAAGGAGTGTAGAGAAAGGGCTGATCTAAAGGAATGTAAGAAGTTTTTAAGCCCTTCTTCCCTCATCTTGCTTAGAGGCCCTTATTTTTCTTGTAATGGGACACATCTCTCGCCCAGTTTCAAGTGCTCCAAAGTCTGAGAAATCATCTCCATGCTGCTTTCACTTTAAAAGGGGGCACTTTGCAGTTTCAGTTTCACTTTACTTCTCTTTGGGTGAGTCAGCCCCTTTCACCAAGATCTTTTATTTATGATCACCCTGTCAAAAAGACAGAAAATAGAAATCTATTTCAATGACTGCAGAGAACTTTCCTTCCCGAGAGCTCTGCGCCTGGAAACTTGGGGGAGGCTGCATTGACAAAAGTCTTCTTCTCCAGGGCTGAGCTCTGGAGTCAGCTGCTGTTCCTTATGGATTTGGGGAGAGGAAACACCACCTCACCCTTCTGCTCCCATAGCTCGGTATCCTTGTGACTGGTTTGGTTTTCATTTTTTAATAGTGGTAAAAACTATTGATCTCTTAGGCTGAGTTGGTAGGATTGGTTCATTTGTACATTCGGTGTCTCAGCAGAGACATTACGCTTGGCCCTTGGGAAAATCAGGAATGAAAGTATTTTCCTTTCTGGGGCAGCAAGAAAGAGCTCAGAGAAGATGTGGAAGAGCCCACTGCAGTGCATCGATGATCTCCCATGTACTGGGGTGTTGTATGCATGGACCAGGAAGCCCCAGGACTGCCAGAGAGAAGCGTGAGGAGGAGGGTTCCTCAGTCTCCTTTAACCTGGAGTGTGAGGGGACACTGGAAACCTGAAAATATTTTCTTCCTTTAAAGTCATGCCAGGACCTACTGGTAGTGGCCTCGTACACTCTCCATGTGCTGGTCCCTGTTGCTATCTAAGACAGTTTTCTGTAAGGGAAACAAATCTTGCTCTTAAACCGTTGGCGGTGAACTGGGCAGCCAGACTCTTGCTGGACCATGCACTTGGGCCTGCTGTTAATACAGCCTCAGAACCCACCTCAGTCAGTTCCAGAGGATGTCACTTCTGGCTCAAGCTGCGGGGATGTTGCTGAAGCCAGCATTATGCTGCCAGATTTTTTTCTTTTGTTCGTTATTTTCTCCAATAACAAGTAACTTTTGAGGAAAGGGTTCTTTCTTTTCCACTCCTTGGGAGTTTGGTAACGAGTCACAATGCCAAGTCAGCAACAATATTTGCACAACCTAACCAGAACCACTGAGAGGCTAAATACATTCAAAGGGAGGACCGAGGGGATTTGCTTCTGTTCATTCCTAGGATCCTCTCTGCAAGAAATGTAGGAGTAAACCCTCCTAGCCAGACCTACAGTTCCGCCAGCTCATCATCCCCAATAGAGACCAATAGAGATGTTTTACAGGAAGGAATTGTTTTCTTCAGCCAACCCATTAAGAAGACTTTGGCTTGAGCTCTGAAGGTTTTATATCCTTTCTGTGCCTCTTAGATGCTTATGTCCTTTGCCTAACAGATATAGTGGTGAATCCTGGGGAGAGGTAAACAGAAGAGATAAAGACTCTGAAGCCCAGAGCTTGTTTGTCTGGGGTCTGTTTAAATGCCATACAACAAAGCTTTATTAGCACAAAGCAGCAAGGTCTGCATGTGGCCAGAAGTCTCTCCTGCCTGTTGTCTCTGCGTAGCCCATGTACTCACTCCTTATCCCTGGTTTATACAGCTGGTCTGAGGACCACCCCAGGTAACAAAGAAAACATCAACTCTTAAAAGATCTGCTGGGAATAGGAAGATGTCGTATTATTTACCCGGTTGGATTTATGCATGTGTGTGTGTGTTTAACAAGGAGCCCGGTGCCTGCTGGACTCCTGAGGCTGGAATTTATACAGGCCAGCATTTGGCTGCTGCAGTTTATCTTGAATGCAAGAATAATAAACTCAGCTGACAGGATGATGTATGCAAAGCATCTTCTCCTCCCACGGCGTGTGGTAGAGGTGTCTGGTTTGCAGGGAGTCCTATTGTTAAGTGATTAGCCTTCCAGCATTATCGATATCAGATTGCTTAAGGGCTTTGGGGGATCAGCAATACAGTAGGACTTGATGTCCATCCATCATGGTGACAGTCAGATGCAGATGGTGGCGTGAGAGCGTTACCTGCGTAGGTGAAACAGATGCGTGGGTTTGTCACGTGAAGGGTCTCAGAGATATTTGCAAAAGAAACCAAAGCCGTGCTTTCATTATCGCTAGTTCTGAGATAACTTCCGCTACATTGTTTTAATGGCTCTCTTTGTCTCTTCCTTGCTTGTGCTATTACTGGCTCTCATTCAGCACGAACAAAAACAAAAACATCCCAAGCACCATTGAATATGGTATTTTCTTGACTTTTCAGGCAAGGCTGATTTATTCACCCCTAATTAAGTTTCAGCATCCAGGCGGCTTCAGTCTCCTCTTTGTGCTTCTGCCAGTTCAGATGGTAACTCTGGGATCTTAGGAAGCCCGGGTCTTTGGCTTTTTTTTTATCACCTAAAAGGATGCTGAAAAGACCATAAAAGAACAACACCTTGCTGTATTGGATATGTTTCACCCTGAATAATCTTTAAGACCCCCATCTTCAAAGGTAGATCAAGTACTTCAGAGCATCCGACTGTAACTATTTAAATTACATCCTGCTCCCATCATAAATAATGTTTACTCATTTTACAATGTAAAAGACTCTTGACGGCCACACCTCATGGTACATGTTTCCTCTTGTCAATACTTTTTATCTTACCCTAGCTGTGACACCAAAATCCCCTAGGTAAGGCCTGCTATTGCAGTTCATTATACAAATTTACAGTGCTGTACACATGAGTGATTACAGTGGATGGTGTATCCGTGGGAATTATTCCTCTCTGAAGTGCAACCGCTCCCCTGACACAAGATGACTCTCAGAAGAGGAAACATTAGGCCAAGTACAATCAGAAAATTTGGGTCTAATCCATCATGTCCACATGGAGCGGGCTGGAGTCTAGTTTCTAAAGCCTTTCTAATTTCCTTACCTCCCAGTAAGTCTTCGGTGTCCTGTGGGGCTGACTAAGATTTGATTGTATGTTCCTGGGAGGTAGAGCTTTTAATCCTGCGATTTGGACACGTAAGCAGACACTTCCCCGATCCCACCCATCTCAAAAGCAAAGAGGGAAATGGCCGCAAAGAATCCAGGCCCCTCCTGACTCAAATGCTCGTGTGCTGTCTGTCTGTGCAGCCATGCTCCGTAGGAAAGCTGGAGGCCAAGTCTCTCTGAGCATCGCTTTGGAGCTTGGAGCAGTGTTTCAGATGCTTGCAGAAATTCATAAAGCAGTTGTGAGGAGAGGTGGAGTGAACACGGGGGAGACCACAGTCTTACCAAAGGCTTGAAAAACTGAATACTGACCCCCACTTAACGAGGGCAGTTTCACCCAAACAGTGACTCTGGCTTTCTTCTTACTGGCATCTGACACCCCTCCAAGTGGGCACACTGGCTTGGTCCTCTATGTGGATCCATTGCTGTCCCTCTAAAGTGAGGGCACTGCTTTGGCTTGCCCAAGACTTCATTATCCATAGATACTGTTTGGGTATGGAAACTTTGCTGCAGCTACAAGAAGATGCTGCTATCTAACACAGAATATTACATTGCCTGGCAAATTAGAAGGCCAGTTCAGGTTGCTTCCCATTTCTCAAACATGTGGGAGCTCCTACAGCATCAGCTTGCCTCTATCTAGGAGGACATATTTTTGGGGAAACAGGACCTGGTCCACTGAGGTCAGTGGAAAGTCACCCAGTGGTTCTTACAGGCTCTGAAGTGGGTCCCGGAGGGGTATCATACAACTCAGTGATGTTACCCAGATCCTTCATTTGCATTTTGTCTTGCCCTCTGTTTCCTGTTATCTGTTTTCCCTCCCAAGTGTGGAGACAGATTTATCCTAGCAATTTGCAAAACATCTTCTGCTTCTCTTTTGTGAAATCACTGGTATTATTTCTTCATCCCCTGACTTCCTTTGCACAAAAAACCACCTTTGCTTTTCCTTCAGCACATTTCCCCCCGAGCCACCCAAGTTTCAAACCATCATTTTCAACCAGCCAGCTCCATAAGCAAGTCACAGTGTTGTTTTTTCCACGATAAACTCCAAAGAGCAGAAGTTAGTTGGCAGGGCAGGATTAACACCACTTCCCTGTTGGTCTGGGTTTTGTGCCATCGTGTATCGTATTTGATGGGTCCTGTGTGTAGCATCACACCCCCCACATTGTGCACCCCGCACCCCACAGAGACAGAGAACTGAGCTGAACTCCCGGCAGCAAAGTTTTATCTGAGCTTTCAAATCTTCTTTTGCACTGTAGGCGGCTTGGAGCAGATTGAATCCTAATGGACTGTTAGGCCAATTTGGGCTTTCTAACTGCCTTTGTAAGCATAAGAAATGAGCTGGGACAGAGAGGAGCAAAATGCTTTGGAATATATATTTATTCTCTGCTAGCGCTTCTGTGGAAGAGCCAAAAGGGATATCGCTGTCACTCAAATTTCCCTCCTGTCGTTTACTTTATCGTCGCTGCCCCACAAGGCCGTGCTCGCAGCGAGCATGCAAGCGTGCCACTCTGCTCACCTTGGTGGAGATACGCTAGGAGGCACCAAGTGGGGCTAGGGGCCTCTGTTTTCCATGGGGCACGTGTCGCACATGATGTCTGGGGGTTTGGGCTGATGTTGTTGGCTTCATTTAGTGAAGGGAAGACAGTTCACAGAGCCAGCGGGAGATATTCAAAAGCTACAGACCTCCCCAGGCCGTGGAGGACACACAGCAGTGCCCTGCAAGCAGATGGTACAGCAGAGACCGTCACCACTTTATAGTCAGGGTAAGTGGGACCTTGCACATCCAGAAATGTATTACCTCCTGGCAGCAGGCTGAAGGGCTCCTCTGCTCAGACAAATGGGGCAAGTGGGTGCAGAATAGTGCTGACAGTTCCAGGTCTCAGCCTGGCCAGCCGTAAAATGCACGACTGCAGCACGAGCACAGGACTAGCATCCACATTTGCCAGCATTACCGATTCCAATTGTTCTGAGTATTAAGAAAAAAAACCCAAACCTGTAGCTTCCTGTTTCTCCTACCCTAATGGTTTGATCTTGCACATTTGGAAATACTTTCCTCTCTTGGAGCTGATTTAGTGTGCTGGACTGCTCCTGCAAGTGCCAACATAGTGTCGGGAGAAACAGGTAAGCACAAAGGAATGGAAAGATGTTGTCTCCTCTCCCAGCTGGATTCTAACTCACCCTTGGCCTAGACATCCTTGGTAGCATCAAGGTTTTGGAGATCTCCTCTGGAAACCCAGTAGAAGAGATGCAGGATTGCGTTACTCAAACTGATCCATATCCAAATTACTTAGTGAGTGTTAAAAATATCTTGTAAAATGCTATTCTGCACTCTCTTGATGCATTCAATAGCTACAGAATATATTTCTAGTATTCTGGGGTCATGGCAACAACATTCTTTCCTTAAGCTTTTGGGTATGCTGGATATTGTGGGTCCATGCTGTGCAGACAGCAAGCACAGATGGTGCTAGCTGTGCCATTGATCTCCATAGACTGCCAGTCACCCTCAGTTCCTCAGTTGCAGTCAGGAAGGTGGAGAACCAGCAGCTGATGCACTACAGTCATTTATGCTTGTCTGCTGTTGTCTTAGAGGTGTCTAGCAGAAACTGAGGGCAGAACCCACCTCTTGGTGCACATCTTGTTCTTCCAAGGAAACCTCTCTTAAACAGGTGCTTTCTCATCTCCATCCTTAGAGGGACATTCAAAGAATTGCGCTTACTTTGCTGGAAGTGTTGAAAATCAGAAACTTGTTCTCCTACTGCTCTTGCCATCTTTCAGATAGGGTGTTGTCTGTGGACAGCCTAGTGCTGAAGATCCCGAACTGCGTCTTGGATTCTGTCCTGTTCTCCTCTTGCCACCTCTGCCTTCTTCACGATAATTATTTAAGGCAAGACGCATTCCCAGTGATAGAGCAAAGGATGGGGTCCAGGGCTTCCTTCCCTCCAGGCCCAGTCTCCTGTCTGCCAGGCAGACTAGCCTAAGGCTTTGTAGCTGGGCTTCCCTCCAGGCATTGGAAGACATGGGGTTGAACCTTCCCATGGTAGGCAGACAACCAAATGCAAGTCTCTCCCTTGCACACATCACTGTTATAAACATCAGATTATAATATGGGCAGCCACCCCTCCTGGTTGTTCTTTTGAATTAACTGTTTGTGGTAGTGTGTTTTGTGCAGGAGTGAATGGCAAGCGCTGGGTCCATCTCCAAGGCTGGAACGTTTGGAGTCCTTCCTCAGGAGGTGAACAAATGCATAACTGAAGCATAAGTTTGCTGAGTCACTGTCCTTCTGTCTGAAACCAGGCACACAGCGCAGTGCCACTTCTGCACCTCGCTGCCTCTTGCTCTGAGTGAATCGGTGGCTGGATGCCTTCCCAGTGACCTTTTGAAGATGGTCACTTTCCCACTATCTGTGCAAACACCATAAATCCATCTCTCCTCAAAGAGGGGAAAATGAGTCATCTGAAAATCCCAAGAAGAAGCTACCCATCTCCCATCTGCTGTCCCTGCTCTCTGCATCTTTTCTGCATGGCTCTACACTCTTGTTGAGCGTGAGAGGTTTCCTGTACATGGGGTGAGCTCATTGCCCGCTTCCCTTCCTTGGCCAAGGGTGACCTGTTTCTTCTAGCTGCTTACAGTACTGTAGCTGATAGGACGCCTCCAGCACATTTTCTCCTTGCAAGCCTGCAGCTTTCTTGCTTGGAGGCAAGCAAGGAAAGTCACACAGTCATGGTGTGAAGGTTTGAAAAACATTTATAGAAAAGGGAGGGGAAAGGAAGTCAGTATTAATAAATTACAGAAAGATAGAGCATCTGCACTAAATTATTGCAAACTCAAGTGAGAGTGGAAAGCTAAATAAATAAAGGGGAAACCATGTTAAGGAAGAAGATGAGTAATAGAAAAATTATCCTTCAAAGTGCCACCAGTTAGCCTTTTTGTACAGCACTATATATAAACAAACCTAATGGAGATATAACTGGGGTCAGAAAGCTTGATGCAGCTGTCTAACAGCTGTCTGCCCTATTTATTCTGCTCCCTTCTGACTCTACATGTCTCAGCTAGTGCATTGCAAAGAGAGGGACCCCAAGGTCTGGGGTTGCCTTGCCCCGTCAAGGTGGCCAGGGAATGGGCTAGCTGAAGGCAGAGTTCCTGTGCAGGCAAGGATGATGAGATAGGTACCCACACACAGCAGGGGATTAGTAATGATCTTGGAGAAACCATGTGGCAGGCAGGACGTTTCAACCGCCAAGGAGCTCAGCAGCTCCTGGCCTGTGAAAAAAAACCACTTTTTTTTTTTTGTTCTTTTAGTTCTGTTACCATATCTGCTCCCAGTCGGATGTGATGGGGCACAGAGGTGGAGCAGGTGACTTTCAAGGATCCTTCCCAGGCATGTGACTCTGTCGTCTCCCTTTATTCAGGGATGTGCCTGCACAAGAAGTTCGAGTTGATACAGGTACAAATGGGAGAGGCGTTTAAAATGTGGTAGTTTCTCTCTGTCCTAAAGCAAGACCGACTGTACCATTCCTGATAAAGGTCCTAAAGATCTTCTGAGATGGCTATTCCATATCTTCCTCAAGCAACCTATTAATGTATTCCCTAAACTTTCTGGATGCCTAATTTGCTTTTTTTTTGTAGCAATGGAAAACCATAGATTTGCCGTGTCTGCACAACTAAAACAGTAGATCCCTTTTTACTTTGCAACAGCCATCTACACGTTGAAAGTACATTACTATTTCTCCTTCAGTCTTTTCTCCCTTAAGCAATCTGGATTCTTTTAGTCTTTTTTTCATAGACTGCATTTTTTACATTTGTGGAAGTTCTTGCTCTTCATTTTGTGGAAGTGTGTGCCTTCAATTTAAGGAATAACATTTCAGTCAAGGCCTTCCCACTATTAAGTAGAAAGCAGTATCACTTTTCATGGTGTGCAGGCTTGAATTCCTGTTTCTACTCTTCCATGTGATAATTTGCCTTTTCCACACCTGCCTGTCATTGCTGTTTCAGGTTCAGCTAACCTACAAATCCTTTTCCCAGAGACTCCTTTCTAACCAAAATGTCTTTCTGCATTTTTAGCATCATAACATTTACTATGTGTGCCATCTCCAGAGTCTACCTGAACTTAATCCCTTGATCTTGCTCTGTCATCCCATCCACATTTTTCAAACTTTCTTCAACGCATGAAGATCATTCTGGAACCAGGTGTTTTGCCAAGATGCATGGTAACACAACAGCTTTTCCTCTGTGCATAAAGTCTTGTTTTCCTAAATACTCACAGGCTCTTCTTTCCCTACTCTAGCCTTAAATCTTACCTCTTTCTCATTGTTATTAACTGTGCTAATTGCATCCTCTCATTTGACCATGTTAGATGCAAAAAAAAAAAAAAGACACTAAACACTTTGATCTGCTCATTGTAAACTCTCCATTGTCTTCTCTCTTCACAGAGTAGTCAGTTAACATTTTTCCTTCCATCTTCCTTTTAGTGAATGATTGAATTCAGTTACCTTTGGTGTCTCTTACTAATTTAATTTTAATTTTTCCTGACCTTGTTTTACGTGGCTATGTTCATACTCATCCTTAGACATCTGGTTTTGTTTCTATTTATTGTGGCTTCTCTTTGTCTTTGAGGTCAATGAGAAGACAGTGTCTTTTCCATTTCTGGTCTTTCTTCTGCATGTGGACTTCTGCCTTTAGCATTGTTTCTTTGGGAAACTACTAACTGTCTCTAAGTCCTCTTTTTCTTGGCAGTTTCCCACAAGATATTATGTGTCTGTTTCCCAAGCTTATTGAAATTTGCCTATCTGAAACCCATTGGGTTTGTTTTTCTTCTCTTTTCTTGACTTGCTTCTCCAAGAACCATGAAATCTACCTTTTCATGTTACTCCCATCCACATTGCCTTCCACCTTCCGTTTCTCACACTCCCTCGCACTGAGACTCAAACCCAGAGGACCTATTCTTTTACTTCCTTTCTGAGTCTTCTGAATCCAAACAAAAGTTGTGAAAAGCCTATGCCACACAGGCGCTGGGGAGTTTGTATGCTGATGAATTATTTTTTTTCAAATAGTGTCTCTAAAAGTAGCTAAAATATTCCACTTCCCACAAGACCTGTGCTTCAGATACCTCTGTTAATTACTCCCAAAGAGCTTTATACATCTTATCTTCGTGGATGGATGGCCTTTAATAGACTCCAATAAACTCTGACAATGGTATCTTCTTTCCACCTCTGCAGACTTTCAGCAAGGCTAACTCCACCCATCTTCTGGATTTCAGCGCAAGCTTATACATACGAGGCTCACAAAGTGACACCTCTTTTCTCTCTCTGTTGTCCATTCTTCTTGAACAAGTATCATCTTTTTCTGTTAGCATTCCAGTCATACGAATGGTTCAACCATGCCTCTATTGTTTCAGTGAAGCTGTAATCTTGATCCTATATTAAAACTGCCAGTTAGAATATAGAGAATGTTTATTAAATGCTGATTTCACCATGCTTCTTTCATTACTATGCCAACATCTAAGTATGATGCACTATTCTCTTGTTTCTTCTGTGACGTTGTGACAAATAGCTTTACCCTTCCCAGTTCTAAGGCCTTCCTCTAGTTTGCTGTGGTGTATGTATGAGCACATACTGACCATGTGGTTTTTACTCCCTGCACATTGTCCTCATCCTGAAACATTATCTTATAGGTAAGAAAGGTTTTTTTTGTGAGGTTCAAACTTTTTTTTTTCCTGGTGGGTGCGTAGGACACTACTCTGAAGTCTTTCAACCCACCATTTGCTCACAGGAATCAGGAGTACTGACTCTTTCTCTAAACTAAAAGCAGTTGCCTTAAAAATAGATTTGTCTCAGCTCATGAATGAGGTTTTAGTAATAGGAATGAGTTGAGGACATAAATAGACCACTAGGAGTATGTGAAGATGAAGGGGGAAAGTGCCTATCTTACTAAGCACAATTTATTCTATTTCCTTCAGACTAGAAAGACATACAGCTCTTTCAAGTCCTTAAGTGGGAAGGGGATGTAGCATGCCATGCCAGCAGGAATGCTCACTTCATCTACATGCAAGAGTTTTTCCTAACCTTGGTGACCACACAGCCCAGACCCAAAGTTCTCAGCAATAACACAAATGGAAGGAATTGTCAGTCATGGAAATGCTTCAACACATTCTGCGTTGCCCAGAAATGTAAGAGACCATCTGGAATTAGTGTTGAATATTTTTGCTAATGACCTCATGATAGAATATTGAGAATGTTTATTAAATGTACAGATGACACCAGGCAGGGATTACTTGTGAGTCTGATAGAGGACAGGATTAGAATTCAAAATGATCTTGCCAAACTGGATGAATGCTCTGAAAAAAAAAAAAATGCAATTCAACAGAGATGCACGCAATGGAGACACACTTAGGCAGGAATAATCATCAGCATAAGCCCATAATGAAGAACAATTCTTAGAAAGTTTGCAGAAAAGGACACGGAAGAACTCTAGTGGATCACAGAAGGAGTTGTCAAATGAACCAACTCTGTCATACTTCTGTGAAAATGTCAACTGTTACATATGAGTGGGAATAGATTTTAGATGATACCTTCGATGCATCTCTGGGAGGACCTCAGGGGAAATACATGGTCAGGTTTTGGGTGCTGCACTTCTGAAAAGATACGGAGTGTTTGGAAGGAGGCAGCACAGGAGCAACATAATAGTGCAGAGGAATGGAAAAATGGGAATTGCAGAAATTTGCATGGAGGCTGTTTAATGGTGGAAAAGGCATGAATAAAACTTCAGGGAAATGGAGCTTCTATAGAGAAGAAGGAAATGACCTGTTCTCCCAGCCTGAGAACTAAAAGACATAAATGCAGCAGGAAAGATGCAGATCAGACATTACTAGGAAAACTTTCCTGAGGGTCAGAAGAGTGGCACAGAGTTTTCTGGGAAAGAAGTCTCCACTCTGGAAAGCCTTTAGACATGCACAGAATCACAGAATCATAGAATGGTTAGAGTTGGAAGGGACCTTAAACATCATGTAGTTCCAACCCCTCTGTCATGGGCAGATTGCATCTTCATTTAAGGTGAATTGCAGGTACAGACAGCTTTGGGCAGCCTCTCTAAAAGGTCTAAAAGGACCTCTGAAAGGTCTAAAAGGTCTCTAAAAGCTGAACTCTGGCCTATGAACCACAGAGGTAAAGCCAATATTTAAAACAAAGAAGCTTAAGGGAGTTATCCACTTGCATCCTGTCTTGAATCCAAGCAACCTTTGGGCATGCCCCTTCTTTAAAAAACCCAGACATTGTTCCTACGTGCTCAAAATGTGTATTCCCACTGCACCAGGAGCCTGTTGTTCTCTGTCACTTGGGGATGTTTGACGATGTCTTGCTTGACAGCTCCTGAATGCCTCAGGTATGCCTGGGTGGAAGACACCTGCTGGGCTGCAGCTGACTGGGGCTGACCGCAGCTTTCCCCTCTCTCCCCAAAATGCTGATGTGAGCAGGGAGCGGGGCAGGTGTGAGACACAGGGCAGCATATCAGCACCTGCTTCCACCTGTGTGTACGCACATGGGCCCCTCGATTCACCCGCCTGCCACCTTCCTGTCTCCAGGTGGACTGAACAAGCAAGGGGTCAACAGAGGGTACAGAGGAGCATGTCCCCTGGTGCTGAGGGACCGTCTTTTCCTATGCCTTACCCAGCGTGGAAGGCAATGAGGATGAGTAACGCTATCCTACCATCCAGGAACACTGCAGGAAAGGTCATGCTCTTTTGTGTTTTTGGGAGTCAAGGGAGCAAGCAGTAGCCTAATCACCTTTAATTGGGTAAGACCTGGATTTAGGACGCTGGTGATGCAGCGATGGTGCCTTCCCAAAGGGAGTTTAGATTTGCCTTTCTTCCATTTATTAAAAGTTATCACCTCTGCATTGGTTCTGTTTGCCTTTCAATTATGTTCCAAGTAAGTAATTTTAAACTCCTATGATTCACACGATCCCTGACTAATGGTGCCCACAATGGAAAATTCTAGGAGTTTCGTGATGAAAACCATATTTAGCATTAGTAGTATCCATATATAGTAGGGACTGACGGGAATAAAGCAATAAAAAGCAATACACTGGTAAAGATAGGAATTGAAGCCTCTAGAATGAGACTTTTTCATATGACATTTAAAGGACATGCTAGAAATATTTTGGTGGGGGCTCAAATACCACTGCTCTCCACATTTAGGTTTGACGTTTGATCTTTCTTCTTGGTCAGGTTCTAGAGAGAAAAACCACACACACGCACAAAACATCTTCTGTTCATCTCCTGGTTTTGTACTTGGGGCTCCTCCTCCCCCTTCAGCACCAGCCCCTCCCAGGTTCCACATCACCACAGGGTTATTAATCAGTTGTGATATCCACATGACCTCCAGCTTCAGCTCTCTTTGGTCCCTCTACTCCACTAGCTGAACTATTTCTAATTGGCTAATCAGCTTATCCGGTTTGGCCCTTGATGCAAACCAGGTCTAGACATGATCTATTCCTGGGAGGCCCCTGGGTTCAAGGGGCCAATCTCACACCCTGTCCATCACTATTGTCAGCAGGGTACCCTATCTCAAAGACATGCCAATGAACATTAGTGAGAGATTAAAATGACAGCCTTGGTTTTCTTACATGCCTTTTAATCATCGTAACATGCAGTCTAATGTTTCACTCTGTCTTCCTTTCCCTGCGAGACCATGTTCTCAAGGAAGAAACCAGGAGGGATGAGAGCAGGTCAAAGACCACAACAGGGTGAAAGCGGTGGAAAGGAATTAAAATGGAGGGTGGGGGAGGAGGAGGAGGCAAGAGACAAAAACCAAGTCAGAATCTGGCAGCCAGACGCAGAGCGACAAGGGTAGAATTTCAATTCCTTCATGTGGCTCCCGCAGGCTGACATCTTATAGGTAGCGCTCACTGCCACACCGGTGTGCCACCAACATGTGCCAAGGCTGGTGCTTACAGTGAGCTGCCCAACATCCGTAGCCACACACCTGAAAGGTGATTTTCACAAATGCTGCACATCTCGACTTGTCCTGGGAAGAGCTGGGAGGCTTGGCTACTCTGAACACCAAGCTGTCTTTATTGAAGTGCCTGCATATGGATTTGGTAGCTGACTTTTAGACCTTTGGGTTTCTGAAAAAGTCTTAACCTGGTCACTTAGCTGCGACTTTAAGCAATTATTGGCCATTTAGTCAAATGACAGTCAGAAGGCTCCAGCAATAGGATTGTGTCTGAATTCCTTCTTGGTCTCTCCGGCAGTGAATAGTTGGTGGCTCTTCTTAAACAAAGCCCCATTCTCTGCAAAGATGTGTCAGTGTAAAAGGCGGATGCTCCTGTATGAATATCTGCTACACAGGCAGGCATAAAGAAGGTCTCCCTGTGCCCCAGTTGGAGAGCCGTGCGGCTGTGTTAACAGCATGCACAACCCAAGTTAATGACCTCACTTGTCCAAGACTTCCTTGTGCTTGGCCAGCTCTGAATGCAGACAGAGCAAGTTCACACCTGCCTGCAAAATACCATATGGACATCATCTGTAACAAACTTGCTCAGATGGTTCATTTCTAAGGGGCATTCAAACTTTTCCTAGATGTATGTGTATTTTTTCCTCTCACAGTCATGCTTTTACTGAAAATTTTAGCTAATGTAGTACCGACTCCTTAGCTTTTCAACTCCTTGGTCCAAAACTATTTGGCTGGTGGGATGTGTGAATTCCTTTAGCCAACCAGTGGAGCATGTAATTAGCTCTATATGCACGAATGAATTACGCATATGTTTTGCTATGTGGCTTCAGCTGGTAACTAAGCACAAGAAGTTTCCAACTAGAAAAGGAAACCAGTGAGAAAGCTAGGAAAGGCTGTGAAGTGGGCAGTGCACAGGACGCCTCTGATTTTCCTTGCTCCCTTTCTGCTATGTACCTGATTCTGCCTGCATCCTCATTTTTCTGCTCTGCTTTCCATGGGATACATGTTCCTCAGTGGATGCTGGGAGCATCCTGCAGGACATGCTGTGTTGCCAGTGCCTCACGTTCTGCTTCCACACGGTACCGAGTTTGGGTGACATTTCCTAATCCCGTAAGGATTAAGTTTGCCCAGTTGCAAAGTTTAGCACGAGTCCCGATCCCCCATCCCAGCCTGCCTAAGCAGGAGACGGAAGCAGAGCCTTGCCATCACACCTGGCCAGTTTATGAAGTCACTATCCCTTGGCTGAGACGAGGGATCTGGCTCCCTGTGTGTGTCTCCCTGAGGCGGTTACAATACACCGTCAAATGGGTTTGCTTGAACTGCTTCACAGTCCAGCTACATCATGTACTTGCAGCCAGAGTTTACTGCGAGGACAACTGCCTTACTGAACAATTGCACCGCTTTGCTCCTTTTTGTCATCGGTTTAGCATTTCTTTAAGGATACGAGCCTTAAAGCAGGTCAGAGTTGAGGGGCGTTTCATATTTGGCAGTCTTTTCTCGGTCTTTTTAAGACTGCAGAAATCGACTCACGTTGAGTTGGCCTTTTCTGAACAAGGGGAATGTAACCCTGCTGGTAGTGCCATAATATTATTTATATAGCAAGTAAAAGTACAGAGTTCAGACTTTTTTTTTTTAACGTTTCTGGGTGGAAAAAAATGATTAGAATGTTTTGCATAAGCAGAATTTACCCTGTCCATTTCAGTACTCAACTTTTGTAATGCACCCTGGCATGTCAGAGCTATTATTTCTTAATATAAATAATACCCTAGTACACAGACTTTCCTCCTGTTAAAATCCGTCCTGCTCTTTAAAACAAGACCATGCCCAGGTGGAGTAGGATGAAGAGAAAGTAATACCCTCAAAGAGGGTATCTTTTAGCAGACTATCAGATCTCACCCAACGTCATGGTGAGAGTAAACCAGAAGTGGATTCAATGTAAACGCTGTGGTCTTTCGCCAGTGGTTCATACCGAACCCCTGCATCCAAGGCCCAAAGTGACGCTGCCTGAAGTCAGCAGAAGTCTTTGTGCCATCTCTCCGGTCCTCAGGCATCCCACTGAAAGCTATCCAGCCAAGCAGCACAGTCGTCGTCTCTCCCTCTGACCTCCCTCTGCTATTGCAGACAAGGCCACACATTTTGCAGACAGGGAAAGGCCGAACAGCAAGCATTTCAGCCTCTTACAGATGTGGTTAAATTATCTTAATGTATTTAAACAAAGTGCAATGTCAAAGTAGCATAAATACCATATTTCAGCAAAATGACTGCTGCTCCAGCGTTCTGCTTGCCGATGCCAAATGAAATACTTCTCACTGTTTATTCACAAAATTCTTTCTTGCCCACTGAATTTTCATATTGCTGGGCTGGGCCAAATAATCAGTTTCCTTTTAAAATAGAAAAACCATTAGCGCATTCCAATAGGCTTTTCACGCTACTCTACTCTAGAAAACCTTGGGAGCGCAATGTGATTAGTCTCTTTTGGTTTTAATTATTGCTGATTGGAGCCTACCTGTGGGGAAACTCTGAAAGGCACACAAATAGCCGACCGTGCACACCGAGACATTTCCAGAGCAGCTAAAGGAGGAAGCTTGAAATGTATGGCAGCCATTTGGTATATTAGTGGCATTTCTCGCCTTTTTTAACAGGATGCCCTTTGGGTTAAGAAACACACCTGCACCACTTCAGAGATTAATGGGCAATTTCTTGGCAGCACTTATGGACATTTCAGTTGTCCATTAGGATGATATAAGACTAGAGGAGAAAATTTTGATCAGCTTTAATTGAATAGTAATCTCTTCTCCTTACAGTAACCTAGGTTTCTTAGGAAACTTATAAGCCTCCTCAAATGTCAGGACAAGGAGTAAAGAAATGACAGAGACCCCCAAAAGCATAAATCCTCCTCCATTAGTCAAGTCTCTTCTGTGAATGAGTTAACTTTAAAAAAATCATATTACTAAGTATTTTATCAAAGCAAACATTTAATCAAAGTGAAAGGAAGAGATACTAGTCCCCTTCTGGAATGGGATGGAGACTGCCAAGATGTGTTTTAATTTCTTAAGAAAACAAACTATGTCAAACACTGGGTTTTAAGCAAGCAGATGCTCATTTATCATTCGTTTTGTCTGTGCATGTGCTTGGGATCCTGCTGAACACAAGTTTTCTGAAATGGAAATGACCATATGGCCAATACCTTAAAAATTAATTCAACATGCCCTGCCTCTCGTGTCAATGCATTCTTTTAATGGTGCATTTCTTCTTCTTTTTTTACCGTGTTGGACAATGGAAACAGAGCAACTGCCTTCGTGGGAGCCCGGTTCAGTGCAGAGGCAATCTATGACCGACGCTGTATGCTACCAGCAGAGTTTGGATACTTTGCAAAGGCTGTGCTTTCTCAGCCCCACTTCTTTTAGACATTATCTCACCAAAAAAAGCTTTGCTACTGTTTTAGTCCTGGTCTGACTGTGGACTTCCCAATTGGGCCCACAGACTGTGCGACAGGGCCCACAAGAAATGGCCTGCAGCTGCCCCAGAGCTGTTCTGGGGTGCTCTGAGATGAGACCTGGATGTTTGCCATGCTAGAGATTTCCAGGGATGACAGCAGTTCATTCACTGGTCCCAAAACAGCTGGTGGTGGGAGGCTGGGAGGGTCCTGAGGAGCTACAAGCAGGTCTGGGTCTGGCTGTGCTGACCAGCGAAAGAAAAGGCTCTGCCCTGTAAGTCTGCTGCCTAAAGGAAAGTGTGCATGATTTGCTGTGATAAATCTGGGCATTTTCTCTCTCAAGTGAAAATAAAGGGGATGTCTCTCATATCCCTTTCTTCTCTCAGCATTGCTTTTATTGAGTGTGGACAATTCCTCACCAAGTGTTGTGGGTCCTCCTCATACATCACAAAATAGCTAAAGCTTGCTGAATAAGGAAAAGGTGAGCAAGCAAAATAGAGTAGCTTTACAAGCCCAAATTCTCCTAATTTGCAGGTACAATTGCCACAGTCGCTGGAGATTTACATGGTAAAGGCTGTTTTGATTTCAGATGGGTTGTTTGAGAGCAAACTTAATGCAAATGCAATTCTGACCCTGGGTCCTCATGCAGAAAAAGGATACCCAGTTGAACACAACTGATGGCCACGCGTGTCCCTGGAGACTGTAGCTTTCGCCTTCCTCATAAAGACTCAAGTGGCAGTCAGTAACCTGAAACGTAGCTCAGTGACATCTTTTGTAGGTACCCACCTTGTCTTGGCCAGGACTGCTCTGCTTTACAGGGGTGTTTCCCTGGTCAGCAGAGTATCAGCTTGTCCGCCTGTTGGTATCATCCCTGTCCTGCCCCCTGTGCTGCCTTGTTCCTCTGCCTCCCCTCTGCTAGCGATCACAACTCACCCACTCATCGGCAAAGAGCTGCCCTAAAGCTCTACAAGGAAGAAGTGACACTGGCAGGCATTAGGGCTGAATGTTATCAGCGTGGTGTGCTATATATCATCACAGTGACTGGCGTCTTTGACACCTCGTAAAGCCACACTTGAATCCGTAGCATCCCAGAAGGATCCCTTGCTGACCTACGCTGATGCAAACAGCAACAGCAGAGGTGCATTAAGTCTGCATGCACAGCTAGCAGTTGTGATGTTCTATATTATCAGATGCCACAGCAGCAGTTAACTACAAACACCATGCAGCCTGCACGTGACACGGCTGCTCCCCTGGGCTTGAGCCCTGGGTTAAGGACAGCAGGGATGACAGCAAGAAGAAAGGAACACTGGCTGTTCCTTTCTCCCCTTGCCTGCATCCAGAGAAGGTGAGCCCCAGTTTCTGCAGATCCAGGTGTCCGAAGAAATACTTGCCGACTGGAACGTTCCCAGTCTGCCAGGGAAGTAACCAGACACTTGCCTTCTGAACAGCATTGAACCCCCCACCCCTGTGGCTGTCCGTGAGGAAATGGATCATAATACTAAGGAAAAGGGGAATAAACTATTTCAGTTGGAAGGGACCTACGATGGTTATCTAGTCTAACTGCCTCACCAATTCAGGGCTGACCAAGTTAAAGCATGTTATTAAGGGCATTGTCCAAATGCTTCTTAAATGGTATCAACCACCTTTCTAGGAAGCCTGTTCCAGTGTTTGATGACCCTCTTGGTAAAGAAATGCTTCCAAATGTTCTGTATAAACCTCCCCTGGCATAGCTTTGAACCATTCCCACATATCCTATCACTGGATAACAGGGAGAAGAGCTCAGTACCTCCATCTCCACTTCTCCTCCTCAGAAAGCTGTGGAAAGCAATGAGGTCACCCCTCAGCCTCCTTTTCTCCAAACTAGACAAGTCTTCATAGGACATTCCTTCCAGCTCTTTCACCAACTTTGTTGCCCTCCTCTGGACACTTTCAAGGACCTCGACACCCTTCTTAAATTGTGGGGCCCAGAACTGCACACAGTACTCCAGGTGAGGCCGCACCAATGCTAGGTACAGCGGGATAATCCTCTCTTTTGACTGGCTGGTCATGCTGTATTTGACGTCCCCCAGGATGCAATTTTCCCTCTTGGCTGCCAGGGCTCACTGCTGACTCCCACTGGGCCTGCTGTCGACCAGCACCCACAGATCGCTTCCTGTAGGGCTGCTCTACAGCCTCCCCTCTCCCAATCTATACCTGTGCCCAGCATTACTCGGCCCTAGGTGCAGAATCTGGCATTTCAACTTGTTAAATTTCATCCCATTAATCATAGCCCAATGTTCCAATCTATCTAGATCCCTCTGCAAGGCCACTTGTCCCTTAAGAGAGTCAACAGCACCTCCCAGTTTGGTGTCATTAAACTCATGCATATTGGTCCTAATAGTGTCCTCTGCAAATAAAGGCAGACTGATACTTGTTGTGTTACTCTGGTTTTTTCTTTTTCTTTTTTCTTTTTTTTTCAGTGTGAGTTTTACATTTCATTAACCATTGTAACTTTAGAAAGCAATTCACTTAGGTGTGGCCGCATGTCACATCTCAACGAATGCCTTTTGAACTGCAACCTTTGCTAAGGAAATTGTTTTTGTGCTTTGAATTATCTACAAATCACATTCATATGTTGGATTTACTTTTTTTTCTGGTGATATCATCTTAGTGTCAGCCCTCAGGAAGGTTAGCTGACTGATAGGGATGGAAAGTGAAGCCCATCGTTAGAAACACAGGCCGCATTTGGTGTCGATCATTAGGAAACCTTTCCTAATGCCTTCAGCTCTGTCTTCACTTGCTTTTGGTCATAGTTACTCTGTTGGCTAACTGTCTACTCTACTCCTCAGAAAGGACTTGATTTTTCAGCCAATGGGGCATAGACCTGGGAAACCAAGGCTGCAGATGTCAAAACCCACGGCCAAACCTCACCAACGCTCACAGGAGGAAATCACACAAGGACAGTACTGGCCAGGACTTGGATCCTGCCCCCATGGGCAATGTGGATCCTACTAGGATGAGCCATGCCATGATGTGAATTCTCTAGCCCGATAGTGAGTCACGGTAGCCCAGCAGCAAGCCATAGGCTGAGATTCAATGTGAGAATAGAGAGAAGACCCCGGAGTAGAACCTAGCTCACCCAGTAATTTGTGAAAATTTGGCCATCTTCTGCTGTCATGTCTGGGAGTATTTCCTCAGGAAATTTTATTTTTTCCTTATCTCATGATTTGGTGTTTGTTTGTTTAAGATTGCTGAAACACAGTCCAAGCAGGTTGAACCTTGTGACTTGTGGCTGACTGAATACTGCTTTGCAAACAAATATGCCATGACCACAAACTCAAAACAGTGGGCTTCAGTCCCAGGGAGATCTCCTTTTGCTCTCCCTGCAAAGCCTAGTGGCTTGCCTGGTGGAGTCCATGTCTGCACAAGTCCAGAGTCCTCTTCTGGAGAGACAAGCTGACCTTCAATCCAACACCACATCTGGCCGCTAACTGCCAGCCTTTCACAGCCGCAACATCATTGCTGCGACATGAGCAGTCCCCTGGCCTGCAGCTCAGTGAAAAGGCAAACATGAACTGCGGTGGAAGGATTTCCTACTCTGTTTTGGTTGTCCTTTCCGGCAGCTGGTGGCATTCCCACCATGTCCCCTTGAAAGTCCTGATCGTTCTCATCCGACTCCCTCTGTGTTGATAATTCAGTACAAAAGCAGCACCTGTTATCCCGGTCTCCTCCTCCAGCACTGGCTGCCCTGGGCTTGTACTTACAGTGGGCACCTCTTGCATCTGCCTCCCGTTTTGCCTTGCAGGGAGGGCATGGTTGGATCTCTCCACCAGCTGAGGAGCACAATCAGCTTACCATCTTGTGCTCTGTTCCCTGCACCTTTTCTGTGGCTACATTTCAGCTATGTGATCTCTGGGTACAGCCCATGACAGTTGCAGAGCCTGGAGTCTCCCTCTGCTGAAGGACTGTCTCCAGCCACCATAAGCCAGGCAGATTGCCTAAGCCAGCTGGCCACAGAGGCCAGGGCTGGTGTCCTTCAGACATCTTCCTTCTGAGACCTCCTGTGCAGCACTGCTCTTGTGCTGACCTCTGCCATCAGGAAGGCCTGTGGAGCTTCCTGACTGCACCACAGTGACATGAAGTCTCCTGTGGTATTGTCCTCGCCACTGCAGCCCAGGTCTTTTGTTTCCCAGAGATAGAGGAGAGGGAGAGCACAAGACAGGAAGATCAGGAACCAGCAGTTTTAAACTGTCCCCTCTGCTGAATGTGTCTGGCTTTTTAGAGGAAATTTCTGTCTTGGAAGCTGTACTTATCTCATTTTCCCCTCCTAACTAACTCGGCAACAATTCCCAGCCTCTCAACAAGGGATAGGGGTGCATGTAAATGTGCTCGTGCCTCCCAGCGTGCATCACCTGTCGATGCTGCTCACGGGACCCTGTGTGCACCCCCTGACTTGCCATTGTCTTGGAGCAGCAGCAGCAGCAGCACCGGTGAGTGACTGAGTTTGAGCCGATTACTTCAAAGGTACGTTTTACCCCCCAAGGATATTAACACCTTGACAAATCAACAATGGTAAAGATGCTCCATGTGCACTTTGGCTTCACAAGACTACAGTCACGTCACTTGGAACAGATGACGAGACCCATTATATATATATATACACTTTTATGTCTTTTTAATAAATTATGTAGATGCATATATGCTCAATATAAATGATTTATTATTATTCCTTTCCTAACACCTCAATCAGGCTACTTTTTCAAAAGTCCTCTGGCATTTGTGAGGTTGGCTTCTCAGCCCCATCTCTCTGATGTATGTTCCCTAAAGTGGGGCAATGCAAGTACTCAGCCCCATGGGGGGCGTAAGCTAAATGCTTTAGGCAGCCCAGAAGTCCTTTGCCGTAACATCCACCCTGACAGTAAGTGCCGATGGTCCTGTGAAAGGGTTATGTGGGGTTACCTTGCTTCCAGCTGATTCATTTTCTCACCTGGAGAAGGGAGGTCTGGGGGCAAATATCTGGGTGCTTTGTAGTTTCTGGGCTGAAAGGGAACTTGATGGTGTCCTGCATCACGCAGTTTGATGGTTTGGGAAGTTCGTCTTTGCACAGACTACAGACCCTGATTAATGTGATGTTGTTGCTATGGTCATTGCCCTATCATGCAATGTTTTCTGTTTCTGCCTTTGCTGACAAGGCCTTTAGCACCAGCCTAAGGGCAACCAGTAATAACAGAGATGAACAGAGTCATAATGACCGTCCTCTGAGCAAACAATTGATATGCTAATGACGTCGGTGGGAATGCAGCTCATATCTACAAAGAGAGGGACTGGAGAATGGAAATAGGACAGGGCAAAGAACAGAGGGGATTAAAAAAAAGATTTGAAGAAGACTCTTGTGGGATTTTTCCAAGGACCTAGAATAAGCTTAGTGGAGGAAAGGCAAGAATCAGTGTGATTCTCGTACTGGGAGCAAGTCTGGTTTATCAGCTGAGCTAGCCGAGGAACTGACCCAAACTCTATATTAACCCAGCATAAAGACACTGGAGGAAGGAAATCTATGCAGAGCTTTTTTATTTGTATTTTATCTTCTGTGCATTTATGGTACTGAGTAATGAGCTAAGTTGTTCCTGAATCCCATCTCAACCCCAAGGCACATTAGCTTTTCAAACTACCAGCCGCGTGCTCTAAACGCGTACAGGGGAGCACCAGATCTCCCAGCTACCTGTGGTCCTGATGAATGTGGTGCTTTGAAAGTGGTGGCTGGAACACAGAGCAGTTGTGTTTGAGGCTCCAACTCTACACAGAACAGCAACCAAAGCCAGCGCCCTAGGCATGTTTTGAGATAGGTCATGGAGAAAAGGGAGCTGCGATCTACCAATGCAGACAATGCAATGGAATTGGGTCCTGGGAATAGTTTTGTGGATGCCTAAAGAAGAGATCTGCTCTAGCCAAGTCACAGGCAGTAGCATTTCACACAATCATTCTTTTTTTATTTGCCCTCACAAATAATCTGTGATTGAAACAGCCATAATTTTTAGAAAATAAAACCATTGTCAGCCAAAGACATCAAATAACGGAAAATCTGGAAGTCTCATGAGAATCTACTCCAGTGCTAACACCTTCACACTTAAAGGCTTATTTCTGCACTTAATTTTTCGCACTTCAACTTCCACATTTCAGAGTAAAGAACCTCTCTTTCTAGATACTCTCCGTGCAGGCACTTTTTAACCCCAATCAAATTGTCTCTTAGCTGTCTCTTTGATCAACTAAATAGATAGAGTTCCTTAAATCTCTCTCTGCAGGGTGCAATTTTCTCACCAAGAACCATTTTAATGCAATCTACGATCTGAGCTGAACAAAGCTGAGGGAAGAACTTTGTCCAGACGATGTTTTGAGAAAAAACGTAGTAGATGGACTTTGTTATCTGATTACATTTGGTGTTAATAAAAACTTGATTATACAGCGATAAATTCTGCAGTTTTTATTGTTTTGCAATGACAAAAACTTGAGTCATCCATTGCACTTCTCTGTGAATTTCTTCCCTTTGAAATGATTATAACAAGCATGATTATATTACATCAAGATAAATCAACGGTGATGTCCTGTCCTGGTTACAATATATTGACGCTTTATTCACAACATCATGAGTTTCTTTTTAGGCATTTTCAAAAGTATAAATCTCCCTTTCAGGGTTCTCAGTAGCAAAATTAGCATTTGCTTTTTGTCCCTGTGCTCACAATTTTTTCATGGTTGTCAGTCCAAGTATTTGGCCTTCAGAGCTGTCTGACGGGAAGCATAAATCAGGTATATAAAATCCAGTATATAAAAATGTGGATTCACTTTATGTGCAAGAAAAAATTTCCTTTTTGCAGGTGTAAAAGTGGAAGTGAATCTCTGTTTAAAAGTGTGTTCACTGCCTTTTCACTTCAGAAAACTTCGCAGCATTATGTCACTACAGTGAGAAAACTGTTATTGGTCAGCTAAAGGCCAGTAAATCGTAATATGCTACTGCGTCTCCCATGGAAGAAATCATGATCTCACGATGGAAAAGTTCACTGGGGTATATTATTACTGGAACATGTCCTCTAAGAACAAGGGCAGAAGCTCGTAATGGATACGGTGCCGGCACAATGGCACATGAGCGTACTCTGCTATCCACATGCCTTTGCACTGCTTCTCCTCCCACAGAAAGGTCAATGACAGAGAGGCAAGACGATTTATGTACCCACCACCCTACTAAGAAGTGCTTTCAGCTAGGTTGGGCCTGGGCAGAAAACAGCCCCACTTGTTTCAGCTAAACGTTATTAAGGTCATAAAATGTCTCGAGATTCATGCAAACTTCATGCCAACTTGGCTGCAGCCCAGGTGCATCTGCTGTGAGAGACTCCTGAGAACAGTTGGGGAGCTGCGAAGGAACGTGATGGAAGGTGGCACACTGAGCTGGAGCCTGAACGGGGTTTCTTTGGGAGGTTTTGTGTCCAGTTTCAGTGCTCTAGCTTTCTGTGGGATAAAAGCACTGCAAAAAGCAAGCTCTGCAAGGAAGGTCTTATAGTCTCTTGATTCCCTCTGTGCCTGGGAGTCAATGGCTGGGGCATCCTGGTAATTGGGATCATCTGACAGTGCAGGTGTGCTGCTTTGGAAAACAGCAGGGAGTGTGGCATTGCGTCAGAGGTCAGGACAGGGGTGTGTCGCAGTACCACTGGCTTCCATGTTCCCATGTCCAAGGTTTGCCCGGTAATCCTCAGAAATGATTTATTGTGCAGGCTTTCTTTTGAGGGCAGTGGCCTTTCATGCTCAGGATGGTAACAGCTTGTTCCCCTCCCTTTGCAAAAGCAGGGACTGCCTCATTTACCCAGTAGTGGGGCTCAGCGCTCGTCCTCCTCTCCCCCATCCAGCTGCAGGGCATGGGTGCGGGCGGATGCTCAGCAGCGGAGCCAGAAGCCAGGGCAGCAGCCCAGGGACATGTCAGGGACGGGAGGCTGGCTGGCGGGGGGAGGCAGGGCAGGCATCCCCACTGCAAGGCACGCAGGCAATGTCAGCTGGGATGGAGCTGGAGGCATGAGGGATGCTGTAGCCAGGAGTGCCAGGGAGCCCCTGCGCACCCCCAGGGACGTCAGCTCTGACCAGGATGTCCTGTAGCACTGGAGGGGATGTGAGACCCTCCCAGCCCCCCGAAAGGGCTGTGCTCCAGCAACAAGAAAGTAATCAGGCTACAGCAGCCTGGTGCTGTTGGTGACATGATGACATGCTTCCAGTTCCAGGGGACATCTTCCCAATAGAGATTTTGTATGCTAATCCCTCCTGCCCCCACCAGCCAGGCCTGCGGCTGCTGAGCTGCCAAGTCCCCAGCAGGAGAGCAGGAGTAACCTCTGGTGTGCTGATAAGAGGGGATAAAAGCCACCCTCCCCAGCCTCCCTCCGCTGTGGTGGGTTCTCCCCAGAGCCTCCCTCAGCCAGACACACAGCGGATGCTGCTCTGCTCTCTGGGAGGGTGATGCAGTCACCCCATGAGGATGGTGGCCAGGTCCAGGCTCACCTGGAGCCCAGCCCACCCCTGGGGAGCAGGGAGAGGGTCCCCAGCACACCAGCCCTGCTGGGCAGTCTGTGAAGCAAAACTGGGCACACCAGTGATAGACAAGGCTCTTCTCCAAGGGATTACCACCACCTGAAATACAGGCAGCTCTCTGCTCCAAAGCTCAGCGAACAGAAGAGGGTCTGCTCTCCCCCATGGTGGTCTCTGAAGTTACCTTTGCACTGCCCATGACCCCTGGGGCTGACACAAATATATCGCAATGGTCAGAGCAGCCTCAGGGTTTGCTCAGCCGTGCCACAAAAGCCTCCTCTGGCAGTGGGGAATAGCTGGAGTAGACCACGGGTCTGGTCATGGACGTTTGTCCAGCGTCTCTCCAGAAAGGATTATGAGAGCAGTAATACACAGCTCTTCTGTTGATATTCCTGCCCCATGGGAAATTCGCCAGTGACCAAAAACTCAGGAGTATGAGCTCCTCTGCTTTACTGCAAAAGATCTGAAATACAGTCAGATTTCAGGGCCCTGGTGTTTTGGTTGGTTTTGCTGTCATATCTTATGAGATAACTCCTTTAAATTACATGGCACCAACCGAGCAGTGTCCTGCTAAACAAGAAAAATACTTGTTGCAGCAAAATGTTCTTTGACTAATAGGTTTGTCAGAAAGCTGTTTTAAGAAAATGCATTTGGTTTTGCAGACAAATCATGTCTGTTCAGTAGATCTGTACTCTAATCAGGTGAGGTAAATGCCCAGAGACTAGTTATGGGGGCTGTATAAATACCTCCATAGATAGAGGCATCAAGAGATAAAATGCAAAGATATTTATTATTTTATGAGGCTCATCTCTAGCATCTAAGGAGACATGCTTCACTGAATGTCAGCAAAGTGTCTTTGATGTAGTGAGAAATCTATTAGTTTTGATAGGTTTGATCTTTCCCAAAATAACTATACGTTGAAGTATTGTCTATGGTGCTGGTGACCTTTAATGACACATTACCGAGTCTCAAGTGGCCATACATGGCTGTGATACAGCAAGGGCTCTACATGGCTTACGGAGTCCCGTACCACCGGACCTCTCCAAAAGTGTTAGGTGTCCAACACAAAGTCGAGGCACTGTGTAAATTCTAAGCATGTTTCATATCCAAGTGCTTTCTGCCATTCAGCTTTTTGGTGATTGCAGGTACTGGGTGTATTTTCTGAGCTTGTTGATTGTGGAGGATGCGGCTGCCGATTTCAGAAGGCATACACATAACTCAGCATTCAAGCCCTTTGGGCTGCTGAGAAAGACAATGCTAATACATGGAGCAGATGAGAATTGCATTTGCCAGGGCTGACCCTGGGAGTGGGCAGACACCCAAGGTTTCACCGCCTCGGTGATGTCCTCAGAGCTGTAGGTGAGGGGGTAGCCCCAGTTGCTTATTTTAGGTGACACACAGACACTTTCAGAGGAAGGCAGACAGCTGTTGATCAGTGATCCCTCCTGCTTGTACAGCGGTTTATGAATGGGAGAACAAAAGGACCGTGCTGAAGGCACCCATGAGGGGACATGGCTGGCAGGGGAGCTGGCTGGGGGAGATCTGCAGTTCAGATGGGCAGAAACACTCCCTCTGACAGCCCTTTCTGCAAGAAGTGAGAAGGAGGTGGCAAAACGTCAAAGCCCCTCAACACTGCTTGCTGGTGAAAACGTGCAGAGAGAGGTTTTTCCTTCTTCTCGGACTTTTAATCAGAGTTTATGAAAAGGTCTCAGAGGAAATAATACAATTTTTTAGTGTGGGAATGTTATACTCCAATTAAAATGTCTTGCTCTGGACCCTATTGCCATTTCAGTAGCATGAGTACCACTTGGTACTAGGGATTTCTCTAGGAATAGAAAATGTTAATGAGTTTTGAGGTTCTTGCCTCTTGGTGGAGGGCAAGTCAGAAGGCCAACAACCGGGGATGAGACACGGTGCGTTACAGGTTTATTTCAGTCGTGATCTTCACCCTCCTGCCTATCTTTGGGTTAAAGAAAATGCTGATTTTTTTTTGTCGTTGTGTTTGTTTCAGTTGCTGATTGCTGTTAATGACTGCAAAGCCCCACCCTTTCTATTAACGGGTCAGTGCCCAAAACATGCCCACTGTTCGTCAGAGCTGCATGGTTTAAACAGGTGCTCCTTCTAACACACGAGAAATACGAGCTGACTTTTTAAAGTCAAGCCGTCCTGCTCACAGCTTAGGAGCAGGTCTCACTTTTGCGAATACTCTTAATGGCTGTGAATTTAAGTTATGCAAATCCCGAACAATTCGTATTAGGGAGGTGGTCCCTGGCCGACTCTGAAACAGCTGCTTCTGATGAATGGTCCAGTAAATTCTCAGCTGATAAAGCTACCTGCATTTAAAGTGTCCGGCGGGTAGAGAAATGGCTGTCTGCCATCGCACAACGCAATATGTGAATGGACTTTTTTTCATTTGAACCCTTTACCCTAAGGTGTATTTATAGCAGGAGAGGGGACTGTAGCACCCAGGTGCACTGCCTGGTGTGGTATGTGCCTTCTGCTACTCTGGCAGGTGGGTGGCCGTTCCACATGCGTTTCTGCTGAAGGCTGTGGGTGAAACGTGTTCAGCAAGCTCCAGCAATATGATGAGCAGTAGATCTTCACAGCTGCTCACCACCAAGAGAAAGAGGGACGTGCATCACTCAGGGGACTGGAGGAGGACTCAGGAGATCTACCTTCGTTGGAGGGAGCCTGCTGGCCTCGCTGGGAAACAGTGGAGGTCCCTGGTCCCCAGGGACACTGCTCAGGCCAGTGAGAAGAGTCCTGGGGGGATGACTTTGGGAGCTGAGGGCACAGAGCACAGGAATGAGATATGTGCCATCAGGTAACACGCACCTCATCTCCGGCCAGAGACAAAATCCATTACTGCTCTCCAAGGTAAAACACATTTTGTGTTTGCTCTTTTTACTTACACTGGTGGAAGAGAGGCCACAGCTAGTGGTCCCAAAACATCACCCTGAGAACATCTCTGTGGTGGTATTGTTATTTAGATTCTGCCAAGGTGGTGGGTGGAGGGACTGTGTGCCCTCACACGCCCAAAAGTCCTTTAGATTACTTACGCCGTCCTTCCAAAAGTAGCATGAGACTCCCCTTTCAAAGAAAGCAGACCAGCACTCTGTCCCTTCCCAGCTGCCCCCAAAATCGCTGGGAAAAAAACTGGGTTTTCGCTGGGTAAAAAACTGGCTGGATGGCCATGCCCAGAGAGTGGTGGTAAATGGAGTTAAATCCAGTTGGTGTCCAGTCACAAGTGGTGTCCCCCAGGGCTCGGTGCTGGGGCCGGTTCTCTTTAATATCTTTATCAATGATCTGGATGAAGGGATTGAATGCACCCTCAGTAAGTTCGCAGATGACACTAAACTGGGCGGGCGTGTTGATCTGCCTGAGGGTAGGTTGGCTCTGCAGAGGGATCTGAACAGGCTGGACCGATGGGCTGAGACCAATGGTATGAGGTTCAACAAGGCCAAATGCCGGGTCCTGCACTTGGGACAAAACAACCCCATGCAGCGCTACAGGATTGGGGCAGAGTGGCTCGAAAGCAGCTCGGCAGAAAAGGACCTGGGGGTGTTGGTTGACAGTCGGCTGAATATGAGCCAGCAGTGTGCCCAGGTGGCCAAGAAGGCCAACAGCATCCTAGCCTGTATCAGGAATAGTGTGGTGAGCCGGACTAGGGAAGTGATCATCCCCCTGTACTCGGCACTGGTGAGGCCCCACCTCGAGTACTGCGTTCAGTTTTGGGCCCCTCGCTACAAGAGGGACATTGAGGTGTTGGAGCGTGTCCAGAGAAGGGCTACAAAGCTGGTGAGGGGTCTGGAGGACAAACCTTATGAAGAACGACTGAGGGAGCTGGGGTTGTTTAGCCTGGAGAAGAGGAGGTTGAGGGGAGACCTTATCACCCTCTACAACTACCTGAAAGGAGGTTGTAGAGAGATGGGGGCTGACCTCTTCTCCCTGGTGACAAGTGATAGGACGAGGGGAAACGGGTTCAAGTTACGTCAGGGGAGGTTTAGATTAGATATTAGGAAACATTTTTTCACTGAAAGGGTTATTAAACATTGGAATAGGCTGCCCAGGGAGGTGGTGGATTCACCATCCCTGGAGGTGTTTAAAAAAAGGGTAGATGGGGCACTTAGGGACATGGTTTAGAAGTGGCTCTTGTCAGGGTAGGCTAAAGGTTGGACTCGATGATCTTAAAGGTCCCTTCCAACCTCAACAATTCTATGATTCTATGATTCTATGATTCTAAAATCAAGACAGAAGGCTGTCTGCCCTGCCACTTGGGCAGCTCATCAAGAGGGATCAGGCATTTTGTGGGAGATTATGTGCTTCCCCACGCAGATCCAAGTTGCGTTACGGGGTGCTCTTCAGCTCAGGGTAGCACAAGCTCCCCCCACGATGGGGAGGGACAGAGGCCTGTGCTCCTTTGCAGCATCTTCTCTCCTTCGTAGCCTTCGAGCACCAGGACATATGGGGCTGTAGGCAAGGCAGGGCAAGGAAAGGCTGGAGAAGAGACGGGTGGGCTGTGGGTGCGGATCAGCATGCATGGAAGACTGCTCCCCTGTGCTCCCAGGCACGCCTGCTGAAAAACGGCATGACAGGACCAGTCCTGCTGAGGGGCAAAATGGCACCAGGTAGACGTGGCCACAGGTTTCTACACAGGTATATGCCAGCTGGCAGACCTGGCCTGGCCGTGACAGCGTAGGGGACTCGGGCAAGAGGTCTCAGGCAAGCGGGAGTTAAAGCAGGAGATGTGTAGCTCAGCCAGCAGACCCTTTACTGACAATCTGCCGGCTCCCCTCTGCCTGTGGGGCAGCGGGGCGAGGGAAGCCAGGGTGACTTCTGAGGAGCAGGCAGGCAGCAGGAGGACAAAGTGTGGCACGGCGGCGGGTGTGCACAATCTGTGCTTGGGGATTAAGGAGGGAGTGGGGCATTTTCCAGAATTCATATTCAGTGTGCTTAGCTTAATCCACTGTTTTGCTCCGTTTCGTCTCAAGCACCACATCCCGCTAGATACGACGACTTTTCCAAGCCCTTTCTGGGGCGAGCTCTTTGTTTGCATTGTGGGGTGTTTTTCCAAAATATTGCTGCGGCAATGTAACACGGCCCAGCCCTGCGTACGTGCTGCCCCATTCTGGAAGATGGAAAACAAAAGCTAAAAGAGGATGGTTAACCTTTTCTAATTGTCGCAGCACAGGACTAGTTGCCAGGAGGAACTTGAGTGCTAATCCTACTTTACTCACCATGTGACCTTTGGGTAAGTTACCTAATTACGTTGTCCTTCAGTCAGCGGAGCCTGTAAAGAGCAGGTGCTTTGGTGAAACCCAGGACTGCTGAGCCAACGTGTGGCCTTAGGAAATAACCAGAGAAGAAAACCCGCTGCGCTTTTTTAAAGGTGGCATTAATACAGAAAATTAAACCATCCTGCAGCAAATTTTAGCCTGCCCTCTAATCTTTCGGTGGGGCACAGGATTGAACCGAGATGATTTAGTTGCACGGAAGACCATTCTGGATGACATTTGGTATTTGTGGAGGAGTGATACAGAGTCACTGGTCAAATTATAACTGAGTCAATTCTGTTCTGCTGGAATTAATTTCCTCCTGCTGGACATGCGTGGATCCTGATTTTCCCTGGCCACCCTGTGCTGTTGCTGCCAGGAGTGCCCTCCAAATCTCTCCATGGCCGCCCTCTAGGAGGAGGTGGGATTGCCCCTCTTCATCTTTACGTTTGAAAGGAGCTTTCAGGCTGAATTAAAAACACTCGGTGCAAAGAGGTATAGTTACTCCTTGATTCCAAGCTTTTCCCCATTCAGCTTCTCCCCCTTCCTGCATATGTCTTTTTTTATTGATTCACTTTAGCTGCAGTTGAATCTCTTTTCTTCCTGAAATTATGCAGTATTAGGTACATAAACACTTCTCCTTTTTGCTGGATTCTTCATGCTGATGTGAAATAAAAAGATAGGAACAACCATCCCCAGAGATCATCCTCTTTCTGGTGAAAGATCTTTCACCCTGCGTTGTAAAAAGCACTTTATGGAACTATTCACTCCCTCTTTAGCATTTGATGTCAAAGAAAATGCCATTGTATCTCTGCTGTGGATTACAAACACATCGTTTATTATTATCTGGCACTCAAGAGGCAAGCCTGCCTCCTGGGGTAGGTACCACTTGCTTTCCTGGTTTGATCTCTCTTTCATTTAAAGAGGGAGCTTTTCAGGGAGATGCGTTGCAAAGAGCCAGCCTACGCTCTTTTCCTCTTTCAAGCAAGCTTGGTCCTCACGGTCTTTTGCTACAGTGGTCCATCCAGTAGAGTGTGTATTTAAATCTTCCCTTTTTACAATATGCTGTGGACTGGGCAGCTGACATGCAGCCTTGGTTTGGATAAACGCATTCTGCAACCAGATTTCCAGAATCAGGTTTTGATCCCTTCTTATTCAAAAGTGCCCATAACCATGAATGATCTAATTGAAACCGGAGGCACTCGCTGCAGACTAACAATTCAATGGGATTAAGGTAATGCAGAATCTGGGCTGTTGTGATTAAATTTTGCAAATATTAACTGAAAAATCTTGGCACAAATCCTAGCCAATATGTATTTGAGCAGTTCCCCAGAAAAGAGTGGAGCTGAGCCTTGCCTGAGGTGTAGCAGCGTGGCTGTTTTAACACGTCCTTCCATTGTCCTCACTTGACAGAAGCTAAGGATTTTGGCTTATAAAGGGCAAGCTCTTTGAGGGATGTTAAGGTTACGGTTTGGAAAGAGCAATTTCCAGGGAAAAAAAGCAGAAAGCTTGCTGCCTTGAAAAATGACTCGAGGAGTGAGAACCTTTACCGCAAAGCCAACAAGCTCCCTGGGGCACGTCTGCGCCATGAAATGAAACACGCTGCGAAGATCCCAGTGCTGGCCACAGATCTAATGGCGGCACCAGGAGCAGAAGAGCTGTGTCAGTGTGGTCCAGTGACCGAGTCCGTCTTCCCTGCTCAGAGGGCAATACGCCATGATTTCAAAAGGGAGCTGACCTTCCTTCAGGCTTTGTACTGTGCTGAATGTGCAGACTAGTCTAGGGTTGTCTCTGGGCTTTTTAGAAGTGCAGTATAAATATTCTAGCATATTCCCTCACAGAAAGAATAAAGCCTTGGGATGTGAAAGGGAAGAAGTCCCTTTTCTGTGACAACAGGACAATGCCACTTGTCCCTGAATACATTGCTAACAGTCTGTTAGAAGATGCTTTGCTCTTCACACGCTCTTCAGAGCACCTCATTCTAAATCTATCCAGAAACTGAAGCAGAAGCAAATTTAACCGCATATTTATCAGGAAGCGTCACGTGCAGTGTGTCCACTATGCAGGTTCTAGTGGTATTTATTTATTTGTTGGGGGGGTTGGGTTGGGTTGGGTTTTTTTTGCTACAGCTGCCTATTACGTTCCAGGATGAATCTGAGGTGCTGATACTTATCTGTGAATCTGGTACTTCTCCAGGAGACTGCCACTCTGACCCAGAGCCAAGTTTTACAGAGCTGCCACAGCTGGCGTAACTAGGCCATTTGTGGTGAGGATCTCCCAACTTTGAAACTACTCCCCTCGGTCCTCTGGCCTGGAGTAACCTGTTGAATCAGTCTGCATCCACTTGCGAGCATCAAGCTTCAAGAAGGTTATTGACCAACTGGAGGGAGTCCAGCCAGCAGGAATAAGAGTGTTCAGAGGGCTAGAAAACATCAGCTATGAGGAAAGACTGAAAGAGTTGGGTTTGTTTAGTCTAGGGAATTGAAGACGGGTAGACGTGATAACACCCTTCAAGTATGTGAAAGGCTACTGCAAGGAGGAAGGATAAGCTGTTCTTCATGTCTGCTGGGGACAGGAAAGGAAGTAACAGGCTTAAAGTGCAACAAAGGGAATTCAGGTGAGACGTTAAGAGACATTTTCCAGTTGTGAGGCTTGTGCACCGCTGGGATGGTTTGCTGTGTGAAAGTGCTGTTGTGGGAAGGCTTTAGCAGCGGCTGAGATAACTATCTCAACTCCAGCACCTTCAGCATGGCTGATCCTATCTGGAGGCTGGTGGAAGGGCAAGATGACCTTTAAAAGTTTCTTCCAGCTCCTTTTTGTATGATTTCTGTTATCGGCACAGAAAGTCACAAAGCTGATTCTGAATTCTCTGGTAAGTGTTTTGCGACCAGGCCACTATCTGGTTTTACAGATTGTTGTCTGATGGGAGAAGGGATTTAGGGGAGTTGTCCATCCGGAAATCATCCAGAAGAAAATCCAAAAGACACCATAGGGACTCCCCTTTAAAGGAGTTACAGATGCAAACAAACAAGTGTGAAGGGCAGGTCTCTCAGCTGATGTAAAAAATAAGGCTCCCTGCTGGACCGTCTGCCCTCGCCAATGTCCTAAACCATCTTCCAGTGGTGGCCAATGTGGTGGTCGTTGCATTGAGGTACCCCTTGATGCCCCAGCAGATAGAATCAGACAGACACCCGAGCACTTAGGAGCAGCCGGGAGTTGCTGAGTTTCTTTATGTAACTCAATAAAAGGGAGAGAAACAAAACAAAAGCAAAACCTGACGCACACAACAATCCCTCCTTCTCCGGTTTCACAGGGAAGAAAGTTCCAACACTGACAAGTCAAAGATTAAATAGAAAGAAAAAACCAAGGGCATGCTGCCACGCATATATTAGACCTGTGTAAAACAGCGGTGTGCACGCCCTCACAGATAGAAACACTGTGAGGTGAGCAGGGGTTTAAGACCCCGACAAAGAAGCTGCCTTTTCAGCAGGTTCATTTGGCCTGTATTTTTAGCCCTTCCTTTTCTGTAATCCTGTCCATTTTTAATGAGGGAGCATTATGCAACCGGCATTTGCCCGGAGGAATGCCCTGCTGTGGGTCAGCACGAGAGGAGGGAGGGGGAGGCTGGATGGCAGCAGTGGCTGGGGCTCCCCAGGCTCCGACCTCCCTGTGATGCTGCTCCCCAGGGAGGTCGGAGCTTGGCTTCGCTGCAACCGGCCGGGGACTGATGGATGGAAATCTCCTGTGCAGCTAAGCCGGCATAAGCCCCACAGGCTAGTTTAGAAATAAAAGGCATTTCAGACATCCCCACAGAGAGCAGCTCTCCCCTCTTCCTGAGTTCAGCTCCTTTCTGTTGCTCTTCTGCATCCTTTTGTCCTCTTTTGTGACTCTTCTGGAATTTAGTTTTGAGACACGCGCACCAGCCAAGGGGCGCCACGAGCTCCTTCGACCTTCCACTTCATCTGCAACGGGCCCATTTTTAAGTGGGAATAATGATAGATACTGATGAGGCGCAAGATTTTACATTCATCTGGGAATGCAGAGGCATGCAATTTCTAATTTCACCAAAATCTAGAAATGGGCGGATAGTTTTTCTTTCATCTGCAAAGTTTTGAAGGTCAGCAATGCATTTGAATTTCTGTAGCTTTCAAAGGTGCTTATTTTTCCATGGATTTGCTAGTTGCACAGACTTTTAAGTCCATCTTTCCCTTCTTGAAAAAATAGGAACATGAAATTCTTAATTTCAAGTTGAACATTTTCTTTGAAGCAAAATTCTCTTTTTTATTACTACCTTTGAAAAACTCATCATGTGGCTATGCTGATTGAGGGAAATGGCAATTAAAAAATCTAGAATAAATGCCAGAAATGAAGGCTATGGAAAAAAATGGAAATACTTTCAGAGGAACAGCTATGTCTTTCTCTAATTATTTGACAAATGTTAGCCAGCTTAATGTAAATGATGCGCACCCTTGGTTTTGTCATTGCACCTAAAGGTAACTTTCCTCCAAGGAGAAAATTTCAATTGCAGAGGGAGGGTTTTTAGCGTTTATATACCGGGCCTCCTGAAAATTAGGAAATCAAACATGCATCATTTTCAAGTGGGGCACATCAATCCTTGTAGCCTTCCTTTTGCACTTGCAAATCTGGTAGGACAACACTCTCAAGATGAGAACTCCTGGGGAATTTTTTCTCCCTCCAGTCCCCTCCCCAGGCAGCTGGAGGGCTTTCTGTCCTCAGAGGACCTGTGCTTGTTGCTCTCAGTCAGTAGCCCAGTACCTGGGATATGCACATGGCTTCTGAACGTATCTGCTGATATACACCGAAGGAGCAGAAAGCTTTCCTGCTGACTAGTCTAGTGCTGGCACCAAGTCAGGGCTGGGATACCAATGCCACCAGATGCTTTAGAAATAGTTAGCAGGACAGACAGGTGCGTACCCTGGGCAGTGGGATTGCGACCTTCATGTGTTTTCCGATGAAATAAGTCAAATAATTTTGCTGGTCACATTCAGTCCTCAGTTTTCTTTTGTGATTGTATTTCTGGGGGATCTTGAGGGGGTGCCAAAGCGTTCAGTGATTTCAATGTTTTGGGGGTATTCCTCCCAGTGACAGCCGGACACCTAACTCCTTTGTGTCCTCTCACAAATGCAACCCATGTGACTACAGGTCACATTGTGTGTGCCCACCTTGTCTCTGGGAGCACGGATCACTGGGAGCCCAGATGGCCGGGGACCACGTAGGTGGCGCGGGGCCGGGGCTGGCGCGGGGTCCATCTGGTGCAGCCGGGGCTCCAGCAGCGCATAAATGCCTGGTTGTTCTTCCCACCGCTGCTTGGGGCAAAGGTTACGAGTCCAGTTTCGCGCTCTGCTCCGTGCACGCGGGATGTACCAACCCTTTAAAATGCCGCTGAATGAAAGGTGTTTTATGAATATAGGGTATTAAGCCTTTGTACAGCACTGCGGCTCGTGTGTTTACTTTGGGTCCTGAACACCCAGCCCGAGTTACTGGAGCAAGTAATCTCTCAGTGCCTGTTGCCGCATGCACCGCCAACTGCTGCTACCCACGCAGCTGCCTCATGAACCTGGCTCGGGGTTTTAGCCTCATTGCACCACTTCAGATGGCGGTCGGTGGGTCCTCTTCTTGTCTTATACAACCGTGTTTGGGTAAGGTTCTTTGTCTGGAGAAGATCCGGCAGGGGAATCCCGAGCCTGATCTTTCCCCGACTGCCACTCCTGCCAGCTGCACACCTAGTACTGCGGATCTTGCTGAGGCAAAACATCTTTTAAGGTTGGTGAGGAATTCTGCCTGAATGAATGTGGCTAAATCTGCACACCTTGAGGGGAAGCACTGTTCACCCGGGACAGTGATGGGGGATTGTAGCACTTAATGAGCTACGGAGCAAGCCGTGGGGCTGGTACAAGAGTGAAGCATGTTCTCATATCCCAATGGGACCAGTGAAATTGGAATACCCCAGTACGGAGCCCTTGACTCTAGGTAAACTACAGGGCTGCAGTCCTCCAGGAGGCTAAATTGTCATGTGCCTCTGGCAGAGGTCAAGAGAAAGTGAGGCCAGCCCAGCCAGCAACACCTAAGGCACCCGAAATGGAAGAAAACATGATTAAACTGATTAAATGAGTCACACCTACATGATCCTGTGCTGCAGAGGTAGGCAGAAAAGCCCACCCCTACCACTCCGAGCTGCAGATAGCAGCATCTAGCAAAAGGCTTCTTATAATAATAGGTACCAAGATGCTGGTAGCTGTGCTATTTCCTGGAGAAAGGGTGGCATTTTTGCTTCACTGAAGCATGACAAAGCAAGAACGGTCAGTATTTGGCCTGTGCCCAAGTGTCAGGGTGTCTTATAACTGTGATGCATGCGATGACTGCATTTTCGTGAAACTCCTGAAATGGAGAAAGTACGAGGAAACCAGCAGGATTAGGCCAGTAGACATACACTTCATTCGTCCATATTTCCACAGGCAAGACGTATGACACTAAAGTAGCTGCAGCTCCATTTGGAACAGCCACAGAGGGATGGGATAACTGCACTTCTGAAAAAGATAAACTGCCTTAAAGCGGGTCTGACAGTGGACCTGTGGACCAGCTTATGAGGCTGCAAGAGCCTGATGTGCCGTGACATCCTCAGACTATTCACATGGAAGTGGAGACTGACCTCAGCTAAAGACAAGTATTGCAAGGGCCACCAGATTAGGCTCAGTGGCCTCACAAATACGACACCAACTGGCATTGTTTGGGCTTCAGTTTTGTGGTCTGGGTGTGTGACATGGGACAAGTCCCTTCGGTCTCGTGTGCCCTCTTTTCCCCATTTATCCTTTCTCTTCCTTGCTTACACTGTAACTCTTCAGGCCAGGCACAGGCCATTATTAAATGTTTGTACAAGCGTTCCTGTGCCCTTTGATGGCTTAGAGTATGCAGTTACCGGTTTAGCTTCCAAATATTTTTAAACCCTTGTAATACACAGATCTGTTTCTTTCCATTCTCTCTTATTAAACAGTAAAAGTACTGCAAAGTCTTTCTGTTCTCTCCCCTGAAGACGTATGTGCAACCATTTCCAACACAGTCACTTTTTCAGCTGACAAGGGGACAGGGACATCTCCCCAGGGCTGATCCAGGGATTTCACCTCCCTAAAACTGTGGGGATGAACACGAGGGATGATGAAAGAGTGTTCATCATCAGCTCTTATGTCGCTTTTCTAAATGTGGCATAATCAGAGAAGGTTGACTCTGTGGGAGCCAGAGGGATTTAAGGCAGGAGACGATTACTAATATTTGCCAGCTTACATCTGCCTACAAGGCAGGTGGGCAAGGGAAGCCAGGCTGACGTCTTGAATGGCTTCCCTCAGGCTATGCCTTCAGTCAGGGAGGAGACTTGCATCCCTGAGAGATCCAGCTCGCTCTGGCTAGCTAGTGCATGCGTGTGCCATGAGAAAAACAAGCCTAGGTAAAGTCCCCCGAGTATAAATAGGCAGCCCAGGACATCTATGAGGACTCCAATCGGCTAGATGACAGCTATCTCAGGTATGTCTACCCATGCTGCTCTTGCATTTCCCGGCTGCAGCCTGCATAGCCAGAGAGCTAACGCAGACGGAGAATCTGGCTCCCTCGCTCCCAAGTGTCCAAGGAATGACCCAGCCATCTGCAGGAATCATTACCGTCCTCCGCGAGAGGGGACAAGGTCAAACCAATTGAATGTTGTCTAAAGAGGATCTTGGGGAGGGAATGTTTTCATTACAACAGTTCATCTTTCTTTTCACAGTTCATCAAAAGCAGGCCTTCTGCATACACACGCAAGACAAATAGGACTGAGGGGTGATGACGGATACTGTAGGCTCGCGGTGATTGGGATGACCCTCCACTCACACAGTTGATCAAAGGCAAGTAAAACAATCAGCCAGCCATCAGCAACGATGTAATATTAAACTCCCCAAACACCTCATTTAATTAAGTCGTTATGATCAAAATCTCCATACCAGATCTTTTAAGTTATACGCTCTTAGACCTTGCCCTAAGATAGCAGAGAAGGACTTCCGGAGGGAGAACGGCTGTAAAAAATTATTAATAAAATAACGTCTCTTCCCCCTACCCTCCCAAATCAATTGCTCTCTGGAAGGATACGCTTCTGTCTGATTTCCCCAGGCAGAGCTCAGAAAGCTGGGGTGCCACATGCCCAGCACTTGTCCCAGCTTAGTGTGCTGCAGACAGAAAGCAGAGCACAACAAAGCTGGCGTTCATGACGTCATCTTCTTGTTGGGGAGATTGCTATGATGTCACAAACCCTACCTCTGTGAACCTGCTGCTGGCCTTACAAGTCTGAGCCAAAGCCCACTGAAGAAATGTTAGGCCTGTGCAGGTGCAATGCCAGCGCAGGAGGGGAGGAGGGATGGAGGGGAACAGGCGTTCACCAGGAATACACCAATGTGGAGGGTGCTTGCACTGTTTAGTGTGGCCCCCAAGAATGAAGATTTCTGAGCCAGACTCCAGTCCAGAAGAAGATGGAATGTGAAATGCAGATGTCCTTGAGGTGGAGCTGGAATTTACACTATAGTCAAGAGCATCTGACCTGTTAGAGTGCAGGGTCCAGAGAGGGCCACGAAGATGATCAAAGGGCTGGAAAGCCTCTCCTACAAAGAAAGGCTGAGAGAGTTGGAGTTGTTCAGCCTGGAGGAGGCTCCAGGGAGACCATACTGTGGCCTTTCAATACTTAAAAGAAGCTTATAAGAAAGATGGAGAAAGACTTTTTAACAGGACCTATAGTGACAGGACAAATGGTAACAGTTTCAGACCGAAAGAGAGTAGATTTAGACTGGATAGAAGGAAGAAATTCTTTATGATGAGGGTAGTGAGACACTGGAACAGGTTACCCAGAGAAGCTGGGGATGCCCCATCACTGGAGGTGCACATGGTCAGGTGTGACAGGGCTTTAACCAACTTGATCTAGTGAAAGATGTCCCTGTCCATGGCAGGAGGGGGTGGACTAGATGATCTTTAAAGGGCCTTTCCAACCCAAACCATTCTATGATTCTTTGATCTTCAGAAGACGTCTCAGTCACCTTAAACACCCATTTTTGCATGAGATGCATACTCCTCTGGAAGCTTCTTTCTCTGTTGATTAGAGACATGAGAGAAAGGAGCTTAAATTAGCTGGATAAATGAGCAGAGATGAGCCCCATCCTTTAGCTTTGTAGTAATTATTGTAAAGACATCAGACACCATAATGATGACAAATGGATAGACTTTTAATTCCTAGATGAAAAAGATATTTTTGTTTTCTCTTTGCTTTCATCATTGGCTTAAGGCAATCTAATTCTGTACTACATCTGAAAGGGGTGACTCAGCCCTACGTCATGTGTTCCCACCCCGTCGCCTGTGAGCCTTGGTGATTGTGCAGTTGAGCAGTCAGACAGAACAGGGGACTCAGATGGTGGAACTCTTCCCTTTTTCCTTGTGTTCTGCTGAGTGGAGCATTTAGCTGGATCAACCCGATGTGCTCAATTTCCCAGATGCAGGAGCCCTCCAGCTAGGACAAAGGAAGGGATGGGAACTCATGGACATGGGCAGGATAACAATGCTACACGTTTTGGCAAAAGCCGGACTTAGATTGGGTCAGGGTGGTCATGAAACCACACCTAACTCACGTGTGATCTGGCAACCCAGTGGTGAGAGATTCTCCATCTCGTTACTGGTTTCCTGAGTCATCTGAGCAACGGTAATTGCCCTGGTATTCTTTTCCACTTCAGTATAGAAAGTCATGACAATTAAGCAGAACAAAGCTTACCATGAGTTCATCAAGCACCTGAAATGCAACCTGTCAAGGTGCTGTGTGGCATTAAGCAGCCAACTTCAGCACTTGTAATAGCACAGTCGCATTCACCAGCAGTAAGCAGGGAAGAAGGCTGCAGGGGAAGGAGCGAGGATCTTTACCCTGGAAGTTTTGAGACAAAGGAGAAAGAGAATCCCTGAAGCAGACCGCAGCTAGTGTAAAGAAGGCCTTTTGGACAGGCTAAGGATGTGAGCCTGTGCCTTCTGATTTTGTACCTTGGTAAATGGATTGCATCCAGAACTGTAGAGGTTGCTCACCCTGGAAATAGAATATTTTACTGCCTGAAAACAATATGTGAGTATTTAATCAAGTGTCATAGCCCAAATGCTAGCACCCTTAGAAAATCCAGATGCGTTTTCCAAGTGTCAGAAATTAAAACAAAACGAGGAGAGGAGAGGAGAGGAGAGGAGAGGAGAGGAGAGGAGAGGAGAGGAGAGGAGAGAAGAGAAGAGAAGAGAAGAGAAGAGAAGAGAAGAGAAGAGAAGAGAAGAGAAGAGAAGAGAAGAGAAGAGAAGAGAAGAGAAGAGAAGAGAAGAGAAGAGAAGAGAAGAGAAGAGAAGAGAAGGGAAGAGAAGAGAAGGGAAGAGAAGAGAAGGGAAGAGAGGTGAAGTGTTGCAATTCAGGAGGCACCCCAAAGAGGAGCCCCAAAACCTGTAGTTATGTTTTACTATGCTAAACGGTATTAGTTAGTTAAATTTTCCAGAGATGAGTTGCAAATCCCTCACAGCACGTTTAGTAAAAGTAACACTGGTCTAAAGCCTGGGTCACTAAAAATAAACAACCTTTATCTACTCTACAGCTCTATCCACTTATCTAAACCTCTATCCACTTTAATAAACCACCAGGTGACTTAACTGCTTTGTCAGTTTGTACAGTTAAATCACTCCTAAAACTAGTTTCTTTAGACACTGTGCAGCAGTATTTTTATGTTTTCCAGCTTCCCTGAATTGCTATGCTAAGCAAGTCATGCACAGCCACCAAAGGCAGAATTGTTTATCATTAGAATAGGACTCACTCACGAGAGAGAGTAAAGCTTGAGGTAACAACTACATCTGATGATCCATGAACTAAATTCCTGGTGGTGTCAATGGAAGAGCTTTCTCTCACATGTGTTTGCCGGGGATCTGTTGCCATGTAGTTGAGGCTGGACTTGGTAACTACCCTGGCTGTGTTCCCTGCCTTTACGCTGACCAACCTAATGTCGGTTCAGACAAAGCAGTGTGGGGAGGAGCTGGAGTTCAAAAGAAAAGAGCCCTCTAAACCTTATCATTAAGTCTTCCTCAGGGACTTGGATTTCAAGCAGACTCTCTGAGGGTTGCGTAAATAAGACCAAAGAAACCCTGGACTGTGCATGTAAAAATAACACAATGAAAGCCTAAAGGCAGACAGCGGGATGGAGGACACAAATCATCCTCCACCAGCTTCTGGAGTGGCGAAACCTTTCCTGTGAATAGCTCATTGCTGAGGAAATGGTCTGTCCTAGAGGATCAGTTAACGGTGAACTGGGGTCTCCCCCTTGTCATGTAGCAGCAGAGCTAAGATGGCATTTCTGCTCTACCTCTGTTGGAGCAGTTAAAGTTTTTCTACTGGTATAGCAAGGGACAAGGGCCTATTTTTCTGGCTCGATGGCTAGAACGCACTGGGGCAGGGGCATAATCCCCTGAGGTATAAGCTCTGCTCCAGGGAGGAGCTCATTATTTTTGCAAATTTGAGCCCCATTAGCAGAAGTCGTAGAGAGCCACTCGCCTCTGGGGTGAGTGCATGGGGGTGCGAGCCTAGGTCTGGGAGGTGGCCAAGATGTCAGCTTAAGACAGCATTTATTCATCACCGTACTGCACTTTCAGTTCACTTAAAGCTTTCCGGTGACTGGAGTAAATTTTTAAAAATGTTTTAGCAACAAAACAAAGAAGCCAAAGGAGAGACTTGTTTCTAACTCAACCAAACAATTTGGTGATGATTTTTTCCTTCTTTTTGTTTGGCTGCTGAACCAGTAACATCTGCAGTATTAAAGGCAGTGAACTACGTCTCCTGCGGTAGTAAGTCACCCTCCGCTCCCACTTGGTTGCATGGGTTCAGGAAGGGCAACAATGACTCCAACCCCATAGTTCTGCAGAAACCAAAGCTGATGTTCTCCAGAACAACTACTGAGTACATTGCCTTGGGCTTGGCTTGGTTTTATTCAAGGTATTTGGGCTGTCTTCCACTTCCTGAAAAATCCCACTCATAGAAGATAGGTATCTGCAGCCACTTTTTGGCAGAAAAAACCTAACTGAAGAGTCAAGGTTCTGGGAAAGGGAATGATGTCTCCTCCCCATGGGCAGGGATAAATGGGGACCCTGGCACTGATGGATGGGTCCAGTTACCTGCCTTCTCCTGATTCCTGAGGCACAGTCTCCACCAGGATCATGCATTTTTATTTGTTCACTCTTCTGTTGTCCATCTTGTCTCATTTGTGGCACAGATGAGCGCGAAAAGACCTAAACTCAGTGCTCAGTCCTCAACAAAAACATTATTAACATCATTCACCTTCCAGAGCCCCGCTCCAGCTGTTCCACACCATATCCTTTATTAGATACTTGTATGAATAATAATATCTGCAGTTAGATTGGCTAGGATTGCAACACAAAAGGAAGTTAACCGTCCTGCTTCAGGGCACAAACCAATTCAGAGAGGGCAGGTTTGCCAGCCCTGGGGGAAGGATTTCATACAGCCTTCTCCACAGCATCAAGCACCACCCTCATCCCTTCCTTCCATTCCTTCTTCCTGCCTCCTGCACTGCCAGCTTTCGCCCCTGCCTCGAGAGGCAGGATGTTCACCTTGTTGCATGCCGTTTCTCCACCTGCAGCTGGTTCCAGCTCTCCCCTGTTCATCCTGGGCTTTGTCAGTTGTCCTTTGTTACTGCTTGCAGTGAAGATTTCTGGCTCTCCTGCCTCAGCTCTGCTGTTCTTTCTCCTCCTCCTCAGCTCTCCCCGCCTTCCTTGCTGCCTTTTCCTCCTCTCTTTCTCCCTCTTCCTGAGCACAGGGTTTAGAAGCCAGGGAAGGGGTAATTGCAGAAGCCAGGTGGTTTCCAGCCCTGGTGAGCACACGGAGTTGGGGCTGAGCCCACACGTGCCTGCAGAGGCACCTCCACCTGGCAGCACTCACTGCCCGCAGGAAGGAGGTGGGGGTCTCCCTGCCCACCATGGGCTCCTCTTCCTCTACCCTGAGAGGGACGAGTGTGACACTGAGGTTCTCCTTGGCCTCCTGGTCCCACCAAGAAGACCCTGCAGGGCCCTTCTGCCTGCCCACAGTCCCATGCTGAAGTGTGGCCCATGGCGCTGATATCTGTTCCCTCATTATCAGGGCTTCCTCCTTCCCGCCTATTGACATTGGGTTATGAAAGGTGTCCCCATTTGCCTCAAAACACTGACTTACAGAGGTATGAAGATTTTTGCAGCATGCCCATCTCTGCTTTTTGATTGGTGCATGGTAAGATGAGCAAGGGAAAATATTCCCTTTTGCCTTCTTCAGATCAATCATTCAAACGCCCCTTTGCCTACAGGATGCTGGATAAAGATGAGAGCTTCTGTTTAGTGTGCCAGCCAAAACAGCCTCATTTTTTACACATTTTCCCCCAACCACTGCCTTTTATTTATATTTGGATTGTAATTTCCCTGGAGCTGGGACCTATCTTTCCTTCCTGTTTGCATGGTATCAAGCACAAGGATCTTACTGGGTTAGTAAGGTCTTAGGCACTGCCCAGCTACCATACTGACTTCACCGTCTGGTTATATCAGAGTATATCAGTAAGCCAGGCTGGAGGAGGAGTGACAGAACAGCCCATCACGCAGTCCTCCAAGCTGGGACACCTTTCCTGCCCCTCCTCCCTGCTGCTATAAGAAAACATAATGTTATCATCTGCTGCAAGAGTTTTGCTGAAGGAAGTTTACACAGCCTAATTCTGCTGGTACATGTGCTGTGCAGAAGGACTGAGAGTAGACGCTCTCTCAGGACTTGGTGTTCCCATTTTGAGGTAGGAGACACGATAACAAATGTTAAGCAAAGAAAATAGACTCATCACTGCATCTCAATGCAGACAACAGACTTCAAGCCACAGAGCTTGGTGCCTCCCACCAGATATCTCCCAACCTGCTCTCACCTTGCCCTCTTTCATTTTTCTTTCTTTCTAATCTCTCCCTTTATCATAGGCAGGAAAATGTACCAAAGCAGAAGATGGACTCCTTCCAACTCTCATCCCTGTCTGCTTTCATTCTGTGTTTTTCTTCTCCTCTCTCTCCCATTGAGATCTTTTAGCTGTAGCCAGAAAAGGCAGCAGGTTCAAATGGAAGTCTATTACAGACTGTGTTTGCCATGCACATTGTAACAGGCCTGGAAGAGCGTGGTCACATACCCTAGAGGTGAAGAGTTTATAACGGCCTGATCCAAAGCCCTGTAAGGTAAATGGCATCCTTTCCATTGGCTTCAGGGGGCTTTGGATCATGCTGTAAATAGTCCAGCAAGATACTGTACATGGATATGACAACTATTTATAGGACTTATGATAGATAAGGATGTGTACTCACCATCTAAATCTAGCCACTGTGTCATCTGGGGAGAGACAAATCAGGACCGATGCTTAATGGAATGAGAGATATCAGTGACGATGAGGACCATTGAATGATGTGTCACCTGCTTCTCCAAAGCAGAAGCACCTGAGAACCTTCACCATCTACTGCAAGTACCCTTTGTAACTGACAGCTTTGTTGTAAAGGAAAGTTGTCAAATATAACAAAGTGATACTGTCAGATTTATGACGTTTTTCTGCAGGCAAATACCCCTAGAGCCTCTCATGGGGATCCCAGCCCTCTCAGAGGCCTGTAGTCTTACATCTTCCTTTGACTGGATCTCTCTAACTGTGGTCAATGACACCACAACCAGCTAAAGCCCATCCTTGGTTGTGTCAGTGCAAGTTAACATGGATGACTTTCGTACCCAGGATTACGTGTGTAATGCAGGCTTGACTGTCATCATCAGTACCCAAGGTTACCAGATCTGACAACATCAGAGTAGAGTTACCTGTGCGGCACAGCCTATTCATATTCACCTCTGTGAGTGATCTCACCAGCATTCATAAACACGTTTCTCTCCTCTGAGCAGAACACAGTGTGCAGATGTTATCACGCCAATGAATTTTTTTCAGACAAAGATGTTCTGACTTTTTATGTTGGAGGAAGGGTTTGTTTCACGTCACAGAGGGATCACCAGCAGCGATCTGAATACTTTACAAACCTTCATGTCAAAGCACAGGTGGGAGCTCGTTGTCCAGACAGTTGTCGCTAGATTTGCTTATGGTGGTGCCTAATGATAAATCGAGAATAGCCCCATTGTCTTTGTCACTGTATAAACACACAGACAGAAGCAGACAATTCCTGACTCCAAGGCTTTACAGTTCAAAAAAAAAAAAAAAAGCCCTGGATTGGTTGAAATGGGCACAAAAACCTCGGAAGTAATATGGATAGTCAGAAGTGCTCACAAATGGGTGGAGAGACCTACGGTAAAATCATCAATGGCTCATAAATCTACAGTCTTCTTTCTCTATCATGAGGGAAGAGAGCATAGGGGAAGGAAATGGGGGTAAAGAAGAGGACAGGAACTACGACTGTGAATAGTTTGTGTTGGGTTTACTCCCTCAAAAATGACACTGGCAGACATTTTATTGGTTATGACCAGCACAGACTTTAAAAGGCTATTTCCAATCTTAGTGAGATCCCACAAGAAGAAAATAAAAGTAAATCTAGCTTGTTCGAGACTTAGCATTGATCCCAAGATGTAGGAATGGCATGTCTAGACTTTGAGGAAAGGCACATGCCATTCCTCAGCCTCTGGCACAAAAACAAGCAACATGGGATGGGGTGTAGAAGACCATCTCCTTTCTTTGAAATCCCAACTGGAATTTGTGGGATTCAACCAGTGCTTAAATGGATCTTCCATCCTACCCATCTGCCCAGCAGGCAGGCAGTGCTGGCTGTTGTTGCTCAAGTCCCGGGTAGCAAGTCCCAGGTACCAATACCCTGGGGTCCATGTCAGTGTGAATCTTCTTGGTTTATGACTGCAGTCTCACTTCTCCAAAGCACCTTTTTAATTTCAGGCATCTGCTGGCATCCATTGGTGTTCACAAAAATACAGGAGGGCATACTTATTAGTAATCTTCAGTGAGACTGAAACGCAAGTCCTCTGTTGAACAAAAATTTCTGGTCCCTGGACAACACAGAGAGCCATGCTGGGAACTGCAGAAAAGGAGGATGTATAGAAGTCAGCCACCTCACAGTGATGGTGGCACTGGCATACGTGCATTTGGGGTTCTTATATCCTGAGGAATGCAGTAAGTCACTACTGTCTGCATACGCGCTGCCATGGAGTGGTAGGGTAGATTTGTTTGTTCATTTTATCCTTGATCCTTTGAGGCTTTCTAGTCATTCTGCACTTGTATTTATTTTCTGTTGACTTAGTTGTATAAACTTCCTCTAATAGGAGCGTAAGTATGTGTTTTGTGCTGTAACCCCGAAATACTCTGCATGGGATTCTGCATTGAATCATTCAATGCAATCATTCTGCAAATGATCTCAATCATCATACCCCATCATAAAGGAGTTCCACGTGCCTCTACAAGGGAAAGCATTTTCATGATGAATTCCCATGTGTCTTTTTCGCAATGAGACCAAGAGCATTAATCTCTTTGGGTAGCTCACTACAAAAATATCATATTTTTGTAGTGACCACCCAACCATAGTTTTCTGCAGAGCTCTCGGACCTTGAGAGCAGCCACATGAATTACAACTTCAACTGGTCATTGCTTCTGCAAGTTTAGTCTGGCAAGGTTTATACTGAAGCTTTTACTTAGAAGTTTTTCGGGTTTTTGTTGGGGAGCCTGAAGAAAAACTAGTTCCATCACAAAGCAAAGTTTTCCAGGTTTGGGTTGCAATTTTCAGTGCCCAGCTCCTAAAAAATCTAATTGCATTTGGCTTTCAACAACTGGAAACAAAACCAATATTTTTGTTTGACATAATTCCCCAAAGTCTAACATGGATTTCTTCTCGAAATGTTAGCTCTGCCCACAAAAATGTGCCAGTTTGGGTATTTTTTTTGTTGTTGTTGTCATTTAATTAAAATTCTGGACTAGCTTTACTCACTATTTTTTTGATGGTCCTTCCTCTGGCTGAATTCCTTCTTTTTTGCAGTTAACACACACACGTCCAGTTAAGTTCTGAACTCCTCTGCAGTGGTGCACCATGTAGCAGAAGCAAGTGTGTTCCTCTCCACAAGTGGGACAGGGGATCCCTGTCACCTGTGCAGAAGCAGATAGTGTGCTTCTCATTTCTTCCAGTGGGCAGAAGTTATTCACGGTTTCAAAAGCCTCTGTGATGAATAGCTGATTGTGAATGCTCATGTTCCACGTGCCTCTACAAGGGAGAGCATTTTCATGATGAATTCCCATGTGTCTTTTTTACAATGAGACCAAGAGCATTAATCTATTTGGGGAGCTCGTTACAAAAATATCATATGCCACCAGTGCATCTGGTTTAGATATTGACTTAACACCAAGCTGGAAAACGACAGCATATGATTTGTACCTCCCAGACACATAATATTGGTGACAGGTACTTGCAGTTGGCTACACTCTTTTTATTGATTAATTTTCTGTTGGTCAATTAGAAACTGTCCAGTAACCTGAGCATGTTTGAAATGCTAAGCCAGTGTGGATTTTTCATCAGTGTCATTCCCTAGAAAGTTGTAAGAATTTCAGATTACGGTGGCCTGAGGTCGGGGCACTTCCAAAACCTAAAAGCAAAAACAGGCCAAGCAAGTTCTGAACTTCTGGAGCTGTTTCCCAGCCTCTGTCTCACACCTTCCTTGATTGTAGATAAATTCTTCTGTCTTATCTGCTTTCTAGAAACTTTCCCCGACATGAAAAGCCATGGAGTCTTAGCAAACAGTGATTTATGGTGCATTATTACAGGCAGCATATGTTTCTCTAACTCCAGAGAAAGTCTGGCTCTACGGCGCTTGGAAATGGTCTTCAAAAGCCCAAGGCAGCGTTACACACATCAGCATGTGTTCTCTGTAGTGAGATACCACAATGCTGAGGTAGTTGTTAAGTTCTGTTCAAATGCCAGGACGCATTTCATCCTGTAGCCTTATTGATATATTAGAGAGCAGATCAGAAGTCATGTATCTTGGCATTGATGTGTTATCGGGACTAAATCAACATCACCCTGTATATTACCCTGCTCTGAATGCTCTGCCAGAGGATTAATCACCGACAACAAAGAATTAACTACATGTCAAACTTATAAAAGGAAGGGTTTTAAGAAGCCACCTCTTTATCCGCCTTTGTGAAAACAAAGCAATGCGCAATGTAAGACATACAAATAATCAGAACTCGTGAAGGGGGGAGAAGAGGTGGAGAACAACCTTCCAGCATGACAACCAGCCAAAAAGGTTGCCTTAAAAGCTTCTTGATGATGGAGCTTTCTGTGTTTATGAAGGATGTGACAGGATGCACTCGCCTGTAATAGCAGGGGATTGGAATTGTCAACCGGGGATGGACTTTCCAGCCCTTTTCCTACCATGAGCTGGCTGAGATGTTGCAATTAAAAGCAGCACAACAGCTATAAGTAGGGAGAGCTGTAAAAATACAGTCAGGGGCGCTCGTGTGGGTGAACTCTATCAATGAAATAATAACAGCAGCCAGCGTAGTGTGAAGAAAGCAGGTAGCAGAATAGAGAATCGCTGCACAATAAGAGAAGGGAAGGCAGCAGGCCAGTTTCTGGACACAGACCAGTATCTTGTGGTGCATTGTGTTCAGAAATCAATCGTTCCATGAAGCTTAATTCTTGTGTCAAAGAAGAAGAAAAAGATCATTTTGAGTTCAAATGTCTGTCATCTCAGCCAGGTTTGCAACGCCTTTCCAAGAGCTGAAATGATCTCAGCTGAAAGGGCTGATCTATGTACAAGATCAAATAAAAGGTAAAAACACAGATTCGTTTCCAGTGAAAGGTCAGTGAAAATTGTCACACAATTAAAACTATTTTATTTCTTTAGAAATCCTCCAAAACCAGCCTCTCTAACTCTGTTATTTCCAGCCTGCTCACTGCTTCCTCTTATCTTTATACTACAAGAATGACCCTCCTGCCTTCCTGACTTGTCTCTGCTGAAGTTTATATTCATCTAATTAAATACTGACTGCATCGTGCAGCTCTTAGCACTAAAAAAAAATAAGCCCATCTGTTTTTTCCCCTCTCAATGAGAAGTGTCCTCAGGGAAGACAGCACGCCTATGTCATGAAGGGTGGGGGCAGGCAGTAAATCCCATCCATGATGAAAGCCATGTTCTGTGTTTCCTCTTTTTAGTCTTGATAATAGCTGTACATACGCTTGCCTTTTGTTACTCTCACATCTTGAGCACTCTCCAGACCTTAGAAACATCAGGCTAAGGGATGAGGACATTGTTTTGGACTTTGACTGACAGCAAATTTGTGGGGATGGAACTTGCTACCTGACTTGTGACTAGCTCATCACTACCACTGAGGACATTGTGTGTTTCCTTTTCCTTTGGTCCTTGTCCTCCCTTTGTCTCTCCTTCCTGCGGTCTCAATGCAAATGAAGCCAACATAGGGACTGGGCTCTGGCTACCTCCTGGTTTGTGAGCCTTACCTGCTGCTGTGTCAGTGGTAAACAATGCTGGAAGTGTGTTCCACTGCTGTTTTCTACTAATACCTTGACTCTGCACCATGGGCATCGAAGTGCAAGCTTTGTGTGGCGTAGCTCAGCAGAATGTGGTGTGGAGTGAAATGGGCTCCTGAACTTAGCTGGGGGCTGTGGCCCAGATTAGGAGGAGCTGAGGGCAGGACGGGCACAGGTAGATGGACAGCTCTAGCTTGGAGCCAAGCTGGGGGGAAGGAAGCCCACCCACCTCCCCAGAGGTGGCAGGGGTAATGGGGAACAGAGTTAGTAAGTGTCCCTTTAAATAGCCAGTTGAGGATCTAGCTGATTCTGCAGAGTCACCTCCAGTGTGGCTGGTCCATGGCGGATCGCAGGCTTCTAACACTTCTAGAGACCTTCTATGGCAACAGCAAGCGCAGAGTAGCTACCTGGTGAAATAACACAGACGGGTTTTTAGTGATGCAGACACGGTTTCCTTCTTGTGCATAGAAGCAGGAGAGAGCAAGGGGGGCCGGATGAGCTACAAGTGGCCATGGTAGTAAGAATGAAATGCCAAGGAAGGTGGACAAACCCAAAGCAGACAACCACGTCTGAGGACAGGGTACTACCTTCCATTTAATGAGGGGCATCTCTGATTTGAATAATCAACGCTCATAGACTAAGCAGAGGAATTTGCCTGCCAATGGGTTCAGAGAGCAATGTCCCCTCCTCAAGAACCTAGAATGAAAGGGAGAACTTGCACATAGACATGACCTGTCTGGCAGGCTGACTTGATTTCTGACGGGCCAGGGGAGAAGGCGGCTTTTTGTTCTCTCCACTTTGTCCTCTGCTAACATTTGCTGTATGTTCTTGTCAAAACAAGACCAGCCTCTTGAAATGCAGCACACGCTCTGTCCTGTTTAGTTTTGCAATGTTTTGTTTGGCTGCCAGCAACTTGTTCATCAGAAGAAACTATACTCCCTTGGTCAATGCTCTAAGAAATCCTCTCCTGCAAGAGCAGTGATCTACAAAGCCCACCCTGCCCACCAGACACCAATGGAAAGAAAATAGCCAAACACACCACTTTTCTGACAAAACGTTATCAGAAACCCGCTTGGGAGAAGCTGTGCAGGAAGTGCCTGGCATCAGCTTATTGGGGAACAAGAGGCAGAAAAGGTCTGCTGCATCAGGAAAAGGTAGCTGTCCACATGATCCAATATCTAATCTACAGCTAGCAATAGCGGATGTTTGAAGGGAAGGTGCAAAAACCTCCCTAATTCACCTAAATACCACACCAGGAAGGATAACTTTGCCCCTTTTACGGCTGATTATCTCATGCCCTGAAGCTGGGCATTGATAGTGCTTGTGACTTCATCCTGGCTAGCCTGGGTTTTGAAGCCACATGTATTGCTAGTGTTATGTATTGTAATTGCAGATGCTATTATTCATGCTTTATTAAGACATGATCCATTCTCTGAGTTACAGGAAGGGTAAACTTAATCCCATGTCTATCACATGTTCAAACTAAGCTGTTTGCCTCAATAACTTTCTGCAACATAGATCCTCCTACAAGGACATTATGCATTGCTAGAGAAAGTATTTCCTTCTATCCATTCAAGTCTACCTTCTCGTAATAAAGAGAGTCTCATGGTCTTGTTTTATGTGAAAGGGAAGCAGGAGTGCCCGTCGGAGTCACCTGCATTACTGTGTACTCCTGCTTCCTCTCCTTATGTTCTCATCCAAGTTTAATTGCACCGACCATATTTTCCCCTTATATCAAAGCTCTTCTTCCCTTCACGCCTCCTGTATTTTTGTGGCTCTCTGGGTAGACATATTCTATTACCGCAGCTCAGGTCTCTCAGGAGCAAGGTGATTTGTGGTCCAGACACATCCAAGCCTTTCATACCGGAGGTTGTCTGAGGTCCCTGCACTGACTTAGCTGCTGCCTTGTATCCCACCACGAACTGCCTGTTTGTCTCTCTGCCACCTGCTGCAGCTGGTTCTAACTTTGCTTGGGAGCTCTTTGAGGACAGAGCCTGTCCTTTACCAAGCACGTGTCCCACACTTACTTAGTCCCATGGAGCACATCAGGGATCCCACAGCACAGGCTGAGTGGGTTCGCATACCAATATAACACAGGCAAAGACAGCTCCATAATAGGCAGCACATCCTCTTCGCATAAGCAAAACCACTGGCAAATACAATAGGATCAGTAAGAAGCCTTCTGAATTAAGTTGCGTTTTACTTAATATCAATGATGCTGGCACCAATATGAATAACATTTTCTTCATTAGGTTCTAAGCACTTCCAATTGTGTCCCATCCTATTTTCCTGGTCAGTTTTTTATAATGAACAATTGCTCTGTTTCGAAAGAGAGATTGAAATGATTCCTTCCCAGACATATGGAACTAATTCTGCAAGTGTGTGTTCATGAATAGACCTGAACAATTATTATTTTTCCAGAGAATAATACATTCTCTGGAAATGTGGTTTTAGTTGCCCTGAAACTATTCACACATTATTAGTACTGCATTTCCTGAATGATGCTAGCTGGGAAGAAAAAAAAATATGGGATTAGCTTCACAAATCTGCAAGAGGAGGTAGTGCTCTTCAGATTGTACCACTGTATCTAGTCTCAGGAGTGTAGGACACCCAGGCTAAACGCCCACCCAGCAAGGGAAGATGCAGCCCTGCCTCTCGGCTGCCTGGAGCATGGCTGCAGGCAGCAGGACACAGAGGAACCCTCCCCCAGGGTGTGAGAGTGGCTCTCAGCCTCCCCTCTCCTGTTGGGTTCTCCTGACATAAAGGACATAGACCCTCCCACAAGGAAGGGAACGTGTGCATCCCGTCTCCTGGGACAGTACCGTAATCCAGCAGGACGGAGAGGGATGTCTTCTGGCCCAATCAGTATTTAAATGAGAATATCTTCAGCAGGAAAGGCAGAGAGGTGGAGAGTAGCCTGCCCCAGAATCCCTTAGAGACTGGGACCCCTGAGTGAGGGGGTGTCAAAGCCCCGTGCTGAGAACGGCTGCCTGACTCCAGGCAGGGACTTCAGCCTAACCTAGCCTTGCACCAGGCTCCAGGGCCGTGGGAGATGGGTATCTCTTATTGCCCCCTCTATAACAGATAAAAGGCTGGGATGGCAATAACCGCTCCTTCCTCATGCAGTTGCATAACTCACCCCCTCTTTGCCTTTGTTCGCATGTGTCCATAGCTAAGCGTTTCATTTTGGATCGCATGGAACATTTTGTGTCAACTGAAAACAATAAGACTGATCCCCCTCCTCCGCCTGTGAGTTAAACCCCCAAAAATTTACATTTGTTTTTCTCTGAATCTAAATTATTTTCCAGTGAGGCTGCCAAGCTAAAAATAATTTCTTCATGCAGCTCCAGAGATGAAATAAATGCATCCTCTCCCATATCTACCTGATTCCCAATGAGAAACAGGGCAAGAGGCCCCCAAAACAGCACAGCTTGGCTTAGCAGGAAAAGCTGTTGCCGATATCTGCACAACAGGCACGAAGCAGAATTTCAGGGATGCTGGAGCAAATAATGTGTCCTCTTTTGAAGCAGGATTTTGCTCCAGAATCCAAGGTGCCTGACTGATTTCGTAGAAGTCAGTACAGCTGCGAAGATGGAGATGATGTGGGACTAGACTGAAAAATGAGGATTTACAGGAAGGGCAGCACCTCTTTCCTCTTGCTCTGCTGAACAGCAATAGGAGATCACTTCTGCCATCTCCACTTTCTTCTTCCACCACAGTGACATAAGATCCCTCAAGAGCCACCTCTGAGCGTAATTCATTAAGTTTACTCCCCAGTTCTTTTGATGAGGCGTGCAGGGGATGCTGCACCCCTCTGTGAAGCTGCTGGACTATGCCATCCTGAGGTTTTTATTACACCTTTTGGCTAGCAGATGCAATCTTTGCAACCAGAAGCCATTTTTACTTTTCAGGGCAGGGCTGCACTTTGCAGTGGAGAAGGACTGTGAAAGCAATGCATTAAACCGGCTGAAGGGATAAATAATGCTCTAAACCAAAGGGCAGCTGCAATTACTTTCAGTGTTCTAATCAACGCCCCCGACATGGGACATCAAAGCGGGGCAAACCGAGCACAGAATTCAACGCGTCCCTGAACTCAAGGCCGCATGACAGGGACAGCATAGAAATGTCCTGATGATTATATTTCACAAGCTGGCAAATCTCAGACCCGCCCTCAGAGGAAGACTGGCCCTGAAGGCAGGAAGATGCGGTGGGACACGCTGTTCTGCGTGACTCCAAGGGGGGGTGATACTCCTGCTTTCGTATGGCACACTCTCATGTGAAATCTCCAGTGAAGGTGATAAAAGCTTTGAGAGTGGGACACAAGCTTCTTTTGGTGGACTTCCCATGGGTGAGCCGAAAACCGATGGTAAGAGGCACTGAAGAGTGAGGATGAATGGCAATACTCTTCCTGACAGTGTCGGTGGAGCTCTGACCCCACCACTGAATGGGAGAGCTTGGAAATAAGTTTGTTCCATTGACATGGCTCAGAGGGATTATCTCCTCCTTGACCTTACAACCCTATGGCTGATGAGCTTACCAGGTGCTTTTATCTAGCCCCAGCTGACACTGCCAAGGGGTTTTGTCAGATCTGCCGCTGTTGAGCAGAATACCGTCGGATGGATTCTCCATGCCCATTCTGTTGTGTAAATGACTTGGACAATGAGGCTTTCACACCAGGCAATGGGGCTTTCAAGCTGAGAGTCAGAGGAGGAGGACTAAATGAACCCACACTCACGGTCCAATCTGGTGTCCAACAGGAGCATGGATCTCAGTAGCTGAAAGGAGAGCTGAACCTACCAACTTAGGCACAAATGCCTAAAATAACTACATATAAAGGGTCTAAACATGAGCAAATATAACAGCCATTCAGGTTTAAATGCAGTGCTCATGAACAGAGATGTGGCTGTAGTCAATCTACCTCTAACGTCCATCATCAGTGCTTCCAAAGCAAAGGATGGGCTGTCAGAGCAGCTGAAAAATGAGCACTGGTCACACTAAACCACCTACCATGTTACCTTAAGAAGCCTTCCTAAAGTTCCCAGGTGTACAGCACTGAAAGTGCATTTTTCTGTGTCTGTGTGGTCAGCAGAAGTTATGCCTAGGCACTAGCTAACTTCTTAGACTCCAGCGTAGTTCAGGCAAACCATTGTCTTAACCTCTCGTGTACACATCAATAATAACAGTAAATAACTATGATATAACCATTCTTGCCAAACCACAGGCAATCTGCTTCTTTATAACTCATCACAGCAGCAGGTCCATTCTCTTTCCCATATTACACTCACAGTGGAGAAGGGACCCATATTTGCTGGCCAGAATGGGTTTAGACCATAATTCAAGATACATCCAGAGCCTGTTGCTGTTTAGGAGTGACACACGGCTGTATGTATCGGATCCGCATAGCCAGCGTTTCCCTTTGAATGCCGTGGGCGTGATTTAATCCCAGTGGGTTACTTCCACCTCCTAAGGCACCCTCCAGCTGTAGAGGTAACTCCTAACTTTGTAAGTGAATCTCGATGAAGGTGGTTTTTTAACATGGACAAGGTTGCGTGGTTATTGCTTTCGTTACAGTAAATGTAGTGCTGGCAGGACATTACGCTGAACAGACAGCCCGGGAGCTTTAAGTCCTCTTTATCTCCAAGAGTGCTATAACACGAGGAGGGGCAGCGTTAGCTTCCACTACAGCGACCTGTCAAGTTGCCTCAGCCTCGGCTCAGCAGGGTCACTTCCAGGAACAAGGAGATAATTCAGCCATTATGACCCCGTCCGGCTCTCCTGTTCTTTGATAAGCCTCCTAACAAGGGTACCAATTAGTGCCAAGTGTGATGGGGGGTTTTGCAAGGCAGACACCTGGGAGCTGAGCCCAGCCGGGGAGCACCGGTGGCCGCCAGCACCACATCGGGAGGTTCTTCCCCTCGGCGCTCCCGGGCACGGGGGTTAGGGGGGGATTTCTGGGGAAAACCCCCACCGTGGCAGGAGGCGCAGGGGAGAGCTCCAACTACAGGCATTTTTCCTCCAGGCTGGTACGGAGCTCCCGCTCTCTTATTGTGTTTGTGACACTTCATTTCAGATAAAAATCAGGCTCAGAGCACTTTGCTATCACAAAGGGTCCCATAGAATATTTATGGCCTGTTTTAGGAAAGAATAAGATGGTAGCTCTTACATCCTCGCCACATGTCCCTCTCATCTCTCTAAATCTCCTCTGTGCTGTTTTATTTGGATAACGCGGCATTCACAACGTGCTTTCCATTATTATATGCTGTTGTCCAGCTGTTCAGTGTCAGGCTTTGCTTTAGGCTCCTTTTCTCTCCAGGCGTGTGTCTTTCTTTGCACATTTGATTCACTGATGTGCAGCGTACGCTCCGGGGCAGCTCTCTTTCATGGGCAAGCACCGGACTAATAGACGATCTCAGGAATGATCAGATCAATTCATTAACCTTCTGAATAAGGTTCTCTATTGATACAGCCCCTCTTATCAGGGAAGCCTTGGGTATTATTTATTCCACAAAGTGGAAACGCTGCTCTCCCCCTCTCCCACCCTGCCAAGGTTACGGCCTTACGTCAGCCCCAGTTGCGGTGACCTTGAGGGTACTAACCCTTTGGAAGCGCTGGGCTTTCACCCCGCCGGGGCATGCATGGGCACGACTCCCACGTTGCGTGGTGAGCTGCACGTCCCGCTGCACTTCACATAGACAGGGCTCTCAGCATGTAATTGCACATGAGTTATTGGTCTTCTCTTACTGTACCATCAGCAAGATGCTTGGCATCAGAGCAGCCTTAGCTCAGTGGGTTTGCAAGCCTGGGGCTGAAAAGGTTTGGATTTGTCTGTAAAGGAGGGGTGGAAGCAGGTTGCCCAAAGAGGTTATGGAGTTTCCATCTATCATGGGAGATGTTTAAAAAAACAACTGGACATGGCCCTGAACAACCTGCTCTAGCTGACCCTGCTGTGAGCAGGTAGGTTGGTCTAGATGATCTCCAGAGGTGCCCGCCCAATTCAGCCACATGGTAGGTGTGTGATTCTGCAACCTTGCTGAGTGTGTTTTCAGGTGAGGAGAATTAGAGGCAGCAGAACAGGAGGAATTTAGGGGATTAGAAAGGGCAAAACAGCTCCAGTTCAGGAGTGAATATCCCACTGTTTCCTCCAGAAAGCACATCCTCTGGAGAGAGGAGACTACAGCGCAAAGCCAGAAAGCCTAGGGCCATGCTCTTGTGAGGCCTGGAGGCACCTACGTTTGGAACCCAGCCCTGTCTGACTGCCTCTCCTCTTCGACTCAGTCAGCTTAATACCTCACAAAAGGCTACAGATTTCTCCCTGCCCTTATTGTAATTACTTGGATTAGCACCGAATCAACTTTTTCAGCCGTAATATGTGAGAGAGACACAAGGTTTTGTTCCGTGCCTGTTTGTTCTTCTATTTATTCAGTACATTGAAGCCCATTAGCTAGATTGTCATTCACTATGGTCTTTCTTCTTCCTATTACTCTAATGATCCCCAAATGTCATTTTGAACGTTTTGGTCATAGTTGCCAGTTGTAAGGCTCCTGGAAATTTCTTGGCACTTTTCAACTAGCGAAAGCTAGCAGTGTCCCAGCTTCTCGTTGATCCTTTCGAAGAAAGAAAAGAGCGCGTACCACAACTCTTTTCCTGACAGGTTTACCTCCCTGCTCCCAAGGTCTATGTGGTTGTTGGGGGAAGGAAGCTTGTTCTCATTACTGCCCTTCTGGGGTATGAATGAGGACAATTGTATTTTCGGGCGGTATTTTCATAAAGCAGAACCTTTTTCTGGTTTTTGGTTTGTTGGTTTTTGTTGGTTTTTTTTTTTTCCTTGCCATAATTTTAGCATGAAAAAGGAAGTCAGTCTGCCCAGGTGGAAATGAATTTCACTGAAGCGAGCCATTTTTATGATGCAAAAGGTAACACTGCTGGTAACATTAGCCAGGTTTTACCTGCTACATTTTCATGGAAATTTCCTCAGGAAATTACATTTTCCCAGTTTGTTTTGCTATGGAAAGCTACTGGTAGCAGCTGTCAAAGAAAACTGCAAGTACCCACAAATATTGTCCTTTTCAAAGGCAAATATTTGCAGAGCATAAAGTAAAGGCATGGAGTTAAGTCATCCCTTTGGAAGAGTTCCTGTTGGCTAAGGTACTGCTGCTCGCGAAGTGCAACTACTCACACCTTTTCTTTATATCGTGGCGCACCTATTTTTCCTTCCTTCACATTATTGTTAGTGTAGTAACTGCAGTCACAAAGCAAGTGCAGCGCCCTACCTGCCACACATTGTACAAATGCAGGTAAACTCACTTTTTATCGACTCTTATACTTCCATTCACTTGCCCTCCGATTATCACCTGGGGTGTGTTTGAGGTCATGTTTCATTTCCCCTCTGAGTTGTTTTGTCTTTGACACAAGAAGCTATAACCCACCCACCCCCAAACCAGAAGTGTATTTGCCTTGAGCTTTCAGTGTGCACCAGCTGCCATTCGAGCTCGAGCAGCCTTCTCCCTTTCACACCCACCCCCCACCCCCCACCGCTCCCCCGCACCTTTAAATAAAAGAAGTGATCTTTGAACAAGCACCTGATTTCAGCACCTACAAACGGGAAATATTGTAGAAGTCGACAATATGCTGTTAAGAGCCGATCACCCAAACAAGAGCTCAGTACACCCACATCCCAGAACATGTCCGAATCTCCTGGTACCTCAGTCCACCATCCCACATGAAGACACCTCAGTAGTCCTCCATCCCATGTGAACACAGCCTCCAAGGCAAATCAGCAAAGTTTAGAAGGAATTTTCTCAGTTACTTTAAGATCTATACAGTCTGTACGGTGATGGATTCAAGCAGCTGGTGGATATAGAGTCACCAAAGGCCCACCATAAAGTCCCTCACGAGCATCCATAACTTGAAATTTATGATCAGGGTGCAAGAAGGCAAACATCCATCTTGTATCAAGGCTTGCGTGAATGCGGGAGAGAGAGGGATTTGGGGAGGCAGGAGGAGAGAGGCTTCTGTGTCAGGGTCCTGTAGGACAGCTGTGTAATATCCCCACTGAGAAGCTGCAAAACTCCTTAATGAGCCTGCCTGCTTTCTGCTGGGCAGCCATCAGGTCCCTGCCAAGACAGAAGAACACAGGCTGTGTGTCTTGGATCCGAGGGATGATTTTTTAAAATCCAGCTACTATGGTCCCACGTGTTTCCACTGCGGTACAGTATAAGTACACAGGCTCTGGGCAGGAATTTGTCCAGGAACACAAGGTGGAAAACCTCAGTGTTTCTGAGAAGATATGCAGGGGTTATCATTATACGAGGGACACTCCCTTCAGTGTTGTCATGGTAAGGATAACATATGACTGTAAACATCATAGGCTAAACATCTCTGCATGAAATTAAAGGGCTGTGCATTATCTGGTGAAGAACAGCTGAGAAATTCAGCTGTGTTGGCAAAGAATGGCTTTCAAATTGTGAGCTCCAGCCTTAATCCTCCCTTTTGGACAAGCAGCTGAAGTCTTTCAGGATGGTACCGGAATCCAAAAACATAAGAAAGATAAAACTGCTCCATGAAGAGAGGGCAATTTCTGGCAGCTGCAATGCTTGTGAACTCCCATCCACAACACAGGTAGGGAGCACAGAACTGATGGATCACCCGGAGGTGATGGTGTCATGGTTTCAGGGGTACCACTAACGTCCACAGATGAAGACGCTTTGTGAAGGAGAGAGGTTGCCAGAAGTGGGGTTGGAGAAAGGTAGACTCCTTACAGCCTGAAGGGCATTTGAAAGACAGTCTCACCAGCTGGTCTGAAATAACTGTACCCCATGGCAGTTTCCAAGGGACGCTTGGGGTGAGGATGGTCTCTGTTTATTGAGTAGCATTAATGGGAGGACATATCTTTAAAAGGACAGTCCCATTGAGGTCTGAGCTAAAGCTGGGGCCAGTGGTGACTGCTAAACTCTCCAAGCTTACCACCCATGCAGACGCTTCAGAAGATGTTAACATCTTCAGCCCTTTCACCAACACCATGACAAGCAATCCCATTTTTGCAGAGCAGGAACATGTGGCAAGTCCAGCCACTCTGGGAAGAATTGTTCATCTTCTCCATCAGAAATATATTTACCTTCCCTCTTGCTAGCGGGGGAAAGGGACACCTTTGTCCTAGGACTTATGGGAAAAACCTAGTAAACAACAACACTTTAATAAGAGTAAGAGAAAACACTTTTGGCAGTGCCGGGGCATTTGCTATAGCAGGATTTACTATTAGCTTAGTCAGATTAGAAGGGATCAGACTTGTTATGTGAGTAAGAATTCAACATAAATTTTCAAGTTCTTTAGTGCTTTAGTCCTCCTGCCTCAGGTGTAAGTCTGCTGGGGTCCACAAAGACGCCCTTCCTTTACTCCTGTCTCTCGTCCTACACATTGCAGTGACTTCCAGGTGTGAGCAGGGAGGAACAGAGCTAGTGATGCATCTGCGCTGGCTGCTGCCAGGCACAGGGAAGGCAGTCAGCATCTGCATAGGCTATGGGCTTCCTGCAGGCTAGTCATCCCCGTGATTTCCAAGAGGACCCGAGTTTGAGAGGATCCCCCATGAGTCCGTGCAGGGAGACATCATTCCTCCTCCCCTCCGCGAGCTGGCCGCAGGCACGTCTGCCCTGCTGTGATATGCACGTTTCAGATTGTCTGACCTTCTGCAGTCTGGTTGTTTTGGCTGTGCAACCTTGGTTTATATTTGGTCTGGGCTGGCTTTTGCTTTGCAGATCAGGTGGGAGGGTTTAACATTGTGTTTCTGGGGATTTGGGGATTTCTTCTCCCTCGCTCTCCCTCTCTCTCTTATTTCTCAATGATTTCTCCGGCTGGGTCAGGTTGATCTGTGTGGGATCCTGGCAGAGCACCAGGGTGTAGCATAAGCGGTGCTTGTAACGTTGACTGCCTTGTATACTCAGTCGTTGGGCTGCCTGGGAGCTGGAAACCTTTTACAAAGCAGCAAATCTGTCCCCACTGAGGACACTTACAGCAAGTGAAAGGAAAACAAAGTTCATCGCAGGCAAACCTCTAGGTATCTCTTAGTCAGAAAATGCACTAGGATACATCCAGCCACACTGCAGCCTTCTCACACTCATGGGAGATCAACACCAATTGTATTAGGCTATGCCGCCTCTTTCTACACATTATTTTGCATTAGCTGGACTTTGTAGACATGAATCCATCCTCACTCACACACAGAGGTCCAAGTGATCTTTGCAAAGTCTGCCCAGCCTTGATTTCCCCCTCACTTTCCAGCAATTCTGGTTTCCTGGCCTCTTCTGGACCTAGCGCTCCCACCAGCAGTACTGGGTGATCCAGCATAGTAGCAGGGGCAGCAGGGCAGTCGCATGAAGACTGCTCTGTTCCTCTTGGCCACTTCCCAGGGATGTTCTCAGGAGCAGGCTTCACAGGGGGAGCTTTTGGTTTGAGAAATGCTGTTCTTTGCAATGCTCCCATCAATTCCTGTGTGCCATTGCCTGCTCCCTTCCTCGATGGGAAGGCCAGCATGAGTGCTCTGCTCCTGCAGATCCCCCAGGAGCTCCTACAAAGCATCCATGAGGTATCCATGCAAGGCAGCAACATAGATAGTGTCTGCAGAGAGGTGAAGAACGAAGGTGAAGACGAAGGTCAGCAGAGAAGAGGCTCTGTGTCTTGCAGCAGGAAGTTCCCCATGTTAACCTGGTGCTGGTGCCTAAGGAGAGCCAGAAGGTGCCAGGGGCCAGCATGCCAAGGCTGCCTTTCCCAAAGGTTAAGCAGACATAGGATGGAGCTTGCCAGGCGCTCCACACGTCCAAAAGCCAGTTTCTAATTTGAGATATTTTCTAATGCCCGCTGTACTCTGGGGAACACAGTCCCGGCAGAAGGCATGAGCCAAGCGTGGAGTCCTCCTGACACGCAGCCCCATACCTCCATCCCCGGCAGAGAAAAGGGACATTGTGCTGGCTGGGAGCACCACGCCAGGGAGGAAGCAGCCTGGCCAGGGCACAGCAGGCAGCCTGCAGCCAGCGGCGTGCTCTCTCCAGGGCACCCGTGGATGTGGTTGGAAGGGAATAGCGCAGCGGGAGAGCTCTCTGTACGCCTCCGTGACAGCTTGAACCCTGCACCTCAGCCTTTCTCCCTACATTCTTAATGTGCAAGAAGACGGTGCACAGAAAATGGGGTCCCAGCAGCCCCCAGGGACAGGTGACATTACATGAAGGTGGCTGCAGCGGCGTTGTCGGACAGGCAACGGCATCGTGTGGCTCTCGCGCTCCCGCAGGCTTAGAGCTCTTCCGCTTTAGAGGCAAACGCTCTAAGCCGGGCTACGCTTTCCTGTTGCTCTGACACCCGAAACCCGGCATTAGATTTATCAAGCTCGCAAGGCAGCCTCCTGAGATGTTTGCCAGGACACAGGGCTAATAATTTAATCAGGTGAATTCAGACGGGGTCCTGCGGCGGCTCGGGTTGCGTTATATAAGGGGATCTGCAGGAGGCTGGATGCTGCGCAGCCTTCTCCGGGATGGCCATTAAAGAGAAAGTCCGCCTCCGTTTTGTACCCTGTCCAACGTCATGAAGTTTCACAAGGGGAGGAATGCATCTTCTCTTCCATAAAACCACGGCAGGGCTTTGAAAAATAAAATGGGTTGGTTTTATAACAGAAAATCTTGTGCGGTGGCTGCCCTCTTCCAGAGCAACAGCCAGACGCTGGTGCAATTCAGCCTAAGAGACTAGGCACAGGTTTCCATCCAGCTTTTGAGCGGGTTTAGCAATCCAGCCGGCTGACCCTACTGAAGCGCTTCACCCCACAGATCCGCAGGGAAAGCAAAGTGCTATCGGGGGGCACATAGCACATGCTATCGGGGTCCTGGGACAGGTAGCGGGGGTGTCTGGGTGACAACTGCTGCTCACATCCGGTGGAATAAGAGGTCTCCTGGGTGCACTGGTGCGTTATATCTCTATGTCGCATGCTCACTTGCCTGTTCTTCCTCTGTGTTTGCTTAGTATCTGCACAACACTCAGCACCTTCATACCCTGCTGCTGCATGGCACTGGCCGTGCAACTGAAGCGATGACTGCAGCGTGTGACCAAAGGCAACACAACACATAGGACATGGGAATATGGCACGTTTAAAAGCTGCGGGGTGAGATGATCCCTCCGGAGGCAGCACACAGCCTTGCTTTGCAACAGTCCAAGCATCAGGTGGAGAGGGACTGGTGAGTGGGAATTGCAGTCTTTTGAACTGTTTGGACCCCGCTCATCCTCCCCTTCCTCACAAGCACCCCGCTAATTCCCCATCGGTCACGTTGAATCACAGACCCAAAAGCCCTCAGAGACGAGTCAATCTCTAGGTGGGAATCCAGGGCTTGCACTTAGGTTCACGCTGTTATTTTAGTTTGTGGTGTTTGCTTCTCATTACGGTAAGCTCCCAGGAATGTCAGCACCAAAATAGCGCAGAATCACAAGGTTACCTGCTGAAGAATGAAGTAAACAAGAGGGATATTCTTTCTCTCTGCTTCTCTATTTTACCTTTTTTTTTTTTTTCCTAGAAGGAGGCATTTTGCGCACCTGAACTGAACTCTACAGTGGAGATTTCAGGTTTGGAGTTTAAGTATATCAAGACACATGAAGCAGTTTGGGCAGGCCTGGCCTAACCCCCTCTGGAAGGATGTGCAGCCCAGGTGCCATGGGTCTGCAGCAGCTGTGGGGATGCCATTCCTTCCAGCCCAGCCTTGCTGGGCACAAGGGTAAGGCTCTGCCAGGTGTGGAGAGCACCAGTGCCCTGGCAGGAATCAGCCTACCTGTATCTGGCAACTAGGGCTGATGCTACAGCATGATCTGGCAGAAGATAAGGGCCCCTTGGAAGAAGGCCCACAATAGGGATGCTGGACTGAGAGCGCTGCTTCTGGTCCTCACTCCCTGGGACTTGTCCCAGAGGAGTGATGAGCAGGAGCAGCTCTGGAGCTTCACCTGCAGCAGGGAGCCCCTGGCCCTCTCTCGGAGACACAAATGAGCAAATACAGCCTTTTTCCAGAACCACGCCGAGGTCTCCCAGGATACCAGCGCACAGTCCAGGAGGGATTCAGAGCCGTATTGACCCCATGAGAAATGAGAGCAGGAAAAAAAAAACAAAAAACACACCAACCCACGCAGCGCCTGGCAGATGGAGAGGGGCCAGGAGTGACTTCCCTGTTTCTAGGAATACAGCACAGATGGTGGGAAATATTTCACCCGTGCCGCGGCAGCGGTGCTAACCTGGCACTAGGGCGGCTGGGGTCGAGTTGCCTCCTCTCCCCCAGACTCCCCACGTGACCTTGAACATTGGGCTTGATCAGAGCCAGCCTTGGTGCCTCCACCTGCAAGAGGACAAGTGCATTCAGGACCAGAGGGGTGCTTGGTGACTTGAGGACCCTATTAATATGTGGAGGGATCAGCACCCTCCTTAGAGCCGCAGCGGGATGCAGGAGATAGGGGTAGAGCCACCCCCTCTGCCACTGGCTCTCTGCGTGACTTGGAAAAGACACAGCTTGGTCTCAGTTTCAGAAGGGGCACTTGGGAGGCAGGGTCGCACAGAAATCTGTGCCCCTTGGCTCTCCATCTGCAAATTAACAGCTCGGGCTGCCAGGCTGGGGATTGCGTTACGCTCCCACTTTGCCCAGAGGATGCCTGGGGCAGCAGCGGGGACAAACAGCGGGGGTCCCCTCAGAACAGAAACCCTCGCACGGCCGAAGGGGACTGCGGGCACTGCTGAGGCAAACAACGCTTTCCAGCATTAGCTGTTCCCTTTGTCTCTTCTTCCACTTTTTCAAAAAAAAAAAAACAAACCCAATGTACAGAAGGCTGATGAAAAAAAGAAACCCAGCCTTCTCACAAAATCCAAATAGCCTGCATACAGCAAAAGTTAAAATGCTGGCGTTGGCTGCTGTACCTGGCTCGGATGTGATGGTTCTGTGGGATCACCCATATGCTGGATAGTTAAGCCAGCAGTTGTGGCCCTTTGTCCCTGTCTGGTATACTAACAAAATGATAAAGAAGCCACAACGCTTCCACTGGCCACCCTATGCATATGGCTCTGGGCTCCATGATGAAATAATATGGCAAAACTGGGGAGACTCCACGTGTGAGGACCTGCGATGGCAGCTCTTTCTTTATCGGCAGGGAGGGACAAGCGTGTGGGGTGCTGCTGTGGGAAGATGTGCAACAGGAATTGCCTGTCAGTTTTGAGGGCAGGGATGAAGCATGGCATGTAGAGAAAGGTGAAGCAGAAAATAAAGTCCAGAAATGCAGCCTTGGCCTTTCCTCTTCCTAACTCTCAGCAGAGAAACCTGTAGGGAGCACACACACAACACCTTCGGACATGTTTGCACTGTGCATCACACTAAAACCTTTGCTGGAGTTGGAAATAAAGTTGGAAAAAAAAATCCCTTCTGCTGGATTGGGCAGGGAGGGGGTCACTGGTGTTGGATTTGGGGTTGCCTGGTGCGGGATTCTTTCCCTCCACCCCTTGTCATGCTCAGATCTGAACATGTTTCGGAAAGGAGGCGTCTGCTTCAAAACAGTGACAATCACCGTCCTTGACCAGAGGCAAGCGAAAGGTGGAGGCAGATAACAGATGGGTGGAACACAAGGGAACTGTGAAATGGTCAAGGTTAGTGGAGAGAGCAGCAGCCCCAGCAGACGCCACCTGCCCGAGCAATTGCCAGGCATGGGCAGGGTTATATTTTTCTGTTAATTGTTACACGGACTTCCCGTGGGAGGGGGGTGACGCATAATATCTCTATGATGCTCACGGGCCCAAACCAGCCAATTCACAACCCAGCGTTTTTGTACCTGCAATTATGCGGGAGGATGGAGATGACTCATGAGATACTGCAGGACACAATATAACAGATGTCCTGGCCGAGAGTGCTGCAGGGAGATGCAGATACAGGCAAAAGCCGGGCAGGAGATTTCAGTCTGACCCGGCTTTGAAAGGAGGAAGGCGTAGTTTCATCTGGAAGGGCTGGGGACCTCACAGCTGGGCAGGGGAGGAAAGGAAAAGCTTCAGTGTCTGCTGAAGAAGCACGTCCTGTCACGCCAGCTGACTCCTGGGCTGCTACAGCTGTGTGGTCGCTGGTGCCTGGTTGAACACGAGCGTGGGAAAATGCACAGGCTGGGGGAAGGGGCTCCATCACCTCAGCATGGACAAATCTGATGCTAAAGGGCTGGAGGAGGCAGTGGGTGGAAATGCAAGCTGCCATGTCACAGTCACAAACTATTGGCAGGTAGTTGTGGGGCCCTTCAGGAGATATGGTGAGTTCACACCTGGCATAAAGAAAGGGCCTTGCAAAAAAAGGTACCTGTAAAATGATGGCTGAACTCTGTGGAGAAACCCCATAAAAATGTTATGGGTGATCCTGAATTGCTTCAGAGAGAAGCAGAAAACCAGAGCAGGTGGGGCAGGATGGAGAGGTGGTGTGTGCAGGGACGATGGAGAGGAAACCAGTGACAGCAATGGTGGGAATAGAGTGTAGTTGCCTGCTAAAATTTATTTTATGCAGAGCCCATTGCTCTTTCAAGTAAGTCCATTGCAACACTGGGATGAAAGCAGAATAGAGATGCTCACATCCATTTTAACCACTTCCTCTCCCTTTGGGCTGAATAGCTGAGCTCACAAGATGCCACAGAGGTGTCTCTGCAAGAGGATACCCATGCAAGTGACACGGAGAGATCTTGCTCCTCTTCTTCAACAGTCCATTCTCCTTCCATGGTGTTTTGTTCCTTCAGTGGCAGCTGGAGGAAGGATTTCAGAGCGGCTGCAGAAGGAGGATTGAGTGGATGGTGGTGCATGTCACCATGGAGGGCTTCCACAGTTCTCTGCCACAAAAAGGTCTGGAGCCTCCTTCCAGTTTTTTTTCATGAGGAAGAAACACTGCACCAAATCCTCTTCAATGACTCTGCTCAGCAGGTCCGCAGCCTTCAGGATGCTTGGGAACACGGGTTACCATCTGCCTGGGATTTCCTAGCTGGGAGGCAGCTTCGGTGGCTTCAGACATTATCCGGTAGCATCTGTTTCCACACCCTTTCCTTCATAGATGGTGCTGCCGCACGAATTCCGGAGTTGAAACTTACGCCCAGCTGCTGGATGTGCCTGTGCAAGGCCAGGGCAGCCACAGCCAGGCAAAACAGAGTGAGGCCTCCTTTATTGCAGTATATAAAAGCGAGGGATGTATTTATGGAGGTCAGGAAGGGCTGGCTTGGAGCTTGAGATATTCTTCAAGGGGACAAGAGCCAGCTGCTACGGGAAGCTACCTCCATCATGGTTCCCAGTTGTATGTTCAATGTAACGGCAACCACTAAACAACAGTTTATAATGCTCATAGCACTCATAGCCTTGAGACATTGTACAAATGGTCACGCAAGTAAGTATTTGCAGTAAAATCTGCCTGGGAAGCATTTTTCCCCCACGTAGATGATATTTCGTCTATGTTGAATTTTTTCTTTCCTGTTTTAGCATCTTGTTCTTCCCTCTTTGGTAAGTCACCACGTGATTTCCAGGTGGGCAGGAGAGGGACGCTTGATAGAGATACTAATTTTTTAGATCTAAGTGGTCCTTATCATTGCCAAACACCTGAAGCTCCCCACAGTTTCCATTTTTACCTGAGTCCTGGACAACCTTAGGACAGCTTCAAGCTTTTGCCTGGAGCCTGGGTTTAAAGGTCAAAGAAAACCTTTGCAATAGTCTTGAGAGTGAGCCTATGCAGCACCGGATTTCATATTAAAATTTCCCTTATTTGCTTCCTACGCACATCAGGTTTATATACCTTGTGAGAGGGTAGTGCATTCAGAAAGCCCTCCAAGATCCAGCGGAGAACAAAGTGGAGGTATTATTAGCGGAGAGCAAGGAGCAGAGCTCTGTAAGCAGGCATCGCGCTTAGCAGGAGGTTTTAAATAGTTCCCTTTGAGACAACTTTGGCTCCTTCTGTTACACAGTTTTACTCAAGTGTCCAACAAATTATCTCATGAAGGAAGCAAATATTGCAAGAACAATATACCTCGTATGTCTTGCAGGGCTTGAAAACCATGGCATGGAAAGAGCAGCCTCGGCTCCCTAAACAAGTTAAACAAAAAGGAAAAGCACAGAGAGGGAAATCCTCTCTGACTTTGTTATGGAAATGTGATACAGTTTGACATTTTAATTGCGATTCTCCCCTTATAATCTGGCACACGTTCATAGTGCCCAAGATGTTGTTTAGTGAATCCAGCTGCCTCCTCCGCTCCGTTTGAAGTCCGGTGACTCCGTGTGATAGGGGAGTGTGAGAGTCAATGTGATTTGTGTATGAGGGAACATAAATATGTCACAGGAGTTTAGTCTTATAGGTCTGCAGAGTTTATACTCGCAAAATCTGTTGTGCCCTTGTTTACACACCCAGATCCAAAGGCTTGACACACCCTCCCTCTAGCTCAAAACTTTCATCATTTCTGTCTTGCTTCTAATGAGGCCACGGCAAAGCATGTGGATGATGTTTGACCACAGTTTAATATATCCAGGGAAATGTGCTCTCAAATGTTAAGAAGAGCTTTAATCAAAGTTGATTCTTTGTCGTTAGCTGAGACGAGCACACGCGAGGTTCTGCTGCCACATGTACAAACTCCTAGGCACGGGCCTCCTCATGTGCCAAAAACTTGTTCACACCAAAAAAAAAATAATGGAAGGCTTGCAGATATCTGAACATTTGCAGACCCCTGAGCATAGACACCTGAGTACAGAGATGCAGCTGTGCTTAAGTGCTGAACAAAGTGGCTGCTCTTCCCGCAGCTAACTTCTGCCAGCCAGAACTGTTGAGATAAACTCGTCTGGTGCTGTTCTTCACCTGAACTTCACCACTGCTGCCACAGGGGAAGACTCAGCATAAAATGGTCATGTGCTGTAACGTAGCAGAGAATGGAAAGCTTTACCGTGGGGCATATTTAAAAACAAACCATAGGACACGCAGGGATCTAACTTAAGGGAGGAGACTTATGGGAACATGTCATTAGAAGCAGGTGTCCTAATCTCTGAGAGTCTCCTTTAAGTTTCAGGTGGCAAAATCTGTGCACCTGAAAAAGAGAGATGATAGCCTCCCTTTGGATAGGAGGTTCTTCCAAGAGAAGCAACCATGCGAATAAAAAGATTCAGCCTAACTGACTTGGAGTTCAACAGTCTCTCTGAAGGCACTAAGCTTGCACCGTGCCCTCCTTGGAGCTAGAAAAAAACAGACTTTGTAATTAACTTTGCTAGCTAAGGCTACCACAAAAAGGCTTGGTGACCTTCCTAACCCCAGGTCCAGGCCTTTTTCCAGCACTGGGTGAGAAGAGAAGAGCATTAGTAGGACACACTTGAAAAGTCTAGCTAAAGTTGAGACCTCTGTTACTGGAGCTTTATGTAGAGGAGTCGTCCGGGGAACATCCAGTTCTTCATCAGAGATAAGTGCATCGTCTCACTCTAAATTGGTGGTTGAGCCTTTAAAGCTCGGGTGCTTCTAACCTTTCCTTCTGTAGCTCTGATGAATGAGATGGGGTGATAAGGATCCATAAGTGAGTCATACTTTGAGGAACAGGAGTCAAAGTAACATTCTGTTCTGGATGCTCAGATAGAAACCTTTAAAAGTAGTAAGACAATCACTACATGGGAAATGTCAGCTGACGGGGGGACCAAATCACTGGAGCTTTGCCTTCTTGGCTGCAGGAAAGATAGCTCTGCTACTGAATATCCCAAAATGACTTTTAAACTGTACCCAATTATTGAAGAATAGATTTAGAAAAATCACAAAAAGGGGATTTAAATGCACAGCTCATAATTTCCAGGGGATCTGAACACCTGTGGTCTTTCATGCTACCTTTCACAAGAAAATAGGGTTCTTCTCAGAGGGAACCTAGGAATAATACAGCTTGGCTATAGTGTCTAAAAATGCCATATGATGATGTGGTTAGTATGGGGACCAGGTAGAAGGGCAGAATGTTCTTCTCGGCACTTCTTTAACATTCATTCACCAGTTAACTGCAAAGCAACATGAACCCCAGCGGCACGAATACAGGCTCCCAATTGCACAATAATTGCAGATTAATGCAACAGAAATCGCGTGCTTTGTGCTAGCAGCCACCAAGTCCTGGTCACTACTATATGGCATCGCACTTCTCCACCCTGCAACCAGCTAAGTGAGGGAGATGGCCATGGCAGAAGGTGAAGAATAAGCAGATGTGGGTAAAGTAACCCTTAGGGAACATTTCAGAAGGGCTCCCATCCGTGGTGATGTAGTGAGACACAGTAACCTCATTGCCCAGCTCTTAAACATTATTTCTTGCTTAAGTCCAGAGTCGTGGCACAGGGAGCCATGGCTGAAGAGTTAAGGGAATGTGGAAACGAAGCCAGTACTTATTTTTGTCTCTAAAGCATGTGCCTGACCCTGCAGGAGAGCTCTGTCAGGGCTTACTTGTCCTCACGCCGAATGCCCAAATCAAGTGAAAGTGGGAGGCCTTCAGGAACTATTTGCAGAGTGGAAGCTCTTCGGAAGGGCTTCCCTCTCTCCCCTCCTTCCCCCTTTTGTTTGAAGAAATCTGCTCCCTGACATGCCCAGAGCATGAACTCAGTTGGCACTTGAGCTAGTTAGAAGCTAGGCAGCTTACGAACCTCTACTCTCCCAGCAGATACTGCCGGGAAATTGCTCTTGTCCCAGGAGCAAGCTCAGGGAACTACACGCAAAGCTGTGAATTTGCAGTTGGAAGACCCTCGGTGCCTTGGATGGCCTCACAGCTATTTCTATCAGCAGAAATATTGCCTCCCCAGCCACTGAATCAGTGAGCTTGGGATTAAAAAGGGAGCAGCGTCCACCTGATAAAGATTATTTGCATTTTCCGATTCCTCACTTGGTCTTTTGCTTTAATTGTGGGGCTCAGAAGTGCAACTGATTGTAAGGGCTTCATGAGCTCCAAGAAGCTGTCTGAGCCACAGTACCTAGCTATGCCCAGGCTCCTCACCCGCAGCAACCGAACAGTTGAAGGTGTTGGGTGTCAGAGGTGAAACCTGCACCCTTCACCTCCTATTTGTGAAGGTGCTCACGCACAGAATCCATTCCTCTGGCCCAGCTGACACATGGCAGTCTCCAGTGACAGACCATATGTCTGAGTCTCCAGAACTGATTTAGGCTATTTCAGTGACCGATTTGTTCAGCGCAGAGGCAAACATCCTTTTGTGGTCCTAAACGGAGCCGGCAAAGATATTACCCAGCTCAGCTGCCAGTCACTGCTTGCTGGCTGATGGTCGCTCCATGTGAGCTCTCCCTCATATGTTTTAAGTGCAAAGGTTTTAGCATAAACCAGTTTTAGCAGTAGGTTAAGCTAAAACAGATGACTTTGTCCTTCCTCAGTTGAGGAACACTGCACCAGCAGAGCTGTGGGATGTCGCATGAGCTTCAGCAGAAGCACAGTGGCAAGTAGGTGCTGAGTGCGAATATCCTAAAACTTTTCCCAGTCGCTTGCAAAGTGAGTGTGCACCTTTGCTCTCAGTGGCAAAGATCATTCACCTCACTGCACTGACTGGGTCATTTACCTAAACTGCAGGATCCTGCCTGTTTATTCCATATGAGAGGCGGACATACTCTGCCCGCACTGGGAGCTGGCTTACGAAGCTGTGTTGGGAAGGCTGCAGGAGAAGCGGGTTCCTGCAGCCGGCGACCGACGTGGAATAGCTCTGCTCTTTTTTGTAGCCCGCTAGTGAGAGCCTTGAGCCATCCCTTCCCACTTATTCCTTGCCTAACTTTACTAGCTTCGCTGACTCTCTCCCTCTCCTCCTGCCCCGGCTCTCCTTATCTGATCACCTGACCTCTCCAAAATTAGTAGTGCTATGTTTAGCCTGTTCTGGCACTCTGCGCGCTCCTGCAGGTGCTGGGTCGGTCTCAGAGGGAGCCGAATTTCCACTGCTATTGGAGAGAGGAGTGTTTTCAAAACTGCTGACACCAGATCCCAGAGGGTGAACTAAACCAAGAGGCCGGAGCCTGTGAAATGTTCTTAATATAGCTGGGGCGAATAGCTCCCATCTTGTGTTACCGAAGCCCTGCAGTCATGTGTCCCGGCAGCTCCGTACCCCTGTCAGGCAGGAGGGCAAGAGCATGAGGTCATTTCCAACAACGCTGCTTCCGTGACATCATCACGGGAAAGCTGAGCGACTACTCGTTTTAGGCGTGGGAAGTCAGAAGAAAGGGCCGGCGCAGGATTTAAGTTTTCCTTTCTGCTTCCATGTGAGCCAAACATAGTTTTGGAGGTTACACGGGGGTCATTTTCCTCTCCTTTCCTCCTTCTTGGAGGCCACTCTAGCCGTATCACTGGCAGCTTTTTAGGAGTGCTGAACCGAGGCAGCTTTGCTCCAGCCTTACCGGAGTATGAAAGAGCCATCTACAGGTGATGGGAGATAAGGCGGCACAGCCCTGCCTTCTTCCCTGATCAGCAGGAGGGCGAGATGCTAACCCGAGCTTGTGGCCTTCTCCCCTGCATTACACCTCCTTTCCAGGGTCACAGCCACCCCTCTTGCAGGGCACCCGTGTATTATGTGAATGCGCCAACCTCTTCCAGCCCATGGTTGCTGACCTCAGGATGGGAACCACCAGCTGAGCTTGCTGGGGAGGCTGGCAATCCCTAGGGTGGTGAACATCAGGAGGGCCAGAGGGAACATGCCACTTGCAAGCCACCAAAGCTGTGAGGGCCCCTTGGAGGCACTCTTTTAGCAGTCTTTCATGTCTTCCAGAGAGGCAGCAGGAGACCAGACCTGTGTGGCCAGGAGACTGGCTCAGTCACCAGCCTTCAGCTCCAGCTAGACTTGGACCGTGCTCCAGAGAGCTTTGCTGGCTGCTGCTGCAACGTGCCTGCCTGCGGCAACCTGGGTGACTATCGTGCCAACACACGGGAGGGAGTTGAGGGGCCCCTGGAGGAAACACAGTGGCCATGCACAGGCTGCTAAGGAGGGGCCAGCCTTGCATTGGAAAGAGGGCTCCAGATGGAGAGTGGTGATTGCAAAATGTTTAGGAAAAAAAAAAACTGGGAACTTCTAATCAGAAAGGCTGGTGTAAGTTGCTGTATCAGGGAGAAGGTCTAGACTGGAAGGCCAGTTCCACTCAGTAGTCCTTGAGAGATTTCAGATAAATCTATAAACTTTTTATACAGTTGTTTTTTCCCTCCACAACAAACATAACAGTTCTTTCTTTCTCCCCCTTGGGCATTTCTACATGGACTGATGCTCACAAGAATCAGAAGTAGAACTGGACATATTCAGTGCCTGAAATATACTGGTCTCAGGAAAAGCTGTTTCTTTACCACAAATATTTGCCTACCTTCTTTTTTTCCTTCCCTTTCACTCACTTGCCTCCAAGATCTCCTCTTTCTCTTTGTTTCCAACCTGAACTTCCCTCCACTGCCCCCACCATCCCTCTGTCCTTTTCCATTTCTTTCCTATGCATTATTCTGATTGAACCCAGCTTTGGCTTGTGAGTGCCGAAGCCCCCACGGGCTCTGTCTGACTGACACATGACATATTTTAGAGAGAGTGGACTTAGCCCCGGTGAGGTGAAAGAGCAGTAGTCAGCATGTATGAGCTGTGCAGCATAATAGAAAATACAGCTTTTAATTAAAACTGGTATTTCAGGACCTCTGCTGGTGGCAGCCCTGATGAAATATGACATCGCTGAAGCCCCGCAGATCATGGTGTGACCCCATCTCCAGGAGCTGCAGCTCCCAACGTCAGCACCAGCACTTGGAGCGATAGGAAGCGCTCTGTGTAATGGCTGAACACCCAGCTTGGGCTGAGAACGCTCCCATAGCGGGATGGGGACTGCTTTGTAGCCTGAACCAACGGACCCGTGTGGCAGAGTGCAGGTCACAGACACGGCACTGCTTTGTGCATTGTTTCCAAGAGCATCCCTTTAAAATTATGTGAAATTCAAATGCAGTGGGTTGTGTCCCTGTTGTCACCTACATAAGTGGGACTAGACCCCAGGAAGCTGGGAGCAAGGTCTTCTGACACCTACCCTGTTTATTTGACATAGGGCAGTACCTGTTCTTACATCTTGCTCTGCCAATATTTCATTTCATTTATTCGTTTCATTTATTGCACCTGCCGCTGCTGACCCTCCAAAGCTGACTCCGTGAGGACTGCCCCGTGGCTCTCCCAGGAGGATGCAACACCCAGGTTCTCCCTTCACCTCACGGCGCCCTGAAGGTATCACCACAGCTGCAAGGGAGGGAGGACCAGGGATTACAGCCCCAGGCACAGGCAAGCCTCTCTTACCACCTTGTTATGCTACTGCCTCCGGGTGACACCTGGGGCAAGCCACTTGGGCCTCAATCTGCAACGGCAAAGACAACTTCCTCTATCTGGGTGTCTGTAAACCAAATTAACAGAACTGCCTTATTTCATGAGGTGCCACGGTGGAAGCGGATGTGCCCTACGGACAACTCGCAGGACCAGGATGGCATCTCAGAGAGACGAAGCAGCAGCAGGCTGAGGTCATTATGGATAATTCCCTTAAAATGGAAGCAGTGCTGCCTACCTGTCCCTGGATACCTTGCCTCCCTCATACAAGCGGAAAGGGCGCAGGGGACCTCAAGTAGCCCAATTGGGCTCCTGCACATCCGGTGCCCTCGTGCAAGGAAATAGTTGAGCTCTCAGAGAGTTGTACTAGCTTGACACAGCAGTTCTCATTTCCCCCTGTCCCACCTCGACCAGACCATGCATGACCTGTGTCCAAGGCATGACTCAGAATTGGCTATCTCACAACCCGAAGTCACAATGTTACCTTCTCCAAAATCTTCATGCAAAAGAGTATCTGCTCCATGGGTGGGCTGTGAGGTCAAGGAAGGTATTTCCCACCAAACATGAAGTGAATTGGCCCTCTGTCTCTCAGGGTGCATCTGACAGAGGCCAGTCATTGCATTAGCATTTAGACTTCATAGCAAATCAGAGGGAGAAGAAAAACTAAGGTTTAGGACAGAATAAATTATAGTTTATTTGGCACACCTCAGAGCTAGTGCCCAGAGCCATAGTTCATTTGATAAATAGTAATCTTTTTGAAGTTTATAATATTAGGATGGGTTATGGGGAACAGCCCCATAATTTGGACTCGGCAACACCTCTACCTACAAGCAGAGGAAAGAAAGAGCAGAGAAGAGCTGCCAGCAATCCTCCTGGCCTTCCTTCACCAGCACTGCTCCTCGGTGCCAGGACCTGGGGTGGGAGCATGGAGGTGGGCAGATGAGCCAGAAGTGAGCAAAGGCAGCCATTCTCCCTTCTTAGGGTGCCTTGGAGAGCTGTCAAGGAAAAAGAAGGAGCACCAACTGGTCCTCAGGCTCAGCATGGACTGCTGCCTCAACATGGGACTGAGGTTTCAAAGTAGGAGCTGAAGGTCTTGTTTGGATTTGCTGGGCAATTATGTTTTCTAGAGCTCTGGAGGTGGGGGCATTCATGAATGTTGCAGGCACATAATGGATGGAAGATCAGGGGACTGCCCTTTAGATCCAGAATATTTCTTGAGTGGAGAGCCTTGAGTTTCCCCAGGCTGTGTAAGGAGGACTATTCAAGATCGTGGGGTACTGCGCATCTTCCCACTCCTGCCCTTGCTGAGGGCCATTGGAGAAGAACCGTGGCCAGAGGAGGAAGAGGAGCTGCACTTGACGTCCCTCAGCACCTGTCCTGCAGGACATGTGCAGGGGTACTTGAGCTCTCAGCAGAGCTCAGCAAGAAAGTGGGGAGAAACCCGCTGCGAGGGACTCCTGTCCTTTTTATCCACAGGTCTAGGCCTTTCGCACACCAGCAAGTGTGGAGTTAAGACTGCAGCCTAGATGAAATCCAAACATTTGCAAGTGTGGGAATTCCCAAGGAGAGCAACCAAACTACCTTCACTCTGCCCTCGCAGCAGGGCTTTTACACAGCCTGCAGCCGAGTCTGCCTCGGCCAGCTGCAACAAAGAGTTTAATCTTATCAGCGACCATAAAAATTCAAATTCCTCTTAGCAGGATTGCTGATGGGGACGGTAGTGCCAAGCCTGGCTTCATCGCAGTCTTGCACAGTCAACAGGGGGGAAAAAATGTTATATCCCAAATTCCTGAATCACAAATTCCTATATCACCTCCGACTCCAGGCAGGGAGAACGAGCCTGTAGGCAACTCTGCACCTCGTAGGGTGGAACAGGATCTGAAACGGTTTTTCCCTCTGTCAGTTAAGGGTAGGGTTTTTATGTTACTGAAGCTAAACAGGTACAATGCTTCCTGCAGGCTCATCTAAAGCGCTGCAGAGGGACTCTGCCCTGGCAGAGAGTGTGCTTGGCTGCAGGTGGGTCCCTCACCAGAAGGGTGACAAGGGACCAGGTCCCTGCAGACATGGGCTCCTGGTAAAGCCATGCTTCTCCCTGCAAGGTGCATTGAGCTCAGTGAGGGTGGTGCGCACCCATGGGAATGACTTGGTGATACCATTTTGGTGATGAGAAAGCAATATCTCAAGCGCTGCTCTCCTGTCTGGGCTGTCTTCCACACGCATGTGCAGCTGCTGGAGCTGGGGAGCAATGGTGGGCTCAGGTCTCCGACATGGGGCTGGGACCTGGGTTATGCCTCAGTGGCTCATTTTGGTGATACTGTTGAGGAAAAAGCTGCAGGTAAGCTTCTTTGTCTCCCACAGTCTGTCACTTGGAGCTGTGGGGCCTGTCCCGCAGATGCTCAGACCTCCCACAGGAGGTCGTGGGGTCCACCACCTCCACTGTCACCATGGTAACCATGGCTGGCTCTTCTCCAGCATCCTCATCCCTTCCTTTGACCCTCACTGCCCCCAACACCCCCGTATGCATGGGCCTTGCAAAGGCAAGATCAGCTTTCCTGGGCCACACTCAGCTGCCCCTCCCTCATACACCTGCCACCACTGTCATCCTTTCTGCTGTCCCAGGTTCATCGCATCACCTCCCTACTTGTCCTCTTTTGAGCTATTTATCCATCCCCTGCCATGACCCCATAAGCTATGCCCAGCCCTTCCACGCTTTCAGAAGACACAACCATCTTTGTGTTTCCCTTGACTCTCCTGTAAGGTGCATTTGTTCTCTCCTCTCAGCCCCTTCACCCATATGTGTTTCTCCCCCTGTGCACATGGCTGGTCTTTACGGGTACATTTCTCCTACAGCGTGGTGAGACAAACTCTGAGCTCTGCTCCAGCTCAGTCTGGTCTGTAGTAGAGATGCCTCATCCAAAAGCAGAGGCGTCCCCTCTGCTCTGTAGCAGACAGCTAGGGAAGACCCCCAGAGAAGACCCCCAGGATATCCAAGGACAAAGCACCTGTGTGTCAAAGACCTGGAGTGACCATGCAATGCAGACACACTTGGATGCCCTCTGAGAATTGGTCTGTAAGCATTGCTCCTGGCTCTCCAAGGTCTCGCTCCTGATGCTGATAGGAAGTCACCCTGCTTATACAGGGGAGGCTGGTGGAAATACTTGGCATGCACTTCAACTGTTGATAAGGCTGGACTATCTGCCAATACACATTGTGCCCTTCCCTCTGTCTGACTTGGAGTGGTCTACAGTTCTCGTCACCATCGTATGTCAACACCTGTGCCTTCTGGCTCCTTCCCTTTGCCTCACCCTTTGTATGTCTTGGATTAGAGCTGCTTGGCACAGGGGTTGGCCAGGACCCTGATGCCCAGGTCCTGCAATATCTGGTTGCTTTGGGAACCGAACCGTGGAGAATATCACAGAGGCACAGAGTACTGCTTGCAGCTGCATTCAGAAATGTGGCTTCACTTGCAGAGGCGTACGTCTAACCCTTGTGTTGGGCAGAAGGAGATAATGGGTGTCCTTCCTCCCACTATTGCAGGCTCAGAGGTGACACAGAGGGCCATCCTAATTAGGGGCTACAGAGATGAGGCTTCCATGGAGAACAAGTTTTATTTATGAGCCAGATTAGGAGGCATTAATTGCTTTCTCTCCTGGTTTCTGCTCAGAAAGGTACAGTAATCACAGGAACATTTTTGACATTGTTGACATAGCTTCCCAGCCCTCCTGCTGAGAAACAGGGACTCTTGCATACTTCAAAAGGGCTTAAAGGCTTGGGTTGTGCCACCACAGTAGTAGTGCCGATCTAGGACTGGGGTGGGGGGAATTTGCATTAGAAGGATTAAATACCAGGGCTATTGTGGAATTTTAAACTGATGTTTTCCGGCTGACCACAGGCCCAGAGCTTGTGTGTGGCATGTTTGAGCCTCAAAAGTGCTCTTGATCCTCTGATCTTTTATTTCATAACATTTCTCCCCACTCCCTCCCCTCAAATGTATTTTGCTTTTCTTTTGGCTGCTGAGCAGACACACATTAGCAAAAGGAACATGTTGGGTTGACAGTACTGGGAGCAGTCTGAAGCTCAGGAAAGCTTTCTTTGCGTGTTTTGCAAACACTGAGGGTCTGGAGTACTCTTGCGGTGCGGAGCCCCGGAATAACAACAAAGTTAAAACATGCTCAATCCTGACCCAAGTGCCCTACGAAACTTTGCCACAGTTCTGCACAAACACCATTGGATGTTCTTACGTCATATTACCTCTGAGATATGTCTCTTGCTTGTGGTTCGTACAAAACCCTCCTGTCTTTCATAGCATGATGCTAAATGAGACGTTTCTTGCAGCTACATCAACATAATGGGGTCTCCGCTGAGACAATCCGTTTCCAAAACATCAGTCTATGATATTCCTGGCACTTCTCTAGTGCCTGGCTCTGCAGGAAGAGATTGATCCTGTGAGGATGCTCAGCCTTTCACACAACTGGATCAGTTGTGTCCCTGTGCCAACCTGCCATCCAGCTGTCATTGGACACAGGCTCAGGCTGCACACAGATTTCCTGCTGTGGTAGCAAACGGCTTCTTATTAGGTCCAGCAGCTGTGGGCTAGCTCTCAGAGTAGCCAGCCCCCTGTACTGCATAAGAAAAACATGTTTCTTGGCAGGGAAAGATGTCTGGGGCTGGAGCTTTGGTTTGCTTGGGTGGCTTTTTTTGCTCTGCACAGAGGTGAATACCCAGCCTTCCAACATTAGCCTTGCCATGTGCAGCATCCCAAAGTCCTACGAGACTTGCCTTGGCTTGTCTTTGAGGCAGACAATGGGAGCTGGCAAGGGCCAGTCTTGGCCCTTCAGCACGCAGCGTTGTGGTTCAGTGTCTGAGCAGGGTCTGGAAGGAAGGCACGTACCCCTGCAGACTGGGGGCACTGCGGGAGTCCCACTGCCGCTCCCCCCACGTCACAGCCAGCAAGCATCCCTCCGCTGCAGGGCTGCGACAGCTCCATGAAAGCATGGGCCTGTAGCCTGCTCCCAGCTTTCCCTTAAACCTGGCTGCCTCCCCAGAGCACAGCCCTGTGGATTACAAGGCACAGGCACCCTCTGTAAGCAGAACCAGCCCCTTTCCACTGTGATGTGGCCCTTGATGGCGGAAGGCCCCAATCAGTGCCAGCTAAAATTGTTGAGGCAAATATAGGCAAATATATCTGTTCCTGTTCTTTCTAAAATCACTCTTGCTGGTGTTTCTAGTAGTTATTATAATTCAGCAAGGACTTGGCAACTCATCAAAGCTAGCATTTTCCCTTAGTCTGATGCAGCAAAGTAATAAAGCGCAACCACTAAAGATCTTGGACCAGTTACACAGCGAGGCAGCAAGGGGAATTCAACTTTTTCCCTGCAACCGTGACTCAGCTTTACAGCCCATCCCCTGCAGGGTGGTTTCCCCAAAGCGATGCTTGTACCATAGCCAACGATCCCTCTACCACACCTCCTCACACATCCCGGGATGACTCCTCCGTGGGAAGCTGAGAGCGCTGTCATGGAAGTAGCTAGAGGCTTCAAGAGCAGGTGTGCTCTCCTCTGCATTTGACAGATGCCTGTTAATTATTTATACAGTATGGGAGGTGTACTTGATGCTAGACAAATAGCAAGCAAGATGGGCCTCTTTCCCCAAGGAGCTTTCCATGCAGGTTACGCAGATACCAACAGGCAAGGCAGGATCAGGCATGACGGAGGGAGCCAACCATGCCACGGAGGAGGATGGTGATGAAAGGAGAGACAAAAGGTGCAAGCCATTTAGAGGAATTGGAAGGAGATTATTTGACGAAGGGAAGAGAAATTGTTTTCCACTCACGGGAAAACAAAACAGAAAGAGGCAGCAGGGATGTTATAAATACCAGAGAGTAATGAGTAGACATACCAGCTTGGGGCTTAAAAAAGGCACAATTCCTGCCCTGGCAACCATACCTTGCTTGTGCAATAAGGCTGTAGGAAGCCGGGAGTGTGCAATCCTAGAGATGGAGTAGAAGGGGCTGCCATGAATTGGTCTTTTGCAATATGCACTGATGTGCCGTATGCTCTGGATGTGCAGCGTGAAAGGATAAGCTGGAGCTGGGGAAGTACAGGAGTGGCAAGATCTACTCTGGGCTGCCTGTAGAGAGCTATATGGTCCCGTAGATTTGGGACCGCTTTGTTCCACAGCAGCATTGATCATCCTGTGCCATCCCTCCATCCAGGAAGCGGGGCAGGAAAGAACCAATGATACTGCAAGGGGGGGACATAAAGTTCCCCCTACCTCCTCAGCAGAGACACAGTGCACAATCCAGCCTGCTTCACTCCTGTGGCTGCTAACTGTAAGGAGAAGAGCTGCTGACAAAAAGAGGTCCTTTAAATCAATAGGCAACCCAATGGCTTTTTGATTCACAGTGACCCGATTCAATATCCCACTGGAACAAGGATAAGTCTCCATTTGATGGTGTACTTAGTTGGACGCCTTTTTGGAATCCTGCACTGACCACATCAGACCATGCAATTTCTCTCCTCCTTGCCAGGATGCACTTACACGTTGGCTGCTTTAATAGTTGAGGTGGCACTTTTATTTTAAGCACTTCTTTTCATTGGCTTCTGCAATCTTTCTGAAACCATTTGGAGTTTGTTTTTTTTTTCCCCTGGGCTGAAATTTCTCACACTCAGGCTCAGCCCAGGGTGATGAAAGTTTGACGATAATCTGCTGTTGCCAGTGTCTCGACTCAACAAAGTGGTGATTTTGGGCTGGAACAACTGGAACTCCCTGATACACTGATTGGAGCAGGCATGGAACAAATTGCGCCTCCTCATTTACTCCACACACTCTAATTTGTGAATTCCTGGGTGTCTCTTCACCACCGCCTCAGCTCCAAGGCAGCGCCCGGAGTCCGGAACACCCTCCCTGCCTCAGTCCATGCTACCTGCTGATCCCACACTCATGAGGTCCTGCTATACGTCTTACCCATGCAGGTGACTTAATTTAAGAGACATTAGCAAAGTGGTTGATATTATTAATCAGCAGCAAAATCAAACAGAGCCCTCAGGCTCAGCAAGGCAAGTCATTGCAGGGTCACGCTGCTTTTCATTAACTTTTTTTTTCCTTTGGCACAAACGTGGCTAACGTATAGCCCCTGACTTTGCAGAGTGCCCATCCTGTTCCCAATGTGCCCCCCCTGACTTTTAACGCACAGTACACAGAGCTTTGCTTTCAAATCCCGTTGGACAAATGGGCCTTTTCACAGGATTAAGTGCTGCCCAGTGTGGTTTCCAGAGATAGCCTGACTGCAGCACAAGATCCGGGGATCTTGGTCTCAGCTGGCCTCCCCTGGGCATGGGGAAGTGAGCTACCTCTGTGTGGGTTCTTATGGCTCTCCTGCTCTCCTGCGTTATCTTTTTTTGGGGATCCCTTTGCCTCACCTTTTCCACTCCCCAACACACGCTGGTGCCAGGAGACCCCCTTCAACAACACTTTCCCCTCCCTGCAGCTAAGCCCTGGGCAACATGATCTCAGCTGGGTACTTCATCTCTGTACCCCACCGGTAGCTCAAGATCAGTCAAGGGTGACATCTGAGCCCACACCCTACCTTACACGGCCCCTGTGTGCTCTGCAACTGTTGGAAAGAGCCCTGCTGGAGGGCTCCATGAAAGGCAACACCAGGCAGTGGCAGAGGACTTTTCATCTCGTTTCACCCCGTGAGGAGCCCGGCTGAGCAGACACCTCAGGCTGAACGTCTGTGAAGGGAGGGAGGGAGGGAGGGAGAGATTAAAAGCCTCGAACCCCTTAAAAGTCATGAAATAATACGAAAGTGAAAGCATCTGGTGTTGGCCAAATGCTATGGGGACATGGCAGGGAAAAGCATCCAAAACCAGGGTACAGTCAGGAGGTGGCCAGAGGACATCTATGCTCCCCTTAACCCCTCTTGGCACCCTCCACTGCCTGGAGCACCCATTGCAGGGCCTGCTGGGAGACAAGTTGGTTTTGCAGAGGGCAGGCTATTAACTTTGAATCAAAAGGAGCATTCAGGCGGACAGCAGGTCTGGTGGGAGGGAGGGCTGGAGGGGAGCACGGCGCCCTGTCCTCCCCTGCTATTGGAGACCAGCCGATTCAGCTGGGGAGAGGGGGAATGAAATGTCTCCAGTGTCGGCTGGTGAGGCCTGCTTTCCCTTTATAGCAGCCCTGACGGATGAGTGAGAGACACCGCAGGGAGAGCTGAGTCCGAGGGGCAAGGGGGGCCAAATGCTGGCCGGCAAAGTCAATAGTAATTTAACACCCCACTGACATTTTTGGTTGGCAACAGGGTAGATATTTAAATCATAACCTTCTCTCTCCTATACCCCTCCTCCCCACCAAAAATAAATAAATAAACCCAGCAGCCCCTGTTTTGGCCTGCCAAGAACTTGGAGCATTCGCTGTGCGCTCCCTGAGCCTCGCATCGGGCACCGTCAGCTGAGTCTTTCCTTGACATCAGGGATGCTCGCTCCCCTCCAGCTTTCGGAGGGGCACTGAGGACCAGGTGTCGGCGGGGGCCGGCCCCGGCAGCTGGCTGGGCCCCGAGCCTGTGTCCCCGGGTTGCTGTGCAACCGGAGGCACAAGGCAGAGCGCGGCGGCGGTGCATACGTGCCGTTTCGCCCATGCGACAGCCAGCTCATACCAGCCTCTCTGACCCCTGGCACGGCACAGCACGGGCCCCAGCTGGGCCGGTCGCCTGTCAGGAGGGAGCAGGAGGAGAGGGCAGGAGTTTGGGAAGAAAGTGGGGAAGATAGGGAGGGAGGGGAAAAAGCAAAAAAAAAAGCCTTTTTGAGTATTAAGCACTGCCTTTAAAGAGCAGCCAGGATCCTACACCAAAGACTTTTCCACTTAGAACTGATGCCTGAAAGTAGGGGTGCGTCCTACAACCTGCTTGCTCTCTGCAGGTTACAGGGTCACTGCCCCTCAGCCCCTCAGGCCTGCAATCTGCTTTTTATGAATTTGTTCAGACCCTGGAAGAAATGGAGCTCATTGCAGAGCCATTTCCTGCTTGGTGGGAATTGCCCCAAATCCCCCAAATCCCATCCCTGTGGAGGACAGAGGATCCGCTCCAGCATCTCCCTTACCCCCTTTCTCTTGAAGGAGTGCCTTCTCCTCGCACATGGTACCACAAGAAAGTTCCTTCCCCAAGGAGGTTCTCTGTCAGACTTCACAGCTCTGGTTTCTGTTTGAACCCTTTGTCCATGGGTCCTAATCCACAAGGCAATGAATTCAATGGAAAAACATCCATCAGCTGCAAGGACCATTGAATATGCCTGATATCAATTAGGATCTAATTTGTCTAGTCTTATTATTCACATATGAGTCCTGAGATTGAGACTGTTCCAGCAGCAAATGGGAATTTTTCTCCCTCCCTGCACCTGGGTTTCCGTGGTTTTGATCAAACTAAACAGCCTGGCTTGCATTTCCATGGCTGCAGCCCCTGCCTGCTGCCACTGGGCTGGAGGTAGCAGAGAAAAGCACTGTCTTCGGGAAGGCGGAAGCGAGAAGGGGAGCTGGCTTGGAAGAACAGATGCGAGTTATGAACGTGCAGTGGAGATTTATCCCCAGAGCCTTTCCCCAGGTGAGCGGCAGGAAAAAGGCACCAACAGAGTTGTCAGCAAGGAACCCTTGCTGATTTCTGTGGCAAGGTCTGTGTGCTTTCACAGAGCTGGCAGGGACTGAGGTATCCCCCCCATCAGCCCGCTTTCCCTTGGAGTGTGCAGGCCATTCGTCCGAAAAGCTGAGAAGAGAAAAAAGGGAGGTGCAGACCAAGAACTAAGTGATGCCCAATATAGCTATGAGATCATCTCCCCCCAGTCTGCTTTGCACATCGGCAGAGCTGATGGGGAGCTCAGGGCAGGACTGCAAGACCAAGAGCCTTTAAACTAAAGCTATAATCCAAAAAATGCCTGAAGACTAACCTGCTGCCAAATGCAGGTGCTGACTGTGAATACTAGGTCTAAAGCTGCTGCTTTAGAGTAGCTGAGAGCTGGATTCTGTCCTATTCCCTCCCTTATAGTGCAGCAGCAGGAGAGCTGTTTAGTGCAGCCCAGCCTTTTGAATGTTGGTGCCTGAATGTAGGTTCCAAAATATGAGTGGAGCAGCCCTTTTCAGAAGCTCAGTGCATCTGGGTGACTAGCGTCAGATGTCCTCAGAGCTATTGAAAACACGTTCCAGATGCCTAACTCTGGTTTTTGGAGCCAAATTTGAGGTGAGGAGGATGGAAAAGTTTTGTTTCGCTTGTTAGCAAGTCCTCCAGTTCATACTTAGTGGAGAAAAGGGACTAGCAAAATTTAGGATGGCTACAGCAGAAGACAATAGAGACAGAAAACTGGTCTGTTAGCAGATTTCCACCCATTCTTTTTGTAAGCCCATAAATAAATATATCTCTAATGCTGCTGTTTGTTTGTATTCTTCCTGGAAATGCTCCTCCTATTATTTTACCTCATCCCTTTTCTCTCTTTGTAATCTTTTATTTTCTTAAAGGCAATCTAGTCTGAAGAAAGGTCATGCTTTGTGTCCACTTGGTAAGATATTCAAGACACCTCAAGACATGTCAAGGCCTAGAACAGTGGGTCATGGCATTGGCTTATGGATTGTGGCACCGGCTGAATGGAAACAGGAATGGCTATAGGACTGTGCTTTTTGTCCACCAGATGTGTCTTACTTTCAGGAATGGTGGATAAAAAGTTCTAGGAGACGCTTTTTTTTTTTTTTTCCTCAGTGACCATTTAAAATGAAGCAGTCTTTTCTTCCTGTATCAGTTTTGTACAACTCTTAGTTTACATTGACCTCCACTCAGGGCCAAGGGGATGTTTTAGGATGCTGAGCTTCACATACCATTGGCCTTTGCCTCATGGCCTGAACGGACCCCAGGTGCTGCTGAGTGGCCAAACCTGTATGACGGAAGCAGTGGCTCTGACAGGTGGTAGACTATGAGTGTGAACCCAGATGAGCGCCACTTCCAGATTAGCAAATGATCCCAGCTGTTCCCATCAGAGCGAGCTTTTCACTCCCTGTGACTTTGGGAGTCCTGTGGCTTTATGAACTGAAACCAGCTCAGGACCTTTGCCTGCAGATTCCAAAATAGTCCCATTTTTGCCTCCCTCCTTCCAGTTCCCCCCCCATAACCAGCACCTCCCTTGGGCCATCGGGATGGCATTGCTCCCAAGGGAGTGGTGGTGGTGTGGAAATCCCAGACATCTGGAGATGACCTACTGCAGGGGAGGAGTTTGAATGCCAGCCTTCCCACGAGAACCCAGGAGACGTGAGCAGAGGAACCACCCAGCCTGTCTAGAGACCAGACTGCTTCTTTCAAGTCCTTTCAGTGTTCAAGGGAATGTTGCCCAAGGACCCCAGTGGGCTGGCTCTTAGAAGACACTCTCATTCTCCAGGCATGTCTGCTCAACAGAAACATATCTGGCCTAAGCAAGAAGAAAGGAGTTGTACCTCCCAGGCCTTTAACCCTCTCAGTCCTGGCTGGTCAATGTATCAACAGATACTGGTATTTGAACCCCCATTTCTTTACAGGGAGTTTCACTGTCGGGGAGGACACATCCTCATAGCAGAGGACCCTTGTGGGGGTCCACAGTGGCATTCTAAGCTTGGTATTTTCTGAGTTATTCTCATGTGAACACACTCCCAGAGGAGAAAGCGACACAAAATCAATTGCACAGATCAATACCTGTACCGATGTATTTCCTGGTGACAGGCCAGATGGACAATTGAAGGTAAACAATGTCTGAACAAAGTCTGGGCACAGCAAGAGGTTCCAGATGGGAACCAGAAGTTCAGAGCTTGTCAGAGCCATCTCCACGCACACATTACAAGCACCAACCAAACACTAATAAATGATTAACAGGGCTGTTATGCATTAGCCTCAGCTTTTGGTTCCCTCCCACTATTTCTGGATGATTTCAAAAAAAGGCAGATGATAGGGAATTCTGCATTTGGAGAAATTAATTGGATATTCATCTCTCTGTGGACCTCATACAATCCTGAGAACCCTGTTTCCCCCTCCCTGAATGCCTCAGAACACAGATCAGTCCTTTCAGTTGAAGGCTGCTCAAAGGCACCTCCCTTCGGAGTCCATCCAAAGTCTTAAGCATCCAACTCTTCCTTGAGGCCCTACAGAGTAATGCAGCAACCCCCTTCTTCTTTCTGTGAATTGAATGATCTTTATCTTCAGAGTCCTCAATTCTCCATACTACGGGAAAGAGAGTCGAGACCCGAGTATGGAAGTTTTTGCTTATAATGAAGAGCTGATACAAGGGAGTAACTTGGGCTTAGTGCCTCCTTCAAACCCTCCTCCCGCATTTCCACTTTCCCTTCACTTTCTGTATCTTTCACCTGTGTGTAGTCTAGACATCCACCTGCCACTTCTGCCTCTTGTTCCATTTTCCATGCCTGCCCACACCACCACAGTCTCAGAGATATTCTCTCTTTCTTGGGTGCTGCCCACTCTTTTCCATGGTGCAGTCAGTCACACTGAGAGGCCTGTAATGGGCTGAAGGGGAGGAAGGTTCATCCCTTGGAGAGCGTCCGTCTATGTTGTCAGGCACCAGCCCTAGCTTTCAATAATAGCCTGAAACTGATGAGACTCTGATATCCAACCATGTCCAGATATAGTACAAGTGAGCAGAAGTATCTGGAGCTGAAATTGGTCTTGCTTATTCTATTCTAACTGGGGTCTTCATAGCCTCCCCCATGAACACAGGCATCTAAATCTAAAGAGCACTGGGTAGTCCTCCAGGAGGAAGCGTGAGGAGGACACCAGAGGGAACTTTCCCTGGGATCTCAGCAGAGCCCAGCAGCTCTGCACCAGACAGCTTCATTCTCATTCTCTGACCTTCAGTTCCCCCATTCAATAATCTTATTCATTATACAACAGGAGGATTAGACAGTGCCTGCTGGTTGGCACACTCTGATGGGCATTAATACCTGCTGGCACAGAAGCAGGCACATGCCAGTACTTCTGTGTGCTAATGAAAAGGCACCATTTCCACTTCCATTTCAGCACACGCTGAGGTTTCCTGAGAGCCAGCATTCATCTTTTTGTCCAGGAGAATATGTGCTGCTGTCAGTCCTGCCCTGCAGCTCCAGGAGTCCTGCTGCTTAGGTCAATGGCTACCATCACAGAGCTAGATGCGGTTAAACTGGGCGCCTACTGAATCATTGTGGGGCCAGGGTTCTTCAGCACTGTGTCATATTATGGAGACTTCCAGTGGCACGTTGCCTTCATGCACGCTGTGGTTATCCTGGCATCCCTTGGGGAATGGAGTGAGGATCTGACGAAGCCAGGCTGGATGGTGCAGCTACTCCACACTTCTTGGTTCTCACTGGGAGACTGGCTTTAAAATTCCTCCCTTTTCCTTCCTTTAAGTTCTGCAAGAGCTTCTTTGTCAAAAAAGGCTGAGGCCATTAATATGCAGTCCTCTAGGAACTCTTCCATCACCATGACTCCTTTTGGAAGCTCTGCCATCCTGTTGAATCCTGCTGAAGTGATGGTGATGGAGAGCTGAGAGAAGTGGGAGGAAGGAAAGGATGGATTTCCCTGGCACACTTGTGCTATATAGCCCTGCTGCAATGCCCCCACCCAGAGGAATTGGCCTCTGGGACTAACCTCCAGGCAGAGCAGTGAATAATGTTGGACTTTGAGGGAAGACAAACCGAAGGAGCTGTCATAGAAATGTTGAACAAGCTACAGAAGAAAGATATCCTGAACTCCCAGTTCCACAACCCAACAGCAAGAAGACGCCCCAGAATGCTGTACATGACCTTACTGTCATCAGATTAGCTGGAACTCACTGTCTAAGGGTGCTAAGGGGCACAAGAGCTAAGCAAGAATTTTTTTTAAGAAGTAGGTAGTATCTATAATGGTCTCCAAATGTTGTGTTGGAATAGTAACTATTTAAAACATGTCAGACTTCCAAAAGAAAAATGTGCCTTACTGCTTCTGATAAACCGATCTCAAGGCCATAAGACTGAGAAGGAATTTGCCCCCAGGCTCGCTTAGTCCAGAATCAACCACTGCAGAGTATCTTGCAGGACTTCTCTGGAGGGGAACTGATAATAATCACATTTGGACTCAGAGTGGACGACGGAGCTATGGAGCCATTAGGCTGATTCAGACGTCTGCTATGACCAGAATGGACAGCATCTGTCCACCTGATCTGTGCATATTTATGTTTGTGACCTAGCTGTGATGTATGGGAATATAAGACCTTTGAAAGAGTGAGGTACTAAGTGCAGAACTGTATGTGACAGGTACCAGCATGGAGGGATTCATATTCTGCAGGTGACAGATCTGATGATGTACGGCAAACTGAATTTAAAGCAATGCTCCAAGACTGTTAGCAGCATGTTCGGTGTGCCAGACAGCGGGTCGTTTGAAGCTTTTGCGAGTAGGACCATCCACACTCACATGCTTGGTGATGACCTCCCACCCCCAGAAAGTTTGAGGACATGAAGACTTGCTGCCCAGCTCTTTGGGTGTGGGAATTTTGTTCCATTTCCATGCATGCAGCTCTGCGATTCAGGCCCTGCAAACAATAGTTTGGGCCACTCCAGGAGCAGCAAGCATGAAAAGGGTGTGACTAGAGCAGCTCTTTTCCCAGAAGCCAGGCCAATTCTCTAATGGGAGCTCAACCAGCCTCTCTGCTGAATGTCCAGGAAAGTGCTTTTGGCAGCTTCTCTGTAGATGGTTCCAGTTCAGGGGAAACGGCTGGTAGATTTGCGACAGACAGCATGCAGACCACAGCTGCATGCAGCCAACAGCACAACAAGCCCTCCTTGCCAGAGACACTCCTCCAGCATGCTTGATCTTGACTTTTCACTTGCCGTATTGCATTGATCTTGAGTGTCAGCCCCTTTCACTCCCCTCTGCCTCGGCAGCCCTTCATTGCCAAATCATGCCACATCTCTGCCCAAACCTTTCTTTGCATCCCTGCTCTTTTCCCGCCAAGAGGATTCCTCTTTCTTCTCTGCTTCAGACTCACGTGTCGCCTAGAAAGCACCATAATCTGAGTGTTTCCTAATAGAAGCAGAGTGAATGTAGGAAATTGTTTTGCTTAAACAAAATGCCCTGCTACTAACCTGCCTGAGACAAACGTTCCCTCTTGTAAATTCTTTGGGACAGGCAACATTTCATCCTACCTCTCGGAGAGATCCCCCAGCACAAAGCCTCTGTGTGCAGCTCAGTTGCAGTTAACAAACAGGAACTATGAACTGAGCTTGCAAGGGATGAAACGGTAAAACTGACCTTACTGGAATAAGTTCATTCCCCTTTGCAATTATCTGGTGACAGACTTCACCTCAGGCTGAATAAATATAGTAGTTCAGTTTCCAGAGCTCCGGTTACTATTTCATAAACGGTGCTCAGTTGTGACTTGGCCCGGCTTCAAACAGGGATGGGTAGGTTAGCTCCGATTGATTTGTTCTTTAAGTAAAAATTAGAGCTGGTACAATGCCAGGATTGCAATGCCCATGTAGAGCATGATGTTTCTGAGACAGGGAATGTGGCTTTGGACCTTGAGCTGATCGCTGGGCTCTGACACCAACTCAGCAGGTGACCTTCAGAAAATCACCATTCTTCATGTTACAGTTTCCTAAAGAAAAAGGGGAGCATCATAATGCAGTACCACAGGAGCCACAAGAGTTTCTTCCCCTTTCTTGCAACCAGTATAGAGTCTCACTTGTATCATTACATTTAGGGTCAGCTTCAGGTGGGATATCTTGCAGTGGAGCACTTCCTTTCTAAAAGCCCTGTCCTCAAGTCTTCATGAGCATTGTTTTGATGGAGGGCACCATAGACATCTAGCAACTAAGCAATCCTCTGACGAAACAAAGCTTTCCCTGCATTGTGCTACTTGGACCACACAGGACAGTAAGTATAAAACATGTCATCAGAGGCCTTGGGATTATAGATAATATGTTTGAAATAAGTCAGGAATTAGTCTTCGTACTTCAGTGAATATCTGTTCCTAAAACATGAGTCACCACCAACACAAACATGGGGGTTTTAACTCTATCTCTATTGAGATTCCAAAAAACAGTGACTAACAACATCTCTGCACAGCAGCGTAAGTCCAGAGCCAGGGGGAAATGAGGACAGCTGAAGGATGTACTGGTGGAAGCAAGGTTGGAAAAGCTCTGGACTAGCTGAGAGGTCCAATGCAGCTTGGGCAGGAGACCAGATGACAGAGCTGTGAAAGGCACAGGGCTGGAAGAATGATGGAGGTGTTCTAGATCTGGACAAAGCAGCAGCAGCAGCAGCAGCAGAGCTGCATGTGGGACAACACGGACTGACATGGGAAGGGATGCTGTCAGGCAGCTGGTGAGGCTGCAAATGGAAAGACAAGGCAGTGCAGACAAGATTACGAAACCCACCACAGACACATGCACCGTGCATGGACATCTTAAGTCATTAAGGGAATGAGATATTAAGGTGAGGCTTCACACGCCTAGGCTTCATGCAACAGAGCCACGGCCTCACAGCAGTCCTCAGCACGTACAAAATTGTGCTGATGTACCGTTCAGCCCTGCCGAAGGTAATGCAAGAGTGCAGCGGAGTATTTCTGCAGGCCCTGGAGCTATTTGCAGTTCAGCAGCAGCTCTGAGGAGAGCAGCAGCTCTGTTCTCTCTCCATGGAAGCCTGCTTTGCGTGGGACTGGCTGCCTGAAACTCAGGTGGGACAGGGCTGATGCTTAGCCCCCATGATGGGGAACTGCATGCTCTGCCTGAAGGGTGGCGAGCCTTCCGCTTCTGCAGAGGGAAGAAATGAAAAGGATTGTGTGAAGGAGACACAAATGTTAAAAATGCTCTGTATAATCCTGTCTGGAGATGTTTACTGTAAATACTATGATGAGTGCACCACGCCACAACTGGCTGGGTTTTTTTAAGCATGTTTATTGTTGATAAAAAATCCAGAAACACTGACACAAGCTCAGAGCTATCCAGAGATACTCAAAATATCCTAAATATCCTATGGCTGGCAAGATGAAACAAAAGCTTTGATGCACCAAGGATGCCTCAACACCAGCAGAGCTGTAGTTACGGGTTACGACATCCTACAGGACAACCCACCCATAATTGCCACTGAGCCTCCACGCAGTCCCAGCAAGTGGGATCTGAGGTAGCCCTGCAGTGGCCATCCTCAGCACGGAGACAGCCACTGCTCGCCCATGGCCCCAGGCACTGGCCATACCACTGTCCCTGTGGGCCCGGGGGTCCCCTTGGCTGGCAGGGCTTGAGCAGGGGACCTTGATGAGCACCAGGACACGTGCCTGCAGGCCTGGCGCCATGGGCAGCCACCGAGAGGCCTTGGAGGCCAACCTCAGAAACCCTCAGGACTGCATTTGGCTCTCAAGATGCCACTTATCTGACCCATCCCTAGCCAGCTGGCTCGCAAGCCAGCTTCTTCTGCAGTTTCAGTTGCTGCACAAGGCTGTTCACAGCAGCCTGGCTGCAAGCACTGGCCAGAGCTGGTATGGAGGGGAGGACAGGTAAAAAGACCCTACCAGAGAGCAGAAAAGCCAAAACAAATAAAGATGTACCCATACTGGCAAGCAGCAAGAGCCCAAGGTTCGTTTTCTCCAGTTCATCATGGTCAGCTCTTGCATTGCTTGTGTAGGCCTTGGTCCAGCCCAGACCACCACAGATCCAGCTAATCCCACCCTTGGGGTCTCAGGGTGGTAAAGAATGTCAGCTCCCAAGGAGAGGACCCATGTTTCTTTCTGTAGATTGTTTTGACCACGTGGCTCAGAACCTCAATGTAAAACACTTTTAATAGGTCTGAATTGTTTTTTTCAGCCAGTGTTAGAAGCCCAGTCCCTAGATGGGTGGCCACTGAAAATCCCAAGTCAATTTTGGAAATCCCAATGTAAATAAATAGCCAATTAATACTTATGATATCAAAGAACTGCAATGAAGGAGGAGAACCCTGATGGCTAGGGTAAACCCCTGCTCATTGCAATTTCATGGGGAGCAAGGTCTGGGAAACCCCATTTGACAGGCTGAGAGAGCTGGGGTTGTTCAGCCTGGAGAAGAGGAGGCTCTGGGAGACCTTATAGTGGCCTTCCAGTACCTGAAGGGGGCCTACAAGAAAGCTGGGGAGGGGCTGTTTGCAAGGGCACGTAGCGATAGGACGAGGGGCAATGGTTTTACACTAGAGCAGGGTAGGTTTAGATTAGGCATTAGGAAGAAGTTCTTTACAATGAGGGTGGTGAGGCACTGGAACAGGTTGCCCAGAGAGGTGGTGGAGGCCCCATCCCTGGAGACATTCAAGGCCAGGCTTGATGAGGCTCTGAGCAACCTGATCTAGTTGAAGATGTCCCTGCTTACTGCAGGGGGGTTGGACTAGATGACCTTTAAAGGTCGCTTCCAACCCAACACATTCTATATGATTCTATGATTCTATGATTTCTGAGTGGGGCAGGATCTCTCTCACAGGCACATGGAGTGCTAGAAGACATGTCCACTGCAGCTGCAGCACCCCAACCTTGTCCTGGTGTCCTGCATGGAGGTGAGCTTCACTCATTGCAAACTTCTCTCACAGACTGTCAAACCCAAACACGAGCTGCCTTGTTGCTGGAGGTCAAGGGAGGTAAAGACTTCACAGGAACATGCTGGAAACAGAGAACAAACACACACACAAAAATCCCCAGCAAGAAAGGACAAGCCAATCTTAACAAGCAATTCCGTTACCCGTAAATAAAAAGAAGGCAATCACAACATGCCTTAAGCTTGGGGGAGCCAAAAGCCGTCTCTCGTCTGCGGGCGACTGATGGCTCGCGGGCTTTCCAGCACAAACTTGCCTGGTGTCGTTTGTCACCTGCGAGGGGTAAGCCGCTCCTGAAGGCTCCTCTGTGCTGGTGTGTGTGCGTGCGTGCATGCAACTCACGGAATTTCAGCAAAGACGCATAAGAGGATTGTAGTCCTGGTTCAGCTAAAGACTTAGGATTCTGCATAATGTGTTAAGAGGAGCTTAATGCAATCCTACTACTCTGCCACAGAAACCCTGAACAGCGGCCTGTCTGTTCTCACCTTTCCCCATCTGCAAGCCAGCTGTGGAAGAGCTGCCTTGCTCCGGCACTCTTTAAAGGAGCAGGTGCACAGGCACAGGTTGGGATTCTGCCTCTCTCTTCTCATGGGAGTGGATTTTTGTGCTCACTACAATAAAAAGACACGATGCAGGACATCTGACGCAAAACTCTTACGGTGCGGAGAATTCGCATTTTTGCATAATCTGGAGGCCTCTGGGAGGTGTCTCACAAGAAAGGAGGCTTCACAGCTCTGAAAGGGGAGTAGAAAGCCAAAAAAAGAGCAGTTTCATGTCTCAACGGCAGGAAATAATCTAAAAATGAGGAATAGAGCCCTTGGCCAAAATTATATCATCCAGGAGGACATGTGCTATTGTGGAATAAGTTATCATGGCTAAGGCAACATAGGTAAGTGTGCAGTTGAGATGACACCAGCTGGCTGAGAATTACAGCAAGGGTGGCAAAGGGTAGGGAAAAGGGAACTGAAAGGCAAGATACTTGTAAATCAAACCTGAATGTCAGGCAATAGTGAGGTCAAAAGGTTGGGTGAGGCTGTTTCCTGATACTCAGTTGCCGGGAAAGTTTGGTTTTTGACAGCTAAGCCAGGGTCACACATATCCTTATTCTGAACTTCTCCATGTCACCGTGTCCCCTCTGCAAAACAAAGCTATTGTGCAATCCTTTTTTCCTAGCTTCTGCCTATCTTCTCCCTAGATTCTGCTCTGATTATAATTGCTCAGGGCCATGGACAGTCTTGTTGTATGCTTAGGTGCAGTGTATAACTCCTCTGGAGCCTCCAGTCACTACTTCAATATAAATAAAGAGATAATAATGCAGATTAGAGTTTCCCAAAGTTGACACACTGATCAGGATTACTAGCACAACATAGACTGGGAAAAAATAAAGGAAGAAAATATATTAAAACCTGGTTGGCTCACAGATAGTGAAATATAACAGTTGCATCTGAATATTGGTGAGGCAGGGGAAGGAAGTGGACTGGAACGTGTGCTCTTCCCTATTCTGGAAGACAGCAGAATGCTAAGACAGCGTTTCCATGCTCCATATGCTGGAGAGTATCTGGGTAGAAAAGTGGAAAAGTAAAACGGCAGTAAAAGCAGTTCAGTGACACAAAGTGATCTCTGCTGTTCATAATCATGCAACAATCAGCTGATGCATATTATAACATCTGTCCTAGATGAGAGTAGTCCATATAGACCCATATAGACAAGCTTTATGTATTTATGAGGTTGCATTCTGGAAAGCAGTGGTTCTGGGGAGCTCTGATGGGTTATGCAGATAATTCACTGGAAGCCAACTCCAGGCAGAGCAAGAAAGCCTTACTTATTCCTCCTGGTAGCTAATTTGGGAGATACGGACTAGCAGAAAGAACATGATTTTCCCACTGGCACTGCATTGACAAAACGCTTACCAAATGACCACATTCAAGAGGGAAGCAGAATGACTAGGAAAGGTTCAGAAATGAGCCACAGGAATGATATACCATCTCTACAATACTCTCTAGCATGAGAAACTTCAGGATGCTATAAAGTTTATCAGAAGAAAGTTAGGGACACTATGATGTTTAAATGATCTACTAAGGAAAAATGCATCCAAGAGCAGGAAGGCCTATTACGCCACAAACAAAACCCTAATAAATCCAGTCCAGAAGATGGAACCCATAAAATTCAATCTGGAAGTAAGATGCAAGAGGGGTTTTTTTTAATGTTTGAGGAAAGGAATAACTGAAAGTATTTCCTGAGGGAAGTGGTGAATTTGTCATCACTTGGACTCTTTACATCCTGGGATGATTGCTAAAATAAGTGGTCTAGTTTACCAGAATGTATTGGATTTGATAAGTAGTAGGGAAGAACAAAGCGTCTGGACTGCCAGCTGGCCAGGCAGAGCTCTGCATGTTGGGTTTTGCAAGTGATGTGACGAGATCAGCCACTGCGGTCCTTGTGGCTGTAACAGTAAGATCTCGTAATGCATTTTCCATCTGTGATTCTGAAAATGGCTTTTACAAACAGCCAGTGAGGTGGGCTGACCCGCTGTGACTGTGACCAGAGAGTCTCCATCCTCAGTGCCTGATCAAAGCTAAAGCTTTTGTTGGCAGTGCCTAATGACCACACTCCATCTGAGGAGACAGATAATGAGAAATGGCCTTGATGGGATTTCTCCACAATGTCCACCCTGCATAAAGTTTGGCATGCGAGCAATGCTGGAGCCAGAACTAGAGTCTCAGTGGAGTTTTCCTTACATCTGCTGGCACTGATTTCATCATCCATGTGCTATCTTCTCTAGAAATTTGTGCACAGGGTGAGATGGAAGGACTGATCTTTTGTATCCATCGAGACGATGACTCAGCTCTTACACTGCGTTTTACTGGGGCCAGCATAAGGTGTAGAAAATTAAATGTATAAACAATAACTGTCATCACTTTCAGGGTGTGCGTATTCAAGAGTCAAGTCCCATCAGGAAACTTCAAGGAGACAAGACGGTCTTATGTTACAGCAACAGTAAGGGAGAGCACCACACTTGGCTTCAACTCTGAGCTTTGCCATTAATGCTCTTTGATCGCATGCACATCCTCTTCCGTGCCTGGACTTCTGTAGCAATGAGAATTGTACTTTCTGTCTCCCAGCTGTTGCTTTACAGATTCCCAAGTCCAGGGGCTGTCTCTCTTCATGTATGCTTGTGCAATGCCTGGCAAAGAAAAGTACATTTGGAGCTTCTGTACTTTTTTCCTAAAAAATGCCTAATAATAACTCGCATGTCTGCTGAGTATAGTCAAAATTTAGGAAGCAAAACATGTTGCCTTAGGTGAGATTTTGGTGGAACCAGAAAGACCGTATTGATGATTGCTAGACTGTTTATATTTCCCTCTGTCATCCCTTTCCAATAAGGCCAAAGATAGATAGTTCCCCCAATCTGTTCTGCAGTCTGTTGGCCCATATGGTTTTAAATGATCCCAGCTCACAGACTGTTGTCCACTACAGACAACACTTTCTCCTCTTTTTACCCTGTTCTCTCTTCCAGCATCCTCTCTTCTTCCCTGCTTGTGTCATTTCGATAGAAGCATGTGAGTCCCTCTTGCTCCAGAGTGATTTCATTTGATTTTGTTCTGTGTTCAAGCAGAAGCTTGCTACAAGACTATGGAAATCACTGGGAGCTTTTCCATTCATTTTCATGACCTCTTGGACCAGGTTCGCTCAAATTTTCAGTTTATTTGTCTTACCTTTAGTGCTGAGAGCTGGTTTACTATTGCTGGCAGGTATGGAAACCAGTCAGTCATTCCATAATGCAATTGCCTAGGAACTACACATTCAAAAATGTTTGCTTAGAGGCCAGTGGGAGGGAAAAATCGAAATGGGATGAGATTGGGGAAGAAAAGTAATATTGGTGTTCAAAATGCCCTATGTCTAATGTTTGTCTAATGCTAATGAAAAAACAGTTTGGTAGAACATTTAGAGGAGCAAGAAACACCAGATGTCCCACATGCTGGGAAAAGAACGGGAGAAGAGGCTGAGGTTCAGTGAAAGATTTTGGGTAATGAGTCACCATTTGTGAGTGAATTCTTTCACGTATCAGAGAGGATGGAAATAGTCCGCCTTAAATCAGTTGAAAGCTATGAAAATTTCTACAAAATGCTTAAAAGACCTTGAAAGAACCTGGTATTTGTCACTTCCCAAAGCTGTGCAGTCCTGCATGATGACATGGAGAAAAGAAATGCTCTTACCCCCAAAGCAGAGATGGATTACAGGTACCACAGGATCCTCCTTGGGACACGGATGGATAAAGAGAATTCAGGAGAGCAGAGGTGAAGTTTCAGGGTAAGGAGAGGAGTCCCAGTGAAGCTGGGCTTATGTTTGGACAAAAGTCAGAAAATTCAGCACTGGCCCCAAGGCACTGTCTGAGTCCATAAGAGAGAAATCCAGGCTATGGAGAACGGTCTGTCAGTGCATGGACAAGGGAGACCATTTTTAACATAGAATCATAGAATCATAGAATCATAGGGTTGGCAGGGACCTCTGGAGATCATCTAGTCCAACCCCCCTGCCAGAGCAGGGTCACCTAGAGCAGGTTACACAAGAATGCGTCCAGGAGGGTTTTGAATGTCTCCAGAGTTGGAAACTCCACCACCTCTCTGGGCAGCCTGTTCCAGTGCTCTGCCACCCTCAAAGTGAAGAAGTTCCTCCTCAACCTTACAAACCAGGGAGTGCTCTAGAGCCTTTCAAACAGACGGCAAGTGGAGCAAGCATGGTTCCCAGGATCTCTAGGAAAAGCTCCTTTATGCCTTTTCACCCTGTCTTCAACATCTCCATGAATTCCAGCATTTCTTAAACATCCAGTCCAGTTACAAAAGGTGGAATAAGAAAGATCTCGATTTTGCTTATCAGGAGAAAGCTCTTCCCTTATCTCTGCACTGAAGCTCTTTGCTGGGGGTGGAGAGCAGTTTGCAAATGCACGACAGGGCAGGCTGTTGAGAGCTTGTCTCTCAGCACTCCTGCTCACAGGGTCTTGGAAAGCCAGGCTCTGCAGTGCACAGGTTTTGCTCTGAGTGTTACCGCCGTATTCCAACACAGCCAGCTGATTCTGATTCAGCAGTGGCGGCTTCCAGAAACAGAGGGAGTGACCATCCATCTCCAGACAGGTGCTGAATAGAAAAATGAAAGTAACCAAATAAAAATCCCTGGAAACGGAGATGGTGACAGCAAAAAAAGGGAAAGTAACTTTGTTACTCATCAGATTATTACCTTTGGAAAGGAAACCATGTAATTGAATATTCCTCTGGACCATTCATCTTCATTCTCCTAACTTGATATCAATAGCTGCCAGGTGGTGCCTGCACAGGCCTTTCAAATCAGATTATGTTATCATAGTTCTCCAGTCATCGCCAAGAGCAGGATCATGATCACGAGGAGGAAATCTAGTTATTCAGGTACATGTTACCTTATTAAAAGTTTGAGCAAAGTACATTGAGTCGTTATAATGGGATTAGAGTTTGAGTTGTGTTCTCAGGGTTGCCATGACTGTGATTTTGGTGCTTTGCTGTGGGGGCTTGGAGAACGCAGCTCCACTCTGGCCAACAGCAAATTATCCAGACCATCATCACAGAGGAGTGGGCACCAGCATGGACTGTGGCCAAGAGTGTAAAGCTTGTGGAGATTACTTTTGTCTAGGTACAAATGCCTGAGGCAGAGGCCGAAGGAGCCCACATGAGAGGTGTTGAAGGATCGCAATGTCTACTCACACTAAGCAAAGCAGCAATCAGACCGAGCTAGAAGAAATGGCTTTGTTAAACCTTCTAGACTCTCTTTCAACACCCAGTCCCAGACTTTTACTTCAGTATTAATCAATATCCCTCCAGGAATTTGGTTTTTTCTCTTTAGTCCCACCTGTCCCAATAGGGTATGAAGGTATCTGAAGGGTTTCTTCTCCAACTGACAGGAGTTCACGAGGGTTGATGCCCTCCTCCACATTCTCAGTGAACAGGAATCCACATTACGATAGACACTGAAAGGTGTTTCTCAGATACAGAGAGTGAAGGACAAAAGCTGAGGCAAGCAGGTGGAGCAGGCTGTAACAAACATCAGCTTCCTGAACTGCTTTTACAGACAGAGATGTTTCTTGCTCCAGAGCAAGAATTATTTTAAGAGCATTTTTTAACACTACCAAAGTTATTTGAATAAAACTACTATAAAGGTGAGTTCCTCTGTCTGGGATCTACTTTTATAATTCAGCAACACATTGGCTTATCCAGGAAATGTTAGCAGCGATGACAAACAGCCAGATTCTCCCAAAAATGTTGTCTCAGTGGGAACTGCAGGGTGCTGGATTCTCAGTGAGTCCTGTGCATGTCTGAAGCCATGTACCTTGTATTTTACACTTTCCACTTTAGTTTTTCATGTCCCACCAGCTTTCAAATGGTCATTCTTTACATTTTAGTACTGTGACTGGTGCACGGCTAGCACAGGAGGCATTTCTAGCAACAGGGAAAGCAACATTTCATCTCCAGCCATTCCTGTGCCTGGAATAACACTGACATTTTGGGACCACTTATAAGGTTCCTATTCTTAATCTCCCGACAAGGAGTCAAAAGTACCTTGTCAAAACTGACAAGGGGTAGTTGCTGCCCCCTCAGAGAACGGCCAAGGCTGACACATCCCCACACACGTTTTCCCAGGAGGGTTTATGGCACGAGGTTCAGCCCTTTCCTGTCACTGCAATTCTAAACTTGGGTGGCTGCACCAGCCTAGATGTGTGCCTTCTGGCCATTCACAGCTTTTGGTGGTATATACCTGACTGAATGGGTAGGGAAAAAAAAGTCTAAATGCCTACCAAACCCCCCGCATTTCCATATGTGACTACTGGGTAAGGAAATGCTGGCAGTACCGCAGTGCCCCGGCAGAGAACAGAACACATCCCTACCCGTTCCCTGATTCACTAAATACACAGGACGTCTTCTCCTAACCTGCCACTCCATGGCAAACAGGAGCGCGACATGCACTGTGGCCGGAGACTGCTCCCCTTCTGCATTGGCATCTGCATGAAGCCAAACTCCTAATGTGCAACTGCAAAGTGCTCTTGTACCTGGGCTTAACTCCTGGAGAGCAGTTACACACTTTAAACCTTCAGCTGTCATGAAGCCTTTTTCACATACTCCTTCCCTGCATTGTTCTCCAAACCTGTCATGTGCTCAAGGATAAATCCCTTGATGCAGAGATTTGACTTTCTCCCCCCCTCCCCCCTTATTTTAATATATTTTGTAATTATTTCACTCAGCATTTTTGCTTTGGAAATGTAGGTTTTTAGATCTCAGCGTGCGCTGAGAACACCCATGCATTTGTGAAATGCATTAATTTCTGTTATGTGTTAAATGGGTTCAAACACGCAGTGCAGATTTGCCCTTAGGACAGGATTCCCCCTGGGGACCCAGTGACTCAGACAACGAGAAAGGAGGCGAGGAGCCTCCCTTCTCCAAGGTTTTGGTGTCAGTCCAGGCTCCGACCATCCTCTCCCAAGGGATCCATTCCCAAGAGGCGTGTGATGAAAGGAGCGGGGCAGCAGTGGGGTCCTATGGAGATGGCTGGAGGGTGAAATTCATCCCCCGTGGGGAAAACCGGAGGCGTTAGGTCTGAAGTGACACGCTGGTGTCCTGCTGGCTCTCCGCACAGGGAGCCAGCCACAGCGAGCTGCTTTGTATGAAATCCTGGCCCCGCTCGCAGACTGCCATGAGTCCAAGAAAATCCTCTTTTTTCTCATCCTCTCTCTCTCCACAAAGAAATTCTTCCACAGAATTTCTTAGAATCTGAGGATGCTGGCCATTTAGCTGAGATTTCTGGCCACAGCACAATTATAATTGGTCTCTCATGAACAGGCTCAGCATAGAGGCCAAAAAACTGCAAGGGTTATTAATGACTGAGTTCCCTTCTACTTCCTAACAGCCAGACAGGCAGGAAAGTTAGAGGGGAAGACTTGGGGCCGAGCCACTCCTTTCCTCTTGTACACGCCGTCCTGGTGCTCCAGCGCCTTCTTGCAGACTCGGAGACATCCATAGCCCAGACACCAGACGGCACGGAGAGCTGCGGGAGGCAGATTGGAGATCCAGAAGTCCTTCTGGTGTTCAGAGACCATTTTGGGGGCCTTCTCTCCACTGCCGAGGAGTGCATCAGGGTGAAGTTAGCGGCAGCCTTTCCAGAGGCACCTGGTTTGCCACAGGCAAGGTTGGAAGGATAAAGAGACCCAGCTGGAACGGCAGACCGAGACACGCAGAGAGTCACAGATCCTTGCCCCTCCTCCCTGCAAATAAAAAGAGCATCTCAGGAGAGGTTTGAATTGAGCGAGAAACATATTACGATTATTACATCCCCATTTGACAACAATCACATGGCACGGTGCCAGCTGGCACTGGGAAGCCATTGCCGCTTCTCCTTCATTGCCCGATAAACACAGTGACAAGAATACAGCCCTTGTTTGGTTGAGAACTGAAGAATGGGAGAGGAGAGGCCAAAAACACCTCCTTGAACAATCACTATCAAGTAAACAGAGCGGCACTTGGGAAACACATATTTTAAACATATCTTCCCTGAGGTTTTTGGGGAGGGGAGCTCTGTGTACGGGTTGGGAAGGTGAGCATGTTCGCACTTGGGCATATTTCTGTGGTGTCAAACCAGCTAGTGGAAGCTGAGAGGAGAGTCCATGATGCCCTCATTTCACAGGGGAAGATAAAAGTCCATGAAGCTGAGAATTCAGGGACCTGTGCCAACATAGCAGCCTGGGTAAATTTGGACTGGCACTCCATGCTAGTCACGGCTGTGCTCAGCCTTTGATAAGGGGTTGTCTCACAAGAGCTCCTAGCAATTTAGTGTCATTCCAGCAAGCCACTCTCTTATCAAAGGTCACGTCAGAAATTTGGAGATGAGGGAGGGAAGCAGGCTTAATAAATGTAGATGTCATAGGACGTTGTTTATTCATGTTAATGTTCCTGAAATCATACCTCCCACTGGCAGAACTGTATGGAAGCATCGGGAAAAAATGCTGTTTGTTCATCTGCAAAATCATGCATGTCAGCATGCTGCTGTGGTTGAGTAATTTTGCATCAAGGCTTGTACAGGGGAGCTAGCACTAGAGGTTTGGGAGAAGTGGATTTCAGAAGGACAAGTACCATATTCAGCTCTCTGAACATGAGCCACTTCTACCTACAAGGCAGCCAAAGGAACCATCACCACAGCACAGTTATTAGGTTTGTCCAAATGTGTATCCTTTCCTTGTCAGTCTGTTAGGCCAAGATGCTCACTTCGAGTAGCTGAAACACTGATTTTGCCCAAGCAACATTTGCACCAACCTACCTGAGTGAGTGAGGACAAGATTTGGCCTGTCCAGTCACTGCCTGGTTTGATAAATGAGACAACTGTTGCGTTCTTGTCCTACCCTGGCTTCCCAGGGCTGGCCAAGAGACTCTGTAAGTGGATGTCTCACAAGGGCTCTTTAGGCATCAAAGTTTGGCATCTCCTCCCTAGAAATAATTGCCCGACTATTGTCTCTCCCATGACATGGGTGGTCCTGCAGTGAAGGTCCTACATTTGGTCCAGTTTCTGCTGCAGCTTTCTGTGACCTTTGGCAAATCTCTTAACTCCTGTTACAACTGAGTCCACTTCAGCTTCACTGCCTGAAGCAGCCTCGGGCTCAGCTGAAGCTCCATGAGTCTCCTTGGACAAAGTCCACCAGCTGCTGTCTCCCCGCAGTCCTCCCTCAGATGGGAGCAAACCAAGTGGTGTGCTGGAAGTGGCCTTTGTGATACACACACAATCAAAAAGGCAGTGACCAAGGATGAGTCCATGCCTTTTTTCTAGTCTGCAATTTTCAGTGGGCTAGTACAGCCTCCCATACAGCTCTGCCTCTCCTCCTGTCCTTACCCATGCTACTGATCCAGGAGAATACAAGGGTCTATGAAATAAGAAGTAAATGGAAGCAAAAGAGATTTCTGATGAATACCAAAAGGGAACTGTCAGCAAAACTCTTTCAGTGGCCAGTTTTGCCTCCACCTCCCTCCCTGGGCCAAGCATCCTCTCAAAAGAGGACTGCAGGAGGGCTATATATATATATCAGGCCTAAGATCACAGCATGGCTGCTCCACAAAGCATGAAAGTGAGAGGAAAAGGGGAGGGTAACAGCTAATATTCTCCATCTACTCATCCTCCCATGCTTTAGCAAAACTGACACTGTGCTTATGCAAGGCAATAAGGGAGGCAGCGTGATCTGCCATCATCCACCCTGTGTCCCTATGTTAAGAATTAGATTAAGCTGTCAGTGGCCAAAGGCAGCTGGTGAGACAGCTGGAGCTCTCTTCCTTGATCTATTTTGACTTTACTTGCTCCTCTCTTTCCTACTTGCATTTTCCTTATGTAATTTTGAACTATTCAAAATTAATTTTTTGCTGTCTGATTGCGTTGATGCTACTCTTAATTTCTTCCTCACGTGGATGGGGGATCATTTTTCGGCTGTGACATTTAACCCAGGTCCAGCTGAGCTAAACGTGCGATTATTGTCAGGATGCATGTGATGGCCAGATCCTGAGTGAAAGATGACATGGGAGTTGTGGAAGGCTGTCCAAAGCCAAAACGCACTGAAGCCCTCTCTCCAAGGAGCATGATGCCCTGCAATGTGTTCCAGTCGGGTGGATTACACAGGGAAAGAGAGGGGCTGGACAAAAGGCCAGCCTGCAAACACGCAATTGTGACATTCTCCATTTGGAGCAGGAATGGCTGGTATGAACAGGTGGTTATCATAGGCAATGTCCCAGCTTCCCTGTCTCCAGACAAGTGTGCTACATGCACTGATGGTTTGGCCCCTGTGACTATGGGAGAGAAGCACAGGCTCTCTGAATGATGCCTGATCAGCGCTTTCTGGGTACAGCGGAGATTTGGAGGGTGTGGCCAGAAGATGGAAGTGTAGGACCTTGCTTATTCAACCCCCGATTTATCACCTCTGTTGAGCCCACAGCAAAGCAGCCCCTTCTTGTTCTGCCCGTGCCTGTACTGCCTTTCCTGCTCTGCTAAGCCTCTGGCTCCTCCACAGAAAACACCATCCTTGGGACCCCTAAACCCTAATCCCGTCAGCAAAGACACAGCATGTCACCCTACATCCCCAGAAATGCCCTCCACCTCGGGGAAAAACTCATGCCCTGAGAGTGCCTGTTTGGTATCTTTGTCTCAGAAGGCCTTTAGACCCAAGGACCCTATCTCCTTTTGCACTACTGGTACCCAATAAATACTCATCAATAACAGTACTTACTGGTTTGTCACATGTTCTGTCCACTAACCCGAGACCGGAAAATATTTGACCCTGAGTGACGTTTTCTTTCTCCCCAACCATACTTTGTAGTATCGGGCTTCAATCTACATCCAACTCAAATCTGAGCTAAAGAATGTGTCGTTGCTAATGTATAACCAGGGGGTGTGAAGCTGCGTGTGAGAACAGCACACGCTACCAGTGTGAGAACAAGCAGCACGCACATAAGGCGGCCTCATTGTGCTGCTGCAGAGTGTTGTTTAATGTACTTTTTGCAGGACCATATCTGGAGACCTCAAGCTGAAGCTAACTCCATATGCAGTTGCCTGCCCATTCCAGGGCCAAGCACATCAGGGAGGAACTTAAGACTCTTCCCTTCTAGGTGTTTGGTTATAATTTGCACTGGTCTTAATTGCCTAAGATCTGATTAATACCAAATCTGTCTCCTATCCCATACCATGCTGTATGGAATCTGTCTGGGAGGATATTTAACAGAGAGCACCCTACATCTATGAACCTGGCATCAGAACTTGTTTCTCCCTTGGTGGGCTGGAGCTGGATTTGCTAAGCCTGCTGTTGGCCCCATCCTGCTCCTCTCACATGCAAAACTTTTGCTGTGATGAGCTGAAAGACATTGGGGCGAGGGGGAAGCAGCTTCCAGGACAACTGCAATGGCATATCATTATGCACACAAAAGGCACTTCCTACATTTAATAACTCCAAAGGCATACATGTAGTCATTTAGCAGGAAGCATTTCTGCAGTCCTGCAGAGAACATGCGTGTAAACTCACTGCACTCCCCGGCACCAGCCAACGTCACCAAGGCTTGACAAACTGGCACCCGCTCGCAGTGGGCGAAGTTGGTTCAACTAAAATTCCCTTGGATCAGCTGAGGCACTCCAGTTTGGCAACTGTCTCGGTCGTGCGAGGCCAGAGTGGGTGAGCGGCGTTCACAAGAGCACTGCTGCAAGCAGCGCGGAGGATCACCGGGGCGGGAGAGACGGTGTGGGCCAGGCCAGGGCTGTCCCCCACAGCCACAGCAACCGCCTCAGATGCACTACGTGCTTCCACCCACCACAGGAACATTTCCTAATACCCTCCGACAAACCCAGCACGCTGCTGAAGGAGAACAGAGTTTGCCTGCAGCTAAGAGTGCCCAAATCCAAAATACGTGCCACAGCCAGCGTGCACAAGGCCAGGCAGAGGCAGGGAGATTTTGCACAGCATATCCAGAACAACCAGATGGGACAGTTTTCATGCGGAGCGACCCAAGCCTAATGGCAGGCCAAGGCGGCAGAGGAGCAAGCTGGGTCCTCACACAAGAGGAATGCAGCATGAGGAACAAGCTCAGGGCACTGCGTGAGGGTCTCAGAGGAAATAAGAATGATTTTTGTGGCTCAAATGGCCCTAGGAGGTGTCTTGGGAAACACTGGGAGCACTCTGCATCCCATCTGCTGCCAGTAAAGAGATGTCTTGCTATATATGTGTGACCATGGTGAGCTGGGATAGTCCTGCCATCTCTGCCAGATTGCCTCTGGTTACATATTGTCCAGGGCCAGCTCTGCAGAGACTAAGGACTGTGATGTGACCCAACCTTTGACAAACTGCCCAGGACAGGAGGGGGTCAGCCAGCCCCTCACCTCCCCATACGACAGTTTTTGGAGCTCTGCTGCAGGTCAAGCCAAGGTGGGATGTAGCCTATGGTGCTCAAGGGCCCAGGTGGGAGCTCTGCTGATGACTGTGCTGTCTGCATGGGAGACGGGATTGCTTCAAAGAACCCATGTATGTCATGAAACCAGCTATGTTATTGCAGAAGGATAGCGCCAGGATTCATGAGGCCTGGCTTCTGTCCCCAGCTCCACCATGGCTTTCATAAGGTGATGCTCAGCAAGTCACATCCTTCATCTGTGCCACTGCCTGGGGAAATGATGCTCCCTTGAGTTAGAAGGAGGATAATGAGGAAAAATCTTTGGGATCCAAGGTTGGAAGGTCCCTGCAGGCTCAGGCAGACAGCAGATGAGAACGCCATCTTTGCCTGACACAACATCAGTGCATGGTGTCAAAAGGTGACATCATGGGATATGAACGAGCATTTATGCTTTGAAAGAGAAAATAGCAGAAGCATGTGTAACCATTTGCCTTTTGTGCCAACATATTTTCCTTATGTAAAGAGAGGCCCTGGCGGCCCTGAGGACGCTGAGAGATGCCCGAGCTCCTCTGGGAAGGAGGAACTATCAGGCAAGGATGCCAGCATACCCGCCTGGGTAAATTTGTGCATGCACTTCACATTGTAATAGGCTTTAGTATCTGATAACAGAGACCTGCTGGAGTCTGGCAGGAGGACAGAAGGAATCAAAGGTCATGCCATGAATTCCAGTTATGCTGATAGGCATCTGCAGCCAGAGGAAGGAGCTCAAGAACAGGAACTGTAAACTGGTGGGGAGGGCTGGAAAACAGAAACTGATTCAGGGCTGACAAGTATGGGTCATTTTGGAGCCCAACTGGCCAACTGTGTGTGCATGTTTGCCATGGGATATAGGGAGATGTTTTCCCTGATGGAGTTACCCGCAAACTCTGCCATTACTATTTAAACAAACAGAGTGAATACACTGCAATAAATGTATTAAATAGCTGGTACACATCTCTCCAAAGGCCTCTCCCTGATGGAGAAGCTGATTCACGACACGGATGAGCTGATCAGCAGGTAGGTAAAGATGCAAACACATAGTGTGTACCTTTCACTAGGGAAACTATCTGCACACAAAACCAGCTGAGAATGTATGTGACATAGCACAAAGTTTCTCTGCCTGCTGTCTGCCTTTGCCTCATCGTCCCATCACATGCTGCCAGTCACTCTGTCGCTACCACTTGCCTTGTGCCTTACTCACAGCAGATGCCTGGGCAGCGCAGTGCGCTGTGGTGCACACTGTGGTCTGAACGAGTTCACACAAGGAGCGAGACTCTGCAGCTGTGCACTGCGCTGGCTTGGCAATTCCCACACAGCACAGCTCGGTGCCAGGTAGGCTGCACACTTCTCGAGACAGGAATGGGTTAATTCATTTGGTCTTCCCATGGACACTAACATAAATGGAGTGTTAAGGTCCTATGGTACCCAAATGGGTAGGATGGGGTAGAATTGCATGCGTTGGGATGGCATGGTATGGTGAAGAGGGAAGGGAAGGGAAGGGAAGGGAAGGGAAGGGAAGGGAAGGGAAGGGAAGGGAAGGGAAGGGAAGGGAAAACTCTACCAAGTGACTGACACTTCCAGTTGTATCACAATGTGTTGTTCCCTTCTTCTTCAAGATGATTCCACCATTTTCACAATATTCTCCTCCAGCCTCAGACTAGATGTGCTCACTCTGCCTTTACTTTTCAAACCATGTATTTGGATTCACCTGCTTCATGGCTGTTGCTTTTTGCTTCTGCACAGGTTCTGCCAAGGGCTTTGCTGACATTGTCTAAAGCGAATTTTGAGCTAAGAAAGATCTGGTAAGCAGGCAAGAGGTTGAAAGAGAGGCAGAGCATAGGCAGGTACACTACAAGCTGCTAGCCCATGTTATCATCACAGCGTCTTGTCTCTTGGCTCCCCTGCCGAGAACGCTACAAGCACGCTTGTTCGTGACACCTGTCAGGCAGTGACAGCAGCTACCTGCGAGGAACTCCCCTAGGTGTTGATTTTTAGTGACTGAACAGTCACCAATCTGGACCACTAAAGGCTTGCTCCAGCCTGCTGGCAAACTGGTGGGGAAAATCTCATTGAGTTCAGGGAGGTTTGGCTTCAGTTTCACAGAGAACAGCCTGAAACTGAAACTTCAGATACATAAAACCCCATCCATGCGGTAACTACTGGGAAACTGTACTAAAAGGGATAGATTTGAGCCTCAGTGAACAGACTAAATCACCCATTTAAATTAGCAAGCAGGAGAGCTTAATTTTAAATATTAAATCAAAACTTCTTTTCCATTTATTCTTTTTAATAATTTTCCCTAAAGAAAGGTTGATACTCATCAAGCCGTAACCAGTAAGATTCTGTTGACTTAAAACCACATACAGCCCGTCTACTAACTTCTGTGCTTACAGCAGACAGTTTTATCTACACATACTTACTTACAGCTTTACATGCTTTTATTAGGTTTTGATCATTTAATTTTTCTATGCTGGAAAATGGTGAATTATGCATTTTTAATTTTTTATAGGATGACTTTTTCTTTAGAGTTGATTCACATCAGGCTGCATTAGGATGAAATTTGAATCCACTAAAATGTCTACAAACACTGTTTTATTACACTCTTAGTTTATTACTTAAATAAACCACCTTAATTGCAAAACAGAAAATAAAAGGTAATATTAAACAAAGGAAGTTATACCAGTGGCTAGTGGGTTAAACAGGTTGTTCCAGGACATCATATACCCCAACATTTTAGATCTGCTGGATCTTGTCCTCTCATCCTCGTTTTCCTCATAGACCAGAGGAGAAAAACAAGCTTGTCTGCTTTTTCCAAACCTTATTCAGTTTCTCAACTTTGAATGAGCAAGTCTTTGATTCTAAGTTGTTGAATAAACTAAAATGGAAAAAATAGTCGTCCTCTACTCACGGAAGAGCTATTGCTCTCAAAAGTGGATTTAGCAGTTACCAAGCTTTGGTTCCAGGTGCTTAAGCAGTGGTTCGGTTCAACTTTCTCAAATGTTTTGGCAGGAAGCATGTGTAACTTGATATTTAAAACAAAACAAGACAAAAAGCAGCTTTTTATCAAATATACTAAGCTTCATTCCTAATACAGATGGGCATTGTTCCACATTTAATTTTAAATAGCTCTATTTCAAAAGAGAGAAAATGTATTTAACTTACATTTTTTTTAAATTATTAAAAGTTCGTCACTGAAATTGTGTGTTGTCTGCGACAGATGTTGAGAATAGTATGAGTCTTACCTTCCCTGCCCAGTGACCAGACTACTTTAAGCTGCCACTAGGAGACTGTGGGTGGCTTACGCATCACAAATCACTGCCCCAGAGACAAAGTTTCCAGCTGGGAATTACGAGCTCCCCTCAGGATGGACAGAGCCGTCAGAACAAGCACGTCCCCCATTCCTTTTATCCTCCTCCACCCACCCCTGTTTTTCCTGTTACGATCACCAGGGAAGTCTTTCCATACTGTTGCATGACTGAAGAAAGAACCTGGAAAATATGAGCAGAGCATAAATTGATGTTGAGATGCCTGCTCAGATTGGCAAGGCACCTGAAACAATAGCTTGAAGATTCCCCCTCCTGGCCCCTCTGCCCACCCCAGGCAGGAGGTCTAATCCTGTGGGAAAGGGGCAGCCTCTCCCTGTGGGACACTGTGGAAAAGGTTGACACACGCTGCCCCACAAAGTCGTTAACATTGTTCTATTTTACTGCCAGTTGGCATTAATTAGCTCGCTACTGTCCTCTTTCTGAATCGTCTCAACCAAGGAGTCTCTGTTAGTGATTTATACTTGGCACTTCCCTGATAAAAGTTTTTCCACTCTAATACAGCTTGAGTAAGACTCCTCTTTTCTTCATGCCAGCTTCAGTGAAGTGTCTCACCTTCCTGTTTCTGCCTCTCTTGACACTAAATGCCATGGGAGAGGCAAATGGAGGATCTTTGTGCCAGTAGTCTGTCCGCTGCTCTTACATCACTAGTGCTCACTCTGTCATCTTGCCTGGTGGTGGCAAACATGTCACCATTAAGAAGAATTGCTTTGGGGTCAGATCCTCCTAACCTCCATCTTCACTGGCTTCAGCGGGATGAGGCTGTGTTATGCCAGCTGAGGATCTGTTCCTTCAGGAAAACAAGGCCTGTCGGAAAGACTGCACAGGAAGGAAAAACAAGGTTTCTTAAAAGGTTAGCTAACACTGCTTTAGCTAAAGCCCGCCACAGCCCAGTTTCTGGAGGCTTATGACACGTAAATCTTGGATTAACTCGATATTCAGTAGAGCTTTGCAGACTACTCGTAACACTTTCCAGTTCAATTAGGCCTCTCATGAGCCTCTTTTCAGAGTTCCTCCAAAGCTCTGGATATCCTTCTCCAGTGTGGGATTTCCAGGAGACTCATTATGAGCAGGACACTAATCTGCTCCTCCACTGTGTAGGGAAGGGAATCTCAGAGATGGCGTCCTACAGCACTTGATCCCTATTTCCTCCTGAGGATAACGTCCTGGTGGAGACACCAGTGTGCAGCCATTTCAGCCCAGACCCCAGTATTTAACCATTAGGAACATTCTGGCATCAAGTTCTCACTGGTGTTTTTCAGTGGAAGAATATATCCTAGCTCCTAAATTAACTCAAGCAGATGAGGCAGTATGGAAAAGCACTGCTGTCAGTCATTGCTCTCCAGAAGTTTATATCTATCTCAGAAACCATGACAGAGAGAAAGCCAGAAGCTCAGCCTGGTAAGGAACCATGGTGAAAGTAATGGTGGAAACTAAAAAGCCGCATTTTTAGTTTCCATGTTCACTCTCTTAATTTGTTTTAATGCCTGAGAGGTCTTCTGTTTGCAACTCAGTGTAGGCTTCTGGCTAGAAGAAACCATCAACCATGTCTGACTGCCTCCAAGCAGGATGGAAACAGAAAGGTGCGGAGGGAAGATTAAGATCAAATCCCCGAACATAAAAGGAAATTTAAAGCAAAAAATTGAAAAGTGGAACGGCATGCTTCATCTCTATCATTGATAAAATATTTTGCAATCCTGGAAAACTTAATAGCTTCTTTGGCATAATCTTTATGACCTTAAAGGGGTGATAAGGAAGGCAATAAAAAACTGTTTCTGAAAGGTTATGCGTTTTCCTAGTCAACTCAGTTTTTCCTTCTCACCTCCAAGGCTAACATTCAAAAGGAAGCTTGGCACATATGGGCTGTGTCGGAACTTGGAAGCTGTTTATTTAGCTTCTCCCAAGATACTACCTATGCAACCTTGCCGAGCAGAGCGAGAAAGGGAGCCCTGTGGAGTGGCAACGGCGTCTGAAAAGTGGAGGGCGCATAACTCAAACTGCTCAAGTTTATTAAAACAAAATAGGTCAGTGGAGTTGCCCAGAGGGTTACGTAAGGCGGAAAGTAGCACTCCACAGGAGAGGAGAAGGGAGCCTGTTAAAAAGCAAACCCACTCCAGTTTGTTTATGGCCGAAGATAACTGCCTTGTGGTGTGTCTGTTCTCCATAGCTGACAGAGTAAATCACACTCTTTATCTCCACGGCAGATGAGAATTTGGACTGGGCTGTTGTTTTCTGAGCTGCGGATTAAAGCAAATGGGGCTGTTATTTATTATTATGACTAGCATTATTTTTTTCTTCCTGCGATCCCTGCATTTCAGTCTCTACATAAGGAATTTCATCACTTGCCAACAGTTTGCTTGCAGGGAATGTTAGGGATCATAACAACAGTAAGGATAAAAGCTTGATCCACTTGAGAAGGGTATATAAGAAACATGGATTGGCAGCTGTGTACAGGCAACGGAAATGGGCAAATGTGCTTTGGGATCCTGCAGAGCAAAGCTGGGAGCGGACACTCTCACCCCGGCCTGGAGGTCAGCACAAAGGCTGATATGACATCTGGGAACGTGGAAGTGCCCCGTGGCCTGCCAATACACCAATACACAATAGAGAGATGGGGGCTGACCTCTTCTCCCTTGTGACAAGTGATAGGACAAGAGGAAACGGGTTCAAGTTACGTCAGGGGAGGTTTAGATTGGATATTAGGAAACATTTTTTCACTGAAAGGGTTATTAAACATTGGAATAGGCTGCCCAGGGAGGTGGTGGATTCACCATCCCTGGAGGTGTTTAAAAAAAGGGTAGATGGGGCACTTAGGGACATGGTTTAGAAGTGGCTTTTGTCAGGGTAGGTTAAAGGTTGGACTTGATGATCTTAAAGGTCACTTCCAACCTCAGCAATTCTATGATTCTATGATTCTACCTGTCCCAGCACCACAGCCTCCCTCTCTTCTGCCTGCTCCTCCTGTGCCAGAAACCCAGCTTCATATCTTAAACACCACCCGCTCTGTCCTGGCTCCCCGGCCTTTGGCATAGACGGGGCAGAGGAGGCAACTCTGCAAGACACCCTGCAGCTCCCACATCTCAGTGAGGGTACCCTCAGTTTTGGGTATCCAAATCCCAAGCCGCTAGTATTGTCAGTATTCATCCTTCAGAACTGGAAGCCTGTTGTCCCTTTTCATGCCTCCTCCTTGGTGCCTGTGATACATTCCTCCGTCCTTTCTGCAACCTTGTCTCGGTGACAGGGCAGAGGCGCTTGTATTGAGAGCTCTCCCCAAAGTCCGGCAGAAGCCAGGTCTCACTGAAGATCATACAGTCAGAGAACACCTGATATCACAGGAAGCATCAACACTATTTTTCATGTTTTCATGACTGTAAGAATGAATAAGAGTTCTCTGCTTGTATTCAGACTGTCTGACCCAACGACACCCGCCACCTACTGAATGGGCCACAACCTAGGAAGCTTCTTGGCAGCTTCAGAAACAGGTCCCTGGGAAGAAACATGGACCAAATGCCATTGAGCCATTTGCTGAGAGGTGGTCAGAGAAACAAAGGAGCTTTTTCTTCCATGGGAAAAAGCTGAATCATCAAAACCCACATTCTTCATAGGGGCACATCAGTTTTCATGACATCTCCAGGAAAAAGTTTCTCTGATGCAGGATAGAAAGCAGGGCTGGATCTGCTCAGCCGTGTGCTCTGAGCGAACACCTGCATGCTAGAGAATAGCTGGAGGGGACAGCAGGGAAGGTGTCTCTCCCTGTGTAATTTTTGCAAGATGTATTTGAAAAGGCCTGGGTTCATCCCACATCAGAATAGCAGTTCTGACACCCTGCAAACTTCTGTACATGAGGGCTCAGGTCTCCCAGCCAGACTGACGGTTTGCATTCTCTTATACCTCATCGGCATCCTTCCAGCTCACTAAACAGCAGCAGCATCTGTGCCATACGTCAGGGTCACATCCCTACAAGGACAAAATGCCCTGGGATAAGACGTGAGCCCTCTCCTCCAGTCAGAGCACGGCTTCCTCTCTTTCTTGCGCAGAAACTTTCATCAGCCAAACTCTGCCATGCCAGCATGGAGCCAGCTCTCAGTGGTGAGAGCACTGGCTTTCTATGTGCTACACCAATTTACCCCAGTGAAGGACCTGGGCCTGTGGAGCACAGCAGGGATGCGCCTGCCCCAGCACTAGCCCTTTCTGGAACAGGCCCACAGAAGCCCTGCAAGGTCCTATCCCGACCTGCCAGAAATGCGTCAAGCTGCTGCTGCATTATCCACCTGGAACATGAACACTGCTCTTTAGGGGCACTCTCTTCCCCTGGCAGGTCTGGCCCTGTCTCACAGGCCCTTGCTGCTGGGTGAAATGCATTTTCTTTTGGCACACAGATGCCTTTGTTCAGCTGGCTCTGCTCTTTTCCAGGGATCATCCACAGCCCCTGCAGCTCTCACTCTGAGCTCTCTTCCTTTATGGTGCCCCTGAAAGTGTGGCCTTTTCTGGTTCATTTACACCAATTCAAAAGGGACCTGATGTGTATTTTTTTCAGTGGGCCAGGCTTTGGCAAAGTGGAAATCCTCCTCTGGTGTGGCAGCTCTGTTCTCCTAACAGGTAGCCATTTCTGTGACTAGTAGAGATATTCATTCCTCCTTGCGTGTGACTGGGAGCCTTAATTCCTGGGAGGGAAGAGCACAGCGTGACTTGTATGGTCCACAGTGTTACAGGCCTTTCAAACTCTGCATTTCCTACTCCAGCTTCTCGCTGGCTCTAAGAGGCCAAAATTTAAAGCAGGTCTGTGCTCTAGCGAGTAACTGATGTAATTACGCTCACTTGTTACAAGGGGAAGCTTTCACAAGAGGGGGAGGCGGTGGCCCCACGCCAGGAGGTGTGTCCCCGATGACAAGCTGCAGAGCCAATCACAGCCCTGAAAGATCATCACATTCATACAAAAAAGAAAAGAAACCGCCCCAGGGTATTTATATTGAGGAAGAAGAAAAAAAAAAAAAAAGAAAGAAAAAAAAAGAGTTGGCAAAGAAAGAGAAAAGGAGACTGAGAACCTGCAACTTTGTTAACTAACTCCGCAGCTGAATTCAAAAAGGCCAGGCTGGTCCCCCTACAAATCTTGCTTCCCATCCCCTCCCCTCTCTCAAAGCATCTCTGGAAGTCTGTCTCTAAGCTGGAGTGAAAAGTTCAGCTGCTTGGAGTGGTCCTTCTCTCCTCCTGGCAGGCAGCCTGCGGGGCTGCCTACCCTGCCTTGAGCTGAGCTGGTCCTCAGACAGGCCGGGGAGGGCAAGCCCCAGCAAGGCAGCGTGGGCAGTGGTCCCCCAGCAGCCATCTCTTGATACCGGCAGGGCAGGGAGCGGGACTGGCCAGGAGCCCCAATGATTAATAATTACCTTTACAGCACCCAGCACGACGGCGTGGGCTCCCAGCTCCCTGTATCTATGTTGAACAGCTGGGGAAAGAGAAGGCAGGTTTAGCTTTAACCAAGGGGTAAACGGTCAGTGTTCACAAATGCTGAACCACCAAAAAACAGCCAGCCACAGGTTATTTGTTTCACTTACACAAGAGGACCAAAGGATGAGGGGGCCCATTGCAGCCTGGAAAGCCTGTTTTCTGCCACTGGCCTGTTGGATGAACCGGGGCAGGGGGGCGGGAAACGCTTCCTCTCCCTGAGCTGTGTTTCTTTCCTGCCCGCCCTTTCTGCTGCCTTTTTCTGTTTGGACTGCCCGTACCCCGGAGTACAGACTGTCTCTGACCGCGTTTGCGTGGAGCCTCGCACAATGGGGCGGTAATCTAACCTCAGTGCGAACAGACTGCCATTAATAATAATAAAAATGCCCATCACACCACCCTACAGCGGCTGTGGACAAGGGACAAGCAGCACCAGGCCCGCTCCCACCAGGGGCCTGTTGGTGTCCCCTGGGCAGCCCGCAGCCCTTCTCCTCCACCACCCTTGTGCTTTGCCGGGAGGTGAAAAGAAAAAGGGTCCCTTCCCCGCCCGGGGAAAAACCCCCAGCCGGTCTCCGAGGCCCGGCCACACGGCGCCGAGGAGGGCCCCGAGGGGAGCCGCCGCCTCGCAGGGCCAGGCCGGGCCGGGGCCTGGGCCGGGGCCTGGGCCGGGCCGGGCCGGGTCGGGGCGAGGCGCGGGGCTGCCCTGCCACCTGCCGGCAGCAGGGGCTCCGTGCGGGGCCGGCGGGGGGTGAGGAGCGGCGGGAGAGCCCACGGGCCTGCGTGGGAGACCTTCCCCGGGCCGTGAGCTCCATCATCCGCAGGCCCTGCTGGAGCCGCGAGCCGGCAGGGCAGGGGTTGGGCCCGCTGGGGAGGGGAGGCCGGCCTGCCTTGCCTCCATGCCGGCTTGGACACCATGTACGTCCTCGCCCTCTGTGGCCTGGGTCAGAGCCCGAGGGCCTCCAGGGCTACTCCTTCAGTTGCCCGTGGCCATCCAACCTGCTGGCCCACAGAGCTGCCCGTGGAGGGCCAAGGCACTGGGGCAGGCGGTGGCCAGGAAGCGGCATGGCCCACCTCACGCTGCGGAGGCGGCAGCGAGGAGAAGGCTGAGTTTTCCTCTGCGATCCTTGGTAGTGCTGTGCTGTCAGCCTTGGCTCTTTGTTCCCTCTCCTCCCCACCTACCGTACAATCGTCTGACTGTTTCAGGCACGCATGGCTCTGGCCACTCAGCCCCTCCCCTTGCAAAAAACACGAGACCAAAGAAACTCCTCTCCCATCCGCCTCCGATGAAAGATGGGGAGGAGACCTTTCCCATGGGGTACTGGGCTTTCAGTGTCAATTCTCTATGGGGCTGTAGTATCTCTCTGGCTCTGACCCAGGCAACGGGTTTCTGTTGCCAGCTGACCATTCTCTGGGGGCTGCGCTGTGCGGTCGCCTTGGGGTGGGCAGCAGGGCTTCTGCTGAAACACTGAAAGACTTGGGGGTGGGGATGGGGGAGAGCAGAATGGGCACTTCCAGGTCGACGCTTTCAGTCCAGCCAGAGGCCTCGGGGACAAATTGCAGTGCCTTCATTGCCATGGGCGATAGCCTCAGTGGAAAGGTGTGGGCTCAGACCAGAGGCACCCACCTTGTAGAAGCTCAGGAGAGAGCCCTTGTTGTGGGGCAGCCATGCCAGATGTCAGGCTTGCTGTCACAGACACTTGTCCTTTGCCGAATGTGGTTCTCTGACCATCACCACCTGCCCTTGTCCTGCAGTCCCATTTCTTCCTTTCCACTAGACTTTCAAGCTGCCTCCCTTTAGCATCACTCCCCCCCTTCTCCTCACCCTGACTCTACAGCTCACTCTGTTTCTCACTAAAGACCACCCATTGCCATGGTAACATTGCGTCTTACAAAGTTGTCAAGCAGACACAAAGATATGTTTCTCCTCTGCTTTACAGCCCCCCTCCCCGCCATCCCAGTTAATAGGCCAGGACTTTGCCTATAGGGAGGAGGTGGAGGGCCCTTGCATTTCATTTTCAGTGTGGAGGAGAGGTTATTCCAACCCCTTTGCTCCAAAAGTGCTGAAGCCTGTGGCCACCGGGGGGAAGGAGCTGTCATTCATGGACCACCTGAAAGTCCTTGAGGGGCAATAGTGCCGCAGGCGGATACTGGTAGCACAGATACTGGTAACACTGGCCCTACGTAGGGGAATAGCATCTGCCAGTTAGAGGGGACAGGCCCATGGAAGACTTAAAAGGGGGGAATTCAGACACACATTTGATCCACTGTAAACAGAAAATATCTCTGCTGTGATCTTGTTCTGTTGCTACCTCCTCGAGCAGCTCTGGTTCTCTTCTCAAAATGATTTCTTCAGCTTATGGAGATGTAGCTAAGTGGCCTGTCTCCAGGACTGCTGGCACCCCTTGCTGCCACAGCTACACCATGAATAGTGTTGGTACTACTACGTGACAGTACTGGCACTGTCTAATTTAAATCTACCCTAGGTACATCCATGGTTCACTGCAGCTGTGGCTATGACTGCACTGTAGACAACAGCTTCTACTTGTCAATCTCTTGCTGACTTTTCTTTCCCTTCCCTTCTCTCTTATATACATCGCCTTCTCCTCTCTTGATGGATCTGCCCCAGGCCTTTGCAACTGTGAGTAAAACCTTTCCTTCTTCCTCCTCCTCGTGGCTTTTCTGCTCTTTCACTTTGGCCATGAAGTTCTGTCTGCTTGAAACCAGTGAAGGATCCCTCACATCCCGTTCTCCGTTTGTCAGTCTGGTCCCTCCCAATTTATCGTTTTTATTGTATAGCTGCCATACCAACCTGTCACATCTCTTACCTTCCTTTAAGTACTCCACTATAAGTCTTCACCTCTTCCACAGACTCACCTCCCCTGAGTTATCTTACTGCCATCACCTGAACTTTCTGCCCTCCCCAGTCTCTGCTTCATCTCTCCGAGATGTTTGTCTAGAGGTGGGGTTGTAGCCACAGTGCAAAACCTTGGGCCACTCTACTGGTGTCAAGTACTGTGACGTGCTACTGTAGTGCATCTGTGCCGGGCTTTTGCACCGCAGCTGTGCAGCAGAGCTTGGTGTGAACGTCAGGAGCTGTTTGCAAATGTGCTGCTGAAACTGCTGACTGCCCCAGAGCGGGAGTATATTTACAGCACCTGAGCGCTGCCTTTGAACATATATATTCAAAGCAAAGGTGTTAAAATAAAGTTTTTAAAAGGCAGCTGGCCTAAGGAGAAGAAGGAATGGTATCAATAACAATTATGCTTTGGCGACTCTGAGAGACAAAATGGCATATAAAGGAAAGGAATTTTATCTCCTAATAACTTTTGCAGCAAATGGGAGAATCTGGAAATGGTGCTGCTAAAATGAGGAAAAGCAATAGAAACTGTTCCTGATATACACACCTGGATGCATCCCAATATAAACAACATATTTCAATAAAATAAAAATAAACATGTAGGCAGTTCCAGGCTTTAATTATCTTTGACAAACTCCAATGTCAAAGTTTCTCTGACCGACTGCAAATTTTGCGTCTTCCTGAGCATGAATGAGTATTAGGAGGAAAATTATGGTAAATGAGGCTGTAGCAACAACGGACTTTCCCAGAGGCTGAGAAAAGTCCATAGAGAGGAAAATCTGCCAAGACAGAAGTGCAAAGGCACCCCTGACCCTGCTGCTCTCGTCCCTACGTGTTCCTTCCCCAGTGAGGAAAACTGTAAACTCAGCAACACCCATGACAATCAGCAGGGTCAAATCCAAACATGAATTTTGTTTGCAAGTCAGAGCTTGGCCTAAATCCTTCTATGGTCCACCCATGTTCCAGCCATTGTTCTAGTCCAAACGTTTACCAGCACTCTGCCCTTGTCTTCTGCTTATTCTCTTGGTCCTTTTCTCTAACTTTTATTTCCATTCCAATTTTTCCTGGAGGTCTTGCCAATGCTCCACCACAGTATGTCAGGAGCATCCACTCCATGCTAATTTTACAGTCACGATCCTTTCATTACTGTCTGGTCTCCTTTACTCTGGCACGAAGGCTGGAGTCCTGGCCTTCCTGCAAAACTCAGGCATTGGCACGCCAGTTCACCTCTACCAGGGAGTGCTCCTCCCATGGGGTCTTATTGGAATACCACGCCTTAGGCGCAGAGTTCTGGTAAGCACCTTCTACCCTCCCTGTAGTCACAGGACAAACACAGACTTCAACAGAAAGCAGGACAGAACTTAGGTGACCTGGATGTTTCTCTGGATGTTCAATCTCTCTCCGCTGACTATAAAGGAAAGCCAAGGCTTTATGCACCCCCCATCTTGTGTTAAGTGGAATGAATTCAAGTCTTTCTGAACACTCTGTTATTTTTCCATTGTAGCTCTTCTTCCTCCCTAACACCAGATAGGCCACAATCCCGTGAGGAAAGCCTCCCAAGAAACAGGATATCTTTTCTCCCTATCCACAGGCCATCATTTAGCTCTCTAGCCCAGCTAGAGTTCAGATAGCTGCTCTTCGCCCAGGGCAGTGAGGTTTGCTGTGTTAAGCTATAGCTACTGATTTTTAGGCAGGACATACAGGACCTGTATTTAATCCAGGTGGCTTCTCTTCCACCACTCCCCAGCTATAAATTCCTTGGAGTAATCCTTATTGCCCCAGACTTCTAGGATACTTCTTGCATGCACATAAGACAAGCCTATGTCATGCACTCTCAGCCCGGATGTCACGGGCCTCTTCAGCAACAGCAAACCAGCACAGTTCCAGTGCCTCCAGAGAGGCTGTGCTGATTTACACCAGTTAAGGAGTCAGCCCCCTTGAGGTAATGCCAGCCCTTAACTACATAGCACAGATCTTCTGGGCTGCTTGGAAGGATCACAGTCCCTCTTGGGCAGCCTTTTTCACTTCTGATTGTTTTTGAAATTGTTATGGCTGGAGGAAAGTCGCCATTATAAAAAGGCACATACTACCCATAATATTCTCCCTAGCTTTGACAAGCTTGCCCCATCCTGTATTGCTCCTCCAAGCTCTCAGCCATGACAAGACACTTTGGCCCCTGTCTCAGCCTTTTCCGAGTTACCCTGGGAATCTGCAGAGCTGCTGGGCAAGGAGCAACATAAAGCATTTAGCCGTCACTAGGCAAAACAGTCTGTCATGCTCCGGAGGAGGGAAACCATTCAGCTTGTGTGGGGTGGCACCCCCAAGCATGGAGAGGCTGAACGTCCAGCACAGGAAAACCTGCTCAGAAGAGCGGTGTTTAAAGGCCAGTGACTTCCTGATCACCTCCTCCTATCCTGTATCACTGACTTCCCCAGAGCTGCCTCTCCTCTCTGCCTTTCCTTCTCCTCTTATGCACAGGCCAGCAAAAGGCGGCGGTCTGTCCGAGAGTTAATTCAGTAAATTGATCATCCAGGCTAGGTCAGATCATACCTGTTTCCTGAGCACAATTTTTATTGGCTTGTAAAATAATCATTTGGCTTGTTCTGATCTCAGTGGCAGGTGCATCTCTGAGCAGCATGAAAAGATTTCAACGGCGGGATGTGATACTGCTTCTTCTATTCTCCTCTTCACACTGAAAAAGGCCAGAAAGATCCTGTCTGTTCCTAGGCATAATCTCTTCAAATACCTAATTAGAATTTATATAGAAAATTGAGACTTTTCTGGAGGTGCACAGCAGAACAGCAAGGAGTGACAGAACAAGTTGTAGTAAGAAAAAATATAATTAGGTATTAGGAAACATTTTTTCACAATGAGGGTGGTCAAACACTGGAACATGCTGTCCAGAGATTGTGTAACATCCAGCCCCAGAGATCTTCAGAGGTCAACTGGACAAAGCCCTGAGCAACGTGATTGAGCTCTGAAAGTGGATCTAACATAAAGATAGGCTGTGCTTTGAGCAAAGGCTTGGGCCAGATGACCTCCAGAGGTGCCTTCTAACCTAAATTTTTATATGAGTTATGACTCTGCAATTGCAGGAGCCAACTGTGCTTCCCTCTGTCACAGTCCCCTGTACAGCACCTTCAAAATCTTCTCTGCCAGTTCATGCTGTCTCAGTCTTGAATCGCTTGGGGACCCTCATTAGAGAAGTCCAGGTGACTCCCAGCAAAGTGTAAGCTTAAGAGACTGTTCTGAACAGTCTCCGTTACACACCCTCAAACCCAGAGCCTGGATTGATGGCATGTCCTGCACAGGGAAGCACCATGCGCGCCATTCTGCCCGTGCAGGCAAGTCTCTTCAAATGCATGACGATACCATCCCTGGCTCCATGGTACTCATTCCCCTGCATGACCATGCTCCCCTCCCGTAGCAGGAAGCCTGATAGAGAGCAGAATGAAATTGCTGATTTAACACAAATATATAAATTACTGTCCCTCCTCCTATGCCAGGACACTTGCAAGGCATTTAGGTAACATCCTGTCCTGGTGAAGTCCTGTGGCAGTGTAGCATTGATATACCTAGAGGCTCTTCCTCACAGGAAAGAAACAGTTAACACTTGGGACACCAGGCCCCAGAGCCACCTCAGCACTCTCAGGATTATTTCGGAGGGACACTCCCCGAGGGTGAGAAAGTAGAGGGGAAAGACAAAGGCTAAGAGCCCCATAAGCTTCTGCTGGACATGTAGAAAATCCCTCTAGGTTTGCTCTTTGCTGTTGCCTAAACCTACTCCTCTTTCTTACTCCTCCTGCTCTTCAAAAAGGAGCCAGATCACCCTAGAGAGTGATGACAGCCTACAACCCAATGTGCCTAGGTTTTGGAATCCCTTAGGATCACCTTTTGCTTAGGTTGCCATGCTGCAGAAGGAAATTGCTGCCCTCTCCTCAGTGTTTCCAGAGCACATGCATCTGGGAGCAGTGGTAGAAGAGACAGGAGAGGCAGGGAGTGGCAGAGGCTTGAGAGGTACCTTTGGTGTGGGAAGCAGATACCACTTGGGGTTTGGACATGGACCATTCCATGCAGATGAACACATATCTACGTATTTATACGTACATTCCATTTTTCCATGTTCCTGTGTTTCCCCACTGCACCCAGCATCCTCATGGAAACTCTGTGTGCCGTTGAGCAAGCAATACAGACCCAAATGAACTCATGTTGGCAACTGGTAGAGGGTCAGAAACACCTAACCAGCTTTCTCCACAGAAATTGCCATTCAGCCACTGACTTCTCAATGTGATCCCCAGGGAGATTTATAAAATACTTTCAAAGGATGAGCTGGGAGCTAGAATTCACAGTCCCTCCGGACGGTAAAACTCACGGACTCAGTAAATGCACTGTTTTATGACACAGTACTGTTTATTCCTCACTACTTCTCATACCTCACCCTTTCACAGGTGCTAACCACCTTTTTCTCAAACTGCCCAGTTGATTACCAAACCCAAACTAAACTCAAAACATTTGTTCTCAGCCAGTGCTTAGCAGGAGCTTGCTGTTTGTGGTTCAAAATTGTAAAGGAGGCTTTTGTGCCTGAAAGTTTTCCCAATTTTTTTCAGATTATGTCATTTGATCAAAAGAAATCGCCCCTCCTTACAAGCCTCGTCTGCTTCAGAGCTCTTAGGGCTCGGTGGTTGCAGCAGTGTTATTGCTAGCGCCACGAAGAAGCTGTGCTCGCCAGAGGACCCAACGTGACTCATCTGCTGAAGAAGGCAGATGAGTGAAGAAAACCCTCAATTCATGATAAGGGCCAAAATGGTAACACAGGCAGAGATGCAGACACAGGGTGACAAGGCAGCAGGTGACTAGGGCAAAGGAACTGCTTGCACCTCGTGCGACTTGGGAAAACATGTACCATGTGGAGGGAAGTGCTTCGGGAAGTGCTTCAGAAACAAGGCTCTTGGCCTTTTCCATCCAGCCCTCCCCCAGCTAAAAGTGATTGTGATGGGAAAAGAAGATGGCACAAATGGCCAGAAAGAAGGAAAAGATCTCTTGGATACTATGAGGCTGGAGAATAAAAAGGAGCGGCTGAAAGTGGTGCCACAAGAGATCTGAAGTAGCGTTACAGGGCCTGGGTGGCATAAATGAGCTGCCTGGACTGGTAGTGCTGTGGGATGCAATCTATTTAGATGTGACAGAGATCAGAGCAGGGGTGATGCTTCCCATTCAGGGCTTTTCCACACGCCGTGGAATACCAGCAGATACTAATTGGAAGTTTAATGGCTAGAGTGAGATGAGCGTGCACACACACATATAATAAAGCGGGAGAAAAATCAGAGTTGGTGTCTGCTGTGAGCATGCACAGCTCAAAGAAATCAATAAATTCCCGCCTAGTCACACAACACTAATGGCAAGGTCCCAGTGCTCAGTGGCCATGGAGGATTTTAATTACAGTTCCCACATGTCTGCTGGGAAATGCACAATGCTAAACACCAGCCAGCAGGGACTTTCTCGAAGAGCTTCAATACCATTTTCTGTTTCAAAGCGCTGGAGAGACGTGTTAGGCTGATAGCTCAGTAAACCAGTAATGGGATATGGAGCCTTTCACCTCGGGGTCACCTTCTAGTGACCCGTGGTTATTACCATCTGATTGCTGTTGCCTGTGTGAAATGAGGTGAGGAGCTTGGACCGGTTCCTCATGGCCAAGTGCCTCTATTGCACAAAACCCACCGCTGCTGTTGGTGCTAATTGGCCCCCCTGGTTGTCAGCCTCCACAGAAGGCCAGGGCGCTCTGGCTTCCTGCTCCCTTCTGGGGGCATCCCTGGTGAGGCATCAGCCCAGTGCCCCCAGGGCTGGAGCTGGGATGGTTGGGTGGGCTGGAGCTCTGTGAGGGTCTTTTCCCGGTAGGGAAGGCTCTCTGGGAGGAGGATGATTCCTGGTGCAGCGAAGAATTAGGAAGGGCCGTCTCCTTTAAGAAAGGGAGAAGCCCCCCTTTCAGCAGGCTCTCCCAGCTGACGCACAATGGCATGCCACCTCCTCGACTGCACAGAAATGATAATCAGAGGTTCAGCAAACAGGAGAGAAAGAGAGCTGCTCCCTGCCCTCCCGCCCCCCCATCGCATGACTCGTGTCACACGAGATGAGGTGGCAGATGGGTCGTCAGGGCCGCACTGGCTTTTTTAACCCCTTCCTCCCCCTCCCAGCGTGCTCCCAGAGGGGTGTGTAGAGGGACTGGCAAAGGGAGGAAGCCCTGGTCCAGAGGCTGGTTTTACCACGGCGGGGAGTCCAAGCTGTTCACGTGGAGGGCCATGCTGTATCATGTCAGTATCACAGCATTACACCAGTTGCTTGTTTAAGAGATCATATCTGAGCTGAGATATTCGGATCCACCCCATCTCAGTCAGCAGCTCTTCCAGGCTCCCACATCCAGACGGGGAGATGTATCCGAAAGGGAAGGGGGAAGTCGGCACGTCACAGAGGGATGGAAAAAAACAGGATGAAAGCACCTTCCTGTCCAGGAGCTCCGTCTGCTTTATTTTATGGGCATTATTCACACAGGTTGGCAAGGAAAAGTTTGCTCTCTCCCCCTCCACCTCAGCATAAACTGCCAGCATCTGCTTAGCCAAGTAAACTTCACTGGCCCAACCCCTACAAGGCAGTGCTACCTCTGGTGCAGGGGGAAAGCCTGTGTGAATCCTTAGGGCCTTTTGCCACCTGTTTTCTTCCAGGATACTCTGAACTCCAGCAACTTGAGGAATGGTTTCAGGAGGATGCTCCGATCCGGTACCTGCCTGTCCTTGGTGGCTTCTTTTTTCCAGCTGTGATATGTTGTGTCAAAAAGAAAGAGCCTGGAAATCCAAGCTGAGCTCTGCTACTGATTACATTGCCTCAGTCCAGTCCCATTACCCCTGGTCTACAGGGACCTGGAGTTATGCCACTGTTTATTACCAGGCAGTATTAACATTAGAAATAATCGTTCCTGGCACAAAGGTTAGGGAGGAGTTGGGGCATCTTCAATGGATTTTGCAGCATTTCCAGCATTCTTTGGGAGTGTGGTATTGTTGATCTGTTGTGTCACATTTATTATGCGCGTGCTGCTTGTACTCGATCCCTTTGGCACATTTCAAAAGGCCACACCATGCAAAGGGATGCTGCTCAGGAGGAGGCCATGTGTGCTCTGTTAACGCAACCAGTGCTTTGCATCTGGAGATGTGTTCGGTATACCACTGTGAGCCATGTTTTCGCAATGCCAGCACCATCCAGAGCTGCACAGCTTTACTGTTGCCTTTGCACCTGCCTTGCAGCCCCCCCACTAGCCCAGCCCTAGCCCCGCAGCTCTGCCCTGTGCCTTGCTCCCGCCCCGCCATAGCCCCTGCTGTGCCCTTCTTCCATCTCTGTCAAAGCCCTTTTTTCTCTACAATCCTATAATTTTATTCCATTGCAAATTCTTAGTCTTTACAAAATTAATGCATTGCAGTGGCCCTGTCTCTTGCGCCATCTTTCACAAGAAACACCTGGCTGACCCTGGACAAAAAATACCAATGTCAAGTGTCTGCTTAGAAGCAGAAACTCAGTAGCAAAGAGTAGGGGTCAGCAATCTTTGAAGGGCCGCATGCTGCATTGTAGTTTCCTGTCCTAAGTTACTGTGAACATGCAGTTAATCAGTGGCATCTTGCCCTCTGTGGGACGCAGCGGGTGCCCAGCTCCAGCTAAATGTTGAAATGAGGAGAAGCTGGGAGCCCTGATCTCTCACGGAGACAAGTTCAGAGTGCAGCGGGCAAAGTTTGTTGCTCACTGTGTTTGACAGCATGCCGGCAGGCTGCCCCTGCTGCCTCCCACCAGGAAAGGGCTTTTCCTCACTTTTCCTTCCACACCTGATGTTGTCATGAGATGTTATAGACCGAAAAGCTGATCCAGTCTGGGCAGGAAGGACCAGCAAGATTTTGCTATGATCCAGGACTCAAAGGCAGTGTCTGCACATACAAGATGTGTAACTTGCTTTCCTCTTCCATGCCCAGCTTCCCAGAGGTCAGCATGCAGAATGACATGCCTGACAAGGCAGAGGCTCTTCTTCATCCTTAAAAAGTTCCTAGTTCTAAGCCACTACAATCCAGATGCAGTGAGAAGTGCTGTTAATACTTGTGCATTTTCCAGAACCCAATCCATTTAACGTGCCAGTGGTATTCCTTCCCTTGTAAAAACAGACATTGCCACTGTTCATGATTCAGAAAAGACCTGTGGATTCAGGGGTCCCACCAGAGCCACCTGACGTCTGCAGGAACCTCCACGGACCTCCGTGGCCAGTGGTCTGTGCTCTGAATGAGCGAGGGTCCTGTGCTTAAGGAAAATACCGTGCTCTGTCTGTTCTTACCCACCTGCACTGGGGAAAGACCCTATCTGGGTTGAGAAAATCTGCAGACGGTAGCTCCAGCTGCCTGTAGGGTTTTCATCCCATTTTCTGCTCATGCAGCATCTCCATGAGAACTGCAAGTCCCTATCAGACCATGCCGTGCCTCGAATCAGAGCTGGAGTCAGGCTTGGCTGCTTCAAGCCGCCAGCGCTGCTGCGGGGCACGAAGCCAGGCTGGAAGGCAGCTGGGACAGCACAGCGCCGAGGGGTCAGAAGAGGAGCTGGGGGCTCGCCAGAGGAACGGTGTGTGCTGGGCACAGCCCGTGGCAGTGCCAGGCTTGCAGAGAGAGGGGAAGGTGCAGAGGCTTTCCCCTGGGCACAGCTCTGGTTCGTGGCGACGCTGGGGCAGCCTGAGCCACGCAGCAGGGCAGGAAAGACGTGCTATTGTTCTCTGGTGACAAAAAGAGCCCATGAAATAGATGCACTGAGACCCAGGTTCTTCAGGAGACAGATCGCTCCGTAGGTTTGAGCTGATCGGCAACACTCACTGTCTCTCGCCCTCCTCGCCATCCTGCTGTACATGTGTTTCAAAGGACAATTACATTTGTATTTTACAAAATACACTGCTCATAAGAGGAGAGGAAGCCACCACGCTCCCTGCCCCCACTCCTCCGGGCCCCCATTAAGCCTGTTTGCCTGTGATTTCTTCCAACTGACAGAGCCAGCCTGTTAGCAGTTAAGTTAAACAGAGCTTGTCCTGTAATAACCCCATTCAGGCTGCTAATTGGTACCAGCACCTAGTCCCTGCCTGCTCCTCGCCGCTGGCAGGGCTTAGGTCTGCAGCGCTCCTGCAGCAGCCCTGCTCAGGTCAGCAAGGGAAGGGATGTCACCTGCCGGCTTTTGCTCTGCAACGCGGACGTCCCCGTCATGGCACAGGTGGCGGTGGCAGGGGGCAGCGAGCAAGGATGGGAAAGAGCTCTGCCAGAGAAAGCAATGACCATGTCCCTGGATGCGCTCTGTTCCCCGCTGCTGTAATTGAAGACAGCAGTTGCTCTGCCTGATCTGGCCACAAAGTCATCCTAATCCTCTCCCTATGACATCACAGTGCGTTGCTGTGGAAACAATGATGACATCCCAGCATAATCACAGCAACATATGGCTTCACAGTGGGGAAGGCAGGCAAGGTACCACACGAGCTGGACACAGCTATGTGGTGGTGTTTGAACATTAGACCTTTGCAAGGTCCCATGAGGTGCCCAGCTTCCCTGGAGATGCAGCTATCGCTGCTGCCAAAATGCATCAGGGTTGTCCAACACACAGCCCTCATACAGCACCATGCACTAGGAACAATTCAAGTTAAGCAACAGGTGAAAATAAAGATCCTGGGAAGGATTGCATTTGCAGTGCTGCCCAGTCCCTTGGAGAACCCAGATGACAGGGCACTTTCCACAGCTGAAGTCAGAGCAGGTTCGTTGTTTGGTGCTCATAGTGCCTATGTTCAAATCCTTCGGATGACCTGTGGCAGTACAATACTATTTCACTTCCATGAGAAACTGTATTTTACTGCTCAAGATATTTTTAGGCATCACATTTCAGTTCCCTGCACAAAATAGGCAGAATTATTTTTGCAGTCATTTGCCTCTCAAAGAACATACTTGCTCATCTGCTCAGGGATCAGCAACACCCACTATTTGTGAGGAGCCACCCCTACTAACACATACTGAATTTCAAATATTTGCTGTCGAGTCACAGGACAAACCAAAACACCAAAAAACCCATAAATATTGCTGACAGGATTCTTTCATCAATTAAATCAACAAACAAATGCAAGGAGAGCACAACTTCGTAGTGAGTGCAGTTCAAGGAAAAGAATGAAAAGGCTGAATCTGACAGGCTGCTCATAGTGAAATATTTGTGCCACTCCTACTATTATTATTAGTCACTTGTTGTACATTTCCGAAGCGGTGAACTCATTAATCCTCACAGGGCCCATGGGAGGTGCGACAGTCATTACCCATTAAGGGAAAGCCCTCATTGTCAATGGTACCAAATGTTTTGGCTGCATGGAGGCTGCTGGAGAAGAGGATGCTCTGTACTGTTGAGAGGTAGGGCTCTGCTGGAGGGGCATGAGATCTTAGAAGTTCTTCTCATTTTGGCTGTATCCAGGGTCAAACTGGTCCTCCTGCTGCTCAGAGAGGCCTCCTTACAGTATGGAAGTGCTTCCAGGCACTGAAGGAATGACCTGTGCCTGCATCCTTCTCTCAAGGTCTTTGGTGTGATCCTGAGGGAATGGTCTCAGGTGTCTCAGGTGTCTCAGGCCCCAGACACACACAGGAGCATCTGTCAGGCCTGATGCTATTCCCAGTAACTCCTTGGGAATAACAGGGGCACAGGGTCTTTATCCTGAATCCTGACACATCTTTGTGTTGGCTCCCCAGGGGAGCAACTGGAAGAGCATCCTCATGCACAGCAGCCCTGCACCAAGGGGACCCTGCACACCCTTTGGTCCTGCGGAGCAGAGGGGGAACGCAGCATGCCTTTCCCCATCGGCATTATTCAAAGGCTGGGCTCCAAGATCCCACTCGCATGCATTCTTGGGAAGAAAAAGAAATTTCTCCGTTCGCTGCCCAAGTGCCAAGGAGTGTGTTTATGCAGCCCCCTCTGCGAGAAGAGGATTTGGTGCTGCTCACCAAACCGCCCTCATCCCCATTAGGCAGGGCTCCAAGCTTCTCCGACTCCCGGTTCCTGGGTCCTGGAGTTATCCACGGTTTGTGCAACACTCCCAGTTCTCGTGGTCTTGCTCATGGCAAACATCTGACTTCACGCGCGGTTCCCACTCCAGCACTCTAAATCATCCCGTACACGTCACACAATTGTTTAGCTCAGACCAAGCGGCCCCAGCTTTCTCCCGGCTCTGAAAGGATACTAATGATCCCTCTGTGCTGCTCTGTGGTGTGGGGACACAGCCTGGGCTCTCTGGAGGAAACATCATGCACATGAGCGTTGCTAGAAGTTAGGTGGATCCCACCTGGGAGGTACTACTCCGGAGATGGCTGCATTTTTGTATCACAGTGCATTTCAGATGTGTGATGGGATCCTTAGGAATGACAGACACCACAACTGTGGAGAAGGTAAATTATTTGTTGCAATTACTTAACCGACTTCTTAATTTAAGGAATTTTAGGAATCTCTGCTCAGGGCAGAAAGCTCAGAAATAATGCACCCTGGAGCTCCAGGGAGTAGAAGAGAAACTTGATGAATTTAGGAGCTGGCAAAGCCCTGCTGGTGTGAGAAACTGTTCAGGAGAGTCCCAGACAGCTGCATCATCTCCACACAGAAGTGGCCACTAGCCTCAGTGGTTGGACCAGAGGGAAAACAGCAGTCTGGGCTGGCTGTGAAGCGCAAAGCTTTTGGATCTGAGGAGCAGAAGCCATACAACCAGCACTTTCTATGTCTCTGAGCTAGTGGAGTAGTTTTAGGCGACCTTGATATGAAAGAGCAGTGACAACTTCCAAGCCAAATGGTTCTCATTAGTGGTTAATTTTCTTGGTGTGAGGGATAAAAGCACAGAAAGAGCTAAAGCAGCTCCCAGCGTTTGGGTGGAGGGGAGGGAATGACTACAGAGGATCACCCTTTCCCCAGGCGGTGACTCTAGAGCTTGGCACAACCCCACAGCAGGGAAAGGGGGAACTGCCAGCCCTATGCTGAGCCTGGCAGCGAGTCTAAGAGCCTGCTCCCAACCAAGAAAAAGGAGCTTAGAGATGGGGGTAGGGAAGGAGAGACCTGGCAGACTGAAAAGAAGAGCTGGGGGAGAGGACTGCTCCAGCAACCTGTAAGTGCAGCAGCTTGGGTGCACAGCAGCGTGAACATTAACATGGGCTGCAGAGAGGGGATTTGAAACCAGAGCAAATATGTATGTGCCAGAGCATCTCTGGTGAGCAAGCCTCTGCAGCTGGGGAGAAGAGGCTCCAAAGCCAGAAGAGCACATTGTGGTGATGGTAGTGTGGAGTCCTCAGGCTGTGTTGCCTCCCTGCACTGCTGTCCCAGGATGAGTGCCTGGCACCACACCTTCCAGCCTTCAGGAGCTAAACAGGGAGAGACCTGGGTGACAAGGGCATGAACACACTGGCTGTGCTTTGAAAAGCTGCATGACCAGGGCATTTCTGGAGCTTGTAGGCTTGTAGGGGTCTCCTGGTTTTCCAAGGATCCCTCAGGGAAGCTAATATGCCTAGGCTTAGAGCCGAAGTGGCAGCAGCTGGTGTCCCAGTGCTGTTTCCAGACCTCTTCCTTTTGGTATCTGGCCCAGAATGTATATATAACCAGCTGGGAATCATAAAAAAATATATATGGAAAAACCCTTGTATCCACTGGCATTTTAAGAGCCATCAGCCTACCATCAGGTGAGTGGAGTACTACTGCAGGTCTCAGACCAGTCCTGTAAACTGGCAGGCGTTGGAAGGCAATAGTCTGATCTTTTGGTGTTGAAGAACCAGCATTAAAAGACAGTACTCTGGAGAATGGTCCCAGGGCCAAGGAGTGAGCTGATGAAGGAGTGTGTCTTCCTCCCAATGGCCAAACGGTGATGTAGCAAATCTTCACTGCATCCCTCTTCTCATATGTTTGGAGCAGCTGCGAAACAACTGGCCAGGCTGGCCTTCGAAACAATACTTAAGAGTCCTCTGAAATATCTGAGAAGTGACTCCGTGTTCCCTCGTGCCCTTGCATCCAGCTGTTTGCATGCTTGGGCAGATCCACTGCTCTGGATTGAGCAGTAAAGTCTGCTTGAAGACTTTACTGTGCAGCTTTGTTCGCTCTTCGGAATGCTCGGATTTTTTGGAAGGCAAGGTGGCAGTCCCCAGAAATGAGGGCTAGTCCTTCCAGCCACAACGGGCCAGCCCTGTTCAAGCCCTGCTTGCAGCTGTGAGCCGTGACAGACTGTAAATCTGAGGGCTGGAGTGGGAGAACAGCTGGGTGGCCATCAGAGATGGCTGGGAGGGGAACAACGATGGGGGGAGCCATCAAGGGCACTGCCTGGCTTTCGATCAGTCCTAGGAACTGGCAACCTTCAGCAGATACTGATCTTCTCTTTTGGCAATTCCTGGCAATCAGCTTCCTTCGACAGCTGAAGGAGGAAAAAAGTTACTTGATCCCAAAGCTGAAGGAGCTGGTGTGAAACATATCTCTAGCTTGTTTCTGAATTGCTTTAAATTATAAAAGGGGAAGGTAGGAGGGGGAAATATAAATAAATACACACCAAATAGTCACTCTACACAATAAAAACTCTCTATTAACTCTCATTTTCAAACAGATTATTTGCCTTTAAGTTTTCTGCTTGCTTCACTTTGCCATTTGAATTATTCAGAGAAGGGATTTTAGCCTCTTGAGATCCCACAGCAGCCGTCAAGATAGTCAGGCATGTGGTCTCACCACGTGCTGGTGGCTCCTTCTGCTGGAGGTTCCACCGGTCTGTTAGATAGCTTTGCATTTGTTTGCACCCTCCCCGTAAAGAGGGGATGCAGTATTGTTCCCTTTCTACAGACAAGGAACCTGAGAGCCTCAGCTCATGCTGCAAAGCTGCGGCTGGGAAATTAATCTGTATCCAGCTATCCCAAATGCCTTAGCTGTAAAAGTCTCATTGTGAAATCCTTTGTTCAAGCTGGCTTTTCAGTTCTGTGGTTCTGTTTCTGGATCTGATGGACCACCCGAGAGCACATGTTATCTCCTAAACCCAAAAAAGAATCCATCATTTAATTACCATCAGGGCACGAACCCTATTCACTTGCTGGGCTCACAAAACTTACTGCAGAAATGCTTGTCAGATGCAGAGAAAATGATGCCCAGTTAAAATTTAATTCACAGTTGGGGAAAAAAAATCCTCTGATGATTGACCATTTGTATTGCAGCTGTCACAGAGACCAGGGACTTGCCGTGCTGCGTACTTGGAATAGGAGTTGGTCCCGGACTCAGATTTATTGCTCGGGCAGGGTCCCACTGGAGGAAGGGCTCTGCAGTCCCTGGCCTGTATGATGTGAACGGAGGCACAAGTAAGGGGCTTTCCCCACGTCGTGCTTCAAAACCAGCTGATTCAAGTGCAAAACTGAAAACTCCTGGGCCCCATTCCAGCCCCTGACCTGTGGGACAGTCTTGCCCCTCTGATTTTTCTAAGGTTTTAAATTGGAGCGAGTGTGCAGCATAAGCCAAAAGAGTCCAAGGGAAACCTCTCACTCACAGGTAGCCACAACCATGTTCTGCAGATCCAGACACCAGTGTCACAAGAGCATGGAGAAATATTCTCTACCACCGGAGTATGTGTCCCTGTCCTTGATCCTAAATGTACAGGCTGACTTTCAATTAGCAACGTGTGTCCCAGAAGGCTGGCAAGATGGCTCCAAATTTACCTCTATCTTAATTGCATCAGGAAGCTGTCTTCTGGGGCTCATCAGCTCCGAGCCTCTTGGCACATCTCACGCTAACGGAGCAAGGCTGCAGCCGGCAGCTCCTCCCAGGCGCTCGCTGGGCCCTTACTCACCAGCCTCCGAGTATCAGGTGCTGCAGGCAACGCCTCGCAGGAGTACCAAACCGGTCCAGCATTCCCGTGTGGGATAACGGGATGCTGCACTGAGCCACCTCCATGCCAGCAAGCAGAGGCGTTACCAGGCGGGTTTGGCTGCAGGGGAATGGGGGGTGGTGGGAAAGGGTGATGGAAAGGACATGAGGTTTGTACAAGTAGCATCCACAGAGTGAAGCTCAGATTGGATTTGCCGTTGGGAAATCCCACTCCGTTATTTCAAATTATCTTGATTCCAGTTCCATTTCCCCGTGGGTGGAGGTGTATGTAAATGCGAATGTGAGCACGTGTACACACAGAGCAAAGCCAGCCAGACACCTCCACAACCGACTGGCTTCCACTGCCCTCTCTCCTGGCTCCTCTGTGCTGGAGACTGATGCGACCCTGCTGATGAGCAGCCACGATTTGTTGGTACAAGCCATTTTGCCATCCCTCATGCTAGCTGGGAATGCAAAATAGGGAGCTGCATGGCCAAGGGCTAGAGCACATCCCCACCCACCCCCTTGCTCCAGGAGGGAAAACAGGCTCCACCAAAGCCCTGATTCACACCAGCTCCACTCACCTCTCCATTTTCAGTGCCTGCTGCGTTTCCTCTGCCTGTCTAATTTCCTTGGGCTCTCTCTGGGAGGGAGTGTGGCCAGGCCCGTTTCCTCTCATAAAGCAGATGTGAAATTTGTGACTGCAGCTCCCAGAGAGCTAGGCTGTGCCGTCCTGTGCCAGAGCCTGATTCTGCAGTGGCCTTGATGTTGCAGAATACAGCGAGTTCAAAATGGCAGGGAGGTACTGCTCAAGAGCACATCTCCCTTGTTACGTTGGGTGGCCTGAACCTGCTGACAGCTTTAATTTAGGAAGCTGCCAATGGCTCTCTACATGCAACATCTGCCTGTTGGGTTGGCTGAGCTACAAGCACATCCTCTTTGCTCTACCGTCCCATGCCATAGCCCATTCGGGGTCATGGAGTGCCTCTGCCACCACAGGAATCATGCACCCTAAAGTGCCCTCCTCAACTTGTCCTTTTCCTCTCCTTTTATGGCTTAGAGAGCATCCCAGGGAAGATCCCCAGAGCTCGGAGCCTGTCAGCAGCAGGTCGACAGCATCCCTGCCTGCAGGAGCCTCAGAGGCAGAGGACGATATCCAGGGGCCTTCATCTCCTGTCCACTCCCCAGGCAGGCATGAGCAAGCAGGTCTGCATGTCTCTGGCTGGTTCTTAGCAGACCTGAGCAGCCCCGCTGCCCTTTCTCCAGCCTGCCTCCTTGAACACAAGTGTGCAACAGGAGCAGACTGGGGTCTGTGTATGGAAGAGGCTGAGCTGGAATGGGCACTGGGGCTGAGACAGTCTCTGGCTTTACCATCTTGGCGATTGCTTTTGTTTTTTTATTATCTTCTCCTGGAGGGCTGCTTAATCCTAGAACTTGCTTTTCTTCCCATGAAAAGCCATTACTCAGATTCTACACATCTGGGTGCTAACAGATGGAACAAGATGAAGGACCAGCGGTGTATAATTGTAATACTCGTCTATGTCACAGTTTACACAGCAGATGACTGCTGTTTGCCAAAAAAGTGCTGGTAAGTGGATCCCAGAGGAGATTCCTCTCACACCACCAGCTGCTATAGAGAGGGAAAAGCCCACCTACAGTCTCCTGGGGTTCCTACCATGTGGAGAAGGCGACAGAGTTTGCCTTCCTGTGGCAGCCCTTGAGCACAGCAATTTGCCTCACTCAGGGGAGTGGATACACCTCATGCTTCCTCTGCTTGTTTTGATGCTCTTCTATTGCCAGACTGTATTTAAAGAAAAGAAACAAGTTAGTTCTGCCAAACCAAAGGGCTCGACATTTGATTGCAAGTTTGGGGAAGAGAGACAACATGGGGTTTCTTCTCAGCCATGGCCAGATAGAGTTTGGTTCAGATGCTTCCCACCACGGCAGTGCAGCCTTTCAGAGCAGGCTGCTTTCTTAAGCCATCTTTTTGTTTTGGTTTGTGTGGTTTTTGGGGTGAGTGTCAGGTTTCCTGGTTAGATTTGGGAGCTGTGTGGTTGCTCTCAAAACTGCCAAGCGCGTCTCACAGGCCCCCTTCCCTGCACACCTAAGTCAGGAGTAGTTTTTTAGGTATTTTTGTTTTCAGTTGCTCGGGGGCTGAGGGAATGCCAGTGAAATAGGGCAGAGCTTGATGGAGAATGAATTTCTCTGGAGGGAAGAGGGAACCGCAGACGCCCGCCCTTCTATTCCTGTTTACCTTTGCTTTCAGGAGGTCAATTGAATTGTGGGCATAAACTTACATTGCGGTTTGCAAACCGATACTCACCAGAAGAGTGTTCTGGCGTCACAGAGCATTTTGCATTTCAGTTTCTTCTTTCCTAGCTCTTTTATGGCTTGGTAATAACTTGCAACATATGTATCACAGAAATATTATTTACACAACGTTTTCACAGCACCACAATTAAAATTACTTCGCAGAATTCCCATGAAGATGTCCCTCACACAGTAATGACCAACAACCTGTTTCAAACTTGGACTTCCTCAGTCTTCTGTATGGTATAGCTGCAGGATTTCTTCATAAGCGCTGATTGAAAGATTTGTAGTCTTCAGTTCTGTGTGTGTTGAGAAGGGGGAGGGCATTTTGCGCAGTGTACATTGGCTTGGACTCTGTCCACTTGGTAACGGTCCCTCCTTCCACACAGTACATGACCAGCCCATGGAACTCATTGCTGCAGGATACTGCGGAAAACAAATATCTCAGTGGCTCCAACAAGGCATCAGACAATGAGAAGCCTCTCATTGTCAAATACAATGGTCTAGCCAAAGGTCCATCTCTGGACATGTCTGCAGTGCTAGCTGTCGGAGATTAAGAGGGCCCACAAGGGAAAAGGCCACCCTGTTGAGGCCCAGTTTTTATGCTTTAGTTGCTGTCAAAGCCAGGAGAATGAACTAGGTGGACTTTTGATCTGGCCCAGTATAGCACTTAGTTCAAATTTACACTGGCTGGGAGTCAAGCCTCATTTGTAGCATAGTGTGTTGTGCAATCCTTGCTGTCATTCCCAATGCTGTGTTCACCATCCTACAGAGGTTAGTGAGTTTAGATTTCGGGGGAAAGGGAGAGAGCTTTCTGACTGCAGTCACATTTGTACCATCAGGCCTTGCCCAAGCCTGCTTCTGAGATCTTACTCAGAGAACCGCTTACACTTACTTCCAAGAAAGAAAGTGCTTAAATCCAGCTGACCTTAACTGCTCTCTATCCATGAGCTGTGATAGCTCCCACCTCATTTTCTCAACCATTTTCTGGGTTTTCTTTTATCCACAGTCAAATGGGCACTGGACTCTAACGCAGCCTCTCCCATCCCACCGGTTCAGTACCGACACAGAACAGAAGAGCTGCTAACTTAAGCCCACAAATCAGGAGGAGCTTTTCTCTGCTACAGGCTGACCTAAGAAAGAAGAGTCAGTGGACTCAAGAAGAGCTTTCCATCAAGAGATAGTGGGATATATCCTGGGTTTCAAATCCCCTTCGTAAGGCCCTGAAGTCAAAGACAGTGGCTGGTGGAGTGGACATGATCAGGTGGGGCTGTCTGGGGTGTTGGGATTTCTGTCCACCCATAGTCAGGGCTCTGCTGCAAATCTGTCCTGTTGCATTTGCTAGCAAGTTTGTATTTTTAGCATCTTGAGATCCCTTGAATTATACAACGCTCCCAGATTTCCCTGATCTGGAGCTTCACGCGTTCTCACCCAGACATGATAATACTTACCCATTTATCCACTCTCCTCCCTGGCAAGCTGCCTCACCGGTCAGCAGCCCTTCTTCACTGCCACGTGCTGGTTTCTTTAATGATCTAGGAAGGAAGATGTACAATAATACAGAAAGGAAGTGTAATGAGATAAGGAAGATGTATAATGAGATAAAAGTGATGCAAGTGCCTGCTGGACAAGAAGGGACTTGAGGAGGCTGAGGGAGACGCCTCTCGGTGGCTCAGTGAAGAGGGATCCCAATTGCAGGAGAAAGCCCAGGATTATGAAAACAACACAGCCTGGAGCCCTTCTCTGACTTGTGGGCTTTGTGGAGCTCTCAGTGGTCTGTAGCAACGCTCAGGGAGGAGGCTGGCACTGTGGGCATGGGAAAGCATACTGCTGAAGTCCCAACACCTTTATCTCAGCCGGTGTGCAGCCCCTGCTGCAGGTCTGCTCACCCATCCCATAGCAGATAACGCAGTGGGAATGACTGTGGGCTAACTCTTGTCTGGCAAGACCCTGAAAGTATCGGGATGCATTGCTTCGGAAGAAGAGACGAGCAAAGGGGCGCTCAGTACGTGTGTGCTAATGGTCTCACAGGGGACAGCTGGGAACACCTCATAACCACAAACGCAATGGAGGAAAAGAACTTAAAGGGTGGGGAATTCCAGTGGAATAACACACATTTTTAACACCAGCTATGAACCTAGCAGTTCTCAGAAGGGGCCTGGGTAGCTAGAAGGCACAGGGCCATTGCAAATAGCAGTAAGTTATGCAATTTTTATTCCCATTCTTATTGCTGGCTTCTGAGAGTTGGCCTGCGGAGTTCAGTGAGTTTCCCTCTCAGGGGATGAGGGGAGCATTGCCTGACTTAAGGCCAACTTCTGTGATTTTGTAGGCAATCAGCAAGGCTCAGGAACATTGTAAATAATGACCACATGTGTCAGAAGGGGTATGAGTTATCCTGCTCTGGGGTCTGTCTTTGGCTGCTCATCGACTGAGCTGCTTAGCTGGAATGGATACCCATGACAGAGGGCGAAGGATGGAGATGTGCTTACTCCACACCAGCACCTCCCCTCTGAGCCCTGACACCTTTCCTAGGAGTCCTGGTGCTGGCCACTGTTGGACCTGGGATGGAAAGAGGTGGCTGGTGAGATTCATCCCACGTGCACATTTCCAGTGCTCCCTTTTCTTTTTCTTCTCTGGTGATGCAAGCAGGGTTGCAGGCTTTGGCTAGTACATCCTCCATGACCTTCCAAGCTTTACTGTCTGTAGCACCTGAAGAGAAACCAGACCACCCTGCATTTGATTGCCTGATTGCACCGGCTACAAGCCTGGGCGTAACCTGGCTGTCATGGTGACAGGCCGACGTACCACCTGGACCTTCAGGGAGTAGGAATAGGGTTTGGTAGTGGCAGGGTGATGAGGGATAGAGGCAGATGACTGCCTGCTCCAGAATCACTAAGGACTGTGTGTTGAGCCAGCCTGGTGGGGTCAACAGCTATAGGGACTGCTCAAGGTTGACATACCCCACCTGTCTGAGGACTCCAGCGAGGCTGAAAGATGGCACTTTGCTTTATTAATCAAGTGCTATTTTCTTGTGGCTTTCTCTTAGCTGTAGTTATAGCCCGTTTAGTTATTAGCAGCTCCAGGCTGTCACAGAAGCAGAGGGAAAACTGCTCATCACTCATCAAATGCTGGTCTTATTTGTGTGTTTTCAGTTTCTGTGCAATTTTTTAAAGCGCAAACAGATGTCACAAGATTTTTATCTTCATTACCTTCGTATGGTTTTTATCCCCATTAAGCTTGCAAACAAAAACTACATGCAACCAAGTTTCCAGTCCAGCAACTGCAAGAAGTCCCATGAGATGGAACAGCCCAAAGCCAGGTACCTTGGTTACACAAAAAGCCTCAATACTGCAGGACTGCAGTGTTGTACAGACTGGGAGTCTTAACAGCTCCAGGCTGATCCAAGGTACAGAAAGCTGTCATCCTTTTTCATATGCTCTGATTCTTTCATTCACAGCTCAGACCATCTTTGAATGAAATTTCCTCCTCTCTTCTGGTGATCTGCCTGCCTTTGGTGTGTGTCGTGTCTTCCCAAAATATTAGAATCATAGAATCGTCTAGGTTGGAAAGGATCTTTAAGATCATAGAGTCCAACCATCAACCTAACACTGCCGAAATCACCACTAAACCATGTCCCTCAACACCACGTCTACCCATCTTTTAAATACCTCTCCAGGGATGGAGATTCCACCAGTTCCCTGAGCAGCCTTGTCTCTTCAGAGTAGCGCCTGTGGTTGGAAAGTGCTCTTGGCCACGTGCTAAAGGCACATGGACCAGGGCAGCAGGAACTGATGGGCTGTGGTGAGCCTGGCTGTCCAGGCACCATGCCCAGCCTTTGCTGGCTGGTAGACAGCCCAGACGTAGGTAGAAGATTTGAAGAGCACTGGAGGGTATTGTAAGAGTAAGTATGGGAGACACAGGAAAGGAGTTACAGTATTGCAATCCAGTCATTGAAAGCTGGGCTTTGATAACTGCTGCTCCCAACAGATTTGACTTGACTGACCTGAGCTCATGTCTCAGAGCAGCAGCTGCAACTTTACAGGAGGCCCTGCTGGTGTTCCTCTTCCAAGGAAAATACCCTCAGGTCTGCTTTGAAGTTGCAATTGAACAAATCTTCCTTTAAGCTTCTTTATATTGCATCCAGTTCAGGCATCAGCCGGAAATCCATCTGCATTGCTGCGTTACTGCGCCAGCAGCCAGGAACTGCAGCAGCATCCAAAGGTGAGGTCTGATCTCTCCACCCATGTCACCAACTTGCACAACGCCATAAAATGGTACTGTGCCACAACACACAAGGGGGCAAAAGAGACAGATCTCTTCGCTGTTCTGCCCAGGTGACAGGCACTATTCATACAACGTTGCTCTTTATAGGCTTTGACTGAGCCACGCAGAGCCTCCTACAAACAAAGGGAACGAGGCAGATTCTGCCGGGAAGCACTCGGCATGTAAGGAGACAAAAGAGTGACGGGATCAGTGAGGAAACAAAATGAAAGCATTTTTTTTCAAGATCACAGAACAGGTCAGCGCAGCATTAGGTAACACAATGCTGAACTAAATACCCAAGTGCAGGTGCTTCCTGTAGGACTCTTTCTGTAGATAATCTAGTCTACTTGAGCAGGTTTTGTTAGAGAAATGTTTAGGGAGATGTTCACTGCTTTGATTTGGGCTCACAGGCAACATCAAACACGTTGCAGCTGTGTATTGTTGGAGGTGAAAAAAAAGCAACTGACAGCATAGAATGGGGCAATCTGTCAAGCTCATAAAACCCCTTTTTTTGGGCCCATTTCTAGGAATAAAAGAAATATTTGTGCAATCACATAAACTGCTAAACAGTCTCGCATCGTTATGGTGTTCACTCCCTTCTGTACCAGACGGGAAGGGCCATTAGACCTTTTTCCAATCTGATTTTTGATAAGACTCTTTAAGACCCCTGTAAATCTTGTCAGAAAAGGTATTTGGCATTAAAAAAATTGCTTAGGTGAGAGAGCTGGAATGCAGGGTGGTGTTTTACGAATAGAGCCTGCCCTTGCTTCCTGGGGCATTCAGTCCATGTGCTACTACATCTGCCAAGGCAATTCCAGAAGAGATTGCCCCATTCCCCAGTTTCCAAAGCAAATGTCAATTAAAAAAAAAACTTTTTCTTCTATTTTTCATTCCACTAAAATATTGAGCTGGAATATTGTGAAGGGATGTATCGATTTTGCTCTGGTTATTTGCAGAGCTGTTTCACATCAGGATCATTGTTTCATCGATAGAAATGTAAATCACAGCCGAGCCAGTAGGAAAGGTGAGACAGCTAAGATGGCAGGAATGCATTGTTTCAAGCCATTTTCTCAGAAAGCTTTTTCTATTTCTTTTTCCTGACATCTCATAAGTTGTTTTTTCTATTTTTTTCCCCCAAAACATAATTAACTTAATCAGATTTTTATATTTTTTTTTTTAAAGGAAGGAGCCCAGAGATAGGCTGCAGCCCCTCCCAAGCGCCTTTCTGTCTGGGAGGAATTTGAGTCCCAAATATTGAATGTTCCAGTCTGGCACACTGAATGATACACAAATATCAGCTGTGGTACAAGTGAAATGCTTTGGTGAATCATTGGTCAATGCCTGAGGCTGCTAACAGTTCAGTCGCATCCCATTGTTACATTAGCAGCTCTGTTAAAAAACCAGCCTGAAACTTATCCAGTATAAAAAAAATGTAATAAACTGATTTAGTGCAGACCTCCTAAGAGCAACAAAACACACCCTGAACCTCCTCTTTAAGATCAGCTGAATTATTTTTATAAACAAGTAGTCATAACCGGCGTGTTTAAGGATTCAGAATTTGCATCCTGGGTAGAGAACCACTTAGAAAAAGGAAATCTCACTGAGCTTTCTCTAGCTACACTTTATATCCAATTCACTTAGCTGCCCAGGTTTTCCTGTGAGCAGAGGCATGCCCCATCAGATAGTACCACTTTCATCGCTTCACCACAAGGCTCTCCCCACTTTTCAGATGTGGAGATTCCTGAGGAGGAGAAAGGCGTCTTTGCAATCATCCAGGGGATCCTGAAGAGCTGGGATGTGGACCTGTGCCTCCTCCGGAGCAGTGGGGTCACAGTACCATCTGCTCTGAAATGAGAAAATACCCACACAGGCAATAACCAGGTGGACTGCACTCCCTCCACGAAGGGGTGCAAAATGCAGTTGTTCAAAATCCAGAGTGAGTGTTTATCATGGACTAAACATGAAAGAGAAACAAGTTTCTGTTTTAGAGCTCGCTGCCTAAACGATCCAATATGAAATGAAAGACGATGCCCTTTTCAGAAAGGCAGTGGCAGCAAGTGTGGTACGTTTTTTTGATTTTAAGGCAAATGAGGGCTATGTAGTTCCTAACACAGACCAGAGCACCTCCCCACAAAGCAGGGACTCGGTTATATACATATTTTACAGAATCTTGTGCTGTGTTGGCAGGTAAAATGAATTTAAATAAGGGAGAGGCTTGGTTGCTCTCCGCTTGAGGCTATAATGCAATGCTCGAACTTGCACATATGTAAGGAAATATAAGCCTAGTGAGGAAAATGTGAAGATGACAGAGCGAGGTGCCAGTAGTCTTGGCTCGTGTGGCCAGTGGATGCTGACCTGCAGTGAGAAGGACATCTGCAAAGGAATGGGGGACCAAGTGAGATTCAGTGGCACATGAGTGTCCTTTCATAGACAGCTTGTTCCATCCATTTATTCTGTGTTGGCTGGTGTCACAGCTCCCCAGAGGTTTCAGGGCTCTTCTCTGCCCCAGGGTTTCAGAGTGGCTGCAGCTGCAGAGTCGCAGTCTACCTTCACCAGGCGGCCACAGCTGCCAGCCTGCAATCAATGGCAGCATCTGCGCCCCAGCCGAACTCCTCCAAAAGTGTGACCGGTCACTTCATTGAACAACTTCCCCTTCGGACTGATGCAACGTCAGTTTTCCCATGCCTGTCGCTCCCTACCCAGCCAGGGGCCACCCTGCCACAGCCGGGAGAGGGGCTGCCCCAGCTGGGGACCTGGGACAACCTCCACCGCTGGCACGAAACGCATGGTGGTTCAAGCAAAGCCAGTGAAATTATGGAGGTTCACACCCCCCAGGGAGAGACCCTGCCCCGTTATTCTTGATCTCTGTCCCCTGCTTGTTCTGCGCGCCGCCTCCTTTCCCATCTCACCCTTTCTTCAACCTCCATCACCGCACAAGGCTCCCCGGCTGGCCCCTGCCCTCGCAAACACCTCGCGCCAGCAGCACCCTGGTCCCAGGCTATATTTTTCATTCAAATATAATTTGTTTGTTTGTTTTATTAAAATACTGACAGTAAATACATTAATTAGGAAGATAGAGCCAGTAGGAAAAACGAGGTGGGATGGAGAGATTTGACCAGCTATAAATAGCAGATAGGATAAACAGACAACTGCGAATTATGGGCTGCAAGGCCGGGCTTAGCACCTGCTGCTGGGAGACTTTCACCGGTTTATTTGTTTGCTTTTAAAATGGAAACTGTTTACAATGATGAGCTCCAGGCTGACAGATTTGCCGCCTTCTGGGAAAACATTACCCCTTGATGACCACTCGCAGGTGTTTTTTCCTACCCGCTCTGCAGCACTTGCCCCGCTCCGCCTGCCAGAGGCACGGTCAGCCTTTCGGCAGGGAGCTGCCCTTACCCCATACCCTCCCAGTGTGCCAGCAGCCTGGAAAGACGCCTGCAGGTTAGCAGGATGGGGTCACGGCACATCAGCGGAGCTTACGGGAGGCTTAGAGGGGTTCACGGAAGTGAAGATTTGGGGAACGGGCCTAGGAAACATTTCTGAGCAGGGGAAAGAAAGGATGCCAAGGCAGAGGCTTGTCTGGAGGCGGCCACAGAGCCTTCACGGAAAGGTGTCCCGGGCAGCAGGGATGGTGTCTCTGAGCAGCCCTGGCATGAGGTGCTGAAAGCACTTACGGGGTGCAGAGGCTCAAGCATTTTGTTTTCCCAGGAGGGCAGGTTGTCACGGACAAGTGGGATCGCCTGGTACGGCTCTCACGGTGCTCGGCGCCAGGTCGACGCGTGTGAGCAGCGGGCATGTTCCTGCAGATGCCGGGATGACTTCTCCTGGCCCCCGGCCTCCGCTCAAAGAGCGTTGCCTGCGGCTGCTTCCATGCAGACTAACCCCACTTTCCCCCTGGCGATAAAAGATGCGTGTTTCTCTCGCCCGTGCAATCCCAGCACGTCTTGAAGGTGACTGCGCTTGCCACCACCCTGGGACAGTCCCCATGGGTGAGGTGTTCGGGTGAACGGTGTATTTTTCAGTCAAGCCTCTGCCTGAATGAAGAAAAAGCAGGAATCCTTAGCCTGACTGATGCTGTGCCATACATCACCGGCCGCTGCATTTCAGCCATTGCTGCAGTTGAGCTCCGTACCTTGTGTTTATCTCCCAGAAAATCAGCCTGTCTGGACACAAAGCCTTTAAGAGATGGGGAGCCCCAGGCCCCTCCCGCTCTGTTTCGATGTGTGCCAGCACCCCCTGTGCAACGTGCCTCATTTCTTATTTACATTTGCCTGGCTTTAAATTGCAATCCCTGCTGCTTGTTATGCCTCTCTCTGCTAGATTAAAGAGCCCTAAAACGTCACCCTTTCAGTGTTATCATCTGCCCTCTGCTATTATTGCCTCGCAGTAAATAAAAGGGACTTCCCAGTCATTATTTTATACCCCACAATCACAGTGCTTTTTCAGATCAATTAGTTTTCACTCCTCTTATCTGTATTCAAGCCTCACCTCCCTTTCAGTGTCTCCATTGCCTGCTCGGGGACCTTTCCTATGTCTCCCGTGACCCCTGGGAGAGGATCCGAGCTGACCCAAAAGCAGGGCTTGGTGAGAGGACATCCGATCTGCTTACGGACCAGCCGACCTAATGTTGAACAGGGACGATGTTTTTGTGCATGTCTGAGCTTCTCACTGGGCATCCTGGGAAGCTAACGTGATGCCTTGCTTGCCTGCAAAGCTGCATCCCCTTTGGCACCATCAGCTAGTACAAGACATGTCAGTTTGCGTGACTTGGTACTTATCTGTAAGTACTTTCATCTTCTACCTTGTGCCCAATTACCTTCCAATAGGAAACCTTTAACTGAAACCATTTTATCTTACACACTCTCCCCTTCTTTCCCAGAGTACATAAAAACATCAGGGCAAAATCTTTTCCGCAAAGAACTGCAAAAACTAACCTGAGTGGGGGTGCTCATTGGATTTTCTCTCTCTCTCTTCTAAACCAGTATTTTTTCATTTCGTCAAGAACCCATCCAAGTCCCCAGTCACTACTTGACCGTGCATGGGAACCAGAAATTAATCTTAAGGGGGTAAGACCAATTTCATTGTCCATCTTAAGAACACTTTAAAATCTAAGCTGTCAAAAATGCATAGGTAAAAGCACATTGGAAGCCATTGAAGGCCACTTTGGACTACATGCCAGTGAAATGCCTTTTAAGGGCTGGTAGAAAACTGCATTTAGCTTTTAAATATAGCTTTTCAACCCCTCGGTATGGTTTTACAAAGTAGAGGCAGCATCACTGTTCCCCAAAATATCCTAACCACATCATGTTAGAAACGAAGCTTTACTACTTCACTTTGTTTCCTAGCTACCAACATTTTTTTTAGCTTAGTAGTAGAGATGAGCAGTGAAATTTGGCATTCAGACTGTGACTTCATAAAAGCCTTTAAACAAATCTCGTACATATATACACACACACATACACGCACACATCCGTAACAGTTACAGTTGCTTGCATAGTGATTGTTTTCAGAAATGTTTCAATTACTAATCTTCATCCTGGATGCCCACTCATTCCTGTCCCTCAGCCCCCTGTCAGCCCAGCCCAGGACCCCTACCTCTGCCCCTGCCCCACAGCCCCCTCCAGCCCAGCCCCAGCCCCCCGCCTCTGCCCTACACCCCGTTCCCACCCCAGCCCCATCTGCTGTCGGAGCACTCTCCCTTCTCTCCTCTCACCCTTCCCAGCTCTACCAGTCCCTTTACATTCATCACATTAAAGAAAACATTTCATGGTCATCTCTTTTATCTCCTTCAGTGAACAGTTAATCAGAAAAAATGCTTTCATGTTGCTAAATCAGGGCCAGTGGGCAAAGCCAGGCTGACAAGAGACATTTTCCTCCGCCACTAACCTGGGCTAAATAGTATTAATTACAGAGGCTGGGCTTTGATTGCTGGAGTGTGGTGGGGCTGTCGAGAGCTCTCTCCTCCCCCTCCACTCCCTCTCACCGCAGACCCACGCTGCCATCTCCCTTACCTGCCTGCCCTTTGCCAGCATCCCCCTCCCATGCCACCGCACGACTGCAAGTGGGATCCCCTAAGTCTTCCTCTGGGCAGCTCAGGCAGCATCTGGGAGAGTCAGGTCCCTGGGCTGGAGGTCATGGATGGGCCTCCAGCCCAGCTGGGTGGTTGGAGTGTCTCTATCCTTGCCTCCCCTGTGCCCGTCTTCCCAAGGCGATGCTTTTTTCAGGGCAGGGACTGCTTCTTTCTACATATTTCAGAGAACCTGAGAGAAAGGCTGGGAGGCAACTTGTGCAACATCACCCCATCCTGTGTTTCTCAGCCTGTGGGCCACAAGCGGTCTGTCAGATGTCAAAGGGACTGCAAAATGACTGCAGACAATTTTGGGGGACAGACACATCCATCCTCACACATTGCCGGAAAAGGAGCAAAGACAACAGGCAGTAGAAGGCAAAATGAGGGCAATGTGCCTTCCATGGGGTGGTCCAAAGGTGTTTATTGCTCTTTCAAAGAAAGAAAGGTCAAGAAACACCAGGCCAGTCTAGCCCTGCAGAGATGGGTGGTCTCCATCTCTGTCCCTCTCCATGGACATTATGAAGGAACAGGAGCTGGACGTGTCTTGAAGGCTTCACTTGAGCCTCATGATGCTGTGCTCCGCTCTGTGTTGGCATTAGCATCCCCCAGGTCTCCCAGGTTGGAGGGGGGACAGGACACAATCTCACATTGCACCAGCAGCACCAGCAAAAATCTGGTTAGCAATTCTGCTGAACTGGCTTTCCGCAAATTATCAAAACAGGCCGAATCTCCAGATGCATGAATCACGGCTGAAACATGGCTGCTCTTTAAAGGCAGAATGCCACTAACTGCTTTCCCTGTCCCTCTCCGAGCTGAGCAGAGGTTTACGAAAGTGACCACAGAAGGAATTTGCATGGTGGTTACTCTCTGTTTCAGAGACCTGCCCTTGGGATGGGTGGCACAGCTGGGGGCCTGAGTCAAGCTGTGGTTTAAGGCGATTAAGGTGACCATCCCTGGTGACCCATGGTGACAAGCTCTGCTCCCATGTGGCTGGTGGGCAGCATGGTGGGAGCACAGCACTCCGGGCAACAGGCATCTCCAGGCTCACTACAAAACCCAGCTGGAGCAGCCAGGCAGGCCAATGTTTTTAAATGCTTTTTTCTTTGTTTTGAGTGTTAGCTGCTATATATCAAGACCTGTTTCTCCAGCCAGCACCCCAGTGTGGTTATAGCTGCCTTTCCAACACATAAATGTCCTTGGCATGAGCCCAGCTCTGTGCCCTTTGCAGGTCGGGATCCCTCCTTCCCTTCCTATGATACTGCAGACCCCAGGTCCTTCCTCCTTCTCCATGTTGCAGCTGGTTTCCACAGGCTCCCCCTACCTCCCAAGCTGATGCTTTGCTCTACCCTGCACAACCACAGAGAGAAACAGGAGTGGTAGATCTGCTCCATTTTGCCCCAGTCCACACTTTGACCTTCTATGTGCTCTTCCCAAGGACACACGGACCTGGTCTTCCCAGACAGCAACAACAGGTTGGATTCTCCACTGGGGCAAATCATCACAGGACGTTGAAGGTCTGCTGGCACTGTCCAAGCGCTTAGGCCTGTTTGCTCTGAAGAGCAAAAAATTGGAGAATTTGGAAAACATCTAGGGTGGTCAGGGCCCAGCAACCAAAGTCAGCTAAACCTTGATATACCGGTAGTTTGCATGGGCGCAGCTGATGAAGGCAGGTTTACTCCAAGTTCTTTGGGAATGGGGCCCTTTGGACGATCTGGATCTGTAGGGCAAAAGACCTCAGACTTGTCAATAGCTTCATTCACACCTTCAAATTAAAGTGCAGCAGATACAGGATGAAATATGCAAGTAAGTAACCCAACCAGGAAGCTGTCCCCATGCTATTCTTCTTGATATTCAAATGTATTTTAAGCTGACATTGCTGTGTTTAGAGAGTCAGCACAGCAGTTACATGCAACGCACTGGAAGAGCTGTTGAGGAGGCAGAAATCGGCATTTTGATGGCTAGGAGAGCAGTAAAGAGCCTGGGGGATAAGCACATTCTAAGCCAACGTGCAGCAGTGAAGAAAGCTAAGGCTTGAGTTGCCGTGGATGAGTTCAGAGTTAACAGCCTCTTGATAGGAATGACAGTTCAGAGCCCTTGTTGCAGCATATTTCAGACCACAAACAATACAGTTGCATCTTTTTGTATTAGCTTCAAATATTTAGGCCTCTCTCTGTTGCCAGCAAGACGCAAAACTTTTCTTCTTTCCTTTTTACAGTGAAAATGTAGAAGATAAGAACGGCCAGCCTGGATCAAATTAAGCCTCCATCTAGCCCAGTGTTTTCTGGCGGGCTGGTTTTGGTTGCTTCTGAGAGAAAGGCAAGAAGCTTTGCAGCAGTGGGATGATGTGCTTGCCAAAAGAGTTTCTCCCTTAGAAGTTGTCTCTCTTAGAAGTTGTCTTCTGCCTTGAGGCAGGATGGTTTATATCCAAAGCTACTTGATTTGACTTTGTTCTTTGTTTGTTTTCGGTTCTTCAGGCTGTCACTGTGAATAATGGGTCTTGGTGCTGGAACACAATTCTCGGACAAACATTGGCTTCCATAGTAAATTCCAGGGCTGCTGAATTGCAGAATAAATCCTACCTCCATTGAGTGTGTGGCTGGTGTCTTTAAGGAAGGTACAGGGTGCCGGTACAGCACATCCCCGTCAGTCCAGAGAAGGTCATAATTCCTTGCTGAAGTCCTGCCTGTGGAGGGCCAGGCCATCCTCCAGCCTGAGCAATGAGCCGGGCCTGCCTTGAAGCTCTCCTGAGATCCACACTTGGGAATCTGCTGCCACATGGTGGCATCCACTCTCTCTTCCTGGCCCTAGGAATCCCTCCTTGGTTTCCATGAGTGGGAAGAGCACTTCTGAGCTCTGCATTGTAACTACCCCACCAAGTTTCCAGGGACTCATTCTGGAGCTGCTAGAAGCTTTTCCAAGAGCATCATTTCCTGTTTGGAGCTACACAAAAGCACCATGGTTGCTGGCAAAAATTCTGAGAGGATCTCAGGTGCTTTGGGCTCAGTGGGTAGGACTTGTAAATGAAAGACCTTTACCAAACCTGATGGAACTAAAGTATTTTCATGAAGCAGACCAAGGTTTGCATCTGTCTGCTTGCATTTCTGCTCTGCAGCAGTTGCAAAGGCAGCACCAGGCAGGAAAGGAAACTATTGAGATCATCCCTGTTCCTGACACAGACTGAAAAGCAGAAAGTCACAAGAGCTGGTGGAGAGCATCAGTCTCGCTGGCTGTGGGCTGCACTGTGAGTTTTCAGCGCTGTATTTGTCTTCTTGAGGTCACAGGTTGCTTTGTCCTGGGTCAGGCAGTCATGTGCTGCTCAGAGAAGATGCATTTACAAGACCACTGCTGCTTCCTTCCAGATGGGTGATGTCACCTGTGGGTGGGAAACCCATGGGAAGTGCCCTGGGACCACCTTTGCTTTGGAGACTCAGAGGCAGCATGCTCAGAGCCTGCTGTTCCCACCGTGCTGCTGTGTACAGTGCGGGAGGTGGCAGCTTTAGTCAGCAGGCTTGCCTGGCTGGGAGACACAAGGAGCCATCCAGATGAAGAGGGAGGGTAGCAGGGCAGTAGACCTGCCCAATGGGTCACCTAGGTAGGACCGCTTCGTTTGCAAAGGACTGTGGGGAGCTTGGCCCAAACCAACAATGCCCAGAGTCTGGAGACAGAAGGACTGACATCTGGAGTTGATGGCATTCCTGCTCTCCTCCACATCAACACAAAGTTGGAGTTCATCCAGCAGCAGCTCCTGGGTGGAAGAAAAATACAGATTCTGAGAGAATGGCAAGTTACCATGGACTTTCTTCCCATCACAGCCCATGCCCAATGGCAAAAGCTGCACCTCTTTCATCTTCCAGCTTCGCCCTGGCTGTGGTCCTCCGTCAGGGCAGCATACTAAGCTCTGCCTGGGGGGAGCAACACAGGATGGGCACGGTGACATCAGGAGCAGTAAAGCATGAGAATAAGGATGGGGAGATGTGAGCCCTGGGGGGGAGAGGGACCGTGCAAGAAGCAGAACGGGGAGGGGGAAAGGAATAAGGGTGCTGTGGGCAACACATTAGGAAACACTGTGCCGTGGTGAGATGTCTATGTTGGCAGGACACTGCTGCCCAGAGGCATTTAGTACACAGGCTTGCAGAGCAGGGATTAGAGAGAACATCTCTCCAGTGGGCCAAGGGCACATCTTCATGACAAATAACAGAGCTGTCCCATCTCCTGCCTCTGCTATTCCTCAGCTGCCCAAGCTGTAGGGGAGGAAGGGGTGGCCGAGGAAAGGGATTTTGTAAATGTTGGGACAAAATAAGCAACAAAGCTGTTGCAAGGTCAGCCACTGTCATTCCATATGGTTTGGTGTCCTGTGGCAGTACGTGCAGATGGGGGGAGGGGGGAGGCTTTTGAGATCATCAGTATCCAGCTGTTGAGCATGTGGGCACCCAGGAAGAGCCCTGGGTCCGTGCCACAGCCTGCGTGGCTGCAAACTAGCCCGCTCCTCTTCGGCTGTGCCTCTCTTCCTTGCCTAACGGAGCCCAGCTAGCCCTCTGCCCCAGATCCTCTCTCCTCGTCGCTGTTCTCTGCCCTTCCTTGCTGCATCTTGTTTCATGGAAAAGAATTCACTGTGTGGGGCAGAGGCCACGTCTGTGCCCTGGGGGGGGTCCTGCTCTACCTGGGAGACCTCAGATATTGGGGTAACTGGCCTAGGTAATTAATAGCAGTGGAAGGTGCTGGAGAAGTGCTAGGGGTGATTACAGGCACCACAGCAGAGGCTCTGGGTGAGCACATCAAAGGAGGTCTCCCTTTCATCTCGCTGCTCCGAGCAGACGGCTCTGAAGCATCTCTTCCAAGGACAATACGAGGGAGAACTCTAATAACCTTACAGTGTGGAGCCCTGCCAGCGCTCCCAGCGGCCGCTCTGGCGGCGGCTAAAGGGGCGCCTTCTCCGCTTCCACCCTAATTGCCCTTAATTGGCTCCTGCCTGCTGGCAGCAGAATGGCAAGGGCTCTCCAAGGATCACTGCGCCGGAGTGACAACGTTTGGAGAAGGATCGCCCGCCTCTGCCTTGCCCCACCTCCCTCCCGCTCTCCCCCACCCACCAGAGCAATACAATAACCTTCCCAAGCATGAGATTTTTCTGCCCGTGTCTGACTTTTTCTTTCCAGGCCCTGTTCCCTGTTTCTCTGGGAAGGCTTTGCTGGGCAGCTGGGGCAGGGGAGTGGTGCAGAGTCTGTGTCCCAAACCCAGAGGGGTGTGTGCATGGTGGCACCAGGCTGAGGTGGATATAAGCGTTGTCCTTCACATAGCGCTGAGACTGACTTGCCCAAAAGCGTGTGTCGGTGCAACGAGTCCTACTGCTCTGTTGCTTTGCCAGGGCTGTGGATGTAGGTGGCCAGAGCTTGGAGGTCTCCCATGCAGAACCAGCATCCCAGGGGATTTAGCCTGTCCCATCCCACAGAAAATCCCACTTTCTGTAGGGAGAGGTGCTCACTGTCCCAGGGCACCCAGGTGGGAATGGGACTGCACTGCAGGGTGACCTCCTTCCTATGACCTGCACTGTTATCCTGGGGGACTTGAGGAAGGTGGGGAGGACTCCGCTCTGCTGTCCCCTTCATGTCCCAGTGCTGGATGAGGGCAAGCAGAGCAGAAGGCCCCCGCTGCCCCCCTTCCCCAGGAAGGGTTCTCTGGGACATGCTGGCCCTTGGCGCATCTGGCTCCGGTTTCCTGTGGCGGAGCTCCCCGCGTTTTCCCCTCGCTGCTTGACAGCCGCACAAACCGTTCCCTTGTGTCAACAGGAGGGTGGGAAGCCACAACACGAAAAGCACCTTGTAGTCCTGACCAGGCACGTCCCTGACGACCTGCCTCCCTGTTCCTGCTCCCGGCCAGGACAAAACCCTTGCTGCAGCAGCAAAATATAGCCGAGCATCTTCCCAGTCCCTCGTGGTTACCCGCATCCTGGCCGGGGCCAGCCTTGGCGGGCAGTGGGCATCACGTGAGCGACACGCTCGGCGGCAACCTGGCAGGGTCACGGGAAGGCAAACACGACACAAATCCAATTCCGATGGAGGGAGCTGCCATGTCTTTCCCACTGAGGTTATTTTTAAACTGTTTATCAAAAGCTTGCTGCTCTTGGCAGTGGGGCGGGGGGCTATTTTTGGACGCCTGCTTCACCTCTCCACGGAGATGGGCTGGCATAGGCTCGTCCCTTCTTTTGCCTGGCACCCTCAGACCTCCCGTGATCTCTGAGATTTGCCCCGCTAAGGTCACCACTGTATGCTTACTCACGCGCAGAGGGACTTTTTAAGCAGGAGGTCTGAACTCGGGCACAGCCTCGTAATTAGTCCTTATTAGCAAAACTCCTCATCCTTTCCTGCTATCAGTGGTGACACAGCTGCTCGGGTGTGGGCAAAATACATGCTTCTGCCTGCTGTTGTCCTTCGGGATGGTGACATTTGTCCCGACCTAAGCTTGGCACTCTGGAGCTTTGCATTCAGGTGATGTCTCTGCTACTGACTTCCCACTTGCTGCTGCCATGTCACTTTGCCCGTCTAGGAGAGCAAGGCCGTATTTCCCTACTCCACGGGGTTGCTGGGACAAGTAATTGGGGCAGGCTGACTGAAAACTCAATGCTGTCCTCTCAGAGCCACTTCTCTGTGGATGGGTGAAGAACATGACAAGTTTCACTGAGGTGTGACGTTGGGAACGGTGGTCTGATAAGGTGGGGCTCAAAGCAAGTGCAGGGAGACAATAGGGGTGCATGGAAGTGCTGCAGCTGTGTGTTGGAATCAGTGAAAACACAGACTAAAATGGCATTGTAAAGCAAGCCATCAGGCTCTGAGGTTAATAATAGGCTGCATGAGCCTTGACTGTGTAGAATAAAATCAGTCCTTAAAAGAAGCTGACTGGCACTGTGCTTGACCCTGACATGGTTATCCGCAGGAGCCCGAACAAACGACTGGCCTCATTACCGACCCGCAGCCAGAAGTATGGCTTGAGATGCTCTGGGCTCGCATAAAGAAATCAGCACTGTCCACACTGCCCTTGCGGTACCAGGGGAAAAGTCTTGGAGAAGTTTCCCAAGAACATCAACAAATTCAGGGATTTCCTTTTGCTAACAAAGATCAAATCTTCTGCTGAAGGCAGATTTTCTACATTCGAAGATGAATTTGGACAGCCAAAGGTGTGTGCAGGCCAGGAGAATCTCCTCCAGGAGTGAAGACAGAAGAAAGCCAGTGCTGGCACGTGCAAGATTTTGGACTCAAAGAAGATGGATATGTCTTTTCTTACAGGAAGCAACCGGAAGAAAAGGTGAAAACCACTTTCCTTCACAACTGGCAGGGCTGGCTCGGTATCCTTCAAGCTACGCAAGCATACACAGCTGTACTCTCCATCCCCAAGATTTAAGAGGGAGACAGATTTCTCTGAAACAATAGACTGGTAGGAATCTAAAAGCCCCATTGGCACACACACGGGAGAAATTGAGGGTGAGCCCATAGTCATCTGTGACAAAAACCACCCAGTCACCCCTGTGACCTAGCTGGTCACCATATCCGTGGACAAGATAGTCAGAGGAGGCTGATAATGCTGGGGGTGGCAGATCAACAGCAAAGAGCTCAGGGGGAAAATCCTTGGGGCAATGAACCAAGGGGTAAACGCCAAAGGAGAAACATGAAAGAGGGAAGGGAGATGCACTGCCACGTGGAGGACACATAGTTATATCCAACAGCACCCACAAGTGTGGGTGTGCATGTAAGACAAGGCAATATGTCCAGGGAAACACAGTCATACAGATTTTTAAGCAAGTTAGGAATAAAATGAGCAGGGTCACTAACAAGCTCCTGCAGACATGCATCAGGGGAGGCGACCGCAGCACGTGGCTGGCTGCAGGAGCCAGGACTGTAAGGGTGGCCAGGGCAAACCTGCTGGGGAGGACGTGCTCGTGGAGCGAGTCCCTTGGGTGTACTGAAGCTGCTGGCACGAGAAAGCGTTGCTGGCATGAGGTCTCGCTGAGGCAAGTTGCCCCCTGACATCTGTGGGCATGTGGATGTGAGCAGACATTCCCGTGGTGAGTAAAGGTTATGCCATGTCGCACAGGCAGACAGGCACGTTCACCATGAGAGGGTCCAAAGGAAAAATCATGCCCCTGGCCCTTCCTCTTACTAACAGGGAGGGAGTGACTATGAACAGAAGGATGATTGGGAAGACTTGGGCAGTGACCACGAGAACCTGGAGCCTGCCTGGATGAGGGATGAGTTCACTGTTCCCAGTCAGAGACCTCAAGAGGACAGAATTTTTGGAAGGGGAAAAAAAAAAGGAAGGGAAAAAAGAGAAAAAAAAAATACAGTGCCAAATGTGCTATTGCTGTGAGCAGGATTCACAGGTCAGCGAAAGCAAAACTCATCCTGTCACTCTATAGATCCCCCTCAAACCTGGAGTCAGAGCCCACCTGGCTGCCTTCTGCCTTGGGCCACTTCCCAAAGAAAGATGGAGAAAAATGCACCAGAGGGCTTTGCACAGCTCTATGGCCAAGAGTCTGTCTAACGACCTTTGCCTTTCTGGGGGTGTGACAACACAGAAGCAGGTTTCCCTGATATCAGCGCAAAGACCTGAGGCTGGAAACACCCTGGGTTAGAAAGCTGGGGGAAAAAGGACTTGGTGCAAGCTGGAAAAGAGCCAGGGATTTGAAGGAACAGTGAGAAGACAGACATCATCTTGGACATCACAGGGAACACTAACAGACATGAATGCAAGCAACCCCTGCACACTGTTTATGTCCAGAAGGGTCCTGGTATCTCCAGACCTAGAGAGGTCCCTTTTTTTCTTCCCTCCATCCTTTAAGCTGTCCACACCACATATGCCCTGCAAGCTTCATCTGACAGTATTTGTGCCACAGAGCTCCTTGTCACCAGCCACCGCCGTGTTTTGTACAGCCTCTTGATGGGCTCACTACCCAGCCCAAAGCCTGGACCAGGCCACCACAGAACCGCAGAATCACAGAATGGTAGGAATTGGACGGGACATTTGGAGGTCACCTAGTCCAACCCCCCTGCCAAAGCAGGGTCACCTAGAGCAGGATGCACAGGATCATGTCCAGGTGGGTTTTTAATATCTCCAGAGAAGGAGACTCCACCACCTCTCTGGGCAGCCTGTTCCAGTGGTCTGACACGTTCAAAGTAAGGAAGTTTTTCCTTATGTTGAGATGGAATTTCCTGTGTTCCAGTTTGTGCCCGTTGCCCCCTTGTCCTGTCTCTGGGCACCACTGAAAAGAGCCTGGCCCCATCCTCCTGACACCTGCCCTTTAGATATTGATAAGCATTGATGAGATCCCCTCTCAGTCTTCTCTTCTCCAGGCTACGCAGACCCAGTCCTGTGTGTGGCTGCAGGACCCTGAGGTGACACAGAGAAGGAGGAGAAGTGGTGTCTTAGTTCACGTTGGAGAGGGCCAGAGGTCCCAGCCCCACCTGGCAGCAGCACCCCTCTGTGTTGGGGAGGGGGAGTGGGGACCAGCACACACTCCCAGGCACAGCAGCTGCTCTGCGAGCGCTGACTCCCCATGGGGGACGTGCTGCCCGCCTGGCACCGAGACCGTCCTTCTCCTCCTTTGTGGCATGAAACAAAGAGCAGAGGGAGGGAAGGAAGTGACTTCTCTGGAAGCGATTGTAGCAGTGGGATGAGCACCCATCTCTTTCCGAACAGACGGAGGAGTGACTCCCCCAGCCCTTCTCCCGTCCCCTCTTGCCTCCCATTCACTGCTGGCATCCCCTCTTTCTCCCCCCTCTCCCTCGCCTTCTGCAGGCTGTGAAACTGGGAGAGAGGAAAAAAAAAAAGAAGGAAAAAAAAAAAAGAGAGAGAGAGAGAGAGGAAGCGGATTCGGGGCACTGGCTGGCAGGCAGACAAGGAGCGCGGCAGGGGCGGCTGGGAGCCCGGGACTCTCGGCCGCTGCCAGGGCCTTCTAGGCTGCGGGGCATGTACGTGCGGTCAGCAACGTGCGAGCCGGTGTGTGCCGGAGCCGGCAGGCACGCGCGGCTGGCAGCCTGCGTGCCCCTCCGCTCAGGCTCCCAGCAGGCAGCACCCCCCCCACACCAGCTGGCAGCCTGCCGGGTGACTGGCTGCCACCACGCACATCCCCGCTGACCCTGCCGGCGACATCCAGGTGATCACAAGTTTCCGAGCGGGTGGGTACGCTTTTCTATCGCGCCAGCCCGCCTGCCATTTTTGAAACTAAGAAAGAGAAACCGTGACCTGCTCCGTCCCAAGGCCGCATGCCTCCTCCCGCCGGCGATGCCATGCTGGGGATCATGCTGCTGCGGCTCCCTTCTGCCTGTCTCAGCAGTTTCGGAGCAGTTCCCAGCCCAGCACGGCTCCCGTGCCCTTGAGGAGTCGGCAGAGCACTGAGGCTCCCTCTCTCCCTCCGCTGAACCCCTTTTCACCCTCCTGCACCCCATTTTGGGAGCATCCTGCCCTGCTCCCGCTTCTCACCCACCAACTTGGGAGCAAAAAGAGGTCCCACTGGCACCCCAGTGGGATTTTGGAGTGGGGGCTCCAAATGTCTCCCCAAATGTACCCAAAAGTCATATTGCACACTCAGGCACAGTTTCCCCTACACTCATATCAAATTCACGGGAAGGGAAGGGAAGGGAAGGGAAGGGAAGGGAAGGGAAGGGAAGGGAAGGGAAGGGAAGGGAAGGGAAGGGAAGGGAAGGGAAGGGAAGGGAAGGGAAGGGGCAGTCACAGTGGAGCATTTTATAAGATGTGGTTTCTTCGTTTCCACCTCTGTGCATTATGTCGTGGGCCAGCTGGGAGTTAACTGAGTCTTAGTCTCCTTCTCCTCATCTCCTGACAATGAACGAGGTTTCCAGCTGTTTTGGAGACCACAGAACAGTCTCCAGGGCCGGAGGTGTGCTGAACCCATGAGTCAGCAGCTGTCGGTAACGGTTAGACACACGTGGGTGACACCGCTGGGGTAGGAAAGTCCCTGTAATATCACGCACCGGACAATAGGCACGTAGTAACTTGGCTACCCAAACCCATCCTTGGTGAGACTAAGAATATACCAACACCGCAACCAAGGCATCCCTACGTCCCGGAGAGCACGTACGACTTAAGCCCTCTGGGGAGGCGGCAGCAGCAGCACAGCTACGCAGGGATAGAGCCTGCAGCAGCCTCTGTGGGTCATGGCTCTCGTGCCGGTGGCTGTCAGCTGCCTTTCACTGCCCTCTGCACCTGCGTTTGCTCACTTTTGGTATATCCCACCCGTTTTAACTGCACCTCAGAGTAAAGCAGACCCCTCTGAAATCCTCTGAGAAAGATGTTCACCCCGCAGCAGACAAACCCAAGGGGAACTGGTAGCACGTGGGGCTGTGGGGGGTCGCTGGTGCTTTTTCAGGGTACTGAGATGCTCCTGGGTGGCAGGGTACCTCCTTTGCTGGGTGTCACTTGCAGAACAGCCCAGCAGAGCATTGTCGTAGAGCCCCGGCCCTTTGCTTGGGAAACATGAAAAAGGCCGCAGGCAGGGAGAGGCAACTGTCATGGAGGGGGCAGGAACACCAGCTTTTGAGCTCACACCGGTTGTTCTTGTAAATATTTTATTCATTTCTCAGTTATTCGCTGTAGCATGCCACTATCTAGCCTCCGGCTATCAGAAGGCAAAAGCACTGAAGAGCGTTAAGTGTATAAGCAGGCCTGACACATAACAACTGCTGCATGAAGGCAGCACTTTTCATCTTCATGTCCTTTTCTGCAGGTTGCTAACCCAGCCCCAGGCCCCCGGCTCTGCCCCTGCCCCTCACTCCCGCAGCATGCCTGAAGGCCGTTTAACACACCACATATACAGTGGCTTCATAATTTTTACTCCCAGTGCCAGCAAAACATTAATTGTCCAGGGCGGGGGGCCGATAATAATCCAGGTTACTCAAAGCGGACGAGTAATCACATATCTATAAAAATGGACAAAGCTAGCTTGGAGATGGGCTGCCATCACATTCCCTTAAACAAAGGAGGCAGATGAGGCAGATCTAATCACATCTTTCATTGACCCCATCCTGCAAACTGCCTTTGCCGTGTTCAGTGAGGAATGGTGAGCCTTTGATCCGGGTAGCCTGAGCTGAGCAGCTGAGATGGGTAGAGATGCAGAGTCCAAGCCCCTGGGTCCAAACCAATCTTAGAGAGCTCCCCAAACATGGGAGCTGTTCAGTGTTCTGCTTCTAGTGGAAAGGCATCTTGGCCTGTTGGCCAAGGCACAGCAAGGTCCAACCAAAGCATGTTGGACTTCATTTCAGACCGCTGGGCACAGCACTGGGTTGATTTGCAACCTATTTGCCCCCATAAGGCTAAGAGAAAAGCCCTGCTCTCCCGTACAGCTCTGCTCGTCGCATGCCGGCTGCTCTGCAGACAGCTTTCCAGCTCCATGTCCAGCAAACCTCTTCCCTTCCTTGGCCAGGCTGTTGCAGATGGACACCACCAGCACTTCCTTCCTCAGCTTATTCATCGTGAAGGGCACGACCAGAGCCCGTGACAGCAGCAGCAGAGGAAGCGGGAAGTTCCCACTGAAATTTGCAAGAGTCTGTTGCACACGGGCAAGGCTGGCCACTGCGGAGACTTGTTTCTGGTGTGTGTGGAGAAAATTCAGCGCGGCACTGGTGAGACACAAAAGCAGGACTATGGAGAACCTGCCCTCCCATGCTCTCCAAGACCTGTTTGTTTGACAGTTTTGTTTTTTCTGCCATTCATGGCAGAAAAGGTGGGTGCTAACACCAAGTGGATGTCAGAGGAGGGTTGGGTCTTCTCCCTTTCTGCCTCTGGAAACCAGCCAGACATAACTCCACTGGGAGCATTACACCTGAAGGCAGCTGAAGGAAGCCGTGTCTCGCTGACAACACAGAAAAAGGAGATTCAAAAGATGCCAAGCTTGTCAGTCCAGCCAGGCGGCGAGGGCAGATCCCCACCTGCTGCCAGCTATCGCAGCTCCCCCCAACACCAGCAGCACTTTAGCAGGCGCAGACCGTCCCCGGGGCAGTGCCGCTGGGAGGCTGCTCTTCGCCGTAGGAAATGGGAGCAGCAGCTTCTCTGACTGCACGTGTGGAGACCTCAGCCAGGGCATTGTGCTCCGGGCTTATTGCCTGCCCAGCCATTTTCCTGCTTTCCCCAGGGTCCCTGAGTTCTGCCAGGGCATTTCCCACCTCCAATCCCCTGCGACCCTCTGCCTGCACACCACCACTGATGTCCCAGCAATGCCCCACTCTGGGCAAAGCCGGGGACGGCTGAATCCTGTGGCGGGAGAGCTTTGTGCCGCTGGCAGGCTTCCCACCCATCCTCCACCTATTCCTCGCCTTCCTACCAGCACTGCTCCGAACAGCAAGGAGAGAGCTGCCGGTGGGAATAACAGGGTGTATTATGCTGACGCTACTTACTGGGGCTGTCTGTCCAAATGCCCTGAAAGCTTCTCCCGTGTCAGCCCATGCTTTTCCGTCTGCTGACAACTTCAGGATGCTACACCTCTGCATTCACTGCTTCGTCCCTGAGGCACCAGCACAGTGAGGACCCTGGGGAGAGGAAGAAGAGGGGCCAAGAAGTAGCAGAAGGAGGAGTTGGGATGAGTAGAAGGCTGGGATGAAAAGCGAAAGAAGTGACAGGATCAGATAGGGGAAGGGGCAGAAGGAAGGAGATGGGTTAAGGGATAAACTGAAAGGACGAGAAGGGAAGAAGTTGCTCAAAGGGAATTACAGAGGTTGTTTAAACTGAGAATCAGTGGGACAGAGATTGCCTCCATCGTTGCCCAGCATCTAGGCCTGGATCCCAAATAAGCAACAAATTAATAGATGTGTGAACTCAAAACAGAGCTTAGAGGGGAGATGAATGGGTGAGAATTACCAGCATTCGGAAAACTGAGGAGACATCCAGACCCAGAAAGGCAAACAGAAAGAAACAGGAAATGCAAAAGCAGCCAGGTCTCAGCACTGAAATCCCTTACACAAGGAGGGAGAGTGAAGGAAATGATGAAGCTGAGCTGGCACACTGGGAAATGGCCTGGCCCCATCCTGTACCGCCAGTGCTGCTTTGGGGGAGCTTAGCACCAGAACACTCCGTTTGGGAAATGCCGCTCTGGAAATAGCCCACTTGGTAGTGAGATCATTCATTCTTCTCGGCTGGAAACCTGACCCTGTCGCCAAAATTATTTTCCAGACTAGAAGCTGACGTTCATGGAAAACTTCGTCCCCAAGATCCAAATAGTGAGATCCTGAGCTTGTTGATGCTGAGCTTCAACACCTCGGCAGGCTGCACAGCCATCTCAGAAGTCTCTCAGGCCTTGCTGCCACCTGGCTGGTGGCTAGTCTCTCTCCTCACACCGTGACCAGCACCCAGGCAGCCCATGGGCTGTCTAACCTTGGGTTGGCACGGAGTGCTCATTGGATGGTCTTCAGATTTATGGGGGCCAAAGCCCAGCAGTAAGTGGCAAGGGCGTAAGAGGGCGCAAATACCTGGTTTGATATTATGTCTCCTGGCTGCCATTAAAGGGAGTTAAGTCCTCCTGGATCTCCGGCAGCAGGAGGGGACATGTTTTTGGATGTCTTTTCTGGCTCCAAACATCACATGAATGAGTGTGGATAAGTCAAACACTTTCAGTCATGGCTTTTGTCACGGAGTCATGACTCTGCCAAACCACCATCCTACTTCTGAGGTTTTGGGCAACTTCCACCGTGCCATGCCGGGGATGTGAGCCATTGCGTTGGCAGGGCATTCTCTCCCCTGGCTCTGCACTACCTGCTGTCCGTGCTGCTTCGGCTGCTTTTCCGTAAGCAGTTGGCCCCGATCCAAAGAAAACAGCAGCAGCGATGCCATGCCATTGCAAGGCATGTCTGCAGGAAAGCCAGGCCCGCCGCAGGCAAGCAGCCTTCGCGGAGCTCGGGGGGAGGCTGGGCACACTCCGGGCCCTGTGCCTAATATTTGCCGTGGCACCCGGATAATATTTGTGTGCAGCTGGCAGGTGCTCACTTCGCTTTGGCTGGGGAGGTATTTGAGTGTGTGGTGAAGGTGTGAATTATACCATTCCAGGCACTGAGGAGCACTTGAGGGACAGCCAGGGCTGGAGGCATCTCCCCTGCCTCCAGTTTTGGTTGCAGGCAAGCTCCTGCAAAGCCCTCGCCTCCCCGCCTTGCCCTCTCTGCAAAAAGCACTGCCCTGGGGGGGACAGGGCGGCCCCAGAAGCCCCCGGCCACTTCACTCTCAGGCACCCCAGGGGGAACCAAGGGGCGATGCTCCTGAGGAGGAGCTGAATTTGGAGATTCAGGAGCACACCAGTTGGGATGTTGGAGGGAACCGAAATGCCAGGTGTCCGGATGGAGGGGTGGCACCGCGGGGGACGAGAATCCCCGCGCTCCCACCGGCAGTGAATAACCATTATCCGGGCCGCCTACAAAGGCAGCTCGCTGCCTGTGGGCAGACGTGATGGCAGGCACAGCCTCGGCTCCCGCGCTTGTGGGAACCAGGCAGAAACTCTCCCGGTTCCCCCTGGGCTCGGTTCAGCTGTGCCGGGAGATTTACATTGGCAGCGGGGCGACGGGGAAGCTTGCCCACCCCTTGCCCGCACGCTGCCAGCGTCCTGCCAGCCTTTCGCCTCTGTGAACTTTTTGTCTCCCGTGTGAAAGGGGAGCGTTTTTCAAAGGGATCGCTTAAACATTGGCATCTTAATTAGAAGTGGGCAAATGGCACGGGGAGCCCTACCTCTGGCTCGGAAGCGCACCTTTGCCCATCCGCTCCTCTCTTGCCGATCGGCACCCTCCTTCGCCACCAGGTCCCCAGGGACATCAGCTGGCCGAGCCCCTCGATCCATCCTGGCAGCCCTCAGCCCCCCACTGCCCCCAGCCTGGCTGCCCGTGTCACGCATGGCTGTGCCAGTGTCCCTTCCGTCCCCTCTCCCAGCCTCCCGCTGCTCTCCCAGCCCCGGGACCCTGCCCCCTCCCAGCCACCCCTCGCTCCTGACCCTGGTGTCACCTGTAGCCGCAACAGCTATTCAGCCTATATCCATTACTAAATGAAGAATCCAGTGTGAAGCAGCAGAAAAGCTCCGGCTGTACAATGCGCCCGGAGTGAAAAGGAAAGGCTGTTAACATCACTTGGAAAGGGGCCTGCATTTGACAACAAACATGGCCAAGTTTTGAGCTCCTTGCTAATTAGTCTATTAGCTATATGAGCAGAGAAAGCCTCTCGCCATCCAGCACCGCTCCACTCTCGCGCTTCAGCCCCGTCACCTCAGGAATCCCCTGCCCCGTCTCCGTGGCGCGGTGCTACGTAGGCATCACACCAGCGGCCGCCTGGCCACTCGCCTGTGCCTGAACGGGAGAGCCAGACGGAGACGGTTTCTCGCCGATGGTTTTCTCTAAGGAACAAAAGCTGCTTAAAAAAAAGAGGAGCCAAAGCCCCAGGTGCTGCTGGGATGCGGGGCTGCCGAAGGAGAGGGCACCCTGCAGTAATCCACGGACCCACACGCTGGCGGGATGGACATCCCCAGCCTGATGGTGCTGGCCAGGAACAGCCCTGTGAAGAAGGTGTTGGGGACAACTCGTCCCCTTGCCAAGGCCCACGCCCCCCGGCCACCCTCAGGTGCCAGCAGAGCCGGCAGCCCAGGGAGGAGGTCACTCCCTGGTGGGCCTTCGAGTCAGGAGCGAGCAAAACCATCGCTGTTCGCCCCAGCACATGAACCAGCACATCTCTGCACCCACAACCTTTCTGGCACCTTTCTGGCACCTTTCTGGCAACCCAGCCAGCCAACCCAGCAGAGAGAGGCTCCCAGTGCTTCAGCACCAGATGGAGAGCATCTGCCCGCCCATCCATCCATCCATCCGTCTGTTCATCCGTCCGTCCATCTGTCCAGGGAATGGGTTAAACAGCCCATGCCCCACCCTGCGAGGCCAGCCTGGGCTTCCAGGCATGGAAGGGAGAGGCTTACAGCTGGGGCTCATTACGGGGCAGCCATAAAGAGGGTGGAGGCGCTTCCTCCCACACTGATCAGAGGAGCTTCGCAACTGTGTGCCCTGGAGCCAAGGGATGAGGTCCAGGGCTTGTTTACCGCCTCCTGTGAAGTAGGGGAGGTTTGTCCACGCCAAGGAGAAAGCCGGCTGATCCTACCAAGAAGCGATGTGTTATGTGCTTCCCCAAAGTGTGGGGACCACTTGATGACCACCTGGTCTGCTTTGGTTGATTTCTCCAAATCAGGAGGGCCTGATTTGCCTGGCCTGCCTGAGGACATTTATCCATCTAATATTCCCCCCACCAGTAGACAAGAGGGGATACTGTGCTCCCTAATATTTTATTGACTGTCTTCTGTTAATGGAGCTTGTTGACAAGCGACAGAGATAGATAGATAGATGCATCTCTGCTGCCTGAAAACATGGAGCCGTGGCAGAAAAAGGTCCAATTCATTCCTGCCCTGTGCAGGACTTGCAGAAATCAAGAGGCAGCCTTTCCAATTTGGCCACAGTGCACTGAGGGATTGACACCAAAATCTCCAGCTGCTGAGCGCTCTCTGCTCAGAGAGACTGTCCAAAAGACTTGGAGATCTTGGAGAAATTTAGCAAAAATCCTAAGGGATGCACTAATAGCAGAGGAACGAAGCATTTTGTCCTGGGGATGGCATGTTGCCTGGCCATCAATGGATGAATGGAAACTCACGCGCCAAGGGATGCCGGAAGCATGGCCTTTTCCCTTGGAACGAGGGGAGCTCCACATGAAAAATGGATGACTCACTCTCCCGAGCACCACAGTCAGATGGGGAGGGGAGGAGGTCACGGTTCTCCTCCAGGCTCAGCCCCCGGAACAAACTTGCCATATACCAAAATGAGATATTATGAGTTCTTTGGCTGGCTCTGCTGGCTGGTAGACATAAATAGTGTAGATGTAATCCCCTCTGGTTTCCAGTGAAAGCTGGGAATGTCTGGAGGGCCAGCTGTAGCTTATGAGGGTTGCTGTGGTGGTCGTGTACCTCTTCAGCAGAATTGATCCAACTGCTCAGGCAGTTTCTTCTTGGCTGAGCAGGGCGGCCAGAGAAGGTACTTTCCAAGATCTGAGCTGTGTTATCCACCGTGACGCCTTTCTCCTCCCTTCCAAGCACGGGGGATTTTGTACTCCCCCCGGGATGGCCTTATCAAATGCTCTTGAGCTGCAATACAAAGTCCTGGAGAAAGCAATTCCCCTTGGTTTCATCCTACACTGTTACACAGGGGCGATTCAGCCAAGGAGTTTGGAATAATTATTTATTAATAGGTCATGAGATCACTGAGGTCACTCGCCTGTGAAATCACTGAGGAGCAGAAAATGGATCATTGGCCTCAAGTCCTTGAGAAATCATATAAACCTGTGGAGGATGTCTTTGCTCCATCCCTCTTCTACTCTTGACAGATGTTTATACCACAGTGGCCTCTCTCATCTCAGTGCTGTAATCCAGGCAACGGTCAGCCCTTTCCTTGCCAATGCCTCCTTTAGTGCGTGCAGTGGGTTGGCTTTTCCATGTTAACGAGGCTTAGGGTCTAGTTTTTCCATGCAGCCTCCACCCAGCCCCTGTGAACATGCTTACCCTCTGGCAGAGGCACCCATTTGCTTGAGCCAACCTTCACAGAGCATTTGAGTTTGAAGTGGCGGTTTGTGTGCTTCAGCACGGGGCTGAACCAACGCAGCTGCAAGAGGATTTCCCATACAGACTATGGCACCAGGTCTGTGTGAAAAGGAAGGTAGCTTAGGTCTGCTCTGAACAGCCTTCTGCAGAAGTCTGGCACAGCTCCGAAGGACTCCTGTGGGTTCGCTTTCCTACTGACCCCTTAGAGGACTCACCAGCTTCAGTGCGTTCTCTTCCTGAAGGACTGCTGTGAGGTCTACTGGAGGCTAGGCCCTCTTTCTCCTGATGTCTTGAAAGTTCATTCAAGGACTGATGTTTACTCCACGCTTGCAGCTTACCCTGGATTAGTGGTTTAACTTCAACCACAACAAAGGGTAGGCTTCATCCACCACTTCTCTAAATTTTTACTTGTTATCTAGCCAGCACCCGATGAGAGACCCATTCAAGAAGCCTTCTCATCTGATTGCTGTAGACAGGAATGATGTAAAGAGCCTTTCTGGTTGAGCCCCAGTTCTGCAGAATTAGGAGCCTCCACAGTGCAACTAAACCACCGCATTCCGCAGTAAGAAGCGGTAGCAGCCTAGTGTCCTCTGTCAGCTAAAGGGTAGTGTTGTCTGAACAGTGGCTTAAGCTTCACCTGGGCAACTGACAGGTTGCTGGTGTTGTGCCCTGTATCCCACAAGGCTATCCACTTGTTGAAATGGGAGATATGGTGTGGTGTCTGGACAACTCTTCCCTCTTCACTGATTTCCAGCAATGCCCTTCTTGTCAGCCTGCAAAGACCAACTCACGCCTGGAACTGCGTGGCTGTGCCTCACTGTGTAATGGTGCATGACCAAAAACAGGGCACCTGACACATCATCTAGATGTGTCTCTGCCAAGGAGGGATACCGCTATCTAACCGGGCCTGACAGGTATTTGTAACACCTTGGTTTTGGACACTTCTAGAGGAGGAGATTGTGTGGTCTCTGCAAGGCACTCTGTCTTAAGAGGACAGGACAGCTCTTAAGGACCGGAAAAGTTTTTCTGGATGTTGAACCTTATGTCTCCTCGAGATGGAGAACAATCCATTCTGTTCCTTTTTCAGACACTTTTTATGAATTTGAAGGTTGTCATGATTTCACTTTCCTCTTCTCCTAACTAGACTAAACAAATGCAGTTCTTTCAACCTGTACTCATAGGTCGTGGTTACTAGGCTGCTGATCATCTTCCGTGGACCTTAATAGATGCAAGCCTTTCTTCAGCTGCATTGCCCAAAACTGGATATATCCAGAAAGTATGAGGCTTTCCTAATGCTGCATGAAATGGGATGATTGCAGCACACAGGGTGCATGTGGCACTCTTGTTTATATAGCCTCGTAGGGACGTTTGCTTTTCTTCACATCTGTGGGTTATCAAGTCACTCATTAATGACACCCATCACCACAATGACACCCACGTCCTTTTCTGAAGGTCTCGTTGGCTCCTTGTATAGGCATAGAGCAGATTATCCCGCTAAGAGCTGTGGCTTGCATTTGTCCTTACGAATTGCGTCCTGTTTATATTCATTTCACCAATGTCACAATCTGCTTGAGCTCCCATCCTGATCCCCAAAGTGCCTGCAACCACCACGTGGCCAATCATCAATGGCAAATGTAATACGCATCTTTGAGACCAACACCCAGGCTGATCATGCAAAGGGCTCATAGCATTAGCTCTAGGAGACATCTTCCTCGTCTCCTTGCCCTCCAGCCCTGATGTAGAAGGAAATTAGGTAGTTGCCAAATTCGTGTTGGCTATTACTTTTCACCTTGCTATCATGCTTAGTCTTACAAATAGGGCGTCTGCTCCAGGGCCTTTGCTGGCGTTGAAGGCAGCCTGGCAGATCCGCCGTCCCGTGGCTCCATTTCCACTCCTTTAAGAACAGGTACTGTCCCTCTGCCTTTTCTCCCTAGTCATCTGGAACCTCACTCCTTCTTCGTAAGATAATTGCTACCACATTTGAGACCGTTTCAGCCAGGATTTCAGCAGGACTGGCTAATCCGAAAGGAAGGTCACCGGTGAAAGGACAAGGGAAGTGGTGTCTCTGCCCTGGCCGGAGGGCACATGGCTCAAACCCTTCTGCCCAGCTCAGGGAGCCCGCAGGTGCAAGTCCAGCACCTCTTGCAGCCCGAGGAGGGTACGTGAGCCTGGAGACAGCATCCCGCAGCATCTGGCCTGTTTACATAGCAGGGAGCTTTTGTTAACATCAGGAGGTTGGCCAACGAAGGGAAATTTTACAATTGCACCACAGAGCTCTGTTGACTCAAAAGGAAGAGTTAGCTTCAAAGCAAAACAGGCTCCACGTAGCCAGGCTCACGTAGTCTGGCCAGCTGCACAATGAGGCGTTTCAGCAGAGGGCTGGGAGGCTGCTGGATGGATGCACAACATTCACACGGGGCAGATAGCGGCTCTCGCTAGGCAGCTGGCAAACAGGCAGCTCCCGGGAGCCAGAGAGCGCCCTGGGAAAGGGGCAGGCAAGGCGGGGAGACAAAGGCTGCCGGGTGGCTGCGGGGAGACTGCGGGTGCGATGCTGACATCCTCTCCATCAGGCAGGAGCTGGCAGCTGCCTCTCGGTACCAGGAGGGAAGGGAGGACAGGGGACGAATGGGCCACTGAGTTCCCAGGCCCCTTGGGGAACGTGACAACGGTCGCACAAAGCGCAGTTCTGCGCATCAGTGAAGGGGGCTGCCCGAGCATTGTCATCCCCCCCCCAACCCCAACCGCACTTTTTTCCATTTCTTTTCCCAGACAGGAGCGGCCCAATTCTTTGGTGAACCTTTTTGCCTTGTCCTTACCTTTAGCCATGAATGAATTTATTCTTTGCCCTGCTTTTTGGTCCAGCGGTTTTCCCAGGCGGGCAGTGAGAGAGGCAGGCGGAGGGAGCGCTACATCCACCTCTCACTCGCTTCTCCCCTGCCCGCCGCAGAGCCAGGCAGCCCTGCACACCATTAATTACGGGGGACGGAAATGCCCCGTGCCCGATATCCGGTGGGGCTGAGTGATGACAGCCCGCTAATCACTTCCAGAATTTGTGATTGGAATTAAAGGGCCGGGTTCTCCTTTGGTGAGTGTGGGCAGAGCAGCTGGGGGAAGGGAACGGCCCCTCTTTGAGAGGAGACGAAGCTGCGCAGAATATTGCTGCGCTGCTGGGGCGATTCAAGCACTGGCTGGCTGAGAGGTGATTTATGAGCCTATGATAGATGTCCTGTGGGACATCTTATGATAGCGAGCAGTTACAGCTTTGCCGGATGACAACCTTCCTCCCTGCCCATCACATGCAGCACCTCCACATCCAGCATTCGTGTGCTCCTTCCCCACCTTCTTATGCTCCTGGGAAAGAGCAGGTCCTGCCTCCATTCTGCCAGGCAATCAGTGCTGCCCACTTGCCTGCTTTCCCAACAAGCACCTGCGTGCTCCTTCCCTTCTCACCCACTTGTGCCTGGGAGAGTCTTCCCACACACCTCCTCCAAACCAATTTCTCCACTGTGGTGCTGGAGAGCATAGGAAGCCTGGCTGCTTGCTTTATCCCAGCTGGGGACTCACACCACTGGATTCCCCGGTGCTCCCTACCTGCCTGGTGGCTGGTGGCCGAGGCTGCTGCTTGGCTGCCTGCCCTGGGAGGTATACATCCTTGGGAAGGAGCCATCTTTCCTAGTTTTGTGGCTCGGCAGGACCCAGCAGCACCCCAGGGACTCTGCTGACACAAGGAGTGCTTGGTCAGAAATGGCCCCATCAGCTCCCACACTCCGGACACAAGATGTGGCGCAGGGGTGGAGGACACCAAGGGCAGCAAAGTCTTTTATTATTATTCATGTCACCAAGAGACAAGCACTCCAGAAGAGAAGCAAGCCTGTGCTTGTGGACCTGGCTCATTAGCCTGAAGCCTCTCGTCCAAAAGCAGCTCTGGGAGGGCCTCTGAGATGCTGCCCTGTCTAAGCACAGACCAGAACTCTTTTCTCCCAGGAACAAGGCACTGCCCCCATTTTCCCCTGTGCCCCTTTGCGGGGTTTCTCACCTCTTTGACTGAAGCTACAGGTCTGGGCTATAAGGCAAGGAAGATGCTTGTGGTCTTCCCATTCATCTCCACCCTGGGCCCCAGCTATGAAGCTCTCTGAAGGGAGGCTCAGGGCAAGGTCCTGTGGAGATGATCTGGAGTGAGCTGTGAAAAGGGAAGCCAGCAAGAGGGTGGGACGCCTGGAAGGCTGCAAAGAAACTTTTCAGTAATTGTGTCAGAGGAAGAAGAGATGGGGCTGTGGAATGGAAAGTAATGAGCTGTCTGCAGGGCATGCGCAGGACAGACTGGAAGCCTTGGGAGCCTCCTGGAGCCGGGCAGCCAGCTCCTGCAAGAGGGACTTCATGTAATACGCTTGTGTCAGTGCTACGCAAGGAGCTTTGGCGGCTAGCCCATACATTTGGGGATGAGCCTCACTGCCTGACTTCCAGATAAGAATTTTACAAAGATTTCTGTCTCCCAGTTTAAAACCACTGCAGATGTGATGTGTTTCCATGCTTCAGGTGGCCACTTTTTCTTGACTGCCGCGGGACATCCTTTAGCAGAGGTCACCAGTGTGGGAAACTCCTTCCCTGCCTAGCCTGCCAAACGTGGGGTTTGACAGCCTTCTGCAGACCCCTGTCTGCCCCAGCGGGGCGAGGAGGACGTTTGCAGAGAGCCTGGGATGAAATCACGGTCTGGGAGGTCTCTTATTCCTCTTTGCAGCCTCAGAGCTGAGCTCGGTGCCCAGCTAGGATCCACTTTATGAGCTGCTGTTGTTTGACGTGCAATCGCCATCCTGAGCCCAGGGCTTGAGATAGATACAATTAACAGATTTGATGAAATAACTGAGATAAAAGAAGGTGTCTGCTGGATTCTGGGCCAAGCCCTGCCCGGGATCATGACAACAAGCACATTTTGGAGAGCAAACATGTAATCGGGAGTGGGAATTAATTACCTCGGCTTGTTTATCTCTGCTCTTCCTCCCTGCCTCTCACGGCGGCTCACACCCCGTCTCAGTGCCAGGCTGCACGTACGGTAGCAGGGCTTTGACTAAGGCTTGCCTAGGGATCCCGGGCAGCGCGCTCCCATCTCCACACCCTGCCGGGCTGGGTGCTCACTCCTGACCCTGGCAGGCAGCGCAGAGCCATGGGGCAAGCCAGGAGTCAGGGTGGCAACTGCCTGCTTGTGCCTCTTGCCTGCACCCAGGCAACCTGCTCCGAGACGGTGACGGTTCCTTGCAGGCGACCGTCGAGGATGCAGCTCGCTGGCTAAGGGGGCCGAGCAGAGCTGGGGGATGCCAGGGTGCTGAGACGGTGCTGGTTGGCTTCCAGGAGCCGGATGGTAGTTGCTGAGAGTGATGGTGGGTTCTCAGAGGGTGATGTGGAGGAGAAAGGACCCGGCTCAGCCCTTCTCATACGGAGAGCAAAGCAAAGAGGGACCACAAGGACGGAGCGGTGGCGTTGCATGCCAGGTGTTGGGACAGGCCTGCAGGCGCATCCTGAGGGACGGGGATGCTCGGAAGTCGAAGCGGGTCTGCTCTGCTCTGACTGCCAGGGCCACGCTGAGGGAAGCTTCCTCCCTCCAAAGCCTTTAGTCCCACTTCAGTCCGCCCCTGCCTACCCTCACAGCAGAGCTGGTACACGAGTGCCGGAAGGGGACTGTGGGCCTGTGGCAATGGAGGTGGTGAGGGGTGGGGGGACCAGCCCAGGCCTCCCAGAATGCAGGGTACCTCCCCCAGGCTAGCCCCATCTCCTGGGCCCTCCCCTGGCTCCTGATGGGCTGCATCTCCCGTCACCCCACGGTCGCCTCTTCCACTATTGGCCACCAAGAGCTGAGTCCATTGGTGTTATTCGGATCAGCCCATCCAGGTTGTTCCATCCGGGGATGCTACCGAGGAGCTGGAAACAAAGAAAACCCCGTACCACTGCCTGAAGATCCCACACACACTCTGAGAGCAAAACCCCTCTGGCTTGTAAGCGAGATGCAGCCACTTTTTGCAGCTTGTTTAGCAGACAGCACCCTGTGTTCACCAGTGCCTCCTGCCACCCCACCGAGGGGTCAGGTCAGTACCAAAATAATGAAAAGGCGGTACATCACCGATGTCTACTGGCTAAAGAGCCTCACAGATTTCTGAAACACCTCATGCTCTGCAAATTTGTGCAAGTGCTGGCCACACTGGGACTGCATCTTGCAGAAGAAGAGGGCAAGGAGAACTTGGGCAGCGTTAAAATCTTGGGAGACAAAAGGCCAGGCTTGGATGTGAAATACCCCAAGGAAGAGAGAAAGCTTGTAATCAGCTCAGGGAGAGCAGCTCGTGGGAGGACAGGGAGCGTGCTCCGAGGGATGGCACAGCGCAAGGCCTGCACACACAGAGCAATTCCTGTGTACAAGGAGCTCTTGGAGCAGCGGCAGGGAAGGGATCCAAACATGAGTCAGATGGGCGCTCACTTAGAGGAAGGAAATGGTCCAGAGGACAAACACCAGACAGTCAGGTAGAGAGAAGAGCCACCACCTCCTCTCCTGAAACGCTGCTCTGGCCCTCGCGTACTGCAGGTTCCTGCAAGAGGAACCAGCAGCAGGACCTGGGAGAAGGGACGTGCTCCACCTGCCCAGCCCAGATCAACAGAAACGGGGGAGCTCCTCGATGCGCTGGCTAGTAAAACATAGCGACAGCCCAGGCACTTGCCTTGCGGACATGTCCTAAAACAGCCTGCCCACCACACGCCCCTGCCCTTGAGCAACATCTTCATATGGAATCAGCACGGCCACAGCAGGCAGCCCAGCTGGTGTGTGATACAGGGAGCGGAGACAAGGCACAAGGACTGAGACAAGCTGGTGAGCTGCCCCATGCAAAAATTTCCCCCTTCTCCCCACTCCGTGTAAGAATTTACAGCAGGTTTCTCGACTCCACTGGTATCTCCCTTAAACACACGGCAGGGTACTGATGGAGAGGACAGGCTCTTGGGCTCATGGGATGTTTGTTGCAGAGAGCATATGTGCTGTCCTTACAAATGGCACAGCATGCTGCGAAGGACTCTCTTATCAGTCCTGAAGGATGTACCCAACCTAGCATTAAATCTAGCTGGCCTGAGTGCCAAAAGCAACGAAGCTCTGGTCCCACAGACTTCAACATGAGTCATTTACCTCCAGCACGGAGCCTGGACCATGTCCTCGTGGTGACTAACTATTGGCACCGCTAGCTCAGAGGTGTCTACATATGTTCTATGCCTACCTAGCTGCTGTCCTTTCCTAGAGCAAAGTCACACACACACACACACACAAACAGCCCTTGGGCTCTGCCACCAGTGCCCTGCACAAGTCCTGCCCCTTCACACTGGCTTGTGGCCTGCCCTTGCCTTGGCTGAGGAGCAGCATAGCTGCATTGCAGGTGTGCCAGTTCTCCCTCCCCTGGTGCTGCAGCCAGTCTGTGGGGACAAAGACTCTGCCCCAAGATGACGATGATGGCAGAAGACCTCATAACACAGCCCGCGAGCGCTGATGTTATGCTGGTCGCCACACTCAATTCATGACCCATAGCACCTGTTCTTTCTGAGTCCCTGGCGTTTTCTTTTCCTTGTCAGGGCAGGGTACCCCAAGCGTTAGGTATTTAAAGAGACACCCCCTCCCAGTCAGTACAAGGTTTCCTTGAGCCCTCCCAGTCCCACCGCCTGATGGGCATCTCACACAATGAATACACACAGTGCATTTGTGTTCTGGCTCCAGATGGTGAGTAGGATGAGCAAAGGGCTCTTCTCCAGGGTTTGCCTGGTGGTTTCACCCTCCTTGGTTGCTGGGAAATAATATTCCATTGGAAAAGTGAAGGAATTTACTGCGAGGGTGGTGAGACACTGGAACAGGTTGCCCAGAGAAGCTATGGATGCCCCATCCCTGGAAATGTTCCAGGCCAGGCTGGATGGGGCTTTGAGCAGCCTGGTCTAGTGGGTGATGGTGTCCCCGCCCATGACGGGGAGGGTGGAACCAAGAGGTCTGTAATGTCCCTTCCAGCCCAAACCATTCTATGATTCTATGAATAAGTTCCCCTATGTCCCCTCTGAGAGCAAACCAACCCCAAAGACACTGACCAGACTGGAAGGGAGAGACACAGGGGATCCCCCCCCAGCTCTTCCCTCTGAGAGAGACGCAGCGCAAGAGATCTCGGCCGAGCCACGGCTCCCAGAAGCCTCCTTTTTCGCCCCTGCTTCCCAATACCCCCACCAATGTCCCCCACTCCCTCCCTGCCCCAGCTGGGTCAGTCCGGCTGTAATTGTTGTATATGATTCAGTCATTTCCTGACATTCGTCAGCGTGCAGGGTGACCAGGAGCAGATGTACAGGAGCGGAGAAGAGCGGGAGCTATGCCACCGCGTCCAAGAGTGCTCCGGCAGAGCATCGGGCAAGGGGCGGGGCGGGGGGGGGGGAGAAGAAAAAAAAAAGAAAAGAGGAGAGAAGGAAAAAAAAAAAAACCCAAACCACACACGGCTCAATACTTTCCATGTGCTGCCGCTAAGGAGGAAATCGCCTCCATTTGCTACGTGCAAAGCTGGGTGTCTGCAGAGGGGGCCGGGAAGAGAAGGGAGCCTGTTTCCCAGGTGGGGAGGCGGGGCTGCGGGGGAATCTGCGGGCAGCTGGGGGGGGACACGCACGGTGCCTCCCACCCGCACCCACGCGGGACGGGGACGGCAGGAGGGGGCTCAGCTGCAGGTGGTGGAAGGGGTGGGGGGGTGTGCTTGGATTCCCCCCCACCCCCCCCCCCCACCCCGCGCCGGGCTGCCGAGCAGTGTGGGGGGGGGAAATCTGCGCTGCCCCTGCTTTCGGGGTGCCCGGGGGCTCCCACTCCCACCTGCCCCCCCCCCCAGCACCAGGGATGGCAGGAGATCCGGCTCCTTACCCACCACCCAGGCTTGCCTCTTCAGATGGGGTGCCAGCTGTGCCCCCACCCCCCACCCCCCCTCCTGTGGGGTACCCTGCGCTCTCTCTCACCCCTCAAAACAGGGGCAAAGGGGGGGTGAGGACAAATTTCCCACCCGCCTACCCCCCCCCCCCCCCCACCTCCCTCTGAAGAACGTGGGGGCGGTGGGACAAGGGCTACGATGTCCCTCTCCCTTCCCGTGACTGCAGCTCTGTGCGTATTGGGGTGCTGCCAGCCTGCCAGGGCCACTGCCCGCTGCTGTGCCCCTGTCCCCTCCCTGGACCTCCTGTCCACCCGCCTCTGGTAGCTGCTGCCCCCAAGCCTCGTCCCAGCTGGCAGCCTCCTCCTGCACCCCCCCACCCCCGGCAGCCACATCTGCTGGGGCAGGAGAGGGGGAAGGATGCTCCTGACCAAGGTCCCAATCAGAGGCACCCCCAGACTGATGCCTCTGGGACTGTGGCAGAGGATGAAGAGCTTGTGGGGAACAGAACCCCTCCTGGGATTTCGAGGGCTTATCCAGTGACACACTCAGCATCCCCCTCTGGAGCTGAGCATCTCAGAGGATGGAGGTCCTCTCTCTCCAACCACGCCTTGCCCACTCCCACCATCCCCACCAACACGGCAGTTACCCCTCCTTCACCCACACACTTGCTCCTGGGTTGGTGCCACAGGGTACACGCTCCTCGCCCTACTCCACAGCCCAGCAAAATGTGCTGCAAGCAACCACAACCCACCTCTCCTTGCCTACCCCCAGTGCCAGGCGGGGGCCACCCCCCGGGCCAGCCTCTCCAGGGCAGGGAGACCCTTGTGCTGGGAGTGGCACCACGTTACCTCCTGCACCCAGACTGGGAGGCAAAGTCCCTGATTAGACAAGGTCTGCCAGAATCACCCCTGGTCTTTGCAAGCCCATGCCCAGCACAGCCCACAGAGCACATGGGCTTGACGTCTCACCGGGAGACTCTCATGTCCAAAGCGTTTCTCCAGCTGTGAGTGGGGACCGCCAGAAAGACTGGGAAAATACCTTCCGCTGCCTGCAGCCTACACCCCGTCTGTAAACTGTAAAGTCAGCCTGGTTCCGCTCCAGGCTGCTTAAACACCGGTCCAGACCCCTTGAGCACCTTCTGCGTCGTATCTGCAGGCTCACAGCTGCTGAGGAAGTTACAGCCCTCCCAGCCCCTCGCTGGGAAGCCACTGCTCTGTCCCGATTTGACCCATGTCCCCGGGGCCTTGTCTGATCTCATTTGCACCGGTGTCCCACAGGTGAGGAACCCTTGGAGTCCACAGATCTGCCTCCATGCCAGCTAAAGCACAACCAAGCTTTAGGCCATTGCTGTTCCCTGGGAAAAGACAGGATGAACAGGGCCAAGCCACAGGAAATCCAAATGGCCCCATTCGGAAACTGGGTCTGCTACAGGAAAGGCTTGGGAGGGGGGACAATATTTTCAGGGCTGTGGGGTCTTTGTCAAATCCATCGACCATAAAACACAGGGAAGAAAGTGTGCAGTACAACCCATACTATTTTGGCTGGTCCACCCCTTCGCTCATAGTCCTGCTCATCCTCAGAAGACCCCATGTGATGGGTGCCTTGGCCTGTTGCAGGTTTTTGTGGGGCACACTGGGGTACGGATCATTTGGCAAAGCCTTCTGTGATACGCAGAGGAAAGCTTCAGACTGACACACCCAAGTCCCCACCACCCACTGGAGTGAGCAGGATGGCACTTGAGCTCTCCAAAACATCTCTTAGTTCACCTCCTGACCCACAAGCCCCTCTCTGGGTTATGCTGTCCACAGGGATGCCACAGGAATCGGCATCCCGGACAGTCCACCCTGAGGTCCTCCCCGACCTTTTGCAAAGAACAGAACTTACCTCTAAACGCCTCCTGAGACGTGGGACTGTCCCCATTGGGATGTCTCATGGTTCCCCTGCGAGATGCCACGGCTGGAGACCTGCTGTGCACCTACTGCAATGAAGAAGGCTGTCGAGTGTAGGGTCGTGAGATTGTGTCCTAGCTCTGCAGCTGCCAGCCAGCTCCCGCTGGAGGGGCTGTCAGCTCTGTTCACCACCTCTGTGCTCTGTGGGCTGTACACTGTGGTCAAAAGCTGATGGTGCCTACTGAGAAAGGTTCAGTCCATCTATCTGCAGGACGGGTGGCCCTTGTCACCCCATGGAGAGTGCAGAAGCAGCCCCAGAAGCTGCAGAACTGGGTGCAAAGCCATGAGACAGCAACTTTAGCTTTTCTGGGGAATCAATGTGGTGCACGGAGGAGTTAGCAACCCCCGAGCAAAGCAGGGGGACTTCCAACAGGGACCCCAGTTCATCTTCCAGGAAGGTGTGGGGAGGTGGCATCTTCTGCTTGCTGGCGGTGAAAGCGCAGTGGGGATGACGGCACACCACGCTGCCTGGGGAGGAAAACAGCTCTGAAAGCGGACATCCCCTTCTAACTAGGCATCTCCCCCTCTGTTGGTTTATGAATTTATTTTTCTTTTTCCCTCCTTCCTCCTCTTCCTCCTCCTTCTTTCCCCCTAATCCATGAACAAGACTCTCGGAGCTAAAAGAGAGGCGAAAACCAGCACAGCTGCGAATGCGCTCAGCGGCGCGCTGGCAGGCAGGCACGCACAGCTGGAGAGGGGAGCGCGCTCTCACACACACAAAGCAGCACCAAATGGAGAGCGTGGACGAAGGCCAGCAGAGGCCGGTGACTCACATATCCTGGCCTCCATCAGCTTCAGACCAAGGAACATCAGCAGATGACCCAGGCTGGCAGGAGGTACCGCAGTGCCTGAGCCATGCTGAGCACCCACCGGCCACCCAAGCCAAGGATGGGCAAACTCTCCCGTCCTCAGAGGCTACTCAACACATCTTGGTGGCAGCCAGATGTCAAGCACCACGTTATCTTCTGAATCTGAGCCTACATATTTATTTCCTCATCCAGGTCCTGACACATCCTTCCTCCCTCCTTCCTTCGTCAAATTGTCCATACCACCAGTGGCAAGAGGTGACCAAATGGGAGAGAGTGCCTAGTGTCACAGACCCAGCAGATGGGCAGAAAGGAAAGAGCAGCTTGCTGCTGGCTGAGCACCGACCGAGACGTGGAGAGCCCTGCACATGGCAGAGGTGGGGAGCAGCAAGGAGGCTGTTGTGAAAACTGCAGCTGCCGCACCGGGAGCTCCTGCTCTCAGGGATATTTTCTCCCCTCCCCAAAACATCCCAGCAACACGGCAGGACCTGTGATGGCTGCCAGATTCTCCTTGCTCAGAGGCTATTTAGTCTCCCAGAGAGGAAAAAAGCATGCTCACGGGAGACTCTGGCAGCAGAGCAGAACCAGCACTGCTAAGGACATGCAGCAGCCCCTTTGCAAAGGGCAGCCCTGCTCCTCGGCCCTGCCTGCACCCACCGCAGCACCACCATGGCCGGGCCAGCCTCTCGCCTTCCTCATCTGTCATGGCAGTGGTCCATGCCAGGGCACGGCAGCAACGCAGGAGAGAGAGGAGGGCTGCAGCATCCATACCCACGTCTCAATGCACGGTGCTGCAGCGGGTGGTGCTAACCGGGGACTTCAGTCTTCTTCCATCCTCTTTAATGCCTCCACTGCTGCAGTGCAGCTCTATGCCATTCACTGTGGCCCAGTTATACATCCCAGTGTCGGTCTCCTTGCAGTACAAGTTCCTCCCAGTCCTGGGCAGCATCACTTTTATTTGGGATGCTGACTCCCCAGCTTGACAGAACACAGACACGCTGCAGAGCAGCAGGAGGGAGGCCAGTGAAGCACCGTTTCATCACGCTGCAAAAAAAATGGGAGAGGACACTGTACAGACCTGAGCAGTGGTACAGCCTCGCCCAGCCCTGCCTGCCCCTGGAGCCCTCATCTTCGGATATTTCTTCTTGCACAGCCGCTCTTCCCAGCGCAGCGGTCTGTGGTGCCTGGCTCCCCTCTCTTCTCCCCTCCTCGCCCTGCCGTGAGGACCACACAGCCTCCCCCAGACGTGTTGTAGGATGCACCAGCATTCAGAGCTGTCATGAGGTGGAAGTTTGAGGTAGCTGGAAAGCACCTGTATAAGCTGACCAACTTTCCTGTGCATAAGCAAACATACCCTGTCCGCCCCAAGCTCCATCCCCAAACCATGGCTGGAGCCTGGGTACCACTCAAAAATTAAAGATTGGGCACTGCCATTCTGGCCTGGGGGAGAAAGCAAGTGAAGGCAGACAAGGATGGAAGTTTTAGGGTTTTCTCACACTTCCTTCACCCCAGCAAAACACGATCTCCACTCCAGCAGCTTTGTGAAAGCAGAGATACAAGGGACAGGCGTTGCAGGTAGGTCCACTCCCGCCAAGCACTATGAACATGCCGTCACTCTTCCCATGCCAAGCGCCTGTTTTCAGCCGGTTTTAACTTGGCCATACTTAAACTGTTTGGACTGGACTTTGTCTTGCTGGTTGGCTGCCTGATGTTGAAATATCTATATAAATATAGATATAAAATATATAATTTCAGCCAAAATGATTCATCTGCTTCCAAGAACATTGTAAGGGGAAATACTTTGGTTTCTCTTGCTTTTGTTACAGAGAAATCTGATGACCTTTTCTTTGAAGAGGTCTCAAAGCTGCATGTTTTTGGCATGCGGACTTGAAGTTTGGCAAAAGGAGAAGCAAGGAAGGTCTTTGGTTTAGTCCAGATGCACCCTTTTCTGCCGCCAAACTTAGCCAAGTCTTTGAAATATTCCATTTCACATGTGCTCCCTTAAGACAGCCTTATAGTGCTCACCAGCTAAATTCCCTGAAACTTTTCCCCTTTCAGGATGCACTCCAGCCAGGGGCTGAGCAGGATTTCCAGATAAGCAAAGCTGTGGATCGCTGTGGTCCAGACCACAAGTCCGGTCCCTCCCTGAGATTAGGCAGCTCCTGCCTCCTCATACTGCCCGTCGTGGACCAGGCAGCTAAGCAACGAAAGCACAGGCAGGTGGAGAAAGGACCCGACAGAAATTGCTGGGAGGAGAGAGGATTTGGGATGGGGATTTGGCTGAAGGAAAACTGGACCGGACCCAGGCGGGGAAAGGAAGGTGAACCTCCATGAGGAGTCAGCATGAAGAACTGCGACCAACCGAAAGCGTGGCACAAGGATGCAGAGCATTGTGCAAGGATGCAGCCCTGAAAAAAGCCAGGGTACCCTGGGAGCCAGAGGAGTTGAGGAGCAGGGTGGGAGGAGGGGGACAGCCAGCTGCTGAGCATCACCGGCACATAACGAGGCAAGGGCCCCGGCAAAACCAAGAGGTCTTGGGTAGCATCACAGGCAGAGGGGACAGCCAAAAGGTGCACAAGGAGTGTAAGAGCTGACGTTGTAGGGTATCAAGACAAGACCACATCTGCAAAGAGGTTTCTTTAACACAAAGCATGAAGAGGAATCTGCATATCATGGATATATTACTATGAGGGCTCATCCTAGTAGATGGTGAATCAGTCCTGCACCATGACATCAGGGTCCTGCCCTGCTGGGGGAAATCAGCAGAGCTCTAAGTGTGAGCTGATGGTCTCATAGAGGTGTGCAGGCTCCATATTCTGAAGATATAAGAGGGAATTCATTGGAGAGTAATAAACTGTAAATTAGGACATTGCTTCCAAAAAGGGAGGGACACATCCTGCTTGGTATGGTGCAAATGAAACCCTCCAACGTGGCAGAGGCTCAGAATAGCTCCATTTGTTTATTTATTTTCATTGTGATGCTCTGGTTTTGCTTGGAAGCAGCCGCCCTGAAATCTTCACAGCTCCAAGGTCTCCGACCTCAGCTCCAGCCCAAAGGAGGGCAGAAGGTTTGGAGACCATCCAGGCAAACATTTGAAGCTTGTGAGCCGCGCTTCGCACTAGCATTAAGAGCCCCCTTCACAGTCATACTTCATTAGCTCTAGGCACCAATGCAAACGGTCTCTCTATGGACATTAGCTGGCCTTTCATGGGACTGCTATTCTCCACGGATGAGCAGTCAATGCTACCCGTCTCTGCTTTTGCTTTATTTTTCCCTTAAGGAGGAAAGTTTTCTTACCACTTTGTTAAAAATTTAAAAAAAAAAAAAAAACACACAAAAACAATGCACTTACACTCACAAAGCAGCAATACCTTTTCATTTCTCCCCCAGAATCCCACAGGAAGCCCAGGGCAAACCCTACCACTTTTTCTCAGGAAGCGCATCTTCTCTTCCTCGTTTCATACGTAGACGAGAGCAGAAAGTTTGCATTCAGGCTGTGTCAGCAGCACAGGGGGTGACTTGCCCATCTTCCAGCTGGGGTGCCAGCCGGTGACTCATCTGCCATGGAAATCAGGCGGCGTGAAGCAGAAGAAGAATGGAGAAAGCAGCGGTCCATGTTATTCTGAGTGCGTCACTCCGCCAGGAGATTTCTTCCTGTGCAGACGGGGTCACAGGCCCTGGCAGAGGCAATGGGCAGAGCTGGACCTCAAGCTGCGGGGAAAACCTGCGGTGGAGAGTGTTTGTGCCTCCGAGCGTCCTTGAGAAAGGGAGCGTCTCTGGGCAGCTCTCCACTTAAACGCTTCCTATGCGGAGCGGCTGGAGATTATCTGTGGGAGCTATTTCTTTGTATTGAGTCTTTTATTCTGTTTTAACAGCAGGTTCTGGATTCTGGAGGGAGCTTTTACTTTTTAACGCAAACATGAGCTCCTGGAAACTGGTCAGTTTGGCCAAATGCCCTCCCTCCCCCAGGCCCTGATCCCGAAGCACCAGGGCTGCCTCCTGGTCCCCGAGCCTGGCCTTGCCACGCTCTGCCTTGCCATTCCAGGCTTTCCCCTACCCTGCCATGCTCTCCCCTGCTGTGCCAGGCTCCCATCCTGCACCGTGGTCACCTCGACACGTTTTGTGAGCAGGGCATCCTGGCTAAGGGGGGTGGGATCTGCGGTCCAACCAGGGTGCTGGGTCTGTGAAAGGGCAAGATGGGCCCCAGCCACCTGGACTGCAGCTCCTGGGAGACAGAGCAGTATCGAGAAGTCGTGAGTGTGACTTTGTTCCTTGACGGCAGCTGAGCAGCTGGAGAAGGAGCAATTCTTGACCAGCTCTGCGTTTTAGCCTCCCTCTCTAGGGGAGGGCCAGGAGGGCATCTGAACCGGGGTAGTCCTGGGAAACTGCACAGCAGAAGTGGCTTCACAGGAGCATTTGGCATCAGAAGAAGGACCAATGAGATTTGGCTGCTAAAGTCCTTCTGCCCTCGACTTCTCCTCCACAAGCTGGCTCCTGCCAGCTGTTCCTCCGTCTCTCCACTGCAGCACTGCCAGCTTTGGCCAAGCCGAAAGATGAGCCTTTCCAGCCTCAAAGCTAAGAGACTACCGAGGGGAGCTAGACCTTAGCAGACATCCTTAGCTCGCAAATTGATCTGAGAGCTCCTCCAAGGGGCAATGGCACTGCGGAAGAAAAGTGAGCCCACCGTCTCTCTCCCCTTGCATCCCCAGGTGTCCGCAGAGCCGTCAGACCTGCAGTGCTCCACGACCTCGGGCGTCTGCTCCACTTTCTCTGGGAGAGACGGCCAGGGCGCTTCCCTGGGCACGAGCAGCTCCCACGCAGCGGGCCAGCGCTCGGTGCCAGGGGATGTGTGTGCAGAGCCAGCCGGAGGTAAAATGTGAGCCTGCTTTCTCGGAGACAGCCAGGGCCAAGCCCAGAGGAAGAGGCGAAGAAAGCCTTTGCTGTCAGAGGCAGGGTTTACAACCAGACGTAAATGGCCTCGGTCCCTAAAGTTCCCATGGTGACAGTCCTGGTGGGAACCGAGCTGTCTCCTCTGCCCCGTCCCCACTAGCCTTTCCCAGGTCCTGGAGCAGCCCGGGTGAGCGCACCCTGCTCCAACACCCCCTGAGATGGGGAACGCAGTGTGGCCCCAGCTCCGGGGGGAGCAGCAGCCAGGGCACCTTGCGTAGCGTCCCGCCGGGGCCAGGCTGCAAATGCAGCAGCTTTGGGGTTTGCTGCTTCTCATTCGGCTGAGAGCGGGGTTCGGTATTTCCCTCCTCCCAGGCTCCAAAAGGCAAAAGATCAGTGACGACAGCAAAGGATGGACCAGTTCTCCCTGGGACACTGACACGCAGCACCTACCACCAAAGCCCAAGGTAGGCTTTCTGGAGAGAAAGGCTGTTTGCAACCCACGACCTTTGCTATAAGCTCCTCTTGAATTCACTAGCTCATTTTCTTTGCTGGTGTCTGGCCAACTTGACTTACAACTCTTCCCAGCACATGATATTCCCTTGCTTGTTTTACCACTTTGCCTATTTAATGCATTCACATGGGGAAGGCCCATTGCAGAGGCATCAGTGTGCAATGCAGATCTGGGTTTGCTCCCAGGGAAGGCTTCCCTTTGACCTGCTGTGAGACCATGGGCAAATCGCTTGAACCTTCTGTACCAAAGAGTCCAATGCATTAAAAAAAGACATTGTTTTTCCCCTGCTCTTGCTCTGTCTTCCATGCTGTTAGAGAAAAATCTGGTGGACATAGATGTATGCACCACATCCCTCCACGGGAGCCACTCTAGACTCCCTCAAATTCCCACCAGACTATCCCCAGGGCGGATGCTGCTGCCTGAGCTAATTACCCCAAGCTCTCCATAGAGCTGGTGGGAAGAAAAAGCATCTTTAGGACTTGATTGACCTAATCTATTTGAGTTGTCTGCTTGAGGATGAAACAACTGTGCTGCTGGCTGCTCATGAAGCCCAGCACATCTTGGTCACATTAGGTGCCTGCGCTGCAGAGCCTGAGACGTGGTCAGACAACTCGCGCTGGCCACGGCAGATGCAGTTTGGACTCACGGATGGTGTCACCCCAGTGAGTGAAAAGGATGGCTTTCCCCGATCATCTTTCTGAGCATAATTCCTCTTAAGGCAGAAGGCCCTGCCTTGGCTGGTTACAGCATGGCTGTGCAATGGACGTGAGTCACTGCTGTAACGGGCTGAATTACGACTCCTTGCTTGCTGAGTTTAAAACAGAGGACAGCAGCTTAAGAACACGGAAAGGCCTAAGCATGTGAAAAATGTTGCCTTTTCAAAACTGCCATTAGCCAATTGAAAATCTTTGTATTTGGGCTGTAAGTCTATGCCAAGTCTCTGTCTGAGGCTCAGTTCAAACACTCAGGCTATATAATCCCTTCCAGTCTGGGCTCATAATGGAAACGCCAACAGACCGTTAAGCACAGCAGTATTGCCAGGTTCTACTATAATTAAACACACACAGGAAAAGGTATAAATAACCAGGTTAAATTAGGCAGGAGGCTGTGTTTGAAGGGATCTCCGGGAAAGCCTGCAGCCTGATTGTGCCTGATCGGTTCAGGGGTGGTCAACCGGGGACCTGGGGTTTGTGCCTGGCCCAGGTGAGCCCTCTCCAGCAGATGCTGTGCATTAAAGCGAAGTCAACTGGCTACAATCACCTGCAGAGCCTGATGTCCCAGGCCCTCTGTGCCTTGCAGAAAGCCAGGAAAAGGGGAAAATGGGAGCCTGGCTGCCTTCTGAGCCACGCTCAACCTTGCTGCGTTTATTTGCCCCATTGGGGAGCCTTGTTTCTTGCTTGACACCTTGCCTTCATTTCCACAACAACCAGATAAGGTGGCTTGAGGAAACGATGATGCAAATGCCACAGATAGATAGATAGAAAAATCTCAAAATACAAGAAAGAAAGGGCAGCAGAGGATGCAGACTTCTTTTGGGGATGTTGGTCCCTGAAGATCACTTTATCCACAGCCTTGAGGTCCTCCAAGGGAAGCACCTCTCTGCAGCATGGAGATGTTGCAAAGCGGCCAGAGGAGACACGGCAGGTCCTGCTGTCTCCTCTCTGCGGTTGTTACCAATTCCACGTCCCGGGTGTCTTACAAGATACCTTCACAGAATCACAGAATGGTAAGGGTTGGAAGGGACCTCTGGAGATCATCTAGTCCAACCCCCCTGCCAGAGCAGGGTCACCTAGAGCAGGTTGCACAGGAACGCATCCAGGCGGGTTTTGAATGTCTCCAGAGACGGAGACTCCACCACCTCTCTGGGCAGCCTGTTCCAGTGCTCTGCCACCCTCAATGTAAAGAAGTTCCTCCTCAAGTTTAGATGAAACTTCCTATGCTCAAGTTTGTGCCCATTACCTCTTGTCCTGTTGCTGGGCACCACTGAAAAGAGCCTGGCCCCATCCTCCTGACACCCCCCCCACACGTAGGTGCTGGGGAAAGGTGGGACACTCACCACTGGAACACTGGCCTGGCTGTGCCAGCAGAAAAGTAAAGCCAGGAAAAAAAGGCAGATTCACAAGCGAAATGTTCCCACACCAGCCTCCTTCCTTGTGCCGATGGGTGCAAGAAGTAAAGCCACCTGAATGCTGCAGGACCCCCAGGTGAGGTGCCCAAACACCACCACACAGCCCGCTGCTTGCTCAGGACGGCAGTGCTGGCACCCGGGCTTTGCAGCAGGATTAGCTGCACGCACACGTCCTTCCCGGTTTTCCTCCTGTGACTCCCAGCTCGGTTCGACTGAGTTTTCTGGGCCAACTCTTCTAAATTTGTACAAGTATCCAGGGAGCTTTAGTAAATAACGCAGTAAATATTTGTTTTCCGTATTTGTCTTTCAAAAAAGACAATGAGGCAGCAGCCACGCACAAGGACACGGCCACGCGTACGACCCCGGGCGATCGCAGAGCACACCCCGCATTGGAAAACTGAGGCTCGCTTTTCTATCCGAAGAAACGACTCCACCAGGCTTAACGTGGAAAAGACCCCCCCCACACTGAAACCAGACACACGCATGCTCCAGCACATATGTATATTTGTGTACGCTCGTATATTTTTCTGACCGCAGTCATCAAGCATCAAATCTTGCACTTTCCAAAAAAAGAAAAAGCTCATTTCCAGGCTGCAAGACCGACTCTGACCTCAGCCTGTGCTTCCCCAGCTGAGCTAATAACGCTCCCAACCCCCAAAATATGGAGGCAGCTCAGAATGGAAATGTTAAAGAGCCGTAATTCCAGAGGATGTGAATGGCTAATTCTGTACATTCAAATGAAACAGAGGGGAAATATACTGAATGGAGCCCATGTATAAGATCATATGAAATGTAAAAAGACTTGTTGTTCGGCGCACACACTGCCTCTTCAATCTAGTTCTGTTTAAATGCCCATTCTTTTCGTTTGGCATCTCCTTGTCCCTCGATGGCTGAATCAAAAGAGGAACGAAATAATGACACAAAGATTTTTAAAAAACTCAGCCCCAGCTGCAGCAGGGAGAAGCCTGAAGCGAAACGTGAGAGCGTACGGCTCTTTGTTAAGGTTTCCTTGGCTATAGAATATGGTATATGAAACGCCTGGCGGATCCCCGTTTGGTCCTATGGAGGGAGAGCTCTTAAGGTGGCTCCCTTGGGTTTGGGAGGGCTGAGGGAAGGCTTCCCCGCATTTGCAGGCAGCAAGCGTCCCACCTGCGGAGACCCCAGGGCCCAGCCGGTTCCCCCTCCGAACGCCCCGGGGGCCCGGGGCTCTCTCTGGCAGACGGTGGGTGGTCCAGCCTTCTTTTGTCTTTTTCTCCATTGTAGCTGCCGCTTTACATTGGAAAACCGAACGCGGCGCTTCTTGTTGGGAGATGGTTCCAATTTATATAGGTTTCCAGGAAATAAATATGGGTTGTTTTGGTTTTTTTTCCCCTGCCTCTGAGGTATTTTGTGCGTGCCCATCCCCAGCCGGCAGAGCTGCGCACACAGGCAGCTACGAGGCATCGGTGCCAGCAGCGTGCAGCCCAGGCTCCCCGGACACAGCCTTTTCTAAACTCTGCCTTGGGAAGCTGGTGGAAGGCTTGATGCCCCGATGACTGCAGGGACCCCAGCGTTACCATCCCAGCAGAAACGGGGAAAAGCTGCCTGTCTCCTCCTGATCTCCAGCGCCCACGTCCACGGGAAAGTTCGGCAGGTCATTGCACCAGATACCCCCAGCGCAACCTCCTTGCAAATGCTGCAGGAGATAATGCCTTTTGGGAGAGGGCATCACCCGGAGCATCCACTTCTGGGAAGGAAAACCACTGTTTGGTCAGCTCTCCGGCTATGAGGAGCAGCCAGGGAGAGAAGCTGCGGTGCAGAGGAGGCGGCTCACGAGGACAGGGCCAGCTCTCGTCACCGCCACCCAGCCGCTTGGCCAGTGCCATGAACAGCAACACCGAAAGTTGTCTAGTAAGTGCCGTGGTGACCAGCTCCCCACAGCTGAGCAGCTTTGAGCCATATTGCTTAATCTAAACAAACGTTCTGCGAACGTCAACACTAATTCATTTTCCGTGGGCTGCAAAGTTTTCCTCTCGGAGGCCCTTCCAGCAGCTGCAGCTGATTTCTGCTTGTGCCCAGCACGTCTTCCCCAGGACCCCCCACCTTCATGGTCACCAAGGTGATTCCCAGCGTGTCCCCTCACAGACCCCAGCCCTTGGGACATGCTGGGTGTGGGCTCTTTCCAGGGGTTCCCTGTGGGAAAACCCAGTGATGGGAGGATGCCCTGAGCTAGCATCGGCACCGAAGGCCCAGTGGTTGACCTGTGTCACCTAGACAGCGGCTAAAATTATTCATTGGCATTGACAGATTCTCTGTATTTTTTATTACCTGGGACACGCTTGGGCTGTGGAGTCCTTCTATGCTGTGCCTACATCTCCCAGCTCCTGGGCACCCACTGCGGGGCCAGCACAAGCGGAGTGCCATGCCCAGCCAGGCAGCAGGATGCTTTCTGGCTGCAAGGAGCACAGGGCTGCTCTGCGCAGCTCTTTTCCTGGCAGGAGGGCCTTTGCAAACCACCGGGTAGACATTCCCAAAGGCATCAGGTCACCCCAGCGCCCTTGGCTATCTTGGCTAAATCCCAGAGAGGAGGGGTGCTACGACCACCGCTCCCTCCTGCCAGGGCTGTGCCCCAGCCATGTGTGCAGCCGCCGCATCAGGAGACTTGTCACCTGTCTGTCCCCAGGGCTGATGAGGAGGAGCACGTTCCTCCATGGCCACTGAAGCCACCTCATGACGCTCACACACGTGGCTGCCAGGAGGTTGGCACGGTGCAGGGGAGGACAGCCAGAGCGGCCATGTGATCCCCTCGCTGCTATTCCTGGTCCTCGGGGAGGCTGGAGGGCTGTCACACGGAGCGAGAATCACCCGGCTGCAGCGTACAAGCCAGGTGAGTCCAGCTGTGGTGACAGCAAATTCCTAATTAGTTCATTGCATCAGACCGTCCAAATACTCACAGTCATTACCCAAGGATGGCCTACGTGCCGGGCAGGGTGTACTCCCCTGATCCCTGCTTCCCAAAACGGGAGCAGGAGAGCCAGACGAGCTTGCCCTGGAAAAGGGACACGCTGTGTGCTGTGCCCGGCAGGCCAAGCCACTCCAGGTGCCTCAAACCACATGGGGAAAAACCAGCGAGACAAAGTGCCAGGCACGCAGCAAATGGCCCGAGCGTGACTGTCCTACAGGGTGAGGTCTCATCCTGCCCCGTGCGTGGATGTGGAGTGGGTCTCTCTTACCTGCAGCCACACAGACCCGGGCACAGGACGGTGGGGTGCACAGTGGCTCCCCCATCCTGCTCCCCTGCGCCTGGGGTGTAGGCGGGCCTGACCCTCTCCTTTCCAGCCGCTTTCCAAGGAAAGCTGGTTGCACATTTGGAGCCCCTCAACAGGGCGGTAACGGGGCAAGCTCCCTGCGCGCTCCCTGGTGGCTTTGCAGAGGGGCGGTGTCCCCGCGAGCTTGGCTGGACACTGCGCAAGTGCAGGCTGGTGGGTCGGAGCATCGGAGGGCAGCCACACCACCGCCTCGGAGGTAGCACAGGTAGGTTTGGCAGGGAACTATGTATCTTGGAGCTGCTTTCCCCACGGCGGTAGCTGGAGACGATCCTGAATACTTAGCTGGTTTAATATGCAAACAAAAATCCTTGGATTGTCAGCTCCTCCAAGCAAGGGACCATCCGAGTGCTTGGCAAACACGCAGGGTGTGGGGGGACCTGTGGCAGCTGAGCAGTGGTGGCCAACACTGGTCACAGGATGGAGGTGAGAAACTGGGCAAGAACCAGGCTAGTCTCTTCTTCATGCTGGCTCTGAAGTTTAGCTGCTCTCCTTTGCTCAAGGCAGGCTTGGACGGGGTGCCAAGGTGTGCCCCGGTCCTCCCTAGGCTTGAGCCCCATCAAGGTGTGTGCTGCTGGTGTTTTCTAGGCATTGCAAGGTGCTTGGCCAGGTGGGGACCTCTGGCCAGACCACGAGGTGGAAGCAGGCTCTGCTGTCCTTCTCCTCCCTCACCTCCTGGCCTTGGGGGCACCTCACCCCCGCCGGCTGGAGAGTCTCCCCTCTCTTGTGCCCTCTGAACGAAGGATCCTGCAGGATCCAGGGTGCTGCTGAAATGTGGAGACCTTTAGGGCGGCACACAGTAACCAGCTCCTGGCAAACACCAATCCTACCTAACTGGTTCGGACAAGGGGTGATGAAAAACCCTGCGTCCTGCTGAAACCGCTGTGGGATTTAGGTCAGGCAGGTGGGATCACCCAGGCTGCAGTGGGACCAGTGGGCAGAAACTGGTGCCCAAACAGTGCTAAAGGCACCACCAGATCTGCAGGATACCACCCCGGGGCACTGACGGGGGGGTCAGTGCCATAACAACAGCCTTGTCCATCCCGCAAGTAACATGAGCACTGATGACCAACAGGGCCCAGCCCCTTCGAGCACCATGCTGGGGCTTTCTGCAAAGTCCCTGGCCCATGCCACAGGCCATCTCTGCTCACGGGGGTGGCACAAGGGGAGGTGCCCACAGCAGGAACCTGATCAACGGTGCCATTGGGAAAAGCCATGTTAGAGCTTCCCTCCTGGAGAAGGGAACCCGCTCCCGAGGCTCTCCTCCAAAGCTCCCCCTGAGCATCTCTGCACTTCAAATGCTCCCCAGAAGGAAAAAAGCCTCACCAATGCAAGCAGCCAAAGCTGCCTCCGGAGGAAACTTTATCCCCCATGTGGCAGAGTGGGCAGAGTGGATGGGAAAGCAGCGAATCCCCAGCCTGCTGCCTCCCGGGAACAGCAAGGGCTGTCCGTGCTGCGCTGCAGGCACGACCCACACCCGTGGGAAGGCTCTGGGGCTCTGTGCAGCCACCACTTCTGCTGCTCGGTCACCCTGTCCCACAGCTGTGCCAGCGATGCTAATGTCCTGGTCCCTAGAGTGGTAAATCCCAGCTGCAGCTGGAAGCAACCGACACATGCAGTCGCAGGTGATTCCTCAGGGGCTCCAAAACCAAAAAAAGAAGAAGGGCTTTTTCCTTTCCTTATCTCCAAGCCCTGAGCAGTCAGTCACCCCCAGCTTCTCTGCCAGCAAATGGCAGGGAGTTACTCGACTGCTTCTCCCAGCTTTCCCCACCAACGGGGACCTCTGATGCAAGTGGGAGGTCATGGGGGAGCAGGGTGGAGGGCTGTGAACATCCCTCAGGGCACAAAGAAGCTGCAGGGGAGGAGGATGCCCCAGCACTGCCTTGCGAGGCCGGGCATAGAAACGGGCAGCGGGGAGAAAGGAGTCTGTTGACAGCAGAAGGCAGCTGTGCCCCCCAAAGCCCAGCCTGCTCCCAGACACCCCCCCACAGGCCCAGCACCCCCACCCCGAGGCTGCCAAAAGCTCTCCAGGGGGTGCAGGGAGAGCACCATTGGGGCACGCCAGGGCAGCCCGGTGTAAAACCGACGGGGCCGCGCTCGCCCCGACCCAGGCTGCGCTTGAAAAGGGCGGGGAGGCGGGGGGGGGGGGGGGGGCGACCCCCAGTGCGGGGGTGGGGGGTACCGGGGTGTCGGTGCCGGCATCTCCACCAGGACACCTTAAAGTTGGTGCCTGCGGGGCCGCCTCCCCGCCGCCCCGCTCCGCTCCGCGCCGCTCCTCGCTGGGAAGCAGCTGACTCGGGGCGGCTGCCAGCGCTGCTGGCTGCTGGATCCGGCCGCGGCAACGTGCAGCCCGACATGTAAACCCGGGCAGGCCTATGCTAATGGCTGGGGGAGGGCGCAGGGGCGAGGGGGAACGGAGGTGGAGGCCGGAGCCCAGCCAAGCAAATTCCGCCCCCCTTCCCCCCCCCCCCCCCCCCCCCCGCCTCCCCTCTTCTCCATCACCGCCTCCCCGCATCCATCTGCCTCCCCTCCTCCTCCTCCTCCTCCTCCTCCATTCATAAAATCCGGGCGGCACTGCCATCTACCGTAGCCTGCGACGGCCAGCCCGCCGCCCCGCCGGGCCCACGGGCAACCCCATAAGCCCACCGCCCCCGCCGGCACCCCCGACCCCTGCCCGTGAGTCCCGTCCCCACGGGAACGCGAGCCCTCTTCCCGGCAGCGCTCCCAAAGGCCCCATGAGACTTCCCGCGGGGCAGAAAGGCAACCCTGTCCTTGCCCTTGATGCCAAGTTGGGGGCTCTCCGTCCAGCCCCTCACCCCAGCTTCAGGCCTGCCCCAGCTGTATTTGGGGGCGGGGGGGGTCTCCTCACTGCCCTCCGGGGCAGTCAGCCCCACTGACGCTGACCAAGCAGTTAGAAATCCAGAGGCGGCAGAGGCAGTGGTCTGCTACCTCTGCTGTCTGGTCTCCCACCCCTACTAAAAACCCTCAGCTCCCATTTTCAAGCACCTCCTTAAAACCACAAAGTCCTCTCTCTGTGTGGGGAGATACAGGAGATAAAAACCCAGCTTCTCCTGTAACTGAGCCATGGGCCTGAGGCTTTAAAAAAAAGATGAAAGTAGACTTGCCCGCCAGGAGAAGGGTGAGTTAGCCATCAGCCGTAGTCCCTGATCAGGAAGAAACCTTCCCAGGGCTGAGCATCCCCCTCCAGGAGGAGACACTGAGGGGCAGCCCCGTTTCCTTGGTGAGAAGGCAGGCCCAGTGAGCCATTTCCAGTTCCCCACTGGGGAGGTCTTGGGCTCCCACTCCCCTCTTCTTACAGCGTTTTATTCTCCCTCCTCAGCGTGCAATGGGGGCACCCCTGGTTGTGTCTTATTCCATGTCCCTTATTATCATCCACAGGAATAAAATCTCACACACCCCCCCGCCCCCCATCAGGAGACCCTCCCCAACCCCCCATGCCTTTCCTTTCCTTTCTTCCCTCCCTTCCTTAATGAAGGTTATCCCTGAGCAGCAAAGATGGCAACCCCACACCCCAGCGGGAAGCGAGCAGCCCTGCAGGGAGATAGGAGCTGGACCTCCAGACTCACGGGTGGGTGAGCAGGAGCAGCAGGCTCCCTGTCCGAGCCTTCCCCCTGGCAGCATCTCAGCTCACATCAGCCTCCCTCTTTGTTCACCGGAGCTCCCCTCGCCAGGACTAAAGCCCCAGGGGAGCAGGAGAAGGGGAAGGGAGTGAATTTGGACCGTCCCAACAGAACAACCTGCAGGCGGGTCAGTGTGTGCAATGCATGTGCAGGTGGGAGACCTCGTGCTTGAAGCTGAATGGGGAGCACTGTCTGAGCATCTCTACAGGGAGCAGAGAGAGGGAGGGAGGGAGAGAGAGGGGAAAAAAAAAAAAATCCTGTGAGTGCAGCGTTTGCAAAATGAGCTGGCGGTAAATAGCTGGAGGATAGACAGCGTCTCTGTACGTGATGCACAGCACGGAGAGCTGCACCTGAGCAAGGCTGGGCCACTGCGCGCTCCAGCATCACACGTCACTTACTGATGCATCCTCCCCAGCCTGCCTCCTCTCTGCACCAGCTCCCCCGCCTCTGCCACGAAAATGCAGCGGGAAAAATGGGTTCCCCCCACACACACACTCGGCGCAGCCACAAATCAGAGAGGCGGGAGAGGCACAACTGAACTTGATTCAAGGTCCAGCTCGTTCTGGGGGCATCCAAAAGCACGAACCTCCTGAATCCCATTTTCCTGCTGGGGACCCACACTCCCTGAGCTCAAGCCTCTCCCCACGCCCCTGCTCGGGCGCTTTCTTCCCCAGGCAACGGCAGCCGTGCTGCCAAAACTCCCTGCTCGCGAGTGTCGCTCTCGCTATCCAAGCCCCTTTGTTCCCCCACGCAGGGCAGCCTTCCTCTGCCTTTCCCCAGCGAGAGGCTGAGGCCCAGCGCAACTCATCTCGCCTGGGGCTGCTCCAGCCAGGAGACCACCTCCCCTCCTCCCCCCTACCCCCCTCCATGCCGTGAAAGACCCGGCAAAAATCCCGAAAAGCATCGCACCCTTCCTACGTGCCGCAGGAAAGGCAGGAGAAGCCATCCTTCCCCCGTAGAAAGGCGCGCTCAGGGTGTACGGTTTCTAGCAAAACCAGCCCATTATTTGCCGTTTCCCCAGGCTTCCTCCCCAGGCCCGCTGGGTTTGCCGGTCCCAGAGGCGCCGGCGAGCGCTCCGGCAGCCGGAGCTGGGGGGGAAGAGGCCGGCACCCGCCTGACACCCTGTGGCCGCCGCCCGCCTTGCAGGGAAAGCGGGGAGGGGGCGGGAGGCGGGCCGGGGCCGGGGCCGGTGGGGAGGGGAGGAAAGGGGAAGGGAAAGGGAAAAGGAAAGGGAAAGGGAAAGGGAAAGGGAAAGGGAAAGGGAAAGCTGCGTGGGAGTGGGAACACAGGGGTCTCGCCTGGACTCGGTCTTAAAGCTGACAGGAGTGGGGAGAAATGTCATCCCGAGGGCATGCCTGAGTCCCGCCACCCGCCAGCCAGGGGTAAAATGCTACAGACTTTAATAAAGCAGCGCACACAGGCGTCCCGGCAGTTTCCATAGGTGCCCATGGATTCAACCCAGCATGCGCAGAAGGAAAAGAATTTCAATTTACTGCTAGCTGATGGTCCAAGGCTCATACGAGCGCACAAGACCTCTCGCTCTATGGGCAGCATGTGACAGCAGGAGCTGCTATAATGCCTCGGCACGTGAGAGGCCCCTAAGAACATCCATATGGGTTTCAAGCTCCTCAGAGAGTCCTCCCCATTGCACGGCAGGGCCTGTCCTCTGCCCTTCCATGGCTTTGCTCACCTCCTGCCAGAAGGATGAACTTCCACTGCCTAAAGCACAAAAGTTGGGGTCACTGCAGGGGCTGCGCAGGAGTAAAACCCAGTCATCTGCACCCCGCCAGGCACGGGGTGCCTGTTTGCTGCGCCCACCTAGGAAGGTGTGGTGGTCAGAGTGGCCCTGTATGGTGCATGACCAACACATGTCATGGTGACTGTGCCAAGTGTCACACACTCCTGCAAGAGTCGAAACACCCCAAAAATTCCCACTGCTCAGAGCTGACCCTGTGACACGTCTGAGGCACCACCAGCAGCTACTACACATCAGGACCTCAGCCCGGGGAAGCTCCAGCAGCAGCCGGGGATGGGGCTGGCACTCACCCTTCCTAGGGAAGCAAGAGGAATGGCTCCATGTAGTGCCCCAGGGGAGTTACTGACCCTCAGCATCCCCTCCTGCAGGGACAGCTGAGGTCTGCCCTCATCCCTGGAAAAGCTGCCAGGATGCTAGGGGCAGGGGGAGGTGAAGGTGTTTGCCGAGAGGGCTTTGAGAGACAAGCCACCGTGGAGCAGGCAGCCCTTGCTCCAGGTGCTCACCCAGTGAAGCTCTGCAACCTTCATGGAAAACCTTGTCTCAATTTAGGAGGGGATCCTTTGGATACCCTTAGTTCCCTGCCTCCCTTACAAACCCCAGTGGATGTCCCACCTTCTCGGGGCCTTGGAGAGAGACCTCCAAATCCCACCAAGCACTGAGCATGGCCACCAGCTTGATTCTTCTGCAGATACATCAGCCACGCCCGGGGAGCTGGTGACTCCTAACCGTGCCATACTGCTCACAGCACTCACAGCCTCCCCCGAGCACCCCCAGCTCTGCTCGCTTCTGCATTGAGAGACACCATTTCTCATTCCCAGGCTTTCTCCTTGGGTGGGCAGCCAAAGTTCCTCATTTTTTCAGAGCATTGGGCAGAGATTGCTGTAGAGCGGGTTGGCAGAGGGGCAGTATGGCTTTCGGCTACTTTCTCTGCTCTGACTTCAGTTTCACTAAACTGGCTGCAGTTCGGAGAGATTTCGACGTGATACTCTGCCCCAGCACGTCCCTCTGGCCGGAGCCCAGCGGGGAGAACCGGAGACATTCAGACGGCGCATCGCAGGGGAACCATTTTAATTAAAAGCGATGCTCTGGTCAGCAGGGCACAGGCTTCTTTGGGGAAATGGGGAGGAGGAGTGAGCTAGGCGGGTGGCGGGGGGGGGGGAAGACATGCCTCCTCAGGGTTAGCTCTGGACTCAACAACTTTGCAAGGAAAGCAGGATGCGGCAGGATGAGCTGGTGCTCGCTTCCCAGCAGCCTCACCATGGGGCTGGTGCTCCTGGCAACGCTTACGGTGACCTGACAGCCCAGTGCAAACTGGGGGACACCCTCCCGCAGACTCAAAGCATTTGCTGCTTCCTGACACCAATCCCTCTCCCGGCAGAGAGGGAGGATGTCTGTGGGCTGCTTATGGTTGTCCGAGGGCACGGGGGCCCCATGCTGGCTCTCCGTCTCTGCCAGAAAAGAAAGCTAAAAGCCCAGGAGTGCCCTGCAACAGGTGGGTTATTGCAGGGTGGTGGGGAGCCACCACAGCCACAGCCACCTCCCGGAGCCGGGAACAACCACTAGCTCTGATGTCCCTCCTGGTGAGCCACAAACCATGGCGTGCTCTCAGCTGTGGTGACAGAGGGGATCCATCACTGCCAGCGATGTGCTAAGAAGACAGAAGACGAGAAGCAACTTGCGCGGGGGAGTAGGGTTTGAGGAGGAATTAGGTAAGGGGATTTTTCCTCACATAGAAGCGCAGGATCCACAGGGACTGGGAGGCTTGAAAGAGGGCCAAGACTTAGTGTACATCCTAAAAAGCCTCTCTCAGGTTGGCCTCCCAGCTAGAGCCTAGTCCACCCCAGGTAGCCATGATCCTCCCGCCTTCACCTGAGGTTCCAGGATGCTCTGGAAACAAAGCTCCCAGACATCAAACCACATGGCTCTGAATCACCAGGAATGCACCTCCCTCCAAGCAGCCACCAAGCACGCACAAGGCCTGTTTTCTGCTCCCGGGAGAGCTGTGGAAAGCAATAGCTGGACCCCGTCAGGAGTCAGAGGTGGAGCAGCTTCCAGCCTGGCACCCGGCAGATGCCGTGATGGTGCGTGGTGCCACGCTCCTGTCCCGGTAAGGATGCGTCTCACCGCCTCCCTGCCTGGGCTAGCGGCAGCCTGGCCACGTGAAACTACAATTATATTTCAGGCAGTGCAGGGAGCATTTCTAGCCCACGCCGACGAGGTCTAGCCACGCCCACCCCTCATCCCCCTAGATGAGGGGACAGAGTGTATCCTCAGCAAGTTTGCTGATGATACCAAGCTGGGAGGGGTGGCCGACACTCCAGAGGGCCGTGCTGCCATCCAGCGTGACCTGGACAGGCTGGAGAGCTGGGCAGAGAAGAACCTAATGAGGTTCAACAAAAGCAAGTGTAGGGTCCTGCACCTGGGAAGAAAGAATGCCAAACACCAGTATAGGTTAGGGGCGGACATGCTGGGAAGCAGCTCTGAGGAGAAGGACCTGGGGGTCCTGGTAGACAGCAAATTATCCATGAGCCAGCAGTGTGCCCTTGTCGCCAAGAAGGCCAATGGCATCCTGGGCTGCATAGGGAAGACTGTGGCCAGTAGGTCGAGGGAGGTCATTCTCCCCCTCTACTCTGCACTGGTGAGGCCACAACTGGAGTACTGTGTCCAGTTTTGGGCTCCCCAGTTCAAGAGGGACAGGGAACTACTGGAGCGAGTCCAGCGTAGGGCAACCAAGATGATTGTGGGACTGGAGCACCTCCCTTATGAGGAAAGGCTGAAAGAGCTGGGACTCTTTAGCCTGGAGAAGAGAAGGTTGAGGGGGGACCTGATTAATGTTTACAAGTATCTAAAGGGTGGGTTTAAGGAGGACAGAGCCAGGCTCTTTTCAATGGTTCCCAGCGACAGGACAAGGGGCAATGGGCACAAGCTAGAACATAGGAAGTTCCGTTCAAATACACGGAAAAACTTCTTTACAGTGAGGGTGACAGAGCACTGGAACAGGCTGCCCAGGGAGGTTGTGGAGTCCCCTTCTCTGGAGATTTTCAAGACCCGCCTGGATGCAGCCCTGAGGGATGTGCTTTAGGCAACCCTGCTCTAGCAGGGGAGTTGGACTAGATGATCTCTAGAGGTCCCTTCCAACTCTGAAGATTCCGTGATTCCGTGATTCCGTGACGGCTGCTGTGAAGAGACGCATGTGCCGATCGATCAGCGCCGGCGAGACGGAGGGAGCATGGCAGGAGGATGGGTGGCATGGGATGGAGGTGGGGAAGCTACACCACCAGTCCTCAGCAATGCCTGGCAAGACAGCGAGGAAAGGGTGGAGAGTGACTACGTGATGCTTCGCAGGGAGAACTGATCTTATTAATAAAAGCTGCTTCTTCCCAAGGCCTTGATAATCTCTCCTGCTGCAGATTATTTACAGCTGTGGAATTTAATACTCCAATGAACAAAGCTCCCCGCAGAAGAGAGGGAGCGAGCGGGCTGTTAACCCTTCTGCATGGCACCAGGAGCTTGTGGTGCAGGTTTGGTGTCACAGGCTGCCGCAACCCCCCCCAGATCTCAGCACCTATGTGGCCCAGCACCCGAGCCAGGCTGACACTTGGCAGAAAGTCAACCCAAAGCCCATTCAAACACAAACACCTGGATGGGGAGAATCATAGAATCACAGGGTTGGAAGGGACCTCTGGAGATCATCTAGTCCAACCCCCCTGCCAGAGCAGGGTCACCTAGAGCAGGTTGCACAGGAACGCGTCCAGGCGGGTTTTGAATGTCTCCAGAGATGGAGACTCCACCACCTCTCTGGGCAGCCTGTTCCAGGGCTCTGCCACCCTCAAAGTAACGAAGTTCCTCCTCATATTTAGGTGGAACTTCCTATGGTCAAGTTTGTGCCCATTAGCCCTTGTCCTGTCACTGGGCACCACTGAAAAGAGCCTGGCCCCATCCTCCTGACACCCACCCTTTAAGTATTTATAAGTGTTGATAACATCCCCCCTCAGCTGTCTTTTTCCCAGACTGAAGAGACCCAAATCCCTCAGCCTTTCTTCATGAGAGAGGTGTTCCAGTCCCCTAATCATCTTTGTAGCCCTTTGCTGCACCCTCTCCAGCAGTTCCCTGTCCTTCTTGAACCGGGGAGCCCAGAACACCACTTAATTAAGAAGACAGGCCAGGGAGTAGTGCTCGGAGGCAGAGCCTGGGCAGGGCTGGGGGCTGTGTTGTCAGTGAGGTGGTGCTGCATTAACATCACCAGTTAAGCACTTGACCTTACAGACACCAGGCCAACAAACTCAGCCCCCAGGCTGAGAAGATCGCTGCCCCCAGCTACGTTATCCACCCCACAGGCTCAGCATTAGGCGTGTGTGAAGCTGAGTCAGCTAGCCCCGGGGGGCCTTGCACCACGTCTGCAACGCCAGTGGGGTCACAAACTGCAGCCCAGCACTCTCGCTGCCCTCCCTGGGACCAGAAAGCCCATGGTTAAAATATACGCTTTAACATGCTCTGAAATGTACCCCTGTCCTCAGCTTGTCTTGACGTTCAAGTGCATGTCAGGATGAGGGCATAAGAGCCATCAGACTTGGCTTATTGGCCTGAACAGTCCCTTAGATACAGCTGATTCGGAGGGAGAGAGAATCACACAGAATCACATTGAATGGTCGGGGTTGGAAGGGACCTCTGGAGGTCATCTAGTCCAACCCCCCTGCCAGAGCAGGGTCACCTAGAGCAGGTTGCAGAGGAACGCGTAGGGCATTGCCATAGAATGGAGTGGGCTGGAGGCACGGCCTGGCAAAAGCAGGGGTGAGAGGAATGTATAGGAAGCATGGGTTAATCATACGGGCTGGCTGTCCCACCAGCGTCAGAGCCTGGTTTGAGCGTGTGGAGAAGGAAAGGCAAACACCAGCCCTCACTCACACGCTAAAATCCACTATCCACCGGTCGTGGTTTTGGTTCCTATAACAAAGTGACAGACCTTGGAGCGGTAAATGCAGCCCGGTTTTGCTCTCCACCTCTCAACACACCTGTGTTTCAGACATTCCTCAAACACCACACAAACCCTTGGTCCGGTTCTGCACAGCACAGTTTAAAGGGTCACAGCAGCATCCCTACTGTAAACTACATAACTATAATCCCCGGACGTGATAAAAACAGCCCCTATCCACCCCACATAGCCCACGCAGGAAAAACCAGAGCTATGGCAGAATTCAGGTGGGATCTGCTACCCTCTCAGGTGGTAAAAGCCTGGCTCCTGAAGCGCAGGAAACACAGAGCTCACACACCAACTCTCGTGTCTCACGGGATGGCATCTCCTCTATTTGTCAGCAGCACCTGGCCTTTCTGCAGAGGCCAGATCAGCCCACGCCTGCCCTAAAACTACAGCATGTGCCTCCCAGGTTATGCAGCCCCTTTGCTCTTGATTTGCAACTTCTACAGCCCCTCTCCCACCCGTATGATGCCATCTGGCGGGGGTCTCTCAGGGCTCTCCCCATCCTTCAACCACCCTACAGAGGAGGAGCTGGAGGCTGTAGAAGGGAGTTCAACCCAGCCTCAGGTGGCCCAAAATTTGCACAGGACAGCCCATTAACTCCGCATTTCCTCATTCTTAAAAGTCTTAAGGTTTGCTCAACTTTATGCAGGAACACAAGATACCACCTGCCAGCCATCACTCTGCGTTGGCAGAGCCTTTTGCCCTTGAGATTGCCAGCAAGAAACGCAGGCTGCTGTGAGCACGTTGAGTGGAGACACCAGCAGAGAAGGGAGCCCAGGGAGCAAGGGAAGGATGGATCCTGCCCCGCAGAGCCCGATGGGTGTTTGGAGATCCTCTATCGCAGGCAGGAGGCCAGGCTGGCTTCCCTCTCCCTCCCCACCCAGAGCCTGAGCTGCCAAGTTTCCAGGAGGGAACTGCCTCCGCAGGTCCGGGTTTGATGCCCTGGAGGTCCCCATGTCCTCAGCTCACCCCACTCCAGGTGAGGCCTCCAGAGGACCTGTCCTTCCTCCGCAAGGCAGACTTGAGAAGCCAGTTAAACCACCTGTTTACTGCTGTTACCATCATGAAACACAGATTCGAGGCTTCCTAGAGCTGTCTAGGGCCTCCTGGAGAAGGGCCAAGAGCCGAGCATCAACCTCAGGAAACAAGGGCAAAGATAACATCTACCATCCTACCACCTCCTCTCCTCACTTTATCTACCCCTCTGAGTGATAAGTTTTGTGCCATCAGTGAACTGTAGCCTTTCCCACCACCCATCAGAAGAGGATTGGTTCAGAGTCTGGACTGCATGGCTGTGATTGTGAGCTTCATGATGGCCCTCTGTGGCCAGGGTAGGATGCCACAGGGTGATGTTACCATACCTGAGAGTTTTCAGCTCTGGAGGGCTGAAGGTCAGCCACCATACACGCTCCTACTGGGGAGTTAGAGCAGCAGTCACGAAGCCCATCAAAGCATTGCCCTTGGTTTTGGTAATGAGGACAGCACCAACTGGGGAGACCACTATACAATGGGTAGGAGATGAGAATTTCCTTGGGGTGGCCCATGCCTGGCTCATTGCCTTTCCTGCCCTGCCCTGGTAGCTCCTGACAGAAAGAGCAGAGTAGCTGGTGGGCTCTGAATGCAGCTTCACCTCCTCTCCCCACACCCCACAGGCAGCTTGGGGTACAGCTGCTGCAGGTCACTGCTGGAAGCACAACGGTACCCAACACAGGACGCCCGCCAAGCCCTTCGCAGAGCTGAAGCCCTTCAGCCGGCAGAGCTCACCCCACCACGCCTCCAGGCAAGCAGAGGGCTAGCCCCACCGCACAGGAGCCGCAGGACCACCGCGTCCTCGCCTTGGTCCTGGGGAATACTCACCCCTGAGCTCCACACTCAAGTGCTGTGAGGCCATAACTACGAAGAGCAGACCATTTGAGTTAGAGAGAGAGAAAAAGGTCTGTGGTATGATCTTATACCGAATGACCTTGGATTTGCTTCACAGGCTCTGCCTCAATCCATGTTGTGTCTTGGGGCTTGCATGTTTATTTTTAAAGAACCACATTAGGTTCATGGAGTTTACAGCATTCAGACGTTTTCAAAGCAAGCTTATATGTCACAAGCCTAAGTGACAGCCTGTCTTTGGTGTCCACACCACAATGACTGGGCACATCACTTCCCAACCATTTGGGAGGGGGGTGTGTGTACTATTCATACTGAGCACACTCGCTCTAGCTGGCACGGAGGTGGGGGTCCAGCTTGATTTTGAGCTGTATTAACCACTGAAGCTTGCTTGCACCCTGGAGCAATGAATTCCATGGTGCAACTTATGCTTTGGGTGAAAGGAAAAATGAAAAAAAGCTAATTTTATTCCCTCTGCCAGCCTGTTTGATGGAACGTCAGTTCTACTGCTCTCTCAGACAGGGTGAATGGATGTGCCTGATATGCTTTCTCCACATCCTTCTTTTTATCCTTCTGTCGTGAGCCCTCATTAATCTTCCTTCTCTCCAGGCTAGACATTCCTGAGCTTTCCAACTCTGGTTTCTTGTTAGAGGGTGTATCTGTGAGAGGTCTAGGAAAATTCCCATCCTCTACCCCTGACAGCTTCTGAGATAAGCTGACCAGCCCGGCATGCACTACCTCACTTGAGGCTCCAACACTGATTTATGCAACAGCATTAAGACTAGATTCATTGTCGTTCACCACCCCGTGTCTTATGCTGGAGAACGGGAGAAACTACTCAGAAAACAAGTTGACGGGGCTGCAGTCGGTGCTAACTCGCTCAGGGGAGGGCCCTTTGGGCAGTGACCACACAAGCTTTGACCTCAGGGCTCTGCCCCGGCAGCGGTGCCAGCCCCAGCCTCCTCCCTTCACTCCCGGCTCTTCGCCACCTCCAGCCCCTCGGGGTTTCCCAGTAGAAGTGTCCAGCCCACATCAACCTCCCTGATGCAGGGTCTCCCCCTGCCTTGTCTATCTCCAACAGTAGCTGCAGAATATAAACAAGCGAGGCCCCGGCTCCAGCTGTTCCCCGGTCCTCTTTGCTCTCCCTGGGTCATGCAGATCCTAAACATCACAGCCATGTCCAGAAGAGAAGCAAACGGCTAAAAAAATTATAATCCTCATCAGAAGGGTTTGGGGGGTGGTGGTGGGGGGTCCTCCTGCTGCCTCTCCGCCAGCGGCTGGGTGGAAAATGCTGCTCAGGCTGCTAACGCCCCTCACCGCCCGAGGCTTGGCAAGCCTCTCCCTCAGGGAAGGGGATTTGGCAACTGCCTCTTGGTGAAAGGCCCCAGCAGGGGGTTTCAATGCATTTTGAGGGTATGTTTTGCATCAGGAGAGTGGCCCGGCTCCAGGCATCCCAAGGGAGCCGGGCTGTGCCTCCCCACTGCGCACCCCTGCCCCCTGCCATCCACAAGCCAGCATCCTGCTGCTGGGAATTGTGTCCCTCCTCTCCCTGCCCTGTGGGATCCACAGTGCCACTCACAGACCCATCTTCCCATTGATTTCCCTAGCCCAGCTAACCCTCGCCAGAATGGGATGGGGGTTAGATGTCACCCTGCCACCCCTGGCCACTCAACACCCCTCTGTGAAGACAGGGTGGTCAGAGCTCCTTGGCTCTCCATGGGTCTTTCCCCAACGGACCAGATCAGGCTCAGTCACCCCAAACTCTCCATCTTCCTCCTCCTCACCGGCCTTGGCTCCGCTGCCCCGCTGCGGGCCAGTGGCTGGGGAACGTGCTGACGGAGGGAGATTTTGGCTCAGTCGCGTCAGTCAGGCTTAGTGGCCCGCCGAGCCGGGCGGGGGGCCGTGGGGGCAGGCTCCTGGGCACACCATCGCGCCCACATTGCCACCTAGCCTCCCGCTCTGGGATGTGCAGGTCGCCGCCCTCACCCCCGCCAACCCAGCGATGCTCACTTTGGACCAAAGTCCGGCCTCTGGCTGCATCACCCCTGGTTCAGCCAGGGTTTCGGCCATCTCCCCTTCCTCCCAGCCCCCAAAATCACTACTCCCCCAGCTCTGCGGTCTATCCACCCTGCTGGCACAGGGCCACGAGACGGGGCTGCCTGTCTCCCGGCCTCGGTCTCCAAGCAGATGGAAGACATCAGCTTCCCGCTGCATCCCTCTGTGATAATCTGTCTCGCCCGCTTCCTTTCGGGGACACCCCTTCTCACGGCCAGCTAATCCCCAGTGCTCGCCTGTCTCTTTCCAGACCCCGGCCCTTGCCGGAGAGCCCCGCCATATGTCTTTTCTGGGCAAGCATCTCCCCAAAAGGCCATCTCTCCCTACCCATTCCAGGATGCCCTAAAAAAAGACCGCTCTCCCCCACTTCCCATGGAAGAATGCTTGGGCACAGAGTCCCCCCGCCAGGGGAATGGGCACCCTCTCAGGAGCTTCATCTGACGCAAATCCCATATCCAAACACACGGGAACAGACACTAACCCAGGGACCCAGTCGGAGCTGAGCTGGGAGGCACATCCGTAACGGGGCAAGAAGACCCTGGGAGGACTCTGCCTTTCGCTTCTCCTTCCCTCTGCAGCGGGTGGCAGCTCCCCCAGAGGCTGCATGGGAGACTAAAGAATTCCTCCTAAGAACCGTTTCACGCTGAGAAATTTTCCCATATACCATATAAAATCATGTTAATGGCAGAATAACAAACATAAATATGGAGCAGAGAAGAGAAGAGAATGACCTTCCGGCAGCTGCTGAGGTAGGTGGTGTTTCAGTTTCTCTTCCCTCCCCTGATGGAGTCATCCCACCAGCTCGCAGCCATCCTTCAAGAAAAGGACCCGCAAGAATTGCTGCCTACGGAAGAAATCACATCTGATTTCCTCGCAGGATGGACGCACAAGGAAAAGCCTCCCATTTGGAGAGAGCACAGGCTCAGACAGATCCCAAAGATGGATGCCTCAAGCCGGAGCCCAGGAAACCCAGCAGCTGCTCCTGGGACACCACCACCACCTCGCTGCTCAGAAGGCTCTGGCATGTCTGGAGCAAAGCGGTAGGCAGCCTGGAAGTGAGAACAAGCAGATATCAGCTGCTGCGCTGAAACAAAAGAGAGGACCTGGAATAGGAGGCCTGCGCGAAGAAGAAGAGAGAGAGAGCCCAGAGAACGTACATCAGCCTGGGCCGCTGGCAAGGTGCCATCCATCTGCTCCTGCCTGCGCAGAGCAGCGCTGGGGGAACCAGGATCTGACCATCCTACAGCCACAGCGGGGCCGAATTCAGCGGGATGAGTGGGAGTAGTCTAAGGGCTCATCCAGGACCCAGGCCCTTTTCCCTCCGAGAGATGCTGCTACAGGCAGCGCTTGGAATTTGCCAAGGATGGAGCTGTCACTGTGAGTCGGGAATTTCTGCCGAGGCCATGTTCCTCATTAGGGAAGCATGGGTAAAAACTGCAGGAGCCACTCTATGGGATATGCTTAGCTTAGCTGTCTGCATGTCTGCTTATTAAGCTCCGAGGTTAAGGATTTAGTTCCATGTATCAGTTTACTTAGAAATAAAGCATCGCTTCACATTTTAATCTCAAGTATGCTGCATTGTCTTGCCCGCTTCCTCTCGTGCCCTCTCCCCACGACCTCTTCCCCAGTGAAACGCCAGAAAGTTATTAGCAAATATTCTGTGAAATATTTAATATCCAAACAGCAGGGTCTGTGCATCCCATGAGGGACTCATACGGTCCCTTATGGTCAGGAAAAGAAAAACAAGGACTGTTTGCAGGCCCCCCAGGTCCTGCTGGGAGACGCTTCGAGGCTGGAGCTGTTGCCAAGCAAAAACCTCACAAGCAAGCAGACCTTTGAATGAGTTATAAACCAGGCTACCTGGGACTGAGTTATTCCAGCTTGGGATGGATCCCGCTTCCCCTGTGCCCATAGGCTTTGCACAGAAATGAAATACCCCACACAAGTGACATTTGAAAGTCTATTTTCTGGCCCAATGGAAGTGGAAGCCATCTTCCTCTTCTGTTCTCTACAGGAACATCGAGGAAGTCTGAGCTCCTTCTGGCTGCAGGAGGGGCATGACAGACATATCGACTGGCTTATGATTTGTTTATAAAAAGAAACTATAAAAGTATTTGCTTATGTGTTTATTGGGGTTGGGGGACTTTCAAAGGCTGTGGAAGGTTTTCTAAAGGAAGAGCGCGGAGCTGTTAAGTGGCGTAAACACTTTCCCCAAATACGCATAAAAACATATACACTTTTTTTACTTGAAATACTTCAGCGTGCTACCGGGATGAGCTTTGAAAAAGCTAAAAAAAAACACACCTAAGCTGGGCTGTGAAGATTTATCCGCTAAGGGCAGGGCACAGTGATGGCTTTCCCAACCCTGAGCGGAGCTGGGGTGGACCAGCACCCTCCAGCCCTTCACCTTGAGCAGAGCAGAGCTTGTCCCACGCCCCCGGCCCGACGCTGCCCCTGCAGCCGGGCGGGACGCGGGATGGCGGAGGGCTCCCACCGGCGGCAGAGAGCCGCTAGAGGGCCCGGCCGGCTCGCCGGAGGATGCCGGGGCCGGGCAGCCCTCCAGGGGCCGGCCCTGTCCCCGCCACCCCGTTCCCGGCATCGCTGCACCGGCCCGCACGGCTCCCCGCGCCCGCAGGGCTGGCACCGGGCGTCGCCAAAGGGCTCGAGGAACAGCGCTCATCCCCAAAAAAAGGAGCCCCGGGAGCATCCCACGCCTATCCCGGAACAAATTCAACCAGGGAAAAAAACACGTCAGGCCAAGCCCTGCCCCTGTGCCATGGAGGACAGTTGTGCTCATCGCTGTGACCAGCATGCAGTTTGTTCACCATCCTCCTTAGCAAAATGGCACAAACATCACCTCCGAGCACGGGAAGTTCCTCCTGGAAGCCGATCAGAAAGACTGACATCAGCCAGGCAAGCGTCTGCTCCGCTGAGATGGCAGCAGGCAGAAGCCTAAGCAGCAAGCAGGCGGAGGGCTCAAAGGCAACACCTGCGGGGTTCAGGAGGACTCAGAGCAGCAGAGCCAATGTCCACCAGCACACGGACAACAGCTGGCAAGAACGTCTGCCAGCAGCAGCCAATTCCACTCTCCACTGAACTGGGCAGCACATAGGCTTGGGCTCTTCCAGTTCACAGGAAGTTTTACTAAGGGGGACAGTGACCTTACTTAAAGGTTGAGCCTGAATTTAAATTTGAAGCACCATCTTACCTGCGTTACGCGGAGTAATGGAGTACGAGGGGATCCAGGGCTCACCTTTTCCATGGGCAATGTGGATTCCACAGTGGGTGGCATGGGCAGATACATCTGCCAGAAGTAACTAGCTAAAGTGTGATATAGCTCAGCACTGCAGCCCTCAGATCTTCACGTAGGGGCAACACAGGGCCAAGGTGAGGAGCTTTCCCAGCATGACAGGGAGATGAGGTGGAAGGACAAGGCACAGCCAGCTGCCACTGCCACCGGACCCATGAGGAGTCAGCTCAGGGGCCTGAAGTTGGCCAGACTCCCACTGGCCGCCTCCCCTGCACCCTCTTCCCCAGCACTGCTTTGCAGGAGTACTCTGCCCTGATGTCCCTTTACCTGCCACGAGCACCAAGTGTCTCTGCTCAACTCCATATAAAGGCAGCTGTTTGGCTCCTGGACCACAGCTGTCCCTGAAAGCAGTACAGTACTGTTTGCCCACTACTGTGCCCGAGCTTAGGAAGCACCGCTGGACAACAGACAGTCTCGCCAACCAACATCACAGATAATGTCTGACATGGTCCCAAAAAGCAGTCCAAAAGGAAGCTGCTTTCTATGGATCTTTCAATCTGAACCCAGTCCTTGCGTTACTTGGAGAGCACAATTTCCTGAGGTTGGTCAGGTAGAGAGCACAGGCTGCATCTCAAACCCACCCCCATTCACTTCCCTTTCCTACCTCTGCTTCCCCACCTCTGGCATACCCTGTTCAACCACGCACCACCAAAGCTGGAGGTCATTATGCTCTCCCAATTCTGATTCCTCCTAAAGACTTTTCTTAGGCAAAGATGTACAAATTAATCCTTTTATCAAATGTGCCCAAGGCAACAACAGTTCATTATATCTCTCTCCTACTCTATTACATGTGAATTCATTTTGTAGACCACAGTGTCACTGGGCCACGGACTGACAGTGCTTTGCTCTTGGGGAACCGGGAAAGGCAGAAATAGGGAAAAGAGAACATAAGCAGTACAAAACAAGAAGGATTTTCACATTCTTATTTTAATGATTAGAGACCAAATTAACACCACTGGACCAGTAAGAGTGAAGGAGCATTTCCCCAACACACTGCAGAAGTTCTGTGAAATAAATCCATCCTATTTGGGAGAAACCCCAGGTATTTCAATATTTCAACTAATTGTCTGCAATTCTTAAACAGGAAGAGAGACTCTTGACGACTCAACTTTTTCACGTTTCACCATTTTCTAGAAAAGGACCAAGGAACAGCTACTGTATGAGAGAATTGCCAGAAACCATTCCTGGCTTTCATACAAAGTTGCGGGCAATAGCCAATACTTTGGAGAATTCTCCTTTCCGTCGCAGCATATAGGGTATTGGTGTTTTTATTCTAGTCCCTACTGGATTTCCATTGTCTTCTATGAGTACCACATTGTTGGAATCAAATCTAGGCGTCATGGTGGGGCCAGGCATCTTGTGCCCTACAATCAAAGCTTTCTTCTTTTCTCCTTTGATAGCCAGAAGGATTGTATCTCCTACTTTGCCAACTCCGGTCTTGTTATACACGTGGATACATTTTGGTGGCCGGTGGTACGGCGTGTTCCCCAGGGCGCTGTTGTCCACCACTCGCACGCGGGTGAGTTTCTGTATCGCTTGGCATGCTCCAGTGATACTAGCAAAGGACAGGAAAGAATGAGAGACAGATCTCCTCAATAATCCTTGGGGAGCAAGGGCAAACCCAGCACAGAATCTTGTCATTATAGAAACCATTCGGAAGGCGCCAGCAACAAATACATACCATACGGGTGACACATTGACTGCATTCAATGTGCTCTTTGAAAGCCAGATGCTACTCTGGGCTTTGCACACCCTTCACTAAATGTCAAACATAAAACGACTGTTCTACTCTGAAACACGACTAAAAGATGGTGTGAAGAGTGGCTTGCATTTTTGGGGCTTTTTAGCAACTGCAGATGATTCCATTCAACTTCAATTTACAAGCAAAAAAATGTGCTTGCTTCTGCCACAAACAGCCTGCAGGAAGCTAAGGCTCAAATCAGGCTCTTTCAATCTTGTAGACAGTTCCCAGCAATAAAGACTTTTCTGACCAATCTTCTTCTCATTGAAGTCTACGAGGGCCTGCCATCTTATTCCGCTTTCAGTGAGACCTCTGAGGCCCTGCTGTGGCTGTGCTGCCACCAACTAGAATCTAATGGATCATCATCTTCCCCATGTGGGAGGAACCCAGAGAGATATGTCTCTTCTGTATCTGCTTGCTCTGTCAGATTATTAGGAGTAAGAAACAACAGAAATAAACTGCATGATACAAAGTTGCTAGATCTGACTCTGAATATGCTTGGGAACAGCAGGAATAAACAGAAATAATTCAACCTCCCTTTCAAGAATGGCTATTCTGTAAGCCAGCAAGCTCAAATTCAAGTGATTCGCTGCTTCTCTTCAAAGGACACCCAAACACAGACCGTCAGAAAAGCAGGAAGATCCTTTCTACTGCTAAACCACTGCTTTGCAGGAAGGTACTAGAAACATGCTGGCCAGGCAGCTGCAGGAACACCAAGCTGCTGCCAGCTGAACTACTCAAACAGACAGCGTATGGAATCAACCTACTCATTCACCTTGTTTTGCAGCGTAGAAGTGTGTACAGTACATAAAGACCAATGGGGACCACCACCTCTTCTTGAAGATGAAGGACCTGTATGTCCAATCATAGAACGGTTTGGGTTGGAAGGGACCTTAAAGATTGTCTAGTTCCAGCCCCCCTGCCATGGACAGCGAAACCTTCCACTAGACCAGGCTGCTCAACGCTCCATCCAGCCTGGCCTTGAACACTTCCAGGGATGGGGCATCTACAGATTCTCAGGGCAATGCTGCCTAAAAGAAGTGCAAGCGTATCAAACACAGTGTGAATGGATATCAGCTGAAGCAGACATTTTTACATGCAGTAAGGGAAGGCCATCTGGGTCAGTCTGTTACTCTAACTGCTCCAGAGGCCCAGTGCTGCCTTTTGAGATTTGTTTCCTACAGCAGAGGCCTAGCCCAGCCTTCCCCTCTAAGCAGGCACCTCTCTCCTCTCTCAGAAGTTCACTCACCTCTGCAAGCAGCTGCCCTGTCCCACCCCATCCCCTGGCAGGGACAGTGGTACGCCACACTGCCTATCCTCCGCTTGCCAGGCTGTGGCTGCACAGCAGGGAAGGCGAAAGGGAGGAAGTTGGAAAGGGACAAAAGCACTGTCACAGGAAGGAAAGGGGAAACCTAGGTGGGACCGAGTCCGCAACGCAGCAGCAGCAAACAGCTGTAAGAGAGATTGCCCGGGTGCCACTAGACAAGAGTAACAGGACAAGGAGGACTTTTTTTCCCGTCCTTTCTTCACTTCTGCCACAGTCTTGGAGCAAAACCCCACCACACCCAAAGCAGGCCCACCACAACTGAGAGGTTTTCCCATTAAGACTGCTGATGTCCTGCAGTAGCACTGCTTACCTCTGTGGACTTGGCCTCCCTCTCGCTGTCAGCGTATATATATACTTTAAATGTCTACTGGCCAATGCTCTCATGCAGCCCATTTACAGAGAAAGCCAGTAAGATGTAAATACCTCCTTGAGATAGCTCCTGGGACCACCACACAACCTAGCCCTCAGCATTGTCTTAATCCCCTCTCTAGACCAAAGTCATGGGAATGACCATTCTCACCCTATAAACTGAAGCCCTGAGCCTTCAAAGAGCTATATGCTGGAGATTCCCCATACACGCATAGAGCATACTGTGGGATTAGCCTCTAAGCTTTGTGCAAAGCATTGTAAAACATGAGACCCATAAATTTAAGCAGCTTTAAATGCCTTGACCCTGGAACAAGGACCTAAAGGAAAATAACAAAGTGGACACTGTTAAGGCACAAGGCAATAATTTTCAGGTTATTCTTGTTCTAAATAATTGAAATAATAAACTCTGGAATAATTTTAAATATCTAATTGGCTTTACATCAGCAGGGGCTGGCTGTTGCTTTTTTGGACTTGGCTGAGAAACACAGACACTTTCAACTTCTGTTTGCAGGCCCTTGCAATGCCCTCAAAAGCCTAAGAATCTCCTTACGAGCATACAAAAATGCAGAGTTCAGACCACACTTAAGACTGCCAGGAACCTGCATCTGTATTTGTGTTTGGACTCACTTTACAACCTGTGAAGAGACAACTATGAGATTTGTTTCATTATATTACCCTTTTTGAATTAGAAATACTGGATCTTATGCTTGATCTACTTAATAGCATCTCTTTCAATCAGGAAATTCTCCCAATAAAACAAAAGCAAAAGCAGGATTTGAAAAATTACCTGAAGTGTCGCTGTATCACTGTGCTGCTTAGATGGCTTAAGGATAAACCCAACTGCGTATTCAATAGAGCCATTTGGATTCTGGTAACCCAATCTGCGTAAGAAACAAGAGAATTATGAACTCTGGAAAATGGACAGAATTTGTTTTGCTTCCTTTCCCTTATGTGAATCGCACATCAGAGCCTCAGCACCTCTTCAGAAGCTGCAATCCACAGCACAGAGTGGTAACAGCATCCGCAGGGTGCTACAAAGCAGATCAACAACCCCTGCCTGAATTCAGCAGCCAACATAATTCAGATGCATATACCACAAAGCTGAACTCAGTATCACTGCACTGCAGTTTCCTGCACACAGAGGTAAAGGCCCTTCTGCATGCACTGTGAACCACGTAACAAGCAGGTCTGAGAATGTTGGACGTGAACCAATTTAGAGGCGGCAGTGACCAGTAAAAGCTACCATAGTTACTTGTAACAGCTACCAATGTTACCTATAAAATCAAGCAAAAAGCCAGAGATACTCTGCAGGCTGGCATCACAGCTTCAAGAAACAATCTGCCAGACAAGGGGTGAACCAAAACACCACTGGTGAGGGTACGCTCCCTCTCCGCATACACAAGGTGTTCAGCAGCCTGTGTTTAGAGACCAGAATCACACCTCTGCCAATCTCGCCCTGATAAAACCGTTCCCTGTAACTTTATGGGGCTCGCTCAGCCCAAACCAAAATACCACCTAACTCAGGTTAACCTCTGAGGCTCACCACACCCTCTTCTCTGACTACATCTAAGGCAGTTCTCTAACCTCATTCTGTCAGGCTGATGGGGACCAGCTTGCACACGCAATTGCGGAGGCTTGTCTGAACCCGGATCATTTTGCCAGACATCAGTTAGGGAGTGATGACCCAGGCAGCTATGCCAACAGATCCAAGTGAGGGGAGAAAACAACACCGACCTAGAGCCAGTCCTCTTTCAGGCCAGCTTTGGTAGAGCTAAGACTTTCCATCTGACTGCAACTACCGCTGTGTGACACTGCTTGCTTAGACGTTGGCAGTGGAACCAGCACATGCTCCGCTTCTCTCCTGCCTAAAGTAAACATTAAAAATACATTGACCTCTTATCTCCCTTCGCCAGCTCTCATCAGCTTAGGGCCAAACTGTAGCAGTACCTTGTAAAGCCATTTTCTTAACTTTTATTTTAAAAACAAAGCTGACTTAACTTCTCTAGGGAGAAAAAAACACCCACATAACCTTCCGACAGACAATGCCACAGCTGTTCTTATTACAACCAAGTAAAGCCCAAGCTAAATCTTCACTCTCTCTTTGCTTTTGTTTTTCCACAGTGTGTTTGCTAACTTGGGGATATATGTAATTTTTAGGGTTTGCAGTTGTCCTACAGAGCAAGCATTACCCGACAGCAAGATGAGAAGCACTGAAGATGTGCACCACAGCAATTTTGTAGCAGTGTTCCTCGAGCAAAGCACACAACACATGGCAAACCACCTTGCCTGTCACACAGGCAGGTTTGGAAGAGACCAGGAACAGCCACAGCTTACATTTATTTGCTAAACAAAGCCACTTTTCAGTGGGGTAGAAGATCTCCAAATGAGTTCAGAGCTTCTCTTCACAGCTCACCTGCACTGTCCCCTCTGAAATGAGATTCCATGAAGGCTGTGTTTTTGCCACAGCTCCTAACGAAAACAAGGCCCTGCAGTATTTACAGTGCTGCTGGGAATCAAGGTCCAATTACCCAAGCCTTGCTGCTGCTAGGATTTCTAAGCAAGTTCAGCTACGTTGCCTTGCTGTAAGCCCACACTCTGTGTTGGCGGGGAGGACAGCCTGTGTCCCATTCTGCACTTCAGTGTACTGTTTCCCCGTGTGAAACTCAAACCCAGTAGGTAATATTGCTCCTACTTCCTCCACAATCACACTGAGGCTTTGGATCCCTCTAGAAAACCCAAACAAGCATCAGCAGCAGTGAGCCGGCCTCTCTGTTGTCTTTGACAGATGTCTCCCAGGGGGGTCTGGCTCTCCTCCCCTAGCAGGCATGGTGGCCTTGGTGGCAGGAGAGGATGGGCCCGATTATCGTCACCACTATATAAGACCGACAGGAGAGGTCTGCTGGCTTGTGGCAGGGCAGGCACGTGCGCACACTCTACCCACTGTCAGAGGGACAGCAATGTCAGGACCAGCATACCTAGATGTGCTCAAGGCCGCATGTCAGATTCCTGAAGCTCTGCCTAAACTCTGAACTCACTCCCCTCTCCTGGGAGGAGTCGCCACTTGTTTCCTCCCTCTGGCAACAGTGAAGGTTTGTAGTTACAAAACTACCAGCAGAAGCATCAACAGCGTTAAGTATCCAAGGACTGTTTATTTTTCCAGATGACTCAGTACCTCCTTCTTTGCTAAGAATTATTCCTCAGCACATTAAGATGTGTCATGAGCTAAGAAACTTCGTATGATTGATTATTTAGTATGAAGCATCCTGTTAGGAACTGAGTAAACAGGGGGGATGCTTCCAATTACCAGGAAGGTTCAGGGTGGAGAAAAAGAGAAGAATGCACCTGTGGCATGGAGTACAGCATGCAAGGGTGCAAGTGGGTTCATGAAGAGTGAATCACATTTTCAGCTATTGTAACATGTCACCTTCCCTTCTAGAAACAAACAGCCAATAGCCTGGGTCTGTCTCCAGGCGCTCCTCAACCAGACCCAGTCCCGACTTGCTCCCTCTGCGGCTGTGAACAGGGCGCTCCATCTCCTCCACCCTGTCTTCCCCTCTGTGGAGCAGCTAATTACTAACCTAAACACCGAAGGGCACAGAAGCCACTCAATCTGTCATGCTGGGTGCTGCCACACGAATGCTCCGAGTGCAACCAAAGTTGAAGAGCCGCTATGAAGTGATGAGAGCCATTGGCCCCGGCTCTCCTTCCTAGTGCTGATGTTGCCTCACACCAGCAGGCCTTAAAATGGCTCAGAGGAGGCTGCAGTTAGCACAGGCACAGGGAACGCACGTGACCTGACTTTGCTTATGAAGGTGGCTCCCCCAGGGTTGTCTCTGATCAGGTTTCAGTGCTCGGATTACCCGAGGTGTATGGGAAGAGTATCTCCATAATGCTCAAGCACAGGAAAATCTGCAGGAATTCCCAGAAATCTGCTGTTGGTATTGCCCGATTGATGCAGGAGTGCACCCTACAACACCCTGGATAGGCAAAACACCACCGCTGCTTAGTACTTAGTCACTAATACACTCTTCACCAAGGAATTATCTTGGAAGGGACTTTTGGAGGTCATCTAGTCCAATCTCCTGCTCAAGCAGGATTAATTTCCAAGTTGTTCAAGCTAGGCAAGAACAGTATTTAAATAGACACTATCCTAAAATGAAAGGCCCAACACAAAGACAACTACTGATACAGTGCAGGGCACACATAGCTGCACCAAAGCAGTGATAAAGAACTATGCAGAGCAACCTTCTCTCCCAGCTCCGACCCTGCCGCTCCTAAATTCTAGCAGTGGCTCTATATCATAGTTAGAGAGACTAATTTCTTAAACCCAGAAACATAGAGACACTTTGCTTCTCTCCATTCCACATATCAGTCAAAAGCGCAGACCTCAGAGTGACTTCAGAGCAAGACTAAGAAAGGGTGAGGAGTCTGTTAATCAAATATTCACTAAAATGACCCAATTTCTACTTCACTGAGTAAGTCTGAGCACGCAATAACCTGCTGCAGCAAACACTCCCTTCTCAAGGGCCCTTCAGTCATACCACACTCAATGCAACAGACTGACATCAAATTCCAGCACCGCACAACAAAGGAACCCTTCACCAGTTATAAAGCTCTGGAAGTTATTTACCCACTGCACCATTTTCAAGTGCCATACCACCTTCACCATTTCCCCTTGAGATTAAAGAACTAACTTGTATTTACTGCAATCTTGAGTGGTTTTTGAATAGAGGAGTTCTGGAAAATTTCATCCCAGCTAACAGAAGCAGGCCACATACAATATTTTCATCAAACGCATGCACACATGCGAGTAGACCACCTCAAGGAGTTGATACAAACCAAGGACATCTTCCAGACACGGAGGACAGGATTACATACTCATTTTGAACCAACATCAGGGCACACAGTACCACAAAAGAAAGCCCTGTGTCCCCGCAACACACATTGCCATCACCTCCCTTAGACTAGCTCTAGCATTCATGTAAATCAGCCAGTCTTCAGCTAGATCAGTTCCCTGATCCAACTCATCCCATGGCCACATGAATGCCAGTGCGAGGGAATGTGGCAAAACACAAGACAGGGACTTCTCCTTTCACTGCCAACCCAGACTTACGTCGTGACAGTATCTCCAGAGAAACGCCAGCAGATTTGGACAGGAAAAGGATCCCTTTCGTTTCAGCACAAATACTGATGTGCTTCACAACAATAGTCTGTATGAATCTTCACTATTAACACAGCCATGTGAGCACTAAAAAGTTCTGCATCTTAACACTCAAGAGGTCAGTGCAATGGCCCTGATCAAGTTTTTATCAGTGGTGTATACCCTAAAAACCAGCCAAGGTGCCGTTCGTACCCTGCCTGCATCCTAGAGTAAACGTACTTTTAAATAGAGCTGTTACCTAGCAATCCAGTATTACTTTCCTTTTTAATCACAAGCTCCCTATATTCCCAAGATCTGTAGTTCCACAGTCATGCAGCTATTTCTTTTCCTTCTTTCTGCTAGTAACTTATCCATACGAACAGGCCCCAAGGAAAACCAATGGATGCTGCAAAGCAATTGCTGAGGCCTACTACCCAAAGCCTGCTGTCAAACATACAAAATAAAACAGGAAAAAATATTCTTCGCTTTTATAGTAGTAACCTGATCTACACAGTCAAACAGTGGGGGCCAACATCCCCTTTATTCTTCTAAGAGACCAAAATAGACATGCTCCAGGCACCACAAAGATTTGAACTGCATCTGTCATGCATCATTAAAACACAGGAAATAAATCCAAGACAATATGTGCGATGCAAATACCTAAACCCCTACTCTGCCATTGCAGGGTTATTTATAGACCGTCTGCCAGGGTGAGCTACAAGAGCCAACTGTGAACTACAGGACCCAATCCATTCACAGCTCTCCTCATAAAGGAAACGATGTGATTAAGGGCTTGTGTGTGTTAAAAATACACAAGATATTCATTACCAAGACATAATTGGTTTTACATTAATGACACACAGAAAGGCCGGGATTCACAAAGAGGAATTAAGTCTTTTCCAATTCCCTTTATGAATAGGATTAGCTATTAAACAGGATATTTATTGATCCAAGTTACCAACAGAAACTCATTACAGGTACATCTGTTAACAATTTTGAAGCAAAACACACTAACCTCATTTTCCAGATCACAATCAGGAAAGGCAGATAAAAAAAGAGTTAATACCTTTAATGGAAAACTTACTTTTGACGTTTTAAGTCCCAACTCTAAGGTACTTACGGCTCTTAACATTCTAGCATCTGAGCACCTTAAACCATTCTATATATTCATATTCACAGCATTGTACTAAAATAGGAAGGCATTATTCCCAGTGCACCAGCAGGAAATTAAGCTAAGGAGAGGACAACTTTCTGTGTGAGGTCAAAGGAAAGGAGCAGTAAAACAGGTACCTAACCCCAGAAGCTCTGCTCTGGTATGGTCTGTGGGGCTGGAGGTGAAGCTCAGAGAGCTCCCTCTCTGTCTCTGCCTTCTGGAATTATATGTGAATTCAGACAACTGCCCACACTCCCATAACTTAACACAGATATCACCTCTCAAATGTATCTTTACTACTTCTAAAAGTATTGAGGTCTCGGAAACAGGGCGATAGGTGGCAAGCCACAAGACCAGATTCGGTTTCCAGCCCTGACCTGGTCCCAACCAGCAAGGTGTGATCACAAACCAGATAGCAGTAACTGCGCTGGGGGGGGTTGGGGGAGGGCTGTCGCAGGGAGGAGGACAAAACAAGAAGAGATGGGGAGCTGTGGCTCAACCATAAAAAAAAAAAGTCAGGAACCACTGACCTAGGCTAGTTGTTTACAGAATAAAGAACGATAGTGGCTCCAGGCCTTCCTGATAAAGCTACACCAGAAAAGGATATCTGACACAGACAGAACTCAGGCTTAAGAGAAACCTAACCTGGAAACAAAGGCACACTCATGCTGCAAGGCAGCACAGAGCTACCTGCAGCTTTGCTGGAATAAGCTTGCTTCTCACTCAAAACCTTCCCTTAACTCATTTTCTCTCCTTCCAAACAAGACCCTCACGATAAGCCTGGGGAACTTTCAAACCAGGCAAGTGAATGCAGCTCAGATGAGCATCTGTGTCCTGGTTTTACAAGGGCTCTCTGCCTCTCTGCTTTTACTAAGAGTAAGTCTTTCACACTTGTAAGAAACCTGTCACACAGTCATCTTCCCCAAATTGTCTCCCCTTACTCACCAGACCTCCAAAGGAGTTTTCTGGAGAATAACCAGCAAAGCACAGGCTGGCACCCACACTTCCTGAGTCCCCATGACACACACGAGCAAATGCCATGCCTGTCAGGACACAAGAATTTTGGTCCAACTTTGCTGCATGACTACTCATACCCACACAAGCCGAATCGTGGCAGCACAGCCCCGCATGAATTCTGAAGCAAAGAAACACTCTGAAGGACACACATGCAAGAGCATCAGAATAGACTCTGCATTTTCCTCCTCCCCCAGGCCAGACTGTGAGGGCACAAGCTGAAGCACAGCAGGAGCAGAGGGTGCTGCCTGCTGCGAGAGGCAAGATGCTACTGCTCACCTCAGCTGCAGCGAGTGCCCTGCCTGCAGGTGACACAAAGGCTCCACACAGCCCGGGCTCTGTCTCCCAGCTGCTTTTACAAGACGGTATCTGCCCTGCTGCATGCCACTCAGACTCAGTCACTGGGCCCAGCGTTTCCCAGCCTTTTTGAAGCAGCAACCCATACTCAGGGTTTAGGCGTTTCAGGCCCTGTGCCCGATGCATCAGCGACACCTGCAAACGGCTCGCTGTGAGAGACGGGCGGCATGGCCGGTACCCGGAGGAAGAGAAGACCCGGGCAGCCCAGGCGCCGCAAAGGACTCACACACTGCTCGCACCGGCACTGTGGCCCGCTCCCACACCGACGCAGCGCCCCGGGGACCGCCCAAGCCCCAGCGGAACGCCGGCACCCTGGGAGCGGCCTGGGCAAGGCCGCTCGCAGGCCACCGGCTCCACAGGCCGCGTCCCGTCCCGCCCCGCCCGGCAGGCCTAAGGCCCCGCCGCGGCCCATGCGCCGCCGGCTCAGGGGTGGGATGGGGCGGCGCGCTGCCGCCCGGCTGTCCCCGCTCCGCTCCCCACCGCCCCGGCCCACCGCCGCTCCCGGGGCTTCCTTTGCGCCCACCGCCCACACAGGCCCCAGTCCCCAGCTCCGCCGCGCACCTCCGAGGGGAACTCGGGCCCTCCGCCCGCAGGCCCCCGCGCATGCGCAGAGCCGCCGCCGGGCCCCGCCCACCGTCGCGCCGACCCCGCCCACCCCGCCCCTCGCCGAGCTCAGCCGAACCCAGCCGAGCCGAGCCGAGCCGAACCCAGCCGGGTGGTTACCGCTGTCTCTGCCGTACCGCAGCCCGGTACCGCAGCGCCCGGCCCGGCAGGGCCAAGTGGAGCGGCAGCCCAGGGAAGGGTGGGAGCCAGTCCGCGCCTGACACGGGGTAAGCAGAACCGGCGGGGTGCGACGGCTCCTTCCAGACCGGGCGGGCCCGGAGCCGCAGACTCGGTGCTTGGGGGGGGGGGGGCGGCAATGGCCGCGCCTCAGGCCCTGCCGAGGGTGGAGCGGGCCGGACCGGGTGTTGTGCGGAGCCCTATAGCGGGGGTGGACTGGGGTGGGGGGCGCCGCCTGCCATCTTGGGGCGGGGGGACTCGCCCCGCTGCCCCTCCGAGGCGGGGTAGGAGCGGGGCGGCTGGGGGCTGCGAGGCTTCTCGCCCCCCTGCCCAGTGTGCGCCGTCCCTCGGCTCGGCCGCTGGGTGGGCGAGGCGGTTTCGGCACCCTGGGGGTCGTTTCTAAGCACCCCGTTTCCAGCGGGTGGGAGCGGCTCCGCCGTCTCACCTGCCGGCGCCGTCGGAGGTGCTGAGGCCGCTTGTGCGGGTGCTGGGAGAGCCCCCCGCCCTCCTCCGGGCACCGCCGTGAGGGAGAGGGGCAGGCAGGCAGGAGGGATGTTTCAAGGGTGGGAAGAGCAGGGAAATTTCTGATACCGCCCTGCTTTCGCCTACCCTGGAGAAATCAGCAAAGATGGGGCTTGTGTCTATGCTCATTGCAGCCAAGCAGCCTCTTTCTGCTCTTCTCTTGGTGGCCGGCCTCTCCAAATCGGCGAACCGTGTTTTTTTTCCTCTTGTCCTGGAGTGCGCCCTGGATGTCTGTATGTAGCTACCTGCTGGAGGCATCATGCCAAAAATCTGTGACGTGGCTGCAGTCAGCCTGGTGCCCGTAGCAGGTTTGATAGCTCTCAGCTGGATGGAGACCAGGTGTTTGGGGAATTTGGGATTCTGGGCGCCTCCCTCCCTTGCCCTTCCCTCAATAGCAGGAGTTGGAAGCAAAAGGCTGAGCAGTGCGTGCTCAGGGTGTGCTAATTTAGTCGTGCGTAGTCCACAAGGGCCCCTGTCCCCCGTGTTTGTGTGTTACTGTGGAAGTGTCCTGCTCTATCATGCCATACTCTGGAGTAAGCACATATGGAAAGCCATGGGCTGCACGGCAGGAGCATCCCGTTAGCAGCGGTCATAAAGCCACTGAAGGGTTGCACAGCACAGGTGCCTCTTGGATGGTCCTGCAGATGCCCCACCCGGGCATGGGACAAAGACTTCACAAGTGCCTTGCGGGGACCAGTACCCTTCCCCTCCAAGCACCTGTGCTGTACGGTCCCTAATAGCCTTTTATTCTCTTAATGCTTCTGAGAGAGTGGAAAGCCAACCACTCCTCTCCTAACCGGCTCCAGGAGGACTCCGTTTAAACCAGAAATAGCAGAGCATTAAGGACGTTGCTTCTAATGACTGCAATTAGCTGGTATCTACCTAGGAAAGGCCTTTTTTGTCTGTAGCCTTTTAGTGGCAGGAATACGCTGTCTTCACCAGGAGAAAAATCCTTTCTGCAGTCTTCACCTGAATAGCATAGGAGCAAGATAAACATGAAAGAAGATGCCTTTGAGGGGGTTGGGAAGAGACTCTGTTTTGGCTCATGAATGTGTTTTGTTGCACTAAGTTTGCTCTATTTTTGTCTGTTCCTGTCTTCGGTAACCTTGGAAGGAACTGAAGCTGCTGTATTTTCTGAGGGTGTCGGTTTTCTTGTCAAGAAGGCACTGCCGTGAGGCTTTGTAATGCTCCATTTTTTTCCCCTTCGACTGGAGCATGGTGCAACTATTCTGAAATGTCCTAAAGTAATGAATTGGGCCAAAAAAAGAAAAATACCGAGGGTTTTGCTTCTTGTTTGTTTATTGTTTTTTGTTTAGTTGTTTTTTTTTTTCCCTTCTGGACTTTTAAAATATCCTGGGTCATATTTTTTAGTTTTCTTCAGCAATAAAATGGGCTAGAATCTTGCGCAGGGAGGGGAGGGGTTGGCAAATTTTTACATAGAAAAATAAAATACCCTCATGAAATCGCTTCATTCTGGGAACTAGGACTTTGAGAAAATCCCAGGTAGCGTGAGATGTGTGATAAAAGCCTGAGAGCTGGCAGTGCCGACGGCCTGCTTTTTTTTTTGTCTGTTGCTAATTACTCTTTCCTTGAGCCCAGGGTGGCTGGAGTGCCTCAGGTCACGGGGAGCCCCGCAGCATCCTGCCAGTGGCTCCTCTGCCACCCTCCCCATCCATACCGACGTGCAACCCCAGCCTGCATCCTATCTGCAAGTGCCCTGTCCCCATCCTTGTAGCCAGGGTGACGTTGTATGCAGGGGACCGGAGGGCTCCGCAGGTGCGGCACCTCCCGCTCCCAGGAAACACAGCCGAGACCTGCACCATCTGACGTGAAGCCTGCGCAGCTGTGGGGTGCCTGCTTTGTGCGGGAGGAGGCCCTGGGCGTAGGATACTCCGTGCACTGTTAATAGCGGACGGTGCTGGTTATGGATCCTGTGGCTGATTTGCATATCAAAGCATCTGAGAGCTCCGCAGTGGGTAACGGAGGCAAGGATGATAGGGCTTGCTGGAGGCTGGGGCTGGATCTTCCCTGGGGGGTTTTGTGGTGCGGAGATGAGACAAGACGATGGGGATGCTTGGAAAATGGAGATTGTCTCCATGTCCTTGAATGACAGCGCCGTTAAGGCTTTTTTAATTTAGCAGCTGCTATCCAAGGGGTGGGAACCAAGAAGAGGGGGAGCAATCCTTGGTGGCAGTGCCTCGGACTGCTCCTGCCCTACCTCCTTCCTGCCAGCAAGAGCTTGGCTGGCAGCCGTACCACCCCCCCACCCCCCCCAGCCAGCAGCTCCTGTGGCAAGCGGACGATGTGCCAGCCTGCTGCCTGTTCTCCATGCTGCCTCTTGAACAAGGAGGTGGAGTCACCGCTTGGAGCCTGAAGTGGAGGGGCAGGTTTGCTACCCCCTGAACTGGCTCTGTAGGGTCCCAGGTCCTGCCTGATGTCTCTGGAGGCATTGTGGGGGGGACCAGCAGAGCCTCCAATGGGTCATGGCCTCTGGGATGCTGCATGATTCAGAGGAAGGTTTGCCTGTGTTGTCTGGTCTCAGTAGAGCTGTCTCCTGTTCCTCCTGACTCCCCAGGGCCTGGCTCTGAGCTGAGGGGGTGGGAAGCGTACACCTTTGCATAGGTCTGCCTGCTTTCACCCATCACAGCTACAAGGACTGCAGAGAGTCCTCTCTTTTTTTTTCTATTTTTCTTATTTATTTTTTCCTTTGCCCACTCGGGTGTTGGCAGGATTTTCCTGACCTGACCCATGAGGAGAGGTCTTTGGCTCTGTACTTTAGGCTGTGCAAAGGGGCCTTGCTGCTCACGCCCACCCCACAATGGCAGCAGCAGTGGAAGTCCAGAGGTACAGCCTGGGGCTCCGTGGGACCACCAGTGATCCCAGCGCTGCCCAGACAGCCCAGCTACCAAGCAGGTCGGTGCTGGCATGAGCATGGGGTGAGGAACCATGCTTGTGGTGGTGCTCTCACCCCTGCCCTGCAGCCATCTCTGTTCCTCCAGCACCAGGTGTCCTGCTTGGGGCCTGGCTGCAGCCGTTCCCATTGGAAACGAGCATGGGGAGCTTGGAGCTTGCTTGCAGGGTGAGCTGGAAACTGAAATGCAGGTTTCTAGGCAGGGAGAGAGGGGAGAGATCCCTGTGTTCCTCTGCCACCTTGATCTTCACAAGCGTGTTGCTGGTCCTGACGCTCTAGCTTTGAAGGACTGCAGCGTGGGGCAGCTGACCTCTCTGAGGGTAATTCTGCCTTCATCGTGGGAGCTTCTGCTGCCTGAGACTGCAGCCCTGAGCCTCTCCCCCATGCCCTGTACAGCTCAGGCTCTTGCTGGGAAGGAGTCCTCATCTCACCAGCCATATGGGGAGTTGGTGTGTGCAGGAGCTGCCTTGAGCGTGGCCCTCTCAGGAGGCACCTCTCTGCCTGCAGCCCTTGTCCTGTTGGCAGTTCTCTGGCTCGCTCAGGGGAGTGAGTTGGCGGGGGCAGGCCTCATGCTTTGGCTAGAAAGTTGGTTAAAAGGACAAAAGCAAAACCCAAGGCACGAATAAGAAACATGCATGTGTGTACGCACTCTGCAACAGAGAGAGAGGCAGAGATTCGTGAAGCTGGTGCCAAGCTTCTAGAGCAAAGGCTTGCAGTATGAAATGGCTTTTCTCTGAGCCTGCAGGCCTGCGGTTGGCACTGCCTTCTCGCTTCATGTCCTTCCAGCATGGAGCTGGGTGTCTGCCCTCTGCTCCAAATACAGATTAGCTGCAGGAAGCCCGAGACTCTCTTGCTAAGTGTGAGTTGCAGAGCATTTTCCTCTGTGCTTCTCCATGCAGCACTCCCTGCCCTTCGCGGGGTTATCTTTGCATGCTCGTTATGCTTTCCCCGCACATGATTGCGGAGCAGTCCTGGAAATACTTCTGTTCTCCCCATGGCTCTTGCATGTTGGTATTGTTTGCTTGTCATTCCCCCTTTTCTGCTTTCAAGTGACTTCCTCCCCATCCCTTGTAAAGCCAGGTGGAGAGTGCTGGGAATGCTTTCCCAGTATCCCAGTGCTGTCCTTAGGCCAAGCTCTTATAGTGGCTACACAGCTTGTATGGGCAAGATAGGGATCCTGCTGGCATAGCCTACTGCTTCTTTTGAGCAAGGTTTCCTGTACTTTATGTGCTTTGGTCTAATTGTCAATGCCAGCAGCTTCTGCCCACATGGTTATTGTGCTGGGAAGAGAGAGAGGTCTTGTTTTATGTATGCTGTTCTCCCCAGAGAAATTGGCAGTTGGTAGTACAGGTCTGGCTTAAACCAAGGTTTTGAAGATTCCCGTTTGTGTGACCTGATCTGGGAAGATGTTTGTGCTGTTGCATTAAAGGAAGGAGCTGGATCTCTTAAGGGACTGTGTGTTTGAAAGGTGTCACATTGCATCAGCACCAGAAGAAAGCGGCTGTGGGCAGGATTCATGTCGGCCTGTTTTTGATATGTTCTGCAGTTGACTTCCTGAACCACCTCAACTGTGCTGCCTCTGAGCAGCAAGCTGAAGAACGTCTTTGCCTTTCTGTGGCTGAAAGAGTGGCTGCTGCAGGTCTTTCCTGTCCAACCTTTGCCTGTGGCTTCCTAGAAGGACTGTCTGTCCCCAGAGCTACTACTGTGAGTCCCTGCATTGGGTGTGTTTGTCCCCTCTGCACCGCTGTAATTGTGTGCGGAGCAGTTGCTTGCTTTGGTACTCCTTCCCTTTCCTCTAGGGATGCTCCTGCTGGGTCTGTGCAGGTCTCTTCTCCTGGCTCAGTGCAGACCATCGCGCTGCAGACAGGCAGCTGCCACCAGCGATGTGACTTCTGGCTCTGTCATGCCAACAAGGAGGCCATGTAGTGGTGTTCATGGGGAGATGTACTCTCTCCTGTTGACTTGCATGGAAGAGCAGCTCTGACAGGCTCCCTTAAGAGCATTCCACCATCTCCTGATGTGTTGCTGACATGGGTCAGGGGGACGGTGCTACTCTTAAGTGGAACTTCTTTGGAGAGTTGTGTGTTGGCCTGGCCCTGCTTTTGCTAATTAAATAGGGACCTTTAGTAGGCTGTCTCAGGTCCCTTCAAGGCCAGGTGGTGAGACAATCTTGGCATGATCTTTTACTTAGAAGAAATTCAGATGGAAGCAGGCCTGCTTGAAGTAATTATCAACATCTGGTGTCTTCTGCTTTGAGGTCAGAGAGAGCCTGGCAGTGACACAGGCTGGCGAGGTCTCTGCAGTTGACCTTAGGATACTTGGGCTCTTATGCCAAAAATTTAGTGCCTTTGGGATGCCAAGGAAGATCTTAAAAGGGATTCACCCTTCAACTCCCTGTGCACGTGGTCTAGACTCCCTTTGTGTGGAAACTATTGGACTCTGAAGGCTCTTGGGTGATGCTGGTAAAGCTGACATCTTCCCCAGGATGACTGTATGCAAGTTGGTGATTTGGTTTTGCTGGTCTCTCATCTTCGCTTGAGGCATAAACCTGGCTGTGAATTATTGTGTGTCTTCTGAGCTGCAGTAGCTGCCCAGGGGCTTGCTATTATTCACAACACAGAAAAGGCAGCCTGAGCTGGCATGAGTTGCAAAGTTATAAATCTGGGAGGAAGGAACTGGATTTGCGGTGGATGCGAAGCTCAGTGTGAACTCCCAGCTAGGGCAGAAGGAGCCAATGCGGCTATTGGATAGAAAAAAGAATTGGTGCCTGGCTGCGCGGAAAAGAGGAACAAATAAAATGTGACAGTAAGAACTCTGTCTTCACCTTGCAAAGAAGGTCAGGGGTGACAAGGTACTTAAAGAAGTTAATTTTTAAAAGTGAATCCAAGTACAAGTCATAACAGGTGACAAGACTAGTTAGGTAAATTAGATGTGGGCAAAGCCTTATGAAATTTCCCTGAAAGTACTTAAAGAATAGACTAAGGCAACTTTTGCATGGTGAGTAGCCACCTTAGAGAACATCTAGTTGGAGGGAGATCTCAAGATCTGATCCCTTGAAATACAGGGAGAAAGAATGGGACTACAACCAGCCTGTCTAAATAAACTGGAACAAACAGTTAAGCAGTTAATGTTTATCCTGTTAAAGAGGTGGGAGAATATGCTGATTAAAAATCCATCAGCATGCGTTTGTCTGGAACGTACCACATCAAGTCGGTCAACACCCTTGCCTGGAAGGATGGCTTGCCTACTGGCTGAGCGGGGGCGATAGATGTCATAGAGCTTGACTTAAGTCAGTCTGTGTCACTGACCCAGGCGTCAGCCTCATAAACAAACATTGAAGGGATGGGAGATAGGAAGCATCCCTCAGGTGGATCCACAACTAGTTGAAAAGCTGTACTCAGAAGGGTTCCTCTCATAAGGAGACCCTGGCTGGGCAAGGCAGGGGAAAATGTTGGTATTACCAGGGTTTGTGAGCAGGATGACTTAGTGCTGTGTTGGAGAAGAGAACAACATGAGGCAAGCCTTGTGTGTGAGCAGTGACACCTCTAAGGTGCAGGAAGCAATTAGTCCTTTCCACAACACAGATGAGGTATTGCTGAAGGACCAGGCTCAGATGTAGACGCAACCCTTGGAAAAGGATGCACACAAACAAGAGAGTATCCAGCAAAGCAACAGAAGTGATTAAGGTCTTTAGAAATACGGTGTGGGAGGAAGGATGCGAAGAACTAGGACTGCGTAGCCTGAGGAAGAAAAGATGGAAGAGGGAACTTCATGGTCTTCAAGGATGTGCAGCAGTGTACTTCTAGAAGACTGTAGTTGTGATGAACACAGGGCAGGAAGTCACTTTACCTGTAACAAGGGAGTTCAGACTTCATGGTCTTCCTTAGTATCGGTTGGGATGGTGAAGCAGAAGAGGAGGCTATCTTCAGGGGAGGTTTTATGGGGGTTTTTTGTGTTTTGTGTAGGGTGTTTTTGTTTGTTTTAGAACAAATTAGCCAAAAGGCTGTAGATATGGATGAGTTGCAGCTAGCTGTGCCTCAAGCAAAGAATCTCACCAGATGACCTTCAAGCCTGGCAGTTATGTGAAGTGTTTGACACCTGGAAAGGCAGCTGTGAGTAGCCCTAGGAATAAGACTTTACTGCTGTAGGAGGTGCTGGAGAGACTGGTACTAAAATACTCTGTCTAAATCCAGTGTCAGTGCTCAGAAAAGGATGCTGAAAAATTGAAGAGAATGCAGAAAAGAGTTACAAAATAATCTGAGGGCTGGAGAGAAAGCTTTATGGTGAGAAACATAAGGAGATCAATCTGTTTATCTAATCAAGGAAAAGATTAAGGTGGCACTCAGTTATCCTGCATAAGCATAATGTATCTTATGACTGTGTATCATTAGCTTGGTAGGATAAAAACGCCAGGCCAAGATGACTGGCAAGAAAAACCCGTCATGAGATGCTGGGGCTGCGGTCACCCTCAGAGCCATGCAGCCAGGTCTCCCCTCTCCTCTTGTATGGGTGGAGATCCCTGTCTTCACCTGTTACCGCTTTCTCTGCACAACCCTTTTTCTCTGGCTTTCAAAGCCCCCCTTTCTTTGTTCCTCCTGCCTTGGTATCTGTCTAAGCCCTTTCCTTGAGACTCCTCTACATTATGGTTGAAAGCACTAGCCTGGACCCAGCTAATGTAGGGTGTTGCCCTGATAAACCTACGCCCACTTTCCGTGCATGTGCCTCTGAAATTGTTCCCTGCCTTTCCTTGCCCCAGCCCGTCATCCACCTCCGAGCGATTTATAGCATCCCTTCCCTTGTGGCACCCAGCTTATTTGCCAAACAGGTACTTGGGAGCAACCAGCACCTACCACCTCTCCAAACTTGGTACCCTGGTCAGTGAAAATGATGAATGAAACCAGATGTCACTCTTGCCTCTGGTTCCTGCCAGCCTGCAGTCCAGTGCTCTGTCACTTATAGCTGTTGGTTTATTTAGGGTCATTACGCCCGTTTTCAGTCCATGAGGTGACGTTTCTGCCTTAGCCCGATGAAGAAACCTTGAGAGGGAGACTGGGTGAGATGCCGCAGCAGATGGCTCGCTAAAATCTTGCTACATCCACGACTTCCCTTTCACCCACTAACGCTGTAATGCTGTTAAAAATAAAAATGATCCAGTGTGCCTGACAGGATGTATCCCTTGTAAATCCCTGCTGCCTAGTGCTCCTGGAATCTCACACTCTCGTATCTTCATGTTTTATTATTGCCTGGGGTAGGAGGGGAATTTCAAAGCTAGTAGATAGCTCCTGACTATGGTTATGAGTCAGGGGAAAACAAATGCTTTGATGTGCTTTAAGGGAGAAGGGGGAAAAGAACCCCAATGTTTCCTTTATTTTGTTTTCTCCCAAGCTTTGTTCCATTTGATAGGAGCAGAGCTTTGGTTTGTAGGAAATAACCCCGGTAAGTGTTTGTGTCTTCTGGGGAGTTGCGTGCTACAGGGTGGAACAGCCTGGGCTGTTCCAGAAGAGTCTTGTGGAGTAGCAGCCATGGCTCAGCTCTCCTCTGGTGGGTATGGGGAGAAGGACACACCTTTGCGAATTAAAGGTGTAAAACCATGGTATGGTAGCAGCATTTGAGCAGCATGTGTCTGTGTGGTGCGTTAGGTGCCTCCTTCAAAACACCTGCAGCTTCTGGCCTGCCTGATGTGCAGGGTTGCCTGTTTTGATCGTTCTGATGATATATTATTTTGGCAAAAATGTTCCTGCTTCTCAGTCTGGCTTATTCCACCACCTCAAAACCCTGAGAAGTAGTTTTGCCAGTATAACTGCACCTCCATCAGCAGACTTATGCCTGTGGAGACATGTTGATCCACTTGGGTGTCTTTGCCTCTCTGTCTAACACAGCTATGCTCGCAGATGTCTCTGGCGTTGGCTCGGTGTGAAAGATCAAATAGGACCTCTAGTTGGAGTTCAGAAATCTTGGTGAGAGAAGGGATGGGCCAATCAAAGTAGAGGAGGTATGCAGTTTTAATGAGCTTGTTTTCAAAATATATGGGAGTGACTGATGTATAGGTAGGAAAGCAGTGCTGGAAGCACATGGCTGGGAAATAGAGAACAAAGCAGACTTTGGACAGGTTAGGGAGAGGGGCCTTTGCTATTTGGACTGCTGCATGTATACTCTGTCTCTTGTTGTTTGCACTGTGTTTCTTGGAGCAAGCAAAGGGATTTTTTTTAAACTCATTTGGTGAAGGTAGACTCAAGCCCATCCAAGCAGTGGTGCAGGTAGAGCTATGCGTTGTGACTGAATGAGTGCATGGTCTGGAAATTCCCAGTCAAGTCCTGAAAAGCTGGTGCAGGGCGGTGAGCCTGTCTGGCCCATAGCAAGCACACCTGCCTGCTTTTTCCTCTGTTCCCCTCCCTTCCCCCGGCTGTTTCCAGCCTGTCAATCATCCTGATCAACCTCTAATTGCCTCTCAGCCCACCCCAGCATTTCAGAGCATCCCTTGTCTTGCTACGCATTAGTGATTGCAAAGCCTGCCCTTCCTACCAACCCGTTCTTGCAGAGCTGGCTCTGGAGGCTCCAAGGAGAGCTCTGGGGCAACACCCTCTCCTCCTACCCCAGCGCCGAGGCTTGGCTGCCCTGTTATTCCTGCTCTGCCTCTCCACTTAGAGGTGTGTGCATTTTCGTGCCCGTTTTGCCTGCAGGAGCCTTGTGCTGGTTGGATTTCAGGATCAATGAGAGCTTCAGACTCAAATGTGGCTGGAGGTTGGTGGTTTGGGGTTTTTGGGTTGGTTTGTTGGTGTTTTTTTTTATCTACTCTTGCTGCTGCTTTAAGGCATGTGTGTTGGGGATGGTGGCCCAGGAACTTCTGCCCCATCCCTTGGTAACCAAGCAGGTAAGAAGGTCCAGGAGGAGGCCCTGCTGGTGCACACTGCTGCCTGCCATGCCAGGGGAGGAACCTCGGGCTCCTTCCCTAGCACTGAGGCACCAAAACAAATACCAAAGGGAATTGCAGAGATGTGGTTTTTAAGCTCCTAATCCAGTGACTGTGGACGCTGGGAGAGAAGAGCGGACCACAAAAAGTGGTCAGGCATATGTGCTGTCCCTGTTGGGATCACCTCATAGGGCTGGGGATTGGCCTGGTCCTAATGAAAACCTGAAGTCTGCCCCAGGGAGGGAAGAACTAAAGAAGAAAATGTGATGATGGAGACAAATGGCAGGTAGCAGGAGGCAACATGTAGGAGCTGCATGAGGTGCAGAATGAGGAGCCCATGTGTGGGGAACGGCAGCTGGGGGCACTGAGCAGGGCACCCAGCAGCACCACTGCTCCTCACAGGTACCTGAAGGTGGACGATGCCTGCAGACAGGAGAGGCTGTGCTAGGGCTGGCAGGGGGTCCTGTGGCTTAGGCCATGGGTGGATGGAGAGTATTTTATTCCTTCTTTCTCACTCCTGGAGATGAACTTGCTGCTGGGTGCCACCCCCCCTTCCCTTGAGGGCAGGGCGTGTACCTGGTCCTGAAGAGCCTAAGTGCTGACTTTGGATGGCAGATGAAACTAGTGGTGTCAAAACTTCATAAGGCACGCTGCTGCCCACCTGGGTATCTCCCTGGCTGCTTGGAGCTGAGCTGAGCTGGCAAAGGTGGCACAAAGCCTGTGTTCTTGCGTTTACCCCAGCAAGCAGCTGGGAAATCATTCAAAAACATCTTTGGTTTTACTCCTGTGGCTGGTGATGCTCTCGAGCAGGGGCAGGACAGGTGTTGCTCACCCAGGAGAGGGATAAATCCAAAAGTCCTGGTGGAGGAAGGGGCAGCAGGGCAGTGACAGCACCCTGCTGCTTGCCCAGACCTTACCGATGGGAGCAGAGGACCATAGCTCCAGGACATATCCTTCATTCCTAGTAACTCACAGGGATTTCAGCTGACCGTAGGTGGGGGTACAAGCAGCAAGAAATCCTTGTGTGCTGTTGGTACATCTAATCTGGAAAGTGGAGTGTCTTTCTAATGCTCATGAATTAACTACGTGGTATCCCTGGAAGGGGTTGTATGTGATTCCGACAGACAGAAGCAGAGGCACGGGGCGTACCAGCAGCATGCCCGTGGTCACACAGCTGGTCGGAGTGGGATGCAGAGCAGAGCCAGGCTGTCCTGTGTCATGTGTCCACGCTGCTTTGCTGCCGCTCTCTAAAACAGAGTACTGACATCTCACCCTGTGACTTGGGGTGGCAGGGATGCCGGAGGTGAGCTGGATGCACGGTCGTGCGTGATGGGGAGTGAGTCAGTGCCGGGGGCAGGTGAATCGGTGCCGGAGGAGCAGGTGGGCCTGGTAATGGGTGGGGATGGCCGGGAGCTGCCACATGGACGTGTGGGAAGCTGTCAGGGAGTGGGGGCCCAGCAGCTGGTACCAGAGTGAGCTGGGAGGATGAAGGGAGTGAAGGATTATCCTGGGCACGGGCAGCACCACTGGTGCCTATGCCTCTGGCAGCATATGGAGGGCAGAAGCCTGCACCCCCACCATGTCCATGGCTTGTTGGTGGGGAGAAGGTGTGCCAAAGGGATGGAACGTCAGGGTGAGCTGAGTGGACAGCTTATAGCCAAAACTTGTAGTGGGCTAGCAGTTCCTGGGCCCTGTGTGACGATGTCCATGTTCCTGCTGCCAAGGCGGTGTGCTCCAGGCACACCTCTGGACTCCAAGCCTTGGCTGATCATGCACCAAGCCCCAGCTGAGGCTTTCTGGTAAAGCCCCTAAGACGACTCTCCCTGTGCCCGTTAGGAAAGGTTAAAAACTCAAAAAATCGATCCAGCCTCTTAATGTAAGTGTATCTTGCCAGCCTGTTTGGGGCTGGTAAGTGCAATGGCACAGGAGATGGATCCAGGAAATGACAGAGGGGAACATAGCCAGGAGGTCCATTACCAGTTTGGTAGGGTGGAATAGATGCTGGCTATTTGAAGGCAGGAAAGCAATAACTTTCTCGAAGATGGAGAGGAAAATCTGAGGCTCTAAAAATGAGCCTGGCATCAGATGGCTGGGTGCTGGGAGGGAGGAATGGAAAATGCGGATGTGGCTCTGGGAGGAGCCAGGGGCTGGCACTGGTTGTTTCACCTGGATGGGCGTCAAGACTCATCTGCCACCATATGCATGTGCAGTTCCATAACATCACACGGGGTCTGTTTCCAGCCACACAGGAGGGGATAAAGCCTGGACACTGGAGAAAGTCTGCAAAATTTAAGGAGTCCTAGGAGATACTAATTTCTTGCCTTCTGTTGCTCAGGAGCATATTCCTGGACAGTATGCTGAAATGTGACACTGCCATGGGAGCCTGGGGTTGTAACCCCTTTCCCCCCCAACCCCACTTTGAGACCCGTAGCTTGCCTTAGCAGTTGGATGTTCTTACTTTATACAGCCCCCCCAGATCTAACTCTTCGTAGGGGTGCTGAGCAAATGCACTAACAGAGTGACTGACCAGAGGGGATGCTGGGAGAGAGCGAGCAGTGGCGGGTGCTTTCCCACCTGCCCGCCAGAGGACCACCAGCTGGCAGGGTTGTGGTTGCCCCTGGAGATGGACACTGCCTGAAGAAGCCCTGTCAAAGCATTGTAGCAACCAACAGCCCTTCATTGAGCTGCTGGAAGAGGGTCCCAGGAGCTGTCAGGAGGTTTTTGGAGACCTTATGTTAAATCCGTTCTTCAACACCTGCTGGCACTCGGTGCTTCCCAAGCCCAGAGCAGGCTGCAAGGGGATGCTGGTGCACTCCTGTGTGCTGGATCTGATTTTGCCCTTTCACAGGAAGATCCTCACAAGAGCTTACGGGTCTGATGTTAAAAAAAAAAAAAAAAAAAAAAAAAAAAAAAAGCTGAGCATGCCCTCAAGTCTGCTTCCATTGGTGAGGGAGCTGCAGGTGATCAGCCATGCTGCAGCACCCAGCCTGAAGTAACCCTCCCACGATCCCCTCATCTTCCCATGACAGAAGAAAGGTCCCTTGCTCATGCTCGCTTGACTCATCTTGTTCTCCGCTTCCAACAAGAGAGTGATTGGTGTTGGTAAACAGCATGTTATAAATAGGCAACTGATGCTATATTGGGAGGAGTTTTCTCCACTGGTACGCACAGGCGTGGTGGGACTTGGGCCTGGAAGCTGTGAGCTTGGCTGACAGGCATGCGGAGGAACTGGTGACCCCTCGTCAAGGGGCTACTGTGGACATGGCTCGGGGGAAGGTTCTTGAGCGCCAGCTCTGTCCCTGAGAAGCCATTCACAGCTTCCCACCCCTACTGACATGTGGATGGGGACATTGGAGAGGAGGCTTGAAAGCAGCTAGGATTCGGGAGGAAGGAGTGAGATGAGCAGGGCTGTGTTGGGCTACAGATATCCTTGAGGAGCTGCAGATGTTTCATGTAGGGGCAAAGGTACTGCAGTTGGCAGCAGTGGGGTACAACTTGGGGCTTGGTAGCTGTCAACTTCCTCCTGATGAGATGGTCCCTGACTTGGGAGAAGGTACGTAGCCAGCGTTTGTTGAGGCTCTGAAGATGAGCAGATGACTGTTCTGGGCTGCTCTGTAGTGCCCACTGGGGTGCCAGGTAGAAGGCACCAAATGACAGATCTCTCTTTGATTGCTGCCTGTTCACACGTGCACGTCCCTAGGCCTGTGCTGCTTGGAGAGTAAGTATTGACCCTGAAGTGCTGCTGTGGCTTTCTGATGAGCTGCAGTAAATGAGTCACCCCCCTGGTTTGTGCATGATGTGAAGCCCTGAAGAGCTTTTGGCAGCAGGATTGATCTTGGAGGTCACAGCGTTGACCCTGAGAGGACATTTCCCCCTGCCACCAGACCCAGCAGTTGATCCCCGGCAGCCATGCCTGATGGCTGGCACCGCAGCCTCGATGGAGGCCTGATTTCCGTATGTCGGGATTCCTTGGAGGCTTTGACCGAGATGCCGGTCGAGTGGCGTAAGTAGAGGGCAGGGTGCCGGGGGTGAAATTCCAACCTCCCCGCTCACTTATGGGGCCGTGGCAGAATTGCTGTGGCAAGCCTCAGGCGTAAACAGGCAGGCAGGGCAGCAGTGGCAGGGCTGGCCACCCAGGAGGAGAGGCTGGAGGAGGTGCTGCCCTCCTGCATCCCTGTACTTTCCCATTTCAGGCCCTGGAGGAGCTACGCGTGGCTTCCAGGTTTGCTCTGGGGGCAGCTGGGCACCTTCCCCTCTGGAGGCTGGCCTGGGAGATGCAGTTCCAGCCCCAGCAGCATAAGGTGTAGAGGGGATGTCTCCACCACAGGCAGCTGTCGTTCAAGGAGCTGAGAGTTGGCGTGCCTGGGATGCACCTCCTGCTAGGCCGATGCGAAATCAGTGGTCCCCTGCTTAAGCAGCCTTCCCCCCCACATCAAACAGGGGAGGGTGACTGGGAAGAAGGAGCAGCTGGGCTTGCCTGGGAGCTCTTTGGAGGGCAGTGATGGCTTGCAAAGTGCAAACTGAATCTGAAAGCTCTTGCAGTTTGAGGAGTGGAGGCTTTGCTTGGCCCACTGCTTGAATAAGCGGTGTTGTTCGGCCTTATCCTGCATTGTCCACGTTGTGTTTTAGACTGTGTAAACCTAATGCTGCCTAGTGCTTTCCTGTGAAGTATCAGGCTGGCTCCTCCGAGCTGATTGGGATGCATTGTAAGATCCAGGCAAAAGGCATTGTAAGACCAGCCTGACCAGCATGTGAGATGAGGCAGTGTGGCTGCGCTTTCTCCATTGATAAAAAGCAAAATACCCTGCAAGAGGCTTCTGCCTTATGTCTAGCATGTAGCACATGTCTTTCCACACCATGATCTAAAAAGCAAATGTTAGGAAGCTTCTCCTCCATCACGCGTTAATGGAGCTCGCCTCTTGCGTCTGTAGATTGCGTTCCCCAGCAGGAGTGCAAGAGACCCTGGATTATAGAACTACTTGGGGAAATTGAGGTACTCGAGTGCTTTAGTGCAGGAGACCTGTTCAAAATACCCCGTAACAGCGATGGAGATGCAAAGGCCGTGTTGGTTGTGTGGTGGTGTTTGCCAAGAGCAAGGCAAGCCTGATGCTAATGCTGATGATGGGTAGCAAGTCTGGCAACAAATTGCGGCTGTGTCCCACTGTGTAAAAATGAGACAACTGGGATGTTTGAATGTTGATATAAATGAGAAAACTGAAGTTCACCATGTTGACACTTGCCAAACTACTGTGTTTATTTAAAAATAAAAAAATCTTGCTTTCCCCTCCTGCTGTGGACACTTTGGACACCATGGGAGGCAGCTGTGCCGGAGGAAGTGGGAAGTGAGAGGGAAAGCTAGGATGACAGGGTATAGAGGTTTAGATATTTGGCCACGATGTGACTGAAAGAGAACACTGGCCTTTCAGGCTATAAATGCAAAGGAGTTGTGCTGCAGAGCAAGGGGACCGCAGTAGCGTTCTCTCTCTGGCCATATCCGTGTTTGGGATGCTCAGGCACAATACAGCTAGAAAGATGCTGACCATGCAGAGAGACATCAGCTGCGGAAGCAGTCAGAGGCTGGAAAGGTGTGCTTGGAAAAATGCCAGGTGTACAGAGCTTAGCTTAAGGAGAGTGGAGGCAGGTGAGACATCTCCTGACAGCAAGGGATCTTATATCTCCATGCTGAGAAGGGGGAGCAGTATTTTTGGAGGAGCAGCCAGAAGCAGAAGTAATGAAACAGAATCAGGAAGAATGGCATGCCTTTCAAGCCTGCTAGAACCATTTGCCCATGAAGAGAAGAAAGCTTTCTGGTCTGGGATTATTTATTTAACCAGTCACTATAAAGTGTATTTGGAGGAACTTATTTCTCATCATCAAAGAAAAATTCTGGTTAAGCTACTTGATCTTTGCTGCTTCTACCCTGAGACACTCAGCTGGGGCTGGGCTGATAACCAGTGCACATAGCCAGGGTTCAGAGAGTGGTCTTGGAAAACATCTGGTCCTTGAAGCAGAACATAGTGCTCAAGTCTGTCCCTTCTTAGGTAAACACTTTAATTTAGCCATATACTTAAGTTACGATGGCTTCAGTGAGAGCGTTTCAAGATAAGTACATACTTAGGAGCTTTCCTGAGCAGGGGTGATTTCTTTTGCATGAAGATCCTTGGAAAAATATCTTAACAAGCATTTGCCCATACAGCTGCCAAAGCTCGATTTGTGTTGGGAGAAATACTAAGCAGTAACCTCATCTGGGTTATTAATTAGTAATTGATCTCAAAATGCCATAATCTACTAATTGTTTTTATACTCTTGCTCCTGTGATGTGTTTGGGAAGGCCAGGCAAGCTTCACACCTATAAGGAAAATTCTGGAGGAACTGCTTGCTGTTCTGCCATGTTGTATTAGAGGCCTCAGCCACTGCTTTAACGGGTGATTTGTCTTTTCAAGCAATACATGTGATATGTTGTCCTGATCCAGAAATGAGGTAAGGGACAGCATGTTCGCCTTGCCCTCGCACGTGAACCAGCAAAGAACAGTTTTGTTGCCTGAAGGTACTCTGATTTTCTTTGGGGTCCACTGGCTCCTTTTTATTTGGGTATACTGCCTTTCCTGCCCGCCTCTGTGATGCTGCACTTCACATCCGTCCGTGTAGCCAGATGCCCCTTCCATAGAAGGGGAACAGCCAGGAGTGTGCTTTCTTGGTGGAAACGTATGGTGCGCTTTGGTGCATCTTGCCAGTGTTGTGCTGTGTGCTGGTACCCTTGTCCAGGGAAGGGTTAGGGTTGTGGGTACAGGGTGACCTTCAAACCAAACTTCAAGGCTCCACTGAAGGATGGAGACACAAGATGAGATTCAGCCTAGGCTTGGGGCACGTGCACCCCATCCATCAGTGCTGTCACACTGTTTTCTTTTGGCATTAGGTGTCATCTGTGGAAGCACAGAGTATGAGGGAGTGTTTTGAGAGGGAGAGGTGGTCTTGGGAAACAATGGCCAGAAGAAGTGATGGGTTTTGGCTCCCACTAACCCATAAGGATGTGTCAAGGATGAAGGGCTTAACTTGGCAGCAGAGGTGATGGGATGGGAGCAGCGCAGCTCTTCTGAGTGTGGTCCCTCTTGGGGTCGCTGCTGCGGTTCCAATCAGGAATCACCACTGATTTGCACTCTGTTTAGGGCTGTGCTTTCCATGGAAAGCAGCCTTCAGGTGTGCAGACTACCTTACAGCTGCTCTAGGCCATGATGCTTAGCTGCTCCTGGGTGTTCTCCATATGCAAGCCCATGGAAAGTGCCTGCTGCTGTTTTCCTTTCAATGCCACAGCCTGGAGGAGCAGAGGCTGCCTGGGAGACATGCCTGAGGGGCTGTCAGGTATCTGGTCTTAGTTCTTGTGTGTGATGCTGGTCCATCTGGGCAGGAGGGCGCTTCCTGACTTCACCTCCAGCAGCCCTTGGTGCACAGTATTTGGTGTGCTCCACATTGCTTCTGGGGTGACCTTCAAGGCACCTCCTTTATATCAAGTCAGGATTTCAGTGGTCTTAGGTGTGAGCACCCTAGCTTCAGCCAGGGCTGTGGGCAAAAGGAGCCGAGGTTACCAACTGCATGTCTTTAGTAGACTTTCATAGGCTTGATATTTGCTCTTGTGGAGCTGTGCTCCATGGATAAACAGTGACTCAGAGCTGCTTTGCCCAGTTAAAGTACTGTTTCTTTGTTTGTCCTAACATTGAGATAGAGTCCAGATGACACAAGGCTTGCACTGCTGCGTCTTACTGAAAATTCAGTACCCTCCTCCAAGTCCAAACAGCCACTTTATCTTGCACACCTGTATCTGCAGGTCTGGGAGCCGGGCTGCTTGCCTTGAAGTACCACTTCAGTGTTCCTGGTCTCAGCTGGATGCCGTCGCCTCTGTGCCCAGCGACCGACCGGTGCTTTGTTCCCTGTGTTCCCAAGCCAGGCCCAGGTCCTCTTGCCAAGCCCCACGGGGTGGAGAGAGACCATTGAAAAGAAGAGCACAATCAGCATCACTCAAGTGCTGGGGGCTGGCTGAGAGCCCGGCGTTCCTAGCCTGGTGCATGCGAGTGATTCCTGCCTGCAGACCCCAGCCCTGGCAGTTGAAGGCAGGCAGAGCTGCCCTGAAAGCTCAAAGAGACGTGTTCAACCCTCATTCTTCCCAGCAGGTAAAGGTTGTCGGTGAGCTGGCTCTAGATTAGATCCTTCTGGTAGCATCAGAGCAAACGTCCAGCAGAATAGGAACTGGGACATCTTTGGGTACTGATATGCCAAGTGAGGTCCAGTGGTTCTCTGTCTGTAGCACAGGTGAGGGCCTGGGGGCAAGGACAGTCTAAAATCTGTGTTTAATCTCCATCTTGCTCTGCTATGGACCTTTGTTATCTATTCAGTGCCCAGCAGGAGCTCAAAATTGGTCTCTTACAGCCTCTGTCTGCCATGTTGGAGTTCAGTAGCTGCTGGGACAGAGTGCATAAAGGGAGCGGTGTGCTGTAAAGCCTCAAGGTTTTTCCACCATCACTGTCCTAATTTGGATGTCCTTTTGGCCAAGGTTGCCCTGTTGTTCTTGGTTGTACTGGTTGCTGTGCCAGCCCTGTGCATAGTGTCCTGGGTTGTGCTGTGCTGCTGTTGCTGGAGCTCTGACTCCTATCTTGATTTCCCCAGCATATGCAGAATGCTGGTTCCTAGGTGTTCTCCTGTAACTGTCCTGGCTTGCTGGCCACATCCAGACCTCTTGCTGCGAGAGCCCTTTGCTGATGTCTGCTGTTGAGGAACAACTGACTTCTTTCCTCCTCCTGCTGTAGCTGATGAATTTCTTCTCAGCACGGAGTCGTAAAGGGAGCTCAATTCTACCTGCTTCAGGGCTGTGATTGTGTTGACCTTTGTTGTTTGCCTGTGCTATGGGTCCTTTGTAGACTAACCCTGCAAGGCAAGCACTACCCTAGGAGTGCGGTAAGGAAGGGGAGGAAAACACGAGAACATCCCTAGCCTGCAAAATACAAACACTTGGAGCTGCAATCTGCTTAAGGACCTTTGGAAAGGATCAGCCTTTATTTGTTATAGAAAGGGTGCAGGTGCCAGGGTTTGGAGTAGATGTTCCTGTTGTTGTAGGAGCAATGCTGAGAGGCTGCTCCTGCTGGAGGCCATGCAGCATGCTGGCTCCTTGACCCCCAGTGCCCACAGGGGAAGGGGTTTCCCCTCTGGGCTTGCTGATTTTGCATCCCGTGTGTTTCCTGCTGGATGAGAGAGCCAGGCTTGTAGGCCCTTCCCTGCTAGTGCCAAGTTTCTCCACCTTCTGATGTGAAGGAGGGGTATTCTGTGTGCTGCTAAGTGTCAACTCCAGGGATGCCGCTCTAAGCGGCCCTTGCACCTGCTTTGCCATGGTTCCTGAATTGATGCAGGGTTTCAATTTTCCTGGGTCCCTGTGGAGCACTTGCTAAAAGCCTGAAGCTTTTCTGAAGTACCATCCAAGACACATAATGCCCCAACCCTGTGCCTGCTAAATGCGGTGTTGTCAGTGCTTAGGGCAGGAGGACCGGGCAAGAGAGAAGCTTACCCCCAATAACCTCTGAGCGAGCAGCTTGCGTGCTGCAGAGTAAGGAGTAGGGATGCTCCCAGGGCTGATGCAGTAGGGTATCCTACCAGCCCCTGGCCTGGAACCAGCTGTGGAGCCCGGAGAAGCAGTTTGGACAACTCTTGAGAGATGCTTCTTGCCACTGCTTGGTGACTCGCATCACCGAGGCTTTCCTTGGTGGGAAGTGCTGATCACACTGTGTAGGGAAGTGATTGTAATCATGCCCAGTGGACAGAATTCCTGTGTCTTTGAGCGCTGTGCTGCAAGGAGGTAGACTCCTGTCATGCAGAAGTGAGGAGGAGGAAACAATCAATGTGACCTTGAGAGACTAGCTCAGAAACCTGGGTTTACGAGAGACACACACATATACCTCACTTGAGAGGAAAAGCTGGGTGCAGATGAGAATACCCAGTCTGTCATGACTGGCAGGGGACAGTTATGGGGCATGAAGGAAGGCAAGTATGTTAATACTCCCCTATGCACAAGAGGATTAAGATCAGAGATAAACAAGAAGCTGTAAGGTGAGGTGAGCTTACTGATAAATAAAGGAAAAAGGGATGAGAGCTGGGAGAGGAGTAAAGCTCTTGCTAAAAATGTCTATCTGTGCAAAATGGAAAAGACGGCATTTGGTCACTTAAGAAATGGAGGGGAACATGGAAAAATTCAGAGCAAATAAGGCATCACCAGTAAGTCTGGTCCATGCTTCAGAAAAGCCAGATGTCATGCACCTGAACAGCTCTCACTAACAGTGCTCAAAAGCTGAAGTGGTATTTGTGCAGTAAAGATCCTGTATAAATAGTCACTCTCACCTAAAGAATGAAGTATAGGTGAGCCAGCCTGGGGCAGGCCCATAAAAATTTTGCAAGGAAGGTGCATACCACATGCAAGTAGCATAAGCGGTGATAATAGACATGTAGGAGATGACCAAGAAGGCAACCCCTGAGGAACAGCCCATGTGTCACTAGGGTCCATAAACCAGAAGCTGAAAACCACTGGTGTTGAGAGATGGTGGAGTCTCCATCCTTGAGTCTGGTAAGCATCTGCTGGGAATTGGTAGCTACTGCTACTGCTGCGGTGTTGGGTGGTAGGTGAGGAGGCCCTGTTTTCTGGGGCTTACTCCCAACCAGGGCTTGGTTGCCATATGGCCACTGCTTTGCAGAATATACATTGTGAAGTCCAGCGCCTTGTCAGTCTCACCACTCAACTTATTTATTTTGCATTTGCTGTATCACTACCAGCATATGCCTACAGGAAACAAGGGAAGCCAAACAGTGAGCAGTGTTTCTTTATAGACTATAAAGTACAAGCTGGCAGACAAACTTGGTTTCTTTCTGATAGATTTACAGCCCAGGAGCTTGAAGGGAAAGTGACAGGTAGATATATTTGGAACCAAAGTGTTTGATTCGGTGACTCATGAAATCTAACACTCAAAATTTAATGCAAATCAGGTTGGCTGTGACTCTGCTGTGCAGACTGAGAGCAGATTGATGCGGAGAACTATTGGATTGGTTTGGGCTTCCTCTTGATGGCAGAGGAGGAGATGGGCCCTTGCCATGGACTAGGATGGGATGCATGGATGGGACCCTGAGGGTGTCCATGTGGCATCAAGACTCCATGGTGTTTGTCAGGAGGCAAATAAGATGGGGCTGGAGACCTCTCCTTAGTGGTGCAGAAATGCCAGGTGCCAGGACTGTGTTGGTTCCTCGTAGACAGATGGAGGCGGTCGGGCGGCTTTCTTGGCAGCAGTGCCGTAGCATGGTATTGCATGTCTGCCACTGTTCCACCAAACCTCCCTGGAGGGGAAGGGGGATGCCATCAGCCCTTCCCTGTTGGCCAGACAGGGACAGACGCCCCTTGCCCAGGAGCACCCAGTACAAAGGGATGTAAAAACAGAGGCAGGAGGGCAGCAAGGTGTGAGGCAGGAGCAAAACACAGAGCCAGAGAGACCAAAGAGCCTTTAGGCCGAGGACAGATTAGCCAGCTGAGATGAGAGGAGCATGAACTACTGCATACCAAGGTTTCGAGCGGTGGTACAGCCCCTCTTGGCATGGTATGTTATGTTCAGGGCACCATATGACTTGAAAGCACTGCCAGCAGATTGTAGGGAGTTCCTGTAAAAAAGAGGCATAAAAAAGACCTAGCTGTCTGCAGCTAAATCGGTATCGCTTGGCAAGGCAGACAGTTTCCGGTGAGCGAAGGCAGCATGAAGGGTTTTGCTGATGTTCAAAGGTAAGGTTTTGTGATTGACTATCCTGGGTGATCTTGAAAGGGATGGAGTTGTGACCTGAACAGGTTCCCTGACCTTCATGGAAGTTAGCACCCAAAAGCTCTTCTCCTTATGGAAAATCATGGATGAGAAAATAACCTCCAAAAAATAAGTTGTTTTGTGTGGCCTGGTCAAAGGAGGGCTGTCAAGATGAAGTTGTGGAAGTGGTTTGGTTTCACCTGAAACTTGATGATTTCTCTGATGCTGAGATTCCCCAGCTTGTGGAGTGTTTTTTCCCAAGGAAGGGAGGGGGAGTTCTTCAAACAACCCTATTTCAAGCATTCGAAATGAAGGAGCAGCCCAGCACTGAGCCCCAAGAAGTAAGCAGGGGTCTCCAAAACATCTGTGTACCTTCAGGATCACCCTCTAGCAGGTTCAGGACAGAATGTCAGGAGGAGTTCCCCTCCTCCTTTTGGGTGGATAAGCCATTCTTCCTTCCCCTTTTGCTCATGAAGTGATCTACGTACATCTCTATTGCCTTTAGGAGAAAATAAAACCCAGGTTTCTCGTGGATCCAAAGGCTCCCAGCTGTTACAGTCTACTTCCATCCCTGCCAGGCACCATCCCAGTGCAGAGTGAATCACTTGGGTGGTCGGTTGTGCTTACACCTGTGCTGGGAGCAGAACCAGGGGTTCCCGAGCAGCAGGATGTACACTGCCAGCAGTACGCAAGCTGCTGCAGAGTGGTGCTCTGAGCAGCATGGGGTCAGGGGCTGGCCGTGACAGTGACGGTATCTGCCAACACCAGGGCTGGGAGCTTATACACACAAAAAAAGTTGTGATGCCCTTTGCTGGGAGATATTTGAGGCCTGATGCAAAGCCAGATGGAAGGACCTTAGACCCAGGGCAAGTGTGCGCTTAGTTTTTCCTTTGAAGAAGCCAAACCTGCCAGATCAATGCTTTGGAGGCCTGGTGTCTGCTTGGCTGGCTCATAGAGATGATGAAGCATGCAGGGGGTGTTGTACGTTGACTGGAGGAGATGGAGAGGAGGCAGAGAGATGCAGGGCTTTGGCAGGCCCTCCCTCCTTCCTGGGCGATACAGGACTGATCCTTATTGTATGCTCGTCGGTGCTTTGCCCAGGCTTGTTTGAAATGTGCCAGTAGCACATTTTCTTCTTGATGCTTTTCCCCTTCGCCTGCAGATCGCGTTCCTCCTCGCTGCACCCAGTGTGTCAGCACTTCTCCGGCCCTCAGCTGCCTGAAAGCCCCATGCCAGGTCTGAAGCATGGCGCAGGGCAGCTTTCCCACCACTCTGTCTGCAGCAAGAGCGCTATTTACCCCTTTTATTTGCTGCTGTACTCTGGGAAAGGCTTTCAGCTGATTTGCAAGCCCCCTTCTCTCCGTCTCTCCCGAGGCTTTTCCCTGCTTGCTCGCCAAAGGTTGGACTGTTCTTCCTGTGGTCTGTTTGTGGCTGCAAGCAGTTTGCACAGAGCTCTGCTGGTCTCCTCCGTCGAGCTGCAGGTAACCTAGGTGGCTGTTTGGGGGGTGAAAAGGCTCCCTCAACCTTGGGTGCCCGCTGCTGCATGAGGGTCCCCAAGTGCCCAGTGCAAGCAGGTCTGTGTTGCCCTGTCAGGCAGGGGCTCAGGGTGGCACGTCCTCTGGGCTCAGGTCCCTGGTGTCACAGCGTTACCTATGGTGCTTGGGAGACCAAGGGGACCCCAGAGGAGCAGGTCTGCAAAGATACATGCCATGTCCCCAGCACCCTCTGGGGCCAGGTACTAAAACAGACCTCACCTTCCTGAATGTCATGTCCTAGAGATTTAGCAAATTTTGGGATGGGTTTTTTTTTTGGTTTTGGTTTTTTTTTTTTTTTAATCTGGAAATCTCTAGCATCTTCACCCCAGACCTGCTGGTATCTGCCTATCTCTGTGCCCTGAGACTGTCACATTTCCGTAAACGAATGCATCTCTACTGGAGCACAGTCTCTCTGTTCTAATTACAGATGGGGTTATTAACATTTACCGGTGAGAAAACAAATGAATGTAGCTTGTATGCTTACGTCGTTCTGGCTGCAAGGGCAGGCATATGCTTTATTGATTTATATTTTTCTGCAAGTGTTTCTCAGGCCACCTCCTCATGTCTGGCTGACATCGGTGGTGCGGCTGGAAGAACACAGCTAGCCGCTCGCCCATGTCAGTGCATCTGTCTGCCTGTAAGCCAGCTGTCCACCTTCTGCATCACTCCTGCCCGAGTCCCAGCAGGTTGCTTTCTCTTTCTTCTTTCCTCCTGGTGCCAGGGTTTTGGCAGAGGATGCGAGTGCTGGGCATGAGGCACAGACACTCCAGGGTGAGCTGGAGAGGAGAATGGGAAATGCTCCATTTGGGAGGGCCTGCAGCGCTATTTTATTGCGTGCCCTAGCCACTCTGTGTTGCATCAGAGTTCGGCGTGGGGCAGGTAGCCTCCTCAATGGGTGTCTCCTGGTCCCCTGCCCTGCAAGAGCCCCTCAGGACTCTGCCAGACATCAACCCCTGCCCAGACTGTGGGATGAGTCCATGAGCATCCTGATGCACACTCTGCAGGCTGAGAGGCAGACATAGAAGGGTGAAGGGGTGTCATCCTGGCCTTCCCAGCCTCGTGCCACCTTCTTTCCTCTTTCCCTTTGTAATGGATGGCTGGGAGCATGGAGACTTGCTTGGCTTCTATGTGGATGCTCATCCAAAAGGAAAACCCAGTGAGCTGTGCTGACCTGCAGGCCAAGGACAACAGCAAGGAGGAGAACTCCTGTTCTGCTGGGTCTGCCAAGCCCTCAAGAGCAGCAGTTCCCAGGGCTGAGCAGGCAGGAGCTGGGCTGGAGGCTGCATGCACTGCAGGACCCGGGTGGGATGTGCTATAGGGACTTCAGCTGGGAAGCAGGATGCCTCTGCTCCTGACATGTAGGGGTGGAAACATGGGGCAGTGTGGACGCATAGGTCCTGCTGGCAATGTAGAGGTTGTGGTGTGGGGAAGGAAGCAGACTTCTCTGTGGATGGGGGAAACTGGGGGACTGTTGTTCCTCCCTCTGCCCTTCCTGCTGCTCATAGAGAAGGGGTTGGAGTCCAGTAATGCTGAATAAGAGCTGAAAATGCCTTTTGGCAAGTCATTCTGTGCTGTCCTTGCTGTTTTGAGGAAGTCAGCATTAAACACGCAGACTAGGGCTTGCGTGGGACCTGGTTTGATGTCCTGCTCTTACTGCTTCCTTGGCCCGGTTGTGGTGGGAAGCCGTGCTTCCAGTCAGGAAAGGGCTTGGACACCTCAGGCTGGTTCCCACCACGCCAGCCCTCACAACAGCTTACCACCAACTCCCTGTGTCTCTCTCTTGATGCGCAGAAGCTTGTGCTGATGGTAGCATCCCAGCCCAGGCAGAGCCAAGATAATCCTGTTCTACAGCCTGTTAGGGGAAGGAGGGACCAGGAAAGGCACTTTTAACCACATCCGCAGAACAGCACAGCGTGTGCGGTCACAGAGGCTCTCCTACCTGTGGTGGCAGCATAGGTGTAAGGAGGCACCCAGGGTCCTTCCCCAGAGGCAGGTAGCAGGATCTGAACAGAAAGTTTTGCAAAACCATCTCTGCTTTGGGTGGAAATAGGACATGTGTTTGGGGAGGGGGGCGGTTGTTGCTGGAGAAGTACCCCTTTCCCTCCCGTGCTGCTGGAGGGGATTTCCTTTGGTAATGGCAAGCGTGCTGCTGTACCACAAGACTGTGCTTGCTGTGAGCGCTGCCTTTCCTCCCTGCCTGTGCTTTGCTTAAAACACCGCACCTGGCATCGGCCGCCTCCAGGACCAGCCCTGCACCTTGCAGCAGGGGACATGTTGCAGCGTGCCCTGCCTGGTAGAGGTTGGGGACCAAGGGTCCCGTGGAGCAGCCATCTGAGACCAAGGTGCAAACTGAGTGCGAGGACAGAGGCATTGCCAAGCCTATGGGTTGCGCTGTGCCTGTCAAGACCAGCCAGCCTCCTGCTCAGCTGATAGGCTCCTGGGGAAGGTCTTTGGATGAAGGATACTAGGTAGACACTATTGATCAAGCCTGCAGAGATGGTCGTTAAGCATTTTCTTAGTTGCCTCATTTGTGTTGTAACGCCAGAAGAAGCTGGGTACCTTGGTGGGTCTGACCTGAAGTGATGTGCTGGCAGGTCACCTCTAGCCTGCTGCCAGGTGTGCCTGCAGCTGGGGGAGCTGGAAGGACAAAAGTGTTCCTGACATCCCTGCAAGCTCTCCCAGCCTTCCCACACACCCGAAACACCTCTCTCTCCATGGGGAGCCCCTTCTTGTGCTTACCAGCCAAGCAGGAGGTACCTAAGGATGGTGCTGACCGCTGCTGGGACACCTGGCTGGGCTGACGAAAGGGCAACCTAAGCCTTGGACATATATGCCACAGCTTTTCTATTACTGGGTGTTCTGGGTGGGTTACTGGAGAGGCTAGGAAGGTTTATCTCCAGTCCCTTCCAGTCCATCTTCTGGGCTTCAGGGAAAACACAAAAAGTCTCTGGGACCTGTCTCTGTGAAATGTGGCTTAAATTACCAACAGGCTTGCAAAGTTTGTCTTGAACACGTAATGGTTTTTATAAATAATGATTATGATAGGGTCGTGGGTAATGTGAGTGTATGAATGAGCCTCGTTGCTTTTAGAAAGACGACTGGAAAATGGGGCTATAAAACATGCAGGAATGAGGTAAATAGTTTGGTCTCTGCAGAGGAAAATTATACTTCTGTGATATGTTGTAAGTCTTTCAGTACTTCGGTAAAATAATAGGTAATATTTGTCCAGCTTATGTAATTTGCTTGGATGTTCAGAAAACCTCTGAAATTCCTTGCAGAAGACTGTTAAGAAAACTGTCCGCTGGAGGAGGTGTAGAGTCCTGGATCAAAAACTAGCTGAGGGTCCAAAAACAAAGCCTAGGAGTGAATGAGCAACTTGAGTGTGCCAAGAGCAGAGGGATGAGGTCCTTCGCTATTAATGACCCAGAAAAAATAGTGTGCAGCAAGGTATCCAAAATCTGCCGATACCCTGGAGTCATTCAGATTTGACAAGCTGAAGCAACTCCAAAGTAACACAGTGTGAAGCAAGGAGAAAGTGGGTACTGAGAAGTGTGCAGTCAGGTGTACTGGAAGGAATTATTCGTTCTGGGACATGGCTGGCTACTAAATTACTGTGGCTACTCAGGGCAGCCACACTGCAGGCCAGTAAGAGGGATGTTTTTCCTCAATAGGCAAAGATGCCATCGGAGAAATAAACCATGCTCAGCTGCACAAGGAGTAGCATAAGGAGAGATGCTGAGAGCATCAGGATGTCATTCTGGCAGTCAAGGTCGTTTCCCTACCCAGGATATTGTATGTGGTTCTGGTCACCTTTCCATAGGGTCAAAAGAGCGGACTATATTGGGGATGTGCGGTGAGAGTGGTTAGAGCTGGAAGACACCTCGTGTCATGGGAAGGAGAGAGCACTTAATAATAGCTTAGTAGGTCTAGAAAAAGCAAAGGCTTTTATTCTTTGCCTTTTCTCACTATGGGAGGAGAAATGAAGGCTGTGGACTTGCAGTGAGATTGTAGTGGTTTATTCAACATCTGGAACTCACTGCTGCATTTTACAACCTAAAAGTTTATAAGATTCCCAGGAAGAGGAATGAGAGGTATTTATCTTTGCAATGAGTCCATCTAGGCTGACACTTTAGAGGTAAAAACAGAGGGGTGTAACTGTTCCCACTCCAAAGCATCTTACTTCTCTTTGCTGAGTCTCATCCCATCATTTCTTCCCATCCCTCCCCTGGAGCTTCCGAGTCTCTCATTAATTCAACCAGGGTGAATTATCCTGCCTGGCTTCCCGGTTTGTTCCCAACTGCGATCTTGTGGCTTGGCTTTCTCCTACTGCTTTTCCACTCCCATTTTCTTCTCTTGGCAGCCCTGCTCCAGCTTTGTACCTGTGAATATCTCTTGGTGGTTTTTCCAATGTGGCTGACCCCCCTCAATGCCTGTACCCAACCGGGCTTTTGCTCATCGCAGTGACCTTTGTCATCAGTGCTTCAGCTGTTTTGCAGCTGTTCATCTATCCCAGCTGATCCAGGAGGGATCACTTTGAAGCCAAGCTCTCTAGGACACTGCAGTGAATGGTTTGGTGGTCACTATCCAGCCAGTGTTGTGCTGCGGTGCTGATAGATCTCTGCAGCCAGGCAGGAGATTGCCAGGATATACCATGAGCTGGAGGGCAGAGCCCTGCAACCCTCTCTGCTAATGTCACCATCCAATGCGGAGCTAGAAGGGCAGAGCTGGTGGCAGGGGACATCTCTGAGACAAGAGGCTGAAACCAGCACAAGGCAGTGGTGGTGGCTTGGGCAAGTGATGGCACTTTTGCCCAGCCCACCAGGATGGCATTTCTGGGCTTGGGTGAGCAGCCCCTGAGTGTTGCCCAGCAGTGACGTTGTGCCAGCCAGCCTCTCTGCTTGGTACATGGTAGTAGTGAAGGATTTGGGGTGGTTTGTGGGTGCTGGGGGGTGATTTATGGATTGGCAGCCTGGATAGGTCTTCCGGTCTGTTACCGCTGCTTCCTTCTGCAGCTGATGAGATTTTTTCTCCCCTGTTTGTGCTGTTGATTTGTCATTCCTAGACCACGCTGGTGACGCTCAGTTTGCATTTATCCATTGCTAGCGTGGTCTTCTCTGTGTTTCCCATGGAGCTGTTCTGCGCAGGAGGAAGATTGTCCCATGTTGAAGCAGTGATGCTACAGTGATGCTGACCCGAGCCCAGCTGCAAGTCTTGTAGCAATTTGAGGAGGGCACTGAAATAAATAAAATATTTGATCAGCTTGATAGTATAGCCTAAGCCACCTCCCTGCCCTCTGCGTGCTTGCATCTAAATGCATTCAAGTCAGAGGAAGGAAAGAAAACAAGCAGGGGGTGTAACCAGCCCCTGATGGGTGCCCTGGGAGCTGGGGGCTGAGGCCCACGGTGAGCAGAGGGTGGTGATTCAGCCTAATAAAGCTAATGGCACGCAGCCAGGCAAAGGAAATTGTGGGATCATGATGCAGCAACTGTCCCGTAGCAGTTTGTTTCCGTCATCCAGACGTGACTTCATGTCTCCACCACCCCACCCTTTCATTCTTTCCTGTACATAAAATGTTCTCCCTGCTGAGGGGAAGGGGCTGAGACATTGTGTCCTCAAGAAGAGGAGTAGTCCATGAGAAAGAGAGGCATCTAAATGGTGTGAGAGTGGGGGAACAAGAAAGGGAGCTCTGGGACTGTGTGTGGTGGGACCACAGCTGCTGAAGCACCTGGGTTCTTCCAGCACCCCACAAACTCAGCAGGCTTCTCCAGATGACCTTGTCCCTGGACACTGTTTCCCAGGGAAATCCTGCAGTGCAGAGGAGCCTGAGATAGCAGGCAAAGTTGGCCCCTAACTTTGACAGGGCTATCCTGTTGTCCAGCTGGTGTGTGTCTAACTAGGCCTTTCTCTCTCTTCCCTAGGGAAGACGATGAAGCTGTAGAGATGCTTCCCTACGTGATCGCCACCCTGGGCTCAGCAGGGGCCACCTGCAAAGCCTCCACATGCAACAACAGCACCAAGGACTACTGCTACAGTGCCCGCATCCGCAGCACTGTGCTGCAGGGGCTGCCCTTTGGTGGAGTGCCCACCGTCCTAGCACTCGACTTTATGTGCTTTCTCGTAAGTCTACCTACTGCTGCTTCAGCACTGTCTCCCCTAATTAGCCACGAAGGGAGGACTGTGATCCTGTGATTAGAGTTGAGGGCCCCAAATGCCATCTCAGACTTTGCTGCTGGCTGACTTTATGGTCTTCATAGTGTTGCTTAGCCACTATTGACTTAACTCCAGTACCACCGCACTGAGCCCATGGAAGGGTGTTGCAAATTTTCCTAAGGACACGTGTAAGGTTAGGTCAGTCGTGCATCCCAAAACTCCTGCTTATGATGCCAGGTCCCTGCAGCTTTACCTACCCAAATGCTTTGCTTGTTCCTCCTTAGAAACTGCAGGACCACAGATGCTGCAACCATAATCTCACTTCTTGGGACCTCAGGGCCTTTTGATCCTGTAGCTGACTTAGCTACAGGATACAACACACAATTGCATCCTGGACCTCTGCATTCCACAGCCACCCAGATAGTCTGATTTTAGCCGTGGGGATGTTGTGCTGTCAGATGGCCTCAGTGTGCTGTTAGCTGAGCATGCCTGTCCCCTCCTAGCTTCCTGCTCCTGTGGCTCTGCACACAGAGGACAAGGATGAAGCTGGACAATGCCTGATCTCACAGCTCCTCCTTTGCTCTCTTCCAGGCACTGTTGTTTGTCTTCTCAATTTTGCGTAAAGTTGCTTGGGACTATGGACGCCTGGCCCTGGTGACTGATGCTGACAGGTAAGCGTGGGAGGGAGGCAGGAAAACAAGACACGAATGGCACTCTTCATTGATGCGGGGCAGAAGGGATAAATACCTTTCCATGTGCTGGAGGCAGCTGGGCAGGAGAGGCAAGAATGCTAGTTGTATCCCCTGAGTCCCAGGAACAGGAAAAATACCTGCTCTTTTGTTACAGCGTTCTTCTCCCAACACAGGGAGTGATTCCCACGGGCTCCATATCACTTATGGTCCTTACAGTGACGGAGGTGCATAGGAGCCCTTACAGAGGGACAGCAGATGGAAGGGAGGGAGGAGAGAGGAAAAGAGGTCACAGGAAGGGTGACGGTTGCCACAGTGAAGGCTTTGTTAAGCCTCTGAAGGTGTCTTTGTGGCTCTGCTGGATGCAGCTCTTGTTAAGAGCACTTGAAAGCGGTAAGATATATTTCCAGGTGCTGTACTGCTGTGCTAATGCGAGTTTAGCTCGCATCCCAAGTGCTGACAAGTCGGTCTGGGTATGGATTCTTCCTGCCCAATGCATTCGTGGGCTGCAGTGTCCATTGGCAAAAGCCGAGGCCCATTGAAATGGCAGCTCCGCAGCAGAGTGAGATGCTATTCTTGTTTTTGCTGTCAGCAGCAGGAAGGACAATGATTATTTTCTTCCAGTGCAGAATAAGGAGCTCTCATTGATTAAGTCAGAGGGATTGTGTGCGTAGTCCACCTCTCTCTAGGGGCTGTGCGCATGGCACTTTGTCGTGTGCTGGTGGCAGTGTGGCTTCTGAAGGCTTGCTACAAGAGATTCTTCTTCCCCTTGATCAGCTCCATGAGCTCATCACACCCAAAGGCTTGGAAGGGGCTAAGCTCCATCCTCTTTCGTTCCTTTGGTGATACAGATCCAAGCAAGCTGCTCTTGAGCACTCCATGCATGACAGTGGAAAGAGTAAGAGTTGTTTTCTTCCAGCAGTGAACCAGGAACTCTCCTGTTTAGATAAACAGTCCTGGATAGCATTAGATACACAGCTGCGTCCCTGTGGCTCTTCTGCCCCTCCTTTCCTGGCCTGGCTGGGAAAATCAGCAATACAGGGGCCTTGGGTGAAAGTGAGGAGTAGGGAATAGCTGGATGAGACCTCACTGGGGAGAGGGCAGCAGCTCCTTGGGGTTAAGCTGTCTGGACCCAAGCACTGGCTGGTAGCCACAGGGGCTGGACAAGCTCTGACTTTCAGTGGGGAGAGAGGGACAGCCCTTCTCAGAGGTGATGTTGAGCATGTTGGGTGCAAGCGAGTGGGAGCAGTGGTTGTAGGCAGGAAGGCAGAGGGGTGCCAGCTGTTTGGCAAGGGAAAGCTGGTAAGTGTGGGGAGAGGGACAGCATAGCTGTAGAAAGGCTATCATCAGGACTGGGATCCCAGGGAGGATCCCCTGCTGCTTGGCCCATCCATGGGGTGCGATGAGCATTTTGGGAAAGTGAGATGCAAGTGTCTTGGCTGCCTGGGTGGGGAGGGAAGGCATAAAGGGAAGCTCAGATGGCAGCCAGGCAGCCCTGGCAGGCTGTCCTGCCTGGCTCAGTCCCTCAGGAGCTCCCTGAGACACCCGTGGTGTGGAGCCAGGCCACCTTTTCAGTGAAGGCAGCTTCCCTTTAGCTGGCAGTAAAGCACTCTGCTCCTGGGCTGATGGGGGGTCTGGGGCGTTGTGGCTTGGGGTGGTGCTGGGATCTAGAAGGAAGGTCTTCTCCAGCCTGACCATCAGCAGGTCTCACTTCCTCAGGATGGTGTGGAGCCATGTTGGGTGCGTAGCTCCCTGTGACAGAGGAGACCCAGCACCTGCTCCCATGGTTGTAACCTCTCCCTTTCTGTTTCTGTGCCCCCAGGCGTCGACACTGGCAGACGGAGCGAGAGGAGCGGGAATAGTATGTTGTTTTTTCAGGGTCTCGTTTCTTCTTTTTCTTGCTCGCACTTTCTCTCTCCTTTTCTCTTATAGTTTTGTCTTGCTTTTGAACTAATCTTAGGTGGCTGGGAGTTCGGGCTTGGATTTGTGTCTCTTGGTGGATTCATGCTCTTCTTTTTCCCTTGCCTTTGTGTCAGCCACTACCACAGCTGGATGCACGCTGGTTTTTCCCCTAGTAGCACTTAAATGCTCCCTGAGGGCAGCAGTGACGAGGACCTCCCAGTCCCAGCCAAGGTGGAGGGTGCCACGTCACATACCCTGCTCTACCTGCCTGTGACCAGCTATCCCACCTTATGATGGAGAAAATAAACCCAGTTGCCTGAGCCCACGACACACTCAGGTCACCTGGGCGCAGGGGATCCTCCTTTGCCCGGTCCCTCTTGTGCCAGGGTGCAACGAGTGCTGCTCCCACACCAGCTGCAAGGGCAGGTGGGTGCACAGAGAGGATCTGGCAGGCAGTTGCAAGACTTCTGCCTTTTTCCTTTACCCTGTGAGACTACCAGGACCAGGGCAAGTGTTGGCCCTTGTCCCTTGCCACCTACCCCTGGCTGGCAGCATGCCTGGCAAGGCAGCACTCTTGTCCCTTCTCTCTCCCCTTGCAGAAGCAAACTTCCTGTCTCAGTGCTGCTGAGAGCATCCTCCAGCACCTTGGCCTAGCATTGCCCATGAAGCACTGCCATGGACCCTTTCTCCCTGCTCTTTCCTCTTTCTTGCTGCTTTTATGCCTAAGAAAAGAGCATCCCCCGTGCCTTGCTGGGTGGTGCATGCTGCAGAGGATGCAATCAGCCAGCAGGACAGAGCCTGTGATGGTCGCTCCAGCCAGGCTGATGCATATCTAAGGCTGGGGGAACAAGCTGCAGCCTCACTTCTCATACTCCATCACTTGCAAAGCAGGTACCTGCCACTACTACTGCCTTGAGAGGGTACAGGGATGCTCCTCTTTTTGTAGTTCCTCCTTGCCCCTAAAGGAGCAGAGCAATCAGAGCTGTGAAAACAGAGGTGGTGGTAGCTATGGTACATGGAAGAGGGGACCCCTTGCTATGCTTGAGTGCTTCACTAGGGGTTGGCCCTGCTTCAGGTGTGTCTGGCAACTTTTCACTGCTAATGCCTTGCAGGGGGAGTAAGGCAGAAGAAGCAGAGCTGTCATGTTTTGGGGCTTCTTAGGGGGCCCACCTCAGTTATCCTTACAAGTGCTCACCTCTCGCCAGGGGGCTGCTTCTTCCTACTCCCATTCTTCATCTGGACTTTCTGGAGCTCTCTGCTGACCTCCCCAAAAACGTATGGCTTGAGCTGGGATGGTGTTGGTAGCCAGAAACTTCCAAAGCCTGTGGAGGTCAGTAAGGAAATCTTGTCCTGGCTGTGCTCCTCCAAGGCTGGTGGCACCTTCCAATCCCAGCTGTTCTCTGTGCTGAGGTGCAGTGGCACATGGTGGGTTAAGGACACGTGTATGCTGCCTGACGCTCCCAGCCCTTGAATGCAGCATCGCTCTTGGTGCAGGAGGGACCCTTCCTCAGATGGCAAGTACCATTGTCCTGCCCCTTGCTGGGGCTTGTGGTAGCCACTGACACTCTTAATTGGTGTCTCAGTCTGCACTGGGAGATTGTGGCAACCCACCTGCACCTCTGTGTAAAGGCAGTGATCACAGGGCCCTGTGGGGCTTGTCACCCACACAGCCATCTCCTGCCTTGCACAGCAGCAAGCCGCTTCCACAGCATGCCTGGCCTGGCCTCCCCTCCCAGAGCCTGCAATTCCCTTGGCCTGAAGCTAGCCATGCCTTGGACCCTGTCCTTCTCCCTCCCTGGGAGGGCCAGCACCAAATCTGGGGCAGCGGGCAGGGTCCCACCTTAATCTTCTCATGGTTTAGGGCAACTTTGCCTCCACCCACTTGCTTCATTAGTATTTTGTTTTAAAAAGCTGCTAGCTAGATGCATGTTCCATTGGAACTCCCTCTTCAGCTTCCCATCTTTGGCAAGGTTCTCTGTCTTCTCAGCACTGTTGGTCATCCTGATCATCATCTCTGCATCCCCCTGAATGGAGCTGAGTTAGCCTGGTCATCTCATAACATGGCACTCTTCTCAGTTTTTTCCTCAAGTGCTGCTTGTGCTCTGCCCTCTGCTTTTCCAGTTCTGAGGAGCCAAAAGCCCACTGTGTTGTCGTGCTGGGCTCTCCTCAGGGGTGCGGACAGCAGAAACTCACCCCCGCCCCCTGCACCCAGCTGGAAGGTCTCTTGGATTTTAAAGGGCTGAATGTCCGAGAGCTTGGTCAAAGCTTGCTCTGTGCCTCAAGCAGAGCAGGCTGTCGGGCTGTGCAATCGCAAGGCTGCACACCACTGTCTAATCTGCACTCCTGTAGTCCCATGACCTTCAGCTAATCTCCTTTCCCCTCTCTCTGTTACTTCCAGGTAGGGACTCGGCAGGTGCTGCTCTGCTCTGAGGGAGGCCACGTGTCCCATCATCTTTCCTTCAGCAGGGTCACAAGGGTTTTTGCTTGTTTTCCTTCCAATAGTGTCATCCACCTTGTCTCTGGCACTTGTCTCTCAGCTGATGCTTCTCCAGGTTCTTGTCCATCTGATCCTCCTCAAGCCTGTACTGGTTACAGGGAGACCATGTTTTCATCTGTTTTTTTTTTTTTTCCTTGGCTTCTAGCCTTCAGACTAGCTATATCTCTTCTTGTACCTCCGAGGTTCCAGCCTGCTCTTGTCATCTCGCAAGTGCTATTTGATTTAAGTCTCTGGACCATTTTCTTGTCTCCTTTGCCAGCTGCCCTTCACCTCCATTCGTAGTGGGGGTCTATTGTCTGCCTCGGATGCTTCTGCTGCAGGTTCTTCATCTAGATCCCTGCCTGCACCTGGAGTAAAGTGGTCTGGGATATTCACCTCTCTTGCTTTCCTGTCCTTTAGCCTGTAGTCATTCACTTCCAGCTGTCTGCCCTGCTCCTGCTGGAGGGATTTCCAGGCAGGAGGCCCAGCTGAGGCTGTGGAGCATGTTGGACCAAGCCTGGCTCCAGGCAGTGCAGCAGCCGGGACTCAGCTGCGTTCCTCCTCCTGGGATTCCCTGCACTGAAGCACTGAGGGCGGGGAGGACTGGTGTAGCAGGATACAGCGCACCAGACTCCCAGCCTTCCTCTTCCCTGCGGACGAGAGAGGCCCTGCGGGACAGGAGCCGCTGCCAGCGCCTCTCCGGAGCACCAGGGCTGCCGCCTCGTGGCCGCACCGGAGCCAGAGGGGCACCCTCTGATTCCCACATCCTCTCCTCTGTCTAAACCCTGCGCTAAGCAGACCTCACCTCTCCTCCGTGGCAGCTCCTGCCAGCCCCTCCTCGTAGGGGCTGCTGAATAACACTGGTGCCTCTCAGAAGGTGCTGAGCAGGTAGCATCCATGGCCAAGCCCGTGGGGGCTGCCAGGCTCAGGGTGATGTCTGAGGAGGGGGACTCGGCTTACTGCTACCTCTGCTCTCTGATCTCTCCTCTCTCCATCTCACCTGGGGCAACCTGACCTGAATTAACCTCTGATCTTCTGGGTGCTCTTCGTTCCTGACAATGCTGCCTCCTCCCATCTTCTAACTTTCTCCCTCACCTCCCGCTTGTCATTTTAGCGTAGCCTCCGCCCTGCACTCCGACAACCATGACCGCTACGAGCGCCTCACCTCCGTCTCCAGCTCTGTGGACTTCGACCAGAGGGACAACGTGAGTAGCAGCAAGAGTCAAACACTTTGCTTTTGAGTGGCCAGGAGCCCACAGCTTGTCTGAACCAAGGGCTCTTTGGAAGAAACACTGTTTGCTCATCCCCAGGCCTTAAGTCCCACACCTTGTAGTGTGTGTCTGGTACAGAGCTCAAGGCTCTATATAACTATGTGGCTTCTAGGCATCTGCTTAATTAAGTAGGCTCTACATCCATGCGGCTTAACAGACATCTGTCCAACCTATCATCTCAGCATTACAAATAATACTTGCCAGCTCCTCCTCACGCTGCCCTCTAGAGATGAAAACAGCAGTAGAGGTAAAGGGGAGGCACAGTTCAGTAGGATAACAGGGTGTGATGGATGGGTGGTGAAGCTCCCAGGAAATATTCCTCCCCAGGTGTCCTTTGAAGAGCACTGGCTTGGCCCAGCCTGCCTTCCCAGTCTCTGCAGAGCTCCTCTTGTCCTGGATGATGGCTGAAGTATCTGTAAAATGAATTTTATGGGTGTCCCTAGGCTGTGGAGAGCTTCCATGCTAGTCAGGAGCCAGGGTCACCTGGGTGGTTAAACTGACGCTTGGTAGGGGACAGCCACATGTCAGAGTCCAGCCTGTGTTGTCCCCCATGGAGTAGCGCTGTCATCGCCTTGGCCCATCCATGGCTCCGTATGTCTGGGTACTCATGGTCTGTCCCCCCCCACCCCGAGTCAAGTCTGTGGTGGTACAAGGACACCAGCCTGGTCCCCCCGAGCCTTTGAAGGAGGGAGCAGGGATAAGGGAACACAAAGTGATGTGAGACCCTCCTGTCTTCTTTCTGCACAGGGTTTCTGCTCCTGGCTGACGGCCATCTTCAGGATAAAGTAAGTGCCCCAGGGCCTGCACAGGGACCCACGTGGGGATGGAGGAGAGGCAGTGCGGGGTGTTGGGACACCTAGCTCAGTACAGCTGTGTGAAGTTGCTGCCCGTGCTGCAGCCCCCTCTCTGAAGAGCAGAAGGAAAACATGCTCTGGAGACGTCAAGCAAAGATGGGACTAGATGAGGAGTCCTAAAGCCAAAACTAAGGTCAGACAGTGAGTCTGTGACAGAGGAGAGCACCCAGCCCAGGTCTCCCCTGCCTCAGGGTCCTATCTCAGAAACACTGTCTGCTGATCTGTAGAGATGCTCCTCTCCCTGGGACTCCTGCTAGGGGCACTGCTGTCCAGGGAATGGCTACAAAGCGGGGATTGGAGGATGCAGGTAGACACTCCCAGGCTGATGATGCTCAGGAGTGGTCTTGGCTTCAGAGCACTGCGAGATGGTGTCAGCCATCCCATATCTCAGCAGGGGAGGCAAGGCCCACCAGGTGGGTGTGAGGCGCGGTTTGTGTGTGTCCAGCTGCCTGTCCTGGGGGGCAGAGGACAGGGGCATGGGGACCGGGGCTGCAGTAAGGATTGCACAGGCAGGTTTCTGCCCAGGCTGGTTCAAGGCTGGGTGCTGGGCTCCCTACCCTTGGGCCTTACCACAGCTCTTCAGGGCAGAACCAGGGGTGCTGTATGGGCTCAAACCAGGAGCCCTGTGCTTTTCTCCAGCATTTGAGGGAATGCAGAAGATTGCCTGATGGCCTTTTTCTCCCCGGCAGGGATGACGAGATCCGGGACAAGTGCGGGGGTGATGCAGTGCACTACCTGTCCTTCCAGAGGCACATCATCGGGCTGCTGGTGGCCGTGGGTGTGCTCTCCGTGGGCATTGTGTTACCTGTCAACTTCTCAGGGGACCTGCTAGGTGAGAGCAAGGGGCCTTTGGCTGGGCTGGGGGTGCTGCTTTCAACACCATGTCCCAGACCACTGGGGAGCAGCGGAGGGCAGGACAGGACTAACAGACAAACCCTGACTGCTGTCCCACTTGGAGTGTGGCACATCCAGAGGGTCATCCTGGGCAGCTTGGGTTTTGGGGTGTTCTGCAGGTGAGATTCCTGCTGTAGACTACCCCAGTGGTGCTGTGTGTCACTCAGTATAACTGAATGTGCTTGTATCTGCCTCTTTCTCCGTAGAAAACAACGCCTACAGCTTTGGAAGGACAACTATTGCTAACCTGAATTCTGGGTATGTGTAGGCAGGGGTGGGATGGATAATTGAGCCCCTCGGGGGGGTATTTTTTAAATGTCCACTTGCTGCAGAGCCTCACCTCCTTGAAGGTTTTCTGCCCTCATTGTGAGGCTACTCTCCCTGCTCCAGTTTCCAGGCTGAGCTCCTGGAATTTGGTTCTAGGGCGTGTGGGTGCTGTGCTGGTTACGCTGCTCGTGGCCCCAGTGCCTTCAGGGCCTGACCAGCCATACACAGACTTGTAGTGGCAACCTTGCATTGACCTTTGTGGTCTTCCTTGTGACAGGAATAACCTGCTGTGGCTGCACACATCTTTTGCCTTCCTGTACCTGCTGCTGACAGTGTACAGCATGCGCCGGCACACCTCCAAGATGCGCTACAAAGAGGATGACTTGGTGAGCAGGATCTGGCCGCTCTCCCAGGCACATTTTCCCACACCCTTCTGTCAAGTCGGGTGGCCTTGGAGAGAGTGCCGAGCACCCCACATCAGTTTGGGGCTGTCTTGTTTTGGCTGTTCTTTTATTCTGCCTGGCCAAAGGCAGGTCTCTTCCAGAGCTGCAGCCCCGTGGGGAAACAAGAGAGGCCTGCGCTGGGTGAACGTGATGGGGGAAGGCAACCCCATGCCTTCCTCAGGGGTTGCTTCAGCTGCTTTTGCTGCCTTTGTTTCTTAAGGGTACCCCTTGTTTCTGTTCAGGTAGCTGCAGTGTAAGCCCTTAGTCACTCAGTCTGCAGCGCACCGGGATGCAGGATGCCAAGAGCTAGTGGAAGCCTAGGAGAGGGGGAGCCCTGGGTGCTAGAAGTGATGGGGCTGCCCTTTCCCATCGCTGACTCAGGCCTCGGGGGTGGTGTTGGGGTTGCTGCAATCCAGTCTTTCACGCCATCCACACCTACCTGCCCTCTCCTTTTTTCTTCCTTCTTTCTAGGTTAAGCGAACTCTCTTCATCAATGGGATCTCAAAATATGCTGAGCCAGAGAAGATCAAGAAGCATTTTGAGTGAGTCTCACTGTGACCCTAAATAAAGGCTGCTCTGTAACGGGGCTGTTTTCACTGGGGTAGCGCTAGTGTTACCTGGAATGGCAATAATACATTGAGAGCAGAAAGCTAGTCAAAATCAGTGAACACTTTTATTTTGGGCATCTCCCTGTTATTTTTCTACACAATTTTATTATCTGAATGTGCAGTGTCCTTGGTTTTGTGCCTTGGGATATACCCAGCTATCTCTTGCAGAGTTTAGCGGGGGTCAGCGTGGTAAGCAGAGGACAGGGCATGTCCTGGGATGTAGCCAAGTTCAGAGATGAGATGCGGGCAGGAGACGCTCAAGCAGTGACTATGGGAAGTTGTGCTGCTGCTTCTGCCCTGATCGCAGTCCTTGTAGAAAAGTATGTTTTTTCTTTTTAACAAAAAAAATCAAATTACCCTTCCTTCAGAACCTCAATGAACACACAGTTGGAGCCATGTTTAGAAGGGCCATGTTTAGAAGCACCATGGAGAAAGGAGAAATGCTTTGTACCTTTTGGGAACCCTTACGCCTCTTTCTGCCCCCAAGCCCTGTGGCCCATGAAGGCAGAGAGGAGGGTGTGGAGTCAGAGGGGTGCCTTGCTCCACAGGGCGAAAGTCCAAAGAGGCTTCTCATGCCAGAACCTGGAGGCTGTAGCATTTGCCCCATGTGTTGCTTCTGCTTTAGGGGACAGAGCCTGCAGGCTCCCATGCTGCCCCCAGCAAGCTCTTGCTATGCATCATGATGCTCAGCCCAGGGCAGGAGAGAGGTCCTGGACACGTGGGGTTTGCTTGAGGGTACAGCCTTTGGCTTCGGGTGTGATGAGCTGGTGCTTCCTGTCTGCAGGGAGGCCTACGCCAACTGCACCGTCCTGGAGGCCCGTCCCTGCTATGATGTGGCTCGCCTGATGTTCCTCGATGCGGAGAGGTAACCGCTGGTTTGGGAGAGAAGGCAGGGTGGGCCAATGCCCCAGGCTCCCCCTCAACTCCAGTGCCACAGGAGCTTTTTCTGAGCCCACCCTCTTTCTTTCTTTCCTTCCTTCTCTTCCGCTCTCCTGTTTCAGGAAGAAAGCTGAGCGCGGGCGAATCTACTTCACCAACCTGCAGAGCAAGGAGAACACCCCGTCCATGATCAACCCCAAGCCCTGTGGCCACCTGTGCTGCTGTGTCATCAGGGGCTGCGAGGAGGTAGGGAGAGCTGGAGGTGTTGGGTGGCAGGGCACTGGGGACTTGGCTCCCCAAGTCTCTGCTCTGACCCCTGACGCCCTGCCCAGGTGGAGGCCATCGAATACTATACCAAGCTGGAGGAGAAGCTTAAAGATGACTACAAGCGGGAGAAGGAGAAGGTGAATGAAAAGCCTCTGGGGATGGCCTTTGTCACTTTCCACAATGAGACCATCACAGCCATGTGAGTGCAAAGGGTCCTGTCCTCCTCAGGAAGGTGACCTGTCCCAGCTCTCACCTTAAATCAGAGGAGTGCCGACACTAAGGCATCCCCCTCAGCTTGTTCCTGCCAGGAGTCTGTGTTAGCATCTCCCTTTTTCTCTTCTTCTCCAGAATCCTCAAAGATTTCAATGCTTGTAAGTGCCAGGGCTGTGCTTGCCGTGGGGAGCCCAGGGCCTCCTCCTGCAGCGAGTCCCTCCATGTCTCCAACTGGACTGTCAGCTATGCTCCTGACCCACAGAACATCTACTGGTGAGCAGCTCTGTGGGGCTTAGGGGTCCTGCCAATGGAAAAAGGGGTGCACCCTCTCTGTCTCCCTCCCCGTCCGCTCCTCTGGTAACTGAATGAGTTGTTCTTGCTGAAGCCCAGCTTGGCTGAGATGGAGCTCTGATCTGACTTGGAGGGCGAAAGCCTTGGGCTGGGTCATGGTGTACATGTGAGGCCCCCAGACCTGACCTTCTTCCCCATGCAGCCATCCTGATGTTCCTCTTCCCCCCCTCTCTCAGGGAACACCTTTCCATCCGGGGTTTCATCTGGTGGATCCGCTGCCTCGTGATCAATGTGGTCCTCTTCATCCTCCTATTCTTCCTCACCACCCCTGCTATTATCATCACCACTATGGACAAGTTCAATGTCACCAAGCCTGTGGAGTACCTCAATGTAAGGTCTTCGGAGACGGGTGCAGGATGGGTAGCATGGGAACCGCCCTGAGGGACCACAACCCCTGCAAGGGAGGGGGTAGAGAGAGAGGTTGTCAGTGGTCACCAGGTCCTGTCACCCTGACCATGAGGGAGGTGCTGAGCCTGGCCAGGGTGCTGGGGACTCGGTGTCAGCAAAGGCAGCTGTAGCTGGCACAAGAGCTGCCACACCGTGTAACACGCGGTCTCTTCTCTGCCTCATTGCAGAACCCCATCATCACCCAGTTCTTCCCCACCCTGCTGCTGTGGTGCTTCTCTGCTCTGTTGCCCACCATTGTGTATTACTCTGCCTTCTTCGAAGCGCACTGGACCAGGTGAGGACAGCCAGCGCCTGTTCTTAGTCGTACCAGCGTGCTGCCTGACCACTAGACACTTCTCACTGATGTAAAGCTCCTGGTTGGATCCTTCTACTTGAACTTCTGTCTTCCACTCCAAGCGTGGTGTTATGTTGCACCTCTTGGATACCTGGGGTCTGCTGTGGACAGCTGTTCTGCCGATCCTTAGCTGCTGTTGTGCAGCGTGGTTGTCTGAGCAGAGCTTGACGTAGGTCTACAAGAAGAAAAAAGCTGAAGGGAGTGGGGGCTGGTGAGAAATGCTAGTAGTGAGGGAAACCTTGGCTTGGGTGAGTGGGCAGCGGTGGTGTGCCTGTACCCACGTGTAAGTCATAGCTTTTCCAAGGGAAAATCACCTTACCTTCCCTATGGTCAGAAGCTGTAGCAGCTATGTGAACTGCCGAGCACTAGAAATGCGCATTCCCCACAGGATGTGTGATGTAAGCTTTGTTTTCTGCTATATGTTGCAAAGATTGGTGGGGAGGCTATTACCAGCTCGGAGGATTGCAGGTTAAGAGAGGTGATTGCAGAGAGTCCTCTAAAGGTACAAGGGCTGGGAGGGCCTGTGAGTCAAGGCGGGAGGAACTGGGACTCGAGAACAGGCCTCAGACATACTGGAGGGAAAGGTACCAGTAGTGGACTGGGTGGGATTCAGATTAGACACTGGTAAGTGCTTTCTGATGAGAAAGCAATGGGGGCACCGCATCTGGGGCTGGCAGAGTGACAACAAAAGATTAACAGCCTCCTCTCTGCCCTCAGGTCTGGAGAGAACAGGACGACCATGCACAAGTGTTACACCTTCCTCATCTTCATGGTCCTGCTGCTGCCATCGCTGGGCCTGAGCAGGTAGGGGTGGTGGGAGAGGAAAGCAGAGAGACCTGGAGCAGAGGGAGGGTTGAGATGCACCCCTGGTTGTTCTCCTACACTACATTATTTCCCAGCTGCACGAGTGTCCTGGACACCATACCCTTGGGAAGGTGGCACTTAGTTCTGGCTGGGGGGCCAGGCCAGGCCATACCTGGTTGGGTCTCTAGGATATTATTGAACCAATCTGCGGATACATTGATATGTGCCATGGTGTTACAGATAATGCAGCAAAAATTGGCACAGTTGATGGACACATGTGAAAAGTCTGCTAGAGGTCTGCTGGTGAAGGAGCATCCTGGTTTTGGCTGGGATAGAGTTAATTTTCTTCCTAGTAGCTGATATAGTGCTGTGTTTTGGATTTAGTATGAGAATAATGTTGAGTTGAGCGAGTGGCTGTGGGGTGCTTAGGTGCCAGCTGGGGTTAAACCACAACAAGGAGGCGCTCCCCACCTCTGTGCGCACTCTGAATTTTGCACAAAAGTAGTGAATTCCCCCATTGAGCCAGAACTGAGTAGGTTGCAGTGCTTGGCTGGGTGGCATAGTTATGTGTAGGCTGCAGCAATGCTCATCTGTTTGGATGTGAGCCCCAAATCTTCCTGCAGGGGTTGTAGAAACACCCTGTGCAAACAGCAGTGCCTCAGCTGCCACCCGTCAGCATGGGCTCCCAGCACTGAACAGTGGATGAGTAAGGAAACAGTGTGAGGAAGGAAAAACTGGGGAGTGGGAGCGGGACTGGGGGCCCTCACTGTGGTAGGGAGTTACTTATATATACATTGTAGGGTGTGGGATCTACACGTCCCCTAAATTCAGGATTCAGGGTACGGCCCCTCAGTGGTAAAGTCAGGCAGCTCCTGAGAATAGACAAACCCTCTGATAGAGGCAGAAGAATAGCCCTCCATCCTAGTGGGTGCTACGGCAACGTTTCCCAGCCAGATTAAAAATGCCTTGTTGCATATAACCTTATGATGTAGGCAGGTAAATGCTCTCAGGTGGTTTGCATTTTGACCAGATACTGTTAAACAGACCACGCTACCTTCTGAGGACTCAGTCCCTGTGCTGTTGCCTCTGGAGCTCTGTACTCCACCAGTACCCAAGGTGCCAGAGGATTGGATGGTTTTGTATCAAAAAATCAGACTTGAGGAAAATGGAATTTGTTTCTTCTAAGGGATTTTTCTTTAATCTCTGTGTTGGAGGATGCCTTGTACCTAACCAGTTTCTTCTGTAGAGTCAGTCATCTGTTCCTTGCATGGATGTTGTGTCCAAACGGAGGGAAGAGGAAAATACTTCATTGATAGGATCAGGGTAAAGGAAGAACACACATGAGAGTGGGAAGCTTTACATCCCTTTTAGGGTGCTGCACTGTTTTTCCCAGTGTCTGACGTACATTATTGCTGGTGGCACATTCCAAGAGTGAACAAAAAAGTCTATGGTCAGAGCTTTGGGTCCTTCTAGTGCAGCTTCCACATATTTGCATGTGCATGTCTGTCTATTGGTGCTTCTGACTGTTGCCCTTTTCTTCTTGTCCCCCTCCTCCACAGCTTGGATGTGTTTTTCCGCTGGTTGTTTGACAAAAAATTCCTTGCTGAAGCCGCCGTGCGATTTGAGTAAGTGGAGTTGGACAGAAGGCCCTTCTTTGCAACGGGGAGGGAGGTTCTTGTTGGTGTCCAAAGGTACTGGGGGCTCCCAGCTGCTGCCCTGCCAGGGGGAGCACCTCTTGCAGCCTGCTCTCGCTGTGCCTCCCCAGGTGTGTGTTCCTGCCAGACAACGGGGCCTTCTTTGTCAACTATGTCATCGCCTCTGCCTTCATCGGGAATGCCATGGACCTGCTGCGCATCCCTGGCTTGCTTATGTACATGATACGCCTCTGCCTGGCCCGCTCGGCCGCTGAGCGAAGGAATGTCAAACGAGTATGTAGTGGGACTTGAGGGCGTGTGGTATGGCCTCCAGCTGGGAATGGAGTGCTATGGTGGGGCCTCGATGGGGCTCAGCCGATGCTGTGTGTGCAGCTGGGTGTGTTGTGCACCCCCACTGAGCTCCTGGAGTTGTGCTGATGGGTCTCTGCTCCCTTTTGCAGCACCAGGCCTACGAATTCCAGTTTGGGGCCGCTTATGCCTGGATGATGTGCGTCTTCACTGTGGTCATGACATACAGCATCACCTGCCCCATCATTGTCCCTTTTGGTAAGTGATGCTCCTCTGCCTCCCTGTGTCAGAGGCTGGGGGGAGGCAAGAGGGGTGGCGTGGGAGAGAGATTCCCTGTACTGGAGGTACTGGGAAAGAGGTCGATTCCCCTCTCTGCTGGCATCCCTCCCCTTTCTCCCAGGGCTCATGTACATGCTGCTTAAGCACCTGGTGGACCGATACAACCTGTATTATGCTTACCTGCCTGCCAAGCTGGACAAGAAGATCCATTCAGGGGCTGTGAACCAGGTGGTGGCAGCCCCCATCCTCTGCCTCTTCTGGCTTCTCTTCTTCTCCACCATGCGCGCAGGTGAGTAGTGGGCTGGGTTGCCAGCCCCCAGCCTCCTGCAGAGCCACTTCCCTGCTCCTGGCAGCCCCCAGCCGTGGAGCATAGTCAGGGGTTTTCTGACACCACCACTTTGTTTTTCCTTTGCCCCAGGGTTCCTGGCCCCCACTTCAATGTTCACCTTTGTGGTCCTTGTGATCACCATTGTGATCTGCCTGTGTCACGTCTGCTTTGGGCACTTCAAATACCTCAGCGCTCACAACTACAAGGTGAGGTGGAGTGCTGGGTGGGAGTGCAAGACTCTTTGCCTTGGGAGCACAGCTCAGCAGCAAAACAGTGGGGGGCTCTTGTGGGCGGCCCAGACTGCTCCACGGCAGAGCTTCTCAAGCCTGGCTTCACGGAGGGGACAGTTCCTGAGGCCATCCCTGCTGCCTGGATGTTACTCCTGTGTGGGACAGTAGACATGTCATCCCAGCAGTCTCTCAGTTTCTCCTTTCCTCTCCAGATTGACCACACGGAAGTGGACTCCATAGAAAACAGGCAGAACGGGAGACCTGCCCCCAGCCTGCCAGCTCCCAAATCCGCTGTGAGTCCCTGTCCCCACCTCCATGCTCCTTACCCGGGTTTGGGAAGGGGGAGGTAACTTTCTGTCCAAGCACCTCGCTCATCACCTCTCTGAGGCAGCACCCAGAGTTTCCCAGAGAGAGTGGGAGGCAAATGTTAGGCCCTGTGCTACTCACCTAAGCTGGGTGATGAGGTGTAACCCACACACACGTGCACCCTTTTCTAGCTGCTCCTCAGATGCCATGCATCTACTTTCTGCCTCTTTCTCAGCTGGAACAGTGAATCCAACTGGGTCAGTCTCCCTTCTCCTTCTGCATCTTTGAGCACTGGCCCATCAGCAAAGGCTGCCACCCATTGGGCTGATCCTGGTGCCAGCACAAAGAGGTCTCCATAAGCATCGCCTCAAAGGCTGCAAAAGTGTTTTGGGGACTCCCCCCTCCCCTGCCCAGCTCTCTGGGATCTCAGATTTCTGAACTTCTCCTCCGTTCACTGGGTCTTTTCCAGCCATTTCCTTCCACCAGGAGACTTCTCTACTTGGACTCTGTGCAGAGCTGTTCAGGAAGTACATGCAGAGCCTCCTGCTTCCTTAGGAGAGCAGGGCTTGGGTGTGGACTTGTAATCCAGGCTCCTTCCCAGTCTCCACGTATCTAAGGGCAGCAGTATCTCTTCAAGAGGAGATTCCCCTTAGGAGGCAGGCACAGCCTCAAGGGGACAGATCCACTGGCAAAAATGGGAGCACAGTCTTCTAGTCCACGTAGGCTCTGAAGCCCTGAGAAGCCCCATGCTCTCCCAGCCCTGGCTCCCTGGGGGTGATGCCAGTCCCAGGATGCCGGGGTTTGGCCCGACCCATGCTGCAGGCACATCTGCTGTTGCAGGGCCAAACCAGCCTTGCTTTTAACTACTCTCCTGGTACATCCCGTGGAGTCTGGGCACTTCCTCTCCCTCCCAGCGTATCCCCACACTCGACCTCTTGCATGGTGCTTTGTGTGTTGTGCTCTGCTACCATGAGAAGCCCCCCGGGCTCACATGTGTTTCTGCTCTTTCCTCACCCCTCGCCCACCCTGTGCATATGGCCCTGGCAGAAGTACATCGCCCAAGTGCTGCAGGACTCCTCGCCCGAGGGCGAAGCGACGGAGTCGGAGGAGCAGGGGTCGCAGGACGAGGAGCTCATCAACACGGATGGCATGAACGACACGGATTTCCAGTCATGTGAGGACAGCCTGATAGAGAACGAGATCCACCAGTAGGGACCTCGGAGGGAGGGAGGGGAAGGAGGCCCAGGAGCGGGGCAGGCTGTACGCACGAGACCTAGGGAGAGGCATCGAGGGTGCTGGCCACTGCCCTCGCCCGCCCGCCCTCCGGGGCCGCTGCCTTCAGTGAGGGCAGGGGCCCTGTCGCAAGCTCTCCGTTTCCCTGCCCCTCCACCCCTGCGCTGGCCCAGCAGCTCGGCGGGCATGCTCTTTACTAGCTACCTTCTTTAATGCGTCCCCAGACCCCAAAACCCTGGGGGCTGGAGAAGAGGGGGACTGTGACCCCCACGGTGCTGCTCTGGACCCGCAGGGAGGAGGAAGGCTGGGTGCTTTGTGGGGAGGGGTGCAAGGAGAACCTCTGGGGGCTCCTAAGCAGCCCCCTCTGTCCCCCGTCCTCCTGGCAAGGAACACTAATAATTTATTAGATTTACAGGAAGGTGACAAACAAAAAGCTTTAGTCAGTGTATTGGAAGTACCCCCTAGGGAGGGGGGTGGCTTTTGTTGCACCTTCTCCCCATGCGTGCTCTTTCTCAACCCCTTGCAGCATCCCCTTGGTGTGACGTGCCAGGTGCGGGGGGTGGTGACAGAGACCTCCCCCCCTGACCGTGAAGGTGACAGCCTGGCCTTGCGGTCAGGGTTGGCATCACCCTGGGGAAGGGGTGCGGGGTTGGCGTGAGCCAGGCAGCCCCTGGCAGGGTTGAGGGGTGCTGAGGGTATTTCTCGTGACAGGAGGAGGCGCAGGCAGCCTCTCCCCCAGGTCCAGTCCCCTCCTCCCCCAGGGGATTGCAGCATCATTTTAAGTGGCATTTTTTTTGCACATTTTACTCCCCTTTCAAACAAATCAACCTGACCCCTGTGTGGTACCGCAGCCCCCTTTGCTGCCCTGTGTCTGCAAAGCAGGGTCAGGCTTGGGGGTGGGGGGGCCGTCCTGGGGGTCTCCTGGGTGCTAGGGAGAGGGGAGAAAGGGTCCTGGACTGCAGGCCCTCAGCACCCTGCAGGGTGCCTGGTTATGATGGGGCCCCGTGGGCTGCCTTCCCTGAGCTGCTGCAAGGTCTTCCCCCAGCTGAGGTGGTTGGAGAGGGAGGGAGCCCCGGGAGAGGAGCCTCTGGGAGCCCTCTCCAAGTAAGACCACTGTCTTCAGGAGCACAAAAGCCTCAGGGGGCTGTGCTGGCTTTCTGCACCTGCCCTGACTGGGTGAGTCGCCAGTCACCCCGGCATCACCCAGCCTGAGTTTCCTCCCCTACCTTTGCCCTTGCCCCCTCCCTGGTGATTGCTGTGTCCCAGAGGCAGGCAGGGGACAGGATGGATGGGAGAGGTGGACTGGAACCCCTGGCACCTGTAGGGAGGTTTAACCCTGTTTAAATGCTCTTTGTGAGGAGGTTTCTGGTCAGGATCAGTTGCCCTCAATTGCTTCCCCCCTCCCCTTGTGTAAAATGTAAGGAAAATAATAAATCTCCCTGCTCTCGAGCTATATTTATTTCCCTTAACCCCTTGCCACCATCCTGTTTGGTGCTCATTGCAGACACTAACACCCTCCCCTTTGCCTGTCATCTGTGGGTGCTGCACCAGCTCACTGGAGCCGTGCCCTCCAGGGTCTTACGGGGCTGGGTGAGACAGTTATTTACCTTTTCAATCATCCTTGCTGGCCCTGGAGCTCCAAGCACTTTAAAAGACCTGAACAAGTGAAGCGTCAGCCCTGCCCCTTCCAGGGAAGGGTGGTCATATCCCATGGCTTTTCTCACCCTCGCCCCCCATTAGAGGACACACGGAGCAGGCGGGGGGCTGCTCCGGGGAGGACGTAGCTGACTTTCCTGTATGCCTCTCTATAGGAATCCCAGGCCCAGAGGAAAGGGGAGACGGAGGGGAAGACATGTGGGTCTTCAATGTATGGGGAGGGCAGGCCGCCCTGGTTCTCAGGGCTCGGCTGGGTCTGGAGCACATACAGGTGCAGAGGGGCACGGTGAGTGTCACCCGTCCCCTCCAGGGACGGGCTAGAAATGAAATGAGCATGTGAGCTGAGAGCTCACGGTCCGCTCCCAGGCTGGGGCAGGGAGGATGTTGATCCTGCTTCCCTATTCTTGCACCCACCTACCGCCCTTGGTCCAGCAGGCGGGCTGGGATGCTCCAGTCTCTGTAGGTACAGCCGTGGCCCAGGGCTGCCTCTGCGCCTGTCGGGGCTCTGCCCACGGAGAGCTGTGTGTTCTGAGTGGCACTGTCTGTGTAGAAATGTGTATAATACCCTGTATATATTTGTGTACAAAAAAAAAAAAAAAAAAGGAAAAAAAGGAGCTATTGTTCTTGCAGTCTTTTCTTTGTGGAGCAGGTTGGGGGGTGGGACCTGGCAGGAGAGGACCCCAGCTGCAGTAGGGATGCAGGAGCATGTGTGGTGCAAACGGGGGAGGTGGGGGTTGTGCGCTCCCCCTGCCTGAGCCCAAGCCCTGCTCTGCTGCCAGGAACTTGGCTCTGGCTCACAGGCTCTCCCTCTGGCTTGCAGAAACATCAAAGGCTTTGCTGCTAAAAGCAGGTGGAGGGGGAGCTGCACGCACTGAGGCTGGGATGGGGGGAGATGCTTTGGGAATGGTGTGGGAGGGGAGTTTTGCTGGTATCCTCGGTGGCGGATATCAGCCCAACCCTACAGTCCCAATAGCAATTTATGTGGCTGCTCCTGCCATCTCTATCCGAGAACCTGTCCCCTAGCCTGCTTCGGGTGGACAGCTGAAGCTTTTGGGAAAGGGTTGAGGGGTGCTAGACCCCCAGAGCGCAGCTTGGCTGGGAGCACTTCCCTGCCCTGTGATGCTGCGTGTAGCTCAGCCATTCCCTAAGCACGGGGGCAGGCAGCAAGCAGCCAGCGCCCGGCTCTGCTCCCTGCTCCAGGCTGGAGTGTGTTCCCGGGCAGCTGCTGCGTGCTCATTACTTTGTGTAGAGTGGCCATCGCACAGAGAACGGCACAACGGAGAGGCGAGGTGTGGGGCAGGCCTCCGAGAGACGGACAAGTGACTCCAGCTCCATTCCCACCTCGCTGTGTTCAGGTTCTGTGGCTTCACGTGCCAGCAGCGCAGCATCGGCAGGGGACAAAAAGTTCTCTTTTTCCCTGGCACCCTGCTGCCAAAAGGCTGGGAAGAGGCAATGCCTGGGCACAGACAAAGAGAATCAAAGACCGAAAGAACAACAGTGGCCGCTGCCAAGTCCCTGCAGGCATGGCTGCAAAGGGAAGCTTGAGGGAAGGGAACAAGGAAATTGCGCAGGTATTTGTGCAGGTGTTTGATGGAAACTGGTCCCAACCAGAGGGGGCAGGACCCAGGACAGCCTGCGTGACAGGATTACACAGGAGCTGTCTCCTACCCCAGGAGAATTAGCTGTGAAAGCGGCTTTAAAGGCCGTCGAGGGGCAATGAGGTGGGAGGAGAACGGGGTCACAACAAGGATGGGCACTGTCCTGTTTGGATCCAAGCGGTCAGTGGTGGTCAAGGCCAGAGAAAAAGCTGTCAGAGCCATTCAGGCACAAACCCAAAGCAGGAACCAGCCCTGGCGTCGCAGGTCTGCTTGCTCCTTGTCTGAGGGCACATTGCTGCCTGCAGCTCAGTGCAGAGCTGGCTGGTGACCCCAGCAGGGACCCCGCCACACTCCCAGCCTGTTGGCAGCAACAAAGCCACCTTCTGGCTGATGAAACGATGGAGCAGCTGCTGCGGCAACCCAGAGCAGGGCACCCCAAAGCCTCCTCCACACCAGGGTGGGCAGAACAAGCTGCCTGTGGCAGGCTCTTTGAGGTGGGGATGGGGACTGGGCAGCTCTGGTGGGTCCTGGCCAGGGCCAGAGCGTTCCCTTGTGGGTGCAGCAGCACGACCATGGTACAGCTGGTTTTGACCATCCTGGTTGTCCTTCCCTCAGGCGAGGGACACAGATCCTGACCCCATTTGCAACCTGCTCCCTGCTTAGCAAGCATTTGCCCCACTGGGGCAAGGTGGGGTGGGTTAGAAAGCCGGTGCTCTGTGAAGCCTGGGGGAGCAGCTGGATGCCAGTGAGGTGCTATGGGCACAGCCTCCCCAGTTGCAACTAGTTAAGAGGGGAGAAGAAGGAGCCCCACAGTTGGTGACACCATTTGGGACCACCATGTTCAGCCCTGGCAGCAGAAGAATGGCAGGGTAGAGCTTCTTCCCAGGGCTGGGGCTGGTAGGGTTGGGCCAAGCCATGCCGAACTGGGCTCAGCTGAGGTGGTCATGCCAGGCCAAGCCATGGTGGCCATGCTGGGCTAAGCCCCACCAGGCCAAGCAATGCTAGTCCATGCTGGGCCATGCCATGCCAGACAAAGCCACGCTGCACCACAGTGGGCTGTGCATTGCCCTGCCGAGCCCCACTGTGGCCATGCCTGTCGGCAACAGCACCACCCGGCATATCCGGACCATGAGTCACGGAGGGCACGCATGGGCAGCCCTGCTGCGGGAAGCCCCAGGGCAGTGGGACCTGCTTGGGATGGGCCCTGCTGGCACCCAGCAGCGAGGGGCAGCTGGTGGGGTGGGTGCTGGCCGTGGCTGCCGGGACTTGCAGGGTTGCTGGCCATGACTGCCTGGGCTTGCAGGAGTGAGGCACAGCTTCCCCAGGCACGAGGGAAGAAGGGAGCCCACGGTGGGTGACACCCGTTGGGACCACCGTGCTCAGCCCTGCCACCAGCACAACGAGCCCTGGGAACGGGGCGCAGCGCAGAGCTTCACCCAGTGGAGCTGGTGTGCCAGCAGCGTGGGGCAGTGCCATGTCACCCCCAATCCCCTTTCCCAGGGGAAAGTTGCTTCCTCTTCTCCTTCCACCCATCCCTGTGCACCGATCCCTTTGCTCGGAGCAAAGTTGAAAGGAGCGCGCCCAGCCCGGCGCTGCCCACCCCCAACCCCCCATCCCCGGGAGCTGGGAAGGGGTGACAGGATCAGCCGGCATCGCACCGGCATCTCTTGTTAAAACCTTTCCCGGGAGCTGTGAGCGGTCGCTGCGCCTTTAATTCCCCCTCCCGGCTTCTCTCGTACATCCTGCCCGCCGAAACCCCACCTTCCGCGGGGCCGTACCGAGCCGAGCCGAGCCGGGCTGGGCTGGGCTGAAGCGAACAGGGCGGTGGCGGCGGCAGCTTCCGTAAGTCCATCCCCCCCCCCTCCATCTTCCCCATCCTCACCCTTCTCCGACCCCCCAGCACAGGGGGAAACACCGCGGGGGGGACCCCGCCGACGGGCGGGCAGGGCTCCTCCGCCGCGGGGGCGAACGCCCCCGCGGCGGAGGAGCCCTGCCCGCCCGTCGGCGGGGTCCCCCCCCCCCCGGCTGCTTCCCCCAGGCTCTGAGGTTCTCCAGGCTTGCCTATTTCCCCGCATCCCCTTATTATCCGTGGGGATTTTTGCATTAGATAACGCAGCCGCAGAGACCCGGGGGCTTCCCGAATCAGGGCGGCGAGTAAACTGGGTACCCGGGATGCGATGCCGACCCCCGAGACGCATCTTCGTCGAGGGGGATGGGGCGGGGAACATAAAAGGGAAGGGTGCGGGAAACGAGGATGTTTTTTGGCAGCCGGAGGGTTGGGAATGGCCTGAGAGCTGCTTTGCGCAGTGTGGGACCCTATGGGCCGCTGTGGCTCCGTGCTCCGAGCTGAGTATGCGGCAGGATGCGATGTCTGGGCTCGGCCTGGCTGGTTTTGAGGAAGGGAGCTCCCCCCTCCTTCCATCTCCAAGAGCAGCTGGCGAACTAGAGGTCTGCAGGGATTTTTGGCAGGACTTCAGCAATGATGCACTCCAGTGGTTTTTAAGTATGTGCTAAGGTGCAGGAGGTATCAGGGACCCTGCAGGGACCAGCATATCTTTCTGCTCCCACCTGGGAGGGATCAGAGGTGTCTCTGATATTGGAAAGCATCGTATTGTGGTTGGACGTTGGCTGGTGTGAAAAACTGCCCTGGGGGCTTGGCTTGTTTCTGCACGCCCTTTCCTCTCCCATGGAGGACCTGCAGTGCCCACCAACATCAGCCTGGGGGAGGGTGTCAGCAGCCGACCCCATTGCTTAAGGCCCTGCTTGGTTCCTGTCCCGTCCTGGGGTCTGAAATGCTTTTCCTTGCTCTGCGCCTGCGTGACCTCTGTCTGCCACCAAGCACAACCTTCCCGAGTATTTTGAGCCACAGAGCTAAGAATAACTCACACGGTGCTCATGTCTCTGCAGCACACAGCTCCCGTGTCCGCAGCCATGTCCAGTGCCGGTAGGCAGGGTGGGAGAGGGTGCAGGGAGCCTGGCAGGGGCTGTGGGCAAGGGGAGCTCCCCAGCTCTTGGGCAGGCTGTGGTGTGAGTGCTGGGGAGGTGGGAGCTGGAGGCTATGCGGCCGGCTGCATTTGGGATTCCTGCTCCTGCAGCCCCCAAAGGCTCTGGGCAGCGTCTCAGACCGGAGGAGCCATCCCGCTGGCTCTGCAGGCAGCGAGTGTCTCGCTGCTGGGAGAGGCTGCCAAGGTGCTGGCTGCAAAGCTGGAGTCAGAGGGAGGGGGTGGTGGAGAAGGGCTAAGCTCCACGGATTTGGGGCCATCATAGAGGAATGAAGAACTTGCACTGCGTTGGAGAAGGGCAGTGGATTTAGAGCATCCCCAGTGCAGGAAGGGTGATGGGGAGGAGCGGATTTTCCTCCTGAAAAGCTTCTGGTTAGAGCAGCCCCTTGGGTTAGCAGACAGGTTTGTGCCCTGTGCACGTGCCAAGAGCTTGCAGCCCCCTTTTCGCTGTTGCCTGCCTTCCCCTAGCTATTGCAGCACTTTGGGACAAGGAGAGCTGCCTCTCCGGAGCCAGGCTGTGCCCAGCTCCCCTAGGACGGGGTGCTGGGGAGGCAGCAGCCAGCCACTGGCATCCCAAACCACTGCTCTCAGTGGGGTCACTGGCTCCTGGGTCGTTTTCCCGAGAACCGCTCCACTGCCTCACACGGAGAAACCTCCGGAGTACTCAGCACCAGCCCCCTCTGAGCGGGAGCCGAGACGGCTGGGGAGTGGGGCAGGGTAAGCCGCGACTGCCGGTGGGCCCACGGTGGTGGCACCCGCCCCACGTCCCTGCTGCAGGCGACCCTGCTTGCCTGGGGCGGGTTGGACCAAATGGCGAGGTATCGGTGCGGTGCGGTGCGGGGGGGTCTCCTGGTGCCGGGGTTCCCCCGCTTGCACCCAGCATCTCTTCCCGGGGGCCTCCCAGCCGGCTGCTGCGCTGCGGCCGCCGGCGAGGCTTGAGTCATCCCGGGCCGGGTGAGTGTCCGTGTGCGCCGGGAAGGGCCGTCCCGCCTCTTCCTTCTCTCACCGGCCCCATAGATAGAGCTGTCTCTGCCTGGCCGGGCTCCTCCCTTCCCTGCCCTATTGACTCAGTGCTCAGGCAGCCGGGGCGGAGGGAGAGGGAGAAGGAAAAGCTGCGGGGCGGGAGCTGGCGCCGGGACGAGGGAAGGTCCGGGAAAGCTGGGCCGGAAGGAGAAGCTGCCGGGGGCGGAAAGCGCCTGAAATTCCTCTGGGCTCGGCCTTTCTGCACAGCTGGGATGGGATGGGATGGGATGGGATGGGATGGGATGGGATGGGAGAGCCGTGGCGGGCTGCCTCCTCCCAGCCGGCCCTCGAAGCTGCTCTGCTCCTTCAGTGTCCCCTCAAAGACAGCAGGGCTGTGATGGCTGGGCTGGAGGCCGTGGGTCGGAAGGGGGCTCTGCTGGGGATGGGATGTGGGGAGGCCCTCCTGGCGCCTGGGCCCAGCCTGGGGATGCTCTGTGTGCCAGCTCTGCTCGCCATGCTGGGGCAATGCTGACAGAGAAGGTCCCTGCTGTGGGGGTGGTGGGGAACTGGGGATCCGGGCTCCGAGCCTGGCACTGTGTGAAATGGCTGATGTCCCCAGGGGGGGTGTACACAGGTACCGGGCTCTGCCTCAGCCTGGCCGTACCTGTTTCTTTGCAGGGAACGGAGCTGAAGGTAGCGGTGCCGGTGCCCAGCCATGATGCCCTTTGGTGGGATGGCTGCCCGTCTGCAGAGAGACCGCCTGAGAGCCGAGGGGGTTGGCCAACACAACAACGCCGTCAAGTACCTCAACCAAGACTATGAGGCCCTCAAACAGCAGTGCATTGAGAGCGGCACCCTCTTTAGGGACCCCCAGTTCCCAGCCGGCCCTTCTGCCCTTGGATTCAAGGAGCTGGGGCCACACTCCAGCAAGACGCGGGGGGTGGAGTGGAAGCGTCCGTCGGTAAGTGCTGTGCTTGCTTCTCCTCGGGCTGGACTGGCATCCCTGCCCTGCAATGTCTGCACTGACGTGGTTTGCCAAGCTGCAACCTGGCCCCAGCTTGCTCCTCTCGGTGATCAAAGTCCCTCAAGTGCTCCATAGCCTCCTTTCCCAAGGGCCTAGAGCAATACCCCGTGAGTGTCTGCTCAGAAAAGCATCATGTCTATCAGGCTGAGCTTCCTCTGGGCAGCAGACCATGGGCTTTAAAATGGGCAGACTATGTCATTGCTTCTAGGTGTTCTGGCACGGATGTCTCACCCTTGGTGACTGGGGCTGTTGAGGGTACAAATATCCCCTGGTGCCATGAGTGCAAGGGGAATGCCATTAGTCTGTCTAGCCATGTCCTCCCATGGCTACAGCAGAAGATCTTGTCTTGACGACCTTGATGGTTGCAACCTCCATGATGACCTTGGGGTTGCGGTCAAGCAGATTTCCCTGGCAGAGGGCAGGCGGGGAGCATCTCTGGGGGACTGTATAACCTTCCTCCCGAGTCAGAGCTGCAGTGGGTGCCAGTCCCCTCAAAGCCCAGGCCCTGCTGAGACCCAGTACTGGCATCTGATTCTCTCCTTCTCCTGCAGGAATTAGTGGATGACCCTCAGTTCATTGTTGGTGGTGCAACCCGGACGGACATCTGCCAGGGGGCTCTGGGTGAGTGCTGGAGCTCTGTCCCCAGACCTGTCTGTGTCTGGAGAACAGTGGCTGGGGAGGGCTGGCATGGTTGGAGAAGATGTGTTTGTGTAAGGTTGAGGGTGGACCAGTTTCACAGCACCTTTCCCCAGGCCCGTGTAGCGCATTTTCATGCCAGCCTCCGCACGACCACCTCTGTACCAAAGGCTTCCTTCCCATCTAGTGCGGTGGAAACTGGAAGGCGGGGGACACCCTCTGCTTCCTGGTGGCTCCAGATTAAGGCTTCACAAAAATGGGTTGATGCATGCAGAGCTTGACCATGCTAAGATCAGGGGAGATGCTGGGTGGATCCATACCTGACACATGCTCACAGGAGCTGCTCCAAAGAGCTCCCTGCTTTGGTAAATGGTGAGGGGTAGCAGCTGGATGACAAGAACAAGCTGAGGTGAGGATGTGCTGGTCATGACAAAGGGCTTGCAAAGCAACTCAGTGTGGCAGAGTACAAGTGGTGATTTGTCATTTCTCCAGGGGTGTCTCCTGGGGCTGAGGCACTGAGACAAGGAGAGCAGTGTTAATGGGCTGGACAGGCTGGCAGGGCTGGCAAGTGGGATTTTGTGGTCATCAGAACCAGATCTGGGTACCACCAAGAGTGTCGTCCTGATCTGGATCAAGTTGGGCACTTGATCGGGAGTATCGTGTACCTTAGCACTCGTAGCACGCTGGTTTCAGGGCTGACCACATTTAATGTATCCAATAATTAGAGCAAACTTGAGGTGTTAACCGGAGCAGGTAACAGCCCAGAGCGCTGCGGTGGTGTTCAATTGGTCGTTAAAAAGTCTGGAATGCCATTTTGTCAAACCACAGCCCGGTACAGGTTATCCAGCCTCAAGGCGAAGGTGTGACGGGCTTCAAAGGCAAAAGAGAGAAGGGAAACAAGGCAAAGAATTTAAAGCATAGTGCTGGCCTGGAGCAGCACTTGTGGTTAAGAGCACTTGGAAGGAAAAGTGCGGTGATGTTGCTCACAGTTTGAGAAGCCAGGGCAGCAGCATTAAACCTCTCGCTCGATGAAATGTTTTTTTTAAATGCAAAGTGTAATTCCGCTGCAGAACTCACTGTCTGCGATATGGAGGCCAGTCATACAAATGAGTCCCAGGATTGTCTAGATAAACGGCTGCAGGAGGGGGCTGTTGGTGCTGCGTGGTCTGTATGTGGTGGTCTGGATACAGGCTCCAGGTCAGGGAGGACCGTTCCCTGTTGCCTTGAGCTAATTCTTCTCCCCGAGGCAGCCTGTCTCCCTGAGCTCCGTTTGTCTGCTGGACCGTCTCTGGTTTCTCCATGTGCTTTTTGAGCCGGGGAGCCCCAAACATTTGCATGGAGAGCACGCTGTGGGCTCCTACACATCCACAGCCTGCCCCCCCAGCAAGGGAGGTGGTGGGTGCTCACACTGACCTCCTCCCCTTCCCCAGGTGACTGCTGGCTGCTGGCTGCCATCGGCTCCCTCACGCTCAACGAGGAGCTCCTGCACCGTGTGGTGCCCCACGGGCAGAGCTTCCAGGAGGACTATGCTGGCATCTTCCACTTCCAGGTGGGCTGCGAGCTCCTGGCCCTCCACGGCTGGTGGAATGGGGGCAGGAGGGAGGATGGTGGGTTGAGGGCATCCCTCTGGGGTAGTGATGAGGAAGTCGTGTGATGCTCTGAGCTCACCCCGCTCTCTCCTGACCTCCCAGATTTGGCAGTTCGGTGAGTGGGTGGACGTGGTGGTGGACGACCAGCTGCCCACCAAGGACGGAGAGCTCCTGTTTGTGCACTCGGCAGAGTGCACCGAGTTCTGGAGTGCTCTGCTGGAGAAGGCCTATGCCAAGTGGGTACCCCCATAGCGGGCACATGGGTGGGTGGGGGAGAGGGCACCTCACTGTGCAGGGCGGAGGGGAGGGGGTCTCTTCTATCCCTGGCCCTGCTTTTGTTGGGTGCCTGGGGAGCATCAGTGTGCGATGTCCTTGTCACCTCACGTGCCCCTCTTGCCGGCCGGTGCTCAGGCTGAACGGCTGCTACGAGGCACTCTCGGGGGGCAGCACCACCGAGGGCTTTGAGGACTTCACCGGCGGCGTGGCAGAGATGTATGACCTCAAGCGGCCGCCACGCAACATAGGCCACATCATCCGCAAGGCGCTGGAGAGGGGGTCCCTGCTGGGCTGCTCCATCGACGTAAGTGGTGTGCCGGGATGGGCCAGGGGATCTGCCCCAGCCATGGCCAAAGTGAGGCCTTGCAGTCACAGACTGTGTCAGCAGTCCCCTGGGCTGGGACACCGGGCGCGAGGTTACTTATTTCCCCTCTTAGCAGAGCACCCTTTCAAGAGCCAGCGTGGTAGTCCCGGGGCAGTGAGTGGAGCTGCAGCCCAGCTGCTGGGAACAGGGTGCTTTGGATGGAGTGGGAATGTCCTTCTCAAGCATGGGCTGTTGAACAAGGGTCTGCCTGTAGCTCGGCCCTTGTCTTATGTCAGCGTACGAGAATTGCCTGGAGCAGGGTTTTCCATCCATTCCCTCTCATGAAATCCTTTTCTTGCTTTCTGAAGTTTGGGCGGTTCCCTGATGGATCTTCAGGGTCTTCTGGCTGGGAAACTGTCTTTATGTTGTCCTCAGCCAGCAGTGTTTGAGCAGAGGGTTCTGGTACCTGCTGCCTCTCTTTGCTGGAGCAGTGTAAAGCACAGGGAATTCTCCACACGCTGGAGGGAAGGGGTAGGAATAGGACTACATGAATTTACTGTTGTTCACTTGAGCTTTGCACATTCTCCTCAGATCACAAGTGCCTTTGATATGGAAGCAGTGACCTTCAAGAAGCTGGTGAAGGGCCATGCCTATTCTGTCACAGCCTTCAGAGACGTGAGTTGGTTATGTGAGACTTTAATAGCAATAAAATAGCCTGGCCAGTGGCATGGGCTCAATCTCCTGTGTCCACTGGCCGGCAGGTGAACTACCGAGGTCAGCAGGAACAGCTCATCCGCATCAGGAACCCCTGGGGTCAGGTGGAGTGGACCGGAGCCTGGAGCGATGGGTGAGTTGGTCAGATGGGACACACAGAGCAGTCGAGTGCGTGGCACTGCCAAGGGGAAGATCACAGCGTGCAGTGGCCTTCGCATCGGTGAGGAGGGCAGTTGAGGGCCAGCTCTGAAGTGCTCTCAATTCACCTTGAGTAGTCTCCTCATCTAATTGTCTCTCTCCTGCTACTCCAGCTCTTCCGAGTGGGACAACATTGACCCTGATGACAGGGAAGAGTTGCAGCTGAAGATGGAGGATGGAGAGTTCTGGTGAGTGCCAGAGCAAAGTCCTGCACTTCTTCAGCAGCCAGCCTGGGAAGGAGCAGAGGAGCTGGGGAGAGGTCCTGTGGTCCTACTTCGCCTGAAACACATGACCTACCTTTATGAGCTGGGTTTCTGGCACCAGAGAGCCCGCCAGTGTTTTCTCAGCTGATCTAGTTAATAATTTTCTTCCCTTCAAGGAAATACAGTCCAACTAAATGCAAAATAAATACCTAGGAAGGTTAAACATCCCTAATTCCCCAAACCCAGCAGAAGGCTTTAAATGAGCTATAACTGCTCAGGGCAAAAGATCTTGCTGTCACTTAATTCTCCCAAAATGCTGGCTGGGTCTGGAGCTGCTTGTGCCCTCCTGCTTCCCCCCAGCTGTGCACTGGCCTCAGCCTCTGCCTGCCTCCCACAGGATGTCTTTCCGGGACTTCATGAGGGAGTTCTCCAGGCTGGAGATCTGCAACCTGACCCCCGATGCCCTCACCAAGGACGAGCTCAGCAGGTGGCACACGCAGGTGTTCGAGGGCACGTGGCGCCGAGGGAGCACTGCTGGGGGCTGCAGGAATCACCCAGGTACCATCTCCCACCCTTGCATCTCCACTCTTGGCAGCACGATTGAGCCGGGTGTCTCATCTACGTGTCCGCTTCCTCCCAGCCACATTCTGGATCAACCCCCAGTTTAAGATCAAGCTGCTGGAAGAGGATGATGACCCCGGGGATGATGAGGTGGCCTGCAGCTTCCTGGTGGCTCTGATGCAGAAGCACCGGCGACGGGAGCGGCGGGTGGGGGGTGACATGCACACCATCGGCTTTGCTGTCTATGAGGTAACCCCTGACCGCCCCGATGCTGCTTCCTGGGGACCGGCTCAGCCCTGCCAGTCCTGCTTGGACCTGGCACCCAAGTCCTCAAGGAAACCTTTCCCACCTGTTTTGGCTGATCCGTGGATTAATGTCCCCTGTCCCGTGCTTCCTGCCCTGTAAGGGATGGGGCCAGGTACTGGGATTCTGATTTTTTTTTTTTTTCCTTTTCTCTCCTCCCTGCAGGTTCCTGAGGAGGTACGTCCTGAGCCGCCAGAGCCTACCCGCTCTTGGAGGGGAGCGCAAGCGTGGGCAGGAATGGGTGCACATGCGTGTTGTGGAAGCTCCCACCATGATGGCAATGGCTAATGGGTGCTGGCCACCTTGATGCGGGAGGGATGGCTCCTGCTGGATGGACAGGACAGGAATGTCCTGCCCAACAGGGCTGGCTTTGGTTCCGCCTCTCTCTGTGGGTCCCCCCTGTTGCGGGGCTGTGGTCCACAAGTACGTTCATTCCCCCAGGCCCAGGGCAGCCAGAATGTGCACTTGAAGAAGGACTTCTTCCTGCGAAACCAGTCGCGGGCACGGTCCGAGACCTTCATCAACCTGCGGGAGGTGAGCAACCAGATCCGGTTGCCCCCTGGCGAGTACATCGTTGTGCCCTCCACCTTCGAGCCACACAAGGAGGCCGACTTCATCCTGCGGGTCTTCACTGAGAAGCAGTCGGACACAGCGTGAGTCCCTGCCTGGCTGTGTCTGCGAGTGGTGGGACATCTTCCCACCGCAGGCAGCCTGCTGACTGGGGACCGGGCTCATCACTTTGGTTTCCTGTTTTCTCCCCCAGGGAGCTGGACGAGGAGATCTCGGCAGATCTGGCAGATGAGGTAGGAGCTGCTGCTTTCGTTCGATTGCTACTGAGGCTCTGGGGCTTTGGAGGAGGAGCTGCAGGCAGGAGGTGGCTGCCTGGGTTTGGGATGTCACTGTGGCTGGAGAGGGGCTTGCAGGGTTGAGGTGATGGGGATGTGGAAAGTAACAAAGATGAGAGGAACAAAGAAGAGCTTCCCTTCCAGTTTGGGTTTGCTGAGCCTGGGAGGCAGGGCAGAGCCTGGGTTTGACCACTAACCTCTTCTTTCTGGCCTGTGTCACCCTAGGAGGAAATAACTGAGGATGACATAGAGGATGGCTTCAAGAACATGTTCCAGCAGCTGGCAGGGGAGGTGGGTACAGCTGTGCTGAGTTCTGGGGCCTCTGCCCTCGGGAGGGGATGGAGCACAACCCCCTGGCCATGAGAGCTCCAGCCCACCCCAGGCTTGCTCAGTCCAACCCTGCAGACAAGTCCATCCCTGCCATGGCTCAGCCCAGCTGCCCTTAGGGGTGGTGTGATGGGAGCAGATTTGGGGAAGGTGCATTCAGCTGTGTCCCAAACTCTTCTGGGCATGCAGGAAATGCAATGGCACCCTGATGTTTTGTGATTAAGGCAGAGATGTTTAGGCAGGAGTCAGGGAATGGCCACAAGTGGGGTGGAGAGCAGGCAAGGGGTGGCTGCTAACTCTGCTCCTGCTGCAGGACATGGAAATCAGCGTCTTTGAGCTCCGGACTATTCTGAACAGAGTCATCGCTAGACGTAAGTGCTGCCCTTCCCACCCTTTGCTGCCCATGGTCCAGGCCTGCTTAGCAGGTTGGGTCTTGATGCATGTGCTCAACCCTCTCCTTCCTCCTCAGACAAAGATCTGAAGACGGATGGGTTCAGCCTGGACTCGTGCCGCAACATGGTCAACCTGATGGATGTATCCTCTTGGTGCCGCAGGCAGGGGGCCAGCTTCCCTGGTCCTCAGCCTGCCGGCAGCAAGGCTTCTCCGTGGGAGCTGGGTCTTGACTCTTGGCCATGCCAAGACTGTTCAGCCAGGAGAGGGAAGGAAGGAAGGGATCCTTCTGGCTTCAGGGCCACCTGCCCTATACCCCTGGGCTTTAGCAGCAGGTGTTTTGGAAAGGGTCATCAGTTCCCCTGCCTGGTTTGGGCCCTGGCTGCTCTGCCAAAAGCCTAGCCCAGCCCCACTCGCGCCTTCAACCTTCCCCTTCATGAGGAAGGGCCCTGTGCTTCCCTTCCCCGCAGGCTCCCCAGTCTGACGTGCTGTGATGCCACCCAGCTTTCGAGGCACTCCTGGAAGGGAACGAGGGCTGTTGGGCTTCTTTTCCCCCCAAACCATCCTGTGCAGCAGTTGAGGATGAGAGGTGTAAAGCAACAGGAGCCACAGCCTGTGCTCCTGCTTGCACAAGGACATGCAGCTGAGGGGTCAGGCGAGAGTAGAGGAGCACCTCCGAGCCCTTCTCCAGCCTGGCCCTCCAGCATTCCCTTTTGCTGCAGGCCAGCCCAGTTTCGCTCCGAGGACACCACAGTGATGTGTTTCCTACAGCAGCAGCACAGCTGCTCCCGGGGAGTGGCACGGCAGCTAGTTCAAGCATTGCACTTTCCGCGTTGGGTTGCAGGCTCTGATCTTGCTGATGCCGCAGGACAGAGAGGGGAAGTTGCGGGTAAAATTGGGCAGGCCAAGTGTGGGCAGGCTTTTTTCACCTCGGGTGGCTGAGATCTGATGGCTTTGCCTTTACACCACCCCCTTTGCTGGCTGCTTTCTCCTTGACCCTCTACTCCCCAGAAAGATGGCAGTGCCCGCCTCGGGCTGGTGGAATTCCAGATCCTGTGGAACAAGATCCGGAGCTGGCTGGTGAGGAGGAGCTGGGGGCATGGCACACTGCACAGGAGTAGCACCCCTCCTGGGGCAGCGGGGCAAGGGGACAACCAGGCTGGAGGCCACAGGAGAGCCAGTCCTTCACATCATCTGTGATGTTTTTGCAGACGATCTTCCGCCAGCACGACCTGGATAAGTCAGGCACCATGAGCTCCTATGAGATGCGCATGGCTCTAGAGTCAGCCGGTAGGTCTGGAGAAGGATGGGGCTGGGCTGGGGGCTGGGGAGGGGGCTCCTGCTGTTGGACCCCTGTCCCAAGTAGATGAAAAAGAGTGAAACCAGCCTATATTGCATGCTTGGAGACAAACTGTTGTGGTAGTGAGATGTGGCCCATGTCTGCTCTGGGCTCTCTCCACCCCATCTGTGACAAGTGCTGGAGCCTTGGAGTTAGGGATCCACACAAGGTGGTCCTGACTCTGTCCTCCTCCGACCTTTAGGGTCCCATCCTGGTAAAGCAGAGGCCTGGGGTGGATCAGTGAGCTAAGTAGTCATATGGCTCCAGGGAGATCATCCCCTCTTCCTGCTGAGGCTGGACACGGTGCCCTTCCTTGGGTGGGTTCATGGCCCCTTTGGGTGGGGGCATGGACTTTCAGAGTTACACCCTCCCCTTCTGCCTCCCTGGGGTGCTGACTGCTCTCTGCCTTGCAGGTTTCAAGCTGAACAACAAGCTGCATCAGGTGGTGGTGGCCCGCTATGCAGACGCTGACATGGGTGTGGACTTTGACAACTTTGTCTGCTGCCTTGTGAAGCTGGAGGCCATGTTCAGTGAGTGGTGGCTCTGGGACAGGGAGGGCAGGGACAGAGGGACGCATTGCTCACCTTGCTCTTGTGCGCCTGCAGGGTTCTTCCACGGCATGGACCCCGAAGGCACTGGCACTGCTGTCATGAACCTTACCGAGGTGAGTGCTCAGCCCAGTGGGTAGTAGGGTGGGAGGCAAGGGGACAAGGCATTAGGGTGAATGAGGTCCCTGGGGTGGGTGGTAGAAAGCCCTCCATCCCCTCGGGTAGGGAAGGAACCCATAAAAGATCAAGATGAGAAAACAGGATTGTTGCGGGCTCCATGTTTCTTGAAGGGCTGTCAAAGTTGACACATGAGGGCATACCTCAGCCCCTTCTCCCTCTCCTTCCCAGTGGCTGCTGCTGACGATGTGTGGCTAGGAGCCACGACAGATCTGCTGTGGCTGGGACACCTCGGCAGGCCAGGCCCCCTCCAAGTGCCTCCCCTTGGATCCGTGGACACAGGATACTCTTCCCCCCTTGCTCCATCCCACGCTGAGCCACCAGCCCTGCCTCCCAGCGAGCCTCACGCCACCCTCTCTGGTGGACCAGGGGTCAAGGCAGGCAGGGGATGCCCTTCTCCTCTTCTGGGCTGGGCTTCTTTCCACTCTCCCCGTCCGCTCTCCCCACCCTAGAACAAGAGGAGGGCAGCATGGGGTACCTGTGCATCCCTGCACCAAGCTTGGCGGGAGTGAAGGAGCAGGCTGGGGGCTGGCTGCAGAGCCATGAGAGGCAGGAGCTGCAGGGGGAAAAGAGGGGGGACTCGTATCGCTTGCTCTAGTGCCGTCCCATCCCTGCTGGCACACGTTGCCTGTCTCTGTGCACACCCGGGAACATCAGCAGGTACTGCCTTGCCCAGGCAGAGGCAGAGGGTTCCCAGGAAGCCGAAGTGGCCTTCTGGGAGGAGGAAGGGCCATACTTTTCTTCTTGAAGCCCTTGCACTGCACTCATCACCACTAAGCATGACCAAAGCATGGAGCCCACTGCCTCTTTCTGCGTGGCCTTCAACACATCTCTGCCACCTCCGTGCCCCTGCCTTTGCCGCACCGCTGGGTCAAGCCCTGCAACTTAAGCACTGAATGTCTGGGGGCTCCCCTGCCACGTGAACATGTGCCACCCTGTAGTGCAGCAGAAGCTTCTCTCCTCCTCATAGGCACAGCAATGCCACCACCGTCAGAGGGGCTTGGCCTCCCCTCCCACCCCTGGGAGCTCCTGGGGCATCCGCTGCCCCTCCTTATGGCCTACAGCAGGGCTGGGGAGGGGGGGGCAGCACCCAAGAGGTGATGCCTTTCTCCAGACAGGAGGAAGTGGTGGTTTGTGGACTGTTCTGCAGACAGTTGAGGGGGTGGGGGGGATGTTCCCCGTTCTCTCACCCTCCCACACTGTTACACTCCCCTCTTCCATTGGGTTCCTTCACCCAGTTGTGGATGGGCTCCAGTGCCAACATATTTGCACTTCTCTGTGCTCCTCCGCTCCCCTCACCTTCTTCTGGGGTATTGGGGTGGCTCCAGCTTGGCGGCGGGTGACTGACCATCCTTTGCCCTGTAGAAGCAGGCAGTTAGCTTCCCCCAGACCCCTGTCCTCGCTGGAGGAGGCGCCTGCAGCAATAACCACTGCTGCCCGCCCGGCAGCTCTGCTTCCTCGCCCTGCTCACTGCGCACTCCGGGAATAAACCAAGATCTGTTGGACGTGTGGCCCAGGCAGTGACTTGGGGGGTCGCGTCCTCCTCCTGTTCACTGTGGCCGGGGCTGGGGGGAATGAGATGCGGAGCCAAGCCCAAGGCGTGCTGCTTGTCCAGCCCGGGCCATGGATGGAGGGGCACCACCAGGTACAGGTCTTGCCATGGGGAACGGGGTGGTCCCTATTCCCAAGGATTTTATAAAAACTCACATCTTCCTTTGCAGGGGGTGTTCAACACCAACACACAGGGGCAGCACCGTTTAAGAGAGGTGTAAGGGAGCGCTGCTCTTCAAAGTGACAGCAAGCAGCGTGGTGTTAGCAGGGCTGTTTGGTTATCCCAGGGATTTTTCAAGTGGAGGAAAATCCGGTGCTTGCTTCCTGGTGTTGGTGGGAGGAGGAGTGTGTTAGTGCCGGGCTGGGATGGGGAGCCAGGGCAGCTTCACCCCGGCCTGTGCCCCAGGGATGTGGGTGCAGCCATGCGAGGGGAGCCCAGGGTCTGGCCATGGTGTCCCGCAGACCTCTCCAGGGCACTGCCGGGTGCCTCTGCCATGCAAGCAGCTGGAGCAGTTCCAACTTGCTGTCCCCCTGCCTTACCAGCAGCCTGGCTGTGGTGGAAAGCAGCCGGTGAGGCTGGGTCTGTCCCAGCCGACTTTGCGCTGGGGTGGACTAATGCTGGTCGTGGTTTGCTGCCCTGGACGGGCCCTTGATGAGGTCTCCTTTGCCGGTGGCAGAGCTGGGGTCTGCTCTTAAAGAAAGGTGTCTTGGGGAGGGGATAGGACGGAGTTAACTGTGGAGCAGCTGGGAGTGGAGGGCAGCCTGGACCTCTGGACCCTGGAAAGGGACCACACGAGGTATGTGACCCTGAGCAGGGGCTGTGGGAGGCTGGTGTTTTCCCCTGCTTCCTTTGAGGCCATGCAGCTTGCCTTTGGTGAAAACAGCAGTGGAGGACCGGGTGGTGGGGCTTTTCCCTGTACGGCTCAGAGCAGGACTTGCTGTCAGCGTGTGCGTCCTGCCCCTTGCTGACACCCCAGAAGGACGTCGCAGCCCAGATGGCCCCAGGGGCGCTCAGCGTTTGGAATAGGAATGCCTTTCCACACCTTATCCCCCCAGCACCTCAGTATCCCTCATGTGGGTGCCCTTTGTGCCAACCCAGCTCATTGGGGCCAGTCTCCCCACAGCAGGGCATCACCCAGCTCTGGGGCAAGCCAGCCTGGCTCAGAGCATGGAGAGGAGCTGAGGTGCCATGACAGGAGGGAGCACGCCCCCAGCTGCCTCCCCAGGCTGCCCTCTCCTCCCGAGGCTCTACAGGGCTGGATGGAGATGGGCTACTTGCACTTGGCTCTTGGCTACCTGTGAGCTGAGCTTCCCCCCATGGGGTGGGGGTACCTTGGGGCTTGCCAGCCCGGGGTCCCTGCTCCTCCGTGCAACCCAGAAGGCCCTGGGAAACAAGGGCTCAGGTGGGGAGGGGATAGAGGGGCAAGCATGCAGAGCTGTCATCACTGTCCCAGCTGCAGGACCTCATCACACACACACAGGCCCAATTGTAGGGCACGGTGATGCCCTGGCTTTGGGATGACAGGTGCCCCCGGCACAGCCTTATAGAAGCCCCTTCCCTCCCTCCCTCCGGGTGCCAGCTGGCAGATCCCTTCCTTCGCTGGCCCCAGCAGCTGGCAGGCCAGTATCGGCCGGGGGCCAGCAGGTGGGGGGTCCCCAGCTGCCAGCTAAATGCCACAAAGAGTAGCCTGGCTCGTTCCCCTCATTGCAAAGGGGACAAGGAGGAGGCCCAGCAGGGTCCTTAAATGCTGGTGTGAGGTGAGGAGCAAGAGGGGACAGATGTGGCCGACACTGCTCGTAGCTTTGGGTTTGTCTTGCGATGGGCACCAGCCAGCCCGCTCCCCCCTTTCCCACACCGATCCCACGGGTTTGCATTGGGTGGGAGTGCACAAAGTGGGCAGGCAGCACCCATCTGTATGCATGGGACCACAGGATTACGGCTTTAAGATGTAGAGAGATATCAAGTCACAGGAGCTGCACCGGGGGAGGATTAGATTGGACATTAGGAAAAATTTCTTCACAGAAAGGGTTACCAAGCACTGGAACAGGCTGCCCAGGGAAGTGGTGGAGTCACCACTCCTGGAGATATTTAAAAGAGGTGTAGGCGTGGCGCTGAGGGACATGGTTCAGTGGTGGACTTGTCAGTGTTAGGTTTACAGTGGGACTCCACGATCTTAAAGGTCTTTTCCAACCTAAATGATTCTATGGGTGCACAGCACCACTGCTCCTGCTCCCCAGCATCTCCTCCCACACCCTGGGCCCTGTGTCCCTGTCTCCCGCAGCCCACAGCCGCCTGCCCATCCTGGGGGTCTCCCCTCTCCCACCAGCTGCTCATGTCCATCCTCCAGGCATGGGACGGGGGGGCAGGACTGCAGCCCGTTCCCACCTGGCCCCACCAGCTGCCCTGGCAGCCGGGCTCCGGCCTCGTCTCCCCCTCTGCTGTGCTTAACTCTGCTCCGGGCCCGTGGCCGCAGGAATGTCAGTCCCGTGGGCACAACGGGCCTTTGTGCGAGCAGAGACGGCGGGCGGGGGGCCATGGCCCAGCCCAGCATCCCCAGCCAGGGCTGGGGAACGCCGCAGCCAAGGACATGTGCGTGGGCAGCAGCTGCCACCAGCATGGCCTCACAGCTCGGTGGTGTTCCCCCCCTCCCCATCCTCCTCACCCCTCCGGCACTAGCAGCCAGGCAGCGGGAGCATCCTGCAGCCACCGCCATCCCGGGGAGCAGCGCCAACACCAGCGCAGAGCTGGCACTTCCCTCATGCCAAGGGATGCCACGGGCTCGGCCACCCCACGAGGGGAGCAGGAGGGCTGGGGGCATGGGGAGGGGGCCAGTAGCACCGGGCAGCAGCTGCTGGATTCGGCCTTTCTCAACAGCTGCCGTCTCAGCGCCAGCAACAGGGAATGTGCACGGGCTGGGGCTTTCCAAGGCCTGGCCGTGGTGCGTTAATCCAACTATTTATAGCATTCGCATCCCTCCCCAGCAGGAGTGGCCCGCGTTCCTCCTGCATGGGGCCGGGTGCTTGGGTGCCACTGGTGTCCCCACCACCCACACCCTCTCGGGTCCCTGCCAGAAGGGTGAGGTCTCCTCAAACAAAGGACTCTTGGGCGCCTCTCATCTTCCCCCATTTCTGTTAGCTCCCAGTGCTATGCAAATCTTGCACACCTTGTGAAGAGATGCCCGAGGGCCATGCTCTTTCTCCCAGCATCCCTGCTCCCTGCTAAATCCTCTGGAGCCTTAACCACGCAACAGCCACTTCAAGCATTGGCAGGTGCTGATGGTTGCTCTGTCCCCTGCGCCTGCCTCTTGAGGTGGCACGATGGTCTTGCCCTCCCGCAAAGCAGAGATGATGCTGTCCTTGGAGCAGGCTGGGTGCCGGCAGGTCGTTCATGGGGCAAAGGCCAGGGATCTGGCCCACTTCCAAAGCCCATGATGGCTTTGCCTGTTGGGCAACAGGACACAGGGATGCTCAGGCGGCATCCCCTCCACCGACAGGCAGCAGCGACCAGGCAGGGTCACACCAGGAGAAAGCACAGCCACATCCTGCCCAAAAGCTGGCGTGTCCCACACCCCTGACCCTCCAACCATGCCTCCTCCGAGGTGGCCTCACAGAGGGTCATCCTCTCCCAGAGAAGGAGGAGGAACTGGCTGGCTCCAGCCCTGGGATCTGCCCAGAGGACATGTGGGCTGTGGGATCAGCAGCAAGAAGGAAGGTGTTGGGCTTTGGGCAAGCTGAATCCCCAGGGCTTTGGTTTGGCAGGGAGGAGAAGACAAGATGACATCTCTGCACAGTCCTGCCACCATCCTGAGGAGAAATCCTGCAACTGGGCTGTTTCCAGCCCTCTTTCCCATCACCAGTGCTGCTCCATCCGCAGGGTTCCCAGGAACCCATGCCTGCCTTGTGCCACCCAGGGGCGTCTTCTGCTCCTTGTTGGCTGATGTCCAGCTGCCAACTGACCACCTGAGAGAAATAAGTGCTACGGAGGAGTAAATAGTCCCTGTTTGGGCTCAGAAAGTGGATCCCAGCCCTCCCTGGCAATTAAATAGGGGATACTTTGTTGTACAATCGGTATGATAAAGAAAATGGACCCCTGAAAGGAAGCAGCCTTGATATGTACCTGGCAAAAAAGAAGCTAGCCACTTGGTGAGAGATTTTGAGCCCCTTGGTGAAGAGGGATGGAGGATAGACAAGAAAAAGGGTTGAGAGATAGAACAGTGACTGCAAGAGCACAAATTCATCTGTGGATCAAAAAGGTTACAGCAAGGCTTTACACGAGAGCACAGGACTCCGGTGTCCTAAATCTTGTGTTTGGAAGTAGATACTGGTGGAATTTCATTTTTTTTTTGAGGTTGCATTCTCTCCCCAGCTCTGTGCCTGACTCACCAGAGGAGCAGGGTTAAGTCCCTTCACCTCCCTGGGCTGTGCTTTTTGCCCAACTGCGAAAGGAGGCTAAAGCCCCTGACCTTCCGGACGGGGAAAGCAGCTCGGCAACATCCCTGCATTTTTGGGAGAGACAAAAATCTGCCCCTTGACGAGTCCTGAGAGCTTGGCAAACAAGCCCTGCCTCACTTTCCGCCCAGTGCTGGGATGTTGCAAGCGTCTGGCTTTCACGGCAGGGTAACCCCTCCTGCCCGCCCTCCCTCCCTGGGAGGGTGCAGGTTTCTGCAGAGGCTGCACACTGAAGCCTCTTTGTTCCCAAGGGATTTTCCACCCCCACCTTGTGTATCTCTGCCACTTAACGCTCAGATGCAATGCCCCCAGGAAAGTGCTGCAACACCTCTGCTGTAACACCTCTGCACCTAGCCGGCACCTCCCTTTCCCTTTGGGACCGAAGGACAGGATTCCCCCAGCAGGCATGGAAGGATGGGCGGCTCCCCCAGCTCAGGCACAGCTTCTCCTAGGAATAGGTAAGGCTCCCTGGGGAATAAGATCTCCGTTCCTCCCTGTGTTCCACTGTGGTCACTACCGCTGACCAACGGCACTGCACTTTTCATCCCAGTGGTCCCCAGCCTGCTCAGGGGCAGGATGCTGCAAGGGCCCTCTGCAGAGGGAGGGGATGTTCCCCCTGGGGCCGTACAGCTGGGGAAATCGAGGCACGAAGCGTGGCAGCGACTCACCCGGGCTCAGTCGCAGCACAGCAAACCCAGGAGTCACAAAAGCAGGCAACAAGCACCACACCTGCTGCCTCCCTGATAAAAGGGGAGAAGCACCCTCCCAGGGAAGGGTAAATCCTGACACAGCTGCAGCAAGGCTTTGGCTCCTGCTTCCTTCACCCGGGCTCTTCCCACTCCCTGTTACACCGCTGGCATGCTTGGCAGCACGCAGTGGAGCAGTGTGCCTGTGCCGGAACCCTCTGACCGAGGCAGACCTGGAGCCCGGGAGGCTCCGGGAGGCCAGTCCCAAGGGGCTGACGTCAGCCCCGGTCCTTGTAGCTCCCGGGCCTGGAGCTGAGCCGTTTGGGGAGCTGTTTCTGGTTTCGGCACATGGTGTCTCTGTGCTGAGGCACGGCCAGCCCGTTTTCCTCATCCAGGGCTGGCTCCCTGAGAGGAATCTGTGGGGCTGGGAAAGGTCACCCTGGCTGAACTAATCGCCCTTGGATGGGACTCGCTGGGCAAGGGACAGCTTGCATCAGGCAGGCTGGGAGACGGAGCAGTAGCTTTCAGTCCCTCGTGTCTGCTCATTCTCCTAAATTCTGCTTATGTGGGAGCCAAGAGTAGGGCCTTGGCAGGGCTTTTGAAGGGAACAACAAGGGAAGGAAATGAAGCCAGACAGCCACCAGGAACAAAACAAAGGTTAGGCGCAGGAGGGAAGCGGAAGGGCACAGATGCAAGGCACGGACCTTCCTGCCTGCACCCTCACCCTGGCTAGCTTGTGCTCCCCTGGCCTGCGGGAGCCTGGCTGCTTGCCCCAGGCAGGCTCAGCTTGGGAGCACAGCTGGAAAGCCTGGGACGCTGGTTACCAGCTGCTCTGGAGCCCCGATCACAGCTCTTTCCCACTGGAGTGCCCTGTCTGCTCCTTGGTCTGTGCCCTGGGACATCCCTTGCTTGCTCTCCTTGGCGGTCCGCCTGGTCTGTGGGAGAAGGGTGGCAATTGCTGGCGCTGGCAGAGAATGACAGGCAAGCATATTTTGGAGCCGGCTGCTTGCTTAGGGGCTTCAGCGAAGCCTTGTAGTGAAACAGAACCCCGTCCTGACAGCGTACATTTCTGTGGTGGGCAGATGTTCCTCCCTCGCCCCCCTTCTTCCCCCAGCACTGCCGCCCGGACAAATGGGGTCCTGGGCTGAGGAGCAGTATCGTTTACAGGGAGCATGTGTCTGGCCTGGGAGGAGGGGGGCATTTAAATGGACAGCTGGTGGGGGTTTTTTTGTTGTTGTCCCATGCTCTGGAGCTGTTCCTGCCATTTGGGCTGGTGGCAGGTCCACGTGGGGGGAGCTGAGCAGCACAGGCTCCTCTGGGAGAAAGGGCTGAGCAGGAAGGATCCCAAGGAGGGTAAGAGGGACCAGGGGAAGAGGTGGGGAGGAGAGCGGTCCCCTCCAGCGCTTCTCCCCCAAGCAGCCCCCGCTCCCAGAGAGGTGCAGAACCCCCGAGACCCCCGCTCGGGGCTGCCGCATCCCTCTCGGGTGCGAAGGTTCCTCAGAGCTGCTGGGCACCTCGCGGGGGAGCTGACGGTGCGCCCGCAGGCTCGGGGGGCCAGCATGCCCGCCCCGCCGCTGGCCGCCCCGCTGCTGCGCGCCCTTCTCGCCCGCCTGCTGCCGCTGGCCCGCAAGCGCCTCCTGCCGCCTCTCCGCCGCCTGGGCCGCCGGCTGCGCTCCCGGGAGAGCCGCCAGGCCCTGCTCACCTGCCTGCTCTGCCTCCTCAACCTGCGCAAGAAGGTGGACGACTGAAGCCCGCCGGGGAACGGCAGGGCGCGGAGCCTCACCCCCCGCCTCCCCTCCGCCCGCCGCGGGAGGAGGGACCCGGGCAGGGGAGGGGACGCGCCCCGGCGGGGGCGGAGGGTTCGTCCGTCCCGCCCGTCCGTCCCTCCGTCCGCGCCTTGCCGCTCCGGCCATGGGAGCCGGGCCGCCCCCCGCCCCGCTGCCCCCCGCCGCCGGGCCGCCCCGCTGAGCGCCCCCGCGGCAAGGGCCGGCCCCGCCGCCGCCCGCCCCGGGGAAGGAGCCGGCGCCGCCCGGGCGGTCTCCATCACCGGCGCTGCCGGGCAGCGGGGGACCCGCGCCGCCGTTTCGCCCCACGGTGCCTCGGCTGTCCCCCTGCCCGGCGGCGGCGGGGAGGGCGAGGATGTCGGGCAGCACGGCGAGGAAGGTGCAGCCCTTCACCATCAGCACCAAGCTCTCGCTGCCCAAGTGCGCCGCCGACTTCCCCGGGGACGCCTGCCCCGGCATCGCACTCGCCTCCGCTCTGGACAACCACCGCGGCCTCCGCCGCAGCCTCAACGAGCGCATCTCCCTCTACCTGGCCCAAGCCCGGGCCAGCCCCGCCGCCCCCGAGAGCCAGCCCCGCAGCCCCAGCCCCGGCGAGGATGGGGGGACCGACGACGAGCGGCTGAACCGCAACTCCCTAGCCCGCTCCATTAAGAAGATCACGCTGTCCAACTGGCACGGGGAGGCTGGCCCGGGAGATGCGGGGGGACCCGGGGACCCTGCCCGGACCGGCGGCGAGAGGAACCACAATAACAACAACAGCAGGACAGGGAAAGCTCAGTTCAAGGTAAGCGCTCCCCGTACCCTGTGCCCTGCTCTCCCCGCTTGCGTGTAGTTCCCCCTTCCTGGCTGCCAGGGGCTGGGTAGGTCCCGGGGAGGCTGCACCCCGGCAGGGGATCCCTGCTGCCTTGTCCCCAAGCCCTCCAGGCAGCACTTGCTACAGGGCTCCTGGGGTAGTTTCTTTTCCTCCTGCTTCCCCCCCACCCTGTACTTTTTGGTACCCTCAGGCTGGAGATCTTTGCAGGCGAGCTGGAGACAAGCTTTCCCTAGGGCTAAGATGAATCAGAAAAGCTCTGCCCTAGAGCCCCAGCTGTGGAGGGCTCAGCTCTAGGGATGCCCATGAAGATGGAGTTGTGTGCGGGGGAGCTGGGAACTTGCTCTCATGCATGCCGGAGGGGAAACCGAGGCTGGGAGAAGGGAAGTGACTCATGAAGGGCCACACAGCCAGGCAGAGCCAGGACAAGGCTAGGAGCAGGACCCAGGGCTCCTGGAACCCCACCCTCCAAGTGTGAGTGCTAGCAGGCACAGAGATCCGAATCTGTCAGTGCCGGAGCCCAGGAGACCCCCTGTGTGGCTGCAATGGGGCAGAAGGCAGCTCGGAGACTTAGCCATCGCTGGCAAGAGCAGGCAGGAACTCCTTGGGATTTAACCCTGACCCGCAACAGCTGGTTTCCCGGCGGGATAGCTCTAGGGAGAGCTGCACAGCCCACTGCCAAAATCCTCGTCTTCATTGCCAATAAAGGCCAGGCACGGCCTCGCAAGAGCTGCCGCTTCCTGCGGCATGCAGGCAGCTCCTCGCTGGGCGGCTGGAGTCTGCGCAGCCCAAGGGGCATCGGCATGAGGGCTTCCCTCTTTCATATAAGGTAGGGACACGTGCTCAGCGTGGTGGTGTGGTGCGGGACTCTCGGGAGGCTGCCAGGATCGGCCCCTCCTGCTTGTCCGGTTTGGGGGGGTGGAGCTGGAAGGGGGGGCAGGCTGCAAGATGGAGCTTTGAGAGGGAGAGCCAGGGCGCAGGGAAAGGCGTGTGTTAGGCGGGACGGCAGCCGGCAGAGAGAAGGGAATGCTGTCCCCCATGCAGGGCACATTAGGGCTTTCCCAAGCATTCCCCCACGGCCCTTGTCTCTGCCCTTCTCTCCTGCCCTGTAAGAACGGGGGACTGTTCTGGGATAAGCACAGTGCAGCCCGGGAGAGTCTGGCCCTACTCGTCTTGCTCATGAGAAGTCACTGGCACCTACTCTTATACAGAAATGTAGCAAGCACATGTGCCATGTTAATTTTGCTTTTAATGAGGGAAAGAAGCATTCACAGAGGAGGCAGCTGAGGCCGCTGCACTCATTTCACACCTGGCTTTGCTCATGTCATGAAGGCCAGGGTCCTGCTGGGGAGTGGTTAGCACAGCACCTAACAGATGCCAAGGAAGGCACAGCTCCTCTCCCAGCCTTCGGTTGCTGCAAGAGTTTGTTGTTTTGTTGGAGCAAGGACCCAGCTCCGGCCAGAGGGACCGGGGAGGAGGGGCAGTCCCAGTGGAGCAGCTCTGCGGGAAGGATGAAGTCATCCTTGTGCCGGCAGCCCTGTTTTCCTGCGGCTGACGGATCGTGAGACGGGGACTTTAAATAAAGCTCCCGTGTCACCTGCAGGCATGTCTCCCATGGCTGAGCCCTGGAGGGGGGCGGAATCACGGGCTGCAGCTGGTGTGGGACGCTGCTGCCTAGAAGAGGGGCTTCCTAGAGTCTTATGCCTTGTAAGCACTTCACATTTAGCTCCCTGCCATTCCCTAAACGGGCATCCAAACCTCTCAGCTCTGCAGTTGTGAAGGGGGGTGCCTTCTCCTTCTGGCACCCTCCTTCCTGCCAGACGCGCTGAGCTCTCGCTGTGCCTGCCGGGCCATGACTCAGCCTTGCTCCCTGCCTGCTCTTCCTCCTCGGGATGGGATGCTGTGGCGTGGTGCCGTGGTCTGTCCTCTGCGGCCACCAGCCAGGCTCCGCAGCCCCCTGGAAAGGTCCAGTGGTGCTGGTCTCCCAGGGGTTATAGGGTTGTTGGGCTGCTCATGGGGCCCTGAGTCATTCTGGTGGCAGCAGCTGTAGCGCTGGGGGATGTCATCCATGTTGGGACTCTTCTTCAGTCACATGGAGAAGGTAGGAAGGCACTTTCTGTGCAGGCAGGGAGTTCTGCTTTGCCTGGATTGTCTCCCCTTTGGATGCTGGAGTGGTCCGAGCAGTGCTGGGCTGGATCTGGCTATGGCTGATTCAACAACCCCATTTGCTGCAGCCCCAGAGGAGACCAGGGAGGAGGTGTCAGGGCAGCACGTGTTGCCCACCACCCTGTGCTGCCCTGTGCAGGCTTGGATGGCTGTTACAGAGACAGCAAGGTGGCCCCAGGGAGGGAGTGGAAGGAGATCCCTAAATAGATCCCTAAATCGGCCTGCTGTATCCAACAGCCTGAGAAAAGATACATCCTAAAGGATGAGAATAACGGCCCTTGTGCATGATCCAAGCAATCCCACGCACCTCTCCTCCCGGGCCTGGTCTCTGTTAAGGATAAGGTAACACGGAGTTCATCCTGGACCTCCTCTCTGTGCCTGGCAGTGGCTCCTGGACTTCCTTCCTCCTACCTCTCCTGCTCCCACCCTCATGCACCCCTGTCCCATGGGAGCCCTTCCCTGCCGAATCAGCCACCCCCTTAACTCTTGCCTCTCAGACAGGCGGACATCAGGGATCAGCAGCTGGGAGGATTCGGGTTTGTGCCGGTGGAGTTAATGTTCTCCTGTACCCTCGTGCCTCTGCCCTACTGTCCTAGAGATGGGCGGGGGGGCTGACCCTGAGTATCCTTAGATGACCAGGGGCCAGTGGTGACCACTGAATGGGTTTCTGCTCGTTTTGGAGTCAATTCAAGAGAAAAAAGGGTGGGGTGGGGGGGGAGCAAAAGTGGAGAAGGTGCTGAGCAAAGCAAGCTTAGAGCTCTTGCCATTTGCCGAATGCATGGCAGGAGCTGCAGATGCTGCCTGGAGTATCTTGGCCTGGATGTGTAAGGAGGGGTGGGCAAGAGCCTTGCCAAGTGGTGTCTGAGTGCTGCTGGCAGCCTCCTCTGGTCCAGGGCAGGGGGAGACGGATGCGTGCTCCTCCATCCCCTCGACTGCTGGGACAGTTGAGCACTTCCAGGCTCATGGCTGCGCCTTCCCGTCTCTAGGTCTTCCTCAGGAAGGACGTGGATGTGGAGAATGAGCAGCAGGAGGCCAGGAGTCCCCGGGCCAGTGGTTTCTGCTCTCCGGTGGACAGAGGTTCCCCCTTCTATGTGGTACGTCCCCCTGCCCTCCCCATTTAGAGGGTCTGACCCAGGGGCACAGCTTGGGGCTGAGCAAGTGAGGGTGGACGCGGGTGGTCTGCCCAGGCACAGGTTTGGATGGAGCCTCGCCGCTTTAAATGAGTGAAGGGACAAGCTGGGCATGACAGGGTGAGGGGACAGCCCCCATGCCAGCACCCAGAGGTTTTATCACTTCCAAGGGAGACGGATTATGGGCTCCTCCAGCTCTGGCCATGGCAAGAAACTGAAGATCCCAGAGTCGCAGGAGGGCCTGAGAATATGTGTTGCTATTTTAAAAAAAAAAAAAAAAAAAAAAAAAGAAGAGGGGGAAAAAAAAGAAAAAAAAGGCCAGAGGATTTCTCTAGTTCTTGTGGTTAGTCAGAAAGACTTTGAAAAGTGACTCCCATGCCGTCAGCGGGGCAGCACATGCCAGAGTGCTTAGAGAGCCCAAAACAGTTGCCTGAACCCTGCTGCTCCACAGGCTCCCGGGAGACTGCGCCCTGGTGGGCTTGGGGGCGGCTGGGACCCCATGGGGCCGCTCGCAACAAGGTCCCTCGGGGAGGAAGAGCTGCTCCGGCCCAGCCCCGGGAGCAATTTCTGCCTGGTGAGAGGAGGCAGTGAGCCCTGTGCCTTCAGGTTTCTCTTGAAGATGCTCAGGTTCCGGTTTGCCACCGGTTAGTGTGTGGTGAGGCCCCCATCCCCGGGCAGCAGGGTGGGAAGCGAGTGCCCGGGTGGCTGTGCTGTCCCCTGGGTTGCGTGCAGCTGGGCCCGGGGCTGAGCTTGGAGGGGGGCCAGCACTTTCCCTGGCTGACCTTCGCTGTCACCCCCGGCAGAGCTGGAGCCCTGACAGAGAGTTTCGTCAGCGCCAGCCGCCAGCGAGGCTGAGCCCCAGCGGAGATGCTGCGCTTCCTGCCCCCACCTCCCAGCCACCGCCGCTCGCTTGGGATGGGGGTCTCCGGGCACCCCTGAAGGAGCGGTGGGCTGAGCTCGTCGGGCACCTGCCCCATGTACCCCCATCCTATCCCTTCCTCTGGGGTGACACCAAATAGATGATGCCACAGACACGAATGCTCTTCACAGGGATGTGCAGCTTCAGGCTCTAGGGGCAGCAAGCATGGCGTCCCCCTCTGAAGCGGGTGTAGAGTCCAGCCTGGGTGCTGGGTGCCAGCCCACCAGCCTGGAGTGACCCAGGGCTGAGGGGCAGCCTGGCAGCCCCCTGCCAAGGCCGCAAAATCCCCCAGTGTGGCCTCTCTAGAGGGGAGCTGTGTCTCAGGGTGCTGAGAGAGCACCCCGAATATGTCAGTGAAGGAGGGGGCTTGGGGACGAGGCTAGCTGACCTTGTTTACTTTGGCTTCTGAAATGCTCTGGGGAGGCAGTGGGGAAGGCTCCCTGGGGCAGCACACTGATCCCCCCCATCCCTGCCCACCCCAGCTGGCAGGTCCCCCGGCATCATCACCCCGGAAAGAGAGCCCCAAGGGCAAGGAGCCCGTGGTGGCACTGAGATGCAGTGGGCGAAACGGCGCGGGAATGGCCCCCCTCCTCGACCCGAGCCCCCTGGTAGCCCAGTTCAACCGGGAGATGCTGCAGGTGAGGCCAGACGGGGTCCCTGCCCAAGGGGCTGCATGGGGAGCCGGGGGTGGGGGTGGGGACGGGGCCGTCAGCCTTTCATGTGAGCTGTGGGGTGGGGTGCGTGGCGGGGAGGGCTGAACTCCCAGCCCCGAGCGAAGCCGTGGTTGTGGCATGAGATCATGTTTGGCCGCCTCTCCCTGGCTGTCGGCCCCGGGGAGAGGGGGTCAGCCGCACCAGGGCCCTGCTTCCTGCCCATGTGCGCACGCTCCTCCCGTCCCTCATCCTCCTCCTCCTCCTCCTCCCAGCCCCTCTCCCTCCCCAGTGGCGTGGGAACCAGGATGGCGCAGGGGGGGCACGGGAGCTTCCACACCATGCTGGGGATTGCGCATGGGTGCTTGAACTGGGGAGCAGGGTGAGGGGATGCTTCATGCAGGGATGCCCCATGCAGACACCCCCAGTCTGGCCTGCCCGGTGGGGCCCCGGCTTCTCCTGCTGGGTTGGGGCAGATGCTGGAAAGGAGTGAGATGCTGCTCACCTTCCCACCTCCATCGCCACCAATGCTGTCCTGAGCCCCTTCGCTGGCCTGTTGGCTCTGGGAGCAAACGGGTTGTCAGCCAAAAGGGTGCCCTCCAGTCCCTGTCGCAGCTTTGAGCGGGGATTTGGGCTTGCGTCCCCAAAGCCGCGTCCTCGGGATTCCGGCCATGTGGCTCTTCCCACGTTGCAGGCGGAGGGCTGGGTGCGAGGCAAGCTGCGGGACATGAAGGACGGCTGCGACCTTCAGGACTGGGAGGAGGTGGCTCAGACCCTGCAGCGGGACATGAAGGATTTCGAGAACACCCTGATAAAGCTCAACCAGGTGAGGCCAGGCAGCGGCAAGGCTCCCATTCCCCACAGCACCTGCAGCCCCGGGCTCTCTGCAGTGGACGGTCCCTGGGAGCCCCTGATGCTGAGTGGGTCCTTTGTCCCCACAGATGGGCGAGCAGCTGATATGGCGGGCAAGCCCCAGTGCCGAGGGGGTGCGGAGGCAGCTGCTGGCCCTGCGGGACCAGTGGCAGCTCTTGAAGCAGACGGCTGCCAGCCAGAGCAAAGCCCTGGGGGGGCTGCGGAGCCTGCAGGACTTCAACAGGAAAGCTGAGCGGCTGGAGGCATGGATCAGGCACAAGGTGTGGGGCATGGGGAGCGGGGAGCATGGTCCAGGAAGGGGGACAGCTTAACTATCCCCCTGCCTTCTCACATCCTCTCCTGGCCCAGGAGGAGAAGCCCTCCCTGGCAGCCCTCCTGCAGGAAAGCCCGGACAAGATCCAGCTCACCCGACGCATCCTTGACTTGAAGCAGGTGAGAAGCTGCTGGGGGACCACCGGCGTGCTGGGCACCCCGAACCCCACGAGGCTGGGGCATGGTGCAGGTCCCTGAGAGGGGGGCAGGAGGGATGCCAGGGGATGGCCAGGGGATCACAGAATGATGATGTCTCTCTCTGCTGGGGCCAGGAGGAGCAGCAGTTCCAGAGTTTGCACGAGGAGCTGAACAGCCTGGCCCAGAAGCTGGAGAAACAAGGCAAAAGTGAGAGCAGGAGCATCTCAGCTCGGCGCAAGCACCTCAACAAAACGTGAGTGGAGGACATACGGGCTGAGCAGGGGCAACAGGGACCTGACGGGCTCTGAAGCAGGACCCCTGAACCTCCTGCCTGCCCCCCACTCGCCCCAGCTCTGCACAGCTCCTCAGAGGAGCGGGGGCTGCCCTTCACCTCTCCCCTTCCACCCACACAGGTGGCTGCGGCTGCAGGGGACCCTGAAGGAGCACCATGAGGCACTGCAGCTGGCCCTGGAGGTGGCCGCCTGCCTCCAGCAAGCAGATGCCTTGCTTGGGGCCATCCATGCCAAGGTACCAGCACTGGAACCAGGCTCAGCCTGCTGCGTGGCTGTTGCATGGCCAGAGTGAAACTGGGCAGGCAGCACCTTGCTCTCGTCCCCTGCAATGGGGGCTCCTGTGGTCCCAGCACCCTCAGCCTGGGGCTTGGGGAGAGAGCTGAGGGACGGAGCCTGATGTAAGAAGGGGAGCCAGAGCAGCAAGCTCAGCTTTGCAGTGTCCCTTTCTGCTGGAGCTGAGGGCAGGTCCCTGTCCTCCTCCCGCCGCTGACTGCAGCTTCTTCTTACAGCAGAGGAGCATCTGCGGTGTGGGGAAGCCAGGGGAGGGTGAGCCGTGCCGGGATCGGGATGTCAGGGACATAGCCAGCCAGGTGATGGTAAGTGCAAGGCTCTGCCTCGTCTTCTAAGCCCTGGGGAGCATCCCGACGGAGTGCGGATGTGTGCCTTCCCAGGTCAGCGCTGGCACCAGCAGGGCTGGGGGCTCAGAGGGCACCCCATGGCTGTGTGGGGTGGCCGGGACCATGTGATGGATCGGGGAGCTGCCTTAGGGGCAGCAGGAAACCAGGCTTGGTTCTCACCACTTCCCCTGCTCCCGCAGGGCTGGTGGTGGGTTGCCATCACACACTCGCACCATGGCTGCAGTGGCTCATCCCTCGCCAGCCCTGTCATTGCTCCCCGGCTTCTCTCTCCTCCAGATGCTGGACGTGACCGTGTCCCAGCTCCTCAGTCTGCAGCCCAGCCTGGCAGCCCAAGTCACCCCCAAGCACCGAGATGTCAAGGAGAGCTGGGCGCAGCTCCAGCAGGCGCTGAGGTAGGGCACAGCCTGGCAGGAGACCCAGGGTCCCAACCCTGACCCCCCAGTGATGGAGCCAGAGGCTTGGGGAAAGACCTGGGTTAGCCCTGGCAGGCTCTTTGGGCCACCAGCTCCACTTAAGGACTCTCTTTTCTCCATCCTCTGCTCCCCTGGGCCTCCCTTGCACCCCTTTCCCAGGACAGAGAAGGCTCCGTTGCTGGTGAGCAATTCCCCGAGGGGTGAAGCCATGGCTCCGACCACTGAGCCCCGAGGAGATGATAGCAGCCGTGGGGCCATGGGGAAGGAAGCAGGAGACAAACGGACAAGAGGCCCTGGGAGCACGGTGAGCACGGGTGTCTGCCTTCCTTTGGGCATCTCCAGCACCTCTGCCATGGGAGGATGGGAAGCTTGTGGAAAAGGGGTTCGAGTGTTGGGCAAAGCCCAAGCTGAGTATGCCTGTGACCTGGCCCCACCACTTATGGGAGGCGATGAGTGCTGGGGTCCTGGGGTAAAGTGGTGCACACTTTGGGCTGGCAAAGAAGGAACGGGAGCCCTTGTGTCGTAGGTGCCAAAGGATGTGCCAGGGAAGACGGCGGAGCATACAAGAGGGGAGGAGAGCAGCCCTGGCTCTCCAGCAATGGGGCAGCCCCCTCATGGAGGGGACATCAAAAGGTACTGTCTTGTGGAAGTGGCTGCAGGGAGCAGGATGGAGCTGGAGGGGATGGGGATGGCAGTCCCCTGTGCAAGGGGCAAGCTGCCCTGACTCTCCACCTCTCTGCAGGAGGAGGAGAGAGGCAGAGGCTGAGTGGGGGACGCAGCAGCTGGAGGGCCAGGTGCAGGACATCTGCCAGACAGTGAACGTGGTAATGTTTCCCCAAGAGTCACCTACTTTGCTCCCAGCCCAGCCAGGGGAGCCAGTGTTGGGGTGGAAAAACATCCTTCCCTGACCCCTTCCTGCTGCTTGTGGGCATGCACGCTTTTGCACGCACACCTGTCCCTGGTGTGGGCACTAACGCACCACGTCTCCCTGCTCCCCGGCAAGACCATGTCCCCGCACATGGAGAATGTGTGTCCCGGCATCCCCCCATGTCCATTCGGGGATGTAGAAGCAGCACAGATGCAGCGGGAGCTCCTGAACCCCAGCTCCAGCCCCGGGGCTGTGCTCCTGGTGAGCACCCTTGGGTGTGGAGTTGGGGGGGACACACCAGACAGGCGTCCATCCTAACCCTTCTCCCTGCGCCCAGGAGGAGCCGGTGCCGGCGGGGCACCCGGGGAGCCCGCAGGTGGAGGTCATGCTGCGGGAGCTGGGGGAGCTATGGGAGGACCTGCAGAGGAAACACCAGGAGAACGGCGCCGTGCTGCAGGAAATCGATAAGGTACGTGGCGGATGGGCTGGGGTGGGCGCAGGGGCATGGCCCCATCACAAGCAGCTTGCTGGGGATCGTCAAGCGAGGCCAGTGCCTGCAGGGATGGGATCTGCAGTGTTGGCACCAACATCACCAGCTGGCATCACAGCTTGTGCACTGCTCCAACTGTGCCACCCGAGCTGCTAGTGCCCAGGGTACCTGAAGTGGGGTGGCAGGGTGGCTCCTGCCTCCCCTGGGTAGCTCAGAGCTAGGCTGATGGGCTCCCCGCTTTCCCTACAGGCACTGAGGCTGGTGGGGGAGCTGGACCGGGCCGAACGGTGGCTTCAAGCTGTGGCGGGGTCACTCTCGGAGCCAGCCACCATGAGAAGCCCGGCAGAGCTGCGCCAGGACCTGGAGGAGACAGGCCAGCTGGAGAGGCAGCTCCTGCTGTGCGGCCTCAAGCTCCAGGCTCTGCGGGAGGAGGCGGCGAGTGAGTCGCCCGACAAGCACGAGGGGGCGAGGAAGATGCAGAGGAAGGTGGAGATGGTAGAGGAGAAGTGAGTCCCAGGGGCAGGTCCCTCCTTTCTGGTCCCTGGGAAGGGCAGGCAGGAGGGTGCTTGCCCAGAGGAGTTGTGGGGAGGAGGATGGTCGCCCCAGGGAGGTGCAGGGAGGAGGATACTCGCCCCAAGAAGGTGAAGAGGGCACTGGCACCCGTGACAGGCACCTTTCCCTGCAGGTTGGCACGTGTGCAGGCAGCCCTGCGGCGCCGGGCGGCAGACCTGCGTGATTCCCTGGTGCTGTCTGAGTTCCTACAGGACCTGCAAGAGGAGGAGGCGCGGAGCCGGCAGGAACCTGCAGCGGTGAGCAGCGGGGCCAGGCGTCCCTCAGGATTGATTGTACTGCACCTGGGACAGGCCCAAGGGTTGGTCTGTGGCTGGCAAGGGGACTCCATGCGTGCCCCCCACCAGCCCAGCTACCCAGGGGGGTCACTCTTCATCTCTCTCATGCCTGGTCTTTCTGTTGGCTCCAGCCAGGGAGCGGGTGTTGTGGCTCTCAGGGGCCTTTTCCCCTGCTCTCAGTCAAGGCTGGGCAGCCACCAAGCAGCGAGGACATGAGCCAACCCTTGGGAGAGCTGCAGGAGGCTGTGGAGATGCTGAATGATGCAGCAAAGGAGCGGGAGCGAGTCATGGAGGTGGCGGCAGAGACAGAAAGCCTGGAGCGGCTGGTAGGGGATGGAGACGGAGGGTCTGGGGATGCAGCTGGGTGGTCCACTTACAGCTGGACAAGCCAGCTAGTTGGGAGAGGGCATGTGCCTCAGCTGGTCCCAGTGGGACACAAGGGCATTGGGATACATGGGGACTGCGCTGTGCGAGGCTGGTATCCCCATCCCTCCCAGGGCTGGTGCTCCCTGCCCTTTTGCAGACGCATGGCAGGGTGTCCCCAGGCTGGGGTGGGCTGGGGCTGCACGGTGAGTGATGGCACAGGGGTCCCATGCCAGGGCTCATCTCTCTTCTTCCCCCTGCCTATCCAGGTGGCAGAGGTGTCCCCGTGCCTGGAGGCCCTTCGATGCAGAGCACAGGCACTGGCTCGAGACACAGCCCAAGCAGAGAGCGGCTTCACTGCAGTGAAGAGCGAGAAGGACCTCCAGGGGCTGCAGGACTTGCTGAGCCAGCAGCAGGAGATGGAGGTGAGACTTGGGGAGCACCGTGGCTGGCCATGCCCGTGGTGGGGAGGTGTCCTGGCTGGCTGGGGCCCTGCTGGGGAGGTGCTGCTGGTCCCTGGGGGCCCAGGTGCCGTAAGCCTTGGCAAGGTGTCACGGGCCGGGGTGGAATTTTCCAGCAGAGCTGAGCCCTGCCCCGCTCCGCTCCTCTCCACCAGCACGGGCCAGGCAAAGGGAGAGAGCTTGCATCAGCTCCCGTGTGCCAGCGCCCGGCTGCCAGCACCTCACTCATCTTCCCGCTACCGGCAGGGAGGTGACTCACATGGGCAGAGCCGGGAAACCAGGCAGCCCTCGGCTCTGCCTGTCCTCCCCTCCAAGGGTGGCTCTGCTCCCTCTCTGCAGCCCCTGTGCCAGCATCCTCCCTTCCACCCCTGCATCCTCCTCTCCATCCCTACATCCTCCCCCCCATCCCTGCATCCTGGGATGCAGGGGAATCCAGCCTGGGCGCAGAGGGGTTGGATGCACCCTGAACCTTTTCCACTTTCAGCGTGCGGTGTCGGAGACCCTGCAGGGGCAGCTGGAGGAGCTGGAGAGGGCGGCTGCCCACTTGCAAGAGCTCTGCCCCGCTAGGATGTGCCCCGTTAGCCGGGAGGTGGAGGGGACACTGCGGGCCTGGTCAGAGCTGCGGGAGCTGCTGCGGGAGACCCGGGCCCGCGTACAGCAGGCTGGCCGGCTGCGGAACTTCTTCAAGGATTACTTAGCCATGATGTAAGTGGCGATGAGCCATCGGGGTTGACTCTGCGGTTGGTTGGGGGGAAGCTGGTGAGAGCGCAGCATTGCCAGAGCGTGGGCTGCTGGTGAGTACGTGGGCAGTGCTGGAGCTGCAGGTGGGCAGGACCACAGGGAGCCTGGAACAATGGGCTGTGCATCTCACCCTGCCCCACCAGATTTGTTGCTACCCCAGCGAGCTGCTTCCAGCCACCCCTGCGCGTGGGAATGGCTCCCCTGTGGCAGGGCTGAGGAGGGGCCAGGTCGTTCCTGAGCCCCTCTTTTACATGCCCACAGCTCCTGGACGGAGGACACGCGGGCTCAGATCTTCTCCGAAAGCCCGAGTGGCCACGGCCTCCCGGAAATTCCATGTGAGGAGCTGGAGAGGAGGATCGAAGGGAAGCTCAAGGAGTTTGAGGAACTGGCGGCAGCGGGGCAGCAGCTGGTGTCTGAGGAGCATTACCTGAGTGCAATGGTAAGGGCGAGGAAAGGGGGGAGCCGTATTTGCACCCCCTGAAATCCTCCAGGGACAGTCACTAGTGGAAAGAGGGAGGTGTGGGCACAGAGCCCCTGCAAGTGGTACAGGGCCGGCCATGCATCTCTGGGGCTGCTCAGAGCAGGAAGGGGTGCCACCCAGCAATGCATGCTGAGTCCTGAGGTGACACCACTGACCCTGTCCCACTCCCCAAAGCCCCCTGAACTGCTCCATAGTGAGGTGATCTGGTAGGGCCAGTGTCCCTGGGCTGGGTGTCCTCGTGGGTTGCCCAGCATCTCTCCTCCCCTCAGATAAAGGAACGCTTGGAGGAGCTGCAGAGCATGCTGGGCTGGGTGCTGGTGCGCTGGCGAGCACAGAGGCACCAGCGGGACGTGGGGAGCAAGCAGGAGGACAGAAAGGACCCAGAGAGCCCCTCAGGCGCATCCCTCACCGGCCAAGTGAGTACCCAACCATGCTGAGACCGGCCTCGAGGCTGAGGGTTAGCAGGGGCACTGGATGGAGCAGGTGGTGCAGAAGGGGAGGCATGTGCCCCAGGCTTGTCTGGGGTATGGGCACGACGGGCAAAGCAAAGGGAAGACTGTCCTGAGAAAGTGCCTGGCCCCGGCAGCCCTTCCTCCACGTTCCCTCTCTTGCCTCGCTCTCCAGGATCAGCGTGCCTTGTGTGCTCAGTCCCAGCTGGAGAGCGTCCGCAGCCCAGCAGCGTTCATGCCCTGCTCCCTCCCCAAGCTCGTGCAAGGATCAGAGCCACAGATGCCGACGGGAATGGCCATCTCCCCACCAGCATCACCCCTCTCGGATGCCCCATTGGGAGCAGAACGGAGCTGGGGGGAGCCCAGCAGCTCAACACCCTGCAGCATGGAACCCCCTGAGGAGGCTGTTGTCTGGGATCCTGCTGAGACCTCCACGCTGCTGCTGCCACCACGGGGCCCCAGCGGGCTGGGGGGGACGGTCAACCTCATCCTCAGCATTGGCAAGAAGGGCGAGAAGAAGAAGGTGCAGCCGGTGGCCAGCGGCGAGTGGCCAGGGGAGGAGGCACCGCGGACGGTATGTGGGGGACAGTAGGTGGCTTTGGCAGCACTGTGGGTGAGCACCCAGCGCAGGTCCCAGGGCCAGCCACCCCCGTGCAGCCAGGGCAGCTCCTACGCAGACTGGGGGGCTTTGAGGGCTGTGGGGTAGCCCCCATGCTGGCAATCCCCCGGGCCATTTCCAAATGAGCTGTTTAGTCTGTGTCAGTCTCAGGAGAGGGACCTTTGGCTGTGACGATGCTGAGCGATGCCCAAGGGCTGAGGACCAGCTTTTGCCACCCTCTTTTGCCTGCGCTCTCCTGCTGTGGCTCCTCGCCTGCTCTGCCCTCAATTCTCTCTGTCTCTTTCTCCCCCCGCTCAGCTCCCTGCCACTAAACCCTCAGGCTGTAAAACCTTTTGGAAGCGTTGCCAGGGGCTTTTAGGAAACACTTGGGGTAGTTTAAAGCGAAAGAGAAAGCCGCCTCGCCAGCCGGTGGAAGAGGTAACATCCCTGGGGGAGGCTGCATGCCGGGCAGAGTGGCTGCATGGCGTGAACCCGCCTGCTACCAACCCTCCTGGCCGTGCCACCGTGCCCGGCCAGTGGTAGTCCCCTGGGAGAGGGGAAACCCTCCTAGTGCCATGGGCTCCAGAGTGTGGCTGCTGGGGCATGCGAGGAGGGGGCTCGGATGGGTCTGGCCACAGTTTGGCTCCCTGAGTAAGTGGTTTTGGTGGCCGAGGGAGGCAAGCCATTGCTGGGGGGCTGCAGCTGTCCCTCCTGCAGCCAACTGAAGGGGGAAGAGCCGGATGGGGCCACGTGAGGGTGCACGTGTTGGGAGGGCATGCTCAGGGGTGCATGGCTTGTAACCCCAGGGCTGGGGGCTCAGCTTTTTGCTGGGGCTTCCATTCGTTCATTGCTCCAGGCCTGGCACAAAGGGTTGTGTGCAAGGAGCCCCAAGGGCTGCCATAGCCAGGTTCCCCGTGGGGCAGCCCAAGGAAGAGGGCAGGGAGCCAGAGAGGCCTGAGGGGGTCAAGACAGGGTGGGGGGCTGCCAGGACGCTTGGCGGTCCAGCCTAAGGGGTACAGGCAAAGCCCTTTGCTTTCATCCTTGCGGCCCCAAAAATCCAGAAGGGCTGTGGCTGGGCTGGAGAGGGTGTGTGCGGGGAAGGGGAAGGGAAGGGGCCATGCTCAGTCCCTGCCATTGCGAGTGCTCTGCTGCCTGGGGACGTGCAGGGGTGGCAGGGACAGGCACCAAAAGTGGTGACCTGGAGGACAGCGGTGCTGATGGAGAACGCTATGGCACAGCCAGCCCCCACTGCACCACAGCGGCGGGGGGGACGACTCCATCACAGGCAGGGTTTCCCCTGCCTGCCTCTGCCCTGCCTCCGCCAAGGTGAGAGCAGCCCTCGGGGAGCTGGGGTGAAGCCATGCTGCTCCCAGCTCTGCATGTGCCGCTGGCGAGCATTTTCGGCTGCCGGCTCCCCCGGCTCCCTGCTTGCCCAGGCGCAGCATGGAGAGGGGGCGGTTGACGTGGGGTGATGGAGGGCCCGGCCATGGGGATCACCCCTCTCTCCTGCTCTGTGTCCCCAGGTGCAGGTGGGGGCCGGGAAAACCTCCGACGCCAAGCGGCCACCTGCTGCCGTCCGCCGCCCTCCGGCATCCAGCATTGGGACGCCGGCCGCCTCCCACACCCTGCCCAAAGCCGGGGCCGGCTCCCTTTTCAACAGCCTGCAGCGGCGGGAGCGGGCACGGGCCGAGCAGGCCCGGCTGCTGACACTGCAGGGCATCATGGGCTCCAGCTCCCTGCAGCCTGCGCCTGAGGAGCACCACGGTCCCAGCAACACATGGCCTCAGAAATGCGGCCGGAGGAAGGGGGGGCCGGGGGCGGCCGCCGCCACTGGACCCCAGCTCGGGGAGCTGCTGCTCTACGTCAGGAACCCGCTGGTGCGGGACATTGATGCCGAGTGCGGGGCAGCCACCGGGGACCCCCGCCGACCCAACCCAAAAACCACGTGTCCCCATCTGTCCCTGGGCTCCGTGTTCAGTCTGGAGCTGCCCCGGGACGTGGCGGTCCTGGGGAGCCACCGAGGGGCCACGGCACTGCGGGAGGAGGTGGAGGGGCAGGAGCAGAGGCAGGGCAGGAGGTTGAGACCATGGGAGCCCACAGGCACACACAGGGCTCGATGGCAGGAGGAGGTGGATGTGGATGGACGCATTCCCCAGGCACCCAGCGAGGGGCTGGGGACATCCCCCAAGGGCGACCGAGGAACGTGGTTCGAGGAAGTGAGCTTCAACCCCAGCTACAGCCGCCAAAGGGCACACCGTGCCGGGGAGGAGCCCTGGAGCCCGCAGCATCCCGGCAGCGCCGCTGAAGACCTCCTGGACTTCAGGCCGAGCCGGCCATCCCGTGTCGGCGTGCCACATGAGCGGGTCAGCCAGGAGGGGGAAAAGCTGGCCACCCGGCTGGGCAAGGATGGCAGCCCCAGCGCCGCCAGCAGGGCCAGGCATCACAGAGGCACTCGGCTGGAGCTCAGGCCATCGTCCCCCACCGCCATCCCAGGCAGGGCAGGAGCCATCCCTGGCACTGCCCGCACACAGCGGCCAGCTGGCAGCGGCCAGCCTGGGGGGTCCCCAACTTCCCCTGCCGCCCCCACCCAGCTCTCTGTCTTCGAGTGGGCACTGGGGTCCCCCCAGCCCCCCAGCCCCTTGCCAGGCACTGGGGAGGTTTGCCACCCTGCCCACGGGCAGTTTGAAGAAGAGGAGGAGGAGCTGCAGGCCATCTGGGATGGGGCGGGCAAGCAGCAGGCACCTAGCCCACGGGCAGGCAGCCGTGCCCACCGCCGGCCAGAGAGCGGGGTAGGCAGCCTGCCCAGCCCTGATGCCACCGCCGGTGGGCCCCTCATCCTCTCAGCGGCCAATAACGTGCTGGTGGCCAAGTTCACCCTTCCCACCGCCGCCCGGCTCCTCCACAGCCCTGCAGGAGAGAAGAGCCCCGGCGTGGGGCACAGTGGCAATGGCAGCCCCAGCGGGCACGGGACGTCCCCCCGCATGGAGGAGCTGGTGTCTGCAGCCCCATTGGACAGTCCGGGTGCCCGGGATCGGTGGAGGCATGGGGAAGAGGAGAGAGAGGGCAGCAAGGTGAGAGCCGTGGGCTGGGGGCTTTCCCTCAGGGTCAGGTAGGGAGTCAGGGGTCACCCCAGGCAGCAGCTGGATTACCTGCTCCAGCAAATGTGACCTGTGTTTGGGGACTCCCTGACTCAGGTTGCCCCTTTGCTCCAGCTGCGGGGGGTGGGGAAGAGCTAGGTGCTGACTTTGGGGGTCCCTGCAGCCCGGCACCCCACACCAGCCCTCAGCCTTAGCAAGGCAGCACTTCACCCCAAAAGCCTACAAACAGCCCAGGCCACAAATTTGCTCCTGTTATCCTATTCCCACTTTGGCATCGCCCAGCGGGGATGGGTCAGATGGACCCCATGTGCCCATGGGCTGAGCTGGCACAGCTGGCCCTCGCGCTGCTTCGCTCACCCCCTGTCTCCTTGCAGGTTCCTCCTGGTAAAACGGAGTTTCAGATGATGGAGGGGACGCTGGAAAGGAAGCATGTGTTGCAGACAGGAGGGAGGAAGGTACAGGCATGATTATGGAGCTTTAGGGCTGGGCTGTTGGTATGCGGTGGAGGGAGGATCTAGGTTTAGGGGTGGGAGCAAAGCCAGGGATGCTTATGGTGCTACCATGGGAGTGGTGTTGGCCATGCTGGGAGGGCAGAGCCCACCAGGACTGGGGGGCATTTCGAATGGCAGGGGACCGCCTGTCTTCCAAACCTGCTGGTGTTACAGCCGTCCCCTGCTTGTGTCCCACAGGCCAACTGCCGGGCCTGGGGCCTTTTCCACGCTGTGCTGATGAGGCAGACATTGTGCTTCTACCAGGACCGTAGGGACAGTCTCAAGGTGCGCTGAGGGAGGGGAGGGGGGAATGGGAGGGGGCTGGCATCGGTAGCGGGTACCTGGAAGTGAGGTTGTCCTCACCCCTACATCCAGGGAAGGCAGAGCCTGCCAACCCCACTGTTGGTCTTGCTGTTCCCTGTGCTGCAGAGCTCCGTGGTGGCCCTTCCCCTGAATCTCTCCGGGGCAGTCTGCACCCCAGATGCTGAGTACACCAAGAAGACCAACTGCTTCAGGCTTCAGTGAGTCACCCCAACCCGGGCACCCTAACGAACCGCAGTCCTCCCGAATCTGTCCCTGCTGGGACAGACACACACCAACACCCCTAGCCAGGGCCACCTCCATCCAGTGCTTAGATGAGGGGTTCCTTCTTTCTTTCTCACCCACTTCCCTTCTTTCCCAGGCTGGCAGGGGCTGTGGTATGGGCACCCCACCTGGGTCTTGTTGCTGACTTGTTTTCTCCCCCGCAGGCTGCGGGATGGCTCCGAGTACCTCCTGAGGGCCCCCTCCCAGCCCCTCATGAACGAATGGGTCTCCAAGCTGCAGCAAAACTCAGGTGAGCAGCCCTTGCCAGCAGAGCAGGGGCCCAGCTATATGTGGTTACTATGGGTGTGCAGCCCCCGCCAAGCCCTCTGATACATGGGGTAGGTCAGAAGAGAAGCAGCAGGGTGTTGTCTCTGATTTATGCAGCCTCCTAACCTGCCTCGGGAATGGCAGTTCTCTGCCAGGCAGGATTTGGAGGCTTTGTTTTCACACCACATACACAGTTATAAATCAGGAATAGCACAACTGACGTCAGTGCAGCTTCAGTAGCAAAAAGCCAGTGTCGGGAAAATTATAACTGTGCCTTGGTCTTCCTCCATCTCTTCTGCGAGGCCTGGAAACCCCTTGCCTGCCCTTCAGGCAAGGAGATTTGTAATACTGAGGTCTTCCCGCTGCTGTACCCATACCCAAGGGGGCTCAGGCCCCGCCATGAAATCCTAGGGTGGTTGGCGGGACAAAGAGCAGGGGCTACAGCAGGAGGTCGGAGGGGTCAGCCATGCAGTGTGGGCACCTGGAGCTGGGGCTGGCTCCATGGGATGGTCCTGTGCACTGCCAGCACCCAGCAGGATGTTTGCTGTGCCCTCAGGTTTCCCCGAAGTGGATTACTTCCAGGCGGCAGCACAGCGTGTTGAGGGCACCGGCAGTGCTAGGGGGTGAGTAGCCAGCAGCCGGCCAGCCAGGTCTCGTTGTTACAACTCTCTTGCCGGTGTGTGCTGCTCCAGCAGGGCATCGGTGGGCCAGTCTGGTTCACTAAATCTCTGCTACTTTCCGGTTTCAGCAAGGTCCCCAGCCCTGGAAGCTCCCACCTCCAGGGACATCATCAGGTCGTTACCGCCAAGAGCCAGGAGATCGTGGTGCTACCCCGCTCAAACGCCCGGCTGCAGCGGCCTCTGGGCAGCCAGGACAGCCCAGGCGATGGGGCTGCGGCAGCAGCAGGTGACTTTCCTGCCTGGCTGGGCTCCTGCTGTCCCCCGTCTCCTCTCCCCAGCCCAGAGAGATGCAAGGGAGCTGACCATGAGAATGTGGCTGTTGGTCAGTCTTGAACTCAATGGGGTCTGGGCCAGGAGTCCCAGGGACCCTTGCCCAGGAATGGGGGCGGGGGAAGACCAGTTACCTCTGTCACTTCCTGGGATACAGGGATAACCACGCAAGTTTCCCTGTCCTCTTTGGGGCTGACACAGGGGTGTCCTGTGGTGGCCTTGCCTTATGACATGTCTCCGTTCTGCTTCAGAAGATGCTCATGGGGCCGGGCACAGGGAGCAGCAGTGGTCTCCCAGGGGGTCCCCTGGGCTGTGGGACAACAGCTGCCAAGAAGATGACTTCGGGCTGGTGGCCAACAAGAGGAGGTCCTACTCCTTCACCTCAGGTACGTCTCTGTTTTCGCTATCACCGCCAGGAGGTGGCACTACTTCCCCTGTCCCCACAGACACCCAAGGGCAGGTGCGATGCTGCTCCAGCACCCACCCTGTCCCACATCCCTGCACTCTGGGCTGCAGTCCCCCACTCGGGGAGGGCTCTGGGGGACTGGCAGCACCCATTGGCACCCTGCCCTCCCCACTGACTGCTCCTTCTTGCAGCCACCTACCAGAAGATCACGCCGGTGGCCGTGCCCAAGGAGCCGGTGGAGGCTGGGAGCAGCTACTCAGTCACCCTCTACATCGGGGAGCAAGCGGCGGCTGTGCCACGGGCACGCTGCCACTCCTTCGTGGCCCGGCCGGGGAGCCCACGGGACACGCTGGGGGAGAAGACCCCCGCCCCCCCTCGCCCCAAGAACAAATCCGTCTTCAAGAAGTTCTTTGGGAAGAAGGAGTGAGACCCAGCTGAGGGGGGAAGAAAAGCCCCAGCCTGCCCTTTTTCCTCCTCTTAGGTGCCATCCTGGCCCGGTTTCTGCTCCCAGCACCAGCTCACCACTTGCCACCTCCCCGGGGGCGAGACGCTGTGGCAAGCGGCTCTGCTCCAGCTAGCCCCAGGGTTGCACCGTGCCCCAGCCACTGCCACCCCAGACCTCAGCCCGGCGCTGAGCACCCCTCCTGCCCGCCCGCCGGGTGCTCTCCCTGGGTGCTGCTGGCTCCCCAGGCGTCTTGCTGACATGCAGCACAAGCAGGGGTGGAGGGGTGGATGTTTTTATTAAAAAACAGATGCTTAAGCCTGGGAGTTTCTTTTTCCAGCAGCACCCGCCAGCGCAGGAGGAGAGGGGCTCTGCAAGGTGGTCCCTGCTGAAAGACCTTCAGATGAAGGGGGACCTTGCAGCGGGTTTTGTTCCTGCTTGGGGGGAAAGCCTGAGCTGTCTGGTACCTTTCACAAGGGTGCTTTGTCCTGTCGTTCCTCTGCGCCTGCACCCAGCCCAGCTCATCCCACAGGGCACCACCTGGGCCCCTTTTCCCTGCTGTGGGAGCTCGGCAGGGAAGCCTCTGCCTGCAAAGCAAATTCTCCTGCCCGTGCAGCCCTGCCAGGCCCGCCCTTCCTCTCTCGCAGGGTGGCCACCAGCCCAGGTCACGGCAGGCGGATGCTATGTGCCATGGAGGGGGCCAGGGGAGTGTGTCCGTACCCCCAGGGCTTCCTGCATCCCAGATAGTTTGCAATAACTTCACCGGGCTATGCCGGCTTCAGCTGCCCTGGTTCCTGCCTGTGCTGGGAAGGGGAAAGAGCAGCTGGTCGAGACTGTTCCCGAGCGTGTGCCAGCGCCGGGGGGGGAGACGGGGAAGTTTCCGGGGCCGTGGGTAGCGGGGCCTCTCCCCAGCAGGCTCTGAGGCTTGGCCACGCACACCCCTCGCCTCCTCATCTGCACTGTCGGGCTTAAAATAGAAGTGCTGGCTGCAGCCCAGCTCTGCAGCAAGGGCTGGGAGAGAAGAAACGTGGGCATGGGGCTGCTCCTGCCACCCCTTCTTCCCTCCCCACAGTGTCCCCAGGGCTGGGGACAGGCAGTGAGGTGGAGGTGGGTACCCCAGTGTCACCTGCAGAGGGATGTTCTCTGTGTTCCCAAGGAAGGGATGGGAGGAAATGCCGGCAAGGGGTGCTGCCATGTATGTGTGAGGGGTGCGCGCTTTTTGTGCTCCCCCTGTTCCTCCCCACCCTCCACTCGGCTCCGTCGCTCTTGGCTCCGGCACCTGTTTTCCTCTGGCACCGAAGCTCAGCCGCCTGTGCTCCCTTAATGGGAAGAGGAGAGAGGGTGGCTGGGACTGGGAGGGGGGATGTCCTGGTGGGGGGCCAGCCCCGGCTGGCTGGGGAGGAGGCCGAGGCACGGCATTCACGGCTCCGGCCGCGCATACCAGGAGAGCAGCCGGTGGGCAGGCGCCAGTTCATTCCTGAGCAGCTGAGGGGCCCAGCAGAGGGGACAGAGGGTGCTGTTGAGGGTCCCCCCCCGCCGGCCCTGTGGGGCCAATGCAGAGCTGTGATGGGGTGGGGGCTCAGCAAGCGTCCCTCCATGGCCAGCACAGCAGCACGGGGTGACACGTGCCACCAAGAGGTGCCCTCATCCCAGGGATGATACTGGCACCCACAGCGCTGCTCTGGGTGCCCAGGGCTGTCCCCCTCGCCCGGGCTGCGTTGTCCGTCCAGGGTGGCTGCTCGCCCGCAGCCTCCCCTTCTCTCCTTCCTCGCGCTGGCGCTCGGCCCCGCTGCAACCCGCTGACGAATCCTGCTTGCAGTTCCTATGGCAGAAGCCGCTTCCCCTCCCTCTCCCCGCTAATCCGCCCGTGCATGCAGCCTTCACCTGCTGAGCCAGCAGCAGCCGTGCTCAGCCGGCCCCAGCCAGCGCCAGGGCTCCAAAACCCACTCCGGCTGCAGAGCCTCCACACCCCGGACCCGCCGCCCCAGGATACCCCGACCCCGCTCGGCACCGGGCAGCGAGGAGGCAGCAGGCAGCAAGGCGGCAGCAGGCAGCACCAGCTGGCACTGGGAGAGCTGAGCCCTCGAGGTAAGGCAAGGGTGCAGGCAGAGCGGGGTGAGAGGAGTTGTTCCCCCCAGGTACTGGCGAGGGGGTCTGTCTGCCATCCTCCCCCCGACGAGCCAAGGACTTGGCTGCACCACAGTCCCACTGCAAGGTCACCCTGCAGCTGGGGGCTGCACTGAGGTCCTGGGGCCATCACCCACCAGCTCGCTCCCCCACCCTAGGCGGGGGGACACAGAGGTCTGGGAACCCAACCAAGACCCGGGACTTTCCGGTCCCGTGGCTGCGAGGAGGGTTCGGAGCCTGGCCCCGCTGCAGGGGGAAGTGAAAAGGGGGAGCAGCAGTGGTGTGGCTGGCTGCTGGCATCCTGCCCTCCTTGCCTGCGCAAACTCACAGCATGGCAATGCCCCCCGTCGTGGGGCAGGGTCCCCTCCGGGACAGGGTCCCCAGGAGGGCTGCAGGGGCAGGAGGACCAGCATTGGGAAAAGCCAGAACACAGAGCATCTCTGTGCTGGGGCTGCAGCAGCAGGGTGATCCCAGCAGCATCCCTCTCACAGATGCGAGCACTGCAGCTGGGGGATCCGGGGCAGAGTGGGGTGCGAGGCAGGGTTGGGCAGGGGTGGGAGCAGCGGGGCTGGCCCTGGGTTGGGGCTGAGGGCTGTCCTGCGCCCGTCTGTGCTGTGTCCTTGACGTGGCAGGCAGCGCGCTAGGACCTGGCGAGCCCCGGGCTTGCATTGCTGGCAGCCCTCTGCCCAAACGGTGCGGGATCCTGCCTTGCCAGCCTGCAGCACCGCGGGAAGGAGCCTGCCAGCTCCGGAAAAAAACATGTAAGCGAGCGTGGCTGTGCCACGGGCCACCCCGGGCCAGGCAGGAGCTCCCTGCGTTGCGTCCCACGGGCTGGGACATGCCAGACGGAGGGCTGGGGACAGCCGCTGTAGGCTGTAAACAGGGCACAGGGTTAAGGGCCAGTGCTAGCAGCCATGGGAGCGGGTGGGTGCCGAGGCAGAGCGGGGACCCCAGCAGTGGTGGCGGCTGCAGTCCAGGGAAACCCTGGCACCCGTCCCGTGGCAGTGCAGGGCAGCTGGGGTTGGGGTGCTGGGGGAGTGACAGGCTGTCTGACGGGTGCTTTGACCCCAGCGTGCTCACCCCTGTGCTTCTGCCTGTACTGGGTGCTGCTGCCTTCCCCTCCCCATCCGGGACTCCCCATGGGGCTGGGCAGGGCACCTGTCCTGGGAGATATGGCTGGCACCAGGACAGTGCCACGGGGCAGCAAACGTCTCCCCCCACACATACCCCAGCACCAGCCAAGTGGGTACAATTTTTGGTTACCCTGCCCATGGGGATGTCACCCCAGGACTGGCACGGCCACCTCTGCCAGCCCCTGTCACCTTCCTGTGTCAGTCCCAGCCTTCCCTAAGTGCTGGCTGCATCCCTGCCCCACCAGTCCCTTATGTTCCTGTATGGCCCCAGAGGTGCCTGCACCCGGGGGGACCCTGCCAGGGAGCCCTCCTTATTCCTGGAGTTCCTGGGGCTCTGCCACCCTTCACCTCCCAGCCGGGGCTTCCTCTGCAGCCCTATCTGCCTCTCGCAAGCCCTTTGTCCCTATAGCCGGGCACTCTCCCATGACCCTTTCTATTTGTAGGCTGAACGCTGGGAGCCGGGACCCCGCCCTCTGCCCTTGCACCATTCCCAATCCAGCTCCTTCCTCCCCACGCGCCATTCCCCCATCTGCCCTCGGCGTGATTTGGCCCGGTACAGAGGTCCCAGCTGCCCGCGGGGCCCAAGGCTTAGCCCGAGGCTTGTTTGCAGGAGCCTGACCTGGCGTGCAGGGGACAGAGAGAAGAAGGTACAGGCAGTGCAGGGATTGCAGCGTGGCCCTTGCCCCCGGCATCCGTGGTGCCTCTCAAGGTCAGGGCGCTGCTCTGTCGCCCCGGTAAAGGTTTCATGCAAAAGGTGAGAAAAGAGGGTCCCCGCCACTGCTTGCTGCTTCTATCCTTCCCATGCCCTGGTGCTGCTTTGGGGAGGGAGCAGGCTCTGTAGAGGCTGCGATGGATGGGGAAAGCTAAGGAGCGAGGGAAGCTGGCATGGCCAGGTGGTAGGAGGTAGTGAAACTCATCTGTCAGGGTCCCCAGGCCCGTGCAGGAAAGATGATGGAGGATGCAGTGAAGGAGCGCAGCCACCTGCTGCTGGTGGCCTGCTTGTGCTGCATGGGCTGTCTCCTGCACAGACATATAAGGAGCTCCTGCTCCCTGCCAAGAGCAGCTGGAGTGTCCCTGGAGGTGAGCTGGGTGGCACTGGGAGCAGCGGGACAGGGGATGTGGGCAGCAGCGGCAGAGCAGCCTGACGATGGCAGCCCTGACCTGAGCGGCCGGCAGCAACAAGCCACTCCGGGGCTTACTGGGAAGCCGAGCTTTTGTGGATCTCTCTTTCTTCTCGAGAAGCCTGGTTTCTTGCAAGCATCCTAGCACTCCGTGACAAAGCAGGGCCAGCAGCAGCACTGCTGGGCACTGTGCAGCAGCTCAGCCCTGCTGCGAAGCTTCCCGGCTCTGCTGTCCCAGGACATAGCACTAGCGAAAGCCAGGCGAGCCTTTTCCACCCGCTTGGATCCACTAGAGACAGCAGGTCCTGCAAGGAGAGTGGAAAAGTAGGTGATGCCTGCAGCTCCTCCTCGGAAGGGGGGGGGGGGTGTCTTCATGGGAAGCCAGCCACTGCTGTTGTCAGGGCTGACTTTCCCCTTGTGGCTGGCCAGGAAGGAGATTTTACTGGGTCTGGGTGGCAGTGTTAGCAGAGCAGGCTGCGTTTCCCCGGAGACTGTCTGTGAGTCCTGATCAGCTGAGGATGGGTATGTCAAGCCAGCCTCAGGCCATGAGCCCCTGGCAAGGCAGCGCCAGGAGCCCCCCCCTTGTCCCTATGGCACTTGGCAAGGGACAAGGATGCTCCTGGCTGCCTTATAGCCCAGGGCGGTGGGGACAAGCAGGCAAGTTGTCTTAAGCAAGACATGCCAAGGAGGTGCACCTCATGCTTTTCCCTGTCCCATCCTATCCCTGCGAGACTCAGGGCTCACAGGGGACCAGGCAGGACCCCTTTCTCTGGGGCCTACAGCTGAGCTGCAAGCGCAGCCACCGCAGGACAGGTGTCGTGCTCAGGGCGACTGTCACTGTGTCGTGTCCTCATGTGATCCACCTTGGGTGACAGCAGGACCCTGAAATCTGCTTCCTAACACCATCCCTGCCCTTCTGCATGGTATGTTACCTGCAGGCAAAGGCTGCCCTGCTCCTTTTCACCCCCATCAATCCAAGAGCTGGAGCTTGTGCCCTTAGACTTCCCTGCTTACCCCCCCCCAGCTTTCCCAGCTCTCACTCGTCCCCAGCCCTACTCCGCAGCTCAGCTGCAGGTTAGCACAGCACACACACGCCAAGCCCACCCCAGTCGCTGCCCACGCTTTGGGGTGCCTGGTCCCACACAGTTCCCAGTGCCGGTGATGGCCCCATCCCCCTGCTCCAGCCCGCTGACTCCTCATCCTCATGGCAGGCCCGGGGGCCGCTGGGGGCCCAGCGTTGAAGCCCTTGCCCGCCTGTCCCTAGCCCCCTGCCCGGGGTGGGGGGTGCTGCTGGGGATGCTTCCCGGCTTGGAAAGGCCAGATCCCCTCCCACCAGCCCTCAGCTCCCCGCTTTCAGAGCACACCACTGCTGCGCTCCCCACCCCTCTCATCCCCCATTCCGCTTCCCCACCCCCCCCACCCCCCGCATGCTGCGGTGCCACTTAAGCCTATAGGCCGGCTAAGCCCTTCCCCGTGGGCTCCCCGTGCTCCCCGGTCACGGGAGGGGGCCCGCAGCAGCCGGCCGCCCACCCTGGGGCCGCCGCGACCGGTCCCCGCCGCAAGGCGCGGGGGGGACACGGTGGTGCCGCGCCGGGCTCCGCCAGCAGGGGGCAGCACCGGCCCGCGCCTCCCGCCGATGAGTTTGTGGGTGCTCGGCTGCTGCGCCGGGGGGGTCCCTAGCACAGCCCCCAGCACCACCCACAGCACAGCCCCCCAGCGCAGCCCCACTCGTGGTCAGGCCGCTTTGCAGCGAGGGCAGACAGCTACCAGAAGCTGGTGGCCCCCTCTAGGCCAGTCAAACTCTTCCAGGCCCCCCCCCCGCCACCCCCCTGCCGCAGCAGCAGGAGCGTGGGGCACTGCAGGCTCCTGGCGATGTCCCCCCAGCCCCACGCGCGAGGGGCTCAGGACCCCCCACCCTCACCCACCCCCCGAGCGTTTCCTTCTTCCCAGGCAGTGTTAGGGCTTCCTCTGCCCCAAGGGTGGATGCTCGGCTTTGCGGAGGGGCTGAGAGAGGGAGGGTGATCCTGGTGGCTGGGCTGCTGGTCATGTGTTCGGCCTGCCCTTCTTTTGATGCCTCATGGTTGGGCTCCACAGAGTGGCCTGGGAGACCACGTTTCGGCTTGGGAACCCACGGAAGCATGACTGGCAAGGAATGGAAATGATGAACGGCTGGTACTGTTGGAAGCTGTGGGAAAGGGCTCTCCTGGAGACCTCCCTGGGGAATGTTTGGGAGCATTCAGCCACAGCTCCACTGCCGATTCGCCCAAGGGGGAAAGCATGACGGGGTGGGCTTGGTCTCCAAACAGGATTTAGTCAGGCATGCCAGACGTTTGTACAGAGCTGAATTCCTCCACGCCAGCCAGCGACTGTTGGGCCAGGCACAGACGGGGGCCAGCGTGGCCGTGGGAGCTCCTGGGGCTGTGTCTAGAGCCCTCATCTCCGCACGTGGCCACGTGCCATGGTCCCCATGGTGCTGGTGGCTGCAGAGACCGTCTGGGGAGCTGGCAGGGTGGGCAGCCTGTGGCTGCAGCTGCACGCCCCAAGAGTCGGAGCATGGATCTGCCCGCTGCCACCAGGGCAACCCAGGAAGGCTGATGGGGAGCCATGGCTTCAGGCTGTCCCTCAGGGCTGGGATTCAGCCATCCTCCAGAAAGCTTTCTTCTGCCTTTTAGATGCTGCTTGGAGATCCAGGGAGCCGCTGGGCACCTGGCTTCACGAGAGCGTAGATGGGCTTTGCGGGGGGCAGAGGGCGGGGGGAGCAGGACCACACAGCAGCTGCCACCCCCTTTCCTCCTGCCAGGTTCTCTGGTTCCCAGCTGCCTGCAGCTCCCCCGTGGCGTTTTACGAGGGTGGCTGGGTTCCAGCCGCCTCCTTCCTCAATGGCTCTGCTCCGTCGTCGCAGGAGGCTGGTGCTGCCAGCCAAGGAGAGGGATGTGCCCCTGGCACTGCTTCAATGGGCCGGATGACCTTGACTATAGTGTGGCTCCCTCCGCCCACGCCAGCTCCATCCTCCGCCAAGGACACCCGGGGTGAGACCACGACAGGATGACAGGGTGCTCTGAGTGGCCCGTGCCCCGGGGCTGCCATTTCTGAATGCTGCAGGGTGTTCCCTTCCCACTGCCGTGCCAGGGGTTAACTCCGGCTCCTCCGGTGAGGATGGGAGCCCACACTGTGTGTCTTGAGTTTAACAAGGTCTCAGTTCAGCCCCTGGCATATGAAAACTGCTTGCACCGGGGTTAACATTTCACCCTTGGCCAGTGGCTGTGCAGCTGTCACTGAATAACTAGCCACCCAGCAACTCCACGACTAATTGGTGTCATTAGGCAGTAAATGCTTGTACAAGAGAGCAAATGGGCAGTGGGTGCTGAGGAGAGGGCAGCAGCGGTGCGGCTGGTGCAGAGAGGGAGGGGAGATGTGCAGGATGCAGGGAGGGCGGCAGAGGGGTGGGGATGGAGGAGGGAGGGATTGCTGCAGGAAGGATGGCCCAGGAGACGGAGGGCATGGGAGACCCTCAGCAGCGGCTTGGGCAGGTGGGTTTGCGTCTCCACCAGCCTGCCAGCTGGGAAGTGGCCCCGATCCCAAAGATGCTGCTGTCCCATGGGGGCATCAAGCCCTCTCCTCCAGCTGTCTGAGAGGGGCTGGAGCTTGGCTGGACCCCACCACCCCCTGGGAAACCAGTGGGCGCCCCAGGCCCCTTGCTGCGCTGTGCCCGCTTGGCGGACAATGGGGTTTGTTTCTGCTTGCCCAGCTGGAAAACACCCATGGCCCTGCCACTGGCTGGAGGCACTCAGGGACAAGGACCTTCCCTGCTGTGTCCCCAGGCTGTTTTTTCACCAGGGGGCATGAGCTTCGGGAGCAGCAGTGTCACCCCGTTGCCTCTCGGTGTTACCAGCCAGGGGGATGCCGAGCACAGGGAGGCCACTCAGCAGCAAGTGCCTCCCTCTTCCCTGCCTCTCCTTGCAGGATTTCGGACAGGGCTGCTGCTTTTCTGGCAGTGAGGTCCTGTTGCCCTCAGCCCACTAGTGAAGAAGTCACAGGGAAGCTGCCTGACTTTATCCCGGCAGGTCGGCTCGCACAAGGAAGCAGAGGGACGGCGGGGCGCTGGAGATCTGTGTGGCTCCCTGCGAGCGGTGACGTTCCCGGCTGGATCTGCGTGCCACGGGCAGAGGTCAGGAGGGGATCGCAGACCTGCTCCCTACCTCGTCCCAGCCGGGCTCAGGCCATCAGGTGAGCACCACCTCCACCCCACCACCTCCTTCCCCAAAACTCAGGGCACCAAGGTCCCGGGGTGGGGGGGTCACCATTGGGAGCCCAGCAAGCAAAGGCCAGGGAACTCTCACCCCAAAAAAGGGTTTGCCAACAGCTCTGGAGCCAGGAGCCCAGCCAGCCACGGCCAGCAATGGTACAGCAGAACTAAAACGGTCCCTGAGCCATTAGCTGATCTCAGCGAGAGGCTGAGATGCTTTGTTGATTATCAAAGCATCCAGGATTGTTGCAGTCTCGTTATAACCAAATTCCCAGGACCCTGTAGTGATTTTTTTTTCCCCCCATTGGCTAATAGGTTAATAACCTGCTGGCACTTGACAGAGGTCCGGCATCTCCTGTGTTTCCCTTCATGTGACTGATTAAAATGCCCCTTCTCTCCCTTTCCCAGCCCGGCTGTGCTCCGCTGCCTTGTCACACGTGCAGAGAATTGGATACAGCTGCTAATCTGCTTGCCCCCCCCGCCCCAGCCCCATTCCTGCCTGCCTGCTTGGCCCTTTAAGCGCGCTGGCTCTCTGTTTCTCTGCTCCGTGGCACCAAGGGCTCTGGGACGGGGTGGGCAGCACCCGATGGAGGGAAACGCTGTTGCTGTGCGTCGTGCGTGCAAAGGGGAGGGTGGTTTTGCGAGGGAAAGGGGAGCCGGATGGCCTGCAGCCCTCCCCGACCTCAGCCCTGCTGCAGGCTGACGGCCTCACCGTGCCTCAGTTTCCCCTGCCCCTAGCACAGGCACCTCAGAGGGAAAGGGGAATCTCCTTGTAGAGGAGAGCTGACGGGTTAATTAACGTATAGTTGCAAAGCGCTTGCAAATATCTCGAGGAAACCATTTGATGTGGGTGCCAAGTGTAAAGGATTGCGGAGACACCAAGTGCCTGCAAATGCTGCCTGGCTCCTCAGGCCCTAAAACTCAAATATTGCCCAAGAGGCACGGAAAATATTCCTTCAGCTCATATGATGCATTACCCGCAGCTTGGAATAAATCTCCCTTTTTGTTCTTGCTTTCCAAACCAGCTGTTTGTTTGCTTTCCCCTTTTGGATTTTGTCATTGTAGTTGAAGCAGGGAATTGCTACAAGAGGGGGAGAAGAAAAAAAAAAAAAGGGCTTTTGTGAAAGGTTTGGCAGTCAGCGTCTGTGAAGTGAGAGCGCTTTGCCTGTTTGTTCTGCCTGTTACGCGCTAGTTTTGAGCAGAGAGTACAAATTTGGGCTCCAGGTGACGGTGCAAATTTGAGGTTTCAGAAAGAAAACTCGAAGGGCTGGGCAGCATGAGCCCCACCAGCATGTCCTGGGAAGCGTGTCCGTGCGACTCCCAGCCTCATGCAAGGCTCTGCTGGCTGCCTTCTGCTGGGAAAGCAGGGCTCTGCCTTCTCCCTTTGCTCTGGGGAGCGCAGCAGTCTGCCAACAGCGGCAGCGTATTTTGGCACCAGGCTGCTGCTTCGGGGATGGAGAGGGTGGAAGAGCAACAAGCCCCTGTGCCCCGCTGGAGGCTACTTTTTCTCCTTGCCTAAATCACACAGGGGAGAAACACCTAGTTCTATGTGTCGTACTCTGTCATACAGCGTTGGGCCCAGTACCAGTGCCGGGCAAAGCACCAGCTCTTTCCAGTTTGGAGCAGAAACCGTTTCCGTAGCTGTTTGCTTCTTCTGGGAGGCTTGTTATTGTACTCGCAAAGGCGAAGACGAGAACACGAGACTCACTTGGGAGCAGAAGGCTCTGCAAAGGCAACGCGCCCCGTCAAGATGAAGCAAGGCAGCTTGGCCCTTCAGCAAGGCCTCGTGCTTGCTGGGCAGTAAGTGAGGTGTCACCGGCTGCGTGATTTGTCACCTTCCCTCACGGAGGAGGTGTCATTCCCCTGAGACCACACGCCAGCATTGGCATCATGCAGCCCAAGGACCGTGCATCGCTCTTGAGGGCGGACGTGGCCCTCAGGGGGCTGAAGTGCCTCTCCTGAGACAAGCCCCACGAGTGAAATTTCTTCTGTCTTGCACCAGCCAGAGCTGAATTTTAATGGACTCTCTCTCCCAGCCTTAGCCTTCCTCACTCCACGGTGTCTTCCTTGCTCCGGGTGTCTTCCTTGCTCCGGGTCTCCTCCTTGCCTGAAGGAAGGCACCATTAGAGCCCACCCTGCAAGTGGGTGGTGGGTGGTCATGCAGGTCTGCGTGCAGAGAAGCAGCCAGAGGCCCGCGCTGTGCTTATGAGCTAGAAGCTGCCTTTCTCCTCGCCTCCCCTCGGGTATTCCTGCTGGCCTCCCGTCTGCCTGCGGTCACCGGTGGCTGCGACGTCTGTTCAGCGCTAATGGATTTCAAGCCCCGTGTCTCCACCGAGAGACGGCTCTACTGAGAGGTTTTGATCCCAGTGCTCGGGAGCGGCTGTGCAGGCAGGACCAGAGCTGTGAATTAGAGAACATTTTAAACCGTACTTTGGTGGTGGTAAGTGCTACGCACCCCGCTGCTGAAAGCCTGGGGTGAAGCAGTGGCTACATCCACCCTGTCCTGAAGCGGAGACTTCCCAGAATATCCACTCAAAGGTAAATTTTGTGGCATTTCTCCTCCCAGCAGGGTCTGAGGCTCTTAAAGATGCTGAGAGCCTTGTCCTGGCGTCTGGAAGCACAGTGGTGGTTTGTCTGGGCACCGCCGGTCTGGACCGTGTGCTGGGGAGTCCCTGGGGGATCGGTTCCCACAGCTTTTAGTCTGTGCTAAAGTTGGAGCTTATGTAGAAAAATAAAATTGTAGCGATGCTCAAATTTTAGCTCATGCTGCTGAGCAGCAAGTGTGGACATCTCGCGGGGAAACAAAGGACCTGAGGTGCCGTGGCATCGATGTCCTGGGGGACAGCCACGGAGGCTCTTAGGGCTCCACAGGTGACAGTGTGGCGCGTCTCAAAGCTAGAGAGGAGATGATATGAGACATCTCAAAGCAGGCGACCTTGCCCTTCTATTCTGCTTTTTTGAGGAGAGGAGAGGAGAGGAGAGGAGAGGAGAGGAGAGGAGAGGAGAGGAGAGGAGAGGAGAGGAGAGGAGAGGAGAGGAGAGGAGATTTTGCCTTTGTTGTAGCTCACCCAGAAGAAGGCTTTCCAGATGGGAAAGGCTTAGGGACAGCGGACTGAAGAAAGGCAGGCATGGGGCTTGGATCTGTCATTGCCAAGGAGACGCAGCAGAAGCTTAATTGGAGATGGGAGCTTTTAAATTTAATTTGATCCGATATGAATCTTACATTTAAGACAAGAGCCTCCTGTCTTACTATCTGACGACGTTGTCTGCTGCTCCCTTTGTGTTCTCAGTGCACCCTCCTAGCTGACCCCAGAAACTCGTAACAGCAACAAGTACCTACCCACCAGCACAGAGGGAGAGATCCAGCAGCAGAGGCTGAGACCGAGCAGGACAATGAAGGAGTAGCTTCCTGAGGGTGACACCCCATTGTGCATCAGAAAGCACCGGCTCACCTCTGTCCCCATTGCCTTTTTCCCTGGCTTTGAGGACTTTTTGCTTACGTGTTGGTGTTTTGCAGGTCTGGCTTAAAATACAAGCTTGGTGTTCGGAGTCTGCAGGGAGATGTGTGTTACAGAGCAGCTTTCTGAGAGATATGGGAATCTTCCAGGGCATTCGGGGGTGTTTTAACTTCCAATTTTAATTTCTAAGCCAAACCGATCGTTGTCTGACGAGAATTTTCCGAGGCTGTTTATTAACGGAGTAAACGCTTTCGCAGTCGAAGCTGCTTCAGGGACTTCCTGGTGCTGCTGCCTGCGGCCGCATGGCGTAGGTGAACAGGGGGAGCGAGGAGGGCCCTGTGCTGCCGGCAGAAGCACCTCAAAACACTGAGCTATATTAAAAAGGTTTCTGCAGACCGTTTAACCGCCTGGATCTGAGGTTGAATTCAGGTGCACTCACTCCCTTTTGCTGCAGGACAAAGTACCCCCCCGGAATCCCACTGCACCTTGGCACTGTTAAGCAAAACAACAGGCTTTTATCACGCTGGAGTAGATATCTTTTCCAGAGAGATAGGAACCTGGAGGCAAGCAGTCTGAAAATAAAAACAGCTTAGAGTCCACGCCTGCCCTTTGGATACTGGCTACACGCGATATTTATATCCTCTGGATACAGGGGGAATTGCTAAATTTCAGAGAGGTCTGCACATCCACCTTCCTGGGTAGCACCACCATGAATGTACAGTGCAAAAAGCTGTCCTCAGTTCCCTCCGTAAACAGATATATATATATATATGTGTGTGTATATATATATATATGTAAACACAAGTATATATTTTGCTTACGTGTTGATGTTTTGCAGGTCTGGCTTAAAATACAAGCTTGGTGTTTGGATTCTGCAGGGAGATGTGCGTTACAGAGCATCTTGCTGAGAGATATGGGAATCTTCCAGGGCATTCCGGGGTGTTTTAACTTCCGATTTTAATTTCTAAGCCAAACCGATCGCTGCCTGCCGAGAATTTTCCGAGGCACCCGTCAAGTGGTGACCGCCAGCAGAAAGGGGTTTTGTCCAGATTAGGAAGTGGCACTGGGGACAAGCGATGGACCTAGCAAAACGATCCCAGATCCCAGCTCGTGCTCCATGTAGAGCCATAATATAATGTATAACTCCCTTTAGAGCTACTTACTAATATATGGGTATTAATAGGGACTCGGAGCTGAGTGCAGCCCGGGAACGTAAAGGGGGGGTACTTTGCTCGCCTTCCACCAAGGCTGTGCTTTGCTAAAAACCCCGGGCTCGGGAGGGCCTGGGGTTTCCCCGCCGGCTGCGCGGCTTGGGGATGCGGGGCGGGGGGGTGGGCGGAAAGTGGGGGGAGCCAGGGGCGGGCAAGCCCAGAGGAGGGAAGGGCCGGCACCAGTCAGCGGCGCGGCGCGGCGTGGAAAGCGAGCGGCGCAGGTGGGTTCGCCCTTGCGGTGGGTAGCGGAGCATCTTCCCCGTTCTCTTCCCCCCCACCCGGGAAAAAGAAAAAAAAGGGGGGAGCTTCCCCGTGGGGGTTTGTTTCCTTCCCCCCCCCCCCCCCCCCCCCCCCCCGGCAACCCACGGGAACCGCGTGGCGCTGAAGGCGGCAAAAAAACGAGGAGGAGCTTGCGAAGCGGGGGGGGAGGAGGTGGCTTCCCATCCGCATCGGGGACAGAAAGCGCCGGAGCCGGCAAGGAGCCCGGGGGGGGACAGCGGTGGGCGACCGTATTTAAGGTATTGGCTCAAAGTCGTTGGGCTTGAAACACCCCCCACCCACCTCCCCCCCCCTCCCCCGGCTCCCTCCGAGGCTCCTAGCAGCGTTTCAAAGCTGCCGGGTGCGTGGGTTCCCCACGCACCCGGCAGCTTTGAAACGCTGCTAGGAGCCTCGGAGGGAGCCGGGGGGGGATGCAAGCTCAGGATCTGGCCCCGCAGCGTGGGGGGGAGGCGGCGTGTGGGTCGCGGCTGGGATGCCTGTGTGGGGTGATGCGTAGCGTGCCGCTTTTTTGGGTGGGGGTGTGCGTATGTGTGTGTGGGGTGGGTGGTTTCTTCCTCGCTGCCTCTCAGGGCCACTCCAAATCCCCTTTCGTAGTTATTGCCGGGGGAAGAGCACGTGTTTTTGGGGGGGGATGCGAAAGCAGAGCAGCCAGCCTGGGCTTTTTTGGGGGATGCGAAGCGGGCTGATGCTCTCTCTGATGCCTGGGATGCAGGACTTCACCGAGGGGTTTGTGCAGCGGTCCTCCGTCCGGAGGGATGTGCATCTCTACCCATCACTGGGGGGGGGTGTGTGTGTGTGCATGACAGGGGCTGCTGGGTGTCGCAGCCGGGTGCACGTTGTGGGGAAGGGGCTGGAAGGCACATGGGCTGGGCGCCATGTGCCGCTGTGCAAGCAGCGGGGCAGAGCCCCCTTGGCTGGCAGCAAAGCTGCTGGGCCGGGGTTGCTCCAGGTCCTGCTCAAGAAAATGCTCCGAGCTGGCTGTGGGATGCAGTGGAAGATTTCAGTAAGTGTTTCTTTCCATTCCTGAGCAAACCAGCTGCGTTAAGGGAGAGCCCGGTCCAGGTAGGAGTGCCGAGAGCTCCTGTGGAGCCCTTTTGTGCTGTCGTCCCCACCCCTGTAGTTAATTCTGAGCCTCTAGTTAAATCTGAGCTTCACACCCCTGCTAGGTGCTAATACTGCCAGACCAACACAGTCTCTGCCTATACTCACCAGCGCTCCCATCTGCCTCTCGGGAACGGGCTGTGGAGCTGCGGGCTGTGTGGGAAGGCAGTAGCAGCCAAGCCCTGGGGCTGTGGGATCGCAGACAAGTGAGCCTGTATCCTTGAGCCCAGTAGATTCCCCAGGGCTAGGGGCTGCAGGAGGAATTTGTGCAGCTGTTGGCCACAGCTGGATGCGCTTCCCGGCTGCTCCGAAGCAGGAAGCAGCCCAATGGCCCCTCAGTTGCCTGTTGCGAGCCGACACAATTGAGGGACTTCTATGAATGCCGACACGGGAAATCCCACTCCCCTCCTGCACCGCATCCCGGCTTGGCGGCATCGTTTCCGCTCACCAGCCCCTGTGAGCTGCTGGACAGCCTCGGGCTCCCTCGGGCTTGCCTTCACTACAAAGCTCTCTCCGGACGTGACTAGGCAGGGATGCTTTTCTCTCAGATTCACTGGTTGTCTGAGCGTGGATCGTTGATACAGTGCCAGTGCAGCGCCGACGCCGCATGTGTGCCCTCTGGAGCACTCCTGCTCCCACCGTTGCCTTTTCCTTCTGGAAAAGACAAGTAGGCTTGCTCTTGGCTCACTGAGTAGGTCTTCACAGAGCAGGGACACTTTCCATATGGCACCGAGGGCTGTAACATAGGCCCCAGAAGACGGTTTGCAGAGTGGCTGTTCCCCCCCAGCTAGCACAAATGAGAGGCGAGGGCCTACGCTGTACCAGGTACCTGGAGTGAAGAGGATGAAGAAGTTCGCTCCAGCCTGAACCAGCAAATGTAGCGCCAGCACACAGGACAACGTGGCACCTCCATCCTGCAGTTGTCCCTATTCTCCCTTCCTCCCTAAGCTGCGTAGTTAACTGCTGGCATCATTTCCCCATCATGGCATCCCTGCTCTCATTATCTTGGGCTGGGAGGTATTAATGAGCCTCTTCCTCTTTGAAGATGAACCATGGGCCTTGTTCTTGACCTGGCCTGACCTGTGTCCCTCCTTGTTGTGGTCTGGGGGGAAGCCAGGGCACAGAAGACAAGGCACCCATTCACGTACTCCCATGTTACACCTTCCTCATTCTGCCTGGCTCCATTCCCAGCTCCCCTGTCAGAGTCAGGGCTGGGGACTGGCCCGTCGGACCAGAGGGAGTCCAGGAGCGCCTGCCTGCCTTGTCCAGATGGGAAGATGCTGGCCATCGGCTTTGGGAAGCCAGCAGGCAGCCTCCAGTGCTTTCTCTGGGACACACGTAGATCTTAGTTGTTTTCGTCCAGCGTAATATCCTGGTCCTTGACAAGTGTTAAGGAAGCTGCAACACCCGCTCTTATCAGCAGAATGCTGTTTGCTTGCGGTCCTCGCCAGCTCAGTACCAACCCCACAGTGCCAACTCCGCTCGCTTCCCTGTGCCTTCCTGAGTCTCCCAGCTCTGCCCTGGGGCTGCAGGACCACGAGCTCCCGGGGTCGCGTCTCCATGCTAACTTGTACTCAGCTGCCAGCAAGCTCAGGTGCACTGTGCAGAGTGAGCTACGGGCGTTTGCGGATGGGCAGGAGTCAGGGTTTTAACAGCCACACAGCTATTAGGGTTTGATTAAGCAGTGCGATAAAGACCAAGTGCTTTCTAGGTTAAGAGCATGCAAGATGGGGATGCGGAATGGGGAAAGAAGCATGCGGAGCAGGGGGTAGACCCTGGGTGGGTTTGGTTATATCAGGATGTATGGCCCAGAGGGACCCCACTGCCCCCAGCTGAGATTGCAGTGCAGCACTGCGCCCCATCTCCCGCTCCAGACCCCCCAGACCTGGTAGGGGGATTGGTTTTACATGGGCTCAGGGGTCCCCATGTGGGAGAGGAGCCGTGGTGCTGCGTCAGGAATGTGTACGAGGGTTGTTGCTCCCATGGGACAAGGGAAGCTGTTGCGTAGGGATAGCACTAGCACTTTGTAACTTCGTTGCTGATGCTGGTGGTGTGAAGAACATCATTGGTGTGACATTTTGGTTCTGCTCCGGCTTGCAGCAGGCTTTTCCCTGGTCTCACCGATCCCCGAGAAAGGGGAGGCTCAAAGCACTGGATATATGGGGCTGTCATGCACCATCCGTGACACAAATCGGTGAGCCTGGCATTCCGGGTGCAGTGCTGTCTTTCAGCCTCTTAGTTAAGCCATGAGTGAGCACAGTCAGGCTTCATCTCCAGGAGACTGGCTTTTTTTGAGGCCAAAGGGGAGCAGAGACCTCTTGCCTGCCTCCCGGCTCACGCAGAAGAAGGCAGCAGGAAATCAGGCAGATTTCCGCAGGGCCTTCTTGCTTTCTTCCCACCACATCACTGCCAGTGGGATTTGCTTTAGTTCATGTCCTTTAGGACTTGTCTGATGGGAAAGCACCTCACTGTGAAATTTCCAGCTGGAAATTCATGGAGCGAGCAGAAGGGAGGAGGCAGGCAGGGGCTGGAGGTGGAGAAGAGCAAGGCTGGGAGGGATGCAGCTGGGTCGGGAGCAGTAGCAGAAGCAGAGGGTCATGCAGCCAGCCTCCTGCCCAGTGAACAGCCCGCTCCGGCCACGTACCGAGGCTGAGTGACGGCAGCAGGACTGGGTCATCAGCCTCGCTGTACCGAGGACAAGCCATCAACCTGAATGCGTACCAGCACCGCCAGACAGCCACTGAAATGTCCCCAGCCTCCTACAAGGGTGCTGGGTAGAGGGGCGTCCTGCCCGGGACACCCCGCTTGTCTTCTCCTGCTGCTGCCCATGCTGTGGCTTCGCGTGTGGTCCTCACCTCTGCCTGCTTCATCACATCTAGCACAGCCACCCACTGATGCCACAGAGGGACGGGAAGATGATTTACATCTGCAACCGAGGGCCGGCTCGCCCGGAGGAGCTCAAAGACGGTGAGGGCTTTGGGGTAGGCAGCCCTGTTCGAGTTTTGCTACAGGTTTGCTCGTGGGAAACCCTCATGAGAGGAGCTCCCTCCTTTTAGGCTTGGGGATTGCTCCTGGAGAACAGCTCAGGGAGGTGGGAGGGATGGGTGGCACAGCTCCCTTCTTGGTCCTGGCCAGGGGCTCAGGGTTGAAGGAGCTGCTTGCCCTGTCTTCGACAGGCCTTGTCTTTTCCTGGCCTCAGGACCAAGTTGGAGGCAATTCCATTTTTTTGCCTGGGATATCCTCCCTTGGTGCTGTGGATGAGCTCCACAACGGTATTTGCCCTGGAAGGGACCTCTGTCCCCTCGGGGAGCCTGCTGCTGCGGGGTACGTGTGGGGAGCACAGTGCTTTCAGCCCATCAGGGTTTGTAGGTGTTGGGCTGCGTCTGAGGCCGGCAGCGTTGGGTAGGTCTCCATGCCGTCCTGACGAGAGTGGGAGCATTATCCATTAACCACAGGAGAAGGCAGACCAACGGCAACACAGCCAAGCTATTAAGAAGCCATCCACCCTCCCCTGCAGCTTCTCCTTCCCATTCTCACACCCTCTCCTCGTGGCAATACAAGGCTGGTGTAACCGTGTGGTGAACCACATCAGGGAATCGATCTGCCGGCATGTTCCCGGATGGGGCTGTTACCCTGGAGGCAGTGGGAGCGGGGTGCCGGGGAGATGGGGGGCAGGAGCCATGCCTCGCAGGGTGTCAAGGGAGCTGCCAAAGGGCCCTGCGCTTGCCCTGCCTGGGCTCTGCGGCTGGGCTGGCTCCGAAAGAGGAGCCTTCGACCAGAAACTAAACCCAACAGCAGTAAATAGCCCCAGCTGCCGGTAAACAAATACGAATCATCCGCCACCAGCTGTCCCTCCCTTCCTTCCCTGTGGTTGCAAGGGGGACGAGGTATGCCAGACAGGGATTGCTTCAGCAGGGGTCAGCAGGGCTCCCTATCGCCTGCATCGCTGTGGGACTGCATCGGCACCCCAGCGTGTTCAGGCACCCTGGCAAGCTCTGGCAGGACGCCTTGCTGGGTGGCCAGTCCACTCTGACGCAGGCTACGGTACCCTTGGGTCTCCCAGCTGGGAGTCTCAGAGCTGCCCTTGTCTCCTCTGCTCCCCAAATTAATGTGGAGGAGGCTGGGATGCCAGCAGAGCCTGCAAACCAATGCCAGCCTCTCCCAAAGCAACAATTTGGTAGGAGCAGAGCGCTTGGGGGCTCCCATGCAGGGGTCTCCACGCTTGCCTGAGGCATCCCGAAGGATGCTTACGGTCCCAGGCAGCTCGGGACCTCATGGCTGTGGCACACCAGGAGGTGGCTGATTGCAACGGATGTGGCAGCGTCTGCCGTATGGGATTTGGAAGGGATGTGACTTGCCCTTTTCCTACTTGTGGCCGGGCTTATTATTGCTGGTTGTGCAGGAGAGTCTGTTTTGGCTGGGCTTGGGCAGACGCGGGGGTGAGCTCCCCACCTCCTGTTGGCTCTCCCTGCCTGATCCTACTCACACAGAGGTTTTCCTGTTTGCCGTGGGCTTTCCAAGGCCAGTGCCAAGAACGGGAGGTTTGGGCTCTGACTTATTCCCTCCGAAGGAGGTGTCCGCCTCAAGCCTTGCTCTGGCTCCACATGTGAGACCTTAGTCCTGCCAGGCCGTTTGGGGAAGAGCCGAGTTGTTCAGGGAGGAGGGAAGAGGGTGCCAGAGGTGGCGTTTCCGCCCTGGGTGTTTTCTCCAAGTCCTTTGCTTGCTCCATGCTGCCGATGGTTGCCGATGCTTGCTGCATGCTGCCACCTTGGCTTTCTGATTCCTCGGTCCTCAGACTGTGTGCTGCCCATGTGGCTCTTCTGGAGCCTCCGCAGAGTGAGGACGTGGCAAGCCTGGCTCTCAGCAGGCAGCATCTTCCTTCTCCTCAGCCTAATTTGAAGTCAGCTGGGAAATGTGCAGGCGTGTGTGGCTCCTGGAGTGCCCCCGACTCAGGTCCAGCTAGGGCATCCATCCCTTCTCCCTCCTTTTGTTTCTGGGGATTGTGGAGCGCCCCTTGGCTGGGACAAAAGGGGTGAGGGGGTGACAGATGTGCCCCATCTCCTGGAACAGACCCATCATATCCCTGTCCATTGTGAGATGGCTGCGTTTAGCAGCTGAAGCCAGTTCGGGGTTTGCAAGACGCTGCGGCTGTCCGAGCAGCGAGTGGGACCTTGGCAGGACGGGTGGCTGGCAGAGGGACCGTGCAGGACCACGGCAGACGCCAAAACCTGTTTCCCTGCTCGCCATCCCCTTTCCCAGTAGGGCTGCGGACATTTCATGCCGAAAGCAGCAGTCAGCCAGGGCCCCTGTTCCTGACCTGGCCTACAAGCAAAAGGCCGCTTTGGTCTGCGGGAACCCAAAATAGCCCTTGTATTTCTGTCCCGGACGCCAGGCACAGCTGACATGCGGAGGACGGAGCCAACCTCAACCTGCCACAGGCCTGGTGGTGGTTGGCCCCTGCGTGTCCATCCCTGCTTTGGCCCGGGGGGGGGCTGCTGGTCAGCAGGGAGGAATTACCCTGCCAAATTTGGGGAGCTGGGGAGATGGTGCCGCCAGGGGAAGATTGTGTTGTTCTGGCTCTGGCTCCACTCCTTCACCCCCCCAACTAAAGTGGAAGCAGCTGTGCAGCCTGGACCAACATCTGAAAAATTGCTGGGAAGGGACAAAATGAGCTCTGCCCCTGTGCCAGCCCCCGGGGCAGGGCTGGCAGCCTGCTGTGTCCCCTCCGCTGAGTCCTCTGGGTGCAGGGGCAAGGCTGGCTCCATCCAGCCCCGGGGGTGCTCTCCCACCTGCTCGGGGGGCTCGGGAGCAGCATGGCCCAGGGGCATGTGGTTCAGCAGCTGGGGGTCCTGCCTGCTGCCAGCACTGCACGTTTCCATCCGGCACGTGCTCCTTATGGGAAGGAGCCACAGCTGGGAGGACGAGGCCTCTCCCCTAGGAGGAGAACGTGCCTTGGGGTGTGGAAGGTGGCTGGGCAGCAGTGGGCAGAGGGCTGCTGTGGGCAGGCTGGCTTCTCCTGCCCTTCCTCTCCTGGGCACCTCTGCGGCTGGACTGGCCCGCACAGGGTTTTGTTACAGAAGCAATTGTGCTTTGGGGGTCGAGCGAGCAAGTCCTGGGCTCTTCTGGGGGAGAGAAGCCCTCATAAAGTGCACAGTGCCATTTGGGGTGGGAGAGTGTGTTTGGGGTTGAGCTGAGCCCTCCAAGCCTGCTCCGCCAGGGGCTCCATGCATAATGGGGACCTCGTGCATAGCTTGCGGAAGGATTTAGAGAGGTTTTTGAACTTTCCAATGATTTCATAGCCCCCCATGCCTTGCCCCTCACTGCAGGGCTGTTCTGAGAACCTCCTGGCTGCAGCGTAAGCCATCCCCATGCTTCTCTCCCAGCCCCTCGCTGCAGGTTGCTCCTTGCTCAGCTCCCTTGTGTTGTTCCTGGCCTTACTCCTTCCTGGGTCTGCCAGCTCTAAGCTCAGTTCTAGGGCCAGGAACATGAAGCAATGAAGGAGGAATCCTCTCCCCTCTCCATCCCAGCACCCTGGTGGCCACCAATGGCAGGTGGCCTTCTGCTGTCCTGCTCTTCCCCCCATTATTGCTCCCTGAGTGGTGACCTTGGGGTAGCCACGTGTTGCTAGTAGGTATGGCAGGCTATGGAGAAACTCACCTTGCCCCTCTCCTTCATTCCTTGTCTGTGGGACTCTCTCCCAGTCTGGCCTGCCTTGGTTTCTTCCCATGCATTCATTGAGTCCTTATCTTCAGACTCATCAGCCACAGCCTGTTTTGGTCTCCTCTTGTTTTGCTGTGTTCTTCCTCTTTACGGAGCTCACCTTCATTCCTTTCAGCTGCAGACATGAGGGGGAAATGGGGACATGGTCCAGTAGGCTCAGCCCATCCCTCCAACGTGCTGTTGCTGGTGCCCAAGGTGTGGCTGGCCCAGATATCATCTGTACATCTGTACAGATGGGGATTCCTCTTGAGCAAGCCCGAGCGTGACTTGGGGGGAAGCTGCTAAAGCAGAAGAGATGCATCTGGCAGCCATGCCCTAGGGGTTCTTACCTGAGCACTGCCCCAGCCCGGCAGGTAGCACCCCTCTTCCCACCCAGCTGGGTGGAGATGAGGAGTGTCACCTGCCTGCAGGAGAGCCAGGCTGTGGGCAGGCAGGAGCCAGCACTGTGCCTTGTGCTGTGGCATGGTTGGGATTGCCTCTGTCATCAGTGTATGGCTGTCCTGGTATCTGGTGGCCTGTGCCACCAGTGCACCAAGTGCCAGGCTCATCCGTGCGAGGAAGACCTGCTCCTGACTCAGGGCTGCCTCTGGCCACTGCTGATTTTTACATTAATGGTGTCCGGTTGCTCTCCCCAGGGGTCCTGTAGGATTTTCTCCATTGGGAAGCGGAAATGTGGCTTCCTCCCATTGTGCCTCTTCCCGCCGCGGTACCCCGGCTGACGCCAGGGGAGCACCCCTTCCCGCAGCACCCGCCTCCCCGCGGTCCCAGGCAGACCCAGGCAGAACCTCCACCGGCCACGCCGGCACCCCTGAGGGGGCTTGGACCAGACCTGCAGACGTGGGCTGCCGGGGGGCTGCTGGCTGCAGAGGATGCCAGGTGAGGATGAAGATCTGGGGCGAGGTATCTTGAAGCCATGGCTGGGTGGTGTGAGCTTGGTGTGAGCCTCTGTGCCTGCCCATAGTGGGTCATTTCACTTTCCCACCCTCCGCCCCCACCCCAGGCAGCCCCAGGCACCATCCAGGTCCTGCAGGTGGTTTCTGCCTGTTTTTGGAGGTTTCTGCAGCTGCGTTGAGTGGAGCCTTGAGCAAATCCCTCTCTCCGCCCTTGGGAGAAAGGATCTTTATTTTTCTAAATTTCCAACAAATGTAAGCCAAATCTAGCCCTGGAAAAACATGCTTCCTTCCGCCTCCTGCCGAGAAGCAGGTTAGGGTTGTGCCTTGAAGGGGATGGTCTTTTCCCTTGGGGACAGCGGCCTGAGCGGGTGCCATCAGGGAAACCAGCTCCTCGGAAGAGCCCCTGTGAATCCTGTCTCTCCAAACAGGCTCCCAAGAGCAGCTTATCTCTCCTCCTCTGACGCCTCCTCAGAAATGACGTACCCCCCCTTAAATCCTGCCCCCCCCGGGGCACTGTATCGCTTCCTGCACCTCCAAACCACTAGCCTTGGAGCAGGTGACTGCTCCGATATCTGCGCGGCTTTTCCTGCCTCTCCCAAGGCTGTGCCGTCCCTGCAGTCCTGTGGCCTGAAGTGACCAGGAGCGAGGATCTGGGACCAACCAAGCTGGTAAGCTTCTTCCTGTGACATTAAAATGTCCCCCCATCACAGGCAATGACCCGGCGGGGTGGTGCAGCGTTTGGTGGCACCCATCTCTGCTCTGGGGTCTTGCCTGGGTGCCTGGAGAGGTTTTCTCTGGCCAGGGACCAAGCGTGCCCAGGCTTGGGCGCTTGCCGTGTGCTGAGGAGAGAGGTGTGTGCATTCATCGTGGGTCTGCCATCGCTAGGGCCCCCTTGTTGGCATTCGGCCAGCCGTATGTCACGGTTGGGAACCCACTCAGCAGCCCTAGTGGGGACTGGGTGATGGGTGGAAGAGTCCCAGCCGCATTGCCTAGGGGAGTTGTATGGCTGGCTCTGCCCCATCACTGCCTGCTCCCTTCTCCCTGGTGGGAAGCCCTTCAGGGACAGCGCTGGAGTCCCACCGGGCCCTGGGGAATCTGCTGCCCAGCTGGGTTGCTTTACCTGCCGGGGCTGAGGGCCCCTGAGGAGCCTCTCGGGGCTCCGTGAACTCTCCAGATAAGGGACTTTGCAGTTGGCTGGTGTGTGCAGTTCAAAACACACCGCGGGGCTGAACGCTCCCCCCGCGCCACCCGGCAGCCGAGATAACAGCCGGCGATGGGTGGTGGGAGTGGGGACAGCCTCCATAGCTCCTGCTAAGGAGTTTGCGTGGTGGCTGCGAGTGCCACAAGCCTGAATGCAGAGAGGGTCTAGAGCTGCCTCTCCTTTTGCCCATGGAGGGAGCAAGGTGAAGCAGGTCAGAAATGTTGCCCAGGGACCCTGCTGCACAGACTGCCTTGCAGGTTTTTTCCACCAGCCCAGGCCATTGGGGTGCAGAGGGGTTCGTCCACACACAGCGAGGCAAGGAGGGGGGCAGAATTGCCCCCATGCCGCTCTCTCGCCCAGCTCCCTCCTCAGGGCGCAGGAATGAGCAGACGGGGGGAGCAAATGGTGCAGCAAAGCCTGTTTGCAGAGAGGCAGGGCACGGAAAGAAGAACAAGAATAATAGGAAGTGCTATCAGCTCTCTGATGGGAACTGCTTGCAAAGCACATCAGGAGTAGGAAGCCTGCTGCAGTCCGTTGGGGGGACGGGGGATCGGAGGAAAGAGGCCATAGCAGAAAAGCCAGGTGAAGATTTTGCCTCTCTGTCCACTCCAGAAGAACCTGAGCAGTTTCTTCCACCATCTTCTGTGAGGCTCCCCAGGGCATCTGCAGAGGAAAGGTTAGAAAGCAAAGCTAGGCAGCAGCAAGTTGCTAGGGCAAGGCGATGTTCACCAGAAGAAAAGGGAGGGTGAACCGTCTGGCTGTCACATGTGGCCTCTAGTCATTCATTCACAACTGCCCCGGCCCCCGGGGACTGGGAGGGGGGAGAGACGTGACGTTGGTTTCTAAGAAGGGCTGTAGAGAACTTCAGGGAAAAGCTGACCGGTGAATCTGGTGCGCCGCCCAGGCGCCTGCACAGGGACAGGGTCCGTGGGCAGCGGGGGAGGCTCCTGCCGAGGGGCCCCTGAGCTGGGGCAGCATTTCAGAGGGACGCTGGGCTTGGGACACCTGCGCCTCCTTTCCAAAAAAACATTCAACTGGGGCTTTCAGCCCAGTTTTTAAGGGAACTGGCTGGTCAAGAGGGAAGGTCCTTGCGTGGCTCCATAATTGGTACAAAAACAGGAAGGAGGGTGTAGGAGTCAGCGGTCAGTTTTCGTGGTGGAAAGAGATCGCTGTGTTGGGTCCCATGTTTTTTCAACATGTTTGTGAGCAACCTGGAATAGGGAATGAGCAATGAGATGACAGGGCTTGCTGAGGCGATTGGATTACTCAGGTTTATAGGGACAAGTGCCAGCTAGGAAGAGTACAGAAGACCATTACAACACCGGGTGTTAGGCAGATGAAATTCAGTTTACATAAAAATCAAGGGATAGATGGTGGGCAGGGAAGCCCCAAATCTGCAAACAAGATTACATGCTGCGCTGGCCACTCGCAGCAAGGCCTGGGGCTATTTCGGTTATTTCGTGCATGTAAAAGTCATCCAATCATCTTTGCGAGTGACAAAGCAGAAAGAAAGCAGGAAAGCCTTTTGCAGCTCTTCAAATTGGTGTCTCATCACCTCGCGGTCCCTCTGTGCCCCCAGCCCCAGCATTTCTGGAAGGGTCAAGGGGAGCCAGGGAAGGCTGGGAGGAAAGCAATAAGGAAGACCGAAGGCGTGGAGCTGTGCCTGGATGACTAAGTGAGCTAGAATTTCTCTGTTTGGAAAACGTGCTGTAGGGTGGATACGATCCAGGCCTGTAAAGCCGTGGCTGGCGTGGAGAAGCCACTCTGATGTTCATCCACCCTTTGATGGCGAGGGAGCCCTGGCTGAGGCCTTGCACGCGGGGAGAGATGCTGCCCTCGCGCAGAGACTCCCAAGTTAGAGGGGGAAGGAGGGATTTCACAGAAGTGAAACCTGCTGTGAGCTACAAAACATATGAACAGCGTATCCCTCCCAGCTCGGGGGCTGGGGGAGCAGTCAGGGAGTTAGCCTGTGCCTGTGCCGCTCTTACCCTTTCTTGGCATCTGCTTTTGCCCTCTGATGGAGACAAGCTTTTGAGCCAGAGCAGCCTCTAATTTGACCCAGGGTACCTGCCCTTAATTTGGGAGGGCTTATGTTCGTCACAGCGCTGTGGTGATGGTACACAATCACGCACACTCATATGTCTTGTGAAATACAAGCACGTGTCCCCGCAGCTGATAGCTGAAGGTGGAAGCAGGCAGGACGCTGCCCGGCAGGCTGGTTCCCTGGACCCCGGCACAAGGTAGGAGGACCCGTGAATGACATGGATAGAGTTCAGACACGCACATGAAATCTCATGAAACAAGACGGTCTCGGAGCATTTCCCATCTTCCAGCTGGGTCACAGCCACCAGGGCTTCACGTGACTTGCACACCTGTGCTGGGCTTGTTCCCTGTCTGTAGGTAAACCTTGATGGGCCCCCAGATCAGCCCTTCCTGCTGGGAGGGCTCTGGTGTCACCCAGGGGGGTGAGCGGATGTAGGGGATGGGGTGAAGCCTGGGGAGACATCTGGCCCATCCCCGTCTTGGCCGTGCTCGGAGGAAGTGCTGACCTTATCCCTGCAAAGCGATCCCCTACACGTGGCGGCAGGAAGACATGGGGTGCTTGCCATCGGGCCTGACGGCAACCCCTTGTCTAGGGACTGCAAGGACGGTGCTATGCTTGGTGTGGCAGAAAGGACTTTTCTTTAAAGAGCTGGTGTTTCTGCGTGTAAACCCATAGCATCCCTGCCCAGCACCGTGGTATTGCTCTTGAGTGGAAAGCCAAGCGTGCGCTGTGCTCGCCTTTGGTGAAGGCAGCAGAAGCAGGAGAAAAGGTGATGTGTGGGAAGGAAGGGGTAGGGAAATCTCCAAAGCCCGGTGACAAATGGCTGCCTGCAGGCATGGCTGTCCTGTGGTGCACGTTTTTCTGCAGAAGTTAGGAGGTTTTGGTGATGGCTGGCCCTGCTGTGGGCTCCTGGCCGGAGCTTGGCTGGCAGTGGGACTGTGTGTGCCCCAATACCGCACGTGTCACTTAACTTCTGTCAAGGCCTTTGTGCGGTGTGAATGGGCAATTAAAATTGTGTCACCTCTTGTTTGTACCTGCTCAGAGGCACTAGCCTGTGGTTTAAGACCACTCCTTGTTATCTTGCTCCTTCCGCTTACACGTTGCTTCCGAAGGGATGAGACGGACCGCCCTACGCCCAGGAACAAAATGGATGTCCTTACGCCAAGGTTCCGCATCGCTCCTCCTCTCCCCTGTCCCCCAGGCTGTGCGACCACAGAGCTGGTGGCTGGGGTAAACATCAGGAGACTCCTCTGGGAGGTGAAGGGTGGCCTCTGTCCCCCTGTCTGCTCTCACCGGGACCCGGAGCAGGGTTGCCACCTGCTGCTGGTGTTGGTTCATGTGACCTTTCCTGTTGGTTGTAGGGTTGTTTGTAAGAGACGGCGGCTGGACGCGTTTCCCGATGTAATGAGTGCTGACCCGTGCGCCCCTTGGCAGGCACCGGCTCTTTGTAGAAAAAATTAGGAGGCACTTTGCGAAGCGAGACAGAAAACAAACAGAGCAGGCAGGAGGCTGCGGCTGGGCAGCCGGGCAGCGCCTGCCGAGGAGGACGGGTTCCTGGCGCAGGGATGCGGGTGCTCTCTGGACAGAAGCAGGAGGCAGCTGGGAAAACTGTGTGGCGGAGCAGCACCTAGTGCCCTGCCCCGGCAATCCCTGATTCCCGATCACCCCTGCCGCCCCTGCCTCCTGCCACCTCCTCCACGACACCCTTCCCTTCCTTCCTTCCCGGGGCACTGCGGATGGGCGCCTGGGCAGCGGGACCCGGGCCCTGTGCCAGCTCTGGTATCCGACACCTCTCCTCCTCCTCCTCCGCGGATGCCACTAGACCCACATGGCCCCAGCCCCCGTGACCTGAGCCGGGGCCTGACGCTCACCCCCAGGAGCAGGGGGGTGCGGAAGCGGGGGGACAGGCCACCTTCAAATACAGCGAACAACAGGGCTTTCCCTGGCTCTGTCCTCCCCAGGTATGTCTGTGGGATCGTTCCCTGCCCCTGTTTCTTGGGACAGTGATGTGACCTGGTGGAGGGCTGGGAGTGGGAGCGGGGGCTTGGCTTGGCAAGGGGGAGCTGGGGTTATCCTGCCTGTTTGGGGGTGAGATCTGTTTGCTTGGGGACAAGCAGTGTCCCCGGCAGGGTTTCTGTGGGTGAGGGGGTGGCAGTCGTACTTGCAGATCCCCCTGCTAATTCCGAGTCAGGGCTCGGGGCGTCTGCTGCTCACAGAGGGGCTGGCAGGCTGCCGGGAGGGGATTTTGGGATCTTTTCTCTGGAAGCCCGGGTGGCTCGCAAGGGCAAAGCAGGAGCTGTCATGCCCTGAGCTGTCTGCGTGGGAAGGCTGGGGAGCTGCGCTGCAGACGGCTCCCACAGCATCAACATGGTGGCACCTGCCGGGTTGGTGGGGCTCTCGGTCCCACGCAGACGTACCTGTCAGCCTGCTCTGCCTTTTCCAAGCAGCCAAAATCCCTCTCCGCATCCTGCCGGCTATGTCTGGGCTCCATCGTAGCTGTAGGCTCCCCGACCTGCGGGACCGCGCCGGGGGTGAGCGGGAGGCGAGCGGTGCCCGGAAAAAAACCCACGCAGGGCACCTGCGACAAGGGACGGGGCTCCGCCGCCTTTAAGGCACAGCCGGGGCTGGCAGGGACTACAGATCCCAGCATGCTGCTCCCAGCCTTGCCTCCTTCCTCCCTCCCACGCCCGACCTGCCCGGCTGCGGGCGGGGATGCTGTAAAGCCGGCGGCGGTGCGCTCGGCTCGGGTCGGGGGAGGGGGGGGTGGCATGCCCCGGGGGGGCCGGGGGCTCAGCGCCGGGAGCCCCGCTGCAGATGAAGCCCTGGGAGAGGTGCCGGAGCATCCCATGCTGCGACGCCCGGACTGGAAAAGGACAAGGCAGGCCTGCGGCTTTTGCGGGGCGGCTAATCCCCTTCTGTCCCCGGGGAAGTGTCGGGGCGGGGGGGGACGACACACACGCCGGGGAGGGAATGTCCCTTCTCAGGGGTCCTGGGGCTGCGTCTCTGGGGTTGTCTTCGGGGAGAGCAACGCCAGGGCACACGGGCAGGTGGTGATGGGGGAAAAGAAGCGGTGGGCAGCCGGGAGGGGACAGCAGTGCCAGGGACGTCCTTGGCTTTCCAAGGCGACCCAGGACAGGGCTGCCAGAGCCCCAGAGAAGCGGGAATCAGAAACGGGGAGGTTTTTTTTTTTTTTGTAGTTCTGGCCGGAGAAGCTGCTGAATTATATGTGTTTTTTGTGCCGCCGTGCCCCGTGCGTTGGAGGGAGGTGGGGAGGGCGGGGGGGGCAGACGCAGCCCGCTGCAGATATGCTTCGCTCACAGCCCCAGGATTGGGGACACAGGGAGCTGCAGGCTCACAAATCCCTTAAGAGCCTGCTGTGGAGCAGCCGGGCAGCCGGTGCCCAGCAGCCTGGGCGTCTCAGGAAAGCGATTTCCCTTTCGGAGGGAAGGCGTGCTGTCCCTCAGCCGGTCCAATAAGGCCGTGTGTCACAGCCCCTCGGCTGAAGGACTCCGAGCCGCAGGTTTCCAAAGCTGCTGCACTGTGCTCTCACCATTTGCTGTCTCTCTTTGGCTCTTAGCCGGCGGCATGGCCGGGGGGATAAAACCAGCACTGTCCCTGCCTGGCCTGCGTCCCTCACTCCCCCATAAAATCCTGTTTGTTTTTCAGACGGAGAGCAGCCACGAGACTTGTTGTGACCTGCGCTGACACTTGCTGCATAAGATGACAGCAAGAGACGGGCCCCAAGATAGGTAATGCCGGGCTGCAGGGTGGGTGTGGGGGCACATCCAGGATACCAGCAGATACTGGGACCCCCTCGCCGGCATGCTCACTGGGCTGCTGAGCTCTCGCTTCCCCGAGATGATCTCTCTTGTCAGCTTTTCCATAGCAAACAGGCTGTAAACAGTCCCCAGTGCTGGGACATGCCTGGGGAGCCTGACTCCCTCCCACCTCTGGCAGTGGCCACTGTGCATCTGGGTGCCACATGCCGAGGAGCAGCCAGCTTCCCCCCACCTTCATACCCTACCAGGGAGGACCTCCCATGGACCCTCTGTGGCACCACGTCTCCTCCGGCAGCCCAGGATAGCAAGGGCTGTGGGGCAGGGACACGGCAATAAATTTCATCCACCATCCTCCTGGTGCCTCCAGCTGCAGGGTCGGGGACAGTCAGAAGCGATGCCTGTCCTCTGCCCTGACCATTGTCCCGCTCCAAACCGCTCTGTCCCCTCCACAGGTACAAGGCTGTCTGGCTGATCTTCTTCATCCTTGGCCTGGGAACGCTGCTGCCATGGAATTTCTTCATGACTGCCAGGGAGGTGAGGGCTTCCCTCCTGCTGCTGCCCATGACACTAATCGTTCCCTGTCGTCTCCAGGGACCGTGCTGTAGGTGTGGCAGCACTGCATAGTGTAGAGCTCCCACATTTGCATGCAGGAGACAGAAGCGTGGGTCACCTGGGTGGAACAACTGACACTGAGGTGTCAGGAGGAGCCCTGGACTGCGAGTGGTGTTGGAGGGGGGACAAGGGTGGCCTGAGTGTGCTGGGGGGAGGCCTTGCGGTACCTCATCCCCACCAGGCTCCTTGTCTCGCAGTATTTCATCAGCCGCCTTGCGGATCCAGAGGAGACAAGCCACTTGTGGAACCAGACCAGTGGGGCTGCCTTGCCCCCCTCCTACCTGCAGTCCATGTTTGACAACTTCATGACACTCTGCGCCATGGTGCCCCTCCTCATCTTCACCTGCCTCAACTCCTTCATCCACCAGCGGTGAGTCCTGCCCCGTCCTTGCCCCTGGCAGCCCACACAGGACCACCCAGCCCTGGCCCGTCTTTCTGCCCTAGCACTGAGCCAAGCTGCAGCCCGTTCAGTCAAGTCAAAGGCAAAACACCGGTCTCCTGTTCTGGGGTTTGGCTGCGATTTCCACGGGAAAGCTTGGCCCCAGCATCACAGGCTTTTCGGGGGTGGGTTTTCCTCACCAAGACCCATCTCTTGCAGGATTCCTCAGCAGATCCGCATCTTGGGCAGCCTGGTGGCCATTGGGCTGGTGTTTTTAATCACCGCGATCATGGTGAAGGTCGAAATGGAGCCTCTTCCCTTCTTTGTCTTTACCATGATCAGCATCGTCTTCATCAACTGTGAGTGAGGCAGCAGGGGGAAGGAAGGGGGCACAGCCCCATGGCTGGGGCTGATCTCTCGGGGAGAAAAGCATGAACCTCACCACGGGAGAGCCAAGGAGGAGGGCAACCTGCCTTACCTCACAGGGCAGGGGCCTTGGCTGCCCACAGAGGTGCAATCCATCCTTGCCTTTGGTTTCTCATTTCTGCTCATCTCGCCCCTTTGCAGCCTTTGGCGCCATCCTCCAGAGCAGCCTTTTTGGGCTGGCAGGGCTGCTGCCTGCCAGCTACACAGCTCCCATCATGAGTGGGCAGGGCTTGGCGGGCACCTTTGCCGCTTTGGCGATGATCTTCAGTATTGCCAGTGAGTAATCCCTGCCCTGTGGGTGACAGGGCCGTCCCAGAGCCCTGCTGTCAACAGAATCTGCTGGGGTTGTGCTGTAGGGTTAGGTGGGAGATGGCAGCAGGGCCTCACCCCTCTCAGCCCTCATCATCTTCTTCCTTTTCCCCCCTGGTCTTCTCCCTTCCTGTGCTCCCAGTTGGCGCCCAGCAACCTGAAAGCTTCATCGGTTACTTCACCACGGCCTGTGTGGCGATCGTACTGGCAATTTTCTCCTACATCCTTCTGCCTCGCATGGTGAGACTTTGTCGTCCTGGTGGGGAAGGGTGTAGGGACACAGAACCTTTTGCATCACAGCACAAGGACCATGGCGCACTAGCACCCCAGCCTTGGCTCCTACCAGCCTCCACACCTCCTGGTTCAGGGCAAGCCCTCCCCTGTCCTGGGGAGCTCCACGAGAGAACCCCAAGAGGTCTCTGGGATACTTCCCGCTTCAGATACCCCCAATATCCTTGTGGAAACGAGGCTCTGGGTGAGCAGGAAAGCATTAGTATCGGACAGAAGTGGAAGGAATACTTTCCCCATATTGCATTTGCCCATATCACCCACATCTGCTATTACCACAGAGCCCCTGGCAGCCTTCTTTCCTTACGCATGAATGAGTTCTCCGTGGCTGTCTCTCTGCAGGATTTCTTCCGATACTACTCCATGAAGGACAAGACAGAGTACCGTGTGTACAATGCAGAGCTGGAGACCAAGAGAGACCTGATTAAGAAAGGTGAGGGGCTGAGAGGAGGAAGAGGAAGGAAAAAGAGGAAGAGCTGAGAGGAAGAATGAGATAGAAGAACTAAACTAGATCCCAGCTTTCTAGGATCTGATATGCCCTACTTGTGTCTTTCCCTGCAGACGAGCCCAATGGGATGGAGCAGAATAACTCAAAGGTCATCCCTATCCACAACCCTGATGAGAAGCCCTCAGTCATCACTATTTTTAAGAAGGTGAGTTGCCAGCAACCCCTGCCCTGCCCCTCGTCTCAGGGGATGGGCACAGGTGTAGGAGAGCATGGGGAGAGGAGACCAGCCCCGCACTGGTCTCTTGGCCTGTCTTCGGTACCAGCCTCTTTCTTTCACCTGCCTAGCTCTGGGTCATGGCTCTGTCTGTCTGCTTCGTCTTCACTGTCACCATCGGCGTCTTTCCTTCCATCACAGCTAAGGTGTCCACTGTCCTCGGAGAGGGAAACAGATGGGGTAAGTGTGGCCAGGGATGGGGTGGGGTAGGAGGAAACTGGGAACAAGGTAAATGGGAGAAAAGAAAGTGGGGCTTGAAGCAGTAGGTGTGCCTTAGGGAAGGAGGAAACAATGTGCATGGTCGTTTGGATGCAGACACTGGCCTGGCTGGGAGACCATTCCAGCCCTTAGTAGGAAACCAGGAGGACCTAGACCTGAAATAGAGTCTCCATGCGATTGGCGGGAGGGCCTGGGGCACCCTGGGCTTGTCAGTGACCTTCTCCCCCTTCTGCAGGTCTCTACTTCATCCCTGTTTCCTGCTTCCTGCTCTTTAATGTCTTCGACTGGACGGGACGGAGTCTCACTGCCCTCTTCACGTGGGTAAGCATGGGGCAGGGAAAAAATGCCCAGGCAGACTCCATCCCCAGGCCCCTCGGCCACGGCTTTCACTGAGGCTGCCATCCATGGCTTGGAAGAAAGAGGTGCAGAGCTGACTCCTGCCTTGGCTTTAAGTCCTAAGCAGAGATTTATGGGTCAGAGCCGAGAACCAGAGTGTTGTTCTGTCCTCCTCCCACCCTTCTTTCAGCATGGCTTGGATGAAGCTGCCTCCTCCATTTCAGCCTCTGTAAACAAACCTTCACTCCAGCTATGCAAACAGCCAGGCAGGACGGCGGCAGCAAAAGAGGGTGAAAGACAGGGCAGCCCAAAATAAAACCTCTGGCCTCCGCACAGGACACAGCTGCTTTAAAAAGCCTTGTCCTGGGAGCAGGGCAGAGCCATGCCATGTGGGTGACAGAGCTGTCCCCTGCCACATCCCCATGCTCTCATCTCCCCTGCCTGGCTCAGAGCTGCTGGAGCTGAGTGATGGGAGCTGTGGTGGGGGTGGGTGAGGAAAAGGGCTTTCACATCTGTGTCTCTTCCTGACCCTTCACCTACCCCCCAGGCGCCTTTTCCCCCTGTATTGTTTGGGCTGTTTGTTTAGAGAAGCTCCTCAGCACCACGTGCCGTGGGGTCTGTCCGGGTCTGGCTTCCCCACGGCCTGGAGCTGCTTCTCCCTTGGCCATCGCTGCTGGCTGCCCTTGTCCTTGGCCATTGGCCGTGTTGCTTGGTGTCCAGCCCGCAGCCTCCGTGGTGGGATGACCCAGCAGAAGATGTTTCCAAAACAAGACTGTGTGGAAATTCTGACTGTGTGTGGTTTGGGCCTCATTTCCCTGGTTGGGGCCCCGCTCGCTCCTTTTCTCTTCCTCAGGCACGAGAGGCTGTTGCTGCTCTTGCTGGTTTGCCCACAGCTGGCCTAACCTCAGCTTCCCCCTCTGCTCCTGAAGTGTCCCATGGCTACGCCAGCCCACACAGCTCCCAAGGCAGCTGTGGGTCTCCCCTGACCCCAGACCAGTGACCTGTCATCTGTGACCCTGGCACCTCACCAAGGTGACCCCAGATGGACCCAGCCATGTCTCGTACCAGGAGCTGCCTCGGTCACAGCTGCAGGGACAACACAGGAGGACGGTGTTTCCTTCTTCATCCCAGCCTCACGTGTCCACGGACCCCGTTGGGATCCAAGGAGACTGTAACTCAGTCCGTGCCTTTCCCAGCACTGTCCAAAACAGCCCCAGCGTAATCCCTTTCCCAGATTGCTGGACCTCACCCCGCTTAGCTGGGCCATGGCGTAGGAGGCTGAAGAGCTGGTTAAAGCCCAGTTTGCAGGCCCTGAGGTGCCAGAGGGGATTTACCTCAGCCAGCCTTGTCCTGCGCCGTGGTTCGCTGCAGGAGATTGCGTGAGCGTGCACGAGGCTCTCCTGCCTGCCTGCCTGTTGTTTCCAGCAAGGGCTTAGCAGTCGCTTACAAGCCCAGCTCGGTATTTTGGCTCTAGTGCTGCTCCTCTCCGAGTCAGCTGGGACAGGACTTTCAGACCTTGTAGGACCCTCCTGACCACAGCACGCGGTGACGCTGAGATTTGTTGCAGCAGAGAAGGTCTCTCAGCAACTTTGCCCTCTCTGTGGCTCCACCGCAGCCCTGGCGCAGTAGGGACAGCCCTGTATAGCCCCTGCCAGCATGCCATGGGATGGGGAATGTCCACTTCTCAGCTGCTCAGTGACCCGTGTTTTTCTCCCAGCCCGGGAAGGACAGCTGCCTCCTGCCAGTGATGGTGGCCCTCCGAGTCATCTTTATCCCCCTTTTCATGCTGTGCAACGTGCAACCCCGTTACTACCTGCCTGTCGTATTCTCTCATGACGCCTGGTACATCATCTTCATGATCTTCTTCTCCATCTCCAATGGCTACCTGGCCAGCCTTTGCATGTGCTTCGGGCCCAAGTAAGTAAGAGCTGGGGACAGGGGAAGGGTTGGTTACATCCCCGGATGCCAGCCCCAGCACAACTGGAGTCTGGCTCTGCCCAGCTCTGGCGTGAGCACACCCCAAGGGGATGCAGGCGCAGAGGGGGATCGCCCCACCACCTCGGGGGACACAACCCCTGTGTCCCGTCTCCAGCCTTGTGCCTCCATATCCTAGAGATGAGGAAGCTATTGTTTGAGCTCTCCGTTTCCCCCCACTGCCAGGCTGGGGAAGGGGCTGGATGCAGTGGGGATCTGGAGGGGAGCGGAGCACGGCGCAGCACCCACAGCAGGGTGAGCAGCCCTTGTCCCGCGCGGGAGCACAGGCAGCACGAGGAGCCCAGCTGGGGCTCAGCCAGGCAGGCTGCAGTGCATGAGGGCAGGAGTCAGAGAGGGGTGTCCCTGGTGCCGGGAGCTTCAGGGCAGCCTGCCTGATGCACTTTTTCTTTCTCTACGAGCCCGTAATGTGGAGGCAGGCTCTTGGAGACAAGGTGGAGTTGCTCTTGCCATTCCTCTGCTGCAGAGGAGCACAGCTTCTGGCTCCTCTGTGGCGTCCTCCCACCTCTCCGGTGAACCCACAGCAGGGCACAGGGCACACATCCCCGAGGCCGGGTCTGACACCTATTTCTCTCCTAGGAAAGTGCTTGCCCACGAAGCAGAGACAGCTGGAGCCATCATGGCCTTTTTCCTGTCGCTGGGCTTGGCCCTAGGAGCTGCCGTCTCCTTCCTGTTCCGAATTCTCATCTAGCAGAGGCACCCAGAGGGTGCAGGGACACCGAGACACGGCTCCGCATCCTCCTCCGAGGCCCTGGATACCTCGGCACTGTGGGGAAATAACACCTCACGCCTGCCCCTGCCAAATCGCACTGCCACAGCAGACATTACACCCAGGGACGGTTCCACTCCTGCAGGGTTGGCCTGGCTCCTGCCACGCTCGGCTGTGTGATGCCTTCAGGCCTATGTGCCTTCTCCTTTCCCATGCTCTGTGTGTGTGTGCAAGATCCCTGGGATCTCACAGAGGTCCAATCGCCTCCTACGCTGTGTTATTTCCCCAGCTCAAGGCCAAAAGCCATTCTCAGCCTCCTCCTCTGCGACAGAGTTGAAGGCTGGTATCCAGTGTTATTCCCTTTCTTGCCCTTGTCCCCAAGGCACCTAGGGACTTGCTCTCCTCTCCTTCCAGGGGGCCTGGAAACATCCCACACCACTTCTCCTGCTGACGAGACTTGCAAATGGGGAGGAGAGTCCCCGCCAGCCTCTCCATCCCCACCCTCTGTTAGGCGCGCATCCCCCTGCCAGCAGCATCCCAGGGACACAGAGGTCTGCGTCCCACCCACATGAAAAACCAACACCATGGCTAAGCTGAGGGAAGAGATCTCCACAACCCACCTTCTCGCCTTCTCCTTTGCCTTTGTTCCCTGCTTTTGTTTTTGTCATTCTGCCATTGTTTTCTTCCCACCCCCTGGTTGTGTGACAGGAGCCCCCACACTGGGCTGCGAGAGGCAATTCCCTTCCCACACAGGCTGCCTTCCCTGCCTGCCTGTGCTGCAGGGGGGAAGCGGGGTGTCTGACCTCTCCCTTGGCTTTCCTATCCCTCGTCTGTGTAAATGTGTCTGTACAGTTGCTGTTTTCTATAAAAAAAGACCAAAACGCCCCTTTGGGTATGCGTGTGTCTCTGTCACCACAGGGGAGAGTGGGCTGTGGAGCAGCAAGGGCTGAAGGGAGCAGGCACTGGCATTTCCTGTGTCCCCTGTAGCCATCATCAGGCAGTGAAGCAGTATGTGCATCCCCTGCAGGGACAAGCGCAGTGGCTCTCTGCTACGGGGACATGGCCAGCATGGCGTCGAGGTTTTGGCCAAACTGGCCAATGGCTGGCGACAGATGCACCCCCCCAGCCTCTTGTGTACAGAGCGGAAGAGGAGAGATAAAGAGATTTACGAGTTTAGAAGAAACTAAACAACTTTAATGAATTAGAAATTAAGATAAAAAGGAAAATAATGAAAGAGATACAGTATACACACAACCCTATTAAGCTCTCAGGATGACGTCACCAGCAGGCACTGGGGACGTCCCAGGCTGGACTCAGCACGAGTGGGAACCGGGTTCCACAGATGGAGTCAGGAGCCCACGGATCAGGATCAAAGGCAGATGAACAGACAGGGTCCTCCTTGGACATCAGCCATTGAAGGAAGAGATTGACTCTTTGATCCCTCAGCTTTTATACTGAGCATGGGGCAGTTGGGATGGAATACCCTGTTGGTCAGTTTTGGGTCACCTGTCCCATCCGCTCCTCCCTGCAGGTGGGACCCCTCTACGCTTTTCCGCTCCTGACCCTCCCAACGGGGCAAATAACAAAATTAGCTGACTCGGGTTGTTGTAGCAGTAAGTATAAGCAAGAGCCTCTGTGCACACCATTCCTTGGCGCAAACTGTCTTATCACTCTGAACGAACCTTTTCAGACACGACATGCTGATAATTTCAGAGAGTTCGAAGACGCCTAGCTGAGAAATAAAATTACTGAACAGAAAGTTGGTTCTGCTTTACCTCAAACCAGGACACACGGGAAGGGGGTGCTGCCCTCGGCACCTCCGACCAGGAAGGGATGCACCTGCATATTTTGGGGGCGCCGTGAGCCGTGGCACACACCCCTGGCAGCCCCACCTTGCGCCTGGGAACAGCCGGAGTGCCACCTCCTGCTCCTGGGGGGGAACTACACCACCCTGCCAGCCGGCCTCCTCCCCTCATCGTTCCCAGCCATCATCCTTCGGCGACCCCCAGCCAAAAACTGTGGGGCCCGGGTCCCCTCATCCCCCCCCCCCACCCCCCCCCCCCAGCTTCCTCTGCCGGTCAGGCCTGTGCGCCCCCAGCCCCAATAAGGAAAATAAGGGATGAAGTTCATCTTATTGTCCTTAAGACACTAAAAATACAGCGCATCCGACTTCCAAGGGGGAAAAGGGGCCTGCTTTGCTCTCAGACCCCGACACGGTCCCCACCACCAGGGCCGGTCCCCTCCATCTTGGCCCCTCCTCTCCCCTAAGGCCTCCCGGTTACCCCACACGGCTCTCGGGGCAGCCGCAGCACGGAGCTGGGACAGCTGGCACCCCCCGGGGCTGTGCGGATCCCCCCATTCCCTGCCCAGGTCCGGAGATGGCCCCGCTGACCCTGACCCTCGTGGAAACCTCTGGAAGTGCCTCACCACTACTGCCCATCCGCGACGGTGCTCCTCCGCTGCCGGAAAATAGTCCCCCGCCGGGACTGCCCGCCGCCCCTCGCCGCGGCGCTCGGAGGGACGCGGAGACCGCGTCCCTCCGAGCGCCGCGGCGAGGGGCGGCGGGCAGCCCCGGCCGGCAGCTGCGTGAGGCTGATGGCTGCTCTCCTGCCCCCGCCCAACCGCACACCGTTAACGGGCAACGCTGGTAGGGCCCACAAGTGATTCGGCCGCGGGCCGTTTTAAGGCGGAAGGAGACGGTTGAGCGGTGCCGTATCCCGTGCCTATAAAAGGCGGCCGGTGGGCGTTAAACCTCTTTTGCTGGTGCCTGTATCCGACGCGGTAAGGACGCAGCGCTGTCCCGAGCCGGGGCCGGTGTCCCGCCGACCTCCCTCGCCCGGTACGAACGGCCTCTTGCTTGCCTTGCAGATGCCCGAGGAAGTGCGGCAGGGGGAGGAGGATGGGGAGACCTTCGCCTTCCAGGCGGAGATCGCCCAGCTCATGTCGCTCATCATCAACACCTTCTACTCCAACAAGGAGATCTTCCTGCGGGAGCTCATCTCCAACGCCTCCGACGTGAGCCCCGGCCCTCCTCGTGGTTTCCTTTCTCTGTTGGTGGGGGGGGGGGGGGGGATGATGTCCCGCTGGGGGTGCCCAGGTAGAGGCTGGTGCCTGGGCGACCTGCGAGGCTTGTGGTGCTGGGGGGAGGGAGGTGGCTGCTGAGGAGGGAGGCTGTGGCGAGCATCACTCTCTCCCCTAGGCGCTGGATAAAATCCGCTATGAGAGCCTGACTGACCCCTCAAAGCTAGACAGCGGTAAGGACCTTAAGATCGACATAGTCCCCAACCCCTGGGACCGCACGCTCACCCTGGTGGACACTGGCATTGGGATGACAAAAGCAGACCTCGTCAACAACCTGGGCACTATTGCCAAGTCGGGTACCAAAGCCTTCATGGAAGCCCTGCAGGTGGGTTGTGTGGGTTCCCTAAGGCCTGGGCCACAGGCTTTCACTGGGGTGTAACCCTAACCTTCCTGCCTTTTGCTGCGGGAGTTGTCAGCCTACCCAAGTGTGCTTCCCCACCTTTCCGGCAGCAGGGAGGAGCCGAGGGTAGGGCTGGCTGCCTGTTGGCGCTTGCCTCTTTTTCTCTGTATGCTGACCCAGTTCTTTGCTGCTGTGAATAAATTGCTGGCATCTCCCGTCTCTTCACTGGTCTATCAGTCTTTCTCTGCTATCACAGGCTGGCGCAGACATCTCCATGATTGGGCAGTTTGGTGTGGGTTTCTATTCTGCATATCTGGTGGCTGAGAAGGTGGTTGTCATTACCAAGCACAATGATGATGAGCAGTATGCTTGGGAGTCGTCAGCTGGGGGCTCCTTCACTGTCCGAACTGACCATGGTACGTACAAAAAAACAAGTGTATTTCTCTGCTAGAAGTATCCCTTTTCCTGGTGCTCCCTAGAGCTGTGCTGCATTGTCAGTCATGCTTGTTAATGTTAGGTGTCAAGTACTGTTTAGGGTCAAGGAGCTGGTCCCACCTGTTTTTTGCTCTTTAACACTATACACTGAAATGCTAATGTTTCTCTCCCCACACCGTAGGTGAGCCCATTGGACGGGGCACCAAAGTGATCCTGTATTTGAAGGAGGACCAGACAGAGTACTTGCAGGAGCGGCGTGTCAAAGAGGTGGTGAAGAAGCACTCACAGTTCATTGGCTACCCCATCACACTCTATGTACGTAAGGGGAGGACTGTGGGGACTCCCTGGAAAGCTGGAGGCAGGTGTGGGTGGTATTATGAGCAGGAGCCCAGAAAAAGCAGAGTCGAGTCTTTTCTGTTCCCTGCCATAGCTCCTAGCTGCTGGTTATTGAGCAGTGGTGCTCCTGGCTCGTGTGGCCAGAGGTGGTTTGAGGCTGGGAGCTTATTGGAGGTGAAGGTGTATCTAGCCACACTTTTGGCCTTTGATTTGTGCAGCTGGAGGTAATCTAAACCAGCCATGGAGGGAGGAGGGCTTCCTGCCCTTTGTCTCATCTTCTCAGACACAGCTTTTGGTAGCATGAGCTGTGGAGGGACTCTGAGGGCTGGTTTTAGGAGAAGCCCTGGTTCCAGATGTTGCATTTGTTGGGCCTTGGAGGACACCCATTTCTCTTATCTGGAGCAAAAGGATTCCTAATAGTGGTTGCTTGGGGCTAAACCTGACTCTCGCTTGTCCCTTTCTCCACAGCTGGAGAAGGAGCGTGAGAAAGAGATCAGTGATGATGAGGCAGAGGAGGAGAAAGGTGAGAAGGAAGAGGAAGAGTCAGCATCCAAAGATGAGGAGAAACCCAAAATCGAGGATGTGGGCTCTGATGAGGAGGAGGAGGAGGGAGACAAAGGCAAGAAGAAAAAGACCAAGAAAATCAAGGAGAAATATATTGACCATGAGGAGCTGAACAAGACCAAGCCTATTTGGACCCGCAACCCTGACGACATCACCCAGGAGGAGTATGGCGAGTTCTACAAAAGCCTCACCAATGACTGGGAGGACCACCTGGCTGTCAAGGTGGGTGCTGGGCCACCCTGCCCTTCAGGGAGAGACAGAGGGCCCCTTTCCAGCCCATACCCAGAGCCAACACATGGTTGTGCCTCAGTGAGACTGAGGGCTCTTGGGCCGCTTGGTGGTGTCCCAGCCTGCACTGGGACTCCTATGCAGGTGGAGGGGTTGGCAGTGCCAGCCTAGAAGCAGGATGGGAGGGTGTTGGGCCTCAGAGAAGCACGACTCCTCCGTCCAGGCCTGCTGGATGCCAGAGCGTGCTGTCACGCAGGGGCCTGAGGAGGGGAAAATGCAGGCTGCTTGGATGATAGAGACCTTCCTGCGCCCCCCTACCAGCCCCAGTGCTGAGGAACGGCAATTCAGCCTGCGTGCAGCAGGTCCTGGGGGACAGGGTAGAAGAAAAGCACTCCAGCAGCTGTTTTTCCTTCCTGGCTCTGCAGCACTTTTCCGTGGAAGGGCAGCTGGAGTTCAGGGCCCTGCTCTTCATCCCACGCCGTGCCCCTTTTGACCTCTTTGAGAACAAGAAGAAGAAGAATAACATTAAGCTGTACGTGAGGCGTGTCTTCATCATGGACAGCTGTGACGAGCTCATCCCTGAGTACCTAAGTAAGAGCCCCTTTGCCTTGGACTCCCACTGCGGAGCTGTGACCCCCACAGCCTGTGGTACCACTCCTAGTATAAAGCAGCTGTCTGAGGCACTAGCTGGTGCAGGTGCACAGTAGTCAGTGTCTTAGTGCTTTTCCTCCCATGATGAAGCTTGGAGCTCTTAACCTGACTCATGTTTTCATTTCCCCTGCTCAGACTTCATCCGGGGCGTTGTGGACTCAGAAGACCTGCCTCTGAACATCTCTCGTGAGATGCTCCAGCAAAGCAAGATCCTCAAGGTGATCCGCAAAAACATCGTGAAGAAATGCTTGGAGCTCTTTGCTGAGCTGGCAGAGGACAAAGACAACTACAAAAAATTTTATGAGGCCTTCTCCAAGAATCTGAAGGTGAGCTGGGCACCCTGCACCTGGAGGAGGGAGGGGCCCATGACCCGTTTGGCTGAGGAGCAGGCTTGTCCCTGTGTTGTGTCTTTGCCTGGGTGCTAGGGTAGAGGGGGGTCTCGCAAGTGCCCCAAAGAGCCTTTGTGGGCAGCTGGCCCCTTGGCTGCTCTAGGCCCCGGACTCAAATGGTTAGGGGATGGGCAGAGATAGCTTTGCCTTGAGGGTGGCCAAGTGCATGCAAGTCCCATCCTGGAGGCTTCATGCATCTCTTCTGCCCCCAGCTGGGCATCCATGAGGACTCAACCAACCGAAAGCGCCTTTCGGAGCTGCTGCGTTACCACACGTCCCAGTCAGGCGATGAGGTGACTTCACTTTCAGAGTATGTGTCCCGTATGAAGGAGACCCAGAAGAGTATCTACTACATCACAGGTGAGCCAGAGCTCCTCCGTGCACTAGTGAGGTGGAGGCAGGTTACCTGCCTATCAGCCCTAACTTCAAGCAAATTTCTCCAGGTAGGTCCTGCTGCCTTCAGCAGGCTCTCCCTGCTGAATAACAGCCCATCTCTGGGAGCCGGGGAAAGACCACCAGGTCTAGAGCCCTGGCTACAGCCTGTTTTATGCTAGGGGCTCTGAGAGACTGCTGCTGTTTGTCCTGCTGTTAACCAGCTCTTACATCTTGGTGACATCTCATTTCTATACCCAGGGGAGAGTAAGGAGCAGGTTGCCAACTCAGCCTTTGTGGAGCGTGTGCGGAAGCGTGGCTTTGAGGTGGTGTACATGACGGAGCCCATTGATGAGTACTGCGTGCAGCAGCTCAAGGAGTTTGATGGCAAGACCCTGGTATCGGTCACCAAGGAGGGGCTGGAGCTGCCTGAAGATGAGGAGGAGAAAAAGAAGATGGAGGAGAGCAAGGCCAAGTTTGAGACCCTCTGCAAACTCATGAAGGAGATCCTGGACAAGAAGGTGGAGAAGGTGAGATGGGCAAGGAGCTCAGACCAGGGCTGTGTCCTGGGCTGGAGGGAGGGGGCTGGGCCCTCCGTGATGCAGGCAAGGGCCCCAGCTCAATGCATGCCACTGATCTCCCTCATCTCCTGCAGAGGAGCCGCTAAAGGAGACTGGAGGTCCCAGCATGCACGGCACCATCTTGCTCTAAGCAGCCAGGCTGCAGGTGATGGGCACTGACCCAAATACGTGCAGTGATGGGAGAGGGTAAGTGTGGGAAACGTGCAGTGGGTGCTGAAGGCGCTGGCTGAGCTGTCCAAACTGCTCCGTGCCACAGTCCTGGAGCTGCTTGAAGGATCTCTGCTTGCTTTGGGGTGTCCCTAAGCAAACCTTGGGCAAAGACCTGGGGTATCATGTGTGCTGTGGCTGGGCCCAGTCCAGGGCATACGGGGACCTTGCTCAGCTAACCCTCGGCTACATTGGCAGGTAACTATCTCAAACCGGTTGGTCTCGTCTCCCTGCTGCATCGTCACCAGCACCTATGGTTGGACGGCCAACATGGAACGCATCATGAAGGCTCAGGCATTGCGGGACAACTCTACTATGGGCTATATGATGGCTAAAAAGCACCTGGAGATCAACCCTGACCACCCAATTGTGGAAACCCTCCGCCAGAAGGCTGATGCTGACAAGAACGACAAAGCTGTCAAAGACCTGGTGGTGCTACTTTTTGAAACTGCTCTGCTGTCCTCTGGTTTCTCCTTGGAAGATCCCCAGACCCACTGCAACCGCATCTACAGGATGATAAAACTGGGCCTTGGTAGGTGTCCATGCAGCATCTCGGGCCTGGAGCAGGTTCTGAGAGCAGGTTATCTGAGTGGGCTAGTGTGTAATTGTCTTGGGGCAGGGGGAGGCCAGTAAGGGAGCCATGCTGGTGTGTTGTGCAGAACTGGCTGCGTACGTAAGGTGGCCAGGGGCAAGTGGAAACCTGGAACAAGGTACTTTGGGAGGTCTCAGGGCTCTTGAGTGCACTGTCCTGTCCTCCACGAGGCCAGGAGCCACCATCAAGCTGCTCAGATGAGAAGCTGAGGCTTTTCAGTTCTTCATAGCGAATGTCAAAAGCCTGCCATGGGAGATGTGAAACAGCTTGTGCTTGCACCCAACTTATTTCTCCAAACTGGCTTTTTTAGGCAAAAATATAAATGATAAAGTGTTGTGGCTTGCCATAACTACTAGGTACCAATAGCCCTGTCCCTCAGGCTGTATCAGCAGGAGCCAGCCTTTGCTCTGGGAGAAGCTGTTCCTCTGAGATCACTTGGTGTCAGTTGGAGGCCTCATATTTTCCTTTCTCTCCTCTCCCAGGCATTGATGAAGATGAGGCGACTGCAGAGGAGCCCAGTGCAGCTGTCTGTGATGAAATTCCCCCGCTTGAGGGAGATGAAGATGCATCCCGCATGGAAGAGGTAGACTAAAGTAGGAGGAAGCCTCTTCCCTTACCTGCCAGGCCTCCGCCCCACCTCACATCTGCTTAGAAGGGGGTCTGCTCCCACCAGCTGCTACTGACTCCTCGGTGGTGTCAATTTTTTGGATTTGTTTGGTTGGGGTTGTTTTTGGCAGGGTGCAGGAAAGCGTGATTGCCTGCTTGTCAGTAGTGAGTTATTCAGGCAGCCCTGAGGCCTGTCTGTTCTGTCTTTCTGCTTGTGTTGGAACAGCTCGTGGGGAGTGGAGGTGAGGAGGCATCAGGCTTCCCCTGTATCCCTGCCATGGGTCTCCCACATTCCCAGTAGGCATCAAACTGCCCTTGTTCCATCTGGGTGGGAGAGCCGATCCTCTGAGCTGCTGCCTCCCTCAGACCCCAGGGTAGGATATTGTATTTTGGTTGTTTTAGTTATTTTTTGTTTGATTATGTTTGTTGTTTTGTTCTACTGGAATTAAAGTATCAAAGAATGTGGTTTACACAGCAGGGTCCCTTGTGTTTCATGCCTACCATACGGAGGAAAGGTTCTTAGCCTGTGCCTGAGGCTATTGGGCTGCTGGTCTCTCCCCTTCCCTGACTGGTTTTCAGAGCCCTGCTTTAGGTGATCTCTGTCCCTTCGCTGCCACGAGGCACCATGAAGGAGATAGGAGAAACACCTGCTGTGCAGGTGGGGTCATCTCCAGCAGGCAGTAGTTGTCCACCCAGAGCGCTGCATGCCCCACAGCCTGGGAACAAACCTTTCCAATCTGCACACATCAGCTGGGCAAGCTGAGCCAGGACCTGAGCCTGCGCTGCTGCTGGCTGGTCTGAGTGTCCCTGGGGGCAGAAGCTGGGCAGGAGCCACCTGTGTGTTCCCTTGCAGTGCAGAGCAGGGTGGAGTTGACAGCTCAGGACCATATTCGAGCTGCCTTGCTTCAGCTCTTAGGCCAAACTCATCTTGCTCTGTGCTCTAGACTCCTCCTTTCCTCCCACCTCCAGCCTGTCCTTTCTGGGCATCTGCAGCCCTGGGGGGCTGGCAGTATCTGGCCACCCGCTGGCTTTTGCCTGTGTCCCAGATGACTGAGAAACCTGGGTCATCACCTCTGATTCATCTGCCCCTTGCACTGAGCTGACACTCCATGAGCAGCGGGGTTTGTCACCCTCGGCAACAATGGCCCCTGGGGTTTGTCAGGGGAAAGTGACACCAACATCAAGTTCTCCTGCTGCCTGCTTGCCAGCAACCACAGGCACAAAATGGAGTGGACTTTAGCCAGTTATCCGTCTTTTACAGGGAGGGGAGGAGGCAGGGCCTTGCTGGAGTCCCTCACTGCACACCAAGGCACCATGGGGCAGTGTGGCAGCTGTTTGGGTGCAGGCTGCTTGGTCAGCGCTGGAGCTGAGCTAGCAAATGCCTTCAGGGTAGGGTTTTTTTTCACTGAGACAATAGAAAAAAACGGTTTAAAAGTAAGATTTCTCTTTCTATAGGAAAGCTTTGCCAAATAATGAATCAGTAAAGTCAATTTTTCTTTTTAACTTAGAATGTTTGTTTTTTCATAATTTTTTTCTTTAGATCTACATGTAAATTAGAAGAGGTATCCCATTCCTAACCTGGCAGACAACCTATTTTTTTTGACCAAAGGAAAAAATAGCCATTCCATGTTCAGTCAGCAGATGGTGGAGGCGCAGACATTTGGGGGAATTTGTAGGGGCAGGATGAAGTGCTATGAGGCTGCACAGGCACTTTCAAGAGCTTGGAGGTACGAGAAGGAGCACAGGTAGAACTGCTGGAGAGCCAAGTGCTCTGAAGCCTGGGCTGCGCTCAGCACCAGCTCTGTTATCCCTGCTGGCTCAGCTAACTCAGCACTGTGATAAGCAGCTCCTGTCCCTAGTCTTCTCCTCTGTTTCTCTCGTAGCCCTCACCTGTGTCTCCCCTTTCTCTAGCTCTGTTAGGCTAAGGTCCTGTCTCTGACCCCAGACCTCACCATGACTAGAATACATAGGCCTACAGCCAAGGTTTTTCACCAGGCCTCCCAATAGGTACCAGCAGGATGTACAATCCATCCCCCAAGCCTTCACTGGCTCTGGTGTGTGGCCTGTGAAGCTGGTGTTGGTGCAGGTGCACCCCATAAAGGACGGGTTCTTCCAGGGCTGTGCTACATCACTGAGGGCCCTGGCTGGCAGGTGCTCAGCAAGCCTCTGCACCATCTCTCTCTAGCTATGCAGGCTGTAGCTACACCCACTGTGGCTGCCCAAGCAGAGAACCCAGGAACCAAATCAGAACCAGGCTAACAGCTCCTCCACCTGCCCACCAGTGATCCAAACCTGGCTGTGCTCCCCCTGTCAGGCCTTGGAGCTTTGGGTCCAGCCCTGGCTGATAACCTGCCTGGGCAAAGGCAGAGGCACCTGTGTTTGGAAAGAAAAGATAGCTTTGCTGTCCTGAAGAGACTAGGGACGCAGGAAGGGTTGGGAAGTCTCTCCCCTCCTTCCAGGTATATGGGAAAAAAAATAAAAGTTAAAAAGACTATTTACCCTCAGGGCACTATATGCAGCATATTTTTAATTTAATAAAACAAAGAGGAAAAAAAAAGTTGCCTTTCAAAAGTACCAAAACCTGCTGGCTTGTCAGTCAGGTTGTGTTGAGGAGAAAAGTGTTACCCAGTAAAACCCAGGCTCCTGGGGAAGAGCAGCTTTCACTGCTCCACCCCCTGCTGCCTGGGGAGCAGGTGCCCACTCGCTCCATCCCCTGCTGCCCGTGGAGCAGGAACAAGGCACCGCAAGCAGGCTCTGCCCCATCTCTCAGCCCTCCAGGCACAGTGGGGCTCTGGCCAAGCCCCAGTAAAGCTGGGGCCGGTGCCTCCAGTTGGCAGGAAGGAGAGGGGCTATTTGTGCTTCTCTGAATGGCAACTACAAAGCCCAGAAACCGTGGCACTGAGACACCCCGAGGTGATGCCGGAGCTTCTGGCGAGTGCAGCCTTTGGCCTGTGACAGCAGCGGATGTAACCAAAAAGCAACCTAAAACAACTCAGCAAGCCTTGGGAACCGTACCGGCCAGCCTCAGTCTCTGCATAAAAATCAGCCTGGGCTGAAGGGAGTGAAGAAAAGTGTCTTGGAGCAGGGGCGAGGAACTGATAAAATAAAACTCGGAGGTACTGGCTTTCACTGCAGAGTGCCGCCCCCAGAGCAGATCCCAGGCCTGGGGTAGGACAGGATGGGAGTCCTTCCCTTAGCTGTGCCTGTCCTACTTGGAGTAGCTCCTGGGAGGGGGGCTGAGACCTCCCCTGTCTTGGGACAGGCTCATCTTGGGACTTGCCTCACATGAAGGTGTTCCAAAAAGAAAGCTAGTGTTTTGTTTACCTTTCCTCCTGCTGAGCTCTGTAGTAGTGACAGAAATGGAGGAGCATTAGCCAGAGGCATGACGGTGCCAGGGAAAAGGGCTCGCTTGTTCATCGGTGACTTTGGAGAGAAGCCACAAGACAGAGGTGGGGCAGGAGTACCAGCAGCCCCACACTGGTTTTTCCCCCAGGATGCAAGCCCCCAGGCCCGTCCCTTGGCTAAAAGTCTTTGACCCATTAAGGCAAATGGAAAGGTTTGGAGCTGCAGCAGCCCAGAACATTCCCCGGGCTTGTTCCAGCCCCTTCCCCAGGAAAAGCAGGTGGAAAAGTGAGTCATTGGTCCGGCCTATCCATACCCCACCCTGCTCCTCAGCAGGTTCTCATAAATCAAGCAAGTACTCCCGAGTGGAGGCAGGACAGCAGGCATGGCTTAAATGCCATGGCCCTAGTTCCTTAGACCTTTTGTATAGGGCTGTCCCCTGGCGGGAGCTTCTTACTGCGCTTCTTCATGCGGCTGCGGGCGTAGACACGGAGGAAGAGGGCCATGAAGACAACGGCTACACCCAGCCCGCCCACGACAGTGACAGTGTGCCCATAGATGAGGCAGGAGAGGAGGATGGCAAAAGCCTGGCGGAGTGTCATTATGATGGTGAAGACAGCTGCCCCAAACTGGTTGATGGTGTAGAAGATGAAGAGCTGGCCACAGGCGGAGCACACCGAGAGCAGCACAGCATGGGCCATGAACTCTGAGTGGCGGGCCATGAAGCGTACTGACTCCAGCAAGGCACCCTGCTCCAGGAGCGAGCCTACCGTGAAAAGGCAGGAGAAGACATTGACACCAAACATCATCTGCACAGGAGACATCTTGTAGGTGAAGAGGGCATCCTGCCAGTTGGAGGTGAAGCTGTCGAAGATTATGTAGCCAGCCAGAAGGACTATGCCTGAGAAAGTGGTGACAGTGGACATATGCCTGTTGGGAGCACTGGAGAGCAGGAACATGCTGACCCCCACGGAGATGAGGGCAGCAGTCAAGTACTCCCAGTACTCATAACTCTTGCGCGACACCAGTTTGCCCATCATCATCACTGGGATCACTTTGGAGGCCTTGGCCAGCACTTGGGTAGGGAAGCTGACGTATTTGAGTGCCTCATACTGGCACCAGCTGCTGAGGATGTTGGAGAGGGAGGCAAAAGAGTATTTGTACATAGGAGCCCCATGGCGTGGCTGCTTGGTCAGGGCGCAGTACAGACCAGCCACCGTGAAGGCAAGGATGCGGTTCATGAACACTAGGAACTGGGAGTCCTTGAACTTCTCACCAGGGTCTGTTTCGGTGGCACCATACGTTCTTGTCATTACACGCTCCTGGAGGACACCCCATGTGAGGTAGGAGGCCTGTGAAGCAGGAGGAACACAGGGGGAGTCAGGACCTGCAATGGCAGCTGCAAGCAACCACGGGAAGAACAGACCCCTTGCTTGCCCCAGCATTGCCTCATCCTCTGCAGGACAATGCTTCCCTGAGACACTGGGAGACAGGGCCACCCCACACTCCACCCATCTGAGGGAACCCAGTGTACCATGTGGTTACAACCAGGAACATCCCGTCCCAAACATAACCTGCTCAGTTTACAGCCTCTTCCAAGGGGAGAAAGGCCTGCAAAGCAAACATCCTGGCGTACAGTGAGCCCCGTAAAGCAAACATCCTGGCGTACAGTGAGCAGTTATGCTTTAAGCTCCCTGTTGAACCAGACTGACAGGATCGGGGAACGTTACTGATGCACAGCTGTGGTTTTAGTGCCAGCTCCCTGCGGCAAGTCCTGGCTGTTTTCCCAGTGGCCTCTGAATTGGTTTTCACTTCCAGCTCCCTAGGCCCAGTTCTTCCATCCAAATCAATTCCGGTTTCAAACCCAGCAGACAAAATTGTCCTCCAGGGATGATCACTGTTCTGGCTGTAACCTCCGTTACTTCTGGTGCAACAGTACCAAGCCCCTCACAGAAGTAACACAGACTTTCTCTCACCACACCACCTCTCCCGAGAAACCAAGGCACAGAGAGATGGAAGGACTTGGTGGTGACCCGCAGCAAGTCTGGATGAACTGGGATAACAGGCCAGAGAGTGGGTGTCTTCTGCTGGCTGTGGGATGTGTGGGTTTTTACTATCACAATACCCACATTTCTATTTTTAATCCTCATAGACCTAAAAAGCTGCCCTTCCTAATGATGTTCTGGCTATAGCTAAGACTTAGTGAAACGAAGATTAAAAAGTCCTCTCTATCTGTAGCTGAATTCAGTATTTGTCTCCAGTATTCAAATGCAATCCATCAAGGCAGGGTGCATCAGCCTCAGGAGGTGAACCACAGAAGAGCCTGGGTGATAAGAAGGCTCCAACTATCTGCTCCTCTGAGGTGAGGGCCAGACAAGAGCAGCCCTAACAATCTGCTGAATCACAGAATTTTCCCTATCCGTGGCTGCAGAGGACTGCGATTGGACAGACAAGAGGTCCCAACCTGGATGACCTCCACAGCCCTTAGAAGTGACCCAGCAGCCCTGGTGGGCTATCCTGGTTGAGAGGCTGTGTCCCAGCCTCCAGCCCTGCCCTGATCAAGGACAGCACTGCATCCTTGGTCTTCAAGAAACTGACAGCCGCAAACCTGCTGCCTACCTCCTGCTCCCAGAGCCAGGCACACATGCACAGGGCCCCTACCTGTAGACCAGTGGCGCAGAAGACCAGCTTGAAGATCTGTCGGGCTGTAGAGGACTCGGTGGGCTCTGTTCGGGGTGGCAGGGAGCCATCCTCCTGGTGTAGAGACTTCACCTCAGAGCCGAACACGCATGATTTGATGACAGGGAAGCAAATGCCTCGGCCTGAAGGGGGTAAGAGAACATAGAGACAGAATTAACCACAGCCGCACCAGCTTGAGAGATGAAGCCTCCCTCCTTAAGCCTCCACATCTGCTGCTGCAGGGCCCTCAGAGAAATATGTTTCAGGGTAGCACCTAGATGGGTCTGGGACGCAGCTCTACGAGCGGCTTGCTCCTGGCAGGTCAGGGAAATGACCAGTCAGTGCCGAATAGGGTGTGGAGAGCTCACAAGGAGGCAGGATGTGGAAGGGAAGCTCCTGCCCTTACCTGTCTCCAGGTAATTCCTTCTCTTGAAGTACTGGATGAGGAGGAATCCCGGCACCACAATACTTGCGTAGCCAGCAGCATTAATAAAGAAACGGAAGAGCCAGAAGTCCCCCCAAGACTCCTGCAGGGCAGCGGGGATCTCTTCAGCAGCAGCCATGGTAGGGAGGGAAGCCAGCATGAGGGGAAGGCAAAATCTGCAGAGAGATGAAGAGGCAGGCTGCAGCAACCGGCACACGGCCAGCTCTGCTCCGCATGCCTGTGCCACCCAGCCTGCTCCCCACCAGCAGGCAGCACTCAGATCCCACGGCAGCGATGATGGCAGCATGTGAAGTAGGAAAAGCCCTCTAGAGTTCAAGAGCACGACAGACATTTATATTTGCTTCTGTTCAGGGTGTTTGCTCTGGCTTAGGAACACGTGGACTTAGAAACTCGGACTTCCAGGAACGGAGAGAGCATTTGAACACTGTTGTAACCATCTGGTTTTGACAACGTCCTTGCTCCAAATGTAAGGAGCACCTCACACCTCACCTTTTTAGGTTAAACTTTAGCACAGCTCCTGGGTGGAAAAAGAAAAGGTCATTGAATTGAAAAAGCAACTCCTACCTAGCAGCTCATGTTTCAAGCCTGTGGCCAGAACAACCTTCCTCTGAGGCCAAAAGGTTCAGAGCTTCCCCCTCCAGCCACACCAGCTGAGTGGAGGAGAGCCAGGGAGGGCTCAGGCCACCAACCTCCCCCCACCTCCCCACGCAGCCCTGTAAGGAAGCGTGCCAAGGCATTCCCCACAGCTCAGAGGAAATTACCAGGGCTTACCCGCTTGGCAAGACACAGCCGGAGAGCAAGGCTGGGAAGGAACTTTCCTACCAGCTGGCTGGCTGGGATTTTACCAGGACTATCCAATAAGTTACAGCTGATATTCTTCAGGTATAGCCCTAAGGTGGTGACGTAGCCAGCTTTAAAACAGCTTTAATACTCCCTGAAGGACTTCTTCCCTCCACTGTCCCCTCCCTCACAGAGGCAAACCTGTGATATCCAGGGGCCATGCGAAGAACAAGAGCACCAGGAAAACAACAGAATGAGCAAGCTGGCAAGGACTTCCTACACCTGAGACCACCTGGATCCTCCCCTCGCACCACAAGCTTCAGCTTCCTGCATCAGGGTAGGAGGTTTTCTTGGTCCACGCTCCATCCCTGCCTCAGTCTCTCCAGTAGAAAAAAGCCTCAAGATTGTCTTGGGGGCCAGGTGGGGCTGGCTACATAAATTTGCACCAGAAGAAGCTCTGGGCTCCTGTGACAAAGGGACAGAGATGTTAATCCCCCCTCCCCAAAAAAACCCCAAGTCACAGGAATTTAGGCCCTGTGAGGTGTACCTGGCCCCAACATAATATAGCTGTGACGTCTAGTAGCCCTCACATGAAACTCACAAACTTAGACCTTTAAAGGCAAGAAAGTCCCCTGCCACTTCATGAACAACAAGCCCTCCCAATCAACCTCTTGTCCCCTTGGGAAAGACCTGAGGGGCTTTTATCCTCAGTTGCTGTGGCCAGGACCCTGGAGTCCAACAACTTGACCTAAGCCAAGGCTGTGTTTCACCCTGAAATCTCCCTTCTGTGACTTAAAGGACACAGAAATTCCCAGCCTTGGGAGAAGTGCAAACAGCTGGGGGTGGGTTTCTGTGCCTGCTTCCTGTTCCCCCCCTGTCTCTCCACTATAGAAAAGGCAGTTTGACACCTCCACCCCTGTCATCTCTCCTGCTGCAGGGGCACCATCGCAGGCTGCAGGGGTGCTGCAGGATGCAAGAACAATGCTCGGTGCAGGCACCTGGGCCTGAAGCTGCCCCGATGTTCCCGCGTTTGCCCGTATTAAGTAACCCCGGTTGATCGCAGCAGGGTGCCGAGACGCCATTCGCTTTTGCAGAAGTCAAGACACGAGCCGCAGGGCGGGTTGCCACACTCCTGGGCCACGTCTCCCTTTCAACCTGACGAGAGAGACCGAAAGGCCAGCTGGCTCCACTGTGCCTGTCTTTTACCCTCCACGGTCGGAGACCCAGCTCTGCTCTCCCACAGCGGCCGTGAAGAAGAGGGACAATGGCTCTCTCTATGCCTGCACTAGCAATTCCCAGGCCCCGAGAGCTGACTCAGTGCAGCAGGCTCTGCCCTCCCCCGACCACGATCGGGGCGGGGAGGGGGGGGGGGGGGAAGGAACAGGGAGGCCAGTGTTACAGGTAGAGAGAGGGCGGGGGGGGGGGGGGAGCTGAGCGGGCATGAAAGGAGCCATAGTCTGGAATATGCAGAACACCCAGGGAGCCGAGCCGAGACTCGGGCTACTGCTCCCCCCTTACATGAAGCCACCTCGCCCAGGGACTCCCGGGGCCCGCCAGGCCCTGCCCGTGGCGGGGGGCGCGGCCTCCGCGCCCCCCGCCGCGGGCAGGGCCTGGCGGGCCCCGGGCTGAGGAGAGGCCCGCTCCAAGGCTTTTCTGCCCCGGCCGCCCGGCAACCGACCCACCACCTCAGGGACGCCCGCCCCCCAGCTCCGCCACGTCCCCAGGGCGGCGGCGGCCCTCGCCCGACCCCTGCCGAGCGGGGTGGCTGCGGCCCTATCCCGCTCTCCCCGTCCCCGGCCTTACTTACCCACCTGCGGCCCGGTCCCACTGCCGGCCGGTTTCCCCTCAGCTCCGCTCCGCTCCGCTCCGCTCCCGGCGGCGGCGGAACTCTAGCCCGCTGGAGTCCTCACAGCGCCCCCTGTCGCTCCGGAGGGCCCGCGGCTGAGGGGCCGCCGCGCCCACGCGTGTCTCGGCGGCGGGAGGAAGGGAGTCGGGCCGGCGCGGGTGGCGGGCTCTGCACCGGGAAGGGGCCGGTAAATCCCCGCCCTTCCCCGGGCACACAGGGGCCCTGCCCGGGGGGCGGTGGGGCGGGATGAGGCCTTCTCCCCGGGCCGGTAGCCCCGCACCCCCAGCCTGGGCCACCAGGCAAGGCTGCAGGGCCGGTTGCGGTCACCAGGTGGCCACCCAGTAACGTGTTACAAGGCATCTTTATTAAAAAAAAAATAATTATTTAAAAATAATTAAAAATAAAAAAGCGCAGCTCACCCATAGAAGCGTCTAGGCTGGAATGGACCTTTAAGATCGAGTCCAACCATCAACCTTAACAATGGCGAAACCTCCACTAAACCATGTCTACCCGTCTTTTAAATAAGATGGCAATTCCACCACTTCCCTGGGCAGCCTGTTCCAATGCTTGATAAGCCCTTCCGTGAAGAAATATTTCCTACTATCCAGTTTAAACCTCCCCTGGTGCAACGTGAGGCCGTTTCCTTTGGTCCTATCGCCTGTTACTTGGGAGAAGAGACCGACCCCCCACCTCGCTACAACCTCCTTTCAGGTGGTTGCTTCTGCCTTTTCCCTCCCCTTCCCACCCAGCTGCAGCCCTGGCCCCACCATGCTCCTGCAGCGCCCATCGCTCCTGCTCTGGGCCACCCGTGAGTGCCCCACGCCCCCTGCGAAGGTGGCACAGGAGGCAGCCCCACGGGGCACATGCTCCTGGCCGGTGCTGGCCGAGGCCCGTGAGCAGAATATGGCTTGTTTGCCACAGGGTCGAGGCCCTGCCAGAAGGTGGGAGGCAAAGATTCGAAAGAAACGGAGCAATCCAGCCCAGGGCTGCTGAAGAGACCAGGCAAGCTCCAGAGTGGCCAGGGGGGAACCCATGCCGCTTTCCTGGCAGCATTCCCTTGCTATCTGTCTTTCCGAGAAGGGAGGAGGAAGCTCACTCCAGAGGATCTCGGGGCGATTGCGCCATCCAGGATTTGCCCCAAACAATAGCAGCTGCTCCCAGGCAGCAAGTGGGGAATTTCCCCGGCTGAGGTAGGGTCAGGCGCACTGGTTGTCTCCATTCCCACAGCACCTTCTGTTGCTGGTTCCCCAATGCGTCGCACGTGCTCCTCTGGCTTGGAGAGGGGGCAGGGAAGGGTGGTGAGCTGAACCACAGAAGGGATGTGGAGATAACCCTGCTGTCTCCGCCACTTTCAGCCTGGGGGAAATCTAAAACCCAGGGAAGAAGTTTTTTAACACCCTCCCAAGCCAGGAGATGGGGCAGGATCTTTTTATCCTCTTTGCGGAAGAGGAAACCACGGCACGGTAAGGCAGCAAAATGTCAGGCATGACAGCAAAAGCAGGGATCCACCACCTGGTCTTCCAGCACCTGCCATGCTCTGTCTTCAGCCGCGATGCCAGACGCTCGGCAGGACGGCTCAGGACAGGAACGGAGCACCAGGCTGTGATCCCCCAGCACTGGAAAGGCTCTGCAAGTGGGGAAGCCCCCGCGGTCCGGCTCACCTTTTGCGGTGCGAGGGAGGGAGGAGGACCGGAGGGAGCGGGCGGGCTGGGGAAGCCCCTGCAGCCCTCACATGCCCGGGCACCCGGGGTAATGCTCAGTCTCCCCACTCAGCAGGGGGAGCGGGGGGGTTAGATCACATGAGACCTCAGGCGCCCACAGCAAGAACAAATGTTTATTAGAGTGAGCATTAACTCCTCTCACCCCACACTTATTCTGACGGCGTCTGGGGGTGCCAGAGGATGCTCCGTCCACCGTACAGCATGAAAAGGGGTCCTCTTTTGCTCCTTCCCTGGGTAAGCTGGAGACCCCCACAAGTCAGACCCATATCAAGGAAGGGAAATTCAGTCCTGCTGCAGGGCATGAATACTACAGGAAAAGCCTCCCGTGTGTAGTGTTCATAGCGACACCTTCTTTCCTCCGAGAAGGCAGCCTGAGGGCAACAAAACTTTTCCAATGAGGAAAGGGGGGGATGATAACGTCTCCCAAAGTGTCTCTGCTCCCGCTGAACTGAAGGCAGGCAAGGTCCCAGCGGGTAGCAGGGCAACAGCGCAGGGTGAGGCAGCAGCCCGACGGGCCAAAGGAGTCCAGCTGCTCATTCAGAGCACACCACGGGCTTCCCTGAGATCTTCAGATCATCAAAGGGCAGCAAGGCGAGGAGCTGCAAAGGCCAAGGGTGCAGAGATGTAAGGATCCAGGGTCGTGTCTCCACTCAGGGCTGGGGTAGGGGCCCAGAACTTCCCCCCCGGCCCCGCAGCCTCTCACCTCCCCACAGAAGTGCCAAGAAACCCTGGCTGGGCTTTCCCTAGGGCTTGAGGCAACAAGCAGTCACCCCATGCACCCCCAGAGCCAACGCCTGCACCCTATAGGGGAGGACAAGCAGAGCTAGAACCTCCTCCTAGGAGCTCCCCCCAAACCATACAACCCCACAGACTCACGTCATCGTTGCCATCGGCCAGGTCCTGGGCTGTCTCATCCTCCATGTTCCTCAGCAGGGTGTCAGCCCCGGAGTGCGAGAGGATGGCGGCGATGGCGGCATCCTTGCGGCCCACAGCCAGGTGGAGCGGGGTGCACCCATTGTACATCTGGGCATCCACGTACGCCCCGTTGCGCAGCAGGAACTGGACAGCCCTGCGGTTGTGGCACTCCACGGCCAGGTGCAATGGGGTCTTCCCGCTCGTACCCTCCTGCAACCCACAGACCACAGGGGCATGGGTGCGGGGTCCCCTCAGACGGGCCCTGCAGCACCCACCCGCACATCCTTGGTAGAGTGCAGTCCCCACCCGACTTCTGTCATGGCACCCAACAGCCCCGCAAGGACCTTTCCTCTCTTCTCCCTCAAAATTCAGTGCCTCCCAGCCCAACAGCAGTGCCTGCCCCGAGGCCGGTGCCCAAGGGAGCCACACACCGTGCCCAGCCTTACCCAGACATTGCACCTATGCCCAGCCTTACCCGAACATCGATGTTGGCACCACTCTCCAGCAGCAGAGACATCATCGGGATGTTCCCCTTCAAGGTGCTGATGTGCAGACAGGCCAAGCCTGGGATTGGAGAGACGGGAGAGAGAGCCACAGTCAGCCTGGACAACACTGAGGAATGCCATCCCTGGTGTTCCCGGATCCCTGCACACACAACGCATGGTCTCTGCCCCAACTGGGCGACCAGGCTTGCCCTTCAGGTCTCACCTTGCCAGTTCTGGAGCTGCAGGTCCTGTTGTTGCCCGTGGGGCTGTGCCGTGCCCTGCGGCGGGGCCGATGCCCGCAGCAGCTGCTGGGCGCACTGCAGGCGCTGCTGCTGGCAGGCCAGGTGCAGCGGGGTGTTGCCGTTGCGGTCCTGCAGCCCCGGGTTCACTCCCTTGTGGATCAGCGCCTGGATCACGCTGGGCTGCTCCAGGTACACGGCAAGGTGGAGCGGCGTCTAGAGAGGAGGTGGGGACAGAAATTAGGAAAGCCCGGGGGGGGGGGGGGGAATGCCCCAGAGGACACCAAGTGTGATGAACCACGCCAGCCTACAGGAGCCAGCCTGGTGGCACGGGCAGGCTGCTGCGCAGGAGCCTGTCCCTGTCCCGAGGTTAAGCATGGCTGACACTTGGGGGGTGCAAACGACTTGCTGCCCCACATCCACCTCAGCTCAAGGATCACTCATGGGGCCAGGTTATCTACCCTGCCACATCCAAGCTATGCCTGCTCCACCCTCCGCGTCTGTCTGCGACGTCCTGGGGCCTTGTAAAGGACCCCTTCACCCTCTTCAACCTCCGGTGCTGGGAGCTGTCACATCTCTCTCTCAGGGCATCTCCCACACCCTTCTTCCCCTCCCTGAAAAGGGGCTGCTCACACAGGACCTTCACCACGCTCTGAAGGAATTATGGGGGGGGAGTCCCGGGGAAAGGGCGGATGGATTGGGCATCTATCCAGGGAGCAGCCTGTGGCACCTCCCTTCCTCCCATCTTCCACCTATCACATCCACATACCTGGAAAAGATCATTTTGGATCTCCAGCACCTCTCTGGGCAGGTGAGCAATGCAGCAGAGTGCCACAGCTGGGACACAGTGGATAATGGCTAGGTGAACCAATCTACAGAGGGAATAAAGAGGACAGGGGAGGAAAAAAAAAAACAGAAAAGAGTCCTGAGTGCCATGCTGAGGAGCAGAGATCCTCCACTGCTGCATGGAGGAATAACCTTCCCGCCTCTTCTGCTTCCCTTCCCTTCCCACCAGCTCAAAGCTCCTCCATCCTGCCCTCTCCCCAAAGAAGCTCAGCAGCAGGACAAGGCAGGAACATGGTCTGAGGCTCCCCAGGGCAGTTCTTTGCCCTGATCCCCGCAGGGAATGGACTCTCCTGTCCCCGCCAAGCACTGCAGAGTCCTCCCTCGGACCTCACAGCATGCGTGGGGCTCGGACCCGGCACTGCCCAAAGACCAGCCTCCAACTGGGACGGGTCCAAAGAGCCTGGGAAGCATTTCACAGAGCCCGAGGGCTGGGTTTGGCGGCTGTGGATGGATGTCCGGGCTCTGGCAGCTGCCTGGGGAATTCCAGTTCCCCACTGCCGGCTGCACACCGCACTTCTGCTTTCCCCTCCATGAAGGCAGGCAGCCAAAGCCAGGCAGGAGCCCGGCACTGGTCCAAGATCACCTGCGCGGCACAGTGCCCGTGCCAGCTGGTCTGCTGGCCCTCACCAATTTCCTCTTCTCTCCGCCACATCCTTCCCTTTCGGCACTGCCGTGGCAGGGCTAGCATGCAGCCCACCGGCACAGAGGGACACCAGAGGTGTGGCCGTCAGAGCTCGGTGGCTAGCAGGGAGCCCACATCCTCAGGACTGTGGCCCCCACGGCCACGGGGTGGCCAAGCAGCCTGAAGTCCCCCAGCCCAAGGAGAGGTTTTATTTCCAGCTAGGTCAGAGCGCGATGCAGGCAAAGCCGAGAGGGAATTTCCAATCCCCTCCACTGACCTGCTGTGCTCCTGTGGAGAGGGACTGGCCACTTGCCACAGGGCGGCCCCCTTCGGCCACGGCAGGCAGCAGCGAGGAACGGGCAGCAGCTTGTGCTCTGCAGAGCATGGCAGGCATGAGCTGAACCTCCTGCTACCTCCTCGCTGCTGCGCTGGGGCCCCTGGGTGGCTTTTATCTTTGGCAGCGATCAGCTCTGAACCAAAGGCCGGGTTCTAAGCGAGCTCCTGCCACCCATGCTGCTTGGCAGAGGTGGGCAGGGACAAGGGACGGAGGGCGAGAGCTGTGCCAGCCTTGAAAAGAAAACCCGCTTGCCAGACAGCCCAGCTTTGGGATGGCACCTGCAATATAGGGGATGGAGAGCATCCCTCCACAGGCGAGATGGCAAGACCTGGCCTTAAAGTCTTCCAGCAAAGCAGCGGGGCTGGGGCTGTCTTCTCACCAGCTGCAGCAGGGACATTTGCGGACAGAGGCCAGTCCCCAAAATGTCCTTTATCCACCTCCTCCCAAGCGCTGCCTGAGGGTTAAGCCAGCACCTTGGACCCTGGCCAACCTCAGCTGAGCCCCATCTTTGGTGGGAAAAGAAAGCCAGTTCCTCTTCACCCTGCTGCCAGGAGAGAGGCTGACAGGAGAGGTTGCATCCCCGGGGAAGCCCCGGGTCACGGCAGGGAATTCCCCGCTGGAAGGAGAGGCCACCCACATTTGCCTACACACCGCCATGGGGTGCCCCCTCGCCGCCGGTGCTCCCCGGGGCAGGGGAGGGGGCTGTGAGCTGGGGCTGAGCAGCCCTACGGGCAGAGTCTGGCGGCTCTCAGTGGACCACAGCGCAAGGGCACAGCCAAGGTGCCCAGGCCAGGCTAGCTGGGGGCAGGAGCAAGGGGCAGAGCTGGAGGACCTGCTGCAAGAATACCCCTTGCCTCAGCACACTCTTGCTGGCCCTGGCCTGGGTATGATCCTGGCAGGGAGATTCCCTGCTGTGTTTTGCATCAGGCCCACGGTCCCAGCAGTGGCACCTGCACTGAGGTGTCCTTTGCCCGCTTGCAGGGACAGCCCCTGTTTCTCCAAACCCACTCCCAGGCACCACGTGCAGCAGGAGGCTGAGGGATCTGCCTTTTTCAGGTACTGCAGAGATAAGACTGCTCAGATAGGGGACTTTCCAAGGCAATACGGCTTGAACTTTAAACCTCTGCAGCTTTCACTTTCCAGAGCCACGCCAGGCTCCCGGGGGAGAGAGCAGCACTCAGGGTCGTGTCCCACAGCAGCCAGCCCCCACGCCCCCAGGAATCCCCCCGGCCCCTCTGCCACAACCCACACCATGCCGCACTGTCATGTGGGGACAAGTGGGGCAGTCACCCAGGGGAGGTGGAAACCCCAGGCAGCCCTCTGCCACCTCGCTCTTCCTGGCTTGGGTGGCTTTGCAGCTCAATGAGGCGATGGAGGCGCTCGAGGCTCAGCTGATGCCAAGCAAGTTTGGGCATCTATGCCATGGAGGTGATGGGGGTGACCATCCCCACCCGGCCACAGCTCAGGCTTTCACCTTGAAGCTGGGACGTGCCTGCTTTGAAGGATTACTTCCCCCACGCCTCCCTCTTCCTTCTCCACCCGGGCGCAGCCTCCTCCTGCGCTTTCATTTCTGCATTCGTTCCCCGCTTTCCTCATTGCCAGCCCTCAGCTTCCTGAAACGCCTGCGAGAGCTGTGAGCTGCTCAGGGGAATCGCGGCCAAGCCACCAGGCTGGGGTGAGCCCACCAAGAGCACGTGTGCACCGAGGCACTCTGTGCCACGGGGGGCGATGCCAACCAGGGATCGGGACTGTCTCCTGCTAACGCAGGGAACCTCTTGCGCCCAGGAGAGCTGAGGTGCAGGCATCGTGCCAATCTCCACTTTCCTCCGGCCAAGGCCACGAGCACACCTCTCTCTGCCATGGCAGCTGCAAGGTCCAGATGCTGACAGGCTCATTCATGCTGGCATCCAGCAGCCACAGCTGACGCCCACAGCCACGGCACGGTGATGGAGAGATACACGCTCGCTGCCAGACACCCCTCGTCACCCAGCCACGGCCCCCTACCTCTGCCTGACACAGTGGGGGGGCAGTGTGTGTGCCCAGGGGGGCTTTTGGAAAGGGTAACAGGGAGTTTTGGAATGGGCAAGGGAAGGAGGAGCTGTGGGCAGGGGAAACGCTGCCAGCCTGGGAGTACAGACTGCTGGGCTCGTTCTCAGCTTTTCCACTTGCTCACCAGCTCCATCCTGGCACAAGGGGACTCGTTAGTGCTCTGAAATCACAAAGGTCCCACAGGCACAGGGCATTCCTGGCACAAGGTGATCTACCCATCATCAGAGCAGTAACGATCCCGGAGCAGAGGGGTCAGGGCCGTCTCGGGGGATGTCCCCCAGCCTGAACACTCAGCACTGCCATGCCCAAGGTGGTCCAAGTTTAGGCACAGAAGAACACCCATTTCCACAGTGCTGTCCATCTCCCAGGCTTCTGTGTGACTTCAAGCACCTGGTAGGAAAAACGTCCGTGTCTGAGGATGCCTGCAACTGGGGGCAAGGAGTAAGGGTAAGGGTGACACCCAGCTCTGACACACAAGTAGAACTGATGAAGCCCCACCAGCTCTCTGGCTACCCTCCTCCCTCCCTCTAGAAAAGGGGCTGACCGTGCAGATCCCCCTCATCCGTGCAGCAAGACACTTTGTCCTCAAAGCAGCTTCTGCCTTCACTATCTCACCCCAGAAGCACCCAGGACAAGGGACTCAGCATTCAGTAGAATTTGCTTTGACAAATTTTTCTCCTTCTCTAGATAAGGTCACTGTCTGCAGTGGGAACAGTTTGCTCCTGGCTCCTTATTTTGGCTGAGCGGAGCAGTAGGAAATCATGCAAACAATTCACACAAGAGAAACTTGTTCAGGGGAGGAAATGGCCCCAGCAGCAAGAGAGAGAGCAGAGCGAGGCTAGGAGGAAAACAGCAGGGGAATTCCACGCTTACCCTGCTCTCCTGTTCCAGCCCCGTAACCTGCTAACCGCTTCCTCAGCCATCAGCATGAACCTCTGCCAGCAGGCTCAGCAAGCGCAGCTCCGTCCTGCCCTGCAGCCCTCCGCCAGCCCAGCCCAGCTCCCTTCCTCCCCACATACTAATGCGAAGCTGCCTGGCTCCATAAAACTGTGCCAGCTACCCTCTGGCAGCTCCAGGGGAGCAGCAGATCCCAGCCGGCTGTAGGCTGATCCCCCACGTCCTCTGCTCTTGCCCTGGGCCTCCTGTTCTGCAGGTTTCTTCTCCCCTTCCCTGGGCAAAGCCCCTCCAGCCATTGGCTTCATCCCCCCTGATCTGGTCCATGTGCTGTTGGATGAGGGGTGCTGGGGGCCGACTGGCAGGGGAGGCATTGCGAGAGGGCTGTGGGCACCTCGTTTTTCAGTGAGATAGGGGAGGAGGAGGTGGGGAGATGAAGGTGGCCCCATTCACCCACGCACTGCACCCCTGGCCTTGCATCCTCTAGACTCTGCACCCACCCACATGTTTGAGCATTTCGCTCCGTTTCTGAGTGGGCGGGTGGGTCCTGGATTGCAGAAACCCCGAACACCAGATGCACGCAGACTGGCCCCTGCAAGACGAGGGGTCTGTCCTGCACTACCATCACTGCAGGGATGAGCCAAGCCAGAAAGCAGGTCAGCCTGTGCCAGGAGGATTTCCAGGCTGGTTTCACAGACATGGGCCGAGAAGGGAAACGAATGATTGCAATAAAAGCAGTAAACATCCTGAAAGGTCCACTGGCCGTGGCAACTCTATTTCAAATGAAGCAAATTCCCATTCTTGCCCATCAGGAGGAAAATACGCTCTACGGTTTCCGTGCACACAGAGATATCTTTGGGTCAGAACAGCCTCTTGCAAGAGGACAGTGCCTGGACTTCGCCAGAGCCTGCACAACACACTCTAACAATCATTTACAGCCCTGTGCACATACCCTCGCTGCCTCAGGATTTTCTTCTAATGAGGCACCAGCCGTGGGTCTAGGAGGCCTCAGGGCACCCCTTCAGCCCTGCATCTGCCCCAGTCAGAGGGGCTTCCCGTCTCCGGGACGCAGAGAGCATCCCACGCAGCTTACTGAGAGGCACCCAGTAACCACTCTCACAGCTCAGAACCCACAGCCTCTCTTCCTACACAGTCACGTCTGACTCCTCTTTTATCCACATTGTATTAAAAAAAAAAAAAAACCAAACCAACAGAAATCAAAACTTTCTTTGTTAATTTAGCTGAGCTCAACCCTTTCCCAGCAGTAGCCAAGCCTGCCCACAGAGTGCAAGGATCTGAAGCCCTCCCCACCTCCAGTGATCTGTTACAGCCTGGCATCAGGCTTCTCCACCCCAGGACACGGAAATTTCCAGCCATTCTTTCCCTTCCTTTGTGCTGAAGTTCCCTGTGCCTCTCCCCAGCTCCAAGGCAAACGTATGCAGGTGGAAAGTCTGAAGAAACTTCCTCCAGGCCAGGCTGAAGTCATCCAAAGGGGGAGGGGGCGGGGGGAAATCTCTTCTTGCCTGCATGGTCTCAGAGGGCTGCCAGGACTTACCCACCTTACACCAAGGCTGTATGTGTGTGACCCCTATGGCGGCCAGCAACTTTTGAGGCATCCGAAAGGAGCCTGTGCAGAGCTGCCCGCCCTCGCTTGGAGGGGCACCAAGCCCTCCCCTGCTCACCAAACTCCTGAGCACGCCTAGAGGAAGGGATGAGTCCAGGCACCGGATGCTGGACACAGCAGGTTCCCTACTCCCTCCGGCCAGCCTCACATTAAGGCTCATTTTCTTCTCTGCCCCACAATGGCGGTGTACTAGGGAGCAACGCAGGATGGATTCAAACTCCCCTGGCAATCAGGCAAGGAGCTTTCCAAAGCCCCCCCTGGAAAAACCAAGGGCATCCCTGCTTCCTGTTAACTATGGCCATTCTGCTGCTGGGCAGCCAGCAACAGCCCAGCCCAGCCGAGCGGGGGGCTCCCAGCTTGACCAGCAAGCACGTGCGCTCTCTGCACACTTTTAGTCTTTAATCCTTCTCCTAAAACTGTGTCTCTCCAGTCCCCTGCTCCTTTTTTCTTCTTTCACAGCGGTCTTTCCCTTGATGTCACACACCGAGCATTCCCCCAGGCACACATGCTGGGATGCAGGGGTATGCACGCTGAGCAAGCAGGAACACTGGACGGCAGGCAGCCTGGAATGGGAACATCCCCCCTGGAAGGGGGACAACCTCCATTCCCCTGCACAGGGAAGATCTTGGGCACAGGGCTACACGAGATGGGGGGAGGGGGTTACAACTGGCAAACACCGGTGAATGGTTCTAAGTGGCCCTTGGCCTCGCAAGATGAGCCTTCACGCTCAGTGCCTACCCACGCGGGCAAGGGCTCAGCGGGGAAGGCCCCTTGGTTACCATCACACGGAGAAGAGCTCAGAACATCAGTTCCCGTGGGGCCCCAATTTTACTCAACTAACTGTCCCCAAGCCCTTGTTAAGGCATCTCAGCCCACGAATCACTGGCACGTGATTTCTTATCATCAGACGGGACAGCACTTGTCTCTGGTGGAAGGAGGAAGTCAGGCTTCCTCTGCTCCCCTCCCTCCCCAAAACACGCACCCAACCAAAACCACTCGGTCCCATTTTCCATCTGAAGGAGGCCGAAACCTCCCTCCCGTGATTGAGCTGGGTACCCCCGACCTTCACCCCCGCATCCGGAGCCCCTGTGCAGAAGATGGCCACCCTCCTGTGGAGGCGCAGCCCCCAGCCTTCCGCAGCACGGCACAGCCAGAGGGCCCTAAGCAAGACCCTATGCACTCGACCCAGCTGCCCATCACTGTGGCATCAGGTACCGACGGCATAAACAAGCGCGTGGCCCACGGACCAGCACGGGCAGAAAGGGAAGCATGTGTTCAAGTGTTTTCAGACAGAATATATAGAGAATAGAGAGAGGAAGCTCAGCCTAATTTCCCACCCTGATGAATCAACTCTGCCTCTCCAGAGCTGGCAGAGGCTGCCTTAAGCCCAAGCAAATGGGGAGGTTTTCCCTTGTGCTGGAACACAACAGGTGATCCCATCCCACCCTGAAGGAGCTGGTCCCATCCCACCCCTTTCCCAGGATGCTGGACTAACGCATCTGCCTGGCGAGGCCAGAAGGAGGGGGTTTCCTCAGTAAATCCTAACAAAGGTTAGGCTTGTCCGGGGGCCGGGGCACAGCGATAAAGCTGCCTGCAGCCTGCTCTGAGCCAGCCATGCCTGCAGCTGGAAAGCCCCTCTCTACGCTTCCACACAGAGCAGTCCCATCGGGACTCAATTCAGCAGAAAAGGAGTTGGTTTACATGGAAGAGTCGGATGCTTGGAGGAGACCACTTGGTTCACAAGGAAAAGACGGATGCTTGGAGGAGACTGCTTGAGCGCCCAGGGCTTGCTCTCTACCCTGCCGCAGAATAAGCAGGATATGTACCACTGCCCCAAGTGCATCCACCATCTGCCTGTTCCTCGTCCTTGACCTCTCCTGCCGCGCCAGCTTTGCCGCTCTCCCTCTCAAGGACTGATGTGCTGTAGCCCCGTTACTGCAGCTCTGACTTCCCCGAGGCAGAGGGACCGCCAGTGGCATGGGGGCAGCATGGGGGGGGTGAGGTTTTTGCAAACGATTCATGGAAGACGGCACCCACACATTTCACTGTCCATCACACCCACATCTCCCCTGTTGGCCAATTTCCTTCCTCCAAAAGCGGGACCCCTTCTAATTCTGAGCACGGGAAGAGCCAGTTTTAGCCCCGTTGCTTCACCCTGTCTGGGCTAACGCTCCTCTCCCGCAGAGGCAGGCAAGCAGGTATCCAGGGAAGATCCTGCAGACACTCCAACCGCCCAAGCACATGCTCCGAGCCTCTGCCTCCACCTTGTACGCTTCCCCCCGGCCCAAGCGTCAGCTGACCAACACAGCCCCCCTGGCAGGGACACCTCGAGGTGGCACGGGTGGGCGAGCCCAGGGGAGCCATGGATGGGCAACCAAGACTTCCGCCATCTCCCTTTATGTAAGCCCGGTGCTCCTCTCCACTCGGTACCAGCCAGGGCGGCCGGGGAAACAGGAACTACTCGGCTAAAACCCCTGAGCTTTCTGTATTTTCAGAATTACAATTACAGGAAAGCGTTGTTGCCCAAGTCTTCTGAAATATAATGATAGTATGATTTTAATTCTCAGCCTGGAGATGTTTTGTGGCAGACATTCAAGCAAGGCACACAAGGAAATGTGCTGCTGACAGACATGAAAAGAAGTTGATGGGTTTGTCTGGCTGGATGAAAGGGATGAAGCCTCTGGCCATCTGATCCCTTTTCTCTGGGGACCTTGTGTCACTGGATGAGCAAATGCTCCTTAGACTTTAACATTACTATCAGCCCCGACTTGTTTTTGCATACAAAACCGGTGGCAGTTCAATGAGTCGCTGGGCACTCTTGCAGTCTGCATTTGTATCGACCGGAGCGGTGCATGTTCAGCATTTCTAAATATAAATGCCGCCTACCTCTGCCGCAGGGTCAGGAGGAGAGACAGGAATAGCAGAGGCAGAAATCCACAGCCTCCCCGCTTTCACCACAAGAATAGCGTGGGTTTTTTTCCCCCCACAGTGCTGGGAGCAGATCCCAGGAAAGCAGCTCCTGCATGGACACGACCAGCCCAGAGCTGTACGAGCTGCACCGCCAGCAGACTTTTTGCTCCCTCCCTCTTTACAGATTTCCTGTTCTGAATTGCACTGCGAGCGAGAGAAAACAGAAGAGCGACTGCAACCATTTGGAGAGCTCTCCGAGAGCTTCTTGTGCCTACAGTAACCAAGGCACCACCGATTAATGTTCCCCTAGTTAATGAGATGCTTGTGTTAGGCTCTGGCCAAGCAAGTCTGACAAGCGAAGGGCTCAGCCACCTTACAAAAACAGCCCCAAGCTGCAAAAGCATCTCCAAGCAGCTGCATCTACCAGACTCCCTAAAGAGCAGCAAGCAGGGAGCCCTGGGCACACCACGACGGGCTAGCCCGGGGGGCTTTTCTGAGGCATTACTTCCACAGCTCTGCTTAAAAGAGCCCTGGCTCTCTCTCTGTGGGCACCTCGGCTCTAGTGTTACAGCTGGGAAAGGCAGTGAAGCTCCTCCATGCCAAGGAGCCCCAGAGCCAGCCTGTAGATAGGCCAGGACTAGAAAGTAGTATCCAGGTGCCCGGCTGGAGCGCGTGGGAGGCTGGGTTTAGTCTAACCTTGCTTGCTGCGAGACTTCCAACCAATCCTCGGGGCAGATCCCACAAGTGAGCATTAATGAACTAATTAGCAGAGGCACAGGCTCCTTCCTAACCAGGAAGTAAACACTGGGGCTGGCTCCCAGCTCATCTTCAGCCTCAGAACCAGATGTGCTCTGCCAGGCGAGGACAGAGCCTCCTTGCTGCTCCCACGACTGAAGATACGTGCTCGCTCGTCTTAGTGCTTCTCAGTTTCTCTTCCTCTTGCACCATTACTCAGTATTAAGCTCCAGTCTGGGTTCGGGGCAAAGCTTTGCCCTCCTCAGCTGCGAGCACGCTTCGCTCATGCTCCGTGTGTGCACTTGTGATGAAAACCTTCCGTTGAGGGAATGTACTACAGGAAAGAGCTGTGATTAGCTAGAGGCAGTTACCAGAAGCCAAACCAAATACCTCAAGCGTGATGCCTCTGCCTTTAAGAGGGCATTACGGATGTGGGAAGCCCCCCCCCCCCCCCCAGTTAAGAGAAACACTTGTCTCCGTCAGAGGCTCACGAGGGCAGCCCCATAGTGGGGAGTGCGTCACAACTGTGCTGAAAGCCACGACTGTGCAGGCGGGTTGGCAAGGCAAGGCGATTTCCACCTGAGAACAAACAGTTCTTGGGTTGCTTGGTCTGTGGCCCTGACACAGCCATCTCAAGGTCTTGCCCTGCATAGCCAATCTCGTTTCTGGTCTTGCTTACACACCACCTCACGCAGCCAAGCCTTCCCCATCGGGGAGGAAACGTTGCATTCTCTGGGGAAGAGGCAGCTGGAGGGGCTTGATTAGCTCCCACACCACCTTCTAGTTGCTAGCAGTCCCATAGCAAGTGGAAGCTGGCTTCCAATGGCAGGTCCGTCCTGTGCCACGTTGCCCTGAGTGCCTCTCCCTGCTCACTGTGCTGGACCCAGCTCGGATGCCCCTCTGGTCACCCACCCAAACCCACGCCAGGCTGCTGAGCATCTGCGTGCAACGCAATCTGGGAGACTCTCAGGACAGGGACTCGGGGAGTCCTTCCCAGCCCGGCTGAACGGGTGCTCCTCGGGCGAGGGCTGGGGACCACTGCAGATAAAGCTCGGCTTATCTCTAGGCACCGGCTCCCCGCCACCGGCCGGCTGCGAGGGGCCAAGCCTGGGGCTGGGGGGGTGTGTGTCCCGGCGCTGGCAAGCCTCCCCCGAGCATGGAGGGAGGGCAGAGTCCGCTGTCACTTACGTGTCCCCGTCCTCCGAAACGTAGGTGAGCGCCTCCAGCTGCTGCCGGCTGAGCCCCTCGGGCGGCGGCGGCGGCTCCTCGGGCCGGCAGGCGGCCGGCAGCCCGGCCAGAGCCTCGGCAAGGGCGCCGGAGCCGTAGCTGGAGTCCAGCCGCTCCTCGGCGGCGGTCTCAGTGGCGAGGGTCTCGGCGGCGGCGGTCTCGGCGGCGGCGGTGGGGGGGATGTCGGCGGCGGCGGGAGTCTCCCTCCCGCCCGGCAGCGAGCGCAGCGACTCGATGCCCGAGTCGCACTGCCCATCCTCCCCTTCCCAGCCCGCCGCATCCTTGCGGCACTCGCCGCCCGCCGCCCGCGACATGGCTCAGCGACCGACGCCCGCCCGCCCCGGCCCCGGCCACCACCCCGACCCCGGCCCCGCCGCCGGGGGGCTCATGGCCGGAAAGCCAGCGAGCGGCGGCCGGCGCGAAGGCTAAGGCGCCGCGGCTCCTCCTCCTCCTCCTGCCCCTGCCCGCACTGACTCAGCCGCGCCCGGCCCCGCCTGCCCGGGATTCCCCCCGCCGCCGCCCCGGCACCCCCTAAACCGGGCGGGGGAGGGAGGAAGGAAGATTGCCTCTCCCCGCCCGCTTTGCCCGCGGGCGTCGCAGGAGCACTAGGAGGGAGAAAAGCCACCCGTGGGCACGGCAGGCGAGGTGGCCGCGCTGTGCTCTCGTGACGGGAGGTGCCGGTGCGTTCCCGGAGCTGCCTTCTCCCCTGCCCTGTTTGTTTGGGTTCTTTAAATAGCAGGCAGGTTTGTCAGGGGTGGGAGAGGGACCTCGTCAAACCAGGCGGTGCGTGGGTGAGGATGCTGCTGCTGCGAGCGCAGGTGCTGACTGAAGCCGCAGGCTCTGTGGGAAACGGTATGGTGGATGTCACTTACCGGTAGCCGAGATAGGTGAGAACGAGACGTTGAGCTTTTTCCCCTGTGCACGGTTTAACCCGTTTCACTCACTGAGACACCTTTCTTGTCTCTCTTGCCTGTACAGGCGAAGGGAAAGGCTAGGTGGCCACTACAGGGGGCTGTACAGCCACTTCCCGCCGCCTCTCTGTGTTGCAAACGGAAAGCCCAAAGCCCAGAGTGGCTGCCGGGGCTTACACAAGAGCAGCCGGGGCACAGAGATCAAAGCTGAAAAGAGAAACTCAAACGAAGGCCCAGTGAATGATTGACCAGGCTGCATTTCACTGTTCTCCTTCCAACATCAAAACTACCCAGTTATGTTCCTCATGGATCTGCATAGACTTCATCTAGTTACTTTCCAGTGACCCAAGCAGTGGACTTCCCTCAGCTCTGGATGCAGGTGATGCTTTAAAATCAGTTTCACTTGTTGCTTTCACTGCTTGATGTGCCTCTCTGCCTCCGCGGGGTGCCAGTCCTTCCAGTTCAGACCAGCAGGAGGGGAAGGGTCTCTTCCTGCCACACACCTGCACTGGAGCTCACCTGGGAAGAGCTTGGTGGTGGGTAGGGTTCACACAAACCACATGCAAGGCACCGATGAGTTCCCCCTCCTGTGCTGCAGCTGCCACTTTGGGTTTGCGTCACTCCCCCAGCACTGGCCACCAGGCCTTCAACCACAGCCTTGCTGCGAGTGAGTGACCCACAACAAGTGCCTCTGACTGGGTGGGAAGAAAGGTTTTGGGGTGTGAGGGCATCAGGAGGCAGGCAGGGGAAATCTCTGTTGGCGTCAATAACTTCCAGTCACAAGTTTTACTCCCACGCTTGGGATCTGTTTCAGTATCTCCTGTGGCGTCCCTGGCACTGCCTGGATACAAGACTACAACTGCTAAGGGGAAGGAGCTTTTCCCACATCTTATCAGCCTTGTCCAAAGCATGGGCCGTATATTCATGTCAGTCCCTCTCACACTCTGGTGGTGGCTCCATGTGCTTCTGCAGCTGATGTTCTTGACGCCCACACAGGTTTTCTATCCTTTCAGCTTTCTGTACCCAACTGCTACTAGGTTACCCATCAAATACCTTCCAAAATACCTTTGCCATTTTCTCAAGTAACATACTAGATGCTACTAGAGCATCATCATGGAATGAATTCTTATAGACATTTGCGTGTATGAAATCAGGTATTAGGAGAAATCCACGTTGGTCAAATCAGAGCAAACCTGTGTGGCGATGCACAAAGATTTCACTTTTCCGTGAACTAGTTGCTGCTTGGTTTTGCAGCAAGTGGCAGTCACCCCTCAATTATCTTGCAATGTCCTATTCCAGTTGTGGCATAAGTGTGGAGCTTGCTTCCAGGGCTAGCACAGGTCCAGGAGAGGTTCAGCCAAAGCACAGAGCCTGAGCTAATAAGCCCTGGACCGGCTCTGCAGGGAGGCAGCTGGAGCTCCACCACTTGGGCATCTACAGACCAGTCTACAGCAAGCTGTCTACACCTCTGGCTGCCAAGCAGCCCCTGGAGGTGGCCTTCCTCTGCTGATGATATGCACTTAGCTGGAGCTAGTGATCTCGCAGCTTCCCTGAGGGGAGGCTTGAACTTTCTTGAGCTGGCTAGTGCTCCCCCAGGGCTGCGTTGCAGTGGCCTGCTGCAGCTGAGCTGCGGGGACTGGCCACTCCCCATTAAAATCGGCTATGCCACCCAGGCACCCAGGTCCAGCCACTCCGCGCTCTGACCTCCCAACTACACCCACTCTTACCCAGCTCAGTCACCATCTCCTTGCCGTCTCTCTTCTGGCTGGATGTGCTTCTACTATCCTTTCGCACAACTTGACTGGAAAGTCTGCAGCCTGAACTTGGCCACTTTGCCTCGTTGCTTGCCTTCTGTCACTCATTCGGCAAGGCTTGGGCTCTGGTTCATGCTGTCTTCCTTGTCAGAAAGCTTTTCTGCCCGGCCATGTGGGTTTTGGACTTATGTTATTTTCAGAGGCTTTAAATACAGAGAGATATACATATGCATATGCACATGCACATATATAATATCTATATATAATGTATTGGCAGGTAGTGGTAGAGCGAGTAAAAACATTTAAATGTAATATGAGGCCAATCTTGATGTTCTGACTTGCTTTGGAGGATTTTAAAACTGCAACTCTAATTCTGGGCCCTCTCTGCTCTCCTTTAAGATGTCTAATTAAAAATGGTTAAAATTGCAGGTACAAAAACCAAAGAGATAGGGATCTATTCCCACTAGAGGTCAGTGTCAGCACACAGCACTCGAAAGCACCCAGTGCTACTCAAAATAACCTCTCCAGCAGGAAACTCGGCACAGAAAGTCTTTCCCACCACACTGCCCTGCCAGGAACATCGGGGCAGAACCCGGGCATGGGGAGGACTCCTCAGGAGACCTGTAACCCCTGGCAATGTCCCTAATAATGTCCTGTCCCCAGGTACAGCCCTCAGATTTCCTAAGTGAAACCCAGCTCTCTGCACCCAGCTTCTTGAAGCCAAGCTGTGCCCACCCCAGCTGCAGCCTGGGCCTGGCACCAGTGTCTTCTCCACAGTTCCTCGGGCTGTTAACTGGGTGGGATAAGTGAGATGAGGTCGAGAGAGGTGTAGAGAGGGTGTTTATGCCCACTCTGTGTTTGTTCTGAGGAAAAATAATGGTACTTCAGTTGCCAGCTGTGGTCCTCTGCCATGTTTAAGCAACATACGTAACCTGAAATTGTTGTAAGCAGCTATTGACACAGTAATTCACACCAGACAATGTGTCTGATGTTAGATTCCCCCCACACAGGCTCTCCATGACACAGCTTTAGTCCCACGCAAGCATCAGGCTGCCCTGTTCCCTGGGCGTGCAGCCCTTTTTCCCCATCCCCAGTAGCAGGAGTCCTGAGCCCAGCAGAAAGGTGCCAGACCCCCATCTGAGGAAGGTCCCACCCCATTTTCCACACCAGAGATGTCTCTGGGTGCCCTGAGCAGCAACCCAGACCTCTGCCTGGGACTCTAGCTCCAGCTCAGGGAGCTCAGCCCAGAAGCCACGTGCGCTGGGCTCTTGACTGTGAGCAGAAGCCCCAGGAGAGAGAGGAAAGCCACAGGAAAGATGACAGGCTCTCTCCTCTGGCTGCTGTTCCATGTATCTGACAGCAAATCAGCTCCGTGGTGCACCAAACTGGGTCACTTCACTTTCTGGCCTAACAGAGTAAAGCAGGAACATGTCTTTTAAAGATTCAATGCCCAGAAGGGAGGCCTAGCTTTACAATAGATCAGGGCAAAGCAGGTCCTCCTCAGGTACCCACTTTTTGGAGGTCACCAGCCCAGAAAACGCTGGCTGCCCTCTTGTGGTAAGTCTGGCTGAAATCACAGTGTCAGTTTGACTCTCTCCAAGGATGCTACTCTGGGCACCTTCCTGCTTTTGCACTAAGGGATTATTTCCAGTCTGAGTTCTCCTCCCTGCAGCCTGTGTTGGATGCCTCTTGTCCTTTCACTGTGCACTCCCGTAACCTTACGGGACCCATCACGCTAATACGGTGACACAGCCCAGAGCAGATCAGGTTTGTCTACGTGTGGTAGGTGGTCGGCAAGTTGATCTCCCTGAGAACCATCGTTCTCACTATTGCCCAGAGTCCCGTGGTGCACAGGGCAGTTTCTAGCTCCTTCTGTCATTCACAGCTGTGTGTCTGATGTGTAGGAGGTTGGACAAAGGGATCAATTGATTCTTTGAATGGGGATCACACCTAACTCACCTTGCTCTCGGCCGCAGCGTTCACTTCCAAAAGCAGAATGTGCACTGAAAACCCTTCAGCTTGCAAAGCAGATGGACAAAAACCCCAGATATTTCCACAAAATTTCATTCTAAATTAGATCGTCTTTGTGTAACTCCTGTGGGCTCAGTGGCTGCAATGCGCTCTGCTCACATCTGGGTAAATGCGTGGCTGATAAGACCCCGGTATGTATTTATTTATGTGTGTGTGTGTGTGTGCCGCTGTGTGTGCTCAGAGTTCTCCCAAAGGAGGCGGCAGATGTGGTTATGAATGAGGAGGGGGTGGCAGATGGTCTTGGAAAACTGATGATAAAACCGTGCTTAAATAGATGGTGAAACTGTGCCCTAGGTGAGAAATCTTGTCACCTGGGGCTCCCTTTATAGCTAGTGGAGGGACAGGCTCACTTCCAGGGAGCGGCTCTGGTCACCTCTGTCTGGCCACACCACAAGGAAGAGTGCTCCTCCCTTCCCACGGAATGGCTGTGTGGAGTGACGCAGTGCTCTGTCGCCAGGCTATCATTTATTCATGACTCTCTAAGCACAATGTATCCGGCAGGGGCTATCCAAGACAGAACAAAACCCTCTACTCACCCACCCATCCCTCAGCCCACCTTGCCAGGGAGCGCAGGGCGGATGCTGCCCATGCTGCATCCCGGCCTTCAGCATCACCACTCTGGACCCGATGGCCGTTAGGAAGAAGGATGGGTTAACTTCCATTTTTGAGTTGCCCCTGCTTGAATTGCTTATTGCTTCACCCCAGCCCCTCACCGTAGCCCTGCAGCCTCCCCCACTAGCCCAGTCCTTGCCTCCTAACAGTGCTCCGAGTGGCTTCTCTGCTGGTCCCTAGCAAGCCGCGCAGTGCTGCCAGAGATATTACTCATGCAAGCTCGTCTCTGCTCTCAGGAGAGTTAAACCTCCCAGCTGCCAGACTGAATTAGAGCTTGTGTCTCTCTACACTTGCATCAGGGTGATTTGGGAATAGGCCTGGTGGAGCCACACTCCTGTAAGCAAAGTGAGGAGCCCAGGCAGGGGTTGGGAGAGAGGGGTGAGCAGGATGGACGACTCTAGGTGGTGGGGAGGGGAGGTGAGGGTGAACAAGCTCTTTGCCTGTTGAAATATTCAGGTGCTGTGCAGGAGCACAGGGCATGCAGAGGGCAGGTGGTCATCCCCAGGGACGGAGAAGCCCAGGCACCATGAATAAATGATGAAGGAGTCCGTGTTGCCCAGGTAACGGGTGCTCCTGGCACATTGAAGGTGGGATCACAGCCATTCCCCAAGGTGGGGTCACAGCCATTCCCCAGTACGTTGGCCTCGCCACCAGCCCCAGCCCATGTGATGCCCCCTAAGTAATGCACAGTTATGCAGTGGGCTTTTAGCCCCTTCCCCAGACTGGCCTCATCTCCCTCGCCTGCCCAGGTCCATGGGGAGAGTCAGGTGATGAGAGGATGATTCCCCAGACCAGGATGTGTCAGCTCCAACCTCTCGGCGTGGGGAAGGCCAATTGCAACAGAAACCTATTTTCTGCTTTTAGGGAGGTGACTCCCCAGACCGTAACTGTGGATAGGCTAATTTCTGTGACCCATTTGTTTCCATGCCTTGTTCTTTTCTGGGTGTGATGGGCCAAAAAGCTAAGGCAGAAGAAAACATTTGCCAGGGGAGAAGTTGGCTCAGTTTCCAGGCTCTTGGGGTGGTCGCCACTGCTCCAGAGTTACATGGGACAAGATGTCCTGCGGACTGTCAAACAGCACCTGGGCAGCTCTAAATCCCCTTTTCATTTCTAGGGGGGATGTGAGGGAGGGCCCTGGGTATCCTGCTGGGCTGCTGGAGAGAGGAAAGCAATTTAACCCAAGCCAGAAGCCTCTGCGGAGCCTCACAAATAATTGCGGTGACGAAGAAATAGACTCTCCTGGGGCTGGATGGAAAATAGGCAAACTGCACACAGGCAGCCTGTTGGAAAGGGAAGGATCAGAGGAGGGATCAAAGGGTTTCCAACGACAGCAATTCCCATCTGTGAAATACACCCCAGAGCAGGAGCTACAAACCCACGTACTTCATGAGGTTTAAGACCATTTGTGGACCGCTGGCACCTTGCCCGTGGAGATGCAGACCCCCGTCTAGCGATGCTGAACAGCAACTAGTTCCCCAGTCACAAATTAGTGACCCCTACGGGTTTCCTTCCCCACAGTAAAGGGCACACCTGGATCTCCTCCCAGCAGACACGAAGTCTGAATGTAGCCGAGGAGAACGTAAATAATGGCACAGATTTCCTTGAGGACAGTGATTGCGGAGGTCAACACCACCGACCAGCAATGGCAAAGGGATGTTGTTTAACAGGAGCAAGAGGCACGTTCCATCACCCACGCTCCCCTTGTTGCATTATTAAGGAGTAATTTAATTGGAGCAACACATTCTGGAAGGCTCAGGCAGCCAGCATAAAATATCCTTGAAATTTCTAGATGTAATAGGCATTAGTTTCTGAGCTCAGAAAATCCTGCATCCAACATGAGGGGATTCTCTGCTATACATCTTCTTAAGAGAGAAAAAGCAGCAGACCACTAGGAATCATTGATTGCTTCAAAAAAAAAAAAGACTTAAGATTTGATGACACTTGGCCTATTTAACACAATAAAGCTAACCCCAATGCTATATTAGACACAATAAAGCTAACCCCAATGCTATATATAAGATGCTACAGAATATTTCTGCAAAATCCAGTTTTATATTTAGGCTATGAATACCAGCCAAAAGATAGGTACCTATGCTCTCCTGGTTTAAAATGCAGCCTCTGTGAAAATTTTTCCAGAAATGAAGTTCAAATTTACTGCACGGGTAACACATAAAACCGTATTAAACCAGGAGCTAAAAGGCTATTTTCTGTTACTACCAGAGGCAGAAGTGTGAGACCTTTTCTGGCTTGACGCATTATGGAAAATGAATGGAGAATACTGCTAATATGACCTAGTGCTTTACATCTGCTTGGAACAGGCAGGAATGTCTCTGCAGGGTGGCAGATAGACGGGATCTGGAGAACAAACCTACTTATATCCACCTCTACTTCAGTCACCAAGTCTTCTTAAAAGCCTCCTTACTTCTTTCAGCCATTTTGTCACATCAGAAGTGCCCCCGTACCAGAAATGTCCCGCTCTCTAACGTGATCTAACAGTAGAGCACCCCGAAATGTAGAGGAATAACTTGGGGGGGGGGAGGGGGGAGGATTCTTAGATACTAAAGCAAAGATGTTTTTGTCTTTTGTCCTCAGGAGAAAGAGGGGTTGAGTGTTTAGGGCAGTGTGTTATAATTAGGACTCCTGTGTTCTCCCTGTGATGGTGACACGGAACACGGTCTTGAATGTTGGGCCTTCTTGCTTCAATTTCCAAATGGCGTATGCATCGTATAGCCTTATTTCTCCCACTCTCAGGGGGGTCTTGTGCTCTTTGTAACACGTGTAACAGCCCTGCCCTTGGGTTCCTACCTGAGGGTCGAAACCTGCCACATGCCTGTTTCCCGCAGAAAATGGCTGAGAACTTGTACAACTTCAGTTTGGACAGAGCAGGGCACAGGATTTCTTTTTGACACCTCAGCTCAAAAATAGCGTAGCTGGTGATGTGCTTGGCAGTCTTGTCTCCAAGACGCAGAAAACATGCTGCCAGGGCCAGAATCAAAGATGCCTGATACAAAAAAAACCCCTACTTTTGGCTCACCAGTAGCTACTGAATCCACTGGTGGAGGATAAATTGCAGGGCTCTGTGTGGGTGGCTCCACAGGGGTGGCAGCACCCTGCTTCCCAAGGGTTAGTTGCAGTGGATAACATGCCCAAAATGGGCATGCTGAAGGAAGCTGCTCCTTGAGGCTGTGTGTGTGCTCTGGAACTCCTCGCCACAGAACACACGCAGCATCTACAAGTCCAAAGTTAATGCAAATTCCAAAGTGAATGGACAAATTCCCTGGAGAAAAAGCCACCATGGGCTACTAAATACAAAGACATAAACTCGTCTCACCTTTTTTTCCCCCTCCACCCTTTTGCTTTGCTCTTTTTGGGTGACATTTCCATCTTTGAGAGAAAGCCAGAGCTGTTCCTGGAGGGTGATCATTCCACAGGCGCCTTTTGGTCTGTCTGAGGTCACTTCCTCCAGGAGTCCCTAGCACTACAAAAAGCAGAAATGCCTATGCATATGCAAATTATTTGCAACTGTCTATTAGTGTGCATGCAATAGCATACAGAAATCCTATCAGCTCTGGGCTTGCGCCTCTTTGCCTTGCTCTGCCACGGTACACACACGCACCGGTGAGCTCTCCTTGGAGGCATGGGATCCAGTACGTGAGGATGGGTCTGAAACCTTCAAGACAGCCAAAGTCTGCCGAGAGGATTGGGCAAGGGGTTCCTGAGCAGTAGGCAGCGAAATTCAGAGCAGGCTGCTCCTGCTTGCTGCTGTTCCCATGGAAACAGGGGAAAGGCGAGAGGAAACGCATCCCCAGCCTCTTTTGAAGATGAGCTCCCTCAGCAGCACCCTCGGCTGCCACACCTATTCCCATCAGAAGCAGTGGATGGCAATTCCCCTCGGATGAGTCTCCTTGAGTGAGACCACCAGGTCTACCGACCGTCCCTTCCCCATCCCAGCCAACAGAGTGGGCAAGAGCAAGCCACTCATCCCAACCCCACGGCTGAGCCTCAGAGCTCAGAAAAAGGGAAGCAATTTCCAGCAAATTCTGCAGCTGATGTTTTTCCCCAGTTTGGATCTGTGGAAGTACCTGCAAGGACACCTGCTTTCCCAAGGCTGTCAAGGAAGCTGGGCTCTGCCGGCAATAGCTGGACCTGGATGAGTCTGGCCCCTTCCTGAGCTCTGTGTGTGTGTGTGTCCCCTGACGATGCTGTGAGTTTAGGTTGAGGGTGTGCAGAGACTTTCCCGCTTGTCCCTGCAACCAAGGAGGTTAGGTCTACGGGTGAAAGACGCTGCAGTTGGCTCTGTGACACCTAGTTGAGCATCCCTGGGAGATCAGCGAAGATGCTGCCTGACCTAAGGTTTTCCCCTGAGTGCTGGCATTAGCGCTAATGGTCAGCCTTACCCCCCAGACCAGCTGGGGCTGCCCACGGATTAGAAAAACATCGCCAGAGCTCACGCAAAGCACCCCTGGTCCTCCGAGCTCTCCCACTTCATGCCGAGGGGAGGAAAACCCACCGGACCCCCTCACCTCCCCATCACCAGCCCGGCCGGGGCCGAAGCCCTCCCAGCCGCCCCCGTCCAGCCCGACGCCCCCTCGGCGGGTCTGGGAGCGGGACCCCTTCCCAGCAGCGCCCTGGACGGCAGCTCCGCTCCTGGTGGGGCTCCCGATGGGCGGTCGCACCGCGCTCCCTGCCTGCTTCCCTGCCTGTCGCCGGCGCCTCAAGGTCACCCGCCGCCCCGCTCGGGGCGGGCGCGGATCCCGCCGCGCCCCCATCCCCATCCCACCCCCATCCCGTCGTACCCCCCGCCCTCGCCCTCCGCCGCGGCCCTCCCACCGCGGCTCTGCCCGCCCTCCGCCGCGCCGGGCGCGGGCGCGGGAGCGGCGCTGCGCTGCGGCGGGGGCCGGGTGGCCGGTGGCCGGCGGGCGGCGAGCGCTGCCGCCCTGCCGGGGCTGGGGGCCATGCCGCCGCGCCGCCCGCCCGCCGCGCCGCCCCGCCGCCCGCCCGGCGACCGGCGAGGCAGCGCCCGGCGGCGGGCGGGATAATGCGGCTGCCCAGCCCGCAGGCACCGCCAGCGGGGTGCCCCCGCCGCCGCCGCCGCCATGTCCCCCCCCGGCCTCGGCGGCCGCCGCCAGCGAGGGAGGCAGCAGCACGCCGGTGCCTCCGGAGGAGGAGGCGGAGGGGGCCCGAGAGGAGGTGAGGAGAGCGGCCGTCCCCCCACCCCCCGGCCCGGGGCTGCCCCCGACCACCCTCCCTCGCCCGCTCCATCCCTCCCCGCCCGCTTTGCATGGCGTGCTTACTGACCGCCCCGCCGCGGGCCGGGACGGGCTTTGCCCGCACAGGTACAGACCCCCCTCGCCGGGAGCCCCTCTCCCCTCCTGCGGCCCCGGGGCTGCGGTGCGGGGCCGGCGGGGGCAGGGAGGGGGCGAGGAAAGCCGCCTGTCGGTCGCCGGCCGCCGGCAGGCTGCCCGTCGCCCCGGCCCCGCATCTCCATGTCGCTCGCCTGTCACTTCGGGCTCGCCGCGATGCCACCGGGGCTGGAAGGGGGGCAAGCAGCCAGCGGCGGCCGGGGCCGGGGATGGGGATGGCTGGGGTGTAGGAGGAAGGGGGAAGATCACAAAAGAGAAGTGCTGCTTGGGCTTGCTGCAATGGGAAGAGGTTGTTATGCTTGGGAGAAATGGATATGGGGACATTCCCCCCCCCTTCCTGGGTCTGGCTTGGGGGAGGGGGGGTGCCAGGGGGTGGCACAGCTGCCTGGGTCTCTGTGAGGGGGGACACGGTGGGCAGCAGGGGAGAGGGCCTGGGGACATGGTGAAGCCGGGGGTCATCGCTGGTGGAGGATGGTTGGGAGAGCGGAAGGTGCAGACTGGGGCAGGCCAGGTACCAGCACAGCCTTGCCTCTAGGTATGCTGCAGTGTCTCCCCACCACCAGCTGGTGACTTTTCTGGAGTCCAGACAGAAAATGCCCAAAAGGGTGAGGAGCAGGGTGCTCTGTGCCTTGGGAGCAGCACGGGGAGGCAGGTGTGGGAACCCCTTTGTCTGCCCCCACAGATCCTGCTTGCAGCTCGGGCTTCCCAAGAGGAGAGGAAGCAACCGCACTGGCTAGCAAGACCCACCTTATGCTATGGGGCTGGTGGCCCATGCCAGGCAGCTGGGTAGTGTAGGGAGGGCAGCATTCTCCTGACGTGGTGGGTTGTCCTCACTGGTGAGACCACAGCTCAAAGGGCAGCTTGGGGGGTTGCTCGGAAGCTGGTGCATCACTCATCCTCTGCTGTTGAGGAGCTGCGGTTAGCAAGTGCTGCATAATCCCGGTGTTCTCTGCCTCCTTGGTTTAGGAAGAACATGCATGCCCGTGCATGGTTATTCTATATATACAGACTTATATTTAGATATAAATAATTGTGGGAGAGGAATGATGAAGTTCAAGGACTGGGAAGCTGTACAAATACCATATACTCTGCTCTGTGGCTGCTCCTCTGTTCCTGCTTCCATTCAGCAATCCCTGGCGCCAAGAGCCCAGGCTCTCCAAACAGATCCTGACCGGTGAAGCTAAACCGTGAAGCACCTTTTTAGCGTGAGGACATGCTTGTGCCATGCTGGGACATGGTGTCTTGGCCCCATTGCGGTGGCAGTGCTGGCGCTACATTCAAGAGAGCACAGTGGCTTTTGAGAGGTGCCAGAGTGAGAGCCGGTTTGGATGAAAGAAGCGTAGCAGGAGCAGTGCCCGGGTGAGTTTCCCTCGCCTACAGTGTCTTCTGCCTCACGGGGATTACGAGAAGATCGTCTGGGCTTTGATTGCTCTGCGGTGGCAGCCAACTAGGGTGTCAGTATAATCTTACCCCGTGGGAGCAGGCAGAAGGGCTACAGTCCATGACCTGCACTGTTTAGGCTAAGAGCATGCTTCCCGCGGCCAGAAGCTATCGCAGACTTGCATGAAGCAGCTGGTGGAGGAGAGGGAAGCAGCAGCCTCTCCTGACAGTGCCATGCTTGCTGGTGTCTCATCTGAAGCAATGAGGAGAGACCTTAGTGGAGAGCTAGGATTCACGGACTGACCGAGGGCAATCCTCTCATTTTCAGATATATCGTGAGGGGAGGGTGTTCCTGTTCCCCTATAGTGCCTGTGTAAGGCCGTAGGAGCAGTGCCCAACTGGAAGGGTCCATTGGCCAGGGCTGGCAGGGAGCCAGAGGAGGTGCCTGGGGACTGGAAAATGGGAAGTGAGCTCTGCCATGTTTGAGGGTGCTTCATATTGACATGTCTTGTGTCACTGTACCTCGGAGCCATGCAAGACTTCAGGTGCAGCTCAGCTTGTCCCAGCAAGGCAAGCAGCAAAAGCTATTGGCCGGAACGGGCTGTGGCGGGCTGTCCCTGTTGGCGTCACATGCATACACCTACACTTACTGGTGATGAGCTGAATCTCACTCAGCAATCCATTTCCACCTTGGAGGGTATGAAATGCCAGGGAACAAGCTTTTCAGCCTGGTAACAAGCAAAAAAATGTCCTTGTCCTGCTGCTCAGGTGGGATCCGACGGAGGGAACCAGTCCTCCTCCAAGTTGCTGTGTAAAATGGAGACCTTGGTACCATTGCAGAAGCTGACTGCTGGCAGGGTTCCCTGGCTCCTAGATGCTCAGCCTTCCCCTTTCCTCTGCAGTTGGCAATGCTGCCAGCCTGGGGTTGAGCCAGCTCGCTCTTCTAGGCAGGTGGTTCCTGAGTCTGGGCGGTTGGCATGTGGGGTGTGATGTGGGGGGTTTGCTGGGACCATCCTGATCAAGAATTGCCAATGTCTGTCCGGGGCCTTGGAAGACGATGGCAGTTCCTAGAAATGACTGGATCCTCCCTACCGGCCTTGTTCTAGGGATTTGAGGTCAAAGGGGACAGGGCTTATTAAATTCTTGCGTGATGTAAGCAAATCGGCAGGGCAGGGCCATGGAAACTGATGCTCAGGAATCCCACTGGAGTCCCCTGCAAGCTGCTGCCACAGCCTGGCACTCAGGAGCTACCTGGGCCTTCGGGCTGCTGCTCTGGGGCTTTTGATTCATTTTTTTCAGCCCCGTAGAGGGCTGTCTCTAGGACACCTAACCCTGTGAACCCCAGCACATCTTGTAAAGTGAAGGCTTAGCATTCTGGGGGTGAATTGAGAGTTTCAGGCTGGTCTCTGCAGGGAGAAGCAGGTGAGAGGTGCGGGAGGTGAGGACATGGGAACGCTTGTTAAATGGAGGGATGGTAGCGGGACAGGCTTTTTCAGAGAAGAGCTTTGGGGAGCTTGAAGGATTTCTGGAGTTGTTTAGTGTTCAAAGTTGTAGGGTCCAGGTTGTAGGGGTGATGAAGGTGTTTTGGCCCATGTGCTTTGCCACCGGGGCTCTGGACAGGTTTATCTCCTCAAGACTTTCTTGAGAAGAGGATTTCTCATATCTCAAAGGAGTTCAGTGCAAGCAGTGATGGGGACCCTCTCTTCTACTGCCTCTGCCCTGTGCCTTGCAGGCATCTCCATTTGCTTCATGGCTGCTCCGAAGTCATCACCTCCGCTCCTTCCTGTCCATCCCAGAGCAGCAGCTGCAGGTGTGGGACTCCATCTCCTTTCACCTCAGGGGGCAACGTCAGAGCCAAACGCTTTGTGTGAGGGAGGGGGGGCTGTAGCAACACTCTACCCCTTGCCCTTCCCAATGTGTGTTACGATTAGCATCCAGGCGCCTGGCAAGGGTTATCCCATGTGTTCTACATGGTGAACTGAAGCAGAGAGAAGAGCATTGACTGGAGTCCCACAAAGGGGCTGGCCAAGCCACGGCTGGACCAGTTCTGCCCTCTAGCACTGCAGAGATGTTCAGGTGCACCTGCAATAGCGGATTTGCTCACCACTCTCCAGTGCTCGAGCCTGAGCAATGGGGGAGGGTCCCAGTGATGGAGGAAAGCCTTGTTTGCGGTGAAGTAGGGCAAGCATTTCGCCTCGTTCCACCAGACTGCAGCGGGCAGATGATGATGGCGTTTATATCAGAGCCTGCTCTCCTCCCAGTGACACTGTTCTGGGACAGAAAGGATTTCCATTTCCCCAGCTTCCTCATCTGCTTGTTTGCTGTGCTGGACTTCTCCAAGGCAGGTAAAGAGCTCAAGGAGGCAACCTTATTCAGCTGCTTCTGCAGGGGAAAGCCGTGGAGCTGGTTGTTTGCTCCTGTGAGCCCTTTGCAGCCCGGGAGAGAAGCAGGGATGCTGCAGTTCCTACTGGGATTAGACTCTGCAGCTGGCTCCTCCTCCATCTCTGCTGTGGTTGTATCCCCTGTCGTTGGCACTTGACCAGCTTTCCGAAACCCCACCAGCACAGCCGATGTGTATGTGTTTTACCTCAAAAGCCTAGGACAAAACTGGGTTGTAAACAGTTTACAGCAGGGGTTAGCGTGACCCTGTAAAAGCGCTGCAGTATCTAAGTGCTGCGTAGTCCTTAAGGAGGAGACTAATGCGTGGACTAGGGCCCTGCTAACACAGTTCCTGGAACCAAGCCTGAGCTGCATCGCACTCCCTGCCGCCCTGCCCCGGCTGGGTCACCGCAGCAGGGCTTGCCTGCATCTCCGCAGGGCGACAGCCAGCATCGCCCTTCTCCCGAGTGGGACAAGGCAGACAGTGCGGGATATGAGGGGACGGGGAGCCACTGGGAGCTGGAATTTGCTTTTCCAAGATGGACCTGGCCAAAGACCTGCTTCCCTGGTGCCCCTTCCCCAAGTTGTCAAATGAGCGAGCTGAATGCTTTGATTTATTCCTTGTGCTCCGTTTGCAGATCCCCCCACCCCCCCACACCCCGCAAAACAAGGCACTGTGCAAGCCCTCGCACCCCACAGACACCCCAGGGTTCCCGTGTGCCTTGCAACTCCTGCTGAGACCCCCCCGTGCTTCCTCCTTTGGCCGAGCAGTCCCCTTAGAGCCCCGCAGCCAGGGCTGCCGCTGCCGGGGAGGATTTGCCATGCAGAAGGCAGCAGTGGGAGAGGAAACCTTCAGCCGCCTGGGTAGTGTCACAGCAATCCAGCACGAGAGAGCCGCGCTGCAGCCGAGAGAAGGGCCGAGGGATCCGGGCTGGCTCTAGTAACCACAGCATGGACCTGAGGGTGCAGCTCGGGCAGCTCTGCCTGCTGGGTGCCCCCCCTTCCTCTCCCTGCTCCCTTTTCTCTTCCCCGGGGATTCAGTTCTTGCCCCGTGACCGTGAGGCTGCTGCAGTGGAGGGTTCGCCCTGGGAAGACTGGAGCACACACGTGTCCATGCCGGGGCGGCCGAGCAGAGCCACGCTGCACCCCTCGGTGTTGCCTGCAGACCAGCACTACCCCCCTGCCTTCCCCGGGCTCTGTGTCTCTGTCACCGGTTCTCGCTCTCAGCCGGTTGCCTCAAAGAGGGGGGCTCAGCACTACTGGTGCTTGAGGGACCCCCAGGGGGATATGCCACTGTCCCCTTTGCCACCGGCGGTCCCCCTGGATGTGCCACCTGCTCCGCTCGTGGCGTGCTGGCTGCTGGGGCGGGCGGGAAGGGAAGCTCCTTGCCTCCAGGAGAGAAACCTCTGTTGGAGATTTGGGCTGGATCCAGCCCTGCTAATCGCAGTGGCAGATGTCCCACTGGCATGGGGTGGACCAGGCTTTGGCAAGGTGTAGGGAGTGAAGATTAGCATGTGGGACACTAGGGGTTCAAACCAGGGCTGAGGGGCTCTTCAGGGAGAGCAGGGGGGATTTCCTAGAGGAAAGAAGAGGACAAGACCTGTCCCTAGACCTGCCAGTGGTGTTGCGACCTCTGGTTCTTGCTTTAATTTTTCCTTTTCATGCAAGGGTGAAAGTGCCTCCCCTACTTTCTGGCAGCGTGAGTCCATTAAGCTCTTTGGGATCCCTGGATGAAAGACCTCTCCAGCCCAGTGTGCTCAGGAATGGAGGAGGGATGGGGCCAGGCCATCACTGTCCTGTGTGGTGTCATTACAGCTGGCGTTAGCCCCTACGACGGTGGAGGTGAGCTCAGGAGCCATGCTGCTGTGTGCAGCTGGGGAGGGAGAGCAAAGCTGAAAGCCTCTTAGAGAGTTTAGTGGCATCTGCACTAGGCGGGGGTTCTTGTCCCCCTCTCACATTTGGAGATTGTTGGGTTGGATGGCATTAGGACTGGATGAAGTCTTTTGTATAAGAAAGCAAATAAACTCTTTGCACGTTCTCCCTTTGGGTGCGATAATGTCAGGTCTCACTGACCAACCTGGATCAATACTTGAGACTTCAGGGTGTTGCAGAGAGCGACAGTGGTTTCCTTAAGTGGGGTTTTTCCCGGGTCTTTGTGAAACCCTGCACAGTTCCTCTGGTGAAGGCACCAGTGCAATCTCTTTTAAAAGTCCTGTTGCTGAAGTCCTGTCCTTTCTTCACCATGAAAGATCTGAGATCGGTTTTTCCAGAAGTGTGGGCTGTCACAGCCAAATCCCAGTGCAGGCAGGGACATTTGCTGGCAGCCATGACCCACAGCTTGCCCTTTCTGCTGCTGCAGATGGGTAGGGTACTCTTCTCTTACAGCCTGAACACCTTTTAGGATATTATTCTATATTCACTTACTCTCCCACCAGAGGTGGCTGCATTTCAGTTGTGGAAAAGTACTTTCCGGTTTGTATGGTTTATAAAGCACTTGAGAAGCACTTCAGAGCCCCTTGGGCTGCCAAGTGTTGTGGTGGGAATCGCCATTACCAAATAGAGGCTTTTCCAGCTGCAGAAGGTCTGTTTCTCCGCCTTACAGGCACCCCGGGCAGCTTGTGCTGCCCTGGTAGGAGAAATCTGAATGTTGCTGTTGGTCATTACTGGGAAAGGGGGGGAAGTGAGAGGCACAGTGGGATGAGCTGTGGTGAGGTCTTCAGGGGGGACAACCCAGTAGTTAGAGCTGCCTGCGCTGGTGGGATGGGAGCGGACACCAAGGTATGTGGGAGAGATCCCCCAGCCTCCATCTTGCTGGGCTTCAGTACCCCTCCCTGGGACATGGCACTGGTGGGCGTTACTCCCCTTTGAAGAAGGGGGATGCTCAGGTTGCGGGCAGGCAGAGTTTCCCTCTGCTGCTCTCCTCCACATCCAGCTGGGCTCTGGCTGTCTCTCAAGGAGGGGCAGAGTACCACGAAGGTAATGGAGGGGTGACAGCTGCCCACACTGTGGGACTGTCATCCTGGGGGAGATCCCAGCCTCCGGCCTGCCCGCTGAGGCTAGGAGCCCTACGGTTTCTGCTGTTTGTCCCCATTTGTGGAGCTACAGGGATGCCACTGCTGCCTGCTCCCCATCCCCTTGCTGCTGCAGCTTACTGACTCCTCTCTTGTTTTCTCTCCCCTTCTCCTGGTCCCCTGGAGCAGCAGCGGCCGGTGAAACAGTCTCTCAGCAAGTCCCTGTGCCGAGAGTCCCACTGGAAATGCCTGCTGCTATCCCTCCTCATGTACGGCTGCATGGGAGCCATGACCTGGTGCCATGTCACCAAGGTGACCCGACTGACCTTTGACAGCGCTTACAAGGGCAAGTCCATGATGTACCACGACAGCCCCTGTTCCAACGGCTACGTCTACATCCCCTTGGCCTTCCTGGTGATGCTCTACGTGGTGTACCTGGTGGAGTGCTGGCACTGCTACACTCGCAACGAGCTGCAGTACAAAGTGGACGTGGAGAGCGTGCACGAGCGCGTGCAGCGGATGCAGCAGGCGACCCCCTGCATCTGGTGGAAGGCCATCAGCTATCACTATGTCCGCCGGACCCGGCAGGTTACCCGCTACCGCAACGGGGACGCCTACACCACCACCCAAGTGTATCACGAGCGGGTCAACACCCATGTGGCAGAGGCCGAGTTTGATTATTCCAATTGTGGAGTTAAGGACATCTCCAAGGACCTCATTGACTTGGAGAGCTACCCAGCCACGCGGCTCCGCTTCACCAAGTGTTTCAGCTTTGCCAACGTGGAGTCGGAGAACTCCTACCTGACCCAGCGGGCCCGCTTCTTCACGGAGAACGAGGGCCTAGATGACTACATGGAGGCCAGGGAGGGGATGCACCTCAAAAACGTGGACTTCAAGGAATACATGGTGGCCTTTTCCGATCCGGACAACCTGCCTTGGTATGTATCCCACTATGTCTTCTGGGTGGCGGCTCTGCTGACCCTATCCTGGCCCCTGCGGGTGCTAAACGAGTACCGCACCTCCTACGTCCATTACCACGTGGAGAAACTCTTTGGGTTCGACTACGTGGCGGTGACACCGGCTGAGGAGCGCTCCTTCTGCCGGAGGATGCCCCGCGTCAACACGGTGGACAGCACTGAGCTGGAGTGGCACATCCGATCCAACCAGCAGCTGGTGCCCAGCTACTCGGAAGCGGTCCTGATGGACTTGGTGGGGCTTTCCGGCTGCACCAGCTACTCCGCTTGCCGGTACGGGGGCTACCGGCAGAACTGCGAGCGGTGCCACAGGACTATAAGCAGCTCCTCCATCTTCTCCCGCAGTGCCCTGAGCATCTGCAATGGCAGCCCCAGGATCCCCTTCAGCAGCAGCCGCTTCTCCCTGGGCCGCCTGTATGGCTCCCGACGCAGCTGCCTCTGGCAGAGCCGGAGCGGGAGCCTGAACGAGCAGAGCTGTCCCACCGAGCAGACCCGCCTCTCCAGCCAGGTGACTGTGGAGGAGGAAGATCCCCCTCCTTACCAGGATGCCCTCTACTTCCCTGTCCTCATCGTGCACCGCAATGAAGGCTGCCTGAACCATGACCACCGTCACCTCCACCGCAACGGGTCCTGCGTGGAGACCTCACTGTGAAAGCAGAGGGCGGTGAGATCTCGTTGTCCATTGCCTGGCCCAAGCCAGCGCAGGATTTGGGGAGAGGAGCACAGGGGAGGGAGATGGCCCAGGAGGACATCAGGATGGAGCGGACACGGCATCTCACTCCGACAGCCAGCAAAAGCTCCCCTCGCCGTGGCTCTGACCTCCCGGAGGGGTGAGTGCTAATGCTCCCCCTGACATGGCACAGAACTCTAGACCAACCACCACATGCAAAAAAAAAAAACAACAACCCAACCCAACCAACCCAACCCCAAAACCGTAATTCATGGCATCAAGATCCAAAGGGGGGAATAAAAAGACAGGCCTGGTGCAGGGAGTGCGGTGCTTTGGCTCCCAGCCCTGGCTCCAGGCTTACTTGTGCTCTGAGGAACCAGCAGCCACCAGAAAGCGCCCTGCTGCACCTCTGCCTGCCCTGCTGCCCACGCTGGAGCGAGACCTCTCGCAGGGTGGAGGGGAACGGGCCCCCTGGGAGCAGCGTGAAACTGCCTGTGCCTGAAGGTCTGGGGCACCCAGGCGCGTGGAGCCGAGCGGCAGGTTAGAGCAAAGGCTGAAAGCCACAAATCCAGCTCTTCCCCTTCCCCATGACCGTTCCCCACCCTCCCCACTGTTTTTTTTTAGACCATGCTTCGACTGTTACTCTGTTCTCACTGCTGGGAATGGCACCGCCTCCAGAGGATCCCAGGCTCGGCTCCTTAGGAAGCCTTGGCACGCCAGCTCCAAGAGTCAGCATTCCCTCGGTAAAGGGCTTTCGGTTTGGGATTACAGCAGGCAGGCAGCACCGGGAAAGGGATGAATGTGCAAACCCAGACGGAGCGGGGATCTGTGGCACTACTGATCCGCTTGCTGGAGGAGGGCTCAGCTGGAAGGAGAAAACGGGAGGCCCCCGGTGAGCTGGGGAAGGGGAAGAGGATGGCACGGGGACAGGCATCGTGGTAACAGGCAGCGTGTCAAGTGGCTGGGGTCCCTTCCTGGCTTTGAAGTGTGCCCTAATCGGTTCAGACAAGCATCAAGGAAGGCTCTGGTAGGTTCATCTGCAGTTCGCCTATTGATAATAGAGCGGCAGGTTCGTGCATGTCTGCAAGAGTGAATTTTGCGTGAGATCAGGCTGGGCTCTGGCTGCAGGCTCTGAGCTGCAGGCTCCTGGCAGCCTGGTTTTGGCAGAGGGCTCTGAAGGGCTTGGGGGAAGAACTGTAAAAGCACATTGGAGCATCGGGAATCTGGGCTGGGGAAATGAGGAGCAATGGGATTCCCCTTCTGTGGACCCCCACTGTGGGTGCAGGACCCACGTCTGGCAGGCAGGGAGGTGTCTGCCATGAGGGATGCTCTGCAGAACAGATACTGGGGATATGTTAGAGGGTAACCTGCTTAAAACCAGGCGGTTTGCCCTACAGAGGTTTTTGCAGAGAGGTGTCAGGCTGTGAGAAGTGAGGTGGCTTCTGTGTAGCCCATTAGCCCCTGGGTTCCACTGCCTTGCTCTTGTCAGGGCAGGTTGGCCTGCTCTGAGCTCTGTGCTGCCCCTTCTGTCCTGCCGGGAAGGATCTTGGCGATGCTGAGCAAGGAGCCTTTGTGTCACTGAAGCTGCATCAGTGGCTGCAGCGCGCAGGCACCCAGCTTTTCCTTCTCTGTCAACACCATCCCCAGATCTCTCGTGTCCCTGTTCTGGGAAAAGCTGTCTCCTTTTCAGTCAGCTCTTTGGGGGAGTGCGTGCCAAATCAGCCAGCGATTTCTCCAGGCGGCGCTGCTCCTCAGCCTCACCACACTTCCCTCATCCACTGGGGCAAACAACAGCTGAGAACAGCAGGTCTTGGGTGACAGGAGCAAGTCTGTTAGCAGCTGGGCATTCGGGCTTGGTGCCTGCCTCTGCATCCATTGCAGAAGGGCAAGATGCAACAGCAAACAGTAAGGCTTTTTATTTAGTTCAGCCAGTCTTGCCTCTGCCAATTTATTAATGGAGGATCTGTCATGCTGCTGTACTGCTTCCTCCCAGATCCTGGGGAGGCTGCAAATGCACCCTTCCACCACATCAGTCCTCTTTTGAAAATCATCTCTTGATGGCAAGCCTGGAGCGGTCAGCACCTGTGGGCATTTTAAGGCTCTGGTTGGCTTTGCCTCCAGAGTGGTCTGTTCTTCTGCTCTTTGTGCCTTGCCTGTCCTGGTCAGTGTCTCTTGCCCTTGTCCTTCTGGATCTCAAGTGATAGACTCCAAACAACGGCAATTTGAACAGAAAAGCCCTTAAAATTGCACTTTTATGATTCTGTCTTGTCACCTGCCCTTACTGTCACTACCGGACCTAGATGTTGGCTTAAATAGGAGGGTCCCTTTGAGAACAGGGAAGCATAAGGTCTCCCGTGTGGATACATCCTTCTCCGTGTTTTGTTCTTGTCGTTAATGGTACAGATTCAGACTGGGTGAAAGCGGCCACAGCCCCCTTGGCTGCCCTGGGATTTTTTTGCTTAGTGATGACATTTGGCTTGCTGTGCACTTGTGCTTCTCCCTCCAAGGGCCTAATGTGAGCCAAGGCCAATGCCGAGGATCCTCGTCACTCCGGGGAGTTAATGGTGTGTGCTTGTATGTCCTGGTGAATCAGGACGCTTTCAGTCAGGGGCGCTGCAATGGGTCATTAGTGAGGAACATGTTCTGCTTGTCCTTCCCAACATGTTGTCTTTGAAATCTCCTACACATTGCTTAAATTAGGCTGTGATGTCTCATCTTTCTATCTTCAGCCTCCAAGGTGCCTTGGACAGATGGACTTATCAAAGGTTTGGCAGGCCTTTTAGCTCCCTAGGGCAAAGACAGTCCTCAGAATAGGGACAGATTAGTAGGGTCTCTGGGCCCTGGTCCTTTAGCACCTGCATCAGAGTTCTGCTTTCAGGCACCTTGTCCTCCACTCTTTCTAGTCTTCTTCATGAGATTGACTCAATTTGTTCCTCTGGCCCCATTTTCACCCATGAATTCTTATTCTGGAGGTGGTCTGTCCAGGGGGATACACATGTCTTTGAGGCTCGGCTGCTGCGATGGCCTGCGGGATCTGTGCAGAGTCCCCGTGCACATAGTGCCAGCCGCAGCCAGGTCCCAGACATAGTCCCAGTGCCATGGTCTGTGACCATGCAAGACCCACAGCACCCTGAGGAGAAGTGAGACCTCTCTCACCAGTACTCTCTGCTGCCCACCAGGATTTCTCGGAGATCCCTCCTCATATTCTTTGCCCTCTTGCCCCACTGCACCTGTGGGAACTGCCCCTGGGGTCCAGCTTACTCCATTCTTGCCAGGCTGGAGACCTTCCTGCCCTGTCTTAGGCTGAGGAAAGGGGGATGTCATGCTTGGGCATGGGAGAGGAGCAGGACTGGGCGGGAGGGACGGGAGCTGCCTGGTGGCTTGGCAGAATTATGGTGGAGCTGAAGAGGACAGACTGAAACTGGGGTTGGGCTCCCTCTCCTTCTCCCTGCCTACAATGGCAGGGCATCACATCTAGCCAGGTGGGGAACTTCATAGCAGAAAACTGGGCTCTCCCTTCCCACCCCCGGCGTGGGACGCAGCCAGCAGAAGGGGTGTGCGTGTCTAGGTTTCCTCCTAAGCGTTGGCAAAGGACCCTGCTGCCCTGGGCAAAGGGCAGCTGGTTTAATTCTCCTTGCGGCTCAGGTTATCAGCACAGATGTCCAAAGATGGTCTGTCCCTGTTCTGGCACACAGCCTGTCCGTGGTGGAGTGGTCCCATCTCCCCCCGGCAGGCAGACAGCCACCCGCCACAGCTCCAGGCTGAGCAGCAGTTAGGCGCCTGCTCTTCCTGCAGACTTGTGTCTGCTCTCTGCCGTGTCTCCGTCGGTGATGGCGATTCCTTTGGCAGCTCAGCCGATGGCCTGGTCTGCTCCACTCATGATAGCCTGCTCCCTGATATCTAACCTGAATTCTCCCTGCTGTATCTTAATGCCATTACTTCTCCTCCACTGACTGGTGAGTTTAATTGGCTCTGCTCCTTTTCCCCATGGCCTTCCCAACACAAGCAGGCGTTATCTGGTCTCTGCAGCCTTCCTCCCTTCCCCGATCCCAGTGTCTTCTCTCCCTCAGGATCTTACCGGGCAAACCCTGGCTTGCGTGATGGTGTGGAAGTTTTCCCTGTGTAGCGAGACTGTCCTTCCTGCTCTGAGCCTGGGCGAGAGGAGAGGGACAAAGGTGCAAGCAGTGCCTTGGTCTGTCAGGCTGGCAGGTGTTCTCATTTCTGGTGCAGATCTCTTCAAAGCCAGCGAAGTGCACGGTGTGGCCGGCCCCTTACGCAAGGAAAGCCAGGACTGCCCGCATCACCCTTTGGGAAGGTGAAAGCCAGGTGCTTGTCAGCACCAGGGGGCAATACATAGAGCACCTCCGCAGTCAGACGGCTTTGTTTTTTTCCATACGTCATTCACCCGTTGCAGCTTTCCATGGGCCGAGAGTCAGGCTCAGCACTGCACTTGTCAGCACGCTTTCCTCTCATACCCGGACGAGTGAAGTGGGAACACTGCCAGCTCCTCTTCCTGGTGTTTCTTGGCATTAATACATCCCTAAAAGAGACCTAGTCCTCACTGCTGCAAGGCCGGACAATAAGTTTGGGCTACTTGGTGTTTCCCATTGCTGGCAGTATACTTGCTGGGTACTTAAAAGCTCTCCAGTGTTCCTGAAGTAGAAAAAGAGAGAGAATGAGCATGTGACAAGCTCTGGATTAGCTGATCTTCAAGACACGTCACCACCCATTTATCTATCTTTCAGCACACACTGGAAGCTTCCCAGATAACACCCAGCTCTTTGTTCATGGAGAACTTGTTGATCCCACTGCATGTCATGCAGACCACACCAGGGAGGAAGATTTCAGTGAGGGCTTTCAGGTTGAGCAACTGTAGGAGCATTTGTTAGTACAAGGAGAGGGAATCTCATGGCCAAAGCCAAGCCTTCCAGAGCCACGCACCAGGCAAATAATACTCAGGATTAGTGCTGGGGAAGCTGCTGTTTTTCTGATTTCAAACAAGCACATCCTCCTTCCTTTCCTCTCCCCATAAAATGCACATCCTAGAGACCCAGCCCGTCCCTGCCCTCTTTGTTGTCACTCCGCTCACGCTCGAGAGGCTGGTCAGTAACTCTGGTGGATGCCCATGGAGAGGGGACTGCAGGAAGAGGTGGAAGTAGAAGTTTAAGAAAGTGGAAGTTTAAGAAAGTTATTTAGCATCCGATGCCAGTAACTTGCTACCTGCTGATTAGCCTGTGGGAAGAATAGTATCTTTTAAGCTCTCCCTCCAGCCTTTCCAACCATGGCTTCAGCATTGCTGCCTAATATCACCAGGGTGCTGCCTTACTTTTAGCAGGGTACGACCTTGCTGCAATGTGCTCCTACTCTGCTGCAGTAGCTGTGGGGCACGGGTCTGAAATACTCTAACACCACTAAGAAGCTGTTTTACCAAAGAGCTCTAAGTCTCAATTTGTGATAGGTGCTTCTAATCATGTTTCATTCGTGTTCAGTGGTTAGAATAAGGTCTGTATGAACATGATCTGGATCCATATCATCTCAGAAATGGGACATGGTTTAAGTGTTAGCTCTGTTTGGTAATACTGCCTCCTGCAATGCACGTGGGCCTAGAGTCTCCACTGACCCAGGTGCACATAGGCACCAAAGGCTGGTTCATAGGACCTGGGAGCCCAGTGGGGACTTGGGGCTGAGCCCGCCTACAGCTCTTTTCCCTGTGGGCATTGTGGAAAAGGGGGAAAAGGGCTCAGTCACATTTCAGGTCGAAATTAATGGGCTATGTTCATCCTAGTGTAATTTTACTGAAGCCAGTGGTACTATACCAATGGGAGCTTGGCTTAGCAACTCCTCAGAGTGGTCTGTCCTTGAGTCCAGACAAATTGATCTGTCACAGTGTTGCTTTGATGCATAGAGTTCATGTTGGGACTTGGCCAACATGAACGAATGTTGACTATCTACTGTCTCTGCAAGCAGTGGGTTGAATTTTTCTGCTCTGCTGCCTCCATCACAGCTGCTCCACCAAGGGAAATGTTATGCCCATGGACGCGATCTCGTCAACTCCCTCAAAAGCAAGCTAACAAGCAAATTGACCTCCACTGCACTGGGAGAAGAGCCTTCTCCCACAGGACCGTAGCCTTTCCGCACACAAGGGAAAAGAGGTCCCAAGGACAGAACTGAACCTGCAAGACCTGTGGCCTCATGGCCTCCCCTTCTTCCTCCCCTCCTCACCTCGTCCGTCTGTCTGTCTTGGGGGAGGGACAGTTTCTTTGTGGAGTTCAGCAAGCTCTTCTTCCTGCAGCTCGTAACCAGGCTCTACTAACAGGTACATCATCCACCTATGCAACACTTCCAGAAGCTGACGAGTTTTCAGGAGCCCGTTACAATGTGCGGCGTGGCCATCCAGCACTGAGAATAAGCACAGCGGCTGCTGGAAAGCTAGGTGGGTTTTATTCCTCCCCTCCTCCCGAGGAAGACTTTTTGTTGGGGCTTTTTGTTTGTTCATTTGGTTTTTGTAAAATTCATTTGGGGAAATGAAGCTTGTGAGAAATTGGTGCCCATCCTGAACCCTCCCTGGTCCTTTGAACTTCAGGAACGGATGGATCACCTACTGTGATTATAATTTAGCGGACTTTGTAGAGCAAAGTAACTTCACACAAAGACACACAAGGTTCTTTCACTCTCCATCAGCACAAGCTGCTTCTGCAATCTTAGCTACTCACATTAGTGAAAGAAAAAGCCTAGCTAGAATGTGGTGAGATGACTTAGTGTTTTGTATCAGTCCCATGGTCCCAATGTCCATTAGCAGTGCTGTCAGCTGCCGTGCCATGAATTAGGACTTTGGATGGCAGCCCACAAACCAGTCAGGGTGGAAAGGTTTGGAAAAACCCAAGGCCAAGTCTATACGGCTCTCCAGGAGCAGATGCAGAGAAAGGATCAGCCGAGAGCAGACATTGCCTCCTGCTCAGCCCAGCCAGAAGCTGGTGGGCTCGGTTTGTGCTGCCCCTGCCCCACCAGGGAGAGCCTGTCCCCAGGGGCTGAGCCAAGGGGAAGGAAAGTAACGCAGCATCTGACGAGGCAGCATGCACGGTTGGGAATAAAGAGGTGACAACTAGACACCAAAATAAGAGCAATTTCACTTTGGAAATGCCAACGGCTTTTTCAAACTGAAACGAGACTAAAAGCCCTTTAACAGTTGTGAGGAGTGTTTCAGGTTGCTGTTCCTTGCTTAAAAAAAATATTTTTTGACGATGAGGTGGATTTAAACACTCCACTTCAGTCAGCTCTCTTAGAAACGTGCAGTGCCGGTGGAAAAAAAAATGCTCAAGGAAGATTGGGATGGTGGCCCTGTGGCTTCGCAGTGGGGTGGGCTGGTCAGGAATGGAGGCTGGAGCTTAAAGCCTTCCTCTGCCCCTGGAGGTGTGACCTGGCCGTCCACCCAAGCACGTGTGCGTGGCAGGATGTGCTTTGGTGTCCTGGGACCCATGGTCCTGCAGAGGGTTGGTGTGTTTGTGGCTTTGGTCTGGCGTTGCCCGTCCGTCCTCACGGCAAGGGCTTTGCAGGGTGACAGAGCATTGCTTGTTCCTCGTGAGAGGAAACTCCTGACCTGGTTTTTGAGAGGAGATGGTGTGAAGTGTCACATTTGCTGCAGCGAGTGGCGGGGAGCAGGGATAAAAGCAGGGAGCAAGCTGTGTTTGAGAACAAGCTAATCCCTTGCTTGACTGCCTGAGATGGGAGAGCTGCTGGATCTGCTCCCCGGCCAACACTCTCCGCCTCTTCTCACCCTCCCCAAACCCCACGTGCAACCTGTCAAACTATGGACAGGTGACGACCTCAGGCGTGCTGGTGGCCAGACCTTACCAAAACCCCCTGCTTTGCCAGCGCACGGCCTTCCAACAACGCTCCCTGCCCTGGCGTGCCTCGTGCTCGCTTGGTGGAGGGACGGCACAGCCTGCAGAGGATTGCCACACAGCCTGGCCTCACTTTTGCATCATTTCGTGTTTTCCCAGAGAATTTCACGGCACTTCTCAGAGCCTTTGTGGACAGGAGAAGTTCCACAGACTGAAGTTAGAAAACAGAAGCCCCTGGCGTTTTGGTGGTCCTGATCTCTAGAGCCCTGGTGCTGCACCCTGGGGAGGAAAGGCAGGTTGGCTGTTGTGGCAGTGAGGGACCAGGGGACAGTGTCGCGGCGAAAGCAGCGTGTCTGCTGGGGGATGTCCGAACATGGGCCCTGTGCTTCTCCACTGGGACTGAAGGCAGCTTTGCTGTGGGCTGAACAAGGCGCAGCTGATGGAGGAGCTAGCTGAGGAGGGCAGAATAGCGTGTAAATGCGCAGCAAGACGCGTGGAGAGGAGGGGCTGTAGGAGGAAAAGCTGGAAAAGGCTTTGCAGATGTGGTGGTTTTTGCGGGAGGCATGAGGCAAGACAGGGCAGGAGACCGCTGTGCTGGAACAGCGGTGCGAGGCAGGGAGGGTGGCGGGGGTGGGGGGAAAGAAGGAGTGGGGAATTTGGCGGAGAAGCCCGGGAGCAAAGCGGTCTTTCAAAGCATGCTCTGGCGGAGGAGACAGGCGGGAGGTATTTCCAAGCTGAGGTGCCCAGGCCAAGCCTCGCTGCATCATCGGAGGCAGCGATGTTGCCTCCGAGCCCAGCACTGACAGCTCGAGCACGTGTCACCAAAACCACAACGGGTAATGCAGCCACAAGGTGTAAATGTCACTAATGAATAAATTGCCTTGTGCCTTGGAGAGCCTAATCCATCACGGCCGGGGACGGGGATCTGACAGGCTCGGCTATTTCAGGCACAGCCTGTAGAGAGGAGGAACTGCTTCATTTCTGAGCCGTCCCCTCCGCCTAGAGAAACCGATGGAAGGCTTGGCTCTGCGCTGCTCCTCAGCTTCCCAGCTGCATCAGTTCAGGCTTCATCCCTCTTCACTGCAACCGAAGGAAGGAGCAGGAGAGGGTCTAGGTTGGCCAAAAGTGCCCTGTCAGCAGGGCGGTGTATGGGCTTTGGCCGGGGCTGGCTGGCGAGGGGGTTTGGAGGGAGGCTGCTGCACAGAGGGCATGGGTGGTATAGGTGGGGCAACGCAGCGGGTCCCCAGCGATCAGGAGAGCTTGTATCAGTTGTCTGGGGTGCAGGGCCGCGGCCGGCATCAGGCATGTTTCAGGCCAGGAGAGCTTGGCACCATGTTTTACAAACTTGCCCTTTCCTCCCCAGTTCAGTTGCATAGTTTGCCCCTATAAGAGGTGACCTGGAAAGGCTCTGAGGCTCCCCCAGCCCAAGCCCTCACCCTCTCCGGAGACACGGCTCTACTCGGCTGTGCCGGGGGCAGCGCACAAGCCCCCCCACATTCCCCCCCTGCTGTTGAACCCCAGCTACCAGCACCTCGTCTGGCTCTGCAGAGGGCCAGCAGGTACCCGGCAGGCAGGGACAGGAGCTCAGTGTGGACAAATACAGCCCCGTCGGCGTAAAGGGGGGCTGAACTCAGCAACCATTTCCATGCACAGCCTCTGCCCATCCCCGCGGCAGCCTGCTCCTCCACCCCCAGTCGGTGCTCGAAATCAACCTGTCGTCCTGTTTGCAACATATGCCAGCGTGACACCTTGCAAATCGATGCCTGCGTCGCTGTGAGCACAAATGGCCAGGCTCGGGAAGTCGGCCACCAGCTCCCACCGCCGCTCAGAGCCGCAGAAACAGGGCTTGCCATCTGCTGCGGGAGGGAGCCAGCCAGGTGCCCCGGCTCCGGCCCGATGGTGTAGTCGAAGTGAAAGCCCTTGTGTCATTCCCCCTCCTTTACTACCCGGCCAGCCCCTGTTTTCCTCCCCTACCGTCACGCTGGCACAGACCCATGGGTGGGGGGATGCTCCCAGCTTGGCTGGAGTCCCTCTGCTGCTGAGTGCCACCGAGTGCTGCTTGCGCTGCATCAGCAGATGGCGACGGGAGGGGACACCAGCTCCCAAGCAAGGCGCCGGAGGTTGTTCCCTCCTCCAGATGGAGGCCCACAGCTGATCCCCCCACTCCTCAAAGCCCCACAGTACTCCTTGGGTATGGATCTCACAGGAGAGCTAAGGGGTCTGTACTGACCCTGTGCTGGCACGTGCCCTTCCCAGCACAGAGTGACCTGCTAGTGACTGCTCTGCAAGGCAGTCCCACACCTCCGTAACAAGAACTGAAGGTGACATTAATGACGGGAGCGTTCACACTCAGACAATCTGCTGTTGCTGTCAGTGCTTTCATTTTTACCAACTTGTGCGGCGAATGGTTCGAACTCTTGTGAACTGGCAGATAGTTGGTCTTGGGTGTGAGTGAGGGGTGCGGGCTGCTGGGTTTGGGCTTTGCTCTTTGGCCACGCGAGTGATGGGAGGGAAGGCAAAAGGTTCTTCAGGCACCAGCTGCCGGCCCAGGCGTTCCTGCGTGTGGCAGCAGCCCACGAGCGTGTTTGGAGGGCGCTCGGGAGGTGTTAACAGTCTTGGCCATTTGCAGGAAGAGGAGCCGTGAGTAAGCCGGCAAGCAAGTCAGCAGTTGTTTTGGGGATGATGCGTTTTCCCAGGCCCTTTTCTTTCCACCCCTGTTCCTCACTGGCTCTGGCTGCCAGTTCCTCCTCGTGTGCCCACTAGCATGTCTGAGGGATCTCGTCGCTGCCCTCCCAGCACGAGCTTTCATTGCACAACTGGCTGACCAGACCCAGCCCTGTACTTGGAGCTACAGGCAGGCTTGCCCAGGACCAGGCCACCCCCCATTAAGCTCCCACCCCACCCTCGCTGCTGGAGCTGCTCCTTCATCGGCCTGATGCTGATCTGGGTCTTTTCTGCTGTTTCTGAACACGAGTTCTCATCTCATTCAGGTGTGTCATTCAGTGGAAATATTTTGTAAACGCAAATAAGAAAGAAATAAATCTATTCAATACCTCGGTCTCGAGGATGGGAAACAAGTCATGGGAGGCGCCTGGGGGGGAGGTTTCACAGCTGCTGCCACCGGTTGGGTTTTCTGGTGGATGTAGCCCCTGGAGCATCCATGAATAGTTGGGAAGGGAGCTGCGCAGACCTGCGAGGGCTTGGGGATGAGCCCTGTCGGCACCCCTCGTGCGGCCACCGCTGCTGGGGACAGCCTCGCACTCCATCCTTTCTGATCTATAAGGGGGTGACACGGCGCAGGTAAAGGTCCTGTGGGCCGGCGGCACCGCAGGCGTCTGTATCCATCAGGCAGAGCAAGGCAGAAGCGGGTACGTGGCAAACAAATTCTTTTGTGAGCACTGGGAAACAAGTTTTTACTCTTCAACTCTGTCAATATGATCTAGCTCTGTCTGTCTCTCTCTCTATATATGTACAAACAGTATATCACAATGTTGCCTTTTTTGTTGGAAATATCAAAGTACAAAGATTGTAAACCAAATCGGTGTAATAAAAGTTTCAGATGATTCACTGAGGTGGCTGCCAGTGGTGGGTCTGTGAGCGCTGGCGCCGGGCAGGGCTGGGAGATGTGAAGCCCCTGCGATGCTCAGAGGGTGGGAGGGGATGGAGATCAGCCCCACTTGCTTAATTCCCTGCTGATCTGTCCTGAGGAGGGGGGATGTCAAAGGACCGAGGCAAATTGGGTACATGCCCTGTCCTGTCCCCAGGTGGCCACAGCCCATGGGGCAGAAGGAAGCTGCTCCATTTTCTTCCAGGCCCAAGGAAGCTGCTCCATTTTCATCCCTGTGGGATGTGTGGGTCAGCAGTCCTGCAGGAACCCCTCTAGCTTGAAGTTACGCAAAACACAGAATTTTTTGACTGATTTGCACGGAAGAGCCTTACTGGTGAAGGTGAGCATCCGGTTGTAAAGGATTCGCCTGTTTGCAAACCAGGCTGGAACTGATCAATGGCAGCGCAACCTAAAGCAGGAAGCTGGTGGAGAGACCTATCATTTATTGAATTTATTTTTTTTTTACTTTTCACCAGCCGTATCTGAGACTCCAGACAGGTTTTGCTATAAAAATGAATAAATCCTTGAGCAGAGCAATAGCCAGAAAAAGCTGCTGAAGAACTAGAAACAACACTCCCTCTATCCTCTATGCATCTCATGTCCTCCTCAGGAAAAAGCCTAAAATAGCTGTTTTCCCTAAAGGTTAGGTCTGTTCTTAGACCATTTAGATGGTGGAGACTTCACCTCAGCTGTTTTACAGGTGGAACAACATCCAGCTGCCCAAACTAAGCTTGCTGCCAGAGCACATAAGATTTAGTCTGAGGTACAGTGAGAGAGAGAGAGATCAAGAGGCAAATTGCTTCTGCAACGCGGCTGCAGTCCCATGAGGTCTAATGTCTGTCTCGTGTGAAAGTCACAGGTTGGATGATGGAGATCTTGGAAAGGCTGTTGCTGTGGTGGCCACAAGTTGACCGTTTCTCAGGAATACAAATGAAAACAAGCCTCTGAAGTGAAGTATCTCCGACATTGCGCCTACAAAGCTGGTGGCTCTCTGGAGCGTTTTCTTCAGAGGAGCGTGGCAGGGGGTTGCTGCAGAGACCCCAGCCTCGCCGCGTCCCGGTTGGCCCACACAATTTGGTGGATGTGGTACTCGGTCTGCTGGCCCACCTCAGCCAGGCGGAGGTCGAACTCAGTCAAAGCCTTGTTATCCGCCAGCCCATCAAGCAGCTGCTTCCCGCCATCCTGCAAATGGGTGAGAAGAAGGGGTTAAAGGAGGAGATCCAAAAGTGAAGCGTGTTCCCCCCTTTCCTCCTCCCCAGGGCAACACCTCCTGCACCCCCCTGCTGCCGGTGGTGATGGGCAGCCCATGAGATGGTACCAAAAGTGACAAAGGCCTTCGCACAAGCCCGAAATGTTGCTCACAGAAGTAGAGAGTAGGAGTGTAACCTTATGCAGCACTCAGTGATATGACACATGCTAATGACTCCCTCTGGGTACCGTGTCAGGAGTCCTCAAGCTCAGGCTGGTTAATAGCACGGCTGGCGATGATAACCTGAGAGGAGTCTCTGCTCTCCCCTGTCCCCCGGTCCCCAGCTCACTGCTGGCTGGGGACAAAGGGCAGTGTGATGAGGTGTGCCGCTCCTCCTCTCAGCAGTGGCAAGAGCCCCATTCTCCTACCCGGATGCCATTTCCCAGGATGGGTTGGCTTTCCTGAGGGAGAACACCTCACGCTACTAAAGCCCAGCCTGCATAGGACAGAAAATGCGATGTAGATAGCTTTAGCAACTCAATTTGGAGCATTTCCCTCTCTTACCCGAAGCGCTGCCTTTAGGGATGTGATGATTTTACTTCCCCCCCTCCTCTACAGCTATTCTCTTTCAGGTAAATACACCTCCTGCCCCCATCTCCTCCATCTGGGCGGTCCTCTCATCCCAGCACCCTGCCTCTTAGACCTTTTGCCAAAAAGGACAGAGCAAAAAGGACCGGGAAGGAGTCTCATTTTAATGGGGTACAGAGGTCAGAATTTGATGCCTCTCTAGCAAAGACACCCATTTCCCCAAAGATAATACCACCAGCCCACTTTTTGGGGCTGCTGTGGAGCTTTACACATGGGTACCAGGAGAGGTCATCAGAAGGAAGATGCTAAGCACAGAGATTTTTATTTACTAAGCAAAAATCCTTCTCTCCTTTCTAACCCTTTGCCCCCTTGAATCATTAAACTCAAATGGTTTTCCACGTCCAGGATCATAAAACTCAGAACTCACAAAAGGTTTTCTGCCATCAAATCCTTTTAAAACCGTTGTCAAGCACATTGATGCCAATATTCCTGCCAGCAGGGACAGCTGGTCTTGCTGCCTCTTTATTGTGACAGTGAGAAAAATTGAGGCAGCACAGAAAGTTTAAAAGCCAGCATGATTGCATTTGGCTGTCTAGTTTCAGATTTCTAAAGCTCTTTTTTAATCAGCAGAAGAGAAGCAGTCTGCTTTGTGGGCACGTCGCATACTGCAGCTCTTAGGGATGTAGTAAGAGCTGTGGATGCTCCTCTGTCTAGAAAATGCAAGCCTGTGGTTTAGGAGCCACTTAGAAGCACCCAGACGTGACACTTTTGACCTACCGCACCGCTCCAGAGCTGCAGCAACCGAGACAATTCTCTAACAGTCTCCTCTGAGCGTGTGACGGACAGGAGAGATTCTGGGAAGGGTGACACTATCACTGTCTGTGTTCTGCTGAATGACAGATGGCACAGCAGATCCAAAGCAGCGAGGATATGCATAAGGCCCTCGTCTCAGGCCGCCTATCATTATTATCCACTCCCACGTGTGAGAAGCGACTGTGATTTTTCCCAGACATACTCCCTGCTTTTCAGTTTCATGGCGGTGGAAATCCCTCTCTGCCCAGAATCCCAAAACCTGGAGGCCAGATTCAGCCCTGTGAATGGAGCTAGATGTAACGAGCGAGATAAATGCGTGTGCGTGCACAGAAGATGTCCCTCTCCTTCCTGCTGTCTGCGAGACTCTCTTCCCTGCTCGCTAACTGATTGTTATCGCAGCAAGACTGCAAAGTGAAGGATGCATTCGCCTCTGCGGCTTCGAGGCAGGGCAGGCTCAGCATCTGCTTTGCAAGGCCACCAGGCAGGCTCACAAACTGCCGGGAGAAGGGGTTTCTCTTACCAGCCCCAGGTGGTTGCACGAGAAGTTGATACTCGTCAGGGTGGCGTTCTGAGCCAGGACCTGGGAGAAAAGCGTGGCGGTTGGCTCTGACAGGTTATTACTTCCCAGATGGATGGACTTCAGGGTGGTGTTGGTCAGCAGGGCACGGCCGATTGCCTCCCCGCCTTTGTCCTCCACGCAGTTGAGGCGCAGATTGAGGGAGGTCAGGGTGGAGTTCTCAGCCAGGGCTTGAGCAAGAGCCTGAGCCCCCAGGTGATGGATCTGGTTGTTACAGAGATTGAGGATTTCTAGTTTGCTGTGGTTGATCAACTTGCCAACAGCTCGTGCCCCCTTGTCCCTGATGAGATTGTGGGACAAGTTCAGCTCCACCAAGCAGGGGTGATCCAGCAAGTTACGGACCAGCAGCCTGGTCTTCTCATCATCCACTTTGCTGCGTGTCAGCTTGAAAACCTGTGGGGATAGAGGACAGGCACACTAAACCAACCATAATCTCAAAAGCGTTAAGCCCATGGCCCACCAGACAGGATTCATCTCCCTTCACTTCAGACACCTTTAGCCAGTAGGCTCAAGTACTTGCTTTTATGGTGGGCAGATACTTCCAGCAGGCAGGACATGCCACTGATGTCCCGTGCCTATTCTAGGGAGAAATGGTTCATCTCCTGGAAACCCCTGTTCCTCTCCTCTAACACCACAGGATCTCTGACACGGAGGGCTAAATTAAAACGAGATAAAGCTGCCCAAACGTCTGCAGAGGGTAATAGCAGAACTCACCCAGATCACAGTCAAACACTGTGTGGATGAGCATGCGCAATGGTGGTAACCACAGTCCTCTCTGTGAAGGGCAATGCCCTGCATGGCCAGGGCACCTCAATAGCCACATAGACCTCAATAGAGCTGACATTTTGGAGGGGGTGAGTATCTGCGCTGCAATTCGCACAGAGCTGAAGATTGCGCCCATAAAGCAAAAGCCTCATCACTCTAAGGCAAATGTGAATAATTCCCCATGCTCTTCTTGGAGGTCTCTGCTGCTCTGGGGCATGTTGATATATATTTACTGAGCATAACCACCAAGAACTGTCCTTAAAGAAAAACTCTCTCTAGGCTTCTTCTCTCCCTCCCAGAACTATGTAAGGGGTTAAACCAGAAGTGTTGCTTTCTCTTGGATTACAGAAAAGATGTTTTGTTGGAGCAAGCATTTTTCTCACTGACCCTCCGACAACCTGTTCTAACAAGGACATATGTGGAACAAGATACTTAGCGCTAGGCCGGCAGGTTAACATCCCTGCGCTTGGCCAGACTGCACCTTGCAAAGGGAAGGGTGCTGCCAGCCAGCGAAACTGGTCCCTGGGTTTCTACCCCCGGGCAATTTGAATATCTAACTGAGGAAGAAAGATTCCGTTTGGGACATGTTACCTTCAAGTTGTGGCACTTCTTCAGGGCAACGGCCAGGTTCCAGCAGTCCTGGTAAGTGAAGTTAAAGAGGTTCCACTCAAAGTTCATGCCGCAGTCCTTCACGCCATAAGTAAGATGAAGCTCTTCGAGGTGAGGGAGAGCAGTAATGAGGACTCCCAGGTCATAGTGGTGCACAGAGACCTCACTGAGCTGAAGATCACTCCCTGTATCAGAGAGGTCATCTCTCTCCTCCTTTTGATCCACCTTCAGTGGTGGCAGGAACTGATCAACCTCCAGTTTCCGCACGTAGTCTTTGCAGATCGGGATGAGATCTAGGACCTGGTTGGGGTCTGTGGTGTTAGGGATGAAACATTTCAGGATGTTCTCCAGGTGACGTTCGAAGAACATCCGTTTCCAGCTGTCTCCATAGTTGGAGATGTCACAGACTTGCCAGCGCTCAGCGCAGCACCTCTTCCAGTAGTCCTCATCGCTTATTAGGTTGGCAGTCACAGCAAGCGGAAGGCCAGTGGAAAGCCTGTCCAGGACCTTCCTTTGGTGCTCAGGCAGAAGACTGTCCAAAATAGGGTTCTCTGGAGGGGACGAAGAGGAGAAGAGGTTGGTCTGGGCTGTAGGAACCATGGCTGGTGCTATGGTTCTGCCCAGGCCCCCAGCTGTGTGCCCATGCCCTCCCCTCTGCCATGCTGACTCTCTTCTCAGTTGCCAGCAGCTGGTGCAGGGAGCTACGCTGGCAGAAAATGTGTAGGATTCATCTCCTACATTTCTGTGTAGGATTTTTAACTTTTACAATAAAACATCAGTGTAATTGGGTTTACTCCCATAATATTGGGGATCTGCATCAGAAATTTAACTCCCAGTTTAAATCTAGTTTGAATACAGTTTAAATTCAGAGCAGGACTTCTGCTCCCAGGAGGGCTAATTCAGCTTTACAGCGACGGGAGAGCTTGGCTTGTCATTTGCTGAACTTTCTCCCTTTGGTTTCTGAACATATTGAAGGACAATATTTGAGAGCAACTGCCTGTGTGCTCTTCATGCGAGTCCTTGTGCCTTTTTATCTTAACTCATTTGTCTGTCTCACCTCAAACTGATTCCTGTTCCAGTCACACTAAGACACGCTCTTAGCTTTTAGGTCCACCTTGTTTAAATAAAAGTTCTCTTTTCCCACAAGCATTCTCCCTTCAGGATCTTTCCTGATGCTCACCCTAAGTCTCAGCTGGCTTCTGTTCTGGTGGAAGTTCTTTGCGGTAAGAAATGCCAGAGAAAAGCCGTGTGTACTCACACCACGAATGCTCGGGGACACATACATAGTAGTGTTGAGTAACAGAAATCATCAGTGGAGAGGCCTGTCTGCGCATGGGAAATCAGATTTTGAGATACAAAGTGGGGTTAGCTTTATATTTCCTCTGTGTCTGTGGCATTTCCTTCCTAAGGACACAGAGTTTTACCCCAGCCTCTTCCTGGAGTCTGTTCTCCAATGTCCTACAGCTGGCACTGCAGTGACCTTCTCTGCAAAGTCCCACGACGCAAGCAGAGGTGGGACATGTATGGGCAGGGATGGGCTAGATTCCCTCCTGCTCTCTCAGGACACAGCAGTGGGCAAAATGCAGACGCACAGCTCAGGTAATGGCATGAGGGTCCCCAAGACGCTGAGCACACTGCTTTTCTGTGCACCCAATGTAGGTCCTGTCCATTTGGCTCTGGACTGACTGATCAGGCTGATAGGACTGTGAGGGTCTCCCAGCTCAGATCCACAAGTACCATCAGCTCCTGGCCCAGGGCAGCACTGAGCTCCTCTGCACTGTCTTACCGTCCCAACATGGGCATAGCCTTAGACCTATCTCTGGTCTTTGCTGCTGCTCCACTGAGTCAGACAAAAAGACCCCCCCTCCCAGTCAGTTCCCAGGTGAGACATGCTTTTTTCTGTCTTGCTACTCTTCATCAGTCCACTTGCTTCAAAAGCACATTCTCTGCCTGAGAATATAACTTGTCACATCACCACCAAAAGCCGTGGCAAAGGCCTGAGACTGAGTACAATACTTATTCCGAGATGGTAGCTCCTCTAGGGAGGGAGCAATTCTCCATCTCTCTGTACAGCACTCAGCACAACGGGGCTCCATCCTTGAGTGCTATCGTAATGCGTATGTGAATCAAGAGAATGAAATAGCGGCTCCACAGCCTTGGTCATGGTTGAGGTAAGTAGAGACCAGCAGAGCATGGAAGGAAGAAGAAACGATAGGACAAGGTTAGGGCAGAGTCACATCCTGGAGAGCAGCCCAGAGGAGTACAGCCATCCCTGGAGTGTACAAGTACGTACTTAGCAACTAAACAGTTTGTTTAACTAGCTGCCCGAGGGGACATTTCTCCCCATCTGTTCCTTTGGCAGGGCTGGGTACCACGCTCTGCCTCTCAGATGTGTCCTCCTGCCTTGTTGACCCTCTGCTCCCTGGGACTGATGCTCTCCCTCCATGTGTCCCAAGGGAAACGCACTCCCACTTACGTTCGAAATTGTGAACAATGTTCTGGAGGCAGAGCTCAGTGAGGTGGGGGACGGTGGCGAGGGACCACTCGGGATCCTCAATGACGCGGTGTGCGCAGCAGGAGCCAGCAGCCAGGCTGGTCTGGGACGGACGCAGCGAGGGAGCAGCCGGCTGCTGCATCCTGCTCGGCACCCGCTTCTCCTTCAGGAGGAGCAAGAGGAAAATCGCTTGAGAGCAGGAGTCACTGCTGCATTTTCCAGCTGGGCCGGCTGCAAAAGAAAAAGGCAACTTTAGAAAGAGGCCAGCGATAAGAATGCTCTGCTGACGCCGCTCTCCTGTAATGCACTTGGCCCCTGCCCTTTGCTGCTTCCTCTGCTTGGACTGGAAGCACTGCAGCAAAACAACTATTATTCAGCCTTATCTTTATACACTGCCCTGTACACAGAGGTCTCTAGGCACCACGTGTAATAAGCAGACAATAAAGCGGTGTTAATTCAGAGTGCTGTTGAAGAGGATGGACAGGAATTGATTGTTTACTGTCTTTTCCAATAAAAGAAATAGGTGAAGCTGGCAGCAGCTGGGTTTAAAGCAAAGGAAAATGATGGTTCTTCGCACCGTCTGCAGTTGAACTGGGGAATTCCCTGCCACGTGGTGTTGTGGATGCTGAGACTCTGCGCAGGTTCCAGGACAAATCCTTGGAAGAGAAATCCCTTGAGAATGATTCAGTGCACAGAAACCACATCTGGCTCAGTGCGAGTTGAACACAGCTGGAGGCGGGGAGAGTGCTGGAGCAAAGAAACACAAATACTTGCATTGTTTTTCTACTCCAGGCATCTGCTTCTAGCCCCTGTCAGAGACGGGATACTGGGCCAGACCATCTCCTAGTTCAATGCCTGTTCTTATGACTCTTTAAAGACAAGTGCTTTACAGATGAATACACTCTAAGTGCATTCGGGTTTTTTTTCTGCTTTTCCCAATTACTCTCCAGCTGAACTCCTTCCAAACATCCATTAACTGCTGAGATGGGTCAGACCTGTTCAGACCACACTGAGCCTAAGCAGATACCAGCTAAAAGAACCAGCCCGGAGCAGACGGCAGGATGCCCAGTCCTATTAGCTCTGCAGAGCTTTCCCAGACCAGTTTCCCATTTGCCGTTTCCTATCCCAACTTCAGGACCAGCGCTTTCAGCCGTCAGGATCCCACGTGTATGGTTATTGCCTGGAAGTCCTAATGGTTCCCTTACCAGCCCCACCAGGCTGAAAGAGGCAGCGAAGACACTAGGAAGGAGTCTGCCTCTTGAATTCCGGGTTCAACAGGAGTGACCAGGCTTGGGGAGCATCTCCCAGAGCACACAGACCCATGCTGATCCTTACTGGGGCTAACTGGACATAACAGGGCTGCAGTGCACAGTTGGGCAGCTAGAGTCTGCAGGACACCTACAAGAAGCACGAGGCAGATGGATGGATGGCAGTGTCAGAGGTGAGGACAGCTTCCTGCAAGACCAAGAGGATGTCCCAGGGCAAAGGTGGCCTTTCTCCACAGCAGAGCCAAAAGGATTCTGAGATAACATCCTGCACAGAAGCCAACTGCTGTGCAGTACCTTCCTTGTGCCACAACAGCCCTCAGCCGAACAGCGCTTTGATCCCAAACAGCTCCCCCTTAGTGAAGGGTGTGAGCCAGATGGTGCTTCCCAGATAAAACAAATGTCTAATGTCCTCCCCCTGCATCAGGCTGCTTCCCTTCTCCTCTGTCCCCCCCACCCCCAACCACTTCCCAGTTTGTGCTGTCTTGGTCAGCATAAGCTCCTCTCCTCCTGAAAGCTTTGTATCTGGCTTTGCTAGCGTTCCTCCCTCTGGTCCTTCCCCCTCCAGAAGACATCTAAGGAAGGGCCTGCAAAGGAACCTGCAAAAGGGGGAGGAGAGGAGATCTGTGAAATGCCAAGATCGAGAGGAACAAAATGATTCATGACACAAAACCCAGCAAATGTGTCAGCAAAGGCTTCTTCTAATGCACTTGAAGCAGGTCCGAGAAAGGAGTAGCTGTTTCAGAATGAGAGTCAGGAAAGGGTGGAGATGGCAGTGGCAGCATCCTCCAGCACAAAGCAGGAGGACGAAGGGCACCAAGGGCAGGGAAGCTGTGATTCCTGGGAGGCACTGGTGTACGGATAACAAAGGCAAAGACTGTAGGAAAAACAGAGGGCCTGGTCTGAAGAAGGGTGGGTGTGGAAGGAGGAGGAATGGGTGATAGGCACATATGGGGACTGGGAGTCCTTTCTCTGCGAAGCTCCCTGCCCTCAAAGGAAGGTGCTGCGATGGTGGGCTATCATTGGGAGGGAAAAGAAGAGGCCTGATTCTCCACAGCATGCTGACCCAGCTGAAACCCAGCTCTTGGTGCCTGATGGGCTTCAGCAGAAGGGCAAAGCACGGCTGGATGGCAGTGAGGTGGCATTAACAGCGGAGAAGTGACTGGGAAAAATGTTTTCTCCTTGCTTAGTCCTTCGTCCTATTCAAAAAGCATCTGTATCACTCCGTCCCCCAGGCCAGTCACAGCTAATTAGAGCTTCTGATGGCTTTCCTGACCTTTTGGAAGTGGTCATTAAAGGCCAGCTGTTGGGGGAAGCCAGTACAGCATTGGTGGCCTAGGATTATTCAAAGCTGCATTCTAGCAGACGATCTGATTGCCAGTTTATGTATGGCAGATTGATTTTTAGAGGGTACGTAACCCATGGCGCACGTAAGACTGACAAAGGGGCTCCCGGACACCAAGTGGGAGACAGCTGCCCTCAGGCAGAGCCAAAACCCAGCTCTAGCAGCAGTGCAGCCCCTCCATACACTGGATGAAGCTGGCTGAGCGAAGCTCACCTGCAGCAGGAGGTCAGCCGGTGTGTGCTGGGTGGACGAGGCCCAACGTAGGACAGCCCCAAAGCAGAGGGAGACACCTTGGTGTGCCTGTGTCCCGTCGGCTGCCGAGGAACTCTCCCCCGACATGAGCTCTGCCCCCAGTCAGCTCTGCCGACTCCACCATCCCCACACAGCATTCGGCATGAATCCAGCAAGAGCAAAGCTGCCGGCGTGCGACAGCCAGCCCACAGGGTGCCTGAATCAACCCCACGGCTGCGGTGCCGGTGCAGGGGGGAGGTGAGTCTGCCGCTTAGTCACTGCTCCCACTGCATCCATTCCCACCACCCCAGCAGGGTAAGCACATCCCACCGGGATGCAGCCCGTCAGGAGAAGAGCCTGTTTCCCGGCAGCATCCCCTATGCCTTGGCTGCAGGGGTCTCACCCAGCCAGAGCTAACACCCCAAGCCAGTTCCCATAGTTGGGCTTGCTGAGCATCTATTTAAACACCGGAGAAGCGTTGTAATTCACTGTCAACAAGCCAAGTTAACAGCGTTAATGCATGCTCCTTCCCACCCACTCTACATACGCATCAGTCACCTGCACTAAAAAGCTTTATTAAATGATATGCAATGAATGGGGTCACGTAGTAAATTCCCAGTTTAGGTCATTTAACACCCAGATTAGGCCAAAAGGTAAATGATACTAAAACTTCTAATAAAATAAGAAATCACACTTCCCTTCCTAGGAAGAAGCCAACAGAAATCCACTCACACAGCCAACTTATGCTGCTACCTAGCACGCCTAACAAACCTTCTTCAGTTGAACCTGTTTTGATCTGGAAATACAAGATTTCTGCTCTTTCAATTCACACCAAAGCCCAGAGAGACCGAAAAAGAATAGCTGCATGGAAACCGGTGACCTTTGGCTGATGCCTCCTACCAGCAGTACCGTGACCCAAGAAACAGAGCAAGTGTAAACACTGAAGAGTCTGTAAGTGCAGGAGAAATTCTTTCTGACGATGGTTATGCCCCAGCTGAGATCGCATTCGCACTGAAGCTCAGCCTACCCAGAAATCAAGGAAGTTCTTGCGTCCCTGCAGCAGCGCCCTGAAAAAGCCAGCTGTTCTGCAGGTGTCCTGGCCTTTCTGCTATTACGTCTACTGCAGGTGGGCTAGTGGGGACGTAGGCAAGTGATCCCAAGTGCTGCCTAACACCACTAAGCCCCCGTCACCTGCACAGACTTGCAACACTGCCTCGCACTTGCACTTCAAAAAGCTGATGCTAAGTGTGCATTAGCATGGCATATTGCAGGCTTATCAAGGGGCTGAGTCTCTGCAATGGGCTTTAAGTAAGGGAAGGGGAAAAAAAAAAAAAAAGCATGCCAAATGAGGAATCTATTTAGCTTCAGATATAATGGAATTTGTCTGTAATGGGAAACTGGGCAAAATGAGGCCAGCCGGCCGTTTGGGAATATGGTTAATGTCATCATTGTAACCCAGGCGGTGCCAAGGGCCGACGCTGTGGTCCTGGATAACCCAACACACCGGACCCCTGCCCAGCTGAAAGCCCAGCGGGGGCTGCAGAAACGCGACAGCACTTGGGGACCCCAGCACTGCCCACTGGCCACTCCGCACAGCTGGCTCTGCCCTGCCAGCCCCCGGGGAGGCCAGCCAAACATCTGGCCGCCGCCGGATGCCCCAGCTCCCCCCGCCCCGTCCCACCTCCCTGCCACGCCGGCGGCGCGACCTTACGCTCCCTCCTCCCTGCGAAGCTCCCCTCCGGAGCCCCGGGGAGGGAAGGAAAATCATTAGCCCGGCCGCTTGATGAAGAATCATTAGCCCGGCCGGCCCTCACCCGTCGCCGCCGGTCGCCGGGGACGCGGCCGTTGCCGGGGCGGGGACGGTGGGCGGTGCGGGGGGAAGAGGGGGGGGCGGAGAAACGGGGTTTGGGGAGCCCCTCCCGCGCCGGGCACGCCCCATAGGGGGGTGCGTGGGAGCTCGTAGGGGAGCTGGCCCCACATGGAGGGGGGGGGGGAGTGTCGCGGGTGGGTCCCGAGCGGAGCCGGCGCAGGGGACAGTGCTCCGCACCGGAGGGGACACGCTCTGCCGGCGGCCGGGGCTGCGTGGGGCGGCGAGAAGCAGCGGGAAGGCAGAGGGATGGGGTTTGGGATGGTGGTCCCGCCTCACAGGGCCCCACCGCAGCCGCTGGAACCCGCTGGTGGTGTTGGGAAAATACTGGAAGCGCAGGGTAAGAAAGTGCAGGGTAAGAAAATAGTGGAAGCGCAGAGAAAGAACAGGAGGATGCCATAAATTAGCCAAAATAAGGGAATACCGAGGAAAGCACAAAGGGAACAGAACTGCTACAAGGCCAAAGAAGAAATCACAGAAGCACAGAATGGTTCAGGTTGGAAGGGACCTTAAAGATCATCTCGTTCCAACCCCCCTGCCATGGGCGGGGACACCTCCCACTAGACCAGGCTGCTCGAAGCCCCATCCAGCCTGGCCTTGAACACCTCCAGGGATGGGGCATCCACAACTTCTCAGGGCAACCTGTTCCAGTGTCTCACCACCCTCACAGTAAAGAACTTCTTCCTGATATCCAATCTAAACCTACCCTCTTTCACTTGAACTATCCTAATTCACATAGTAAAAAAACCACCCTCGGGTAAGGAAAGCCCCCTACTAACAAAAGCCCCCTCCACAGGGAGCATTAAAAAGCGAGGATGCTGCGACACTAAGTAGAGACGAGGCACGGCAAGAACCCACGAGGATGAGGATGACTAAGCCTAGCTGTAGAAAGAGCTGATAACTATGGATTAACTGTTGCTCAAAAGGCATAAATGCTTTACCGTGTGCTAACTGACGCGTGCCAGCTTTGTGGATGAACCACCTAGCACCCATCTCTGCACAGAAACGAAATAAACATCTCACTTCTGGGTGTATATCGGCTTCTTGCACAGCGGGTTAAAAGAGCACAGATTTGGGACAACAGTGGAAACCCCCTTTTCCAGCACAGAAGAAGCATGTGAGTGAACCACAGCGTCCCTCGCGCCCCTGTGTTGGCCCGTGTTGCTTCTCCAGGGGTGCTGGTGGGGACATTTGCCGAGGCCCTGTCTGGTCCTGTGGTGGCAGCTGCATCTTGGCAGCAGGGAAAGAATGGGGCAAGCACTGCTCTGTGAATGGCTACCAGTATTCAAATGGTGACATTTTGGGGCCGTTGCAGGCAGGTCCGAGGGGGAGGAGAGTGAACCTGACAACTCCACTGAGAGCGAGAAGATCATGGTCCATCTGCTGTGTGCCCATCTTTCTCCTCCTCATTCTGCTTTTTTTTTCATTCTATGGGTGAGCACCTGCCTGTAGAGCAGGGGAAAAAAACTGAATCCTCAGCATAGCAGCCACTGCACACGTAATGCTGTGGAATACGGAGAGGAAACAAAGGGATGAAAACGTGCATCTCCTCTTTCCCATTTCTCAGCTCTAAGCATTTTTGGTATTCACCAGTAGATTTTCAGACTGAAAAGTGGCTTTCTTTCGCCCCTTCAAAATGTCGATGCGCGCAGTAGCGGGCACATGTTGAGCGTAGCCGGGCTGTGCCCTGTGGGAACATACATTATGCTGGTGCCAGCTCTCATGATAGTCCTGCAAATCCCATGATAGCTGGCATTTTTGGGAAGCTGCACTGGCTTTCATATAAAATACATCTCCTGGTTGTGAAGAAGACGTTACAAAACGTTTGGATTACCCAAAAGGCTTAGCAACAACGCAATAAATGCAAAGCCGCATGGATTAAAAAAAAAAGGATCAGGATTTTGGTGCCTCCTTTGTGAGTTTCAAAGATGGTGAGTTAGAGTTTGGCAGCAATGCATTTCTTTTCTAGGTGTGGCCTGATTCTGTCACTCAAGTCCCCAGAAGACAGTGACACCGCCTGTGAGTCCGGCTGGTGTTGAACACTGTGGGGGTGTCAGAAGCCTTAACCCTCCGCAAACACTGGCCCCGCACTGACCACGTCATTCCTGGGAACACACATCATCTTCAGGGCTTTCACGATCTTGAAAAGCAGAAGTGAGAGCAACACAAAACTAGAAATATTTTCTCTTGCACTGATTTCTGTGCACGTCTTCAGTTTGACTCCTGAATAGCAAAGGAGATAGATAAACCAGATCCACAAAAATAGCCCCCCTGAGTTACCTCCACAATTGTGCTCAATTTCTCGGCTGAGCTTTCAATAAGCCAGCAATGGGAAGTCTTTATCCCAGCTCACGGCTAATATAATGCAAATATCATGCTTTGAAGACTTCACGGTCCAATGGAGTCCAGCTGTGTCTGCCCGGAGTCATTGATTCCCAGAGACAATATTGCCCAAGCATTGCAGTCAATTGTTGAACTGGATACAATTAGGTGTTGAATCATACGCTGAAAACAAGTAGTGGCACCCCCAAAATGGCTTTGTTAACTCTTTATCTACCTTAGCATTTATTTCCATGCGTTTCCAGTGGGGGGTGCAGTGGCACACCTCCTCAAATGCTATGGAGTAGCTGACGATGTGGAGGGTAAAACGTCCATATTCATTCCCTTTCCCATTCCCATGTCTATTCCCCCTGTCCACACCTGAGGGAAGGGATGGAGGAAGACACGAAGATTTGGGTGCTGTTCTGGAGACAGGGCTATGGCTGTAGGGTGACAACCTTTTTTAGTGTCCCAGGCATGGTGGACTCGAAGCACGTTATCCTGCCTGGCTTCTCCCACTCTGATTACTTTGTCTCTTTGAGGGCATTTGTAAGGACTTGCTGGGAGATGAGCCGTGTGGGGATGAAGGCAGCACCATGTCATCCTGGGAAGGGGAGAGAAAGGAAAATCCTTGCTTTACCTGCCCATGACTTAAGCTCACAACTGGGTGTGATTACTAGAGCTGTGTCCTGGTTTGAGGTAGAAAAAAACCAATTTTCTTTTCAGTAATTTTACTTTTCAGTTAAGTCTCTCCTAACTAACTGCAGTCTCTGAAATTAAGGGTGTGTTTTTCAGACAGTGTCTGCTTTGAGCAGTGATAACTTCTGATGTTTATAGTTAATACTAAGGGATGGTACGCAGAGAGGCTCTAGCTTATACTTATTCCGATACCAACCAAGGTCAGCTAACTTTGTCATATGCCCCATTGGAAGGTCAGAAGCGGAAAAGCGTAGAGGGTTCCCAGCTGTGGGGAGGAGGGGACAGGACAGATGACCCAAAACTGACCAACCATTCCATCCCATCTGCCCCATGCTCAGTATGAAAGCTGAGGGAGCAAAGGGCTGAAACCCTCTTTTCTTCAATGGCTGGCATCGAAGGAAGACTCTACCCATTCTTCTGCCTTTAACGCTGGTCTGTGTGTTCCTAAATCCAGTTCCTGTCCGCCGCTGAGTTCAGTCTGGGATTTTCCCATTGCCTGCTGGCTATGTGATCATCATCCTGGTAGCTCAATATTGGTTTTGTATTTATTTGTATATATTTCATTATCTTCTTATTAATATTATTATCTTTTCTTTTTATTGTTAATATTTCATTAAAGCTAGTTTAGTTTTTTTCCAACCCATAAGTCTCTTCCCCTTACTCTTTCTCCCTTTCTGGGAAGGGAGAGGGGTTAAGAAAACATCTGTCATTTGTTTAGTGGCCAGCCCAGCCTAAACCTTGACAAGCTGGGACACCAGAAGCTCAGGCTTTGTCAGAGAGCTCCAAACCTCTGCTCCATCTCCAAATAGTCTTTTATAGCACCGCAGGCTGCGCTTGCTGAAGGTCGTCCAGGGAGAGAGACTGGTGGCCTGTACGCAGCCCGTGTGCTGCAGGGACCTGCAGAAGTTGAAGACCAAGTTGCCTGTCCATGGCTGGCCCGGGGAGCTCCCTCTTTTGACCCGAACCTCTGCTCTTAAGTTTCCCTTCTCTGCATCTGTCCTGGTTTCTTTCGCCAACAGGCTCCAGCAAGAAGCAGAGCCTTGCTCCTCTTGAAGAAGATCCTGGATGCGGCCCCTCACAATCTAGGCATCTTCCACTTCAAGCTTAGCAGCTGAGAGAAGGGGACCCAAGGGAAACCCTCGCCCCAGCGGCTCTGAGTGCCAGGATTGCTGACAGCCGTGCGGCACTGGCAGTGAAACTGTGCTGGGTGTTGCTGGGGCAGGGCCTATTGCCAGGCATTGCCTAATGCCAGAGCAGAAGAAGATGGTGCCCAGGCACAGAAAGGTGCCTTTCCCTCCTGCAGCCTGCTTTGCCCGGCCACCGAGATGCCCTGCAGCCAAGCAGCTCTCCTCTCCTCTAATCTGCTTCTCAGTTTCTCCCTGGTGGGGTGGCACCAGCAACCAGCTGTCTCCTTGGGGACTGCACAAACGCATCTGGTGAGGTTTATGCCCATGGCGAGCGGCAGGCTGTTTGTTTGCGGTGGCAGCTGGAGGTAGCAGGAGTAGAAGGGGGAAAAAACCAGTTCCTTCTGTACACGTGTTTACCCGGCCAGCTCTGCTAGTGCATCTCCTGCAGCCCCCTTTGTCCTCACATCACACTGTGACAGCCAGAAGTCACCATACCGGGTCAAGATACCATTTCATTTGAGTCCTTTACGCCCTGCAGGGCAGCTTCTCTAGCTCGTGCCTTCAGCGAGGCAACCCCCAATCTGTCAGGTGCGGTTCATCTCTCCAGGGGGGAAGAACGGCGGGCGCAGCTGAGGGTCCGGTTTGAGAGGAGGCAGTTGGTGTTTGATGTCTGCCTGACACTGATGGGATTCACTAGGGCAGGAACCAGCGAGGTTCATCCTTGGCGCCGGGGGAGTCCTCTTGCACGTATGGCTTCTACCCTTTCAATGAGGAGCACAGAAAGTTGCCAAAACTGGGGGGACTCAGCAAATTGAGGATGCTGAGGAGAGCAGGGTCTGGCTCCAAAGCCCTGTCTCCAGGCCCTTGTCTGGCTGGCTCCCTGCAGCTCTTGCTGGAAAACACTGCTTAAAAGCAGCCAGCATCTCCTGGAGTCCTTGGGGAAGCAGCAAAAGAAACGGCATCCTGGAAGGAGGAAAAAAAACCCTGCACAGCCAGCACTGAAGGACAGGGGAGCAGGATGCTCTCCGTGCTGCCGCTCCTCCCAAAGCTTTCTGCTCTCTCTGGGTCCCAGCAGGAACCGTGCAGCTGCTGACAACTATTAATAGGCAGGGAGAACGTGGGCTCTGTCTCCTACGGCTTCCTGGGATGAATGGTAATTACCCTTAATTAGACTGGATTTGGTTCCACCTCCTACCTTCCAGCCCCCTTGCCTGCGCTGGCAGGCAGAGACCGGCCCATCTGCTGCCCGCGGTGGCTCTGTGGGGAGCAGGGCCCGGCAGCGGGAGCGGAGACTTCTCTCCCCGGGACATCCTGCAGGCTTTGCCGGTGGATGCTGGGCACAGGGCAGGAGGCAGAGCCCTCCAGCTGGTGGGGGCTGCAGGAGCTCATCTCACCCTTTGGCCTTTCCAATGGCACACAGGAGCCCTGAGGGGTGGTGAGATAAATGATCCCACCCAAAAGCCGGAGGGTGCGGGTGGGTTGGACGCTCTCTCTTTGAGATTAATTAAAGAAACAAGACAGGGGAAGAAATAATCAGGGGATCTGGCCTGTCATTGTGGTTGACATGCCCACCACCGTGCATCGCAGCAAGGTCTGTGAAAAGGGGCATCCTTCCTCCGCTGCTGGTGCAAGCCAGTCCCAGAATACACCTGGACTTGTCCCCCGTCTCCCACGGGGCACATCCCGGGTGCCATAGGGTTAGTCAGGATACGACCTGCCCAAGGGGAATGCTTTTTTCCTTCTTACACCACTCCACCTCTGGCCTGAACTCCAGAGCAGGAAGGTTTCTTTCATCCAGGTAACTTTAATTCAGGTACAAAAATAGTGCGGGAGGTTTTCTTTGTCCACTGAGGCTGCGCCTCCGAGGAATCACATCCCAGGAAGACAGAGGCAAAGGTGGATGGCTCTTAAACCTTTCCTGTACATCCCAGACTCTGGCTCTGGGGCAGGACACCCCCGGCCCCGGTGTTTGCCCAAGATGCTTGCTAAGGCTGCACTTTGCTAACCCCACCTCTGTGCCATCCTGCCCATCTGAACAGCCGCACGGTGTCTCAACAAATCCTTGCTGCTTCCCTAAAACCTGGATATATCCCCACTTGGTTCAGCTCAGCAGCTGGCAACGCTTTCCACCACAGAGACCCCTTTCCTTCAGTGACCCTTGCTGCTTGTAGCAGGGTGAGAGGAAAAGGGAGGACACACTGCCTCATCCTGCCAAGCTGAAGCTCTCCAGGTGAGACAGTTTATTTGCCTTTCCTTAGGTTTTAATTATTTTTTTTTCCAGATTGTATGTTTTCTTGACTGAATCACGGAAACCCTTCTGTGGGCAGGATCTGTGCCCAGGGCTCCCGTTTGCAAACGCCTCTCTCCTTGCTGCTGGAGCCCTCTTTCCTTCCCTCGCTCCGAGATCCCTCCAACGTCAGGCCAGAAGACTCGGGTCCCTCTGCTGCCTCCCACTCAGCCCCTCGCGCTACATCCAAATGCCAGATGGCACACCAGGCTCCGGCAGGAGCTGTGCCAGGCTCTCCTCCCTTTCTCTCCACGCTTTCAATCTACAGTAAAGAGGCGGAGAACCAGCACAGCCAGACTTCAGGCTGACGTGTTTGCCCCAGCTTCCCTGGTCTTCAGCCCCAGTCGCGGTGGGGTTGACGTTGGGACCTGCTAGCAGAGCTCCCTGGCTATGCTATAATTAAGAAGCAATGCCTGGGCTGTGACCACAGCCCCTGCTTCCTCCACGCTCCCTTGTCCCCGCTTCCTTCCTTATTTGTTGGAAAAACATCTTGTTCAGTTGGGGTTGCTCACCACCACTGGGGAGTTCCCTGCCTGCAAAGCACAGGTCTGAAGGTTTAGCAAGCTCCTCTGGGGCAGGACAGGCCCCCAGTTCCCCCTTACCGAAATGAGAAGGAGAAGGGGAAAAGCAGAGCAACCGTCCTGCCAGAAAGTGTGACTCAGAGGCTGTGGGCAGCAGCAATGTCCTATTTGTGAGCCCTGCTGGGGGCTTGGGGCTGTGTTTGGGCAGCAAAAGGGACTCAGGAAGGATTTAATCAGATATTCCCAGCCTTTCGGCTTCAGATGGCTGGGTTAGCACAAAGTCCACTGCTTTTGGCACAGAACTGGGTGGCCCCTTGAGCAATCCCTCATATTTCCTGGCGGGACTCTGACACTTTCTGCTGGCTCTTCTTGATACCCCAGGATGGGCATCTCCATTAGCACTGCCTGAGCTCTAGAGTCTCCGCTGTCACTGCTGTGTCACAGCAGTTCCCACAGATCCTGTCCCTGCAGCATGTGTCCCCTCACTGCCAGGTCGCTGCCACCCATCTCCTTGGAGGTGATGGGGAAGACATCTCCCTTAACAGACTGCAGGAGGAGAAACGCACAGAAACAGGGCTAGCTGCAGCAGGTCAGGCCACGACGGAGGTAATTAGTATACAAACGCTGGTCACTGAACGCTTTTGCTAGCCCTCCTCCTCTGCACGTCTATTCCTGTGAAATGGGGTGCCATTGCGTCCTCACCAAGGGTGCTGGCTGTGGCCAGTTGCCCTCGGCTGTGCTGGCCATGCCTCTCCCTGCCCTGCACACTTGGCCGCTCTCTGCAGGGCTCTCCAACGCGGATGGTGACACCTCGCTCGACAAACCTGGCAGCGGGTGCGTGAGGCAAGCTGGGTGCCGTGCGGGAGAGGAGAACTGGCTGCACTTTTCGCTTTGGAGGAGGGAAAGCATCTAGTTAGTGACTTCTATTCCTGTCTGGGCTTGTTGCAGCCTTCACGACATTCAGAGCAGGTGTGAAGCTTTTCCCTTCCCAGGCTGGGGATGAGAGTTCGTGGGAGGCTGTTTTCCAGCACTCTCATGGAGATACTCTGTTGGTTTTGAGTGGTTTCTATTTTTCCCTGGGGTGGCCCGTGCTTTGCATTTTAGCTTGTGACTCTGTGTCATCCCCTTCCCTGTCCCAATTTATTTCCACCTCTCCCTGTTGTGCTGTGTTTTGATAAACCCAAGGTGCTTGCCACAGGGGTAAGTGCTCTAGAGGGACGTGGAGGGGGATCAGGTCCCACAGCACAGGCGGTGCACGGGGAGATTTTGAAAAGCCCAGGGCAGGCAGTGCAGCATCTTTCCCTCGTGTGGCCACCAGAAAGCAGCTCCGAGGTGCAGAGGCTTTGTTGTATTTGCAATGAGGGCATCATCCCTGCTTGACTCACCTCCGAGGCCAGCTTGCCTGTGATACCCCTTGCAGAGGGACATCCGATACGCCTTGCAGGGGTCCACCTCTTCCCTTGAAGGCTGGGGTTGTTCCTCAGAACCTTGACCCACAGAAGGCGTGCAGTGGGGTGATCTCTTGCAGCACCCCTGAGCCAGCTGGGCTGTGCGGGCTGGGGAGGTGGGAGCACCTGGGGAAGAAGGTGCCTTCTCCATCTCTCAGACCCTCGGTGTCCCCCAGCAGCAGCTTCATACATCTTACATGAGCAGTTGCAGGGTCTGGTGTGGGACAGTTAGGGTTGGCAGAGGGGGGACCCTGTCCACCCGGTCACAGCGAAGGACAATGTCAGGGCGGTCACTGTGGCGGGTGCGGGACGCTGATGGGATAGGACAGCTTGGGAGCTTGCGCGTCGAGGGCTGCTGAGTTGACACTGTCCTTTGGTGCCCTCTTCTCACCGCAGCAGAGCCCGGCACCGGCAGGGCTGGGGAGCTGCCAGCTGCCATCACTGTCCCTCCAGAGCCATGCTCTGTGACAGATCTGCTTCTTGCCGCTGCTGTGCCCAGCTCCTGGGCGCTCCCCAGCCCCGCAGCGCGGTGTGGGGGCCACAGCAGAGCCCCGGCCCCCTTCCTGTTCCCTTTCAGGCCTCAGCCAGTGGAGCAGAGGGGCCCCAGGCGTTTCGCTGCGTGCTGGGGGCAGCTGGGTGGGGGCTGCCGAATGCCTGCGGCTGCAGCTATCTGCCCCTGCTTGTCTGTGCGTCTGCCACGCCAGCAGCATCGCAGGGCAGCTCAGGGAGAACCACTGGGCCTCCCTCTGCCCCCCGTCACCGCACCAGGATCCTGCTGGCGAAGGGAGCTGGGCTCAGCCCTGGCACGCTGCCGGCTCTGCTTGCAGCTGCTGAGCCGGGCGGCCTGGAAAACGCACGCCTGAGGGTTTGTTCAAGGGCCAGAGCTCGCCTGATGCCTGCAAGGCGGCCTTTGAACCCACGAGGAGTGACCCAGAGTGCTCCCAAGGACTTCCTAAGTGCCAGCGATGCGCCAAGCCCAGCTGTGCCTGGCCTGTCCCTGGGTTGTGCCCCTTGGTTCCTCTTCCAGGCTACTGTAAACGCCTTCCATCCCTGATTTCCAAGCCCAGCTGTAACCCCTCGACTGTAAGGCCTCCAGCTCCGCCTGCTAGGGCCAACCCTTACGCTTGACTGTACTTTTTTTTTTGGCTAGGTGGGTCTCTCCGTCTTCCATCTCCCCGGCTGGGTGCTGCCCCGGGGCTGGGGGCTCCAGCCACAGAGCCCTCACTTGCGGTTTTCTCAGCAAGGAGCCACCAGCGTGGGAGCTCCCCGGCCCTCAGATGCGGACAAGGGAGGGAGTCTCTTCTCCTGGAGCCTGTCCCTCTGTGGCAGGACACCCCAGATATCCCACCCCGTGCTGCTGCTGCGGGGCCGTGAGAACCAGCAGCTCTTGGGTCACTCTGGGGGTGACCGTCCCGCTGCAGGGGGCTCTCCTGGCGAGGAAGGCCAGGACAGACCTCCTGTTCCTTCCAGGCAGGCAATTATGGTCTTTCTAACAAGGCAGGGGAAGAAAATTAAAAGCCCAGGTGGGCAAAGCAGCCAGGCTGAGACAGGAATCGTCAGAGATGCCTCTGTCGACACCGCAGCCATGGCAAGCAGGCAGGCAGGCAGCTTTTTAATTATTGATGGTGCTTATAAATAAATGCTGGGACAGGGAGGAGGTTACAGCGGAGCAGAGGAGCCGCTTCCGGGTGGGGGAGGGAACCTGCGGGCTCGCTTGCTTTAAAGGTCATTTCGTTTTGCGTCTCTTTCCCCCTTTCTCGGTAAAACTCGGTGATATTTGAGTCGGTGGATTATCTTCCTTGTGAGGCTTCTTCTTGCACCTGCCTATCCGAGCCAGCCGGGAGGAGGAGGAGGAGGAGGAGAAGGGAGGAAAGGCACCCGCATGTGGGGACAGCAAGGGAAGGAAGGGGGAGGGAGGGAACACCGTCTGAAATGTGGGACAAACAGGCAAACGAGGAGACAACAAAATTAGTAGAGCAGCAAATCCCAACCCGAGTGTAAATAATTCCTCACCATGTGAAAAGAAGGTCTACGTAGGCTCAGATTTATCTTCCCGTTCCTGGAGCTCAGGGCCAGGCAACCCCTGATGTAAAGCAGGAGGGAAGTGTGTGAAACGAGGCTGGGCAGGGACTATAAGGAGATGCAGGATCTTGGTCAGGGACTGGAATAGTAACCCAGTGTCTGAGTAGCCTCGGGGACTTTCTCAGCAGGCTCGGAGTGGAGCATCTCAGAAAGAACAGACTATCTGATGGCAATGGCTCTGGGACAGGGATCTCACAGCCAGCTGAAGACACAGGAAAGGTTTTGGACTGGAATTGCAGCAGGACTTCAAGGTCGCCAGCCCCCATGGGAGTCTTGGGAGTCTGATTGCGGATGGTAGGACTTCACAATTTAGGCTTGCAAAAGCGACACACAGGCGCTGGGTGCAACACAGACCCAGGAGAAATGGAGTTCTTTCCAATCTCCCCCACAGCAGACCCTGCAGGACAGGGTCTCCTTCCATCCCCTCTCCAGTCTCAGGGAAGCCATTACACATGGTGGGAAGCTGAGCCTCAATGCCTGGGGCTGGTCATGGATGTAGCTTTGCTCATCTTCCCCCTGGGAGCCTGCTCTCGTTGCACGACGGTAGGGTGAGGGGCTTTGCAGTGCACGAAGGATGCAGTGGTGCGTGGCTCTCTGGATGCAGACCAGGTGACACCGTGACAGCCTTACGGGCACACCCTCTGTACCGACATCCTGGGCCCCCACCAGTCACCTTCCTGTAGGCTAAGCCCCAGAATGGCATAAATCAATCAAACTTCATCCTTCAATTTCCCTCCATGGGGCTGTGTCCTGGTCAGGAGGGTGGGCTCGGTAGCAGGGGGCTCCCGATGGCGGTTGGGATGGTGGTGGTGCTGGTGGTGAGGAGGATGGAGGTGGAGTGGAGCCCTTTTTCCAGCCCCCCCTGGGTTTTCCCAGCACTTTCTGGAGGAGAGAGGAGCTCGGATTGCAGCGGAGCGGCAGGGAAACGCCAGCTGCAATCCAAGCTGAGGAGATGCCTGCAAGGTGCCATTGCTCTCGCTTGGGGAACGGGCTGGCTGTGAAGGGCAGGCACCAAAGAGGAGCTGCTGGGATTCCCTATGAAATGCCACTCCTGCCTCCATGGACGCTCGGCACACCGGCAGTGCTCCCTGGGTGCCAGGGGCCCAGGGATGGAGGGGTGATTCAGCCATGGGGCTGCACCTGCCTTGCCCGCACCCCCTGCATGCTGCCCATCCCTCAGCCGAACACCTCTAGTACGGAGCTATCCTCTCCTTTCCCGGGCAGCTGGGATGTGGAAGATAAGCGGCAGCACCAGCTCAAGGTGGCCATGAGCTGCTCCCGAGGGATGGGATGTCCTTGCCTTGCCACGAGTGCTCTGGGCTCGCGCGTTCACCGCTGCAGCCTTGTGTGTGCCGCGCAGGGGCTGCCCACGTGTGGGTGCTGCTCGGCGTGGGCACCCAGCTGCTCTGGGAGCGGTGAAGCAGGGTTTGATATATTAAAGCTTTAAACTAATTGAAGTTAGGTGCTTAATATATTAGAACTGTAAATTAGAGTAGGAGCTTAATTTAAGAGACTGGGTGCCTTAAGGCTGTACAAAGAGCAGATGCAACAGTTGTAGTACTAAATGTTAGAAATTATCTCCTATTTTTTTAAGAAAGAATGCTTTAGGTCAATATAGCCTTGTAGTAGAAGCTTATCTCTCAAAACAAGGGGCCCAGGGTTACTGAGGAATGCAGAGACTAGTCAAAACTAACACTTTCGATGCGCCAGCAAGAATAAAGAAGTAGAGCAGAGGCCTGCAGTTCACTCAGAAGTCACAACGATGAAGAGGAGTGGAGGAAGTAAACGACCACCAGATGTCTCTAAAGACCACCGAGAGACTCTAGTGTGCATGCGGCAGTAGGCAGTAACCTGTAATAATGAGTTAATGGATAGGTAATCATTTCTTGGAAAACCAGTGAATATGCATACATAGTATGTATTTAAACTGTACATCTAAATCCGTCGGGGCGCACATTAGGTGGAGCAATCCCCTGTGCGCCCGGCACTGCGATAAAGAATACCTGCTTAATCGTCACCAAGGCTATTGAGTCTTAACTTTGGCATTTCACGGCATCAGTGGGCAGCCCCGCGTGGGGAGCGGTGTGATGGTGAGAGCCTACAAGCGTATCCCAGAAACCCACACGTACGTGGATGTGTCCATGGGTGATGTGACTAGCTCCGGTGCACGCTATCTCGACACACATAGAATCATAGAATCGTAGAATGGTTTGGGTTGGAAGGGGCCTTTAAAGGTCATCTAGTCCAATCCCCCTGCAATAAGCAGGGACATCTTCAACTAGACCAGGTTGCTCAAAGCCTCACCCAGCCTGACCTTGAATGTTTCCAGGGATGGGGCATCTACAGCCTCTCTGCGCAACCTGTTTCCAGGTGGTGTGAAGGAAATCACACCTCAAATCACGTGAAGGGAGATCTGTGTAAGTGCAGGTGAGAATCCTTATGGTGGGTGCTTGAGAGGCATGTGCTGGTGTGCGAGGATGTCCCTGCACATGCAGGGGATCTGCTGCTTCTCCCTGCTGGTGGGCTGGTCCCCGGGGATCTGCCTTAGCCCAAAGGACTCAGTGCCACACTTTGCTGTGCGCTGGGAAAGCCCTTACTGCTACTATCCTGGGGCAAGAGGTGGTGGCCGATGGGTGCTGACGGGAACCCAGCTGCTCCTCATGGCCCACTGGCCACCTCTTGCAGGCACTGGTGGCAGGGATGGGGTGTCCCAGCAGGGGAGGAGCCATGCTCTGGTTCCCTGCACCAGCCTCTGAGCTGCTCTCCCACCCTGCAGAGCTGGGCTTGGACACACTGCGTAACATTCAGCATCTGCAGGAGATGCTCAGCTCCAGCCACAAGGGAGCAGGAAGCCCTGTGGCTTTTGAACCTGTGTCTCAGCAGGCGTTTGGCATCCTCTGTGTGTCTTGGCTCCACTACCACCACTGCGATCCTAGCACCTTCCCGCGGGGAGTCCCAAGGGACCTGGAGTGCAACGCCTTGGATCCCTACAGCAGCCAGTACCAGGGCTGGGGGGGGCAGGGGTGGCCAGGGAGAGCTGGGCTTCTCGCAGGTGCTGCGTGCCAGCCTCTCGCTCCACAGCCCAGGCTACTGAGGGAAAAGCTCCTGGAGCCAAGCGGGCAAGAAGAGACAAACACATAGTTTCTGCTCCCCTTTTGCCAAAGTCAGGTAGTTGCTTGGGATTGGGTCTGGCAAACTCTTGCATTGCACGTGCCCTTAAGGGACCTTGGGGTCCATCTGGACTTAAGGAGGTGTTGCCAACCTGACAGCACCTGTTCACAGAAAAAAAAACCCCATCATCTCTTTAATTAGTTTCCCGCTTCCTGCCGTCCCTGTCCCTTCTGTGTGCGTGTGTTTGGAGTTGCAAATGAGTGCCCAGGGTACTGCTCACACCTTAGATCCTTAATGACTGTGAGGGAATGTAGGCTGCTATTTTGGCTGGAGAACTACATTTAAAACTCATGTTTCCTTCCCCCAGGCCCTCCCAGCTGAGCACCTCTTGACCCGACACTGAAATACAGGGTGTCCCCAGGCAGAAACCTGGCAGCTACTGTGGCTGCAGCATGGGACGTGAACGTGTTGTCCTTCTGTGGCAGGGAGAGGGGAGGAAGGGACGTAAGCCTGTGCACTAGGGGTTCACCAGGAAAACGGCAGGAAATGCTGTCTCCAAGGACCAGCGATGACCTGGCATGGCCACGGCTCAAAACCCAGCATTTCTACTGCCGCAACCCACTTTACCAGCCTGGGGGGAAATGGGCACCACAGATGCCTCCACAAAAGTACTTTTTGGTAGGATAAGGTAATTTTTCTCCTTCAATTACAAAGCAGGTTTAATTCTACTGAGTTTATGAGATGCAGCAAGATCGTGACTTGGCTATGCTGTGAGCTCGTTGATGATCCACTTAAATCCTTGCAGGCTCATAAAGAGGAAAGGAAATACTGAATTTCATACCCCAAAAGGCCAAGAGCTGCAAAGGAGGAGAATGAAAATGGGTTCCAAGCTGTAAGGTGCCCCCAAGACTGCCCTGGCTAAGGCAGAAGAGCCAGCAGGCTAACCAGATGGTTTTTAACATTTATAGAAAGGCGGTGCAGGAGATGCAGCACCCCCGGGCGCAGAGGATGCTGGGGCTGCTGCAGATGCCAGAGAAGGGGCTGCAGCTCCAACTGAAGGTGCAGAAATTGAGGAACGTGGATATCAAACTGGTGTGGAGATGGTACAGGACTGGCCTGATGCCACATGGTGGGTGGCTGTTGCAGAGAAACTCCCCCCGGCCTAGGAAGGTCTTTCATCTGACCCCGCAGGTCAGTGGGCACGCAGAAGCTGGGAAGGGCCATGCAGGTGGTTGAGTGCTCCCCGCACAAAGGTGTGCTGCCACCACCTCCAGAGCTGTTTGATGAGCTGTGGGGACAGCAGCCTCCTGCCACTCTGGGCTGTCTTCTGGAAAGCCTGGCTGCAGAGGTCACCTGAGACCAACCACAGACCCCCATGTAGGATGGCCAGATTGACAGACCTACTCTGCTTTGGAGCCCTGCAACCTTTGCTGGCTGGTGTTGTGTGCAGGGTAAGGCTGTGGTGGGCCTTTCCCATTGCCCACCTTCCACCATCACTTGTCCAAGCTCTAACTTCCATCACATAAGCAACACCTTTTAGTTCCCCAAATGGCCAGGAATCGGCTGCAGGATTGTTAAGCCTTCCCATAGTGCACCTGCTTGGGAGGTGGGGGCTTATTTCTCACTGTAGGGCTGGGTCTGTCACCCTGAGGGCAGGGAGACACTTTTCCTATGGGAAAGGAGAGCAGAGCTGGGGTGCTGAGCCATTGGGCCTTTGCTGCTCACTCATCTCACAATGCTGAGAGCCCAACAGCTCCTGCAGGGGAGATGGACCTCCTTCCAACAGCCCCAAGGGCCACTGCTCCGGTTACCTCTGCAGCAGCAGCCCTTGGACCTCCAGGGGAATGATGAGGAGGCTCATCTTCGCCATCAGTGAAGGCATTCCCTTGAAGGTCAGTGTGCAGACTCCTGGCCCTTAAGGGGTTATGCAAAATGTTACAAGGGGCCAGTGGTTTTTAAGCTAGAAAGTCAGGCTGAAGGGGGTTAATTTTGTTAGGTTGGTGCTGGCAAGCTCAGGCTCTGGTTTTGGAGCACAGTGCAGGAGCAGCATTCCTCAACCCAGCATTCCTCTTCTCCTCCTCCTCACACCTACTCTCCAATACCGAAAGGAGACATCATCTCCTGTAGCAGCTATTAATACAGTAACACAACAGCACCCCGGGAAAGCGCTTTCCCGGTAAGACTGAGCACCCGTTCCCCTCCCTGCATCTGGTACCGCTGTGGCCCGAGTGAAAGACAGGAGCTGTGCAACACCGGGCACTAACACTGCTTTCAACCCATGGCAAGAACCCTCCCCTGGGACACCACAAACCCTCTCCAGCACCCTACCAGCCTTGTCACAAGGTCCCCGAAGCACTGCGCTGGATGTTCCAGCTCTCCCCTGCACTCAGGTTCCTTGCAGAGATGTTATGAGCAACAGCAACACCCCTACATCCAGAAATGGAAAGAAATTCGGGAAAGCACTGAGCTGTTCTGCTGCAGGATGTGGGAACGCGGGCAGGGTGTGCAGTGAGCAGCACCCTGCCCCGCTGGCGGGGTGATGAGAGAAAGGGGCCTGTGCACCCCTTCGATGGCTGAACACTTTGCAGCAGGGCTGGTGCCCAGGGACCTTGGCTCAGAGCCCCCTTTGCAACAAGCCCTGCTTTAAGCTCTCTGGGTAAAAGTAGCATTTACTGAATAGGTAAAGTCTGCAGTCCTGCTGTAACTGGCAGCCAGTGCTTTGGGGGAGCAGAAGAGGACAGTGGGGAGCTCTGGGGACAGTGGAAGGCTCCCTGTTCCACAAAGATGAGGAGCCTGAGGTACCACATATGAGATAATGGGCTGGACAGACACCGAAATAGGGAAGAAAACCCCTTGTCCTCTAGTGATGCATGCAAGTCCCATCTCCCTTTTTCCCCAGGTGAGCTGTTTGCTGAAGAGAGAAGGGAGAGGAGGCTCTGCTTACAGCAGCTATTCACGCTCTCCCCCTCGTGCAGACAGCTAAGAAAAGCGGAGGAAGTCTCTCATTAGGAGACTGGGCCATTGCCCACTACATCCTCTTCACCAATCCTTATCTATATGACAGCTATTTCCTGCTCCCCATCCATCACAGCATCACTATGCTTCCAACTCTCCTCCCCCTCTCCCCAAAAGCATGCAGCTACTGCCTCCTCCACAGTGCAAGTGACACCCTAACTGCTGGTGAAATTCATGCCCAGCAGGCTGCTGTTGCTGCTCACAGGGTGAAAACTGCTTGTATCACTATCCTGTTGCACCTTTGCATCACCTACCATTTGTGATCTCTCTTTATTTAGGTCAATGCAGTATCTAAAATAGCTGTGCTTTGCCTAAGAGCTCTAGACATCATGCTAACACTGAAGTCTGAAATGGCTTTATTAGTCGAGTTTACTGTGTCTGCTAGCTCTCATGAAAAGCGACCAATTCAGGATGGAAACCTGCTCACCTCACAGCTAAGTGTCCTGCTCCAGGGAGTTCCATGCCGCAACACAGCAAAAGTCCCCCCCCATTCGCACAACTCACCAGATCGGTTTTTAGGTGCTGGTAAGTAAGAAGCCAGGAGGCAGTGTGAGAAGGAAGGAGTTACAAGGGAGTAGGGGGAAGAAACAAGGATAAGAACATTCATCCAAAGCAAAGAGGTAGACGCTGGGGTGATTTTGTTCCCTTTGTGCTTCAGTACTGAGGACTGGCTTTGGCACCACTCATTGCATAGCCTAACATGCATAGGCTGAAAAAGCTGAGCCTGCAGGCTGCGGGGGGGGGTTCTCCCCCCATTTCTAAATTACAGGAGCATTTTTAGTCAGAGGGGTGTTCCAAGTTTTGCAGTAGGATGGGACTGCTTACAAGAGTGTGTGCTGACTTGTGGGGTTGCAGGGACAGAACCAGAGCAGGACAACAACAGGAAAAAAAAAAAAAAAAAAAAAAAAGAAAAAGATGCAGCTAACAAGAAACATCAGGGGATCAAATGCTCTCTACCATTTAATGGCTTTAGGATAACACTGTGCCATCTGCCTATGCTCTCACGAAGCCTCTTGGTGCTGGTCTTGTGACAAGAACTGCACCATTCCAGAAGTAGTAGATCTGCTGCTGCAATTGATGCTTTCCAAGGCTCAATCCCCATACGTCCATACTGAGAACAGGCAGCATCATTCCATGAGTGAGATCAGAAGTGGGGTCTCTGCTGATCCCTGATGGCCAGAAGGCAAATGCTCCAATGCAGTTGTTGTGGCAACGTTCAGTGTGAGAGCGGCTAAACCTTTCAGATCAGCAGAGTGTAACACGTGCTCTGCATCAAGTGTCCATATAGCTTGCAGCTGGGCTGCACACAGCTGTCCTGCCACCAAAGCATCACAGTTATTTCAGAGTTTGCTCTGAGCAAACTGCAGTGCAGTAGTCAGGGCTCCCTGCATGCCCTTGGCATTTCCACTGCCCTTAGCGACGACGGGAGAGCCTCCTGCCTTCCCTTCCATCTGCGTACAGACAGCCACGGCCCAGTCAGCAGCGGAGAACGCGGGGAGGCATTTCTGGGGAAGAGACACAGAGCAAAGTAATTTGGACTGTGGAGCACTCCGCAGGCTGGAGGAAGAAGGGTAACAATGTTCTTTCCTTACACAGCCTGGGCCCTCACCAACCTGAGGCAGCCGTGACCAGGAGGACTGCAAAGGCTGAGCTTACACACTAATGCTGTGTCCTGCCCCTGGGCAAACACAGCCTGGATGATCCAGGGATATCTGTGCCCAGCAAAGACTGAAAGCATACCTGGTACCACTATGGTCATCTCAGGTCCTACCCCTCCACGACTAACCACCACTGAGAAAAGTCCCAGGAAAAGCCTCAACTGGGACCTGCTGAGCAGTGGATCCAGTCCCCCTTTGCAGGCAGGTTCCCTGTATCTCTACCAGGGTTCTGCTTACCTTGGACACCTGACAGGCACAGAGCACCTCACCAGAAACCTGGGGGCTGAGCAGCAGGACTGATGTGCCAGGAGACTTGTCACACAGCTGGTTCACTACCTTCATTAGGATCTAGGAGAGGCAGGGAGAAGAGGGGTCAGGCTACAGCAAAAAACCCAACAAACGTAGCATGCAGCCGAAAATCTGCCCAGCAGCTCCCTCTTACTCTATGCAGCACCCGAGGTACTGCTGGGCCAACAAGTAATGTGGATTACTCACAGAGAGAGAGTCAGCTGCGACGGTATCAATGATGATAGGTTGGTTGCAATGTTTTGCTAGCAGGCTTTGTGCCTTCTCTTCAGCCTGGAGGAGGAAACACAGAGCACTTGAGGAGCTACAGGTGGCACAAGGTGGGCTGGATGGGGATATTACATATACAATGCATGTACAGAGGGAATGGAAGCGCTGCTCTGTGGGATAGAGGGGGGATGTATGTTAGCAGAAGTACAACCAGCAGATTGAAATCTTCACATGAAGACCTCTACAACCATCCTTTTTCAAAAGCAAGCAGAGATGAACCCTTTCAAAAGTGGAATAGAGAGTGACCCGTTCGGTCCTCAGCCTCTCTCCTGGACCTACACATTGCCTCATGCCTTGTGCAGGCTCCCGCTTCAAGAGAAGAATAGCTCTTGCTAGAACACTAAGTCACAAATAAGCATTTCCAGAGGGCTTTTAATGGAGTAACGTAAATTAGCAAGACACAAATGCAGCAGGAAGCCAGAGCAATATTCATATAGGGGAGAAAGGCTCTGTCCTGCCACTGTCTTACTGTGTGACCTTGTAAAGCCCATTTTCAGGGCAACTTCATCTTCCCCGTGTATAAAGAGCAAAGTGATGCCCATCTACCTGTTGGTGTTTGCCAAGAGTGCTGATACGGGGCTCTCCATCCACTCAGGCAGAGAGACACAGGGATTCTGCAGGTGCCAAAGCCCAGTCAGTCATTCACTGCATTTTAAATGATGGCCAGTGAAATCAGCCCAACACAGGGCTTGTGTTGCACCGTGTGTGATTGTACCTCCTTTCTTCTGCCTTCTAATGGGACCCTCACGACTGAGTGGCTGTGAAGAGTGACAGCGACACCAGGTCCACTGGTGTTTGCGCAGCAGGCTGCAAGTGAGCATGCTGCTGCCACAGTACCTGCTGCACCTCCAGTTTCTTGATGGCTGTGTTGGCTGTTCGCTGTAGTGCTTTGAGGATAGTCTGTAGTTCTTTTCTTTGCCACTGGGGCATTGCAGTGTTAGCCACCACCTGCAAGACAATTTTCTGTGTAAGGGCACTAAACTGTACCTAGAAATAAACTGCTAGTTCTCCAGGAGGTCAGGCTGGAGCCTGGCCTCTTCCCAGACCCTCTTATACTCCTATGTGATCAGGCCAGCCAGTCACCGTGGCATGTAGCTTTCTCTTTTCAGCTGGGCATATAAAGCCTGGGGACCTTTTTTCACTGTTTCACCCTCCCCACCACTGTCTTCTCTCACATTCCCTCTGATAGCAGGTCATCTGCAACAGAGTTACCTAGAAACCGGTTGAAATCTTTGTGACCAAAGTGGCACCAGCACTTAGCAACACACCCTTGCTATTGACCATGGTAAGACGTGAACCTCTGTCCTGGTTTCATCTGGGAAAGGGTTAATTTTCTTTCTAGTGATTGCTGCGAGAGGTTATGTCAATAATGCATATTGCTTTTGTTGTTGGCTAGACGACGTTTGCACTTTCCAAGAACTCTTTCCAGCTTCCCATAGAAGCTGAGAAGGAGCATAGACAGAACAACGGACCAGCCAACGGAACATTCTGTACCATAGAGGTCATGCTCAGCATATAAACGGGGGTTGGCTATGGGGCAGGAATCCATGATCACTGCTCGGAAAGGTACCAATTCACTGGGTGGCAAGAGTGACTTGTGTCATTATTTTTGTTATTTTCCTTTTCTGTTATTATTCTGTTAAACTGTCTTTATCTCAACCCACGAGTTGTTTTTTCTTTCCATTTCCCTCTTTTTCTCCCTCTTCTCCCTGCCCTTCTCAGGGGAAGGGGGAGAACTACAAGAGTGGCTGCATGGTCCTAGCTACTGGCTGAAGTTAAACCACAACAACCTGGTAGGGAAGAATTCATGTGCCTCAAGTGTACAGAGACCACGCTAGGATCTTTCTGTACATGAGTGTAATCCTTACTTTGGTCAACTGGCCCACTTCTTTGGAGAGGTTCTGCATCTCAGGAATAGAGGTAGTCCTCTGTTTCATTCTTAGGGAGACAGAATCCACTTCCATAGCCAAGCACTGGCCTACTTCCCGGGCCTGGAGAGGAGGAGGGAGAGAATGCTTCAAACACAGCAACAGAAAAAATGAACGGGGATGGAGAAAGCGGGGAGGCAGCAGGGTCATAACCACTGAAGTACTGCTCTGCATCCAGTGGAAAGACATCTACAGACAGAGGCTTTAAGAACGACTGTCCCTAAGAGACTCTGGAATAGAACGTTTCTCTCTAGATTTGCAGCCAACACTAGATGGTCACACCCAGGGGACCAAGCTGTTGTGCATTTGTGTTTCCTCAGTATTTCACACTAAATCATGGGGAATTCAATAAAAACAAACTTGGGAGCCCCGTTTACTTCTTAGTGCTCTTTTTTCATTAGCAAATACAATATTGAAACTAATGACTGAAGAAACAAAAGAAACACTAGAAACTAAAGAAAACTCATTAACTGCTCAAGCACATTTCCCAAGAACCAGTTCAGCTCGTCTTGGTGCATTTCTTATTGTCTTCCCCAACACCAATGCTACCGTTAATAAAAAAGGTAATACAAGCTTTTTTCATCAGTGAAAACCCTTACGGTTTGGAGCATCTCCTCTCTGCCAGATCTTTGTGCCCATGATGGTCCTGCTAGACTTTAGACCAGGACAGCAGAGAGTATATAAGAAAAGCTGTGGACAGCAAGGACTGCTCTGCCTAGCTAGGATACACATCCCTTGTTTCAAGTCACTCATGCCTGTAGTCTCCTCCCTTGTCTGATTAACACTGTTCCTCTCCGGGGCTCTCCAGGTCAGCACTTCCAGCAAAGCACACGGATGTGCCCTGAAGCTTTTCATTCTCTCTGCACCAAGAAAAGCCTTGCTGGGGACACAGATGCAGAGGGGACAGCCAGCCAAAAAGCAACAGATTTGCAGGGGTGGGCTTTGCTTTTAATATTCCCAGTTCCACTGACAGTGAGTCACTCTATTCTGACTGCAGCCTTAAAGGAAGCAGGCAAAAGGTTGGAGGGCCCCTGACACTCCCAGGTATTCAAAGGACAGAGCGATCTCACAGACACAATAATAGGTTGCTTACTTTTTATACAGGCCCATCCAGACCAGAACCACAGCCTAGCAGGGAAAAATACCAAAAAAGAAGCAAAAGGGCTGCAAGAATGAGGCCACAGCCCCGTAACCATAAAGTGCAAATCCAACTGTGATAGGCAGGAGGCGAGCAGAAGGTGAAACCAAAGCACAAAGGATCACACCTTTAAATACCTACCTGGGGGCTGAAATTTACAGTCTAGAGACTGCCTGATATTTTGTGCCAACTTCTTATTTTGGAAAAGGGGGTCTGAGGGGAAGAATGAAGGTCCAGGAGACAGGAGGCTAGGATGCGGGAAGTGGAGGTGAACAGTGAGATACGGCAGCAGAGCTGGGTAAAGGGGTGAAGGAAGAAGCCAGATCAGGCATAGCAGGGAGGCTCCAGCCAAAGCAGAGGGAAGATATAATTGTCTAAGAAGGAACCCACAAAGTTGGGTCCTTCTGGCACTGCCTTGACACAGCAGAAATCTCAGTTCCCCCTTTCTTACCTGTTTGGCTTGTCCCCCTGTCACTGCAATGACACGGCTAATCCCTTTAACAAGCTGACGCTCACTGATGATGGCCAGATCTTCCATAGCTCCTGTTTGTAGAAGGTGTCTGCAAAGTCAGCAGAGAATAGGACAGAAAATAAGCTGCTCTCTGGGAACAGAAATCAGGAAGCCTGCTTTCATTTTAGATGAGTCTCAAGTCCAGCAGCCCCTGCCCACTCCCAATAGCTTCAATCCTTTCCCATCCCTAAAATCCTGATGGCACCCTGTCAGGCAAGAGACGGCATAGTTGAGGCTACTCCAGAGGAACCTCTGTGCTACCTGCCCAGCAGGCTGCTGTCAAACAGTGCATAATAGCCAAGTTCTGCCTTGCTTTCCTCCGGCAGTGGGATGAATTGGGATTTTTCTCTTCTACTCAGCTGCTACTGAACCTTGTAGAAAGTAATTTTTTTTCCTCCAACTCCATCACTCTCTTGTCAGGCCAGTTCAGAGTGGCCAGCAGACTCCAGTCACAGGGTAGTTGCGCAGTCACGGGGCACTGACAACCTCCTGTTTTCCTTCTTGGCTATTCAACATTGGATGTTAAGACAACTATAGTGTCTCAGATTCTGTTACCACAAGTAATCGTTTCAGACAGCTTCACAAGAAGCTTGATCATCTCCACTCCCATGCAGTTTCTTGTTCCACTACTCCCACAAGAATGATCTCATGAATAGAAACTTGCTCATTTTCAGCTGTACCTGCTCAAAGGCCAATTTGTTCCTAGATTTTTTCTGTCAGCATCGTCCTAAGATTTATTAGCTCTTCCTCTACTCTCATTACTGCTAAAAGCAGAAAAGGGCGAAGATAATTAATTAAAATAATCAGAACAGTCTCAAGATCTCAAAAGCATCTCAGAGTCTCCTTCTGGGTCCCCAGCTCTCCTGCAAAGCCAAAGCCCTGTAACTGTAGTTTGACAGGCTCTTTCCCACACTCTGCTGGTGCCCTGCAGCTTTCAGGTTTTCCGTGATTTCAGACTATGAAGCAAGGAAAAATGCTTTGCATTTCACTGAAGTTTTCTCACCCTGGGACTTCCAAAGCTTCATAACTAGCCCATCCTGTCCTCACAAGATCTTTCTGGTGATGAAACTTGGTTGCACAGGGACAGGGAGTGGAGCTTGCAAGAATGTCTCTACCTCAGCCACTAGTGCCCACAAACACACCTTCTGACTGCAAGTAAAAGTCACTTACGTCCCACAGCAGAGCTCCACAGAGGTCTGCATTGCAGCCTCAGAGTCGCGGGTCAGCACAGTCTCCACAGGGACCCCCAGGGACACTATCCTCACTGGATCTGGATACCCCTGACAGAGGAGACAGGGATCAGCAGCTAACAACATGGTCCTTCAGGGGCACTTACAGACCAGCTACAAGGCTTCAGGTCTCTACCTCACTTTTCCCCTATTCTAGAGTAGCCCCTGAGTCAGGGGCAGCACTGCTTCTCCCCCGCGACCAGCCGCTATGGGGAGAAAGAAACAATTGGGTGACACTACAAGCTTTTGGTCCAAAGAAACGAGCTAAAGGCTATGCATTACCAGCCTCCACGTTTTACAACACAGTGCTCCTGAGATCTCATCTCTGTCCTATTTTCCTTCATGAGTTTTGGGAGTCAATTCCTTTGCAGAAGCCTCTTGCATCAATGCTTCTTGTGACCCAGGTGATTCCTGCTGGAGGAGAAGGCTCATGAAGATGTGTCCTGCCATCCTGTCATACCTCATCCACTGCACGGAGTCCCTGAACTTTTCTTGCCAGCGTGAGGGGGACCTCAGCGATATGCACAGCCTCATTTCGTTTGATCACATCCTGGACCACTTGCTCCACTTGCTGCAGCTGCTCCACAGTCACAGGGCCCTGAGGAAGTAAATCAGCCATCTTCAAGAGGAGCCTCCTGAGAGGTGCAGAACAAAGGAGGGAGAACTGGAGCAAGGACCACAGGCAACTCAGGTTGGGCACACCATCTTCCCCCTGCATCTCATCTTCCCTGCTTGTAAAAGGGAATTGTGAGCATCGTGACCCTCCCACCCCTTCCTCCCACAAGGGAGAAGGAATTTTTATCAGAGAGCATCAACCAAACTCTTCAAGAGAGACGCTGCAATAGGTTACCAGGGCCAGTGCTCAGCCTGACCCAATAGCTTTCAGTTCCCAACCCCTCTCCCCTGGATGACCAGCACAGACCTCTGATGCAGACACAGCCAAGCTGGTTAATGTCTCGGAGACCCCTTTACACTACTCAGGTTAGCCCCATGATCACTGGCCTTGCTAGGTCCTTTCCCTTCTGACCCCCATTCATCTTCACAGCAAGGCCTGCTCAGAGTCAGGTCAATGCAAAGCAGAGCCAGTCACGTCCAGGGAGCCAAGTTTCATCACTCAGATAAAACATGACCTGTCTCTAAAGAAGCCATTATGGTCAGAGGAGAAAAATCCCTGGAGAGAAGGCCAGTACTGGGATGTTGGTACTGCTGAGAACAAGAAAACAGAAGTCTAAAGTCACCTTGGTATCAAAGTCAAAGCGCAGCCGCTCTGCTGTCACATGGGACCCTCGTTGCTCTGTGTTGTCACCCAGGACGTGGCGGAGCGCAAAGTTCAGCAGGTGGGTAGCGGTGTGGTTCGTCATGCAGGCTAGCCGCTGAGCCTGAAAGCACAGACAAGTTGGCAGGGAGTGCTGGTGCTCCACACCTCGGGGGGGGGAGCAGGGGATGGCACAAAGAGATAAGGGAAAGGCTGCCTGTGAGGGGATGTCAGATGAATTTATGTCACAGAGCAAATTTAGCTTTTCCTCTGTAAAACAGCAAAGGGTAGGCTGGATACTTCTGGACAACTAATGGCTCACAGAAGATTACAGAGTTACTTGTGAGGTCTCCTTCCCATTGCACATCACAATGAAAAGCAGTCTCAGGAATACAAGGGACAAGGCTCTGCTGTGCCCAGGGTTACTCAGGACATCACAAAACTCTCCAGGCAAGGCCAGGAAAAGGTTAAGAACAGCAAGTTATCACCTCATCCACAAAGAGCTGCACTTGGTCCCCAGCACGCAGGGTTTCCACAGCGGTGACCTCATGGATCACATAACCACCACAGAGACGAACTGATTCTACAGGGAAGAGTATGTCCTGAGCAGAGAGACAGAAAGATGAATTAGGACACAGGGAACATCCAAAGACCTGTGATAGGTGCATACTTGATCCGACTAGGAAACACAACTGCCGTTGATCTCTAGGGGTGGAAAAAGGGACAAACTTACTGCCAACGTAACCAGAGTGCCTCAGGCTTTCCCTGCATCCAGCCACTCACTGCACAATACGTTGAGGCTGTCAGCTTGCAGCGGAGGGACAACACCACCACCCAGGCTGATGAATTTTTCTGACAAGGATGCTTGTCCATAAGAAAATGGACAGCAGCTGCCAAGGCACCTGTGTCAGGCATCCAAGGTGCCATTTCTGCCTCACTGGGCTGGCAAGAGAAACATGATCCCTGCTTCAGCTTGAGAAGTGCTGAGTAAGGCACTATCACATTCTGCAAGGCTAAAAAGGCTGCATCAATGCCCACGGGTGATTCTCAAGAGCTGGAATGTGGGAAGGAGAAAAAGCTGCTTCCCATGTAACTTCCTAGGAGAGGGTGAAAGCTCTCCCTCTGGCAAGGCACTGCAGAGGTGGGCGTCCTCCCTGATGCTTTTGGGAGGGATAAGAGCTTTTGCACTGGGTTGCAGGTTGGGCACTGCTTGCATTTATCCAGGACCAGTCAGAGACAAGTTACTCAGCTTGTGGGCTCTCTCATCATTGACTGCCTTCTCCTGCATTGCAAGCTCAGCTGGCAAGACTGCAGCACATTAAAGACCTTCCATCATTCTCCAGCAACAAGAAATTGCAAAGGGCTGAGAAAGACAACCAGAGGAACAGGTCCACCTCTGTAAAGTTACTGCTACTTCTCCCTCACTCCACCAACCCCTAGGCAAAGCCAAGAGAACTATCAGGAGTCAGCAGCTTACAAATTAACACAGTAAAACGGCATGTCACTTGGGGAAGTCTGCCTGGCCTCAGTATCCATGGCAGCCTTAGGTTCAGGCACCAAAGGGTCTCACCTGCTGTCCTAAACGTATCATGTAGCCTTGGTCACAGGCTTGTCCGCCCTGCTCTGCATAGAAGTTAGTCCTGTCCAAGATGACACCACAGCGTTGCCCTGCCCCAACCTCCTTCTGGAGAGACTGATCTCTGTACAGCATCAGGACAGTGGCCTGGCATGGGCTGAACTCTGTCAGGGAGAAGAATATGGCACCAATTAGAGCATATAACCTGTAAGATTGCAACATGAAAGGAGGGGTCACTTCCCCTCACCATCCCTACCAACACCCAGTCTATACTGAAAGCTGACACTTTCCTTTGCCTTGGCAGGAGAGGAACGGCTATTGGAAGAAAGCATAAAGAATCTGTTATTTGGAACCAAGTCACCCCTCGCTTACCTAGTGACAGACCTGCTGGGTAGCAGGTAACCAGGCTGGGATGCCCAGGCTGGCTCCACACAAGTCTGATAGAGCAAGATGTGGCACACACGTCTGCATCTTGCTACACTACACACTTGGCCAACCTGACTGCCTTCTATGAAGAGATCATTGGCTTGGTGGACAAGGGAAGACAAGGATGTCACTTTCCTTGATGTAGCAAGTTTCTGACATGCTTTCCTGTAGCCTCCTTGTAGCCAAATTCGGGTGACATGAACTGGGCAGGCAGACCATAAGGTGGGTGTATAACTGGCTGGGCAGCTGGCCCCACAGAGAATTGCTCAACAGTTCAATGTTCAACTGATATTCAGTTACCAGCAGAGCTACTTGGTGGCTGATATTAGGGCCCAAACCATTTAACACCTTTATTAATGACTATCCATGACAAGACAGGATGTACCTGTATTCTGCTTGTGTATGGCAATAAATTTGTGGGGACTGGTTGATATATTGAAGACCATGGCTGCTTTTCAGAGGCATCTCAGCAGGCTACAGAAATGGATTGGCAGAAACCTTGTAGTCCTCGGAAGCAAGCTGAGCACAAGTCATCAGGGTGCCCTTGCAGCAGGGAAGACTGACTCCCTGCTGGGCTGCAGCCAGCAGGTCAAGGAAAGCAGTTATTCATCCCTATTTAGCATTTGGGAAACTACATCTAGAGCACAGGAAATTCTGGTTGGCACATAAGCAAAGAAACTTTTCACACTAAGAACGATAAAGAACTGGAACAGGGCACAGAGAGGCTGTGGGATCCTTGTTCCAAAAGATACTGAAAACTTAAATGGACAAGGCTCTGAGCAACCCAATGCAACTGTGAAGCTGATGAAGATGATGATCAAGAGATTGGACATCCAGAGATCCCCTCCAACCTCAATTATTCCATGATTCAGTGACTGAGGAGGCGGGACAGTGCTAGCTTGGAGATTCCAGCCAGTGTCGCTGCTGGGTTTTCTTCCCTCCATTATGCTCTCGCTGTAGTATATATAGTTTGAATTGCCTCACTTTAATGTGGGTTGCCCCCAGCACACTGGGTAAGAGGGAGCTGGCTGTACACAGCTATCTCTAATTGTTTGTGACAGCCACACCACCTCTTACTCTCTGTGGTTTAGCTTTATGCTTTCCCTAGAGCATCAGAAACCCCAGTTACCCTCACTGATAAAAAGCCTGCGCTGGCATCTAGTGGTCTGACAAAGAAACAGCAAGTGCACTATTTCAAACAACTGCCTGAAGCCTTTGCATAATCATTCCTCATTCTCCCTAGCACTCACACCCAGAAGTCTAATTGCTGGGGACAGAATTATCTCTAGTAGGAATCAACAGTCCCTGCTTCACCACTGCACAGTAATACCAACCCAGAGCTCACAGCCTTGTCACCAGCCCAGAGCCTTCCTGGGGACCCACCAACAGTAATAAGAAAAGCATTTACTTCGGGATGAGGTACAGGGGCAGAGAAAAGATGCAGTAGCAAGGTGGGCAGGTTTGAACCACAAAGTACGTGTTCTGCATGCATGAGGTTAGGCAGTAAAAGAAGCCTTGTGAAGGATTCCAGTGCCCTCAGGCAGAGCCTTACAGACGGGACCCGTCCACTTACCATACTGTCCATGCTGCCCAAGCTTGTAGGCGTACTTTGGTGAATCATCAGTAGTAGGCACGTTGCTGTTCTGCAGCTGAGCCAACGAGTGCACATCAAGGCATGTGTTTCTGTTATCCAGCTGTCCTGCCTGTGGGCCACCAGCCTTACGCTACAGCGGAGAAAAGGCACAGTTAGATGGAAGATATACCTGGGGGCACTCAAATCGATAAATGGAGCTATAAGGCTAGGAACAACTTCTTCCACCTTCCTGGAAAAGGCTGGTTTAGATCCAGGCTGATAGAGGCTACTGCTAAACCAACCCCATTCCTTCAAACCCCACAAACACTCAATACCACCCTGTACTAGCCTTGAGGCAGGCCATAAGCAACAGGTAACAAACCCTCCCCCAGCACAGCTTGCTGTGTAGCTGTGAAACTTCCAAGCCATTAAAGCTCAGGAGAGCAAGGCCTTGAACTGATTACTACACAGGGTGGGCAGTGCAAGTCTTCCAGCACTACAGAGACCAAGAAGATTCTGTAAGCTTCATAAATCACTTGCGCTTTGGGCTAAGCTGGTTATGCTTTGTGTGATGAGCTGGAGCACATGACTGACAGATGACACTCCTAACCCGTATAATTCTATGATAATCTCCACTCTAGCAACAATGAGCATCATAAAGCGCTTCTACTCATTTGAAGAGAATCACCAGACAGTACTTTTTGGTCCTGCACCCACAAGCAAAGGCATTGTGACCACAATGCTGTTTCAGATCCACTTTCCCTTCAGGGAAAAGGCACATGGCCCCATGGTGCATCTGAAGAGCCTCAGTAGTGAAAGGAATTCTGCCTCCATGCTCACAGGTGAGAGGAAAGGCTCTGAATTCTTCTGACAACATGAATCTCCCCCTTACCTTTGCATCTTCCAGAGCAAGTTCATTAAAAGCAGCTGAATCCAAACTGATTCCCTTTTCTTCAAGCATCAAGCCAATCAGATCCAGAGGGAATCCCAAATTCCCATAGAGAGACCAGGCTACTTCAGCTGCAGGACAAAAAGAAGGATATGAACTCTGTGTCAACACAGAAAGCAAAGGCATCTCAAGATTTGTTTGGATGGGTCCAATCCAGTGTGTGTCTTGGTAACTCGATTCTCCTGCATTGTGTGCAACTACACTGGTAATGGGGACGGGAAGAGAAGCCATGTAATGATTCTTGTACAGGACCGAGTATTAATGATGCCCCACAACCCCATCCCTGCTAAAATTCAGTGCAGTGCATCTAGACAGACGGCTGCTCTGGTTGGGTCCTGAGCTCCTCCTTTCACCTGTGTCTTGTAAGGACCCAGTTAACAGGTCAATAATGCAGCAAGGGAATGCTTCCAACTTTCCTGGTGCCTAGTTTGTTTTGAGAACAAAGTACTAGAAAACAATTGTAATTTGAAGAAAGGAGCAGTGTCTGCTCCTCTGTCCAGGGCTAGAAGGTCGCTGAAAACATGTGGGGGAGGCAAACATCCACCAGAGTTTTGACTGCAATGCTTGTGAGGGCCTAGATCAAACCATCTTTGAGCACAGCTTGTCAGAGGAGCGAGACTCACCTGGGAAATTTGTGGAGGGCTCCATCTGCTGCACTGTCCGCTCGATAATGCGCCTCCCACGCTCAAGGGAAGACAGAAAAGCTACTTCGTTCTCATTGATGATACCCATAATCTGCCCAAGGATCAGAAAGGTTAGTCAGAATGCCTCAGGGAGCTCCCCAGCTCAGCTCAGCCCTACTACCACTGGGCTCCCTGCTATGGTCAGCTCAAAGCACATCAAGCAGGTGTCTAACAGGGGTGCTGTGTCTGCTTGAACAAGCCGTTTTGTTCAGTAAGTATCCATCACAACACGGCTCTGATGCATTACTAAACAGTGCCAAAGTCATTGTGCCTCCTATCACCATTCCTGTCAAGGAAATATTGACCATCCACCTGGGGAACGCTGGAGGCTGAAAAATGCTCCCTGCCAGACATTCATGTCTGTGACCCAATTAAAATTGCATGGCTGGAACAGACAGAGAAATTGCTCATTACAGTTGCTGTCAGCAGAAACAAGCCAGGACTAGCCTTAAATCACCAATCCACTTTGGACAAAAGGTATCCAGGCTAGGACAGGCTGTACTTGCACTCAAAAAAAAAAAGCTACCGTAGCTTTTTTAGAGCAACAGCTGCCTTATACCAGGACAAGCAGTGCCTGGTAAGGATCTAGCAGAGCTCCCACAAGGAAATCTGCCACAGATACATCTTGTGCCCAGGATAAAAATGTGTTCCCAGCACATCTCAGCCCACCCATAAGAACATGGTTACGGAGGTGGCTATGCAAACTCCTCCAGCTAAGTCCCAAGGAAGAGGTGACTTCTGCCCCTGAGAACAGCACCTCACTAAGATAATGAGAGAGGGGGTTTCTCTCCAGGGGATTCCACATTGCTCACCTGGTCTGCATTCTTCGTCAGCTCTGGATAGGCATCTCCCTGTGGAATGAGCCTCCATTAGTGACAACACCCTCATTATCTTCCTCAGGGGATCTCACAGCATGCCACAAGCGTTACAGAGGTTTCTCAGGCAGGTGAGCGTGAAGGGAGCCCCACTACAGAGCCCCAGGTACAGAAGTACAGGGGAAGAATCACACATGGACTTACACCTACCATCTCCTGGCTATTTCCCTGTGACCCACCACTGTTCACCCCTGCACAGCATCTCTTGGCAAACACATCCATCCACAATAGGAAGAAAGCACTGTCTTTTAGGATACTGTTAGTACTCACATGGACCAACTTCAGATAGTTTTAACCAGATATGACAGGTTGTAAGCCACTGCCCCCAGGAAACAACAACATGCACTTGCACAGACTTACACACACACTTGTGCTGACTGCGTCGCTGGTCACACTAGGCCCGCTCCCTCCCACCACAAATGATCAGGAGACAAGTGATTTTTATTGCTGTGATGCATAGCGCCAGATACACTCCTGGAGTTCCTTACATCCAAAATTGTCTTCTGACAGCGTACAGAAAAGGGACATGGGGATGAATAGGACATGTGTGATACTCTTTTTTTGCTCCCCCAAGGCAGCAGTTTTTACTCACCAGCACTTCCACTACGGTAGGCACCAGGGAGGCTAGGAGCCCAGGTGGAGCATGAAGGACTTCAGAACAAAAGCGGACAGCCCTGCGCAGGATCCGACGCAGCACCAGTCTGAAAGCAGAGGAGGATTCCCCAGGCAGCCATGTGAGCAACCCTGTCCAGCTCCCACGTCCAGCACAACCCCAACAGAGCTCTTCTGGCCTGATCTATTGACACAAGCCAGCTGCTCCCCACACTCTACACCCATCCGAGGATGAGCCTGCAGGCTGGAACCTCTTCCAGGCTCTCACCTTCCTGCCTCCTCAAAGCTCATGCACTCCTTATCTTGGTCTCATACCAGAACCTCTCCCTCTGGCTGTCCATATTTCTTTTCTAGACCTAACTTGCTCCACGCCATGCCATTTCCTTATGTCCTTACTCTGCTCCAGAGAGGCCTGGGTAGATGCCATCGGTGATGCACACGCACAAGGTGCGCACGTGATCTGCCACCACGCGGTAGGCCATATTCACACGCCCAACATCAGCATCCCCGACCAGACCTTGGTATCTGGGCCCCCCACAGCCCTGAAAGAGAAAGTAAGGAGACAGATCAGCAGAAATCAATGGCTGCAGAAGGAAATGTTTCAATGCAAGCAGCAGTCAGCTACACTTGACGTCATGCTTCTCAACTACCTCTGAGCCTTGTGCACCTAATATATGCTCATTAAATCCTTCCAGAGCATTATAGACCAAGACTTCCGTACCTAAGACAGCTCAGCCAATGCTCTTGCACTGAGGAATTTAAGAAACTATGGAGAAAAAAGGGATCAGCAGGGCTGGTACCCCAGTGGATTTCCAACCTGGAATTCTCACCAGTTTCCCTAGAATGCTGCTCTGGACCTGGCTGGACATACCTCCTGTCTCAAAATACCACACAGCAACACACGTAGAGAAGGCTGTACTATGGTACCAGGCAAGCAGTCCGCATTCAAGGAGCTTTTGCTTAGCTATGACTCTGAGCAGAAGCACTGTCACCTTGTGAATGGCATCCAAGATGGGAGTGAAGAGATCTGTGTCATAGTTGGAGCGTTTGTTCTGCAGAATTGTCACCAGCCTTTCCAGGCCCATTCCTGTATCCACATGGTGCTGCGGCAAGGGAAGCAGATTCCCCTCCACCTCTCTGACAGACAGCCAGCCAGGAAAAATAAAAGGCAAAATAGAAGCAAGGGTCAGTTCAGGGTCAAAGAAAAGGAGCAGGTGAGTCAAAGAGAAAGGGAGAGTGACAGGGGATGGAAATAGCAAGTGACAACAAAAGGAAGCCTTGGCGCTGTCAGACAGCCAGGATCTGGCCATTAGATAGCCAGGATAGACTGTAATGTAGGGAAAAAGGCCTTCCCTGAACAGGGGCTCAAGGCCTTCTACTTCTGCAGGTTTCTCCCGGCTGCTGCAGACCTCAAGAGACCTCTGGGATGCAGCAGTGAGGGAGAACAGGGAGCAGAAGTTGAAGGAAGACAGGACAAATAAAGCAAAGGGGAAGAAGTGCCACACTGGACACACCTCCACAGCTTCTCTGTTGCTCTTGTACTGCCACCTCCTGGAAAGCAGTGAGATGTCTGGGAATATATACATATGATCTCAGAGTCAGACAAGGGGGAAAAGCTCGGGAGTTCAGACCAGATGCTGGGTACCTGCTGTACTGCATGAAGACCAGGTTCCAGATCTCCACTACATCAGGGCTGCCCTGGTTCACCAGTGCCGCAGCATTTCTGCCACCACCCACGTGGTCATAATGGATCTCTGTGCAGGGACCACAGGGACCTGTGTCCCCCATCTCCCAGAAGTTGTCCTTCAATGGAAAAGGAAGCACGTGACTGACAGGCACCCTGGAAAGGCAAACAACAGAGGCTCTGGGGCATGCACACAAAGCACACAGTAGCCTAGATCGCAGAGAAAGTTCGAAGGAGGAATCCTTTATGACTACTACAAAATCATTAACCAAACGTATTAGGATTCCTTTGCTTCTGTTCACACAGAATTACTCTCCTCAGCAGGAAGAAGCTGGACCAAGCCAGACAGGATCCTACTCACTGCCCAGAATGGCTGGCAAACTCTGTCTGGCTCCTGCTGACAGAGACAGGCTCTCCACTACATCTGTGGAGCCGCCTTCCTCCTTGGAGGGAATCCCAGCAGAGACGAGATCTCATCACAATGGACAAGGCTGAACACCAGCAGCAGCACAGAGCTGGCTGCCTTGGGTTCAAAGCCCACATACAGCAGCATGGAACAAGCTCCCAAATCACAGCAGTGCTCCCTGCAACAGCTTCATCCTCACACTGAAGCAGCCATTGCTAGCTTTCAGAGGAGAATGTATTCTCCACAGCTCACAACGGAGTGGAAACAAAGGAGAGCCTTCACAGACTTTGTCCAGGCCCGCCAGTCCTAGCTACACAGCCCCCCAGACTGATAACATCTGAGAAACAGCTTATAGGTCAAGTGCCCCAGAATGCTCAGAGCCCAGCTGACTTTTAACAGCCCAAACAAACCAGAAATTAAATTAATTTAAAAACCACCTTTTCACGCCCGTATCTGACTCCACGAACTAAAGAACAAATGGGAGACTATGGAGACTGAAATGTTAGCACCTGCTGCTCAGAACCTCTTCTCTAACACACTTACCCGAGGCGTAGCCATACGTCCCTGCACTCCTCATCTGCGCTCAGCCCCAACGAGGAGTCTCCGCCAAAATAGGTGACGTAGAGACGATCTTTGGGGATCTCGTAGACCTCTGTCAAGAGCTCCCAGGCCATGCTACATGCCTCCTCCTGAGCAGGCAGGAAACACAAACGAAGCACATTAATCCAGGGTGCACAGCAACGCAGAAAAGCTCTTTAGAATGGGAGTCAATCACTAAAGACGTTTATTTCAGTTGCTTTCTCCCTTTCCAATTTTAAGGCTTATTGCAAAGAGCAGGATGAGGGTCAGGTTAGTGAGACAGCTCACTGCTGCCTGTGGAAAAATGACACTCCTAATTTGCTGACAGACCCTCAGGATCACAGCATGGTCTACACCCATGTGCTTACCAGCAGAGTTACATGGATTACAAGGGAAAAATGTGTTCACTGGCAAAACAACTAGCATCCTTTATCCTTCTTCCCTTTTCAAACTTTCTAGTTACAAGCATCAAATGAACCGGTAGCCTCTTTTCACCATATTACATAGTCAACACTGGTATTCACACAGAGAACTTTGATTTGTATGTGTTATTCACAGCTTTGAAAGGCTGAGCACTTTGAGAGTCTGCAGGGCACGCTTTGTGATTCATCACACCAGCTGACTATTTCTGCTCCAGGCCACAAAGCTCCCAAGAAGTAATTTGGAGCCCACTAAAATGCTTTCCACAGACAGTCCTGTGGCACTACCGCAGATGTCTGAAAGAAAGGTCACGTTTCCCCCTGGGTTTGCTCCTGTTGCCCCACCTTAAAGTAATCCCCAAAGGACCAGTTCCCCAGCATCTCGAAGAACGTGTGATGGTAAGTATCTCGGCCCACATCCTCCAAGTCGTTGTGCTTTCCTCCCGCACGCACACACTTCTGGCTGTTCACCACCCGCCGGTGCTGGGCCAACTCGCTCCGGGGGTGCGCCGTGCCCAGGAAAATGGGCTTGAACTAGAAATCAAGGCAGAGAGACGTCCGCTATTGCTTGATGCCACCCAGCGCGGAGGCAGGGGACGGGACGGACGACTGTCCCTGGGGCTCCCGAAAAGCAAACAGCGCGCTGCCAGCGGCGAACGGGAGGGCCGGGGGGCGATGAGCGCGCCCCGCCGCAGGGGAGCCCGGTAAACGGGGTCACGCCGAGACGGGCCGCGCTCTAAGGACGAGGCCTCGGGAAGCCGCTGGAGGGGACCTGCGGGGCCGGGCCACCGTCGGGGTCGGTCCGGAGCCCCGGGGGGAGGCAGGCCGGCGGAGGCATGGGGGAAGCACCTGGTTCATGCCCGCATTGACGAAGAGGAGTCGCGGGTCTCCGCGGGGCCGCACAGGGGCGGAGGGCAGACGGCGGTGCCCGTGGCGCTCCTGGAAGAAGCGGAGGAAGGCGGCGCGGACCTGTCCCGCCGGCGGGCAGCCGCTCTCCCCGCGGCGGGGGGTGCAGCGCCATCGCCACGGAACCGCCAGCAACAGCCGCCGCCGCAGCCGGCTGGCCGCCGCCATACTGGCCGAGGGCGGAAGGCGGGGCGGCGGCTTCCGGAAGGGGCGGGGCGAAGCGCGGCCGGCCGAAGGGGCCGACGGGATGGCGGAAGACTCCCCTCCGGGTTTCACTGCGCTCTTCCCCGCCGGCTCCTCCAGCGCATGCGCAGCCTCTATCCTGCGCTCGGAGTTCGATTAGACGGGCTGATGGGCGCTGTGCTGCTGCTCGCCTCGTGAGAGCGCTGGTACCGCCGCCGCCGCAGCGATTGCTCCCGCCTGTCGCGGCGGGCGGGCGCCATGGCGGCGAGTGGGGGCCTGGCCTGGTGCCTCCGCCGGGTCGGGGCCAGCGGCGACTGGCTCCTGCTGGAGGCCGGCACACAGGTGAGGGCGCCGGGCCGGGACCCCCACGGGCTCCGGCCTCTCGCAGGGGGCCGCCGGGGGCGTTACCGGTGCCGGTCTGCTGGCCGGAGCCCCGTGGCGGCCCGTGCAGGGGCCCCGCGCTCCTCAAAGTGCTTCCCGTGAGGAAGAAGCGCCGTCCCGGTTAACGAGAGGCGGGGAGGAACCGGCCGGTCGTCCCGGTGCACGGCCCGCCTCCCGCGAAGGGCGGCTCGGCGGGGCGCCGCGGCGGGCAGGGGAGGGGGAGAGCGGGCGTGAGGGTCCGACGTGCCGAGGTCGTGGCCGCTCACCGTTTTTAACGCGTTCTCGTATTTACGCAGGAGCTGTTGCTGTGGGGGGTGGTGGTGGGGAATCCTCAGCCTAGTTATCAGGGCGATGCTTTGGCGAGGGTAACAGCGCATAAAGCATTTTGGGTTTCGTGGCTTAAGTTACTCAGGTATAAACGCGGTCGTGTTTTAAATCTGCTTCAGTTGTGTTTCGGTATGGTACAAGAATAACCTTTTTTCAGCGATCGTGTTTTTCAACTGAAAAGCCCAAATAGGCCCTTGTACCCTCTCCCATACCCCCAGCGGCCACACGCCCCTGCGGAGGTGGGGGTGCTGTCAGGGGGTCGCCGTCCCAGCGGTCGCTATCGGGCATTTGGGGGTGGCGGGTCCGTGCTGTGCCTGATTCCTTTGTGCTGACGCATTGCAAGCGGCACCCCGCTCATCTTTCAGTGACAGGCAGCCCTTCGAGCAAATCTGTAGTTCCGTTACTCTCCCATCACGGATCTGAGGCCAGGAGGTGTGCAGGCGTGCTAGGTGAAGGGCTGGAGTTAATATGTCTGCTAATTGTGCAGCCGGGGCTCTGCTAATGGTGCAGAGAATCTTGTTCAAGGTGTTACGACTCCGATTGTCTGCACAGCGCTACAGCCTCTGTCACAGGTAACAGGGCGACTGACGGCATCCCCGCTGCCGCAGGCTTGCCAGGCCACAGTCTGGCATGTCAGCAGGGACTGCTTTCACTGGGGATTTAAGTGTCCACGCCAGACTGCACTGCTGAGGTGTGGGGATGTGCCGGGGTCTGCCAGGGCTCTGTGGGCAGCAGCTGCCTCCAGCAGGAAAGTGGTCTCGTCTTGGCCCCCCACCCCAGTTTGCGCAGTGAAGTTGATCGAGGGAAACTTTTGTGGCTGGCTCTACTTGGTATTGCTTGTACTAGTGCGTGAGGCCACGCAGGTGTGTGTGACCAGGCACTAATGACGGTTCACGTGGGTCAGGCATTCCTATTGCAACTGCAGGGACAAGCGTGAAGCCGAGTTTATAGCTGAATCTGCCTGTCCTTCTTACATGTGCAATCCATGTTGATAGAACACTAATGCATATGAAGCATTTAAGAGGTAGGGACCAAACATGGTTAACTTTGCTTTCATGATCTTAGTTTGCTTCCTTGCATTTAGTTGACATGGAAGTCTGAGTTCTTGCTTTAAACTCAAGGTGAGACCTGCTCAGGTGATGTGTAGCCAACAAACTTTTCTTGACTGCAGCATCTTACCATCTCGTAGGAATTGGAAGGTGTGATGCAAATGAGTTGGGATTGCAGGGGAAAGGAAGGACATCCTTCATCTAAGGCATAAAAAACAGTGCCCTTTTATAATATTCTTCATCTGATTTAACTGTGGGCTTCTGCTAAAAGGTGTTTGTCCTGCTTTTTTTGGCTGCGTGTTCCTGCTGTATTACATCGGATCCATGCAGTTGTCTAATGACATGATGAACTGACTGAAAACTTGCACAGATGAATAAGAAAAGTGTGTATGATCATCAGATCTTGCAAAGGAGGCAGTGGAGGGAGGGAGAGCAGAGCTGTGCTTTAAATGGGAGTCTGCAATTAGATCAAATTTAATAAGATACTGTGAAACGGTACAATTAAATTATGTCCCTTCTTCCAGAAGATGCTATTAGAGTCTAATCAGATTATTTAGATCACTTTCACTACAGGTTATGAACTGCATGTAGCTTAGTTTCTGTGCTGTAAGACTGATGGTGTGATTTACAAGAGTGTTGTGCGTTTAGGGCACGGTTACATGTGCGTTTTTTGATGGCAGTTTTCTGGTCTATTTTTTCCTGCATCTTTCCTGTTTGCAGACAGTGGAACAGATGCAACTAGTGAAAGAAGAGAGTGAGAAGTAATCCTGAGACCCAAACCCAATTGTACTGGTTTGCAGAAATGGTATTTAGTTAAGTAATGACTAAGGTGGGACATGGGTGGATTGAGAGTGGTTTTGTGCAGCTTTACACCTGAGGAAGATTTCCATAAAGCCAAGGCTGTAACCTGCCTTAGAGCAATCAAATTTTCCTCAACGGGAGAGGAAGAGAATAATTCAAACTTTGTAGGTTTCCATTTTCTGTCTACTCTTGAATTTAAGCGCAAAAAAAAATTTGTATTATCCTGAATTCTTTGGAAATAGCTATAAGATGCTAATCTAGATAGATTCCTGCTGTAGTTAAATTGAAATGACATAAACTGAATTTACCATGTCATTGCTGATTGTGGTAACTAAACTACTTTGTTTTTAGGTAACTATAGGCCGAGGATTAGATCTCACGTACCAGCTGGTGTCAAAAACCTGTCCCTTGATGATCTCTCGTAAGCATTGTGTTTTCCAGCAAAATGCAGAAGGGCAGTGGACTGTCAAGGATAACAAGGTACAGAGACTGATTAAAGACTTAGTGCTCTGAGATTCACTGAAGAGAGTGCCCTGTTTGGACTCAAACAATGTATAGGCTATGATACAGTATGGAATAAATGTGATAGAATGTCCATGGGAATGTGTCTTGCCTGTTGTGCCCTTCCAGCAGGAAGCTTCAGTCTGCTGCAATTGGGATGAAACTGTATTGCTTTCTCTATGTAGATTTGTGTCTCGGTTTAGCATTTTTCAGACAACTGTAGTCTCACCAAGGGCACTTTGCAGCTTGTGAACGTGTTTTGTGTTGCTTTCTTAAATAAAAAAATTCCTGTGAGTTTTGGCAGTATTCAAAAGGATAACGTACTGCTAATGAAAGGATAAACTGATACTCCTTATTGCTTTAATTATAATCAACTACAAAAAGAATCTGCTGTTAGAAAAAACATGCTTTGCATTATGTTCAAACAAGTTTCTTCTGAAAGTCTTCCTCAGCTGATTAGAATAAAGTGGTGACATCAGAGTCCTCAGCTAGGTTTCACTTTGACTTCAGAAACATGGGGTTTTTTTATATCATGATCTCTCCACTTTCTTATTCGGGCTGAAAACTGTCAAATCAGTAACTTGCTTTAAAACAGCACTGGTAGAACAAAAAATGTTCAACATGTCATGCAGATTTGATGGATGTTTGGGTCAACAGCAGATTACTCAGAAAGGAATGGAGTGGCTACTATTAAAATTACACTGCTCTTAAACTCTGTTGCAGAATTTAAACTTGAAAAACTTAGGGTTTTTGCATGATTGGAAACATCTATGGTAGATTAGCTACTAACACTTCCTCTGTGTTATCACTGCTACCATTTTCTGAAGTTGTTTTATTGAATTGCTTTGAGATATATCAGTTGTTAATGATTCTGCAGTTCATCTTGATCAGTTTTGCTGTTTTTCTAAATGATATCTTGAGCTAGTGCCTAATTTAAAACCTCTTTTTCTGCTTTGAACATTATCTCTAGAAGAACATTTTACTTCTTGTTTATATTCTTGTATTTATGGATTACTGTCTCTTTTTCTTTAAGCAGTATAAGCTCTGCTTCATTTTCTTTTCTAGTTTCTTCTTGGATTTCAGGTGACATTAATTGTCAAGAATAATTACTACAATATTGTATGTTCTTGACAATGATCTATTGCAGTCTCTTTTCTTTCTGTTGGTTAGTTCTTATTTACTCAGAAGCTTTTGGGCAGTTTTTTTCCCTTTAGAGTTCATTCTTTTCCTTCTGCACAAGTATATATATTAATGTTCTTAGTGATTGTACACAAAATCTGTAATGCAGGAATAATGCACAGTAAATAATATAATGCAGTAACTAATAAATGGGACACTAAGCCAATAAATTGGACACTGCAAGGTTTATTTAAAGAGGTGGCTTGTTCTGATTGCAACACTGAAGAGGTTGGATATGTTTACAGTTGCCAGAAATAACTTGCAGAGGATTCTGTAACTCCATATTAAATTTTGCTGATTCTCTGTTCATTTGCAGAGTCTAAATGGAGTCTGGCTTAACAAACAGCGCCTGGATCCCTCAAAAACGTATCCTATCACTGAAGGAGATCGTATTCAATTGGGAGTGCCTTTGGAAAACAAAGAGACTGCTGAATATGAGTATGAAGTAATTAAAGAGGAATGGGAGAAAATCAGACCCTTTTTAGCCCGAAGGAATGACCTGGGAAAAGCTAGGAGTTCAAGAACTAAACGTAAATTTAGTTTGGAGGAATCGGAGACATCTGGATCAGAAGGCCCTTCAAACTCCAAATCCAAAAGAGACAGAGTGTCCTGTGGCAATGAACCTTTGGGTGAATCATGGGGAAGGGTAGAAGAAGCCAAACACTTAACAGGGAAGAGGGACGTCAAGCTGCCTTCTCCTGGACCAAGCGAGGAGGATAGTGGTCCAGTGGGTAGTAGCCCTGTGCACTCTGAGAGAGCTCTGTCTGTCACCCATAAGGAGCCAAAAGGCTCTGGTCTTGCACAGTCATGGACTGGCTTGGAAATGTTGAGGAAAACTCTAGTAGACATAATGAAGTTAAAGGTCAAAGTGCAGGAGAAGCAGACAGCAGTACTGAACGTGAAGCAGAAGCGCAGGAAGTGTGCTCAGAGGGAGATCCTGGCAATGGAGCAGGAGCTGCGGGAGCTGCAGGACCAGCTATGCATGGAACAAGAGCATCAGCAGCAGCAGGTGGAAGAGCTGGAGAGGACATTCTCTAAAGAGCAGCAGAACCTTGAGGTATAACGGTGGTAAACTTTTTGGCCTGTGTCTTTTCACTTTTATGAAATGCCTAATATAAGACGTAGATCCAAAATAAGATCTTGAACCATACAGTGACACAAATAATGTTTGTGTGAATTACTCCTGTTAAAACTGTCATGGAAGTATTTCACTTCCAGGCATGTGTACCAAAAGAAAGTGCAGAGACAGAAGGGATTGGGCTGCATGTGGAATTAGGAAAAAGGCAGAAAATAAGGTTTTTTTAATTTTTTACAAACAGGTTCATTATAGCAAGATAGTAAATCATTTCAGTGAGTAAAAAAAGCACGTTTTAAATTAAAAAAAACAACCCAAGGTCTCTGCCTGACCTCCCGTGGTTACAGAGAGGCCAAGTTGAAAAGTATTCACCGTAAGTGTGAATTTCTCTCTAGTATATGGCTGAATTAATGCCCAGTTTGCATGGCAAATCCATTCCCTTTCCAAGCAAGTGAATTATTGTATGCCTTAATCCCTGGAGGCAGACCTTCCTTTTTTTTTTTTTTTATACTTTCAAGAAACATTTTCTTGCAATCTGTAAGTGTCTTCAAGCAGTATGTTGACAAGTAGCTTTTTTAGATAACAAACTAAAGCCTTTCAATTTTAAGTTTGCTCAAAATCTGGTTTAAAGGAAGTAAGAATTTATCTTGAGGTGAGTTTCATAATTTATCAGTTACTCCCTTTAAAGTGTGCTGCTAAAGGCAAGATACCTGTATCAGAAGTAGAGAGAGTCTGGAGTTGTGTGCGTAGGCACACCGGGAAGTTCAGCTGGAGCTGTGGGTATGTCTGGCCTCTTCGAATGTGCTTAAAGAGCAGGTTTTTCTCATGTTTAAGTTGTTGCTGACCTCTTGCTGCTATGAACATGCTGGTGCCATCACAGCTAGAATAGCTTGTCGGTGTTCCAGGTATGTAACTGGAAATGATATATGCATTTTAACTCTTCATAGTAAATGATGGCTCTAATTTCTGATGTACACATAGAGTGGGACATCCCAGGGTTTCCTGAAAAACAGTGTTGTTTCTTTAAGCATATCCTTGAAAGAGAGTGTGCAAAGTGGTAAATTTCTGTCCCTTGCTTTCTTAATTTTTTTTATCTTTCTCTGAGTGTTTTCTTCCAGCAAAAAGGCGTTGTTTTGTTGTTTTTTTTCCCTTAGGGAGTAAAGTGGCAACACAGGGAAGAGAATCTGAAGGAGCAACTGGCCCAAGTCCTGCAAGAGGCAAGTAGTTATGAGTCTAGATTTGGCCTAACTGTGTATCTTGGATATTTAAGTCTTTGTTAGTGCTGTGACCTCTTGATAGAAGAATAGGACTTTGCCTCAGGTGCAGATTGGGTGATTTTCATCTACAGACCAAATTTCTGTCAGAAAGTGGCATACCTCTCATTGTGGGAGTTGCTATTTGCCAGAAATATTGTGAGAATATGCATTCAGATTGAAAGCATTAAGTAGTGATTTTTATTTGCATTTGGTCCTTGGGCTGGTGGGCTTTTTTGTGAGGTCTGTCTGCTAGGTATCTGTTTTGGGGGAGTTGTTTTGGTGATTTTAACCAGATGAAAAAAAAAATTGGTTACAAACACTCTTGGTTGGGAATGTTTTTGAAAGAGATTGCCACACGCTTAGGTTTCCTAAGCTTTTTCCAAAAGGCCTTTGCTTTTGTAAAGCTAATCTGAAAACAGCTTCATGTAACCCTGCATACAGTAGCAGGATTTTATGATCCTTATGTGTCAAATACCCCTTGAGACTCAAATGTCTCAGATGCACTCAAAATGGTGACTGTAAAACCTAACTGAAATGAAAGAGTAACCTGGGAGAGGGAATGAGAAGTGCCTTGACACTGGGAAGGTTATAAATAACTGGTACTACATTCCAATGTTAAGGCTAAAATGCCTTAACACTCCAATTTATGTAGACGTGTGTTGCTTTTCTAGGAGCAGAGTAGGAGAAATGAGTATGCTGAACCTCATGATTATGGCCACGTATATTTAATAGGATAGCTGATAATGGCACTCTTATAATTTCTGGGATGGTATTGTTACAGCATCATGCTTTGATGGAAGAACTGAGCCGTAGTAAAAAAGATTTTGAGGAGATAATTCGAGCCAAGAATAAAGAACTGGAAGAAACCAAGGTAAGGTATAACTGAATTCTTAATTTTATTCGTAAGTTAAACACCATATGCTGCAGCAGAGGAAATGGTTTATTTATCGTTTGTCTTGACTGTACTTTGCCTCCTATACTGAAAAACTCCTGCATTTTGAGGTGGCAGCTGACTCTATTTTCCAGGATTGCGGGTAGGTACACCTTGCCCTCTTCATGAAGTAGTATTGAAGAGTCATTACTAGATCTTTCTCGGTCATAAAGAAAGCCCAGGGCACCTGATCTGTATGTTGTGCAGGAGAAGTGGGCCCATTCCACCCTTCCCTTAAAAGGAAATAAATAAAAAGAGGAGTGTGTTTGAAAAGTGAGGGGCTTCATTTTCAGTTAGAGTGCACTCAGGTAAAACTGCAGTGTTCCAACAGTCCTGCAAGGGAGTGTAGGACTGAAACAACATGGAATTTGAATAATGAATGAGATAAGCCGCATTTCTTCCTGCCCTTGGCACAAGGTGATGAGTGGAAAAATAATTAAGGAGATCCTTTCCCGTGTCTTACTCTTGGAAATTAGCACATTATCTACCTCTGGGTGTTTGCTTTTGTTTTGTTTTGTTTTTTTTAATGTCATCTTTGCAACTCTGTTGCTGTTACAAGTATAGCTTGAATTGGAAGAATTTCTCTGTTATTTTTAGAAGATAGAGGAGGTACCTAGGAGCCTAATCCAACTCCAAACAGCAACAAAAAAATATTGTCCAGTTAAATGCAAATAAATGTTATGATTCCTTTTTTTAAGTATTTGAGGTATTTTGTCTGTTGGGTGTTTCGCTCTTTACATCAAAGGACTGTTTGGTTCACTTAAGCCAAAGTCCTGCCAGGAAGAGGTCGAAAGAGATTCTGAAAAGATTGATCCAGCTGGTAGTTTCTTTAGGCTGAAGGCAATTTTGGTAACGGCTGCTGTTCTTGCTTGTAAGTTCCCTACAGTGGTCAGGAATATTCTCAATAGTGCCGTGACTACAAAGAGGAGAGAGGTTGCAAATCTGGGTATATCATAGACAAAGACTTGACATGTGGAAACTGGCAGTTGTATGATTTTCTACTTGTACTATCTTCCCCTGCACATGCGCTTCCTTCCAATATTATATTGAGTAAAATCTTGTTCTTTGTTGATATATGACCATGTGTACTTTGCCACTAGGAGGAGAAGGAAAAGGTGAGAGCCCAAAAAGAAGAGGTGTTGAATCAGATGAATGACGTGTTGGAGAATGAGTTGCAGTGCACAATCTGTTCTGAGCACTTTATTGAGGTATGTTTAAGCCGGTATGGGTTTGCCAGTAAAGAAGAGACTTGAGAAGCTTTCGCTAGTTGTATTAAAGTAATAGTCAAGCTTATTTCTTTCCTTTGCTAGTTTAGCAGTTGCAGCAGACCCACAGTGAGTCCCGGGTAAGGGTTTGTCCAGAAATTCATTCTGTCTGCCCTAACTCTTCTTCTGGGCAGCAAATTCAACTTTAGTGTTCCTACCTGCATAGAGATGAGTGCTTAATCCAAAGAAGCATATAGGCTTGCAGCAGTTTTGGGTGGTTTTGCTGCTGACAGCCTGCTTGGGGAAGAACAATTTTATAGTGGATCTTGCTTTAAGTTGACTAGGGTTGGAATCCTTCAGGTTTAGATATAGGAAGAGGATGGTAAAGGGAGGGGAGGTGCGGTGTTCACTCAAGTCCTGAACTGTTTATATTGTTCAGATAAACTCTTTTTTGAGAAAGAGAAAGTGGCCTGCTTTCATTTGAATCTGTAAGTAGTAGGCAGGCGACACCTGAAATGTAGACATTATTTCTGTTTGTGTTTTGCTATAACTTCAGTTTCATTACAGTCATTTCTACTACTTGGTGTGTTAACCTTGTTATAATGACTTAAGAGCTAGCTGAAGCTTTATTTTCTGGTTTCTCAGTGATTTAAGATGCTATTCTGTAGTATCTTGAGTTTTTCCATAATTCAGTCCTTTTCACATTGGAGAAATTTATAATAAAATTAGTTCTTTGTGTTTCTGACTTGCTATGATCTACACTGAATCCATTAACCAACTTGTAAAATGTGTCTGCACTCTGGCATGGGAGAGTTATTTTACGTGTAACCCCTAAAAAGACTGAAGATGGGGGCTTTGGGCTTCCTCCTCTTCCCTTAAAGGAAGTGTTTATCTACTGTTTTTCTGACTTAATGCTTGTGTGAGCGTGCACTGATACGTATTCTTCCCTCAAATTCCACAGGCAGTCACTCTGAACTGTGCGCACAGCTTCTGTTCCTACTGCATCAATGAGTGGACGAAACGTAAAGTGGAGTGCCCTATCTGCAGGCAGGAGATCAAATCAAAGACACGCTCTCTGGTGCTGGATAACTGCATTGACAGGATGGTAGAAAAACTGGATGTGGCAATGAAAGAGCATCGCCTGACCCTTATCAGAGAGCGGAAAGGTGAGAGGTGGGTGGATGTGGCATGATGAGTACAATCTCTCATTCCATCTATTTTGTACAACTTTCTTTGGCACCTATATACCAAGGAGATGCTCAGGGAACGCAGCAGAAACACTAGAAAATTGATTTTTTAAGGTATTTTGTGTAACTAGCTTTACTGCACATTAAAAAAAATAATAAAATTAATAAAAAGTTTGGAAAAATAAGTCAGTGTGAACTGCGCAGTCGAGCGGGACAACTTAACCGTACTAAAGGTTATGCTGTTTCAGACAAGATCACTAAATAAAAGCAAAACTATAGAGAATGGGCCTTGAAAAATTTACCAGGCACCTTTTGATTCAGCTGTTGACTACATCATTGCAAAAACTCAGCAGAGCAGCGCCTGATGAGAAACTCTGAACTCTCTTCTGTGTGCTCAACTCGTATAGGAAATCTCTGAAGGGAATGTCAGTGTGTCATCTAAGAGTGTGGCTGAGCTGGTAGTTGCTTTGCCATGTTAATTTTTATGGAATTGGCCACTGTGACTTAAATGCATAATCTCTTGCCTGGTTGTAGCTAAAAGACTGTGCATTATGGTGACAGCTTTAAGTAAAACTCCAGTATGGAGTATTCCTGTTCTGCTTCCCTTTTCCAAATTTGTTTCTAGAGCACTTGACACTGGTATCTAGGTGCCGAAATATAGAAATCTCTTCCTGCTGCCCCTTAACAAATTTCTGTTGCTGTGTTCCCTTAAGTAATTGGCTTGTTTTCCCCTTGTAGAGGTGAATGCATGATCCTTCATTTTGCAATGTGTCAAGGCTTTTACCTAATGAAAGGTGTTTTTGAAACATTTCAGGTTCTCCATGGTGACATAGAATGACATCGCTAAGCAGTGTTAGTTCAAATCTGAAATTGTCGCTTATTTAACCAACTCAGTCTGATGCCCTCAGGAAATGTTACATTGCTCAGAGGCTGCCCAACTCGGCTTTGTGAGTTGCTGTCACCTCTGCAGAACTGACGCCGCTCTTGTGTAATATGCACGTCTGCAGAGCAGGCCGTAGCACGATTGAAGTGTCTCATCAGGTAGCTAATGGTGACGGGATGAAGTGATGCCTTTGTTGGAGCCCCCTTCATTTCTGTTTGGTAAACCAGTGGTCTTTGTGCTTGTTTGAACAAAAAGGAAAAAAGCTCATAGCCTATCTTTGCATGTGATAGGTGCTCTAGTTATTTAAAATGATTATTAGTTAGTAGGAAATCACTTAGCTTCACCATGACATGCTTCAGGAGGAAGGATGAATCGTTTATGGGTGGTCTTTTTATTCAATGATGGAAACATGTTGATTGAGATGAAGATAACCATGTGTCTAGTTAAACAAGAATTCCTAAGAAGAAATCAACTGAAAGAGAAATAATGATCCAAGAGGCCCTTGGGAAGTTCAGTCAGAGCTTCCCAAGAAGCCTTTCCAAGAGCTTTAGTATAACAGGCACCAATAGGACAGGCTTTCACTCTTAAATGTGCGGAGGTTTTGATGGGACCGTAAGTGTCCTGAACAACCATTGTTTGAGGGCTCCTTACCACATTTTGTTTCCCTCTTTCTTACCTGGCAAGGCACTGTGACAGTTAGCCACTTCCATTGCCAGTTGTGTGCCACTGAAGGGATGGAGAATGTCTCCTTCTCGTCTTTGCTATCTTAGCAGGAAAAGGCATATAGGAAACTTAAGAAAACAAACCAAAAAAAGCCCTTTGGTCTTTTAATGCTGAAAATTGACAGGAAAAAGGCCTATGCCATACAGCTTGACCAGACCTATTGCAAACTGACGGTGAGAGGCTATAAGTTTCAAAGAGAACTAGTAATTTAGCAGCATTTGTAGGTACAGTGGTCACTGCTAACTTTTTGTATCTGTGTATTTTGAATGCAGAGAAACAGAATGCGGTGGTGAAACCAGCCATGGACAATGATGGCAGCGTCATTTCTTCCGTCTCCTCCATCTTTTCAGTGAGCAGTTGTGACAGTGAGGACTCTGAGGAGGATTCTTACTATAATGAAAGCTACTACATCATCTAAAAACTGTTACTGCAGACTTGTTTGCCTATGTGCTGCCCAGAACCAACCTAATGGTGTTTGGTTGACTACTGCTGGATGAGTGGACTGGACGTCTGAAAGGAGAGATTCTATGAAGAGGCTGGAGCTGAGAACTAGCAGCATTTGGAAAAAAGACCTTTATTTTTTAAATGAATGTACAGAAGCTTGATCTCTAAAACAAAACTGGGATTGCGAGAGAACAAACCGCCATTTTGCTAGATGGCTGACCTACAAAACTTAGGCTTCCATGATTGCTTGTGACCTATTCAGTGTAATTTAATAGTTTGTACGCATCACTGCCCTTTCCTTAGTGAATGACATGTTTAAATGCTTCCCTTATTTCAGGCAGCAGAGGGAATGGCCCAAGCTATTTGAGAACTTGGCCATCCCTGCCAGCAGGCAGGAGAGGTGTATCAGGAAGAAGTGCCAACATGGGTTTTCTTCTTGAATTTCATATGGCAGCTAGAGTCATCTCAGGCCTCTGGCAGTAAAGGAAACAAAGGGTGGGTTATGGACCCTGTCAGCTTAAGTACATTGTAATCTGAGCTGCTGGCCATCTGTTTGTTCTTGTGATGTTACTCATTTTCAGTTAGATAGGGATGGAGAAGATGAAATCTTCCAAAATTCCTTAGCTAGTGCACTTTTCATGTAGTATGTTTGGTTTGTTCCCTCTTCAGGTTTTTGCATAAAGAGGTTTAGAATTTGAAAGCAGCACATCCAGAAGGTACTAGCAATGACTTCAGAAACACGTATAGTTCTTGTCAGCAGCAGAGAAATATCCTGTTGGCAGGGGAGAAAAGCAGCATCTGTAGGCAACCACAAGATACAGAAGGAAGCATTTAGTTTTATTGTTTACAAAACGTTGCTGTTGAGCCGTGGGTTGTACTACCCTCACAGCAAATCACTCATCCCTAAGAGACTGAGCGAGTCTTGCCTCATCCTATCATGACTTTGTCTATGAAGTTCCATGTTCAGTAGCATATGCTTTTGACTTAGCTGTTACATGGAAAGGACTGTTTTACACTGTGAGAAGAGGATGGGGGAAGCTCTTCTCACCTGTAATATTTCTTTGGCTATTTGTATGTACCTTCTTGTTTCTATGTTTATTTTGTTTAAGAAGAAAAATATAAATCCATTTCTGCATTAGTCTTCCTTGATACAACTGAGGTGTATATCTTTCTCCTAGTTTTCTTTGATTTTTTTTTTTTTTTTTTTTTAGAAAACACAGACTGTCTCATTATAATGATTTTGCTTCAGGTTTTAATTGCTGTAAGCAGTGTGACTATTTTAAAGTTCTTTGAAAGACTTGTGTATTCAGGAATTGATAAAAGATAACCCAACTCTTCAGGCCTGTGGCTACCCTAACAGTAATTTAGTAGGTACAATCATACCTCTTATCTTCTTCCACTAAAGAAAGATCCCATTAAAAGGGTGCATGAATGATGATGCTGTCCTAAGGAAGCAGTGCATTTCTGACAGATTTGATTGGTAGGACTTAAACAGGGGAGGTAGGTCTGATCTGTGGGCCAGGAAACTTTCTTAAAATCTTAGTGTAAGGTTTCTTTTGTGAAGGAGGCTCAACTCAAACATCTTGAGTTTTCCTCTATCCCTTTTAATGTTCATTTTCCATATGTGCTCTTAAAAGTTTCTTTTGCGAATATAGGCTCTAGGATGTCTGAGAGAAGAGTGTTCCTCAAAATGCTTGTGAAATAGGCTGATGTTTGGAACAGGCATTCCTGATGAAGAGGAGTAGGAGGAAAATACTCTGGTTACCTAGGACTGCAAATTCTTCTACTCTGTATCTCTTCCATGTTGCTGTGCTTTTTTCGCTCCTTTCGTTTTGCTAAATATATTTATTTTGTTATGTTGGTGTTTATGCATACTGCAGAGAAGGACAATGCTTCTCCTAGTAACAGAGTAGTTCTTTGGTGTGATTTCTGTGTGTGTCCTCTTTTCACTATAATATGAAGACTATAAGCGGTATAACAAACCTTTTCCACTGTTACCAGTAGGTGCATAGTGTGTAAAGGTCGAAGGAGAGAGATTAAGTAATAATACTGTTCACTTGCAAAAGAATTTCACTGACAAAAGCAGAGCTCTCCTCCCAGTTCACCAAGTTCCTGCAGTAAAACTACTATCAGATTCAGAGCTGATGCCTAGACATACAGAAGTGTCAGGTGAACTATTGAGCTTCTGGAAAAGATATCCATATTTCTAATACTAATTCTAATTCTCCTTTGGTCTGAGGTCTGGATCCTTTCTTCGACTCGATTGTCCATCTGAATGTCCCCTTGGAGATGTCACGTAGTGTGATAATCAGGGTAATATATTGCTTATCAAAATCAGCAGGAATAGCTGGGAGGGAGTGCTAATGGATCGCGGAACGGGACCATCACAGGAACGGTGCGCTGCTTAACTCCTGCAGATCTATGGATTCCAAGATAGTTTGACAATCCTTTTCTCTTGCATGTGTAGTCTACCACATTAGCGTATGGTGAGCCTTAGCAACAACTGTCAGCTAACTTTGCAGAACATGTAACAGGCAATTTAATAATCCAGCTGTGTCATCCCCTCAGTATAAGTGTTTTTTTTTTTTTTTTTTCAAAGATAAGCTCTGACTACTCAATGTTTTGCTTCCTGCTCATAGCCCTTCCGTGCCACCGTTCCCTTTTGCCATAACTTCACATATTTAGATGCATACCTTACAGGGACTAGATAAATCCTAAACTACACCTCTCAAATAGTATACTGCTGTCCCTTGGTGCTACCATATTTGTTTTGTTTTTTAAGATTTAAGCATTTATGCCTGTGTATTGAGCTGTATGCCTCTTAATGTGATTTACAAGACAGCTCAATTAGTGTTTGAAACCCTCACGACAAATAATCTGTAGACACGTATTAGGCTTTTATTATGTGAAAAGCTCTGTCATCACTGGCCTTACAAAACCTCTTCTGGCTCTGCTCAGGTAATGGAGCTGTAGGTAATTAATGGTGAAGTGCCCGGTGGTGAGCAGGTTATTGGCTTCTCCACAGGCAGCCAGTTTCTTAGGAAACCTTCACTTCCTGGAGGAACAATGACATTTCCAGCCAACAGCCAGGGCCCTGAGCCGGCATGGGGGCATGCTGCCTGCAGTCACCCCCACGGCAGGGAAACTGCTAGGTTTGTCTCCTTCAGTAGCATGAAAAAAGCTGTTTTTCTAAGAAAGTGACACTTCTAAGGCAGTGGTTGAATTACCTGTGTGTTAACACACTATATACACTTTTTTATATACTTTGTATACATTTTTATACACTCCATAATTTTTTATACACTTTATATAAATTTTTATACATGATATATTTACAAAAAAATATACATAACATTTTACATAGAATTTCGATATATTTGCACCCCTACCTCATCTCCTGGTGGAGGTGTGTGAACACACTTTATATACATTTTTTTATACACTATATATATTTTATACACTCTATACATTTTAATACACTTTATATACATTTTTATACATGATATATTTACAAAAATTTTATATATATGTAACATTTTACATAGAATTTCGATATATTTTCACCCCTGTGCAGCCCTACCTCACCTCCTGGTGGAGGTGTGCGAACACACTTTAAATACTTTCTTTTTATACACTCTATATACATTTTAATACACAAAATATTTACAAAAATTATATATATGTAGCATTTTACATAGAATTTCAATATATTTTCACCCCTACGCGACCCTACCTCACCTCCACCGGGAAGGACTGAGGCCGGCGGTTACGCGCTTCCCCAGAGAGCCGGGCTCTGCCGGTGTCCTCGCAGCGGGAAGACCGGGGCGGCCCAGGCCCAGGCCTAGGCCCTGCCCGCCGCCATGCTGCCGCACTGCCGGCGTTGCTTAGCGACGGGGGGTAGGGGAGGGCTAACTTCCGGTGCGTCACTGCCGCGCGCCGGCGGCCTGAGGGAGGACCCGCGGGCGAAGGGGGCGGCGACGGCGACGGCTCCGAGCGGGGAAACGAAACCGCCGCCGGCGGCGGAGGAGCAGCAGGAGCGGACCCGCCTCACCGCCGCCGGGCCCTCGGGAGACGGACCGAGCAACTCGCCTGTCTCTGCTTCGCCGCCTCCTCCTTCTTCCGTGAGTGCCCCTCGGCCTGAGGGGGGCCCGCCGACGCCTTGCCTGGCCTCTGGTACCGGGAACGGGGGGCCCCGTACCAGAGGCCAGGCAAGGCGTCGGCGGGCCCCCCCCTTGTGGGGTTTTGTGCTGCTAAAGGGCTTTTTCCTTCCCAGCTGGTGTCGCCTGAGGGATGGGGTGCCGCTTAACCTGCCGTTAATTTTGCGTCGTTTTGAAATGTAGCGGGAAAAGGGATGCGCTGAGGGACCCTTGGTGGGGTCGGGAGGGTGGGGGATCTCGAGAGAAAGGTAGCAGAAGTGAACTAAAAATGTGTTAACCTGAAATAATATCTCAGAAGAAACCGAAAATGGCTCTCGGTTTCTTAGAGATAAGCAAGCAAGGAAAAAAGACAAAAGCAACCCTAATTGATACAAGAGCAGATAAACATGAGTTGGCTGTAGATGGAAAGGCAGGGGAAAGGTTTCTTAGCCACAGTGCAGTGAAGTCGTGGGGTGATTTTGCAGTCAGAGTCGTGGGGACGAATAAAGGAATTGATCTTTAGCTGCCCTGTATGTGTTTGCGGAAATAAGTTTGATAACAGAGGATTCAAATTGGTGCCCCAGGACATCGTTTCTAGCCCTAGCTAGAAAAACATAGCATAGCATTGCTATGTAGTATAATAAACGCCAACAGGTTTTTATTAGTTGTTATCAATAGCAGGGAGGTTTAGCTAGTGCTCCATATATCCGTGCCTTTTAATTTTCACCTGCTTTCCTGTTCCTTGATTCTTGTCCTCTGCAGGCCTTCCCAGCTAGCTTCTATTAACTCCGTCTTAAGCATTAGTCCTTTCTCTGGGTTTATGCAAAGTTTATCAGCCACATCCAGAAGCTTGATATCTTGCCAGTGATTCCTGGTGAAAAACACAAACACCCTCCAACTTGAGCACACATATTTAATAAAGTTCTGCTATGGCAGTAATGTAGAAAAGCTCTTTTATTAATTCACGTTTGCAGTGCGGAGGGCAGAGGTGTTCTGAGGCTCTTGTGAGAAACTTGTTCCACCTTGCATGTTCTCCTATTTCTTCTTTATTTTTTTTTTAGTGTTTGGATAAAATAAATCTGTGATCAATTGTCATATATTTAAGTTATCTAAATGCTGACATCTGGGTTGCCTTTATCTACTAGCATTTAATGATAAGTAGGTTGTAGAAATGATTTGAAATTCAAGTAATCAGTAACAGAGAAGCTTCTGCATAGACTTCATGTTTGTTTAGTTAAACTAGCTATTAAAAAAGGTAGGTTCAAAAGAAGCCAATGCTTTTACCTAAAGCAAACTTAGGTTGAGAAGCATAATACTGAATAGTCCATAAAATCATCTATGCCACAGTGCTGCTGTGCCTTACCCTTCAGCATGCAGGAGAAAGTTAATTTGCTTAATGTTTACCAAGTGTGATGCTCTTCTTTCAGCAAAAATGAAGAGAAGGACAGAACCTGAATTTAGCAGCCCCCAAAAGAAGCAGAAGAAGAGGATAGAAGACTTGGGATTGACCCTCAGTTCTACTTCAGATGATGAAACTCAATTTAGTAATCATACTACTCAAGGTAAGGTTGGAGACAACGTATATGCTGCTGCGAGGAATCTAAATAACTAGGAATTGAACTCATGTCTGCTAAATCATCCTAATTGATAGCCTGAATGTCAAGGGCATACTCTCTCTTTAGGAGAAAAACTACATTAATTCTGTTCACAACCTTGGATTGGTGTGAATTTTTTTATGCTTTTTTAAAAATCTCACGTAAACAGTTTGGTCTGTGAATTGTATGAATTCAGACATAGAAAACAGAACTTGAGGTAGATGACAAGTGCATGGTCCAAAGCTGTAAAGATTCTTATAATATATGAGCAGCATTAATGTTCTCAGTCTCAGCAGTTATTTCTGTTTTGGAAGCTTTCAGTAGTGAGGAGTTGTGAGTGTTGTGCTGGAAAGAAATGTCATAATCCCTCATTGTTCAAAAAATAAAAATAAAAAATCAGTAATCATCACATTTTTGCAGATGGGAGAAATTGAGATGAATACAAAGGGCAGGCTGATTTGGACTCCTGCATTGTAGCACCATCTCTTTTGCCAGCTCACTGTGATTTTTTTGCGGGTAAGGGGAGTTGTGAGAGCTCACAGGTGTTTGGTTTCAGAAAGAAAAACTGTTTCAGAGTTAACTAAATTGCCTAGTTTTTCTCAAGTTGGACTGTGCTTTCTGATCTGGAGCTTGAGGTATACCAAAGATGAGGCGAGTGCCCTACACAATTGGTATCGCTGTTGCAGGGTGCTTTAAACTCTCCCAGGATGGTACTTCAGGTTGCCTCATGGTCATGCCTGCTACTCCTGAGTCTTGGGATTTCCTGTGGTCATAAAGTGTTAGTGAGAAAGGGCCTGAATGCAGAAAGAAGCCTCCATCTTGTGAAAATGGAAGGAGATGCGTATGGAAGATGAGTGGGTCAGTTTGGGAGTAATTGTAGTGACAGGGTATGGTGTGTGCATCTGTCTGGCAAGGCTGTAGGTGGGTGAGGAGGTTAGGGGTGCAGGGTGCGAGAGCTGGGGTAGGGAATGCTGTGTGCACTCAGGGCTGAGCTAAAAGATTCAAACCAATATTTTTGTTATTTTTTTTTTACCCCTCTTTTGATTATTGAGTTCATGTATGGGTCAAAATAGGCTGTGAGTCCTTAGTGTTTAAGAAACAAGTTGATACAGTTCAAGGACAACATTTCGGGTAGGGTTAATTGCTTATTAGTCTGTTACACCCACTGTAGTTTCCGATAAAAGAAAGAAGGTTGGGGGAGAGAAGTGATATGAGATCTGATCTCAGCTGAGCATGGCCTAGCAAATGTTAAAAGCAAGAGTTGTGAAGGGACTTTCTTGAGACTCGTGTAGTGGGTGTGGCCTTTGAGGCACATCGTGAGCCTCTGGAAAATAAGACACAGCTCAAAAGCAGGCAGCAAAATTAATTGAAACTGTGTATTGGAGAAACAGAAAGTATTAACTGACCCTAAAGCAAAATCCTTTGTGATCCTGTTCATACCTAAGAACTTTGTGAAGGAAAGAGACATGTAGGTTGTGTGACAGACAGACATTTGAAAATCAAGATGGGTATATAATATTGCAAACACAAGTTAAATCATAGCCTTCCATGTCTCAAGCTGAAATCCTCAAAGGTTGACACTGTAAAACTCTAGCATAGGAGCTATGTGGGGACACAAGTCATGAATCTTAAAAGCTGATAGTTCAGCAATAGGCACTGAGAACACATTGAAAGGGTTTTAACTACAGTCATATATTTCCCTACAATGTCTTTCATTTTCACTTCACTTTCTTGTAATGGCCTTTCTTTACTGATTGTCCAGCTGTTTCCTGTTACTTCACTGATGCTCGGTTTTCCAGAACAGGAAAATAGATCTGTGAGTTGGGAGAGAAATAATCTGTGTTTTTTCTTAAATGAGAAAAACGTGAGAGAAGTTCAGTCCTTCTTCTAGATAATTATAATGTGTTTTTTTAACACTTCTATGTACCTAAATAATTCCTTTTTAAGCGATAAACAGAAAAAGATTAATTCTGCTAACAACAATTTTCTGCATTATCCTCCAGGTAACTTCTGTAGTTCAGCTTCTTCTAGTTGTATGAAGTAGCGCAGAATGTTCTAGCGCTCGTCAAACAAGGCAGGCTCAAGAGGCAGAGGTCCAATGAAGAGCGTGGTTGTGCTTGCTGTGGGTTGCTGCTCTAGTAGTCCGTATGGCCTGCCCCACAGCATTAATTTTAGTATGACTGATGTGGTGCTAGGCAAATTTCAGGAAGGAAATACATGCCATTGCTTCATCTTGGTAGTGATATTACCAGAGGAGAAGCAGAAGGACTCAGTGAGTTGTAGGGCCTCCCTCGCTACCTACCTGGTGCGGAGCAGGCTGTGAGACAAATAATTGACTGCCACGATTCCTGCCCAGATCCCAGTTACATCCAGCGTAGAGCAAATAGGTTTGGGCATCTCACAATGCTAGAGCAGGAGTGAGGACTATACAGCTCATACAGGCCTGGGCTCTTCCCAAGTAAATCCCAGGGTGCGGCTGGGCAGCGACAGAGCTTCATTGTTTGGTGCCCATGAAGGCTGTGCTGCATCTGTCTCAGGTGACTTTCAAGCAAGAGAAGTTTATTTTGAGTGCCTGTTACGTATGGTGGTAGATATTACCTTGATTGGACCGTTGACTTGACTAACTTCTTCCTCAAATCTTCATCTCTGTCAGGGTATTTTTAAAATAGATTGGTGTCTTCTGACATTATCTGTCACTTGGGTGAAAAACTGTCTCATTTGCTGTAGTGAACTTGTGGATCCTTGCTACTAAGGTGGGAAGTGGGATCAAACTGAAGTTTAATATGGGGACTAAGTGATAGTCCCTTAGTCTAGCAAAAAAAACCCTCTTTTTTTTCTGCAGTGTTGGCCATTTGGTAGATGCCGGTGTACTCGATGTAGATTTTTGGTTAAGTTAGGATGCGTTTACACCTGTAGTTAGGTAGGAAACTGAGGAAAATCCAGTATGTTTTATCAAGATGTCAGTAATAGTCATTATTCTTGGGAGAGAATCTCTGTGGACTTTCTCAGCTCCTCGGGATCATTGCAAAGGTCAGGCACACCACAGTGTACTATCGTGGTCATGCTGTGGCCTGCTCTGCTGCTGTATTGGGGTTTGCCCAGCGCTTTGGGAGGCCGGGGATCCATTGGTTCAGAGAGTTTGTGTGTGGGGCGGATAACCAGTTGTTGGTTCCATGAGGTATTTTATATTACACATGCGTGCTTCCCATAGCGCATTTGAGATACTGAAGTGTCCTCTCTATGTGTTTTTTGAGAGGATTTAATGAGTCATGCTGTATATTTCTTAATGTGATTACTGAGATGTCTTTCTTCCATTTTATTTTTATTTTCTTACTCACTTTTCTCACTCTTTTTGTTGTTTTCAGAGTCTTCCAGTAGCAGCAGTGGGTCTGACAGTGAGAGTGATGAAAAAAGACCAGTCTTCAGCAATGAGTTCAAACAAGACTCTCTCGTGGAGGGTACTTCATCTCGCTACTCAATGTATAACAGTGTCTCCCAAAAGCTCATGGTAGGTCAAAATAGTTTTGGACCAAACTGTTAGAACCTGATGAGAGCAAAGTGAGAAGACCAGTCTGTTTTAAGAGATTTTGATTCTGATTATCCTTGTAGCAGGATTCTGTGCTTCTTTGAGCCAGCTACTGAGCAACTGGAGGAGGCTGAGATAGCTTGGTTTAAGTGGACCTGTTAAAAAAGAAAGTTGATCCATATTCAAGCCCTAGGAGCAGGGAGGTGAACGTGAAGGGAAGGATGTCTGGGTCAGGCAGCTTGCTGAGCTTGAAAAGAGAGCCCTACCATGTGTTATTTTGCAGTGCTTGAGTTAACAAATGCCTTGTAGGGAAGGCCTTAACAAATTATGTGATTGACATTAATTTGTTTCGTCTCGGAGGCTGGCTGGCATACCCTTGTAGAATTATTACCTCAATTATTAAGGTATTTCTTTTTCTTTCAAGTAGTGACACTCTGCTTTATGTAGAGCCAGAAATTTCTTGGAAAGGCAGGGAGTTGCGAATGATAGCGAATGTGACAACTGAACTTTGAAGGTGATCGCCACCCCCTTGATTGCATAGTGTTAGTGTGTGGGGGGGGAAAAAAAGTACTTTTAGAAAATTCTAAGAAAATAGTTGATTGTCTCTGTCTCATGGTAGTCCCAAATTCAGCAACTTGTTCCTGAGTTTAAAGGCAATAGTAGGCTGTAGAGAAGAGGAGTGTCTTTCAGTGCACACCTTTACACTTTTTCCTGATGCAAACTTTGTCACTGTGGTATTGCAAGTATCTTGTAATCCTGAAAGAACTTCCATTATTGGTAATGGAGAAACAACATGTTATTTCCAAGGGCAGTAGAGAAGATGAGATATCTAGTTGTGCATTACTTGAAATGTGACAGGAAGTTTAGGACTCAATGGGGGACTGAATTCGGGTCTCCTTTTGTTCTGTGCTGGTACTGTACTCACAGGAGCAGGCGTCAGCAATCTTCATGTTGCTAGGGCAGCTTGTGCCTGCCTTTGCCAAGTTTGAAGTTCAGTCTTCTAGAAGCTGGGAAGTGCTGGCTGCTCCTAGGAGTGGGAACAGGGAGATGCTGCCTCTCAAGGAGGTGGAATGCTGCTGACCAGCAGGATCACACCTCTGCATGAAAAAAGAACTTTCAGCTCTTGCTGAATTCAAAATACCATGGGATCCATAGGCTGAGAGTTGCTGATTGTGCCTCTCTGTAGATAAATCCTGTTGCTGATGATTCAGAATCTGTCCATGGGCATTTTTGGCATGGGGCTGCAGTTTGCTGATTCTAGCACAAGACTATGTTTCACCTGGAGAGTTCTCTCCTGAGTCAATTAGGATGTGTGTTTTCAATTGGCACAATACAGGAGCTTTTACTACTGAATTTGGGAGGCTTTTATTTATAAGGCCTCATAAATTTGAATATAAAGATTGGTGTGGTGTCAAGTCCGGTTGAATGATTTGGTAGCATTAGCTAAGTAAAAGGAAAATAGTCTTTGACTACTAGGTGTTCAAAATTCTGTCCTCAAGAAAACGTTGTGTAACAGGCTCCGTGGCTGTCACATTTGGTGTATATATTTCAAGGTCTGATTCAGACCCAGGTAGCAAAGGCAGTGGGAAAACACCATGTACTTTTGTATAAAACCTGTCATATGTTCTTGTATTGTTTCTCATACAGATTGGTAATAAACAATGTTTTTGTTGCTTTTCACAGGAAGGAGTATGGGGATAACATTCATTCAAAGTGAAACTTAATCTTTGAGTCTTTTATTTACATATTGTCTTGTAGATGCATACTGGAGGGATTGAAATTGACTGCATTCATGCTTTTTGTTGTTGTTCTCTTGTTGCTAAAATTTATGAAGAGAAAAGCCTGAAAAACTAGCAGTTAATGAACATACTTCTTTTAACCTAAGAGATGAGAATGTGCTTCAGGAGCAGTGTGTGTCTTGCATTCCTCCTCTGAGTTTTAGGTCAAGTTTTAAGTGATGCTTGAAATGTATGTGAGTGCATGTTCACAACAATGAATATCATCGCAACATGATTTTTTTTCCTGTGCCAGCATCTTTTGTTTTATGAACCTTCCATGCTTACTGAATGCTGTGATGAATGGCCCCAGGCTCCTCACTACTTCTCCCTCTGAGCAGGCTGTTCCCGCATTACTGAACCTTTTGTAATTTGCTGTTGTCTCAAACATCGTTCTTCAGATCTAGTTTTTATGTGCTCTGCTTCAGTGAAGTGAACTCGGCATTAAGTCCTGAAAGCCACAACTGAGATTAAAAATGCTCAATGCCTTCGAGTCACTTCAGGGTGATGCGCCATTTTCCCTTGTAGTCTTTGAGCCTAGTAGTAGTACATAAACTCAAGTCCACTTGCCTCAGTGTGCTCCCTTTGCTTTCTTTATAGGCCAAGATGGGCTTCCGAGAAGGAGAAGGTCTGGGAAAATACGGCCAAGGCAGGAAGGATATTGTTGAGGCCTCCAATCAGAAGGGAAGGAGAGGCTTTGGGCTGACCCTCAAAGGATTTGATGGGGAGCTCAATATTGATTGGCAGGATGAGCCAGAGGTAAGTACTTCCTGATTTGAATCCTTTTTCTGTTGCTGTGTTCAGGATTTGCCCACTGGGAATGGTGTTTAGTGTTGTCTGCTAAAACTGCCTATCTATTAAGTGACCTTGCTGGGTGGACCCAGGCCTTATTTTGTCCCATAACAGCATGGCAAAACTTGTTTTCTGTCATGTGTATTAATGTTCTGGCACGAAATTGGTTTCAGGTGGATTGTTGCTGTGGTCTGTAGGATTTGTTTCTGAATTTGCAGTAGTGAATGTGATAGAAAATTGTTATCAAGCTCTTTTGGGTTTACCATTTTTATTTTGTATATCATTTTCCATGCCTGTCTAGGTGATATTTATTTTGATTATTTAAATCTTTTCCGGGTGTGTTTAATAGTCCCAAATAAAATACTTAGATGTTCTATTCCTGTGTCTTGTCAAGCTCTTCAACACGGAAGAACATTGGGAAATAGAAATAGATGTTGTCAGGAAAGTAAAGCCCAGTTTTTATATTATTTGGTGTGAAATAGCTGCTGTATGTTTGTATTTAAAAAGAAAAATCAAACCACAACACTGAATCCTAGGGATGTGGCAGCCGTAGAGTAAGCCAGAAGGTCCCAGCCGTTGTTAGTCAAGGATGGCAATGCTTGTCAAGCCATGTATGGTGCATGTCGTGGTACTTTGCTCTCCATTCTTTGAATTGCTTTCAGCAGTTGAAAATAATAACAGAGGTTATTCCTTGAGAGCCAGGAGAGTTCTGTAGGCTCATTGGTTTAGGTCTCATTCTCCAGTGTGTTTCTACGGCTCACAGCAGTTCAATGCATGATTAACCCTTGTGGATGATACTACTATAATAAATATAAGAAGGTTAGTAGAACTTAGCAGCCTCTCTTTGTGGAGGAGTAGCATTACTTTGATCTTAACTGCTACAATTCCTTCCCGAGATTATAAAAATTGTTTGAAGCATGAATTAAGTTGTGGAATGAGGGAGCCTTTCAGAAAGAACTGGGAGAAAGAATATGTAAAGCACCATCACGAAGTTGGGTTTTTTTTGGCACACATCTCTTTTGCAGTGTCTCTAAAATGTACCTTGAGGGTGGTAGGCTTTTGCTTTGTCTTGACTATTTATCAGACTCTTCTCATTGGAGAGGAAAGTGGTATGGGTTTTTTTTTGTGGTGGAGTGGTTTTACTTGATTTTTGGTTTGGTTTTTTTTTGGTTGTTGGTGATGTGTGTGTGATTGGTGGGTTTTTTTGTCATTTGTTTTTGTTTTTTTGTTTTTTGTTTTTTTTTTTTTAATTTTTAAATCCAAACAAATAAGACCTCTTCTAGAGTAGGAGAAAAAACCTCTATGGTTGGTCCTAAAGTCATGGCATAACCCCTTATGCTAGGATCAGGAGGCAAACTTTTAGGGAGCAATTAGTCATTATATTTTGCTAACAAAAACATCTTTGGCTCTTCCCATGTCTTGTGTTTGCAGCCCAGTGCCTACGAGGAAGTGGACTGGTGCCTCGAGTGTACCACGGAAATCCCTGATGCCCAGGAACTGAAGGAGTGGATGACTGTGGGGAAGGTAATTTTTTAGATCCCAGTAGTTACCAGGCTAAGACAACGCAGAACTACTCAGCCTGAAACAACTGCCTTGTCAAAGAGTTGTAGAATAACCTAAGCTGGAGGGAACCTCTGGAGATTGCTAGTGCAGCTTCCTGCTTAAAGCAGGTCCAACTACATGTTGCTCAAGGCGTTGTTTTGTTGAGTTTTGAGCATCTCCAAGGATGGAAATTTCACAACCTGTTTGGGCATCTGTTTCAGTGTTTGATAACCTAGTTGACAAAAGAAAATTTCCATATGGCTGATCGGCCTGTTTTGTGTTGCAGCTTGTGTCCATTGTTTCTTGTCGTGTTGCTGTCCGTCTCTGATAGTCTAGATCAATCTTCTCTATTTTCTGCCATTAGGTACTTACAGACAGCAATAGGATCTCCCTCTTTCCATTTTGAACAAACTGTTTCTCGCTCTCTCCTTGTACTCAAGGTGCTTCAGTATCCTTGTCATCTTGGTGGTCTTTTTGCTGGGCTTGCTCTAGTGCGTCTGTCTTGTACTGGGGAGTGCTAAACTGGATGCAGTATTCCACATCCGGCCCTAACAGGGGAAAATAATTCCTCAGCCTGCTGGCTACACTTTTGCTAATACAGCCTAGTATGTGGTTGGCAGCCTTCATCCATTACCGGTATATGTTGCATTCTGAAATGATTGATACCATGTTTGCTACTTGTTATCTGTGTTCTCATCCTGTTCCAGAGGAAGATGGTGATTGAAGATGAAACAGAGTTCTGTAATGAAGAGCTTTTACGTAACGTCCTGCAGTGCAAGGTAAGTCCCCTTCCTTAGAGAGGAACTGAAGTTTTGGGGAAGCAAGTGAAATAATTTGCTAAAGAACTGGGATGGCTTAGAAGACGAGTGAATATCATGATGTGACAGAAAAACATTTTGTATTGGTGAACCAAACCCTGCACGGAGTTTTCTGTCTAAGGAGAGAGAAGCATGAGGATAGGAAATGCTCATGACTACCTATCCCTCAAGCCTTGCCAGGTCCAGCTCAATTTTTTTTCTGTTTGTACAGAGTGTATTTGATGAGTTGGATGGAGAAGAAATGCGTCGAGCCCGAACAAGGTCTAACCCCTATGAGATGATCCGTGGAGTTTTCTTCCTGAACAGGTTTGCAGAACTTCTGGTAGTGTAGCCCCTTTCCCATTTATGTCTGCTTTCAGCCTTGGGAGCCAAGGTTGAAACTTAATAGGCCCCTGTTCATGTGTTCACAGGGCTGCAATGAAGATGGCAAATATGGACCATGTCTTTGACTACATGTTTACAAACCCTAAGGACTTCCATGGGGTGAGGGCCTCTAATTAACTTTCAAACAGCAGTGCTTTGTCAGAGAATGGAGAAGGTGGGGAGAAAGGAGAATCCTTAGGATACTAGCTGGGAAAACAGGTGCTCCAAAGAGACTTCTCTGACTGGGTAGTGCAGTTTATGGTGTTTGTCTTTTGACTGATGGGAGCTGTTACTGGGTCAGTAGAATTTCTTCAGTTTCCTTTTGCAGAGGCCCTTGATAAAGGAGCGAGATGCAGAGCTGCTCTACTTTGCGGACGTGTGTGCTGGTCCTGGAGGCTTCTCTGAGTATGTCCTATGGAGGCGGAAGTGGCATGCGAAAGGATTTGGCATGACCTTGAAAGGACCAAACGATTTTAAACTAGAGGACTTCTATTCTGCTTCCAGTGAGCTCTTTGAACCTTATTATGGTATGTACTGCATGCACGAGTGTTACTTGATGTTTTTGCTTATGCTGCAGCCTCTGTATCAGGAGCAGGGCTGGTATTGATACCAGCATGGGGATCTAAGAGAAGCCTGTTTATAGGGAACAATTTTGCAAAGTAGAAGGGCGTTGCCATCTGAGAAAGGGGTTCAGATTGGTGAGCTTTCATATCAAGTCACATTTCTGCACAGATTTCCAGTCTGCCCTGTGAATGTGTGTTCCGTTGTAATAGTTGATACTTGAGTGCTTTACTTATCTGAAAATTGTAGAGTCGTTTAAGATTGCTTGACAGTATTTTTCCCACTTCACTGATGTCAGCCTGAAACACCGTGAGTGAGATGACTTACAGAATCATAGAATGGCTGGAAGGGACCTTAAAGATCATCTAGATCCAACTCCCCTGCGGCGGGCAGGGACACCACCCACTAGACCAGGCTCTCAAAGCCCCATCCAACCTAACCTTGAGCACTTCCAGGGATGGGGCATCCACAAATTCTCTGGGCAACCTGTTCCAGTACCTCACCACCCTTACAGTAAAGAATTTCTTCCTAATATCCAATCTAAATCTCCCCTCTTTCAGTTTAAAAACATTACCTCTCGTCCTATCACTACACTCCCTAATAAAGAGTCCTTCCCCATCTTCCCTGTAGGCCCCCTTTAGGTACTGGAAGGGGCTATAACATCTCCCCGGAGCCTTCTTTTCTCCAGGCTGAACAACCTCAGCTCCCTCCGCCTGTCCTCATAGGGGAGGTGCTCCAGTCCCTTGGCTTGCTCAAAGATCTGTTAGCAGAGCCAGAAGTAGAAACCTTACTTGCCTGACTGGCAGTATGCTTCTATATCAGACCTCCCTAGCTCTGCTTTGATAATTGATTGTGAGCTCTTAGTAAAGATAAATAAAACAGATTTGGGCTAGAGGCTGTATCTGAATCATTGTTACTAAATTAGCTTCCTAATCTAAAGAGGTTTTACCTTGCTTTGAGACAGACTAAGCAGGTGTACACAGACAATTGCTGCATCTCGCCTCACTGGATGGTAACTTGTTAAGCTTGCTGATATGTTTGAGCCCTCTATCTGCATATCCTCTAGAAATAGGAAGGGAAATACAAGGCTTGTTAGTATTCTTGCTTTCTCATTTCAGACTGTATATAGGAAACTCGAGTGTGACTATTTTGTAGAGAAAAGGGTTTGCTTTTCATTGTTGTGCTTTGTTTTTTCCCTCTACCACTCTGACTCTTGTTGACTGCCACTTTTGACACCTGACCATGAACTCTCTGAGAATGGTTAGTGCTTCAGGATTAGTTCTGTTAAAGAGAAGGTTCATGGCAAGGGCAGCAAGGCAGATAAACACATTGTTCTAAGGCCTGCAGCATTTGGATCTTCATAACTCACTGCAAACTGGTGTTCTTGTGGAGAGATGGAGATACCTGGAGAAATGAATAGCCCAATGACTTTGATGCATTTTCTCGATCCCTTTCTGTCTGTTGTGCTATAAAATCTAGTGAGATGTGTACAAACTCTCTTCCAGTGATGGGAAGGAAGTAGACTGCCATGATATTTGTGTTGTGAAGAACGGTAACAAATTCTAGTGTCACTTCGCATACTGACAGGATGATTGACGAGGAATTTAGTTATCAAAGCACTATCATGCATCCTGATCTCTGCTGCTTTCTAGTCCTCCAGTTCAGTTAATAGAAGCTGTAGTTGTGGAAGATTTATAGGAACTAATACCAAATAGAAGTTCAGGCTTCTTCAAAGTCAGAATTGGTGAGCTCTAGAGTACACCTTAGGTTCGCTTTCTAAAATACCAACCTGGGTGACAATTTACTTCTCTCTAAAAAGAGATGTATGGGAATACAGTATACACAAACCCTATTTTCCTTTCTCTACTCCCTTTATAAACTTGTTGGCAGGGTTTTTTGTGGTTGCTTTTTAAATTACAGATTACATTGTGTTTGGAAATAGAGTACTGTGTTTCTTTGTAATGATTTGAATTCTTAAGAGAAGATTGTCAATGCACAATGTAAATAATTTTGCCCTGTCTGTAATAATGTGTTTTTACAGATGAGCTGTGCAGTGAGATTGAGCCTTACATTTTTAGTAGGTTCAGCTATGTGTATGCCTACTTGGATGAGACTATTATGTCGTCATGTATTCAGTTCTCATCTCAGGGGAGGGTAGTGAACCATTTGTCTTTTGCTGAGGCTAATGTACAACTCATAATTTGAGCATGGTTATTATATGGCTTTGTTTAGCCCTGACCACACAATCTGAATAGTTTTCATTAACTGACAAGCAATCTTCGGTGGTGAACAAGGGAACGTGTTACGGCTTATTTGCCTATCAAGGTCTGTAGTTTCTGACTAAATGTTGATTGAATACAATAGATCACCTGCACATACTGATCTTTTGTCTGTACTTGCAAACATGTTAGTAATTGTCTCCTCTTTTCCCCCTAGGAGAGGGAGGGATTGATGGAGATGGAGACATCACTCGCCCAGAGAACATTACTGCTTTCCGGAATTTTGTTTTGGACAATACTGATCACAAGGGAGTGCATTTCTTAATGGTTGATGGGGTTGGTCCATTTCTTTTTCTTCCTGCACTAATGACCAAAACTGATACCTCAGTCTGCATGTACTAGGATATTTGACATGTGTCTGTAGTTACAGTGTGAAATTCTTCAAGGCTTGCCTTAAAAATTCCCGGTGGCAGTGTTTTCTATCTTAAAGAAAGAGGAATTATCATGATTCTGTGATTTAGCTGTACAGAATTCTTTGCTTCACGAGCAGATTTGTGGAGATACTAATCATATGTTGTGTGCTCTGCAGGGTTTCTCAGTGGAAGGTCAGGAGAATCTGCAAGAAATCCTAAGCAAACAGCTCATGCTTTGCCAGTTCCTTACAGCACTGTCCATCGTCCGGACAGGTATGTTTTATCCATTAATCTTCTTCCTCCTTCTCTAAGGTGTGGATGGCATTGCAGAAGGATGCTGTACAATTTTTATTAACCTGCCACAAAGTCCGCTCTGCGGTGAGGCTAAGTTGCACAGAATTAAGTGTGTATGGATACATCCTGAGATGGTTGTCACAAAGCTAAGAGAACTGTGGCTGAAAAATAAGATTATCTATGTCTGTTTTGCTTTAATTAAAAGTATGAGGTAAAGTGCACTAGTTTAAAGCTTTTTCAAAGTGTTATGTTATGTATCTGTCTTGGGCTCAGGTCACTAGTGTGATAACTGGACAGTATATCCGAGTTTTAGGTGGACCAGCTGCTTCCTGAATATTTTAACAGGCTGGTTGGAACAGAGTGGTGTTTATCCAGTTCATCCTTCCCTCTAAATTGTGGCTTTTCTCCTTTAAATCTGCCATCTCTGAGATCAGAACAAGAGATGTCTCACACTGCCTTACCTGTCCCTGATTATGGCCAAATGATGGACGCTATAGCTCTATCTGGTTTTGATGGCTCCTCTCTTCTGCTGAGTTTAGTTAGCATTTGGCACTGACGCAGAAGATAAAAATGTTCATTATGTTATCATTTGTCTTGTGCCTTATGTTTAGAAGTACCTGAGGCAATGATTTACTTAGCAGTAGTCTCAAATGTGGTATGGTAAAAGGAGCAACCTTCTTTAAGTCTCTCCTGTCTGGGTAGATAATAGCTCTGTAAGACTGACTGCTTTTTGCTTGGGGAAATGGGGAATCTTGTTTGAAGGCAAGGGGTGACATAGACCTTTTTTTTTTTTTTTTTTTTTCTAGATGGTGAGTTGTTCTGATTAGGTAACATCTGTTAGTTTTCTCCTCCAGCCTGAGGTTCCTTGTTGCACATATCAGAGCTCTGCTTCTGTAGAGGCTTTTGCATAGCATGCTGCTGTGCCACAGGGCGCAGTTTGGGCCTGAAAGGGGAGAATAGGGGGTAGATAGATGGTTTGCTCGTGAGACAGCATGCATACTGATTTGATCCTGGTTGGGGAAACGCTTTTCTCTTCGCAGCAGAGATGCGGGGAAGATGGTTTGTGGAGCCCCATTGGCATACTTCATGAATGTGTTTTAGATGCTGTTTAACTGTACAGAAACACTCTTGCCAGTTCTGCAGAGGAGAAAGTTATTGAGGTGCCTAGTATCTCCTTGTTTCCTTATAATCTGCTGGTATCGGTGTGCTTCCTCTCTTTTTTCCAGGAGGACATTTTGTCTGCAAAACCTTTGACCTGTTTACTCCATTCAGCGTGGGACTTGTTTATCTGCTGTATTGCTGCTTTGAGCGAGTGTGCATCTTTAAACCTGTGACAAGTCGCCCTGCTAACTCGGAGAGGTGAGATTTTTGAGTGTGAGGGACTACTAAAGAAACCCTGTCTTCTACATACGGTGATAGATGGATTTGGGTAAGTGTAGTGGAAGCTCTGTGACCTGCCTGAATTAGCAGTTGTCTTGGAGGAGGAAACATTTTAGATGCTTAGCAAATTATGATGTTTGAGAAGGTAAAGCGGATATTTGCCAAATTACCCTTCTGGGGAGAAAGCAGTGGAACTAAATATATAACAAATTCTGTTTCACATGAAACAGTTATGGTTTCCAATGAAGCTAGAGCATATTATGTGTGTTATCATTGTACCTGTCAAGTTTAGTAGAATTGATTTACTACTTGAGGGAGATCTGTGGGGTTTTTCAATAGGGTTGAGTTTCCCAATCTTTCCCGAGTCTAGAACATGTATGATGACTTTGTGATAGGTGGGATTGCACCTTCCTAAGAATACCCAGGAGGAAAGAATTCCTGGGATTTGGGAAACTGTCCTGATAAATGGCAATGTGGCAGGAAAGTTGGCTGTGTGGAAGAACTGAACCCACATGATCTTTCTGCCTTGCTCTGCAGGTACGTGATATGCAAAGGATTAAAGCTAGGTATTGATGACGTGCGGGACTATCTCTTCATGGTGAACATCAGACTCAACCAGCTGCGCAACACTGATGTGGATGTGAATCTTGTTGTCCCATTGAATGTGATCAAAGGCGACCAGGATTTCTATGATTACATTGTCCAGTCCAATGAAAGGTGAGCGCCCATGGGCAAGGAGGGCTGCTGGCTGTAGGCAGGTTAACCAACATGGCTTTCAGTTGTAGCTTCTTGCGCTCATGGAGGTACTTGCTGATGCTGCGACACCACTCTGCTTTTGCTCCCTGAGAGGCTTAGCAGAGCAGAGGGACCCTGCGCAGAGAGAAATATTGTTAGTAACTGTTTGGCCTCCAAGTACTGCATAAAAAGGAAAAGAGGCTACTGCCTACTTCTTTCCAGTGGTCTTGCTGTCACTTTGAATCATGTTGTCAGTGATCTACTGCTGCTTTGAGGATCAGACTGGCTTCCTCCTCTTGTCCCAGCACTCTTCCTTGTTTTGAACAGTAGAACAATCTTGGTGGTGATTGATTTGCTCCCTGACTGAAGCTTGTTCTCTTTTTCAGCCACTGCAAAGTTCAGATAAAGGCACTAGCCAAAATTCGTGCCTTTGTTCAAGACACGTGAGTATATTCCTCTGGCTTTTGGTGAGGACTGACTTAACCTACTGTAAATGAATTGCTTTGCCCTTCTCTAGTGCGTTCTTGATTTGAGCTGGTACTTGGCTTGGCCTTTGGAGCTAGGAAAGTGAATAGTGCTTTTAGGTAGCTCAGTTTGTGTCTCTGCCTGAGTTATTTGCAGAAATGTGTGGGTGGCTGGAGGAGTCCTGAAAGTTGGTGGTCTATTATCACCCTTGTTGAGAAGGCTTCCATGTGTTGCATGATTTCCGATTACCATAAGCAGGCCTGCTTCTTAGCAGGAATGCAAGCAGAAAAGTAACTGCCAGCTGCTATGTTCAATTCTATAGTAACCATCTAAGTTGAGTGTGGTTTATAACTCTTCATTTTCCAGGGGCAATTCAAAGCATCTAAGTTATATACCTAGACTTACCTAAAGCTTATGACATGAATTTCTTATGTAAAACTAAAGTCATTGCAATGTATAGCTGTTTCCCTGGCATGACTTTTCTGTTCAAGTCTCATTCGGAGAGAGTATGTAGTAGAAAGTTGAATGAGTCTGGTAGCCTATCTAAGAGTTAATCCTAACATTGACATTGGTGTGTGGCCTTCAGCAGGTCTTCACTGCCATTTGTAGACAGGGCTATATACCCAGCTCTTGGAGATTAGGATAAGTTAATATTAATACATAACTCCTTGAAAATACTTGGTACTTTCATGTGATGGAGTAGTGCAGACCATGAAACAAAGCCAATACGGGGACTGGAGATGGGTGGAGGGTGGGGAGGAAAGGCAGCATCCTCTTTGGTGTAACCTGTTGATGAAGAGTGTGCATTTGTCATTCTCAAGCCAGACACTGAAAGTTGCGAGTTTTATAGGGCTGGGATATGTAATGCTGCAAGAGCAAGGAGGTTTCACCATTTAAGAGTTTTTTGTCTTTCTCTAGGACGTTGATTGAGCCACGGCAGGCTGAAATCCGAAAGGAGTGTCTCCAGCTATGGGGGGTAAGCAAGCTGCCAAGCAGGGAGGTTGTGAAGGTGTCCTTGTTGTGGTGAAACAAGAATGGAGCTGCAGTACAGATAGGACTTTCTAACCAGAGGTTTAATACGTTGTCTTGTGGGAAATTCAGAGACCATTTCAAGCTGTTTATGTAAGCAGACAGGATGTTTCTGATTCATTATGTGTATGGCTTAACTGAGCAGGCTTCTTTGCCGCAGTTGCGAATATTTCATTGCACACACAGTGAACTCAGCACCTAGATCCCAAGCAGCAGAGCTCTCCAAAGGGTCTTGTTTTATGACTCTGCAGTTTCTCTTTCCTGAGCTTTTGACTGCAGTGGGGCCATAGATATGGCAGTCAGTTTCACAGCCTAATTGTGTGTCTTCAGTGAAACAGTATTTCGTTGAAACATGTATGAAAGCAAAGATTTAGCCTGAAACTTTCTGAAGTTGCCAGTTGTTTCCTGTGAGATGTGGTATGCCTACATTAAATTTGCAAAACACGTGAGACCTTTTATTTGCCAGATGACCTCTCCAGCCACTGGACTCCCAAGAGCAGGAGGAGTTTCAGGGGGCAGGATGTTCTGTCATGTATTGGAACCAGAAAGGTTCTTATGAATGTGCCAAAGAATAATGCTTATTATCAATTGTTTGGATTTGTTTTCAGATTCCTGATCAGGCTCGTGTTGCTCCTTCATCTTCAGACCCTAAGTCCAAGTTCTTTGAGCTGATCCAGGTGAGACCTTACCCAGAAGCTTGTTCTGAGTCCTTTCATACAAATAGAACTTTCCCCCATAGGAATTTAGAGATGAAGAAGCTAGTCCTGGATTATTGTTTCATGTAGAAGTTGCATTTACCTACCTGTTTGATGTATTTTGTCTAATTTGCCTTTTCCTTACTTTGCTTTTTAGGGTACAGACATTGATACCTTCAGTTACAAACCCACTCCTCTGAATTCCAGTACATTGGAAAAAATTCGCCAAGTGTTAGATTACCGGTGTATGGTGTCTGGAAGTGAGCAGAAGTTCCTCTTGGGGCTAGGGGTAAGTGCTGAGAACAGTCCGGGAGTTTTGCTTGTTCATTTTAATGCTACCGTTCTGCCTTGCAGTTTCATCCCATCCTTTCCTGTCCTCAAAGGCCGGAAAGGATCCCCATCACCAGTCCCTGAGACTGCTATTTATTTCATGTTTCTTTCTCCTGACTTCACTGCTTTTCACACTAATTAACCCTGTTTTTGTAATCGCAGCCTACACAGAGACCTGTACTCTTGCTAGTGCCTCTAATTATCTTCACTGTCCTTTTAAAGCTGTTCTATTTATGGTTCTTTGTGTGGGTATGACAAGTCACTGTCAGATTAGAATCAGTGGTTTTGTTCCTTTGCTGTAGAGATTAAGGTTCTTCCTTAAAACTTCTGACAAAGAAACTGCCTGTGACAGCCTAGGACAAAAAGATTCTCTGAGGGCTGCTCTACACTTAGTCAGAGGTCTCCCCTCCACCCCTGGCCTCATGAGGCTTTGGCTGAATCTGACTCTTCCTACACACAGAAATCACAGATCTACACCTGGGATGGTCGCCAATCAGATCGCTGGACAAAGCTGGATTTGAAAACTGAGCTGCCACGAGATACCCTTCTCTCTGTGGAGATTGTTCATGAGCTGAAAGGAGAGGTAGGAGGCTATTCTCTCCCTTACCAAGTGGCTGCAAATATAATGAGCAGTTTCGCGTATTCTCTGTAAGATACTGAAGAATAAATGTTCCATCTGTGCCAGGTGCAAGGTTTTTTTGTATATGATCTTTAGAGAAACTATTTTGGACTAAGTTCCTTCTTTATGTCCATTGCTAGAGATATGAGCTTTTAACATTATTTTGAAATTATTTTGGACCTGACATGCTGCTCTTGCCCTATGAGCAGCAGCAGATGACATTGCCAACATGACTTAATGGGTTCTGTGGCTCTTTGAGTACATAACTGCTCAGTAGTGCTTGCAGGCTTTGGGGAAGACACTCATGGTATATGCACAGTGTAAGGTATTGCTGCCTGGGATTCTGCCTGTCCTCTGACACCTCAGGTGAGGATGCTGTAGTTGCACTGGGCTTTGTGCTGTGGTACCTGACCAGGCACAGAGAGCTGGTGATGCCAGCTGTGGTCCTGCCCTCTCTCCCTCCCCTGAGACAGAGACGTATAGTTGAGATGCATGAATTCTAGGAGGATGGCATGTTACTGTACAATGGGCAGCAGGAAATTTGTGTGCTTCTAATACATGGAAAGGTCCCTTCCAACCCTATGATTCTATGAAAGGTGCTCTCTTGCTAGAAGAGAACGATGTCCTGTCAAAAACAGGCTATAAATCAAAGCTGAAATAGCATCAATCTGAGTAGTAAGTCTCTGTATTACCCTCCCTAGGGGAAAGCCCAGCGAAAAATCAGTGCCATCCACATCCTTGATGTCTTGGTGCTGAATGGCAATGACGTTCGAAAGCAACATTTCAACCAGAGGTATGTAGGATCTGGAGAAGCTTCTTTCTTGTACATGGGTACGAGTGACTGTAAGCAGCATTCAGCAGAATGCTGAGCACAGGGAGACAAGTGCATTCAGCTGAAACACTGCTATAAAGATGAACTGTGAATGAACCTGCTCTGAAGGGAACTGTGTATAGCCTTTTCCAACTGTACCCTCTGTATGAGGGCACGTCTAGCTCCTTTCTTAGTCTGGGGTGAACCAGGCACAAGTCTGGATAAACTGAGCATCCTGGGTATATGAATGAACATAGCTGATAACTGTCTGAGGGAAAAGGAACGAGCCCCGCTATTTCCTTCCTCAGGGACATGATGTCCTACGTTCCTCGTGATACCTCAATGTGTTCAGTAGCATGTGGGCTTGTAGAGGAAGCTGTAAAGACCTATTCCTAATGGGTAACAGCCAGTATCACTGGGCACTGAACTGGAGGGCAGGGTGAAAAAGTCTTGCTCAGTACCCATTGGGTTAGCAGTGGAGGCAGTCTGCATGAACTGAAGTGTCTAAGCAGTTTCTCTGCTGAAACTGCTACCTACCTGCCATGCCAAAGATCTCGCGAAATTGCTGGATTCTCCTGTTTTCATTCAGGATTCAGCTGGCGGAGAAGTTCGTCAAAGCTGTTTCTAAACCTAGTCGGCCAGATATGAACCCCATCCGGTGAGTGACATCTCCTCCCCTCAGCCTGGTGTGCTTTGGTTTCAGTGTGTTGGAGGATGAAGATAAGGAGCTGAAGGAGAGTTAAATTTCAAGCTGAAATTCATAGTTCTGTTATGTTCAATGGAAAGAGGCTAAAAGCCCTTTAAATACCTAAGATAAAGGTTGATAGTGGAGAAGTACGCTCCGTTCACATATTAGACAGTCATATTTTCATCATAGGTGGATTGGCTGGTGCTGATTTCAAGTATGTGCTACAGTAGGTCTAGCACCTAGTTAGCTTAATCATTGCAAAGACTTGTCACAAAGACAAAATCTATGTCCTTGTCTGCCCTGAAGGGTCAGCAGCGGTACAGAGATGCTGACTATTAGTAGATAAATGAAGTGCTGGCCAGCATTTACAATCTCCAAATGGTTAGCCTGAGGAGAAGGCTTTAGTTACAATCCTGAAAAAGTTCCTGACAAAGGGCTTCAGCTTTGGACGCCTCCTGACCTTCCATTTCACTGATTCTGCTACGGTGGAGCATAAAAGCATCATTGTGCTCGGTATCAGGGTAGGTATTGCAGACAAATAGTTTCACAAGTTAGAAGTGCCATGATATTGTGAGAGAAGCTGGAGGAAGGGAAAGAGGATGTTCTCCTTGGTGGCTTGTGAAGTGAGAAGGAGACCTGTAGAAATGGGTTGTAGAGGGGTTCTTTGCTGCTTTTGCGAAAAGGTGTTCAAACAGTGCTCTTTGCAGCCTGATGCTTGTAGCAGTGTGTGGGAAATGGGTGTTCGGGGTGTCAGATCAGAGGCAGTGCTTTTGAAACTTCCTGATTGTCTTTCTGTGTCTCAGAACAACAATAACAAAAGCAGTTTGACATAATGATAAGAATGATGACTCCAAATCATCTTTACTGATTTTAAAAAAAAAAAAAAAAATCTGTTTTTACCTCGGGGTAACTAGTGAATTTGTGGTGTCCCTGAGGATAATAATGGTGAATATCAGGCAGTTTAGTTTTACTGCAAGGCCAGCATGCTGAGGCCTGAACCTGCATGGGGCTGACCTTGGTGAATTTACCTCATAGGAAAACAAAAGCGCCTGACTTTCATAATTCTTCCTCTTCTGCATATTCAGCCTGAGGTAAAAATGCACAGCTTCCTTAGCAGCGAGGATGCTTGTATGCTGCTTACAGCAACCCAGCTGTGAGCATGCAAGAGTCAGGTTTTCTCAAACCAGGAGAAATGAGGCACTGGAGGAGATTGAGGAGAAGGGTGAACCTCAGTCATGCCTGACCACCTCCTGCTGTACAAGATGAACTGTCTGGCTGCTCCCCGTAGCTGAGACAGAAAAAGAGGACAGTTTAATTTTTTTTTTTTCAAATCACATTTTTTTCTTTCCCCCCCCCAGAGTGAAGGAAGTGTACAGATTGGAGGAAATGGAGAAGATTTTTGTGAGGTAAGCGATGGGCACAAATGAGAGACTTCAGGGCCCCACCCGATGCACAGCTGCAGGTGGGATGTGCTGATCTCTGCTTGAGGAGTCCTGGAGAAAGAGCTGTTGGAGCTTGTGCAGCATTCTGAGATGCTGATGACTCAGAGCATCATCCTGCTGAGGTCTAATGCCGTAGATGTGGCCAAAGTGCGTTACAACACTAGGAGTAGCAACGGCGCTTGAGTTTATGTGCAGCAGTGTCAGTGGCTTGAAAGATTAAGAGTTCACACCTGAAATGGGAACGTCATTTGGATTAAGTGTGGTGGATCATCATAGATCCTTCATGGCAACACTCGATTTGCTACCTGATCTATAAAACCCTGCTAGTCATGTGGGGGAGGCAAAAGACTGAATTCTCCAGGATGTGATGATTTTTTCCTGTCATATGCAGTGCTGTCAGTTTTCACTGTGATACTCTGGAGAGGGTGTGCAGGTGGCAGGGTGGTGAAGGAAGAAACAAGGAATCTCTATGACTGTCTTCTCTCAACATTTAGGTTAGAGATGAAAGTCATCAAGAGTTCAGGGGGAATGCCCCGGCTATCCTATACTGGCCGAGATGACCGACACTTTGTGCCCACAGGACTCTACATTGTACGGACTGTGAATGGTATGTAGGAGGAGAGAGTCCTCACTCTTATTTAACTTTTCTTTCTGTCTCAAGTAAAAAGTATTGACCAGGCTCGCTCCTGTTGAAACTTAATAAAAAATTAATGGGAATATTCCAATGGCTAGAGATTAACTGTTTGCATGTGATGAGGGTAGCCTGGATTTGGATAAGGTTTAGGGTATTTATATGATAGGTTTTTCTGTTGTGGGTTGATTAGCTATTGTGTGGGTAATTCCATTTATTTACATGACTGATGACTTTCTTGTTTAACGAGATCATAATTTTTCATCAAGAAGACATTTTCCAGAGTAATAGTATATGGAAGTATCCTATTTGGAATGTCAACTTTTAAATGCAGTGAGAACGGAGTTTTCTCAGTGACTAGAGAACAGCTTGGGAAGCAGGTCTTCTTGAGCGAGGGAAGGGAAAAGGAGTAAAAGAAGGATCAGAGAGAATTACAGATTCCTCCTCTCTCCTTGCACTATGTGTATTTATACTGTGCTTTTTTTTTTCCTGTTCCATTTTCTGTCTGATCCCTGTGGCTCTTCTGCAAGATCCCTGGACAATGGCATACAGCAAAAACTCCAAGAGGAAATTCTTCTTCAACAAAATGACCAAGAAAGCAACGTATGACCTCCCTTCTGAATCCATTGCACCCTTCCAGTGAGTATAAGCCAGAGCGGAGGCTATGGCAGGATAGCTGTGTGTGGGTCTGTGTGTGTCTGGGTATTTGGAAGGGAGTTCAGGCGTGCTGTGCTATGTTCTTGCAGTCGTTTGCAGTGCAAGTGCAGCTTGGTCACCAGCAGGGTGTGCTGCAGAAACTGGTGCGTTCTCAGGCTTTTAGGAAACTGCTGATCTGGATTCGTGGATTTTTTGCAATTAACTGCTATGAATAACACACATCTGACAACTTTGTTCCCCTGTCTGCAGCAGAGTACAAGTTACAGAACCTCCCTGCACACAGGGATGTGGACATTGAGCCCAGCAACTGTAATTTGCTGTATGCCTGTATTTTAAGATGTTTGGTTGGAAGTTGCTAATTTAAAAGCAAAGCCCAGTTCATTTAGCCCAGGCTCTGGAATAAGCTGTAGGTAGCTGGGAGCCATTTAAAGAGAGAGTGGGAGAGAAAAGCAGCAGCTCTTTAGGAAAAGATGGAATGGCTTGTCATTGGACAGTCATTGACATTGTGGCTGCTGAACTCCATCTGTATCTATTGAGTACTAGGCTAAGGCCACGTCTTAAGTACAGCAAATCCTGAGTCTGTGTGACACCTCAGGGCTCACGGGTGGAGATGTTCTGCACACCCTGCCCTCAGGTAGTCTCAAGAGATGCCCTCCACTACCACTGCTCAGGACTGTGCCTCTGAGCGAGAGCTTCATATGAAATAGGGCTCTGGATTTTCTCAGATTTTCTCACCTTGAATCTCCTTACCTACTTTACAGCAGTGCTCCTAAGAGTCCTTAAGCTTTCCTTAACCAGCTAAATGGAAGAACATGCTTAAAACTGTAAAAGCAGAGGCACACGATACTTTTTCCCTTCGTGTGTCGGGATGGAACTTGCATGAATGGCTGAGGAGGCGGAGGGAGTGCTCTTGTGGGACTCCAGAAGGGATGTGTTGTACTATGGTTAGTGAGTACTAATGTGTCTGTAATTAGCCACTGACATGTGCTCTTGTTGCTGTGCTAGTTCTGCTTTGTTAGAACAGTAGCACTAAATAAGCTATGAATATTAAGTGTCAGTAATTGTACAAAACTAAAGGCTGCTGTGTTGGTAGTAATTAGCAGCTCTGTTTTCATTATGGCTGGGACTATGTTGATGCAGTGAGGACGGGCTGTGCTTGATGGATGGAGTGAGAGATGGCGTTGTAGGACCAGAACTCTCAGTAGCCAAGCGGAGCTCTGTTATTTCACATGAGGGGAAAGAGGGGATGATCCTACCCGCTTTTGTACAGCGTGAAGTGCTGTTCATTTGCAAAGCTCCATAGGACAGCTATTACTGATTCTAGTAGGTTTGTGGTGAGTGATTAGATTGCTGCTTGCTGCTGCTGGCGGACTTTCTAAATTCTTCATTAAGGCCTTTCCATTGCCTGCAATGACAGTTTCATCCTCTCAAAAACTTGGAGGGAGGTAGGTTTTCCCTAATGACCTGTCTCCTTCCAGCAGATAGTGAACTGAATCTTGAGCGAAGCTAGACTTAACACGTTTGTTTCCATGGAAATCTCTTAGGTTTGGAAGTTGCTGTAGTTTGTAAGGTGAATGAATGCACTGGTCTTTTTCGAAGACACCCCTTGGATTGAGTATCTCTGTGTGGCTCCCATTGCAAGGAGCTGTCTCTGTAGTGTGCTTTGTGGCTAGGATGACAGTGTTTTCCTTCCCCCTCCCCAGCCAAACTAATCTTGCTTTCCTCTCTGCCCACAGCGTCTGCCATTACAGCCGCCTCTTCTGGGAGTGGGGGGAAGGTGTCAAAGTGCACGACTCTCAGAAAAGGCAAGATCCAGAGAAGCTATCAAAGGAGGATGTCCTGTCTTTCATCCAAGCACACTACCCCTAACTCTGCTCTCTTGAGGCATGCAGGGGAAGCTGAGCCCAGCTTGGATTCTTCAGGGAGTGATGAGACTGTGGGGAGGCTCCACAACATCTATCCTGGTCTTCTCCAGAGATGATTTCCTGGAGATGATCTAACCAGGGGGTGGTATGCAGAAGGCGCAGGACGAGGCTCTACCCTGGCAAGTGTATATAAGAGTATGGCCTAGGTAGCGCCTGCTGCTGGAGTACCTACGGTGACTCCTGGAGCCAAGGCCTAACGCCCTTTTGTCCTGACCTACTGCATGCTTGAGGCCAAGGGGCTGGCAGCTTTTTTTGCTCCTGTTCAAACATTAAGCAAGGTTTGTGGAGCCCTGTGTGTACCAGAACTCTCCAGGCTTGTGCTTCCTTGGCAGTATGGGAAGGAGCAGATACGTCCTGGTGGCAGAGCTGGGCAACAGCACATTGAAGCAGCCCTGCATTGTTCCTGGTAGCTGTCTCTCTCCTTGGCCTCATCACAGGCCTACACAACCCAGTGGAGGGTGTTAACTCATTGGGGAATGCTAGCTTTGGGATGCAAGTATGTATTCTTGATGGTGTCTCCAACACTTCTGCTTATCAAGGCACTTGGCTGGCCACTGGCAATTCCTATATGATGGTATCCTGTTGGACAAAGACCAATGCAGGTGATGAGTAGAGTTCCTGGCACGGATTTGATGTGCTCAGTGCCAGGGCTTTCTCAGACCTCTAGAAGCTGCTGTGACAAGGATTTCCCCTCTCCAGGTCAGTTACTGATTCTGACCCAGCAGCCTGGGGTTAATTTGTGAATGTGTCTATCCCTCATGGTACTTGTGAGACCAAGGTGCTTTCATTCTTGGTACTTGACACTATTACTCAGTGTTTTCAGAGAAGAGAGCGGAAGTGGGAGGGAAGGCACAAGAAGGTTGGGATGCTGGAGGTCTTTGGAGGAAATGATGGGAACATCTGACTTTGTTTAAAAAAAAAAAAAAAACAAAAAAAACAAAAACCAGGGCTTCAGTGAAAAGAGATCCTGACGTTGACCATGTTGGTTAATCAGAAGAAATCCTGTCCCTTGACAGGAGATGTCCACTGGAAAGGTTACCAAACTTTCCTTTTAGATGTCAGAGTGGGCTTTGAAACCCTCCATGTCTCATTTGGCCCTAGAGCAGCATCTGGGGTGAAGGCACAGAGCTGTGAAACTCTCAGCATGGTATTTGTGTGCCAACAGACTTCTCTATGCACTTCTGTGCTGGGCTCAAAGTTGTCTTCTGTTGCATGTTTTACCTTCACTTCTGGCTTCTATGGCGCTTTTGCCAGGTCTTCCACGTAAATCAGAAGATAACACACAGTTGACTGCTTTTGGCCAAGCAGCAAAATTGCCCTTTTATTTGTTTGTTTGTTTTTTATTCTTGGCTTGTTTTTAAACAGATTGGCAGAAGGGAGGAAATGATTTAGGGGTTGTCTGAACTGTGCCTTAAAGCTATAGCTCTCCTAGAATCTATAGCAATTGTTTAGATTCTTGTTTCTTTCCACACCCATATGTATGATTTGAACAAGCTTTATATAGCAAGATATGGAAATTTTTACTTGTAGGTGTGCAGGTGCTTGGGTGCCCTGCACCCTACCCAAAGAAGCCAGAGCAAGGATGGTGTGTTGTAGAAGCCCACCTCCACCCTCTACAGCCCAGCACCATGTGTAGGTTTTGTGCTCATTCTCAGCATGCAGTCAAATGTCATCCTACGAGTAGGCTGTGCTCTCAGAGCTTAGAGCACTTCCATGTTTTGACAAGTAAATTGTCTCCATATACCCATGTATTAATTCTCTACAGTTTGGTATAAATGAACTTAGCAGCTGCAACTCCTTGCACCAGAGAAAATTATATGCAGGCTTGATCACTGCAGAACCACACCCTGGCTAAAGGAGCAGCACAGAAGTTGGCATGGTCTGTTGGTCAATGGAAACTGGAGGAGGCAAAGCTCAGGAGTTGATGGGAGGTAAGCTTACAAATAGGTAGCCCTGAATATTTTGCAGGGCAGCTATTCTGTTTCTTCTGAAGCTCTGGCCAAAAGTGAAGTGGGTCAAACGTGCTTTTTCCACATTGGTGATTATTAGTCCCCAGACAGAGTTAGGTCTACCAAAGCAGCTGAGGGTCAGCATGCCGTTAATGCATCCTCTTGCTGATGTAGACTCCCACTGCTCTCAAGCATCAGTAAAACACAAATGAAAGAAATGGTGGCCCTTCCCGCCCCAAAGGACAAGAGCTCACTGGCAGTTTTCTTTTGGCAAAGGCACTTCCGTGAGGGGTAAGGAGAAATCTCTCCCAGTGGGCAATAAAGAACCTCCAACAGTGTGGTTCCCAGGCCTGTGTGCAGTTAGCTTTTTAAACCAATCAGTAATTTGAGTTCTGGCACTTGTTGGACCGCCTTGAGGCTGTTCCAATGCCAGCAAAGCATGCTGCTCCCTTTGCGAGGCTTCCTTGCTAAGTGTTGCGTCCTCCACTCAGGTCTCCTGCGGGCTGGCAGACAGAAGGGTGACTAGGAAGTACACTAGAGTGAGTGTAGGCCTCTGAGGGTACAAACCAACCTGCTTAGTCTACAGGGTAGCTTTTATGAACAGATACTTTCTGTTTACCCAGCTGCCTCCAGCTCCTCCTGATTTTAATTTGCTTTTACTTTTAATTTTATTTTTGATGCACTGAACCTTGATTCTGAATCCCCCTTCAAGAAGGCACGCGTGAGGCACCATGCTACTTGCTTTCCTGCTGCAGGGTAAATACAGAGGGATTATGTTGGGAAGGGGGGGTGAGGAAGGCCTTGCTGAAGGGAATGTTTATGTACATTAATTGCACAATGTATTGTTATTAGGCTGTGTATCATTTTGTGTTGACTTCTCTGCTTTTGTTGTCTCTATTACCAATACAGCCCCTTTAGTTTACAGCAGTGCTTGTTTACTTTGCTTCCCACAAAATTCTGGCCAGCAGTGTGTTAGCATGGAGACAGAGAAATGCTTTACACAAATTAAATTTTCAAGACAGTCCCCTTTTAAAGGCTTTCTTGGCAAGTTAGAGCACGCTCAGGGCTACCTCTAGTGTACGTGACTGGATCAGAATGAGAGGGGACTACAGAGGACAGTCTCCAGCGCTCCTCTGCAGCATGCTAGGCTGCTTTTCCACTCAAAGGAAGCGAACACTTGTGTAGATACCACGCCACAACAGACCAATAACCCACTGTTAAGACCTCACTGACCAGTGATGTTAAGTGCCTAACCCAGTCTAGGCTTAACTGACACAGTGCGTGCCAGCAGGGAGATGGCAGGATGAGAATAAAACAGTGGCTGAGAAGTATGTTACAAAACAGAAAAAAAAAAACCCCAAGAAGTTACAAGGTCAAATTATTTTATTTAAAGCCCTGCAGAGGCACTTCCATCCCTAGGAGTTAATAGTAAATTCTCTTTTGCAGTTTTTGATTCTCAGAGACACAAAATGGCTACCAAACTCTGATACACTGGAGACTTCCTCAAAGCCCAAGCACTTAGATGTCAAGTTGGAGAAAAGGAGATACCTACCTCCCATCTGTTTTGTGGAGGTAGTAGGATTCCTTTGGTCCTGTAAGTCATTGTGGAGGAGAAAACATCTCTGTTTAGCTCAGCTTTGGGGACAGGTAGAGTCTTTAGGTCACAGGAACGGAACCGAGAAGGTGGGATGTATTCCAACTGGGCTGGGCGGAGAGCACTTGTCTGCAACCACAGAAGTCCTCTCCAAAAGGGAGAACATACTGCCTTCCTGCTTCAGGCTGGATGGTCTTGACTGCATTTTTGGGTTAAGACAGCACCACTTTGAGCTCTGCTTGACCTGATTTCCACCTACAAGTGTGCTTTGATTTCTGGTTGGTCTCCTGTCCCCCTCAATTCTCAAAGAAAAAGCTTCCCTACAAGGAGGCTTGGAGAGGATAAACAGGAACAACAATTTGAAATGCTGATCTTCACCCTTGCGGGAGGCACAGTGGCAAGAGGAGGAAGATCTCCTTGCGGGAGAGTCATTGGGTCAGCAGGGAGAATTCTGGAGTGCAATCACATCGTCCAGCAGGCATAAATAAGAGCAATCAGTAACCCCATGGCCACAGCAAGAGCAGCATTCTTGCGATTTTCCTTACGAAGTGCACTCAGTTCTTTCTCTGAGAAACAAACAAAAGCCTTGCTTGTGAATGTTATTCGTATTGCAGCTACATCTCCTTTCAAAACAGTCCTAAAAGCACAATACTACCTTGGCCATGGGCAACTCTTTTGGGATCAGTATGCACAGCTGCTAATAATAAGATATGCTGAACAGGAAGTAAACTAGCAGGAACCCTTTCATTTGCAAACTCTTATCCTGTCACTCTCAGTCGCTGTGCTTAGGAATACTTCAGTGCCAGAGCAGTTCCTGTTTGCAAATGACCTTGTTCTGGGACCCTACTAAGGACAGAATGGGTCATTAGAATGACCTTTCCCCTAAGAGAATGAAGAAGACAGAGGGTAGAGAGCTATTTTTACTATCTTCTAGACATAACAGCTCAGCACCTCTTCCTAGTGCCTAAATTTACTTAAATACAACTCTGGCCGCCTTTGAATGTTGCAGAATCTGGGTTTCCTTGTGCCCCAGAAGGATGAGTGTGGAATAGGCCTAAGCCTGGACACCCATTCTGTTGGGGTCTGCAGCTTTTTAGAGACAGGTCACTTTCCCTGGCCTACAAAAGAAGAAACACAGATGCAAAGAGAGGAAGAAGGTGGCTACCAAAAGTATGGAGTCCTACTGTTCTCCATTTCTGTTCCGTTCCCTTTACCAGAGATGAGAACCAGATTCTTGCTAGTTCTGTTCCACAAGACTTTGCTTGATGGTATAGGTGAGAAATGAGGCCTAAAGCACTACATGGCCCAACAGCTATAATTATTTTCCAGGAAAAGGCTGGGTGCAGACTTTGTCTCCAGAGGCAGACTGCTCTTGCTGCTGAATTCAGCTTCAGTGACTGCACTAGTTACTACCTCTACAGTTTGCACTAGCAGCCTCCAGGGGGAATTCACTGGTGCTGCAGGTTCCCAAACTGATGCTGGTAGCCAAAGAGGCTTTTAGCTGTTCTTTCTGCCCCCATTCCTCAACATGGTACAAAGCATTCACATGCAATCACAGAGCAAACTGCTTGAACCTGCAAGGCTACAGAGGAGGTGGTAGGGGCAGGAGGCCATATAACTCCAAGCACAGCAGTGCCAGCTTAAACTGATGGAGCAATGCCACTGTTAGCAACTGCAGTTCATGGCCTCAAGCATGTCAGCTGGAATAAACAGAGATTTAATCAGAGGCCATAGCAATGATCTAAAAAGGCTGTGGATGCTGTCTCTTCTGTTCCAGGAGGAGCAGCCGTCACCATTAGGTGAGGCTGTTGCTGCTGTCTGAGCAGCCTGTCAGACTGCTCTGTTGATGCTAGCAATGATGGCTGACTGCTGGTAAAAGGGTAGCAGCAACGTGCATTCTTGTGCCATTCTCTAGTGGTAGGCCCTTAGGGAACAGCTTTGAATCTGTTTAAAATAACTGTTAGTCTTCTGGAAACAGTCCTTTAACATGAGTCAAAATTATAAATTTGCCAGCCACGCCTCAGCTTTCAACTCTCCAGGTCTAGAACACTTCTGGTGCTTGCACTGCTGCACAGTGCTGTCAAGCAGTTAATACACTGATCAACACCAGGAACCTGAAGACACACAAAGCAGCATCCCCAGGGGAATGGAAGTGCTGTCAAACGTGTGGCAGCTCAGAGGGACTCTCATTTTAACTGTCTACAGCACATCAGTGGGAATCCCTATGCTCCTGTTCTGAACAGCCCCAGAAACTGATGCAGTGAGAAACTTCCCTAAGGAAGGTATATTTTGCTATACTCCAGGTAGCACTTGCCAGCTTGCTTACCAAACCTCTATGAAAAAACAAAAAGGAAAAAAAAAAGGGGGGGGAAGTGAGGATGTTAAAAGGCCACTCAAGTCAATCTGTTGGCTAAGATTTTCTGAAGACTGATAATTTGAGGTATGTGAAAGGGAAATCCTTCCCCCCTCATTAGCTGATGCTTATTTTTTTCCCTATGATAGCACAGCTCAAGCGGGAGGATCCAGGCTCCTATTATAATATGCTGACTAGATTTCCCTCAGTCTAGCTCCCTTTGGTTGAACCTAAATTCAAAGGCAGAAGTCAGAGGTGGCAGGAGCTTGAAGACGAAGCTAAGCTGCAGCACTGATCCCATCCAGCCCAGAGGGACCATTTTTAATGAAGCTCTTACCATAGTTGTCAGCTTTGGTCATTAGTAAGTTTCTCTCTCTCTCCAGTGACTTTCTGTAATGAGAAGAGGAGCTCATTACCTGCGAGGCACAACACAGCCTATTTCTTTGCTTATATGATGGAAGAGAGACTGTCCTACTGCCGAGGATATCTGCTCACAGAATGAGCCCCTCACCCTTCACTGTGGAGAGGTGACAGTTTAGAAACCCCCAGCTGTGCAAAATAAGATATGCAGCAGTTTTAGATTACTTTTTCTCCCCCCAAATGGCTTCATGTCTGTCCTTTCAGGACAGTGTCAGCGTACGCAAGTAGGCTAGAGTGTGTCAAAGCCCCCTGCTCTGTTTCCCCAGGTCGGGTAGGAAGTTCTGACACAGCTGGGGGATGGGGCAGGGTCCCTACACACACTCTGCAGGGTCCGGCCCCTGCAGTACATCTGGCTCAGTGCTGGAATGCTAATTCTTCTCACCAATTGATGCTGGGATCCCTTTGTTAGAGGTATCCAATATACACAAATTGGTTAACTCAAGGAAACAAGCTGAATCCAAGCCCAGTAACAACCAGTTAAATAGCATGTTATTAGACTGAAGACTCAGGATAACAACAATAAAGAATAAGTCAGGCCAACCCAGCCCTTGTCTTAAACTGCACAAGATGATTAATTAATATACAGTTTAAAATATAAATGCAAAACAAATTGCCTGAAAGCAGCAGCGTTTCCATTACAGCAGTGACGACGCGGTCACTCCTTTCAGACTGTGTGCATATAAATTAACATGCACTAACAAATTTATCTCCCAGTTCAGATGAGACAGAGCAGGCAGTAAGTGTAACAGAGTTTGTTGTTCCCCTTGGGGCAGAGCAAGAACCTGTAGGAGGAAAGAGATCCAAATCTATGTGTACAGCTAGTTAAGTAAGGAATGGCAAGAAAGCAAGCTACGTCAGAGCAACAGGAGAGGAAAGGCAACTGGGGAAAGGCAGTGTGGAGTGCAGCCAGGAGGAAGTGAGAAGACAGATTTACCAACATGACTGAGCTGCTACTCAGAAACTTGCCTCGTGAAGAGAGTCAAGGGAAGAGGCTCTGAGAATGAGACACGAAGAAACCATGACAACTGAACTTCAAAATGGGAAAGCAGAGCTCTCCTTTGTATACTACTCACTTGAATCTATAATTTTGATAATGGCACCTTCCTCCAGGGTTTTTCGAATGGTCTGGATTAGGTCAACAGAATTTCTGTTTCCATTTCCATACAAGTTGTAAAATTCAGAAAAGGCCCCAGGACTCTCTATTCCTAATTCTTTGCTCTAGGCCCTATATTTCAGAGAGAAACCATACAGATATATTCCCCCTTGTCAGGTTACCACAACTGTAGGTTTGGTACAGATAAAGAATAAAGTATCAGATAAAGAATAAAGACAGGAAACATAAGAATAATTTAGGCCTAGAAAAGGACGGTTGAGAAAAGGAGCTAGAGAGATGAAGGTCAGGAAGATACAGAACCCTGTCAAATTATGGATGGGGATATAAAACCCCAGTAAAGCTGGGAAGTTAAGCTGAGGCTGATAAGTATCAGGATGTGGAGATGTCACCACTGCTAGGATCATTTCTAACTGGGTTCTGTAGGACAGTACTGTAGACACCAGGACCAACAGGACTGCTCCCTGGGCCTGTGATTGAGTTTACCATTATTGCTAGGAGCAGAGCAGTAGGATGCTGGTGACAGGAAGAATGTCCTCAAGCAGAGAGATCTGAGAATCAGCTGGGTGATCTAGGATCTCTTGCTTCACATTCTAGAGAAAAAAGCAGGTTCTGCCTGTGTCTGATACAAAATCCAGGTCAAACTCCTTGCCTGAGTCCCAGCTCTAGAAGCCTACAGTTGCCTCTTCTATGTCAGTGACAGATTTCAGGGGAATTGTCCCTCTTCCCTTTCCCAAGAAAAGCCAGCGTGTCACTGCATCCCTACATCCAGGCACATTTGCAATACAGGCAGAGAGTAATTTCCCTCAGCCCCTTTTCCAGTTGCATCCCACCTGGATTGGCCCTCAGTAGTAGTTGCTGCATGTCTCCCCTGACTGAACCCAGGCAGCTTCAGCAAGGCTTGAACAGCAGCGTGCAGTGAACCTTTGCCAGATTCACAGAGCTGTTTCCTAGCAGACCAGGAGCCAGCTCTGCAAGTGAACTGGCAAGTTTCGGGCACTGCTTTGCTGGTTGTAATGCAGGTTGGAGAGTGAGGGTGTTTGTTAGTAAAATAAAGCTCTCTCCATATACCGCTGAACTTATCCTGGAAAGTTCCCCAAGCAAGTTCCAAGCTCAGGGAAGAGAGTCTTGTCACAGGAAACCAGACATCCCCATCCCTTCATGAGCCCTTGCTGAGTACTACAGCAGGATGACAGCTAGCTGAAGTCCACAGCTACAGCTGTGAAAGGAGGCAGTCAACAATACCTTCCTTCAGGGCTGAGCTTCTCCCTGCGCAGTTTAAGATCCACCTCCTCCATGCTCTGTCTGCAGTGTGCCAGCTTCTCCTCCAGTCCATCAATCTGAAAAACAGCACAGCAGTCACTGTCATTTTCTCTCCCAGCTAATATGGATCCATCCCCACTCAGATGGGGAGGGTGGCAGCTCAGCCACTCCACCTCCTTCCTCCCCAAATCAAGGGACAAACAGCCCCAGCTCTGCGTAGACGTCACAGCACAGAGAGCCCATCGCCTCCCGGATCAGCGTGTATTATACCCCAGGCAACTGGGACATTGCAATCCCAGACATGGCCAAGCCAGCTCTTACACTCCCACTTGTGTGGCTGGCCAGGACCTTTTTGCTAAGATCTGATCCTGTTCCAGCCTGTTCTAGTTTCTTTGCATGTGGCTCTGCACGCAAAGATGTGATCTAAGACATCTTTATGCAATTAAAAGACGATAAAATGAGAGAGATGGGCCTTGGCCAAAGCCTGAGGGACAAGGTTTTGATTTAGTGCTATGAATGGATGCAGAAGTTCACAGGATGTGACTACAAAGCACTCTCAGCTGTCTGCCTGGATGAAGAGGGGATAAAGGGGAAACACTGATACCTCCTGTCTCATTTACCTAGACCTACAACACCAACAGCAGTGTGCACAGTATGCTCAAAAGAGCATTCACCACTGCCTCCACACCTTCGACCTGCACCAAGTTTTGGAAGCAACACGTTCCCGTGCAGAAAAACAATGGTCATCTTATTGTGTCTCCTTGTCAGGTCTCCTAACAGCCACCCTCCCCCTGTGTCTTCCTGTGGAGGAGAGTAACTGTGGATACGTACAAGAAGGTTGATCGACTTGTGTGCAAATGGATTGCCCAGTAGGGAATCCTACCACGGACAACAGTTCTGGGAATTGTTCCTCTTTTCTGCCTGACAACCAGAGTGTGGACATCTTTAGGAATAAAGTTTGTCTTTCAGGCTTGCTTCCAGCAGGGCAACAGTGGGACTAATCAGATAATAAGAACAAAATATCCTAGCCTGAAAGAAAATACCCTTGGTGACCTGAGGTGGCAATCTTTTTAGTTACTCAGTGCAACACTCCTGCTGTGCCTAGTTCTCCAAGCAAGGCCAAGGCCGACTAGATGGCTGGCAGCACGGCCTCTCTGTGGTGGGAGCCTTCACAAACCAGAAGCTAAGAGGCAGCATAGTCCCGAGCAAAGTACTGAGGTGGAATGAGACACCGGCTGCCCCGGACATCAGCCTCAGAGGTGACCCAGAGCACAAACACTTCCATAAACAGTGATCTGGGAAACAAAATCAAGTAGTGATCCCTAATTATTGCTACTTTGGGGATCATCTCTGTCCTGAGCTCATTAGCAATCTCACACTTTCTACTCAGGAAAGGTAGGCAAACATTATAAATAAGTAGGATGGGAGAACAGGCTTGACGTAAAGGAGAGAACGAAGCAGACTGCCAAAAGAAGTTTAGCGAGTCAGCTGAACAGTCTCACTGCAAGGAGTACAGCAGACCTGGGGAAGGGTCTACCTACAACAAGGCTCAAATAAATCTTTGCATCTTACCAGACAGCAATTTCCAAGTCCCTTGTTATTAGGCAACTCTGCCAGGGCTGTTGAGATGCCAAGCTTCCCAGAGGCACCTGCACAGCTTCCTCTGAGCCCAAGGGGAGCACCACGGCACGTCACCTGATCCCAGAGCACAGGAATGGCACTTCTGTGTTTGGCAATGCTTGGGTTTGCCTGGATGGTGACACGGATATTTTTGAAGCATGTTAGCTGAAAATGCATTCAGTTAGGGCAAAGATAATTGTCCTCCTCCATATCCAGCTGTACCAGTTTAGAATGTTAACTCCAGCTGCTCATCACTATCTGTGATCCACTACAGCTCAATCAGCGAGATGCATTGCCCCAGTTTGCTTCAGGGCCAACTAAGAGCTTCACCCACGTCAGCTCCGACCACGCTTATCAGCAAGATAATTTGAGTGCAGTGCAGTGGAGGTGGGGTGTCCATCCAGTCCTATTTAAAAATTACTATCTCCCTCACCAGTTCCTACTGTTTGCAAATGGCTGTGTCTCTGCTCCCTTATCTGTTGCAAACCCTCACATACACGCACAGCAAGAGGAACTTCAGCATGTGTTACCTGACTCCTCTTTAGCCAGTAAACTTATTACAATGCACCACGCCTTCTCTGGAAACACATTTAAAACTCATGTTAAATAATACGATTTAATGACAGCTTTGGTTGGTCAGCTGCCAAACCCACCACTAAATTACCCGTATCATTGCGCTTCCTATCCTCTCCAGGACTGCTCCTCCTGCTCAGTTTGCAGTTGCTCTCACTAGTAGATTCTCTGCCCATACTTCTGTCATTTCATGAGACATAACAAGAGGATATTCCACCCAACTCTGCCAATGCTTTTACTTTCTGCTGACTAAAAATCTCCAGATTCCACATAATACTTTAAAAGTTTCAACTGGCTTTACTGCACTTAAATCAAAACCAAAGTTCGGGTCCCCTGCTGGAGAGCAATAATTTGCTAATAAACTACATGCCCTAGAACTGCACCATCAGCTTTGCTGAGCTGGGGGCACAAGGGACAGAAAATAATAAAAAAATAAAATAAAAAAAAGCAAGGAAGGAGGAACAGATTGCTGAATTAACAAAATATTTTTCCTACAGAATCTCACTATTTCTTTTCTTCAGACTAGTCTGAGGCATTAGGGGTTGTAAGGAAGGACAAGAGTGAGAATTCCCAGATGTTATCCATGTACTGTGCCTCAGTTTCCCTACTTCTAAATTAGGACAATACTATCTGCCTCCTAGAGGTGGCTCATTTACACAAGGAACCTCAGATGCCAACCTAAATTATGGGCAGAGCACTATCTTGATACGTCGGTGCCACTGCCTCACTTGGGATTTGGGATCTGTTCCTGCAAGCTAGGAGTCTCTCAGCAGCTCAGCCATCCAAGTAACTCTTCACTGTAGGGCAAAGGAAAGAGAGAAATAGAAAATAAGCACAGGGAGAAATCAGAGTAATGCCTGGGAATTACTGATTACTCTGTGGGCTGCTAAGGAAACTCCCAGGGGGCTGTAGCCTGTAAAGCTGTAGCACAAGAAAACCTGTAGAGCTTTGGCATAATTCCCTGCAGCAGCTCTCCAGGAGAGCAGTCCTAGAAGCACGTCCACACCTGAGCTTGTTGTGGATGGAAAGCTTTCCCTCCCACTAATACATGAGAAGGTCAGTTGAGATATGCACCTAGGCCTACTGCAAGCCCGCATGAAAACAAAGGGCCAAGCTCACTTAGCCGAACCATCACTGCACTTCACACTGACTTATCTTTTTAGTGGCAATCTCAGCACAGTGGCTTACAAGTCACAAAGACGAACCCTCGCTCTTTCTGGCTCTGCTTTCCATGAAGAGGATCCTCTGGGACAGAGGTGAAGTGCAGCACGCAGAAAGCTCACATGACAGCTCCTCAGGTTCACATGGCTTGTACCAGGGACGCAGGACTTCACGCACAGCAACATCTTTTAAGTAGTGTCAGTTAAAAGGGGCAAGTGAAACTGGTGCTTCACATCCAGGCAGCAGCTCAGGGCACACAGAGCTGCCCTTCTGCTCCTCAAGAGCCACTCCAGAAAGTTAAGTCCCAGCAGCTTTGGACACACACAGGGATCTAAGACCAGATGCCTCCCTTGCTCCACAAGGTATGACAAGGCACTGAGCCATTTTCATTGAATTCTGGCAACGCTTGCTCGCAATCTGGAGACCTTTTTAAACCAGAGAGACCTGGAGCGGATTTCAATCCAAACTGACTTACATGCGTATTACAAATCTCATTTGTTGGGACCATCTTGGGCAGGGAGCCCGAAATGGCTCACATAAAGGCAGAGACAAAGAGGCAAGGAAGCAGCTTTGCTTACAGAGTTGAGCTGGATCCCTTTTAATACATTTTGTAATGAATTAATAAAAGCTTTCTTTCCAGCAGAAAGGCTAAAAGCGCTTTTCAAGAACTGGCATCCACCCTCTGCTTTTATGAATTCCCTAATTAAGATACTGGCAAAGAGCCATATCACACATACGTCGATATCCAACAGCGTTAGGTAATGAGGTTTTCGTCTTCTGACCCTCATAAAACAGATCAAAGCCAACTGAAGAGGTGGGGGCAAAGGAAAAAAAAACCTTCCCCGAGCAGTCTTCTCATGCCTTGTCACCTGCCAGCACACTCGAGCAGTTATTTTTACAGAAGAATCAGTGGTTCCTGAATCCACAAATTTGGCTGGATTATTAAAATCAGTCCAGCAGAGATGAGTTTTGTTTAAATTCAAATGATAACTTGCAGTTCATGTACACACTTCCATTTTCGCCATGCTCTTGGAATCATTTTGCATGCTGGCAAATCGTTTTGTGGATGCTGTGCCTGCAGCGTGCTTCGAAGTATTTACTAGGCAAGCTACTACACAATAGAGGATGATCCACCAGCAAAGTTGAAGACAAATTCTGCACATCAACCCTCTGTGTTGGTAAAGGATAAAGGGATGGATCCTACCTGCATCTCCTCCTTCAGCCTTGCAGAGACTACCCAGTTAGTCTTCCCACCCTGCCTCAGCTCAGACCAGTGACTTTGCAGGATAGCACACAGACGTGACCGCACGGCACCACCCACAGCTTTTTGAAAAAAGCTGTAAGAACAGCTTAACTGAGTGAAGACTATGTTGGCCTTTTCCCTATTCTTTATACTCTTGCATACACTGATCAGCCACTGCCTTGTCAGAAGCAGCAATGCACGTTAACAATACTTTCTCCAAACACACGCTTGATGTTTTGCAGCTCAGGCATTGCCTGAGCACAGGGTGTTCTCTTTGTATTTAATAGCCACACTTTTTTGCTTTCATGATTTTTTTTTCCAGTTGTCTGGGCCACAAGTATATTTTTAAGGGCTACAACATCCTGTGGCAGGGAGTTTCACAGCACAGCCACAGATCATGGTAAGAACCAACCCCTCCTGTTTGTTCTGAGCTTGTCAGCTGCTAAGTTTTATTTGATAGCCTTAGTTTTGTATTGACAGTGAATGTTCATTCTCTGTTTAAAACTACAAATAGCATACAGAGGATATAGACCTATTATCAGGTCCCCTTGCAGTCATGTTTTCAAGCTTAAAAGGACCTGGTATGCTTAGTTGTTTCCTGCATAGAAGTTTTCCACACCTTTGATCATCCTTGTCACTCTCTTAAGCTCGTTCCGTGTTTGATATTTTGCTACAAAATGAACCAGTCTTCCCAGTTTCATTTTCCTGATGGGTTTCATCAAGAACGTTCTGCGCAGCTCAGCACTGTCAATGGGGCTGGCTGTCAAAAGACTATGGAGCTATATGAAAGGAGAAGTGGCATGAGTTTAAACCACCACCACCACATTATGGAGACACATTTATATCAGTTTAAACCAGGTCATATCAATTACACCTGCAATTTGTAAGTGCAAGCTAATCTGATAAGTGTCCATATAGAAAATTGCATTCATTTACCATCATGACTTCAGTTAAACAAGCATGACTCTGCCTAGATTAGGCCTTTCAAAGCTAGCCATGCATCATGTCATATTAAGACTCATTTAGACAGTTTTCTTTACAATCATAACAGCTCAGAAGGTAATACTGAACCAAATGAAAGTTTCAATTATGAAATCAATATCTTCGTTGTCACGCATTTCTGACACCTAAAACACAGCCCTCTCTTCCTCTGGCTTAAAGGGTTTTTGTTTTCTTCCTCCCTAACTTCTATTCAGTACCTTTCTCATCACTGCAAGGGGGAAGAATTTTATCTTTTAGTACTATCTTTGCAGTGGGAGGTTAAGTTTTCATCTATAACACACTGAGGAAGAGTAGTTCTACAGTCCTTTCAAAAGTACTGTATTCTATATGACAACTTCTAAAAACATATATAAAAATCTAGAGATACCACAAGTCCCCAAACACTTTGCAAGAATTTGCTGTGGCAGCACGGCTCGCCGTTTTTACCACCGCTCTTTTTGCAAGGTAGACCCTAATAGCTCAACTCTCCTTGTCTGTCACATCTCAAACAACAAACACCAAAAATTCATTATTTCAACTCTCCCTGCTAGGCTTAGTGAAGAGAAGCTTGGACGGTCTGCACACTCCCCTCTGGACTCCCTTTGGAGAGTGGTTATACTTGGGTTAGAGTGCCCAGCAATGTCTGTTTCTCTAATGAAAGCCTAACTAGATGAAATAAACCAGAAAACTACTATAAACCAAACTCCCATTCATATGACGCAGAAGGACACACATCTTTACGCTACTGGCTGATGAAGCATATATAACAAGACCCAAGTTCTGTCCCTGGCCTTTCTACCATGGCTATCTTGGTCTGCTGCACATATGCTCATCTGAAAGACTTCAGGACAAACAGGTGACCAGTGGATTGACTCTGCCCCATTTCAGCCATTTGTTAAGAAGGTTCAGGCTTTTGCCATCCCCAAAGTACCCACAACCCACAGACTTGAACTACAGGCTCTCCACTGCCTCCTCCAAGTCAGTCCAGATAGCACTGCCCAGGGCAGGAGCCAGAATTAAGTATGCTTCGAAGAGACCTTAACTAAGCTCAGATTGTTAATGCAAATAGAAAGCTTAAATGAAGCTTACCAGCAGCCCTCCTGCCACTCAGGAGATTACAAAACACCCAAACACAGCAATAAAAAAAAGCAACTTTATAAGGAAGGCACACTCTTTAAAAACCAGTCCTTTCCCCTTCTCCTTGCTGTGATTTACAGGCCCCTCACGTGCTCGTTTATCACTGTGTTCCTCAAAAGCAGCGGCCTGTGCCCAGCACGCTGCTGGCTTCCACCACCGCACACACAGGCCGGGCTGCGCACAGGTTTGCTGGCGAGGGGCAAGAGCTCACCGCAGCAGCCGCCATGGGCGCAGGCACTTAACTGCCTCTCCCTGCACTAGCTCGAAGGCTCAGCGGGAGCAAGGGCACCAAACGCCATCCCTCATCCAAAGGCACGGGACGAAAGACAAGCACCGAACTTTCCAGTGCGAGCTGATGCCACCTCAGCCTCCTCTGCCACCCTCGCACGTTAAGATGGCGGCCGGGCCTCCACCAGCACAGCGCAGCCTGGTCAGCGCCGTGCTCCTGAGCCCCCGCTGCCCCGCTCCTCCCCAGCACCCACCACTCTCTTACGAAACGCCTCGCTCCAAGCCAAGCCCGAGCCGGGCGCCGCCACCACCGGCCCCCCCCCTCACCTCCCGGGCCACGCTCAGCCCCTCTCGCCTCCTGCCCATGGTCCCCGGCCCGGCAGCGGTCGCGCATGCGCAGGCGGCCGCCTCCGCGCCACCGCTCGAGAGCGGCCACGTCCGCGCGGCCGCTGCCATCTTGGTGAGGGGCTGCGCTGTGGGGCGGCCGCCATCTTGGTGAGGGCGCTGCTGCCTGATGCCGCTTGGGGATGGAGGCGGCGGTTCCTCAGGCCGTGTGAGCCCGTTTTGGCATGGTTTGAACACAGCCGAGGGCCTACGGCAGTCAGAGCGGCGCCTGCTGCTTTGTGCGGGTGCTGCCCGCAGTCAGCTCTGCCTGCTCCAGCAGCGGCAGTTGAGGGACGGCTGGGGAAGGACCAGCAGGCTGGGAAGCTGCAGTGGGGCCTCTTGGACCTGCCTCTCACCCCCTCGGAGACCCCTGCTCCCTCGGGAGGAGCTATTGGAGGGGGTTCCCAGTGTGCTCTCTGGCCAGGCACATCCTCAGGGCCTGTCAGAAGGCAAACTTGGGCTGATCAGTTTGTTTTCCCCCAAGGAGAGCCAGCTCTATGCAGCTTCGAGCTTCTGCGTTGCTTAGGCCACTCCAGCCCAGCTCTTGTATTGCTGGGGGCCGGGGCTCGCCTAGGAAGAAGGTGATCCCCCAGAAAAACAAGGCACCGACAGGACGACTGTTTTGCTGTGAATTAATGATCACTGAAAACTTCAGGTTGTCCTTGGGCCTTCTTTCCCAAACACTAGCTTTATGCTAAAGCAGATGCAGGAAAAGCCACGTTCTTGACCTACCAGGAGGCAGCGCTTTGTGCACACTAGCCAGTTCATTGCAAGATGCTAATCAGCACGTTACATATGCATGGTAGCTTTTGTCCTGACCCAAGAAGGCTTTTTGTGAAACACTGCTATCTTGTAGAAGAAAAAAAAAAAAAAAAAGGCAAGAAACACCACTGAAATGCATCTGTTTTCAGGATAGGACATGACTGCTACATGACAGAGAACAGAAGAGCTATTTGCTGACCAAAAAATGGAACATTGGGCAGCAGCAGCATTTATTAGAAACACAGACTGAATTTTCATTTTAGCTAAGTACCCTCTGCTGACTGAAATTTTGCTAGGATGGCAGGAGTGCAGATGCCTGTCATTGAAGGAGTGATAATACTGATACGTACTTTGTGTGTTTCACTTTTCTTTCAAAAAAACCCCTACTTTTTTTACTAGGGGAGGTGGCACGTGTTGGTAACAGCATCAGTCTCATTTTCTGTCTGGAGAAAATGAGGGATAGCTGTACTTTTCTCTGCTTCCCAATCTGGTATTTGACTCTACGTTACAGAGCCTACACTGCTGAACCCAAAGGAGCCAGAACTCCCACCTCCAAGGTGAGACACAGATAACTGTCTTCCTAGCAGAAGCAGCTCAGTCAGAAGGCAGTAAAGAAACTGAGTAAGACCCAGACAACAGCCATAGGAAAGCACAGCACCAGGGGGAGAGAGAAAATGAAGAAGTGGGAGAATGTTATTTTTTCCCCCTTTAGACTTGTTTGGTGAGTGTAAATACAATCTTAAAATGCATAGAGGTTTGAAGAAAACCCATCTGTTATGGTTTGCAATGGGATGAAATAGCCATCAGTTCAGCAGAAAGCATTTTCTCCTTTACAAAGGTGAGTATTGATTCAGGGGAGGACTGTCAATTCTTACATACACGCTTCAGCACAGAAAGACATACTATTTTGCAGGCAGATGAGCGTCACCTTTGTTGTCACATCTTTTGGGAAGACAGAAAAGGGGAACTGGTTCCCCCCTCACAAGCAAGCCACCATTGCAAGTAGCAATTTTCGGTTCATGTGTTACTCCTCCTGGCCCTCCTGAATACATTAAGCTGATGACCTCATTATGCCTGTCACCTGGTCTTGTGTCTCTTGGTTCTGCCTTCAGCTGGCACCCTCTCTTCAGCCTTTCCTGTGTTACATCTTCATTTCTTTTGTAATGTCATTCAGGTCATCTATGTGCTGACGCAAGAAATAATAACTGTTCCTTTTCTTCAGCAAATTTATAATCTTTTCCTCCTTGAAACCTAAAGAACAGATCTGGAAGTTTTTCACATACAATGACATCAGCTTCTGTATGTTAGAATATCCACAGACATGAGTATGAATTTGATACTCCATATCAAGTGGCTGCTGACTGGCCACAAGCATATTTAAGCTGGGAATCAGAAGTTTCTAGCTGTGAGATCAATCAGGGTATGGAACGAACCTTGCGCAAGAGAGATGAGAGGAAAAGAATGAAATAGTTTTTAGTAACGTCTTGAATGGGATGGTCTAACACAAAGCCTGTAAGAGGAAGGTGCAGGATGTGATGATGTACAGGAGAACACCAAATAACATACCCAGTAACAAGACTGGATAAGGCCCTCATGAGACCCTGCTCAGGGTCTGTGATTAGGCTGTCCCTGCTGCATTGGGGGTCAAATCCCTGCTGCCAAAATGAGTGATGAAGTGATGTTAGAGAAACTAAAAATTTCGCAAGTGTCAGTCTGAAAGGAACATTCAGAAGTCACTCCATCTACATGCCCAGAAGCAGGATCAGATACACTGACAACACCCAAGCAGGTGTTTGCCTTACCTGCCCTTAACACATCAGGGATGCTACCACCTCCTTGGTACCTGTTACACTGCTCATTGACTGATAGCTGGGAGGGTTTCCCTCCTCTTTATAACCTAATTGATCTTGTTGCATCTTGACCTATTCTCAGGAGATATCAGGAACAGTTGATCAGCACCTTTCTTATAACAACCTGATATATTTCAGGTTCATCATTCCCTCTTCTGTTTTCTCCCTGCTAGACTCAATCCGCTTCTTTCAACACGATGTGTTTTGCACCTCTTACAGTGTTTGTTACCTTCCTCCAGTCCAAACTTAGACTAAGCCTGTCTTACTAAACCTCTCTAACTTGGGGGTATTGAGAAAGCAAAAAATCACCTCCCTTGTCCTATAGGCAGTATGCCCTAGTAATACAGCCAATAATGAAATTTGACTTTTTATGCAATACCTTCACAATGGTGATTCATATTCGGTTCATGGCCCTGTAATTCCTCAATCCGTTTCCTCAGTGCTGTGGTCTAGCCAGCTGTTCCCCATTTCTTTAGTGATGCATTTAATTTTTTCTCCTTCTCAGTGCAAGATTTTGCACCAGTTTTATGGAATTTTAGCTGGCTGATTATGAGCCATTTATCCAATTTGTCAAGATAATTTTTTTTCCTATCCTGCCTTCAGTCTTCCAAGCTATTCCAGACTTGGGGCCAGTCATGTATTTTATAAACATACTTTATTTTGTAATCTAAGTCATTGAGAAAACTAGTTGGTAGATCTGGCCAGGCAGTCCTGGGACTGATCTCTGTAAGTCCTCCTCGTCTGACTGCAAACTACTGATAACTACTTTCAGAGTGCATACCCGTGACAAATATCATACAGGATTTTTTCAGAAAGCCTTTACTACACATCAAGATAGCCTGAATTTCTGCACCAGCTCTCTCCACTATTCCAGTTACTGTGACAGGGAAAGTTAACCGATGTGACATGATTTGTTCTTGGCTTTCTCTCTGCTGGCTTTTTCTTATCACCTGATTATCTTTAAGTGATAACGAATTGATTATTTAATAATTTGTTCCACATTCATTGAGGAGATGGAGAGGTAATGACTGAGGAATCAACATTTTCAAGAAGGTTTAGGGACACTTGCTGATTTTTATCAGGGCAATGCTGACTTTGAGGGTAATTTAATAGAACAGATAGTAAGTCTTCACTAGTAATTAAGTCTTTACTAGTAAATTAAACAACATCAGGAAGTGTTCCCAGAATACAAACTCAATCATCAGAATTAAGTGTCAGCACACCCCAGGCATGGTTTGGCTTGGTCCCACTAGGACTGCCCCAGACAATTTCCAGGCATGAGTTGGGAGTCATTATAGGTAGAGGACCATTCCCAGTGGGCTTTTGCGTGAGGTCACTCTGTTTCAGAGGTGAAGAGAGTTTAATAATATGGATGTGAGCCATTTGGTACTAATTTGCAGGATGTGTCTAGGAGAATGTTTCCGGGCACTCCTGATCTACTGCCTTCCTACCTCTTTTTGCCTTCTCCATCTGCAAGGTTCACTGTGCTTTGTAAGCATAAATGAATCAGTCCTCTGACAAGTCCGAGCGGAAGCTGAGGCTAGATATTCACTTTATAGATGTGAAGTGTGAGGCAGTATCTGACCCAGTCTCTACAGCAAGTGGGTAGCTGGGCTAGCACTGAATCCAGGGTCCTGACCTCTTATCCTTGGGGATACCATGGGGAACCCGTTCCCCAAGCGTGTCCTTCCCCAGCTTGTTAGGCAATGCCTCGTGAAACATGAGACAGGATGTGACCTTCCAGGCACCTTCTGAGAACAGGTTTCCCCAACATAGCGGTTGTCCAGCTCTAGCCCAGTGCCATGTCTCCTCTCCCCTCCCAGCTGTACCAAATGCAGCTGGTTACTGGGATCACAAAAGAAAGGAAGTCACTACCCTGTGTTAAGGGGCAGGGGAAAGCCAAGGTGAGAGCAGGCAGAGTAAGTCTTCTTCTGTCTGTGTACTTGCACCTGTGAAGAGATGGTGGGAAGCGTCTTGCTGCTGGGGGCAGCCAAGGATGGGGGATCCCAGGGACAGCATGACTCCCAGCACAAAGGAATAAGCAAGAGATGTCACCAGGTGCAGAGGCTATGTGTTGACCTCCCAGAGGAAGAGAAAACTGAGTGCAAGGGAGTCAGACAGCAAGCTGAGAGGTGCTGTGAGCTAGAACTGACCTGTGGAGCTTTGTTTTTCCCCCACTTCCCTCCTATAGGACTAACACGTAAATTCCCTCCTTTCTCCCCAAGCCCTATAAGCAGGGGTGAAATTGCATCTTTGTGATGATGACCAGGGAACACAAATTCCACTTTAGAAGTGTCCGTCCCTAGCGGGGACAGTTGCAGAATTAAATGCCACCAGGGAATAGAAGAGTGACAGAAAACACCATCAGGCTTTTGCAGGCTGAAAGGTGCTCCTGTAGGGTGGAGTGTTTTTTTCCTCTGGGAAGATAAATATAGAGAAGCCAATGAGCTGCATCTTCAGTTTGTGTGCATCATGTTCTCTGCTCCCACCTTGACGGGTTCCACACAAATTCTGGGAACAGCTTGAGATGATAGAATTAATTAAATGAAATTAATCAAAACAACCTACCCAGAGACAAAACTGGCATCGATGAAATGCAGAGTTGGGCCAAGAAGGGATTCTGTAGCAGGGACTGATGTTTGCCCTCATCAATAGATTCTGTTTGGATGAAATCCTGTGTCCTACATGCCTCGGTCAAACATGAGGGGCTCTGAGGAGTTTTGTGCCTCATGCAAGATCATGACTCTCCATGCAGTGCAGTAATTGCAGTGGGAACAGATGGAGTTCTGCTTTTCACAGAGCCAGGCACAGCATGTAATCATAGATCTCGCTTTGATGCTGGATGAACCTGAACTCCAAATCGTGCTGTGTTAGTCTGGAGGACGTGGGAGAACTGGAGCAACGGCTTTTAGAGATGTGATCTAAGACAGATCTGTGGGTCCGGTGGGTGCGTCGCACTCTGAAAACCTGAGAAAAGGGGTACAGATTTGCCCAAATGAATTACTGAAAATTGGAGATTCCCCTTTGCTTTAGTCTCTGCCCGTTCTCCCAGAACACGTCAGCCCAAGTTTTCTTATGGTAGGGGCCAGTTTGGAGGCATTTTTAGGGGCCTGTCCCAGCCATTTATGTTCTTTGTTTTATGAAAGCATTGCTGTCCTCCCCAAAACATACTGCATCACCTCAAGGGTCTAAGAAGCTGTGTGGGCATAGTTCCTATCTATTGAGCAAGGGTAAGAGCACAGTTACAAGAAGAAATATCTGATCGTGTGTGAAGTGCTCAGATATATTGTGGAGATGCGTCCCTTATAAATATCTGAGAACACAGAGAGAGACCCAAGCAGCTTTATGAAGTGCTGTGTTATTGGGGCCACAACCCCATGGCCGAGTTTATTCTGCAGCCAGCAGAGGTGCATCCATCACAGAGACGGGCGCCGTGGTGCAGAGGCAATACGGGGTCCCGCTGGTTGCCCAGGAAGTCATGGGGAGCTGTGTATTTCTGAATCATGGCATGGCTGAGTGGAACAGTGTGCCCTGCATTTAACATTTGGCAAGTATCAGGGGAGGGAAAACGTGGCTGTCGCAGTTCCCTGGGACAAGTTTGCTTCTGAGCTGTGTGTGAGGTCTTGGAGAGTCTCTTGAGGAGACCCTCCCTGGGCTTCCATGCCACTACAAAATTGTGTGACTGGCTTTATAGCCGTGTTTTTACCTTGGGGTCCCTCAGCTACATTCAGAAGAGCCTTAGCCTTTTCCTGGAGATGTGTCCCCTTGAACAGGCTCCTGGGAGACAGGAAGTACTTATTTGGCAAATGGGCTGCAGACATTTAGGGTGATGAGGTTGGCCTGGTGAGACAGAGCTCACACATGCATCTGTGCTGGCATCGGAGGCAGCGACTGCATTTCTGGTCCCATGCTGGGCAGCTGGTTTCTAGTTCAGTCATCTGGTGACCACAGTCTCCATTTCTGGCCTAGTCATCCCGTTTTCATCTCCTCCTTTGCCTAGCAGTTGTTAGGAGTTAATGGGCCAGTGCCCAATTCTCTTCTGTTTCCCTCTTGACTTTCCCACTCAATTTGTGTGTGGCATTTCCCCATCTCCTTGTCCAAGGGTCATTAAGATCTCTACTTTTGGTTGATGGTGCTGTGAAAGGCATGAAGAAGCTGAACCACATCTGCTGCTTGTCAAAAGTGCCATGTTCTTTATCCAGATTCCATGGGGTATTTGTCCTACAAGATTCCCTGTCACCCTCCTGCTTCAAAGCCCCCCTTGCTTAGCTTGGTGCTGGCTACTTGTGGGCAGGCCCTGTGATCCTAGAAGGACGTGGCCAACACTTTGCTTCTCGTTTCTTCTGGGCAATGGGAAAGAGGCTTGTGAGGACAGGAGGTGTGCCCTGGGCTTCCTGAGCAGGGAGAATAAAGGAGTTTGCTTCTACACCGAGATGTCTGCAAATGGGAGGTGACAGCCCTCTGCATCCCTGCATGCTTTTGTGTTGTTTAGGTAGAAAGAGAGTGGTTATATCCTTCCAGGTTTCTGCTGAGCTCCATGTGTGGCTCACTGCCTCTGATCAAGGGGCTACTAGAGAGTCTGAAAATAGCATTATTTCTCCTGCTATCATTTCTGCTTTCTCAAATGACTTCCTGGGTGATTGGTGGAGACAAATGCTCCAGAAATGGGAACCTGGCAAGGAATCTGAATGCCCCCAAGTCTGAAATGGCCAAAGAGCTGAAATTAGACAGACATGCACACACACATCATTAGCTGCTAGCCTGCATGTGAAATGAATTGAGATTTCCTGAGCTGGGATCCAGCTGGCGCCCTAACGAAGACTTCCCTTCGTTCTTGCAAGCAGACAATATAAAACAACCCAGATACACCCCCGGCTTCCCCAGGCGTTTCTGTTATATAAGTAGTCCGGGTCTTGATCAGTGTTTCTTTGATTATCTCTGTGCGCCCACATGAATATACTGTGTGTGCGTACACACAAAATCCATCTATTTATCCACCCCACAAACCATTTTGCTGGGAGACAGCGTGGTCTCCTGAATTTTTTATGGCTCCGCTTAGGTTGGAAACAATCCAAGGGTCAAACATTGTGCTGTATCTCCAGTCACCTTGCCAGTCAGTGCGGAGCATGGGTCTCTGATACTTTCTGAATCTCTGATCACCCACAGGGCACTAAATTACAGCTATTACACTGCAATTCGCTGTACAATTTTATTCTTTGATACACTACCTGTCTTTGTCTGTCTGCATAGCAGTGAGAGCAGTATGCATTATTTACCAGGCTAAGTACACTGCTGCTGCTAGTGTTGGGAAAAAAAAAAAAAGATAAGAGAACTGGAACAGGCTTGAAATATAAAACGATGGCACAAATACAGCTTCCTGGGAAACGGCTTTGCAGTTATATAAAACTTTCGGAGATTTTGCAGTCCCTTTTGCCTCACTGCACAGGGGTGTGTCTGCGGCCTTCTGAAACTCTTCAGGAAGAACAGAGGTACTGGGGCAGATGAGGAGTCCAATCTGGCCAGTGCCCTGGCTTCAGGAGGACCCCATGGCAAGCAGTGTGCCTCATGAGGGGGAAGAATGAAAGGCACCTGGTGAAGAGAGCAGGATGCCACTCCTCTCCTCATGGGGCCTTAAATTGGTCTGTGCTCCTCTCTGTTTTGGCCAGAAATCCTTCTGGGCACCAAGTAGCCATTCCTGTGTTACTTTAGTTGATATATTCCAGCCTTTCTCCAACCTAACCACGGTTCATGTTCACTCCAAGTTATCCCTTGAACCTACTGGGGCAGGGATTTGGGGAATAAAATCAGTTCCAGAAGATTTCCATTTAGTGCAGAGATTATCAAAAAAGATCACAGTTCTTTATTTTGGCAACCTGAGAAAGGCCAGCAATAGCTGGGCTTTGCTGCCCTGTGTGACTGCTGTGTCCTTCGGGCTTCCTTCCAGGGCAAGGGTCTGTCTGCAAGGCAGCTTTTGGACCGTGCCTGGGCAGAGCTGGCTGGGTGATGCTGTCCCCAGCTGACCTGCTGAGGCAGCTCCAGGCTTCTCTGCAGTGTAGGCAGCTGGTGGAGATTCCAAGGCAGAGCCGGCCGAATCCTGGCAGGAGTGAGTGGTGGAGCCAAGGCCAGCCCAGAGAGGGAGAGCCTGGGAGAAGCAGGAGGTGGGATGTGCCTGGTGACTGAGTTGGTGCTTTCCTAGAATCATAGAATGGTTCGGGTTGGAAAGGACCTTAAAGATCCTCTAGTTCCAACCCCCCTGCCATGGGCAGGAACACCTCCCACAAGACCAGGCTGCTCAAAGCCTCATACAGCCTGGCCTTGAACACTTCCAGGGATGGGGCATCCAGAACCTCCCTGGGCAACCTTTTCCTTCCCAAATGCCCTGCAGATATTCCCTTCACTTCCCCCTCATCAGTGGCAGCAATAGCCGGACCAGCTAGCTGTGGCTCTGGTTTAGGCACTACACAGAGCAATGGTCAGACAGCACCTTATCCATCAGGTTGTGTGTACAGTGGGTGCTAATCTTGCAGGGAGAGTGAAGGCAGCTGTGCACAAACTGTCTGTAGACAGAGCTGAGCAGAGTCACGCACTCAGACCAGCTCCTGTTCTTTTATTTGTTGAGATAAGCTGCAGCCAAAGTGGTTTTAAATCTAGTGTGTGGTCAGGAAAATGTTTGCTCACTGGCTGAATGTCACGAGGCAAACGTAGAGGCGAGAGAGAGCTGGGGCTCTGATTATTGCAGAGCTGGTTGAAGTGGCCTTGGCCCGTATTGTGGCAGTCAGTGCTCTGATTGTTTCCGCGCTCCCCCCAGTGTTTGGAGGCCTTATTCACTTTCTCTCCATCTGCTTTCCATCTGAGCTGGCCCCATTAGTGCTCAGCAATACAAAGTAGATTGCAGGTTGCTTTCTCCATTCGGGCCCCAAAGCAGTCCTTACAGGAGATGGATTTCTGATTGAAATACTCCCTGTCAATTGCTGCTGGGATTCTTCCGACACAGCATGAAGGCACTTCTCGTGAAATTGCTAGCAAGAGAGGGCTGTGTTTCCGCAAGGCTCAAGCTCCCACTTCCTCCCTTTTCCTGGCAATGTGACACTGTCCCCATTTCAGAGATGCTTTGCACCCCTCCCTATCTTTTGCAAGACCCTGAAGCGTGAGCATCAGAGCAGTCCATGGAGGAGTGCCCCCAGTCCTCTCCCCTCAACAAGCAAGACTGTGGGCTGTGCCTCCTTAGATAGGCATCTTCCTGAAATCAGTGCTGAGAACTGAGTATTTTCCCTTTCGTGCTAAGGTGAACCACCTCTGGGTGAACCCTGAAGACTGTTTCTGATGCAAAGTATCAACTGTATTCCTGTCCCTTGCAGAGAGCTGGGCTCAAGCCACAGGCTGTGAGCTGCGCTGGGCAATGTTGCCCTTCCTTGGGCCTGAGCAGTCCTGAATGTGGGAGCAGGAATTGAACCCACATTCGGATGGGATGCTTACAGGGTCTGTGCCCTTGCTGAGATCCCATTCCAGCTCTCCCCTTACAGCCAGCCTCCCAGCATTCCTTCAGGGTTGATAGTGTATTTTTTTTAGCCTAGTCAAACTGTGTTCAAATATGGGATCCTCAAGGAGATCGAGTGAACCTGTGCATACAGGTTAAACACAGCCTAAAGGTTGGATGGGGTCCTGTGTCCAAGCTGTGCAGGGGGCATGCAGGAACATGCTTTTTGTTGCTGGTTCTGGAAGCTGCTCTGACAGAGCAATGTGGATACAGTCCGAGAGACTTTTTACCTCAGCTGGGAGGCAGTTGAGGCGGTTCAGGCACAGTTTGATGTGCTCCTGCCTTGTTTCAAGGGTGGCACCTCAACCATCAGGATGCTGGTGTGAAAGGGGAGTTGCCTTTGCTGCAAGGTTTTCCTTCTGTGGACAGCAGAGGCTGCGGCTGTGTGAGGCAGGCTAATAGCCTTGTTACCTTTTCTTCTCAGATTGTCTGGCTGATTAAAGTAAAGAAGTTAAACATCAGCGCCATCTCTACTTGTGTCTCAGACCTGAGAAAAGGTTTAAATGTCCAAAAACTCATCTGTCTTTTCCAACTAGAGAACATCCCTCATATATTAGGGATAAAGCAGCTGCCCTGGTTGGGCTCATTCCTCTTGCAGGAAGAATATGACCGCCCTGTGCTCCTCTGATGGCTCTGAACCTGAGGCAGCGTGCACATCTCCAAGATGAGGCCAGGTATAGCTGGCTGTGCTGCTCCAGGCTGTGTCTCACAGCCACCACCTTGGCTGTGAGTGTGGCATTGGCAGGCAGTAGGGACACCAGGGCATGGAAGGAAGCAGTAGGGGAAAGAGGCAGCAGCACAGGGCATGCATTTTCTTTTCTAATTTGGGATTTGAACTGCATGTGGCACATGCAGGTGGGATTTGAATGCTTTTTGATGACTTTACAAAAGGACTCCAGGACTCCACTGTTCCCAGATTTCACAACCTGGAGAGAAGGAAATAAGCCAAACTGCTTAGCTACAACCTCCAAAGTCCAGTCCTTGAAATGACATCAAGCATATTGCTTCAGAGATGCTGTCAGGGTTTGGAAGAGGCTGGAGAAGTGCCATTTAACAGAGGAAGACATCTATAGGGGAAACAAATAGACAGACAGAGCCATTTTGCATACCAGCTGCTGCTAAGACTGACAAACATGGCTTAGACGTATTTTGCTCTCAGGTGGAGAGCACTTGGGTGTTTTCCACACATGTTTATCTTCGAGGGGAGCACTTTGACTCTGTTTACATGCAACCCAGCAAACACCATGCCTTATTGACCTCACTCGCACTTATAGATGCTCTTCTGAGGTCTTTACAGATAAACTGACCTGTGTCTCACTGGAACATGTTGCGACCTTGTCCTGGAGCACCAGTGTCTGATGTATTAGGGTTGCTGTAACTTCCTTTAAAGAAAGAGGACCCAGACTGGGACTGGAGATGTTGAAATACCATGAAAGTGTTAGGTCCCAGAGCGCTCCTGCCACTCTGCTCCTGTGAGGTGGGTTGCTCCCCATCCTGGGAAATTTGCAGGTGGAGGTCATTTGGTTCCTTCCCTGAAAAAACATGCCATTCCCTTGCTTCGCTTTTTGGACTCTGGAGGTCTCTGTCAGCAGCAGAGCTTGCAGTGGATTAGAGACAAGAAGACCATGAAGGGTTCCCTGTTCTCCTGGGATTTCCCACATGCAGATCCATGGGGTACACTGAAGGCAGCACTTTCCTGTGCAGGCTGTCCTGACTTTGGGCAGCCCTGGCAGCTGACAGCTTTGTCCAAGTGCTCTTCATCCCATGGTGCCCAGTGTGTGGGCAATAAAAAGACAGTGTGATGGAGAATCCAGCTTGTGGCAGCCCTAACTCCATGTTGAGCCTGCCTGTTTTTCCCTGGCAGCCCTGAGGGTCTGTGGGGAGTAGTGGAGCATGTGGGTGAATTGATGTCAGGGTGAATTGATGTCAGGGTGAAAGAGTGGGGCAGGGGGAGCAGCAGCTGCAAACTCCTTGCCTCTGTGCTTCCCTGCCACAGGGGCAGAGGGGCCATGGGGAGCAGAGGGTGCTGCAGAACCTAGGTGCAGGAGGAGTCCCCAACACCCAGCACCTCCAGGTGCATTGCCCTGGAGGAGCCTGGGGCACGGCTGGGACCTATTGCGTCCTTGTCTCTGCTGAGGGAAACGCTTTTTCGCCAGCAGGCATATGTTTGGCATATGAAGGCAGCAGGTATGCCAGCTGAGGCAAGACCCACTCTGTGAACTGTCTGCATTGAGGCAATGCTCCTTCCAACTCCAAATGTGCTCCATGGGAGACCTGACTTTTAAATTAGCAAGAACAATTTTTTTATGATTTCTCTTGCAGTCCCTGAGTGGCTGCCAGCCCTGCAAGCAGCAGGGACCCAAAGCTGCCATTCGAATGCCCCAACAATGGGGGACTGGCAACAGAAACACTCTGGATGAGCTGCTTGGAGAAGCCCTCAGAGCCATTCCATTCGGAGACTGATATTAACTGATTTCTGCCTCCCCTTGCCATTTATTATTAGAAACCTGGAAGCAGACACCTCACCCCTTTGCAATGTCTCCTGGCTCTCCCCCTCCAGTTTCCGTCTCCTGTCACCAGCATCTCAGGCACCTCCAGGGAAATGAATGGAAAAGCTGTGTGTGGCAGATCCACAGGCCTTGGCAAGAGAGCAGACACCAGGAGCTGGTAGCGGTTTGGTTCAGAGGATAACATCCCAAACGGTAGTGCTCCAGGAACACAGATGTGGGCAATACCTGCTAAGAAAGCAAAATTTACTCAGCAGGATGGTAGTTGCGGTTCACAAGGAGCCAACACCTCATTAATTTTCTGCTGTGTGTAAAATAAAGCTGTTAATGATGTTTAGTCCTTCTTTTGCACCTTTCCTTTGAGGAGCTTGAAAGCATTTTGCAGACACTAATTAGTAACGGATTGCAGCTCCTTGGGAAACACAGCAGAAAAATAATCGGTTTTTGTACCTGGGGAAACTGAGGCACACGGACAATACATTTCCTGCATGATGCCAGGTGAGCACGAAGCAGCAGGTGAATAGGTTGGAGGCACTGTGGGGGAAAACAACCTGCCCTGCTTGCTCAGAGCATGGGGCGATCTGCAGCCATCTCCTGAGACAACTGTCCCAGAGTTTGTAGGAGCAGCTTGCAGGACTGTAGGAAATCCTGACCCGTGCTGTCTGCCTCTCTCAGCTTGAACTGCAGTAGCTTTGGCTGCCCTTCTCTGGCAGAAAGCTGGAAGTAGAGATGAGTAAAACTGTTTTGCCTATTGAAAGACAGGCTGAACTGAGTACACGCCAGAATGCTTTGAAAGCTCCTCTGCTGAGGGTCAAAGTACTAGAGGAGTGAGGAAAACAAGAAAACCCCCCTATCACTGGGTGGCTGGTGCCTCTCTAGAAGTTTTTTGTGCGAGCTTTTCTTTTCTCACTGCAAGCTTGGGACTTACCAACATGCCTCTATTTGGTGAGCTGCAAACCCAGCACATTCAAGAGAAGATGAACAATAGACAAATCCCCTCTGTCCTACCCAGGAAAGATACCAAATTGAGTGCTTTTAATTGGCAGAGTTGTGGGAGCAGGGATATGCTCTCCAGGTGATCAGGCACTGGTCTACAGGTGAGGCTGTGTGTGTCTGAGGTGTGTTTGACTCCCTGCCTGTGCCTGTGAGAGGGACACATGGACGGGAGGCAGGCAATGACTCTTTTGTGGTCACTCTGGAGTTTTGAGTGACCGCTCTGGAGGTTGCTCCAGAGTGCAACTCCGGAGCACTCTGGAGGTTGCTCTTTCAGAGTTTTACAGGCACAGCCAGTGGTTCATAGGCCAGACAAACCAGTATCTCATCCCTCATGCATAAAACAAGTTTCTGCTGGTCCCTTGTATCGCATCCAGCTGCAGAGATAGTCACACACATCAGCCAGAAAGACCGCTCCCTCCGCTTCTCTACACTGAGCTCTGTTCCTCAGTGCTGGCTGGGAGGATTTGTCTCTCCTGTGGAAATGTTTCTGGCATTTGATTCTTGGCTTCCTCACCTCCACAGTGACAGGCACAGTGTTTCCCACCTTCCCTTTTGCTGAGCACTGCTGCTGCAGGATCTGTTCTCCAGGGGCTCTGCTTGAGTAGTCACCCTGAGACCTAGCGTAAGCCCTGCTGTAAAGGACAGTGGGGTTTTAGTCACAGGAGGGAGACGGGAAGTTATTTGCTTTACCTTTTTCCAGTCTTATCTAAGTTCAGTAGAGGAAACCTTTCATGTAAGGAAAAGGCAAATTGTCCTCTGCTTTATTCAGGTGAGAAGAGATTCAGGTCTTCTAGCTTCTCTTGGAATAGTCTATTTTCTATTTAGCAAAATCTTTGTCAGCTAGTGTTATTAAGGCCTGGTGAATGCATGGCAGCTTCTGTGTGAAATGAATTTGGCAAGCTCGTTTCACATCCTGAGGTGTAGGTATAGGTGTCAGAATCCAAGAACTTGTTTCTTGCCTGGCTGTGGCCAGTGAAGAATCCAGCAGCCTTTGGGATCTGGGGCCTTAAGAACTGCAGCCAGATCTGTTGCAAGGCAAGGCAGAGGGAGAGAAATCAGCAGTGGTCTTCCCTAGCTTCTCTGGGGAGGAATGACAAGCTTTTTGGACGTTTCAGCTGGCCACCTTTGTCTGGGGCTACACAAGAGAGTCCAAGAAGAGGCATTTCAAGGTCTGACAGGCTCAGTATGTAGGCAGTGCAACAGCACCATGCCTTTGCTACCTGCTTTAGAAAGGTTGAGTGACTAAGGGTTAATTGCTGCTGAAAAGCCTCCCCCAGGTAGCTCTTACCCTAATGTAACAACAGCATGGCTGCAGTATCCTCTGATCCATTAGAGCCTTATCTAGAGTTCTTTATTCATTTTCTAAAATCCCTTTAATTCATGTCTTCCCAGAAGATGATCAGCCCTCTTCTGACTTCATCCTACTTAGCTGTGTATATAATCGCCTATAGTAATCCACAAAAACGGCACTGATACCTTGCTGCTTGAGTTATATAAAAAAACCACTTTATCCTCTGTAGGAGGAATATTTTTATCTCTTTCTTCCTTTTTATTTAGACAGATTAATAATTTCCTGGATTTATCACAACCCCCATGGGTGTTGGACTATTCCCCATGCCTGGTATATACTGTTCTTTGAGGCTAAGTTCAGCATCTCTTCCAATATTTTACTAGCACTCCATCACAAGCAGTTGGTTTTTATTTGCTTTGCCTTCTGCTCTTAGTTCCTTCCCTTCCCCCCCCCCCCCCTAGTATCACATAGGTTTGATTTGTTCCGTGTGGGTGACCCTGTGATGTGACTTGGTGTATCCCTCAGCAATACCTGGGAGCAAGGGCTACTGGGTGCAGTAGTGCTTGATGCGTGAGAGCGAGCAAGCATCTGCCACTTGCCTGGACCTGCAAAGATGAGTTGATTGGTACCTCACCATAGAATTGCCTGGCCCCACAGAGCCCCAGATTTAGCACCTTGGCTTTCTGATGGGGGGAGAGAAGGTCACAGCCAATCCGCCCTTCCTCTGGGACTTGTACGTGTGATTCATTCTCTGCTGTCCTCTCCTGAGAGCAGGAAGCAGTGCCTGAAACACAGCCTCTTCTCAATCTGTCTTCCACTTCTCACCTGTCCAGTGCAAGAACCAGGAGCTCATCAAGCCATGCTGACAGGTAGCAGGTTCAAAAGAGGAAACATCTGTTCTTCACACATCATGTAGCTAAGTGGTAGAAGTCCTTGTCATGGGGTGCTGTGTGTGCTTAAACTTTACTTATGTTCAAGGGGAAGTTGGATAGGTTCATAGAGAAAGAATCCAAATTAGTTTACTAAATATACAGAAATGAAGGTAATTGGCTAGATGGGTTTTGGTGTGACCGAGCTAGCCTCAGGGTGTTTCTTGCACTCCTCACCCCATGGGGAAAACAGGTTCACCTCCCAGTGGTGTGCTTTGCGGGGATTGAGCCCAAATCTCACAGGAGCCAGCAAGATGAACACCAGAACTGGTGGCAATAGGTCATTCCCTAGTCCTTCTCCAAGGGCACATGTAGAAACCACACTTGGGCTTGCCATGCTTTGGCTGTGCCTGTTACCTACGGCGTTACAGGGAAGGCAGCAGCACCATTTCCCCCAGCTGTGCTTTTCATGGTGGCTGGCTCTGGCAGCACGCTCTGAAAAGGCCTAGAGGGGGAAGGAGGCAGGTGGAGGGTTGCCTGGTTGATGTATTGCTACGCTCTTAGCTGCTCATGGAGCAATAATTGTAGCTTATAGGCTCTGCAGGGATGTTTTAAGTATCTGCATTTTGTGCTCACACATGCCGCTTAATTCACATGTTAATTTTTCAGTTCCAAATGGAGATGGTATTCACCCACCTGCTTTCTTGGCGTGTCAGGCTGCCTAGGTAATCTTAATGAAATGCTTTGCATTCTTGGGATGGAAGATGGTCTGCAGAGACAAGAGCTGAAATGTGATCAGCCGTAGGCAGGGAAAGGTGGCCTTAGTGTGGAGGCCTAGGATATACGGTGAACTGCATCCCTCTGCCACACTTACTCCTTCTGGAAAGAAGCGATAATGCAAAACATCTTATGGGGAGCCATCAATGCTGATCTCAGTGAGCAGTGGAGCTCTTCTGAGAGCGGGTAAATACTGAATGCAAAACGGCACAGAAGCAAGTCCAATCTCCCCTGATGTTAAAGAGTTGTTAGCACCTAAGTATTTACTCTCCATCTTCAGATAACTGAAGTTATTTTAAAACTTTTGCTTTCCTGTGAAAATGCTAAATGTATGGGTGATGTCAAGATGACTAGCTGAAAACTGGCCAACTCTTCTGTTAAGGAGGGATGCTTTGGTCAGATTTCCAAGAGATAAAGCAAAAGCCTCATCTGGCAGAAGGCAGGCTGAATTCTCCTTTCCTCCAGAGACACCAAGCTTCTTAGGCTTTGGGAACCGGCAGATGGCTAAACAATGCAGACATGGAAATGAAAAGCAATTAAAATCCCTGTACCAGAACACTGGAATTATCATATGAGAGCGGTTCTGCTGTCCCTCAGCCTGGTATCTGTCCTCTTTCTCTTACCAGCACCGAGAGTTGCAGAGAAGGAGGTGGCAGCTACTGCGGTGGGCATCCATACGCTAGAACAGAACACATGCCCAGGAGACATCTCCTCTTTCCCCTCCTAGTCAAGTGGCGGGGGTCCTACACTGAGCCAGGAGGGGTTAAAATCCCTTCCAGAGAGATTTTATTCTGTCAAGCGTAACAGTGGATATTTTCATTATTCATGTCAATGGCTTTTCCTGTTCTGAATGCTGCTAAGCCTCTGTCCTCGGTAAAATCCCGTGGCAGTGAACTTCACAGGTTAATTATTCATTGTGTAAAAATAGTCTCTCCTTTGATCAGTTCAAAATGCATTGCCTTTCACTCTAATTGCATATCCTCTGTTCTGGTATTATTGGGCAGTCTATATGATTTACTTCTGCCTGTCCAGTGTTATTTTGTACCTATTTTTTCCATTCCTTGTATTCATCTTGTTTCTATATTACCCTGCCTCAATCTCCCTACCTCTCCCCATTCAGAAAGCTCTACTGGCTTTGGTTTTGCTACGCTCTCTGTTCCTCCTGTGTCATTTTGGAGGCAGAGCTGTCATAGTCAAACCCAGAAATGGGACTCACCCCTGTGTATCCCAGGTTTCAATCCCACAGAATCCAGTACGGCTGCACTTTGGTGACACAGTGACAGAGAAAGGACAGGCCATTATCAAGCTTTTGTTCTTTGTATGTCATCCTTTATGCACCCAGATGCTGTGTTGACCTTGGTGACACATGGCCCAGATTGCATTGGCCTTATGGACACTTATGGACAACCTTTGGGGTGCCACATCTGGCAAGGAAAGGTGTGCTTCCTATCAGCATTGCTTGCTGTGCCCCCCTCACATTTGTCATTAGAGTCCTGCATCATCACGGCTGTTGTCCAAGGCAGGAGGCAGCTCCAAAATAAAGTTGGCTTCGAAGTCACGTTGCTGTAAATAGTTTTTTGTTGTTGTTGTTGTTGAGTTTCCTTTTATCTGGGTTTTTAAAATGCAGCTTCCAGCTTTCTTTTCCGTAATCATGCAGTTTGAAAATCTACAGGGAGAAGGCAAGCTGAGATGCTCAGGAAAGAGCGTGCCTCTAGGAAGTGAGGATTTGAGACTCTCCCTTTTTCTATCCATTAAATAGTATAGGATTTACAGAAGAAGGGTGAAGGCTGATAACACAGGCTCAACTGGCTTTCCACAGTTTCCTCCAGGACTGATGAACACAGACGCTCTTGTGTGATCTGAAGAGGTGGCAGAGGTACTCTTGTAATAGAGTTACATAAAGAGAGGAGGAGATTGCTAAAGTCTTCTTGCCTCTGTGATCACTTGTTAATTCTATTACCCATATAGATGCTGCTGCATGTGAAATCCCTCACCAGATTGACCACTGATTGTGTTTTAGCAGTTCTTTGAACCTGTTTTTCATCTTCAATAGCTGCTTACATCTTACTTTTGACTGCTTTGCTTTCAAATGGTGCTAGTCAGTGTGAGGAGTGTAGATGGAGGCTTTTTGAAAGTCCAGATAAACCACCTCACTTTTCCTTTATCTGCTGTTTTGCTGACATGCACAAAGCATCCTATTAGATGCGTGAGGCGTGAATACTTTTGCTGAAGCAGTGTTGGTTTGTTCCTGTTATATCACCACTGTCATCTAGATGTTTTATTCTTTGCACTTTAATTATCTTTTTAGCTAATTTGCCTAGTTCAGAGTAAGGCTCATTGGTCTGTAATTCCCAGGATCACCACTAATGCCAATTTTAAAGATAGATATGCTTTTACTGCCCTCCAATCCTCCTTCAATACAGTACCTTATTTTAATGAAATATCAAAAGCATTAGAAGACCTGGATAAACCACTGAGGCTCTGTGCCTTCCTGATCTCTGGATGCGTTAGGTTGTTCCTGCCTCTCAATCCTTTGCAATCCCTTTTTCATTTTGCTGAAAAGAGTGATCCTGGTCTAGCCTCATACTCTTACTCCCTGCGTGCTGAGAAGGATGCTGAGGAGAGATCACCTTCTTTCCCTGCAGTGCCTTTCCTCACTCTGCCAGTCCCTTTCAGTCCCTTTCAGTCCCTTGCAGCTGACTCTTGGCAATGCTTCCTGCTCCTGGCAATGCCTTAAACAGAGATTTCCCAGCTGTTTTGATCCATGGACCGAGAGTTGTGGTCCCCCAGTGGTGATAGAGACCAGTACTCACCAGATGTAACCTCAGATGGCCAGTGTGCACTCCTTACTCCTCTTTACATCCCCAAGGAGGACATGAAGGCTGTGGACGGAAATTGCCTTATTGCAAAGCTCGTTTCTTCAAGGCTGAGTCTCTGTGACTCAGAGTGGTGTCTCTCGCTTTTGTGGTGCTCTGTGAGGCTTTTGGGGCCAGTGTTTCCTCAGGTCAGATCCCACAGGGCAGCAGAACTGCTGCAGGCTGGTGCCTAGGCAGGAACTGCATTTCAGATAGTAGGAGCAAAGGGAGGATAAACTGCTTCACTTTCTGGGTCTACAGACTGCTGCTGTCTTGTTTCTTGCTTTCTTCAGTAGTGCTGAGATCTCATAAGGTGAGGGGAAGAGCCCCAGAAAAGAAAGGGTATTCGGGGTTTGGTGGCTGACTCAGGTGGAGGGCTGGAGGTCTAAGCCAGAGGAAGTGCTGTGTGTGAATGCTGGGGGGGGTAAGACGGAAGCATTTCCTGTTGGAGAGATGAGGTGGTCCATGGTACCTCCAAGCCCAGTTGCAGGAGGCTGAAGAAGCTTTGCACGGGCTACATCAGGGACTAGCACAAGATACTGTTGTTGTCCAGCTTCCCTTAGCACCCCCAAAGAGAGTGACACACATGCCAAGGGCCTTAAATGACCTTATGGGTGAATAAAGCCTGTGCCAGGTCTCAGTAAAACTGAATCCCCTATGAGGCATAAGAGGAGACAGGTACATTGCCTTTTCCTTCACCTCCTCCCATGCTGAACTGCTCTTTTCAACTAGGATTGATTTATCTACATAAGAATGACATTTAAGGGCAATCTGTTCACATTTGGTACACAGCAATTTATAATCCATATCTGCACCTTGTTTAATCCTGCTGCTCTAAAGCAAGTCTCTTTATCATCAGCTGGAAGGCTCAGTAAGTGGAATGATACATCTTTGCTCATTAAAAACACAACTCCCCTTCTCTGTGATGTGTATGTAGCGTAAAACATTTTAGCATCCCATTTGCTTTTCATTTTCTCATGCTCACTATCTGTCAAATGAGTCTTTTTCCTCTTAATATACTGATTTTGTATGTGTATGCATCTGCCTTTCAACAGCCTTCTCCATTCCTATAGGCTGCTACATGAGAAATCCAATGGTGGTTTCTAAACAGCAACTCAGATGACCCCCAGCTGAATTTTCTCCTACATTTTCCTGGTAATGTCACATCTAGGAACTTTAATATATGTGTCTAAGACCTCTTAGTATGACATTTAAACATATACTCTGTCTTGCTGGCACAAGATAAGGTGTGGTGGCTGATCACATGTCTAAATCACACCATGATCATCATCAGTGTCATAGCTGCCTGCCTATGTGGCCAAACCTGTCTGGAGATGGGGCAAACATGGTTTAATACTATTATCTGTGGTGCTCCACAGGAGGCAGCCAGCTCACCCAACTTGGACTGCCTGATGGTTAGGGGTGGGATGGAGAAGGCACCAAATGTTTGGTGCCAAGAAAAGTCTCCGCACTCCCACTTCAGCCAGCAGAGGTGAAGTTGAGGCAGCCAGCGCAGTCTGGAGGGCGATCCAGAGGGAATGCTTTTTCCAGAGGGAAAAGCCACACAGTGAGCCATGCAGCTCTGCAGGCTGCATTGGCAAGGGTGGAATTTAGTTGCTGAAATACAGATGCCTTGTGCTGTTTGAGACACCTTGGGGCATTCAGGGTGTTCTCACTGGCCTCACAGCCCCCTGAGGAGCTGCCCAGGGCAGCTGGTAGCCCGCAGAGCCATCATACTAGAGTGGTGAATGGCTTAACTATGAGGGAAATCAGGGTTCAGCCTGACTTTGAGATGGGTAAATGATTATTAACATCAAGTAGTAAGTGATCATAGTCATTGATATAATGACACAAAGCATTGATATAATCTAAGGTACGATCTCAGGCAATGGTATCTGAACATCTTCACCCTGCTGCATGATGTCAAATTGGTTTGGATGTGGAGAAGAAAAGATTCAAAAAAATTGTAGAGACCTGTCAAAAATGAGAGTCCTTACGAATGCCATTAGAAATGCCCATTTTTGTAGGCACTGAACAAGCATCAGAGTCTGCTTCTTTTCTCAACAGGATTTCTAGTACAGAGAGGGGGAAAAAAGCCATAAAATAAAGGCATGTTCTTATATCCCCAGCAGAGTGGCAGATACATCTTTTATACCCATCCACCTAGTGCCTGCACATAGTCAATGTCCTGAGGACTTATACTGATGACACAACTTCTGGAGAGCTGGATTATCACACAGATACTTTCTGGACTTTCTTTCTGTGTGTGCATAGAAAATAATCTGGCAGCAACATGTAAGAAACCTGCCTTGGTAGCTAAGGGACAAATGAGGACAGTGTGTTTAATTTTAACTGTCGATGCTACACGCTGTCCTCATTTGTTCCTCAGCCAAGCTACTTGTATGTTTTTCTCTTAATTTGATCTGCTACTCCTAACCTACTTTATTTCTAGCACAACCTTTCACCACAACAGTTACCCATCTGCCAGCTGAGCAACCTTTCTTAATGCAGGCAATAAAATCAAACATCTCTTTCTGTGCTGGAGTTCCTGAAAGCCCTAGACCAAACCTGTGGGTGATGCCTGTAGGTAAAACAGTTCTGGTGCCACCTGGGAGAGTTTCTGAGCATCCTGCACCTGCCAGGCATGAGCCACCAGGGCTGCTGCCTTCTCATTCCCACCCCTGTCCTTCTCAATTTGCTTTTCAGCTAGAGGTAACTGTATTAAACTATCAGCATGTTCTCCCTCTTTAGATGGCCAGCTGAGGGCATCGGGTACCAGACAGCTGAGCGATCACATCAGGGTAGAAGCCGACTTCAAATGCTAGATGTGGTCAGTTTAGGAAGCACAGGTAATTCATATTTCCGAACTCTGAAATACTTGTATACAAATGACAAGCAGCTGGCATGGAGCTTTGTTACATCCTTCAAACTGTGAATAACGTCTGATTAGAGATTAGCAAAGGTATTCTCTCTAGTTAATAGGGGTGATAAATGTGCTCTGGGCATGTACATGGCTATGTCTGACCTCAGCAATATTTAAAGCTTTTGAGCAACTTGTGAGGGATGGACAGATCAGCGGAGGTAAATGGAAAAGGTTGTACAATGAAACATGGGTTTTGCCTTGGGCAGATCATGGCAGAGCAATCTGATATCTTTCTTTGAGATGGCGGTTGATTTTGTAGACAAAAGAGATGTGGGAGATCTATTTATGCTTCAAATACATTTTTGATAGGATGCCACTGAGAAACCACTGGAGCTGAAGTATTTGGGGATCAGTAGAGCTGACAATTAAGGTAAAAAACTGGCTCAAGAGGAGATGACAGCAAAGTGTGTTTCACAAGAGTGTACTGACCAGGCTTAAGGGTCTAGTGGTGTTTCTTAGGGAAGAATCTTAGGACTGTTCTAATATTTTCATTAATGGAAACATAGGTATCCTCTGGTAGAATTTCATATTCACACAAAGGTGGGAGACATCAGCAGGACAGAAGAGGATCAGAATAACATGCAACAGAAATTGGGTGACTTTGAAGGCTGGAATGATAGAGAGGTAATAAGGTCTGATACTATAAAATGCGGTGTCAGAAAGTCTGAGAAACTGCTTATGAAAAGCTCAGCTATAAGCTGTGGGTCTGTGTCTTTGAAAAAGTCAGGAAGATGGAGATCCTGGGAGTGCTACCGCATCATATCGGCTGGTGAAAATTATGATTGGTTTTTCATCATTGTGTACAAATACCTGAAGGGAGGGTGCAAAGAAGACAGAGCCAGGCTCTTTTCAGTGGTTCCCAGTGACAGGATAAGAGGCAATGGGCACAAACTGGAGGTTTTTGAACATCAGGAAACACTTTTTCACTGTGGGGGTGACCAAGCAGTGGCACAGATGGCCTATAGAGGTGGTGGAGTCTCCATCCTTGGAGATATTTACAGAATCACAGAATCACAGAATCTTAGTGGTTGGAAGGGACCTCTGAGATCATCGAGTCCAACCACAAAAAAAAAAAAAAAAAAAAAAGCACCCACCTACTAAACTCCACACCCACAACCCCACACACAACACCCCACCACAAACAATAATCTTGGGCACTAGAGCATGCCCTGAAGAGCCATGTCTACACGTTTCTTAAATACCTCCAGGGATGGTGACTCCACCACCTCCCTGGGCAGGCTGTTCCAGTGCCTGACCACTCTTTCAGTAAAGTAATTCTTCCTAATATCTAATCTAAATCTCCCCTGCTGCAGCTTCATACCATTTCCTCTGTCTTTATTCCCTTGGGAGAAGAGGCCAACACCTGCCTCTCTACAGTTTCCTTTCAGGTAGTTGTAGAGGGCAATGAGGTCTCCCCTCAGCCTCCTCTTCTCCAAACTAAACATGCCCAGCTCCCTCAGCCTCTCCTCATAGGACTTGTTCTCCAGACCCCTCACCAGCTTGGTGGCTCTCCTCTGGACATGCTCCAGCACTTCAATGTCTTTCCTGTAGTGAGGGGCCCAAAACTGAACACAGTACTCGAGGTGAGGCCTCACCAGTGCCGAGTACAGAGGCACGATGACTTCCCTACTCCTGCTGGCCACGCTATTCCTGATACAAGCCAGGATGCTATTGGCCTTCTTGGCCACCTGGGCACACTGCTGGCTCATGTTAAGCTGGCTGTCCACTAACACTCCCAGGTCCTTTTCTGCTGGGCAGCTTTCGAGCCACTCTTCCCCAAGCCTGTAGCGTTGCTTGGGGTTGTTGTGACCAAAATGCAGGACCCGGCACTTGGCCTTATTAAACCTCATCCCATTGGCCTTGGCCCATTGGTCCAACCTGTCTAGATCCCTCTGTAAAGCCTTCCGACCCTCAAGCAGATCAACACTCCCACCTAGTTTGTGTCATCCGCAAACTTACTGAGGGTGCATTCAATCCCCTTGTCTAGATCATCAATAAAGATATTGAACAAAACTGGCCCCAAAACTGAGCTCTGAGGGACACCACTGATGACCGGCCGCCAACCAGATTTTGCTCCATTAATCACAACTCGCTGGGCACGGCCATCCAGCCAGTTTTTTATCCAGCGGAGGGTACACTTGTCTATGCCATGATTCTCCAGTTTCTCCAGGAGAATGCCGTGGGGGATGGTGTCGAAGGCCTTACCAAAGTCCAGGTAGACAACATCCACAGCCTTCCCCTCATCGAGAAAGCGGGTCACATGGTCATAGAAAGGGATCTATTTAGAAGTTGCCTGGACACAGTGCAGGGCCCCCGTCTCTTCGTGGCCCTGCTTGAGCAAGGGGCTTGGACAAGATAACTTCCAGAGGTCCCTTCCAACCTCAACTCTTCTGTGATACTGTAAGAAAATGATACAGTCAGGAGAAAGGCAAATGCCAGTCCTCTCAAATAAGGTATTTCCTGCAAAGAGTGGAAATTACTACTGCCATCAAAAGGGCTGCTTACAAATAAAAGTAGGCTGGAAAAAGGCTTTGTAAGCATCAGAAAGCAATGAGGTTCTGCAATAGTTTCTCAGCAGGTGTAATGGGGAGAAAAATCTCCAGTGGGATTTAAGAAGGAGCTTGTCAACATATAAAAGGAATATGGTCATTTGCTTGCCAGAGGGAGCAGGGGATTGGGCTCAGGTATTTCAATTGCAAACCTGTATTTTTAAACTGCCAAGAAGGACAAATCCACCTTTTAGGGTATTTCTCCAAACCTGAAGCTTCAGAGAGCGTCTCTTGGCATCAGCAGGTCAGTGTTATGTTTTATATTCTTTCCTTTTTTAGATCAGTATTTCCTGTTATTGGAGGGTTATCTTTTCCTGTAATATACTAAATATCTTTAACGGTGCTCTCTGGGAAAATGTCTCTGTTCTGCAGTTTCACACCTCTGGGCAACCTGCTAAGAAATGTAGCACTCTGACGGTGTGAGCAGTGAGCTATAGTCCCCCATTCTGCACATTGCACCAGGAAATGTTTGTATTCCCACTCCGAATTTTCCTGCTCAGGCATGGTGGCTCATACCTTTTGTGGGTCACTCTGCTTCCACCTTTCTTTGATCTCCTGGATTTGTTGGTAGCCTGCCTGGAGTGGGGGCTGGCAGGGAGAAAGGTAGAGGTGTGCAGGTCCTGTGTCACTTGGAGGTGACAGGAGCTGGGGGAGAGGAAGGTCAGGGACATCTCTGTGAGTGGAATCCAAGGTGCTGGCTCCATTGTCCTTCCCTCTCCTTGCCGTGCTTCTCTGTACACCTGCCATGGAACTTGGCATGTGCCTTGCAGTGCAAAGCCTCCTGAGCACCAGCCAGCTTGCTGCAGGACCCAGAGCATTACAGAGACAAGGTTTCCAAGGGAGAAGCTGATTCCAGGCAGGTCTGGACATGACCTGGCTGGACTGCCCTAGTCTCTGCCATGAACCCTAGGCCAGCCACTGCAGCCAAACTCTTATTGTTAGAAGTTTATAAACACAGGAGGGAGAGAGAGGAAATTCAGGTACCTTCATCCAGGCAAGAATGTGATCAGTGCATCCTAGTGCCCAGCCCAGCCCTCGGGTGCCAGTCAACGTTACATCATCTTAGTTTGGGCTAATGGAGGAGCTGTGGCTTAGTTAACCACAAGCCAAAGGGAACAACAAAGCACTGATGTATGTGTCAGCCGAGAAGGATAATTTCTTTTTTTTTTTCTTCCTTTGGTACGGAGGTGTGTATTTTACTGACAGCTTCAGCTGTAAAAGAACAACAGAAAGATGTTTGTGCTGGGAGACAATGATCCGTGACACGCTGGGGATCTGTGCTACTCTGCTCTCTGCGTCATAGATAACAGCAAAGTCACAGTGCATCTCCCCAGCCGAACAAAAAACCCACCACAGCAGCAACCCAAATGCTGCAGCTGAGAGTGGTGATGCCATTGTGCTTGCGGCTATTACCCAGAGATACTCTCCTTTCTGAGAATATGCTGCGTGTGTTCGGCTTTCCCGGCTGTGGTATGCAGTCTGGTCAGCTGGCGAGAAAGGCTTAGAGAGGCTGAGATGTTGGCTCTTGGTTCAGCTTTCTAGTGCTCCTGGGAACACTCAGAATCTGAAAAATGAGAAAGGATCCTGTTTGCATCACTCCTGCCACTAATAGCATTTTGTGGCTATAGCCAGAGTCCCACCTGGCCAGGCTCACACAGGGGAGCTGGGGAGCCCCCCTTGCAGCCAGTGCTCAGAGCCTTCTCCAGCCCTGCCTTGCTCTGGAACCCCTGTCAAAGTGGGAGGCTGAAGTGGAGGAAGCGCTCAGAGCTGCCAGCCCTCCCTGTGCACCACACGAGTGAAGAGGGAGCAACCCATGAGCCTGGCAGTGTCTGCTGTCTGGAAAAAACTGGAGGAGCTTTTGAGGTCTTGTGTTCCTGGGCTAACTTCTTTTCCTTGACCAAGGGCTGACAGCAACATTTGTTGTGCCAGTCCTCCTGTGAGTGAAAAGGGGATAACGAGTCCACTAGCAAATACTTTCTTCACCTCCTATTCCCCCCTCACTGTTTGCAATTTGCAGAGCTCACTCCTGGTTATGTTGCTGGCTGACTTGTTCAAGGTGCTACCCTAATGCAAGGAAGTGACAGTGACAGGTAGAGGGTCACTGAGCAGATCCATCCAGTAATCGGTAGATTCCTCCTCAGTGGGCTGTAACTTGAACAGCCCTGGCTGGATTTGATCTTCCCAAGAAGCCTATGAAGGCAGTATGGCACCCAACTTGGAGGTGAGGAGGGTGTTACTCTGTTGGGGTGCTCCTGGTGCCTCCTCAGAAAATGGGTGCACATCAGGGTCTTGGCCACATACTCAGCACTTCTTTGCAAGCTGCCTAAATCTTTGGCTGCATAGGAAGGCAAAAAATCTTTCCAGGTGAGAAGGACCGTGGGCTCAGTTTGGGATGCTGCTGCATCTCCTAGCTTAGCCCAGAAGGGACTTAGCTGGAGAACAAAAGTTCACCCATGTGCCCCAAGGCTCACTGGTTCCTGCTAGAGCAACCTGAGGATGAATCGTGTTTCTGATCCATCACAGACTGGGTCAAGCCTGGGTACAAGGGATATTCCAAGCTTGGTACCTCCCACAGATGTTAACGGTATTTTAAGCCTGAACTACCAGCATCACTGTGGACAAAAGCATGTGGATCACAGGGCCCTAAGAGGTAAACCTCTTCTTGCTTTTCTCACAGCATGTAATACGGGCTGATTGAAGCAGGAGAGACCTCCCCAGTGATAGGTTTCTTTCTGTCTGCCTTGGAAGAGTCCAGCACCAGCCAGCGCCAAGGACTGGTCACACTGAGCCCATCAGTTTCTCTTTTCTCGTGGAAGCAGGCTGAGCTGCTGCTTCTTAAGACTCAGGAGATTGTTGAGAATATTTCAAGACTCATTGCAGCACAGCCTTCCTCGCTTCAGAGCTTTGATACGCAAAATATGGAAACAAACCCGAGTTTCGCCTTTTCTAATTACTGCTCAGTGCTTGAGATGTGTCTCTCACATTTCTGGCTGCCATGGGAAGGTGGTGATGTGGAAAGCTGCTGTATATTAAAAGAGTGCCGATTTGGCTCTCTGTTGCTGCTGGCTCTGCTTCTCTCTGTAGAGCTTGCAATACACCCTGAATTTCTGTAGATGTTGCTGCATGCCTGCAGTCTCCCAGCAAGGCTTTTCACAGAGGGAAGCCCACAAGTTCAGAGCACCTGGAGGAGGCTGCACTCTCAGAGGGACTTCTCCCTGGGCTCTAGAAAGCAAAGATACAGGTGTGGAGGCTGATCACTGCTGTCTGGCAGTGAGTCTTGAGGAACCAGCCAGCTAGGATGGATAGGGATGGATGCTGAAAGGTCACTGTGACTAAACTTGGTGGAGCCACAAAGTTAAGAGTTTGTTGAAAATAATTTCTAACCCTGCATGTGGGGAGCACGTCCATGTTGCAGTGCAGGTGCCACTGGGTTCCTCAGCACTAGCCCCACACCGGTGCCTGGTCTGAGAACACGGCTGTTCCTAAGGTCATCTTTCCATCTTGGGGAATCAAAGGGTTTGCAGGTATTGTGTGTCTCAGAGCATCACACAAGTCTGAGCCTGGCCTTCTGCAGCATTGCATGTACCTACCCTCTTTGGTTACAAGAGCCCACTAGCACGAGGTCTGGGCGCAGATGGGATGCCTTTTATGACCTTAGACAGCCGTGGCCTCTGCAAAGTAATCTGCAGAGTTACCAGCTGAAACTCATGGTGTGCAAGCCCACGCATTCTCTGCGACAGGTCCTGCCCTAAGGGTATCAGTTGAAGCAAGGTTAGAGATTGATGTGACTGCTCTTGATTGAGGGTGGGTAGGCAGGAATCAGCTGGGTCCTGGGAACCTGGAGTAAATCCCAGCAGATGGGAAATACTCCTTGTGACAGATGCAAGACTTTAGAAGCAAGGAGGCTTCAAAGATGATTACCCTGAGATGTTGTCCTGGTTCCGGTGGGGATAGGGTTAACTTTTCCTGGTATTCCATGCCATGTGAGCCACGCCCACCCTGAGCTGCCGGGGGAGGGGGCAGGAAGTTGCTGCTTAAAAGCGGGCTGGGGCGGCCCCGGTCCGGCCCGCGAGCGGCGAGCGGCGGGGGGAGCGGCGGTTCCGTAATCGCGTTTGTATATTCCCCTATCCGTGTTGTTGTTGTTGTTGTTGTTGTTGTTGTTGTTGTTTGCCTGTTCCCTTTGCTGTTCTGTTAAACTGCCTTTGTCTCAACCCAAGAGTCTTGCCTTTTCTTACGATTCTTCCTGTGTTTGGAAGGCACGAGCGAGCGACACGTGGTTCTTTGTTGCCATCTGAGGCTAAACCACGGCAGTCCTTTTGGCGCCCAACGTGGGGCTCGAAGGGTTGAGATAACGACAGAATCCAACTAGAACGTGGAAAAAACGGTTTTGGGTTTTTTTTGTATGCATTTATTTTATTAGGTAAGTAGTCACTGGTCATCATGTTGCTTGGTTTGTTCTCATGGCTGTGTTACATAAATTCCTATATGGCTTATGTACTCCCTGCGATGCTGTTTACCATGTCTGGAACAGGGATGAGGATTATCATTCTGCTGTCCTGTGCGATATCTGTTTATGATATGATAACATCACTGTTCAGACGGCTATTTTGGGGTGTTTATGCGGTTTTGCTGTCCTGTCCGTACATTGGACACCGTCTCTCAGAATTTGTTAATAATTTCCCCAGCCCTTTTGCCTCCCTTTTCTCCTTCGGGTCAGGTATGACAGCTTTTGAGAATTTTGAATATCCTTGGGATACTCAAACTAGCGTGTTCGTAGTGCTATGTCTCCTGAATACGTTCCAGGTCTTGTTTTGGGTTAAGCGACTATTTAAGACTACCACCCGGAGATCTGCTCCGAGGCTGGATAGTCAGGGGTGGCATGGCATGTGGGAGAGCATGGGCAGGTACCTAGAGAACTACTCACCTCCAATGGTCTGGGACTTCACCCCTGAACAATTACAGGACCCTGATAAAGTGGTAGAATATTTGAAGGGAAAATGCTGTGGCTATTCTAGAGAGGCACAACTCACCGCGCTGTGCTGGGCCCTGGCCAGTATCTACCAGGCACTGCTCAGAATTATGCAGCACCCTCAAGGGGAAGAGATGGAAACCAGACCTGCGGCGGCCCCTGCGGCTGCTGCAGCCCCTGCTGCAGCCCCTGCGGCGGCCCCTGCGGCTGCTGCAGCCCCTGCGGCAGCCCCTGCGGTGGCCCCTGCGGCTGCTGCAGCCCCTGCGGCGGCCCCTGCGGCGGCCCCTGCGGCTGCTGCAGCCCCTGCGGCGGCCCCTGCGGCTACTGCAATCCTTGCGACAGACACTGCGGCTACTGCAACCCCCGTGGTAGCCACTGCCACTGAACCAGGGAACCAACCCATGCCAGTATCAGTTGCCCCCATACAGAAGAAGAAGTACACAAAGAAATCAGTTCGCTTAGTAAGAGATGATGATGAACCAGGGCCATCACGAGAGCAGGAGGAAGAGGCAGAACCAGAGATAATTACTCGATCCCTATCCTTGAGTGAGCTGCGGGATATGCGAAAAGATTTTAGCCGACTTTCAGGCGAGCACATTGTCACCTGGCTGCTCCGGTGCTGGGATAATGGGGCCAGTAGCCTGGAATTAGAGGGTAGGGAGGCCAGGCAGCTGGGATCCCTGTCTAGGGAAGGCGGCATTGACAAGGCGATCGGGAAAAAGACCCAAGCCCTCAGCCTCTGGAAACGACTCCTGTTAGGCGTGAGGGAGAGGTACCCCTTCAGCGAGGATGTTGTATGTCAGCCAAGCAAGTGGACTACCATGGAAAGAGGTATCCAGTACCTGAGAGAATTAGCCGTGCGGGAGATGATTTATTATGACTTGGACAATGCAGACTTACCCACAGACCCTGATGAGGTGCGATGCACAAGGCCCATGTGGCGGAAGTTTGTACGGAGCGCACCATCATCATATGCCAACTCCCTGGCAGTAATGGAATGGAAAGGTGAAGAGGGACCAACGGTGGATGAGGTAGCTGGCCGGCTCCGGCGATATGAAGAAAGTCTCTCTTCCCCCCTTGTCTCAGCTGTGGAGAAACTGTCGCGGAAGGTCCAGCAACTTGAAGAGAATATGTCCTACTCCCCACCTGCACGGGCCAGCATCTCAGCTATTAGAAGCAGGCATTTCCCCACTCAAGAGAGAGAGTACAGAGGGTACACACCACGAGGCACCCTGTGGTTCTACCTGCGGGACCACGGAGAGGATATGAGGAAGTGGGACGGACAACCTACTTCGATCCTGCGGACACGGGTACAGGAGTTGCAAGGAAGGACAACCACAAAAGGGGATCCCTCCAGGAAAAGTGCCGCCCCAGTTTCCAGTGGGCCGTTCCCCAGACAAAGCAGAAGGCTTGATCTTGCTTCTGATCCTCTTGAAGGAACTTCCAAGTCATTTATGCAAGAAGTGAGTAATGGATACTATGACCAGTATTAGGGGGGCCCTGCCTCCGGCCAGGTGGAGGAAAGGGATAACTGGGTTTATTGGACGGTGTGGATTCGATGGCCTGGCACATCAGACCCACAGGAGTATAAGGCTCTAGTGGACACGGGTGCGCAGTGTACTTTAATACCATCAAGCTATAGAGGGGCAGAACCCATTTGTATTTCTGGGGTGACAGGGGGATCCCAAGAGTTGACTGTACTGGAGGCAGAAGTGAGCCTAACTGGGAATGAGTGGCAAAAGCATCCCATTGTGACTGGCCCAGAGGCTCCATGCATCCTTGGTATAGATTACCTCAGGAGAGGGTATTTTAAGGACCCAAAAGGGTACCGCTGGGCCTTTGGCATAGCTGCTTTGGAGACAGAGGAAGTTAAACAGTTGTCTGCCTTGCCTGGTCTCTCAGAGGATTCTTCTGTTGTGGGGTTGTTGAGGGTCAAAGAACAACAGGTGCCGATTGCTACCACAACGGTGCATCGGCGGCAGTATCGCACTAACCGAGACTCTCTGATTCCCATCCATGAGCTGATTCGTCAACTAGAGGTTCAAGGAGTGATCAGCAAGACTCGCTCACCCTTTAACAGTCCCATATGGCCGGTGCGAAAATCTAATGGAGAGTGGAGGCTAACTGTAGACTATCGTGGTCTGAATGAAGTCACGCCACCGCTGAGTGCTGCTGTGCCGGACATGCTAGAACTCCAGTACGAACTGGAGTCCAAGGCAGCCAAGTGGTATGCCACGATTGATATAGCGAATGCATTTTTCTCAATCCCTTTGGCAGCAGAGTGCAGGCCACAGTTTGCTTTCACTTGGAGGGGCATCCAATACACCTGGAATCGACTGCCCCAGGGGTGGAAACACAGCCCCACCATTTGCCATGGACTGATCCAGACTGCACTGGAACAGGGTGAAGCTCCAGAACATCTGCAGTACATTGATGACATCATTGTATGGGGAAACACAGCAGAAGAAGTTTTTGAGAAAGGGAGTAAAATAGTCCAAATCCTTCTGAACGCTGGTTTTGCTATAAAGCGAAGTAAGGTCAAGGGACCTGCGCAGGAGATCCAGTTTTTAGGAATAAAATGGCAAGATGGACGCCGTCAGATTCCAATGGATGTGATCAACAAAATAGCAGCTATGTCTCCACCAACTAGTAAAAAGGAAACACAGGCTTTCTTAGGTATTGTGGGTTTTTGGAGAATGCATATCCCAGATTACAGTCAAATTGTAAGCCCTCTGTATCAAGTAACCCGGAAGAAGAATGATTTTAAATGGGGTCCTGAGCAACGACAAGCTTTTGAACAAATCAAACAGGAAATAGTCCATGCAGTGGCCCTGGGGCCAGTCCGGGCAGGACAAGATGTTAAAAATGTGCTCTACACTGCAGCCGGGGAGAACGGCCCTACCTGGAGCCTCTGGCAGAAAGCACCAGGGGAGACTCGAGGTCGACCCCTAGGGTTTTGGAGTCGTGGATACAGAGGATCCGAAGCCCGCTACACTCCAACAGAAAAAGAGATATTGGCAGCATATGAAGGGGTTCGAGCTGCTTCGGAAGTGGTTGGTACAGAAGCACAGCTCCTCTTAGCACCTCGACTGCCGGTGCTGGGTTGGATGTTCAAAGAAAGGGTCCCCACCACACATCATGCAACCGATGCTACATGGAGTAAGTGGATTGCACTGATCACGCAGCGAACTCGAATGGGAAACCCCAGTCGCCCGGGAATTCTGGAAGTGATCATGGACTGGCCAGAAGGCAAGGATTTCGGAATGTCACCAGAGGAGGAGGTGACGCGTGCAGAAGAGGCCCCACCATATAATAAACTGCCAGAAAATGAGAAGAAATATGCCCTGTTCACTGATGGGTCCTGCCGTATTGTGGGAAAGCATCGAAAGTGGAAGGCTGCTGTGTGGAGTCCTACACGACGGGTTGCAGAAGCCAGTGAGGGACAGGGTGAATCGAGCCAGTTTGCAGAGGTGAAGGCTATTCAGCTGGCTTTGGACATTGCTGAGCGAGAAAAATGGCCAGTACTTTATCTCTACACTGACTCATGGATGGTGGCAAATGCTCTGTGGGGATGGTTACAGCAGTGGAAGCAGGGCAACTGGCAGCGCAGAGGCAAACCCATCTGGGCTGCTGACCTATGGCAAGATATTGCTGCCCGGATAGAGAATCTGGTTGTGAAAGTACGCCATGTAGATGCCCACGTACCAAAGAATCGGGCCACGGAGGAACATCAGAACAACCAGCAGGTGGATCGGGCCGCTAGGATTGAAGTGGCTCAGGTGGATCTGGACTGGCAACATAAGGGTGAACTATTCATAGCTCGGTGGGCCCATGACTCCTCAGGCCATCAAGGGAGAGATGCGACATATAGATGGGCTCGTGACTGAGGGGTGGACTTGACCATGGACACTATTGCACAGGTCATCCATGAATGTGAGACATGCGCTGCGATCAAACAAGCCAAGCGTTTGAAGCCTCTTTGGTATGGAGGGCGATGGCTGAAATACAAATATGGGGAGGCCTGGCAGATTGATTATATCACGCTGCCACAAACCCGTCAAGGCAAGCGCTATGTGCTCACAATGGTGGAAGCAACCACTGGATGGCTGGAAACATACCCTGTGCCCCATGCCACTGCCCGGAACACTATCCTGGGCCTTGAAAAGCAAGTCCTGTGGCGACATGGTACCCCAGAGAGAATTGAGTCGGACAATGGGACTCATTTCCGAAACAGCCTCATAGACACCTGGGCCAAAGAGCATGGTATCGAGTGGGTGTATCACATCCCCTATCACGCCCCAGCCTCTGGGAAGATAGAACGATACAATGGACTGTTAAAAACTACACTGAGAGCAATGGGTGGTGGGACTTTCAAACACTGGGATACGCATTTAGCAAAAGCTACCTGGCTAGTTAACACCAGGGGATCTAACAATCGGGCTGGCCCTGCCCAATCAAAACTTCCACGTACTGTAGAAGGGGATAAAGTCCCCGTAGTGCACATGAAGAATATGCTAGGGAAGACAGTCTGGGTTAGTCCTGCCTCAGGCAAAGGCAAACCCATCCGTGGGATTGCTTTTGCCCAAGGACCTGGGTGCACTTGGTGGGTGATGCGGAAGGATGGGGAAGTCCGATGTGTACCTCATGGAGATCTGATTTTGGGCGAGAATAGCCAATGAATCAGATTGTGTGCTGTTATAGCAGTTTCCTCAAGATCTACATCTTCAGCCTACAGACTGCGTGCATGAGCCACACCAGGTGCACCAGTCACAAGCTCCGAAAAATACAGCATGCAACAGACCAGCACCACCCAGCATCTCACCTGCCCTGAGAGACTGTTCTAACAGATGGAGCCCAAAGCCGTGGATTAAAAGAACTCAACGGACACTTTGGAGGGATGACCCATAAACTAAGGGTATTATATGTGTGTATATATATATATATAACAGGGGAAAGTGGTGGCAATTCATTGGAACCTGCTGGGCATGGCATAGATGGTATGGAATAAGGGGTGGATAATGTCCTGGTTCCGGTGGGGATAGGGTTAACTTTTCCTGGTATTCCATGCCATGTGAGCCACGCCCACCCTGAGCTGCCGGGGGAGGGGGCAGGAAGTTGCTGCTTAAAAGCGGGCTGGGGCGGCCCCGGTCCGGCCGGCGAGCGGCGAGCGGCGGGGGGAGCGGCGGTTCCGTAATCGCGTTTGTATATTCCCCTATCCGTGTTGTTGTTGTTGTTGTTGTTTGCCTGTTCCCTTTGCTGTTCTGTTAAACTGCCTTTGTCTCAACCCAAGAGTCTTGCCTTTTCTTACGATTCTTCCTGTGTTTGGAAGGCACGAGCGAGCGACACGTGGTTCTTTGTTGCCATCTGAGGCTAAACCACGGCAGATGTGATCTGCGCCAGGTGCACACAGAACAGCTAGAGAGACTCTTGCATCAGTGCTCTCAGTGCCACATACCATTGGGCTCCCCAGCCCCACGGGATGGATAGAATGGAGGCGGGGAGAGGGATGGGAGTGGGGCAGCAGGCTGCAGCCAGGGAGGGAGTTAGGCTGCTGCACAGCTGTTCTCCCCTCCTACTACCTGCAGTGAGCAATGCACAGGAGATGGCGGGGCTTTGCCTCCTTCTTTCTCTGTGCCCCTCCCAAATAAGTCCACCTTGTTTAACAAGTACAAGTCTCTAATCTGCAAACACAGGAGAAATTTCTCATGGGAGAAATTACTTACTCTGGTTTAAGAAACCAGACAAAGAAAGATGGTGATGGGTTTAAACAGACAGCCCTGACTGAAAAACACACAGCCAGATCTGAAACAGAGAACTAACACACTCATGTCAGACCTGACCAGGATCTGCTGGGGCTGATCTACACTACATGATAAGCTTGGCACAAGTGTTTGGCATGTTTATTTATAGGTATTGTCTCTTTTCAATGCTTATGTCCTGAAATGAAGGGTACAGTGTTTTGGGAAAGCTGGCAAGTCATTGATTGTCGCTGTCCTGGAGCAGGAACAGAGCTGTAAGACCTGAACTGAGGCTGATGGTATTCAGAATAATCAGAGGCAAGTGCAATGGGGAGGCTGTTATAAAACTCTGGCCCTGTCCTAAAATGATGGTAGCCAAAGGTCTTAGCACTAAGCAAAGTGTCTGGCAAAGGTCAGGATGGAAGGGTTAGCCCTCCTCATCCTTACCTCTGTGTCAAAGCAGCCAAGTCTGATTGCCAGAGGGGGAGTATCAGTATGTCAAAAGGAGTGCAAATGGTTACAAGGCCAGAGGAGTTGGCAGTGCCATCCACAGCAAGCAGGGCATGAAAGAAATACACCCCTCTGCTATCTTCCCTGCAGTTGTCTCAGTCCTCTGCTCCCTGCCAGTGGCATTAGTCATGGATGTCCTGCAAAGTACAGCAGGGACCATGGGGCTGTCAGACTGGTCTGCCCAAGAGGAGAACCTGGCTGGTTTGATAAACTTGCCACTTCTGGCTCAACTCAAATCCCAGTGCCAAGGGATTTTTGTTTCTCCTGCCTGCCCCAGGCTTGCGAGGATATGTGGCTCCCATGGAGACAGAATTGCAGGAGTGACCAGCAGAGCAGAGCTGATGGTGTGCACTCGAAAGGCAGCTGCTATGGAGGAGGCACAACAGGGCATTCATGCCCTGCAGGTGTACAGGTTCACATCTCATGCAAGTATGCAGGATCTGGCTAAATGCCCATCTCAGTGGCTGGTGGTGCTGGTTGGGAAGAGTGTGAGGACAAGTGTGCAGTGCAGCTTCTCCAAAATACTGTCTCAGCTCCCAGCAATCTGCAGCTCAGGGACTCTGACCAGAGCTGCTTGGTTAAACCATCAATAGGTTTGACTTCCTTGACTTTGGTCCACTGCCTTTTGAATCCATGTTGATGTTGAGCATCCCCAAACGCCCTGTGGCAAGGAGTCCCACAGCTTATCAAAGCGTTGCATGAAGAACCACCATTTTTTGTTTGCTTTGGATCAGCCACTTCCTACATTCATTTGGTGCTCCCCCACCTAGTTCTGGTATGAGAAGAGACAGCAAATATCTCTGGCTTTGGCAAATGCATTGAAATCTGCCCAGTCCAACCTAGACCCTAACAAGTTTAAGGTCAGGCTTAGGCTACATTCAGCTTGTAGGCTGTAGATTGCCCATCACTTTTAGGATTTGCAAGTTCTCTGGACTCGGATGTCACCCTACAGCTTCATCTTTAGCAAAGAGAGGGAGACTTCACCAGATAGATACATCTGCTCTCATGAAATGCCAGGCTAGAGTCAAAGCACAAGCTGCTCATGAGATCCTTGCTCTGCAGGCAGGGCTCAAAGCAGGGCTTGGCGAGACCCTAGCTGCGCTGAGCTCCTGGTATCGCACCCCTCTTACACTCCTGTGGGCTCCTTGCCCAGGTGGCACCCGGCAAGCAGATAGGATCCCTGTCTGGCTATGCCACTTGTGGGCTTGAATACCCTGCCCCAGACTGGGGATGAGGCAGAGATAAGCCCATTCTCCCTTGCACATGCATCAGGGGAGAGATAAGGCAGTTGGCTGATGGGACTGAACCACTTTCTGAAGGGCTGTGGGTGGGTGGAAAGTATCAGTGGCTCATCTCCCCCAGGGTCTCGTGTCCTTTCAGCATTAGTCCAGCCCACAAAGGGAGGCTGCTTTGCATGCCAGCATGAGCTAGCCTAGCCTTTGAGCAGCACAATCACCCCTTTCACTGCTTTCAGCTGCCTTGCTGCCTTCTGCAGTCTCATAAGGGGCAGGGAGCAGAACCTGGGGTGCTGTGAGCCTGGGGATGGGGAGCCCTTGGCTGGGAGATCTACTGCCTTAGTTATTTGAAGCAGCTACTTGGCTCCTTTTGGATCAGCAGTTCTCATTCCTATCAAGAGCTGCAGCACTGAAATGGTGACACAGCTGCTGGACCAGGTCGGGGAGAAATCTTGGCCCTATGTAAGGGCATGTTTTTCAGGTGGGTCATTGCCTCTCCTCGCCAGCATCTCCCTGTGCCTGTACCCAGAGGGGCAGCGGGTGCTCAGCAGCCCTGCCAAGGAGGATACTTTGACCTGGAAACCCCCCTGTCAGTTTGAATGCCAAGATCTTGCTTGTCTCTTTGGGACTGGTGCTCTGGTGTGCCCATTCACCCATCAGGGACAGAGAATGGTGACCCAGCCCCCCACCCTGAGTGGTTTGTGAGGAGCTCACTGCTTGGCTCGGAGTGCACTGATGCTCAGGGCAGAGTCATTCACCACTTTTTTCCTCTTCCCTGTCATGAATTTCAGGGCCTCCATTCACTCTCTCTGGTCATTTATCCCCCTGCCCTGGCATGTTGTTTTAGAAGTTGCCCCTTAGTTTGGTTAGTCCCCTGAATCACCCCTACTTCAGAGGGGTGCACTGGGGAGTGGAGGAAGTGGGGGAGCAGCCATGGAAGGCATGGGTACTAGCATCAGTTGGGCTGGAGGGTAAGCAGGTCTTGGGGGGAAAAGTGGTGGAATTTATTTGGTTTGTTTTGTTGTTTTTTTTTCCCTTTTAAAAAATGCCTTAGGACCTCTAAATCCTGCTCAGAAATCTACTTTGTCAAAGGCCAGCCCTGCCTCCCAGAGTCTGCTCCCTTTAGTTTCTTTGTGCTTCTGAGCAACCTGCTCCTACACATGTTAAGAAGCACTTAGCAAGTGACTAAAACAAAGCCTCAGAAAAGGAATAACCTAAGGATTTAATAAACTGCAAACAAAATTATATAAAAAAATTTCCCAGGCAGTTGAGTTTTCAGTGATTAAGAAAATACAATTTCCTGTAATTAAATCTTAACAAGAAATGTTATTAAAAACACTCTGTCCCAGCTTTTGTAATAATTGCCCATTCCCCCAGAACAGTAAACAGAATTAGAGTCTGCAACACACACTGTAATCCATGTGTCATTTTGATCAAATTTGCTTTAATAACTTTATCTGGAGAGAAAAGTTGAATCACAGTGTCTGAAATGGAAAACCCTGGACAGCAAATGTGACATGTTGCTGCTGCTGGGGCTGGGGCAAGGGACAGTAAGGATGGAGGGAGTGCTGGCATCGGCTGGAGGTGGGTGACGCTGGCATGGCTGCCCTGTCCTTGCTTGGGGTCCCTCCAGGGCTGCTGCTGCACCCTAAGCCCTGGGGGTTAACAGGCTTGGTGCTTCTCTCTGTGTCATGGGACATGTAGCTTGCTTGTGGCTCTACCCCTCAGCATCTCCATCCCAAACGTCTTTGACACTCCAGCTCCCCCCATGGTGCCCCAAACCTCCCTTCTGGGAAGACCTGCTCTGCAAGAGTCATTTGCCCATGACCATGGTTTCAGTCCCTTCCCACATTGTCTTTCATGCCCAATGAAACACTCGTGGTGCTTCCTTTCACACGGTGTTCAATGGCACCATTGCCACCTGCATTTTAGGGCCACTGCTGGGCTTTGTCCCAACACAACCCTGTCCCCAGCTCCTTGTGTCCGGATGCTGGGGGGCTCTGGCTGTGCAGCTGCTGCAGCCTTGCCCATGCAGCTCTACCTTCCTTCCCTCTGCTTGCCTGTGGCTACAGCCCATGGTGCTGTTTCTTCCCATGCCCCCTTCCAGGACCACCTCCCTCCAGCTGTCCCTCGGCTTTTTTCTCCCTTGCAGGCTCCCTGACGCTCGCCCAGCACCGGCTGGCTCCGGCAGGCAGAAGGGAGGTTTTTCTCCCTGACTGGTTGCTCTCTCTGGCATGTTGCAGGCTCTCCACCTCTCCCCACCACCACTGGCAAGGCTTTGTGCATTTCCTCTCTGATCCCTTCCAAAACCTCCTCCTGAATGCCGGGGCTGGGAATAAAAGGCAAGCGGAGCGTGGCGTGGGGAGTGCTGGCATATCCTTCCCTGGCGGTGGAGGCTAACCAGGGGCTCTGTCAGCCAGCTGACAATTTCCAGCCTAACCTGAAATCAGTCTGACAGCAGCTGGGCAGCCCACTCACCTGGGGGGTAATTTTTAAAGCCGGTAATCGGCTGTCATTTCTGTTGTGTCAGGCTATGCCACTCACCCTCCGGCAAAGCCTGCGAAATGGGTGGGGAACTTGTTTGCATGGAGGATGAGGGCTTCTCACACGTGCCAGGGCGGCTGCAGGTAAAGATTGGTCAGTGGCTGCATATGGCTGGACAGGGCTGTCCTGGATGCTTCTGCTCTGTATCTTGCAGTGCTGGGGAAATATAAGACCCCCGCTACGAACAGGAGCTGTTTGCAGCTAGTGTGAAAGGGAAAGGGATCTTGTGAGCGGCCTTGCTGCAGAGCACTGCTGGCAGATTTTTCTAGGAAGGGCAGAGAGACCTGGAAAGCAATGGTCTGGTCCCAATAGGAGGGTTGTGGGTTTGGATTTGGGGTGGTCTTGCTTCAGATGCTGTTCCCAGCCACAGGAAGGGGCTGGTTTCTCTTGGAAATGTTTTCCTGATGTGCTACAGGGCTGCAGAGCCTCCGCCAACGGTGGCAGACCATGGCACTGAGCAAAACCAGCATCCGCTATATACAGGGACTTCTGACATTTCAGCAGTTACTTACATCCCCAGGTGGAGGGGAAATGTAGAAGCTGGGGATATTTGAGGGAAACAGAGTAGCTTTTGAACTACTATGCCATTTTTTGTCAAAGGGCAAACACCTGGACACACTGTACAATTCTGTTCAGTAAGACAATTCATTTTCCCACCAAGCTTCATTGCCCCTTTGAGCTGTAGTTTAAGATCCAGCTTCCCCCTTAGATGTACATCAGCCCTCGTGCCTCCCATGAGGCCCTGTAACCCATGCAGGCTCTCCTAATTGTACTGCAGGAGATACAGGTGAGCCCAGGTAGAAGGGACTCAGCTTCTCAAAGAGAATCTAAAGCCTGAACTACAAACCCTGTAAGGCTCCATAGTTACAAGGAAGCATGGGTTCAAGCCAAAAAGACCTAATAAACCAGCTGTGCTCCATCTCCTAGCCGACTTGGTAGGTACCTGGCTGTGAGAAGGGGACAGATGCTATCAAGGTGGTGCTGGCCAGCCAGCATGGCAAATAGGAGGAAGGTAGATGGAATGGCTTTATGTATGTATGTATGTATGTATGTATTTATGTATGTATGTATGTATCCAACTATCTATCCATTTCTCACTCCAACGTTCCTTTTTCTACAGTTACACCAATCCATTCATCTCTCTCTAGCAAAGAAAAGCCCTGTTACACTGTTTGGTGGTAGCATCTCCCCCTCTGAGAAGTGTTTCTGTAGTGGCAATCATCACAATATCAAGGCATCAGCTGCCTACACAAGAAAAGGCTCAGAAAGTGCTCTGCACCTGTGAAATATGGTGATGAACCATTTTGTAGCAATGAAAACCCCCAAACAAACATACAGCAGATGCCGTCTCTCTAAACAATGGCTTCTTGCAGAAACTAAGTTATTTGCTGTACGGGATCCAGTGGTACCGCTACCCTGCAAAAGCCACACACTCCCGCTGGACTCAGTCCTGCATTATTTCAAGGAGGTGGCAGGGCAGACTCCACAGCCCACATACTCCATCAATGCATTTTGCTGGCCAATTTCTTATCTGTCGGAGTCTAAAATGCCTGCTGCTGTCAGAGTGTTTGAACAAACTGCCAAATCCTCGCTCCATGTCACACTGCTGGCATCTGTTGCTTGTTCTGGCAATAAACCAGTTTATACTGTCATGATCCAACCCAACGGTTCTCCTGAGTCTGTGCGGGATGGCTCAGGAAGGCAGTTTCCTTTTCGTAAGGTTTTATTAAAAACAACACTGGAGAAAGGAGTTTCTACGCTGAGATGGTGGAAGCAGTTGGGGGATTGTTTTTTTATAGCACATCGTGCAGCTGCTATTTTGTGTGCATTCTTCCTGCAGGGGATGGCCTCGATTCTTCTCTTCCTTCCGCGGGTGTAAATGAGGAGTCTTTTTAATGGAGTTACCCTGCTGTGAAGCAGGTGTAAGTGAGAGGAAAATCAAGCCCCATCTAGAAAGAATTGGCAAAGATAAGATCCTGGGAGCATGTCGGAGATTGCTGCTTCAGTAGCTACTTGAGGAATATTCTCTGTCAACCCAGACAGTGAGGCCATCGGCAATAGAAACCAAGTTTAAACAAAAACTTCCTCAGCTATTCAGTGGAAAGCAAGGCTATGGCAGGGCTAGGCTTCAAATACCAGGGCAGCCTCCATGGGAATCCACTTACCTCTCAGGGGAAGCCTCGGTGCGACCGAGCAGCTCAGACGAGAAACCGAGGGATCCTGAGGCGGGTTTGAGTACAAAATGGCATTTGAAAACAGGCAGCTCTGAACCTTCCAGCAAAGGAGATTTTTTTTCGAAAGAAACGGTGTCATGAGTGAATTGGACATGCTGCTTTGAAACTGAGCTTCTCGTGGCAACTCAGTACCTGAAATCTGCTGGGGGTCAAGTTGTTTCATGCTTTCTGTGTCCAAAGCAGCATTTTTAACTGTAAACCTTCAAGTGTATGGAGGGGTGTTGCAGACCCTTGTCTGGAAGTTGGGATCCAGGGCTCTAGGAGAAGTTTGCTCGGATCAAAGTCAGTGTGGGGTCCTTCCAGCTATTACCTGCTAGGAGTTCAGCTCAGGGGGATGAGATACTCCTGGTATTTCACCTTGTGCCTCTGTCTTTTGGAAGTCTGGCCTTATTTCCCACTGGGAAGCGAAGCGATTGGAAGCCCATCTAGCTCCAGCCACTGGAGTAGGGTGGTTTACATGAGCAAAGGAAGGAGAAGGCACACAGCAGGGCCACAGGCAGTACTCCAAGAAACCCCTGGATGGCTTATGAAAGCTTGAAGGATAACACTGAGACCCCTGGTAGGATTTGCAAGGAGGGCAGCTACTATGCCTAGTGCACACTGTGCCTTTGCTGGAGAAGCCTAATGGTCTCCTGCTGCCCTGCGCATGGTAGCCCCAGCACCCCTGCTGTTAATAAATAGAACAGTGACCTTTTAGAGACTGATCCTAAAATCTTGCCCATCTAGTGAACCCAGTCTTGGAGACCCACCTCTCGGAGATGTCAGACAGACCAGAGCTATGCTGATACAAAGGTAGCATCTGAGGCGTTTACCCATCAAGAGTCTGTCATGCTGATTTCTGTGCTGAGGTGCACAGCAGGGTACAGACTTATCACCCCACCTCTTTCCCCTGGTCCCCAAAACAGCCAGCCAGTGCCTGAGCTCACTCGCCATCACTCCTCCTTCTTCTAGGGGACACAGTCCCCTTTCTCTTCCACCTCTTCTAGGGAGAGAGCAGCATGATGTGATTAAAAGTAGAAAGCTGGAAGGAAGGGTGTCTTTTCTGTAGTAGCAGATATAAGCAAGAAAACCTGTAGAGATTGTGTACCTGGCTCAGTTTCATTAAGGTTCTTAGATTTTGGCTGATGACAGGTGTTGAGTTAAATCACTCAGGTCATGTTTTATAGTCATTAGAAAAACCCAAAAGAAAAGTGAGAGATCGGAAGCCATTTTCAGGAATTCCCCTCCCTTTGTGTTATTGCAAAATTTTAATTATCTCGCTCTGCACTTTGCACTGATCTTTGGACGTTAAAACTGAGACCTTAAGCTAAGGATCATGCTCTAATTTGGCATCGCTGTTGCACAGTAATCATAGAATCATAGAATTGTTAGGGTTGGAAGGGACCTTAAAGATCATCTAGTTCCAACCCCCCTGCCATGGGCAGGGACACCTCCCACTAGATCAGGTTGCTCAGAGCCCCATCCAGCCTGGCCTTAAAAACTTCCAGGGATGGGGCTTCCACCACCTCTCTGGGCAACCCGTTCCAGTGTCTCACCACCCTCATGGTGAAGAGCTTCTTCCTAACGTCCAGTCTGAATCGTCCCAGCTCTAGTTTTAATCCATTCCCTCTAGTCCTACCATTACCCAACATCCTAAAAAGTCCCTCACCAGCTTTCTTGTAGACCCCCTTAAGATACTGGTAGGCCACTATAAGGACTCCTCGGAGCCTTCTTTTCTCCAGACTGAACAACCCCAACTCTCTCAGTCTGTCCTCATAGGAGAGGCGCTCCAGCCCTCTGATCTTCCTCGTGGCCCTTCTCTGGACACGTTCCAGCACGTCCATATCTTTCTTGCAGTAGGGGCTCCAAAACTGGACACAGTACTCCAGGTGGGGTCTCATGAGAGTGGAGTAGAGGGGGAGAATCACCTCCCTCGACCTGCTGGCCACGCTTCTCCTGATGCAGCCCAGGATACGATTGGCTTTCTGGGCTGCTAGTGCACACTGACGGCTCATGTTGAGCCTCTTGTCTACCAGCACCCCCAAGTTCTTTTCTTCGGGGCTGCTCTCAAGCCAGTCACTGCGCAGCCTATATCGGTGCTTGGGATTGCCCTGACCCAGATGGAGGACCTTGCACTTAGTCTTGTTGAACTTCATGAGGTTGGCATAGGCCCACCTCTCCAGCCTGTCAAGGTCCCTCTGGATGGCATCCCTTCCCTCCAGCGTGTCAGCCATCCCACACAGGTTTGTGTCTTCGGCAAACTTGCTGAGGGTGCAATCTATGCCACTGTCCATGTTGCTGATGAAGATGTTAAACAAGACCGGTCCCAGTACTGATCCTGGAGGGACTTCACTTGTCACTGGCCTCCACTTGGACATGGACCCATTGACAGCTCCCTTGGCACTTTTTGCAAACCTTGAATTCTTCTTCTAATCCTGCACTGGCTGTAGGGGCAGCAGAGCTCTCTGCTTTGGCCATGGCTCTTTTGAACACCATCCACTGGATCCTCCCCTGTCCTAGGAGGCTGTGCAATCAAAGTGACATTCTTCAAAGTCAGCATGCCCTGCAGATGTGTGCATGCAATTAGTAACCTTCCTACCCTTCTGAGTTTTTGGTATCAACCCTTCCTTCCCTTTGAAAATGACTCAAGAATGATCCCCCTGTGGCCTTTATGATCCATCAGGGCCCCGGAGATCTTATAGAGTCAGAAGGAATGTGAAAATATATGGTTTTCTCTAAGTGGACCCAAAGCAGTGAAGATATGTGGGGCTTTGAAGCTGAGGAACTCCTTGCAGAGGATGTTAAGCTGCCAAAATTTATATCAGTCCAGAAAGAGACTAGACCCAGAGGCAGCTCCCAGCGAGTACCTGTGCTTGTCCCTGGCCCTGACACTTCTTCTTTCTGGCCGATGGGTAGTCTGGGCTGGCGCACAGCCTGCAGACACACAAAACTGATGTGTGCACCCATGTCCTGCTTCTCTGCCCATCTAGGGGGCAAGAATGTTCCTGCAGAGGGGTGAGGAGAGCAGGCAGATGCATGAATATATAAAGTTGCTGCAGGTCAATGTTGCAGCACTTGTTTTCTGGAAGCCACAGACAGCCTTTAAAACACAAATGTGCCTGTCTGCTTCCGCTCATTTGAATTTTGCGTGGCTGTTTTTTGAAGGCTCTGAAAGGGCTCTAAGTTTGTACTGTGTTATGCATGTTCAATAATGCATTTCCTGCTCACAATGTTTAAATTGTTATCTTCATTGTTATTTATTAAAACATCTCCAAGAATGTCTGGACATTCATGGCTCCGCATCTCAAGTGATTCATTAAAACACCCACTTTCCCTGTCAGAAACTCTACTCTTGCATTATATTCTGATCTGCACCACTGAGTGGGTGAGAGGCCCCATGTAAGGCGGGATAAAATCTTTATCCCACTGCACACTCACAGGACAGGGGCGTCTGTGCAGCCTCTTGCAGATGGATGTGAGCATATACTTTCAGTTCTCCCCTCTTGGTTACACCTGAGCCAGCTCTCCCCTAGCATTAACTCCTGCTCACAGGGCACTGAGCTTCAGCTGTCCTGCCCCAGTCTCCTCAGCATGGCTTAGGAATTTAAGTGTCACACCTTGAAAACCCAGCTACATGGGTTCTGGATTAGAGCTGGCTGGTGCCAAGCTCAGAAGATGGGCAGGCAAAGCTGACAGATGGACTCTGCACTGATACCTGCAATAATTGTGATGGGAAGCTCACATAAGAGCAAAGATAGTATTTGCAAACGAAGGGAAAGCATGCTACCTTCAGTCAGCAGTGCCCTCTGTTTGGCACTTGTGAGTTCGCATCTGGAGTACCAGGTCCAGTCTGGGGCTCCCTAGGAAGAGATACCAACAAACTGGAGTGAGCTAAGAGGAGGGACACTGAGATGTTTGTGGGCTGAAGCACCTGGCATGTGAGAAGAGCCTGGGGAAGCGGGAGCTGTTTGCTGTCTTCAGCTATCAAAAGGGCTGTTGCAAGTACGATGTAGCCAAGTTGTTCTCAGACACGCAAAGCAAAGGACGAGGGGCACAAATTGCTCCAAGGGAAATTGTGATCAGGCATAAAGGAAGAAATTATCACCCCCATGAGAGTGGTCACGCACTGGAACAGGTGCCCAGAGAGTCTGTGGCGTCTCCATCCTGGAGATGGTCACACCCACCTGGACTGGGTGACTTCCAGAGGTCTCCACCCTGAATTCTTACCTGATTATTGCTATCTTGACTCTGGTGCTTATCGGAGGCAACATTTCATAACCAGCCCTTCTCATAACAGTCCCTGTCTTGATCTCCAGCTAGAGCTTGCTCCTCAAGCTGTACCTTTTGCCTCCTGGCGCCCTTACACAAAACACAAACAGTGAAGGAAGACCTTTTTTCCTTCCTAGTGCCCAGATTTGCTGGCAGGCTTCCCTGCCTAAATTTTGGTCTCCCAAATTTGCCTCTCCACCTTGCTCTGTTGCAGGTAAGACGTCCCTCATGCCAGCCAGGTGTCCCAAAAGGAGCTTTGCAGGTCTGGGATTCAGGTTGCAGAGTTCCCCAAAATCTTTGGAGGAGCGACAGTGCCACCAGACTTTGGCTTGTTCCCTCTATCCTCCAATTCAAGACCAAGCAGCATCAAATAAAGCTAGCGGGAGTTGGGCTTGAAAGAAGCAAAAAGAGGCATCTCTTCCCAAAAGAGGTAATTACTCTGCCTCACTCTTTGCTGCAGGATGTTATGCTAAAGTTTCTGAAGTCCTAAAGAGGAAAACCCATGGGTAGTTACTAAGCATGAAGAAACTGCCTCTGTTTCAGGAAGCCCCTGTGTTGAAAATGAGTGGGGAGGAAGAAGATTAAGAAGTTGTTTTGTATTATGTCTGCCCTGTTCTGCTGTGGAACGGGACCCTGGGATCCTGTACAGATGTTCTTATGGAGGGAATAGCATTTTCCTCATCCCAGAACTCATCCGTTACAAAATGGCTAACAAAAGGCCTACTAACCGTCTTCTGTCAGGTAATTAGCTAAGACAATGAGCAGCCTGGGTTTCTGTGTTTCTTGGGAGAGCGTGCCACTTGCATTCCCAGCTGTGCAGTCTCTTGCTTTTAGCTGGTCAGTAGAGATTTTTGATGAAAGTGGCATTTGACTGTAGCTGTGCAAATAAGCACTGCTTTGGTTTGCTACAGGAATAGCAGCATTAAAAAAAACCCCACAACTGGGGGTCATTGTGAAAGTCATTATTTTTCATTTTCCTGCTGAAATGAAAAGCAGAAAAATCATCTTGTGTTGAGTAAATGACTCAGTTTGAAAGCAAATGTTCTGCTTAGGGATCTAAAAAAAAATAAAATAAATCTAATGGACTATTAGAAATCTGTAAAAATAAATGGTTATTTCAACAAGAAAACCTGAAACAGGTAATTCAGAAAATGTTGAAATGGAGCCTTTGAACTTCTCTGTTTTCTTCCCCTCAGTTGAAATAATTCACTGATTTTTGCAGTGATCCATGACTTGGCCTGGTCAACCCAAAAATGTATGTTTCAGCAGAAAACAGTGACCCTGAAAATTGACTCCTCCTGCTCAGGACCACCACTAAAATGTACTCCTTCTCCTGCCATGCTGATTTTCAATTGCTGCAGCTGTACTGCTGTCCTTGCCACTAATCGTCTCTCAGCACATCCCTGAGACACCACTTCTGCGGTGAAGGTCATCTAAAAAAAGCTGTTGCAGGGTTGTCTGCCTCATTTCAGCCTTCTCCTCCTCAAGGGTCTTTCTTGCTTTGCTCCTGAAGTGACTGGGTGGCTTTAGATATGCTTTCAGCTGTCCGGCACATTGGGCTTGCCACAGTCACTGCCTTTGCTGCCTGGCGTGGAAAGTGGCACTTGCAAGAACAGCAGGAGTAGCAAGGGTTGGAAAAGCCTTATGGAGGCCCATGTTGTTTAGGAGGGATTATGGCATGTGCCTTGCCTAGACAGAGGTCTTAGGATCCCATGGTGCTCACGCAGAACCCCAGAATAGCTCTACATAGCTGGGCTTGCCTGCTTTAAGAGAGGATGGGGTGCTGTGGATTTGGAGGTTCACTCAGCAGTGGCATATTTCACACACAGGCAAGCACGCTGGGTTTGTCCATGCCATCATGGTAGCCCAGGGCTTAACTCTGCACACCAACTCAAACTCCCTGGTACTTGCACTGTGCCTCCTACACCTTAAACTTGAAGCCTGCCCGCGGATGGTGTGGACACAGACAGCTTGAACCTCTGACAGGTTGAAGGTGGACCCCGCTGGAAGGGCATGGGGAGATGAGCCAGGGCAGAGCAAGATTTTGCATGCTCTGCTGCAGATGGATTGTGTGTCCTTGGGAAAGTAATTTCCTCCATCTGTGTCTCGGCTCCATCTCCTGCAAGCGGAGGGCAGGGAGGGTAACCTGTTTCCCTGGGGGCTGTGAGGCTGCATTCGTTAGCGTCCACGAGGAGCGCAGCGGTGTCGGCGAGGAAGGCTCTGGGGAAGGCAGGGTGGTGATTAGTCACTTGTAAACATCCCCCCACGCTCACAGGGATCCGGGCGCCCGCTAAACCAGGTTCCAGGGAAGCAGAAGGAGTCCCTTCTCTCAGCTGCTCTTCCTCTCAGCCCCCTCTTGCCTCCCAGAGCTGAATGCAAAATTAACACATTTATCACATGCTGTCTGAAAAAAAGAGAGATCAATTTAGAACAGGCTGTATTTGCAAACATCTGAGCCCAAAATAATGCAAACAAACAGTTGCATGACAACTCCGACATTCCTTTTCATCTAAAGCCTTTTGCTAGGATGGAGCGTGCTGCCCCCTTGCCTTGCTTTTCACTATCCTCTGGCAGGTGATGCAAAACACTTCCACACTCAAGTCTCCAGTTATTCCAGTAAAAGCTTTTTAAGGGGCACCAAGTAGGATGTTAGTCAATGACCCAAAAACATCACCACCTGCCCCAGTGCCCTTGCCTGCTGTCTGGTGCTTCCCATGGTGGTTTTCTCTATGTGGTGTGGCTGGGGTGTCCTTGGTGCTCTGATCCTCAGAATACAATTTCTTCCACAGCGGACTTTCACTTCCAAACAGCTGGAAGGAGCTGACAGTGGCCCCATCTCTGTGAAGTACATACCGGACAGCACGAACAAGCTCCTCTTCCAAAATGGCACTGCCAGTGCTTCTAGCCATACCAATGAGAGATCCTGGTGGGGATGAGGAGCAGCCTGAGCTGCCATGGCCCTCAGAGCTCCCAGATGATGCTGTCAAGAGGCTCTGCTTTCCCAGCATATGTTGTGGTGGTGTTTTTTTTGCAGTGGTGTGGGTCTGCCCCACGGGGCTGAGGCCTGGTGAGGTGTCTTGCAATGGATGAGGCTCCCTGTATAGAGATCTCAGGGGATTTGAGCCTGTGTGAGGGAAGGCGATGTGTTAGGAGGGAAGACCTGTGAGATGACTTGGTGGATGGTGTCTTAAACCCAATTCCCTGCTGTAACTGACCCATGCAGAGGCCTGACACTGGAAGGGTCACTCTCAGGTGGGTTATTTGTACAGGCAGGAGTGGATGTTAAGGTGCAGCGGCAAGCAGGGAGAGCTGTTTATTTTTAATCTATGCCAAGCCTTCAGAGCCAACTTCCTTTGCCATGCTTCTTTCTCTGTTCTTCTTCTGTGCCACCTTCCCTCTTGTTGTCACTGTCACAGGCTCACAAGGATGATAGATGAAAGGCCTTAAAAGCAGCTGGTTTCACATTTCATCATTGTCATATAACTTGCTTTCCTCTTTGCCTGAAACTGTTTCTGCTGCCAGAAATGCCCTTGGCATCCCAAGGTGTGTTTTTCCCTTGTGGGCGCCCAGCCAGGGACAGCCCGCTGGGGTCAGGTGCCTCTGTAGTTTTGCAGAGCCCCCAGATGCCTTGAGAGGAGGGATTCATCACATCCCTCTGCTTCTGACAGCTGGAGATGATGGTATTGACTTTCATTGCAGGACGAAGATCTGAGCATGGCAGGGATGTCTGCGTGGAGGTGACCAAATGGCTCTGATGAGAGAGGGAAGGGAGTGGGGCTGGGGGACTCCGGTGTCCCAGGGACATTTGGGGATGCCTTTGGTACCTCTTTGTGCTTGTGCAGCTCAGCCTCCTGCTTGCTGTGGGCTGGGAGCTCTGCTCTGCTCATGGGGAGGGGTGGCAGCTGTGCTTCTGGTGCAGCGGGCAGGAAGGTGACTCCTTTAGGGGTTGGCACTGGATGTCTTGGGTCCCCTGTGGAACCAAAGAGTGATCCTGTCGTGGGCAGTGGCACCCTTGATGAGGGGGCAGAGGAAAGCAAGTCCCACAAGGACTGCAGCGCTGGCATCTCTAATGCCCATGGATAACCACACCGTGTCTCCCTGTCACCTCGGTGGCTAGATCTCACCCTTCATCCTCTCGTGCTGGCAGGCTCAGGTCCAAACCATGCTTCCCAAACAAGCCCTGATCCTCAGGAGGGATCTGGGCAGGGACTAGTTAGAAAATATTTCCACTGTTGCTTCTTAGGTTTCCTCTGCTTGCAGTGCAAGCAGGTGAAGAGCTGGGTTGCACCCCCCCTTGCAGACAGCTGCGATTGAATGCCTAAGGTGGGGAGGGGAGGGAAAGGAGGAGGAGAAAAGAAATGATTGAATAAAAAACCCCCTAAAGTAAAATAAGAATCAGTGTGAAGCAAGAAAAGACATTGCAAATCAAATCCTGCAAAAGGAGGCAGAGAGCAAACACTTCAGCCAGGTCTGAGCCAGCACCATTTATTTATTCAGATAACATATTATTAGTGAGGGGAGAGACTCACATCTGATGTATATCTCCTAGTCCCAGAGAAATATGAAAAGGCAGCTGGCTCTGCTCCTATCAGAACCATTCCAGATGTTTTCAGATGGTGTCAGACATGCTGCTTGGCATGACAAAGCAAAGGAAAAAAAAATAAAAAGAGAGAAAGATGGGAAAAGAAATGTCATCATCTTATTTTTAAAACACAAAAGGAAAAAAAAAATCATGGCTTCCCATATTAAATGTTTCCCCTGGCAGCCCGTGGCGTAGTTGTCATTAATAGCTGAAACAGCAAGAGAGATAGCAGAACACAGGACTCCTATTTACCATTGTTAATCAAGCACTAATTGGTAGTTTAGACATTCTTAAATTATTGTGGGGAACATTTCAAAAGTGTCAAGAGCCCAAGATCCATTCTCAGAAGTGCCTCCCAAATCCAATTTCAATGTCTGAGTCACTTAGATGCTTTTGAAAATTTTTACCTGAACGGTCACAGTTGAGATTGGAGCATAAATTTTGGTGCCAGGCGCTGCAGCATGGAGCAGTGGCCGTGCCCCGAAGGTTTTGATGAACATGATGGAAGGTACAGGAGGAAGCGCAGCCTGTTCTACAACTGGGGGATGAAGTTATGGTGGGATTAAGGATGGCGTTTATATTGCTTTATTGGATAATTCTGGAAACAACCCAGGCTGGTGTGCATCCACACACTAGCTGCGAGTGTGCCACCCCACCAGCCCTTGCCAGCGTGGCTCTCGGGTGGTGCTTGCTGATGCCTGCTTGCACCTTCAGGCTCCAGCCAGGCCACAGCCGCTCGTTTTGTGCTTTGGTGATTAACCAGCCTTGCTGTGAACTGGTGGGTGTTCTCAGGTGATGAGCAGGGAAAGCATTGAGTGAGGTAATGCCTTACCTGTAGAGATCAGCTAGTCTGTGGTTAACATTGTCTGTGGGGATGGGAGGTTGGAAGCCATTGCAAGACCACACTTTCTGCCTTTCATTGGGAGAAAGAGAGAGTAAGCTGCAAAAGGAACATCGAAGATAAACACAAACAGTATTGAGGAGAGGCAAACATGGAGCTGGGATGCAGCTGGAGATAGTTACCATAGTTACTCCCCATCCCTGCAAGGAGGGAGGCTCAGGCAGCTGCCCACTGCTTTGGCACAAAGAGCAGAGGTATCTTCCAGAGCCCCAGGGTGCTGCTGGCAGGAGAAGGCAACTTGGCGAGAACATCAGTTTGCCTGCCCTAGGCTTCACCCCTTAGCTGTGTTGATCTGGGCAAGGAAAATGTCCCTGCCACCTTATAGCTAGCAGCCTTGAGGGTGATGGGGCACAGTCAAGCATGCAGGACCGGGCGGGTTTTGCTAAGGGATGAGCAAAGCTGCAAGAGTGCAAAGAACATCCAGAGGTTGGTTGAAGACTTAGCTGGGCTGCTTGTGGTGTAGATGTGGGCCTGGGAAGATGAAGGGAAAAATAGGACTTCCCTTAAGATTCCTGGTTTGGGATCAAGTCGGGATTTCCAGGATAACTGGCATCTCCTAGTCCAGGTGGGGAACTGAGCTTAGATCTCTTTAGAACCACTGGAAGAGGTGCATGGGTGATCCCATAAACTGTTCACCCGTCTTGATTACACAGATGGTCTCTCTGCTTTTGGAGTCCCTGGTGCCAAAGGAAACAGCCAAACTTGGGCTTTAATTTTTTGGGCTTTACTTGAACCATTAGTGGAATGACAGAGAGGAGGAGCCTGAGCCCCAGAAAAGCCAGCTGGAAACTTGAGCCGTGCTACGGGATGTCTATGGAGAAAGGGCAGAAACTTTTCCCTGGCAAGAAAAGGCCTTTGGGTCACAGCAGCTGATGTGCCGTGACACCTCCTTGACCACTGACTGGCTTTTTCTCTCAGACAGAGTAACAAGGAGAGAAACACTTACATGCAAGTGAGAGAAAAGCAGCCTGGAAAGTGAACCAGAAGGCCCTGGAAGTTGCCCATTCAGCTCCAGCCCACCGACAGCTGTCCACAGCATGCCATCTTGGGGCTTGTCTCCTGATGGGCATCCCCAGCATCAGCCAGACCTGCTTGCACTGGCTGCTAGCAGTACCACCACTGCGTCCCTCGGGTGCCCCAGGGCAACAGGGCTGTTTTGAGCTTGAAGCCAGAAAGTTTGTGGAAATGGAGATCCGATGCAGGGGTGGCCAGAGAAGCTGTTGACTGAGGATGATGCCAGACAGTCCTGTCCCCTGGAAAGGGGGTCAGCATGGAATACGGGCTCCCAGGGCTCAGCACCCTCCGGAGGCTGTAGTGGAGAGCTGGGTATTGGCTGGCTGGGACCGTAACCATGGCAGCAGCAGCTTCTGCATTGCAACATGGCTTGGGGACACTAAAAAAAAAAAAAAGAAAAGGGACAAAAAAAGGAAAAAAATTAGAAATTCTAATAATGATATAAGCTTGCTGGCAGATCAGGTTTGCTGAATGCCTTTCCCCTACGCAGGGCCCACCCCTGGGCACCAGCTGAAGATGTGATTTCTAGAGGAAGCCAAGCATGTGCTCTGGGAAATCAGGTCGTGAGGATTCAGCTAGGAGCTGTGGAAGGGGCTCTGTTGGCTTCTCTGCTCCTGAAAGCTCTCATTACACTAATAGGGCGCATGGGGCAGAGACATGGGTGCTGGCATCCTTGCTGTGCGCTAATAAAGTGCCTGAAGCTCCTCTACGTATTTTTATTAAAAAAGTGTCAGTGCCTCAGCGAAAGGCGGGGGGGGATGACTAAATTGCTGTTAAGCAACATGTTGAGACATGAAATCAAGTGGAGCGCTACATTTTTAAATTAGTTTTTGACAGTCCTTTCCCCAGCATCTCACCAGGCTGCAGCTCCTGGGAGGATGTGTCCCCTCCCTCTCCTATCCCCACGGCAGCCCCCTCAGCTGGGATCCACAGAGCCAGTTTCTCCTATTGTGGAGGTGGGACGGCCACGCTGCCTGAGGGACACTGTGGTCCTGGAGACTTAGGTACCTGGTGAGAGCTGGGGAAAGCACAAAAGTTACATCAGCACATGTGGAGGCTCCTCTGGGCTTCACCAACTCATCTGGGTGCAGAAGCTGCTGTGTGAGTGGCCCGTGCCTGCTTCACACCAACATGCAGCTGATGCCTGGGTGATGAGTGGTAGGTGGTGGGCTCTCTCTGTGACTGTCTCTCCCAGGGGATGGGTGTGATAACCATTCCAAACTCCTGTTTGACCTGAGCAAGTGGCTCGATGACAACCCCAAGTTTCATGGCTCTCCAGGATGTGGCTGTCCCATTGCCAAAATCAACTCTCAGTCCATGCTTACAGACCAGACTCATACCCAGCTGTCCATCCCTTGTCCCATCCACATTTTGCCATGCCCCTGCACTCCTGCACTGCAGCAGAGGCTGGGGCAAGGGATGGGGTATTGCTGGAGGAGAAAATAGGTGTGTGGGACTCTTTCAGCAGTGCTGTAAGCAGAGTGAACTGTAAGTCTGGAGAGGCAGAGTGTTCATGTTGCTCAGCACTTGCTGGAGGACACCCCCCCTACCATTCACCCCCCACCAGAGATGAAGTGAGGGATGAGGGATTCAGCCCAAAATCCCAGGACTTGGTTTACTTCAGCTTGTCTTGGATTTTGATGTAGGGGGTTTAGTCTGGAAAAAATGGCTTCACAAGTCAAAAGTCAAGGTTAGGAGCCTCATTAGCTATCATGGGAAAGACAGCAGTGATGGAGCGGGGAAGGGTGAGAGAATGAAGGGAAGTTCAGAGAGAAGCTGAGGGCCTGTGCAAAGCACTGGATGTCTTCAGAGTCACCCTGTCCCTTCTTCCCCAGCCTGGCATTGCTGCGGGGGCTCTAGCAATATCTGTGCAGGGCTTACATGTGAAGGGCAGGGGTTGTGAGTGGAGACCTGTGCTGTTCTAATGCTATAAATGTACGTAGAATTATGTGGTGGTGCCCAGGGCGCAGAAGGGTGTCTGCCACTGGAGCTGCTAACTCATGGAGGGGCAGAGAGGGGCAAGGCCAGCAAAAGGAGAGAGACACTTGCAGCGGGGAGCGGCAAGTCAGCAAGGGAGGTCTCAGGAGTGACCAAAGGCACTGAGGAAGAGCGGGAAGCCTGCACAGCTATCCCTCACTGGGATACAACACCAACACCTTGGGCACCCTGACGGCAGTGAGCTCTGTGTGCACGGGTGGGTGTGGGGGACGAGGTGGGGAGTGGCTCCCCGAGGCGTAGGTCTGCAGCAAAGCTGTCCGCCACCGCAGCAGCACCCTGGACTCTTGCTAATCTGTCCATGTCACATCAAAGTGCTGTTAACGTGTCCTGCCCTGTTTGCGTTGTCAGGGCTGATCTCAGCTGGCGTTTCCACTAGCTGCAAACAGAGGCAATAGCATTTCCATCACAGAGTGACAGCATGTCCCTTTCCCCATCCCTTTGGCCTTGATGTCCTGTTTGCCCTCCTTCATCCTGCATTTCTGTGTTGGGCAAGACAGTATTTTTGATCTTCACATGATCACAGAAGGCAGGAGGAGGAAAGACTGGGGGAATACCTAGAAATAGCTGATGCAAACTCGGGGATATGCATGTTCATGCCCAGCTAGGAGCCAGCATGCACGTCCTTGGGTCTGATATCTCAGCATATGCATAGCGATGGTACCTCTCCAGCAGTGAGACAGCAGGGCAAGGGGCCCAAGCAAGCTCCGTGGTGCACACGCCTTCATCCCTGGCAAAGCAGCAATGTCATTGAGCGTAAACTTCCTGAAAGCGTCACAAGCTGAGATCCTCCTGCTCCCTGCCAGGTTTTCTCAGGGTTCTTGGGCTGCATTTCTGGGTGCAGGGAATTCTATCTAAAACTTAAAACCCCATCTGCACTGCATCTCTTGAAAGCTTCTTGGGTCAGAGATGTGAAAACAGTCCCCCATGGGAAGGAAGGGGGCAGGCTGTCATCTCCGATGAGGAGTGCACTGTGAAGAAAGGTTTTCCTGCCTGACACCCGCTTGCTTCTCCCATCCATCGCTTCTGTTATGGACTATTAAAAATTAACCAAATCATGTTCGTCATTAACACGCATTGCCTTTGTTCTCCAGGCTCCCAGTACCCATTTGCAGGGTTTTTGTTATGTATTTTTCAGCACTTTGTCTCTTTAATTGCTTGCTTCTTTCTGATGTGCCAGGCTGTGGTTTGCAAGTCAGCTGCAGGGAACAGAGGGGCATTTTTATTGCTGCAGACTGGAAGTCAGTGAAAGAAAAGTCTCCGCAAGTTCCAACTATTGCAGCTGAAGCGGCCCCTACAGTCTCTGGTGCCTGTGATAAATGCTCCTTGCCCACCGGCGGGCAGACAGCTCTGGAGTCTTTAATCCATTGGTGAGGAGAGGGAGGTAGTCTTTTCTGAAACTTAGTCTGTCTTTGCTCCTTTTCACCCCTTTCCTCCCACACACAGTCCTGCTGCTTTTCTCGCTCTCTGCTCTTGAGCCGATGTAGATGTTTTCGGCACCCCAATGTGCAGCATGGGTGCTGCTGTACTGGAGGCCCACCTTCACTGCAGGTGCTTGCATAGGAAAGGGCAGCAGGACCAGGCTAAAGGTATCCCCACAGCCCTTTCCTGATATTATTCCCTTCCTCTGAACCTAAGTGCTGCCTTCTCTGGAGTTTAGCTGGGCCAGGTAGGCCTCCTAACAGCTTGTAAGGCCTGGTTCCCCATAAAAAATGGATGCAGCGTGGTAGTCTCAGCAGCTGGACTGGGACTGAGCAAATGCCAACAGGAGGTGTGAGCAGCTGCCCTGCGTTTGAGGTTGTGGTGTAGGCAGCACTGTTGCTAAAGGAAGATGGACATGCAAGACCATGATGCTTCCTCCTGCTGAATGCTCCAGGGGGATGGGGTGAAACCAGAGAGGGTGCTCAATAGGAGGCACATAGGCTGCTCCTGTCCTCAGGAGATCTTTCTCCCTTGCTGTCCTAGGAGGAAGCCAGGAAAAGAGGTTGTAGGATAGGGTACCACCACAGAGTATCCTGGGGCAGTCCGTCACTTGAAGCTACCAGTCACTCTGGCAGTCAGCTGGAGAGCACGCAGTGATGGGTCAAATGTTTTGGTGCTGATGCAGAGTGACTCAGGCCTCTGCCCACAGCTCACCAGTGGGATGCTGAGCAGACCTGACAGGCAAAAGCAAAACATCTGCTTCAAATCCTTGTTCTTAGCAAGCTCAGCAAGTCACCAGCCAAGAGCTCACCCCTTGGAAGAGAGGTACCCAAGGTAGAGGTACCAGGAGCAGGAGGCTGTTTGGGACTGAATCCTGTGCTTTGGCAGCTTGGGCAGAGAAGAAAGAATGTGTTTCCCTTTGGGTATGGACAAATAGCACTGACGTTGGGACTCAGCTCTTTGATCAGCAGAAAAAGCCTAGACACCACCTTTCCAGGCTTAATTCAAGGGTTGCTGACTGCAGTTTGACAAACTGTGCTATTAGGAAGGGTGAAGATAATCAGCTGTTTCTTCTGCCCTGAACCTCTGTGAATCACTCTGGTGCAGGAAGATCTTTGGTCTCAACTACCCTAGTTAGTCTCCTAATGTTTCTTATCAGAAAGGTGGTAGATCCTCAAAGCACCCATGTCGTAAGAGCACATAAGTCTTTGGGAAGGACTCAAGTCCCTCTGAAGACATTATAAATCTTTTCCTTGACTTCATCAGGCTTTGGATCAGGGCTGGACTTGTTGTGGTCTCCTCATAGCAAGGTGAAGTGCCACCGTGATTAAAACAGCCAAGCAGGGACCCAGCTGTGGTGGTGATGGCAGGAAGTTTAGGAGGCGAAAGACTGGTGTCAGCATTCCCTCTAAGAGTTTTAATGCCCAACATGTTGAAATTTAATAATTAAGGAGGTGCTTTCACATGTTTTGTTTTTTTTTTTTTTAATAGTCTAACAGCGTGAAATAAGTCATTCAATAATTAATTGACAAAGTCAAACCGCACATGCCAGCACCCGAGCTGAGGGTGTGAGCTCAGCCTTTGCAGACAAATGAAGTGAGAAGTAATTGCTTGATGAAGAAAAGGAAGATATTAACATAAGATTTGTCAGGTTTCTCATAGGAATTCATCATAGTGGGTCTGGGGCTCGGAATGGGATTTGTGCTGCTAATTCATCACTAATTAACACTCTAAATTGGCCCAGGCGTGAGGGGAGAGAGGGAGCTGGGGTGGTTTTAGACTTCAACAAGAGCAAGAGGAGGGAGAGAGAGAAAAATCTTTATTTGTAGGGGATGATTCAGAGGCAGTAAGGAGGAGACAAAAATGTACTGCTCATGCTGGACAACATCTGCACATGCGTGTTTGTCATTGGGAAGTTTCTAGCAACGTTGACATCCACACAGATGATCCCAATGTGTCTGGATGGGGACTTGGTTCCAGTGAAAGGGGTCGCAGCTCTCCTGTCTGACTCCAGCCTCCTTCCTTCTCCTCATCCTGTCTCACCAGGTTATCTGTCTCTCTGTTTCTGTGTGTGTGGTACATGGCTTGGGTCTCTCCTAATTACTTGTTATCACATGGGACAGCTCCACCAGGAGAGACAGCAAGACTCAGTGTGCCCTAACCTGGTGGTTAGGGTACTAATTAAACTATTCCCCTCCATATATTCTGATTCCCTGGCTATTAGAGGAGTGTCACCTTTTCCGTGATTTTTTCTTCTTTTTTGTTTTTCTATATGAGAAAGCTCAAAAGCCTACTTTAGCATGATAAAAACTCTAAAAGCTTCAAAAGTGTTCCTGAGAGGGAAACTTATTCCTTCCCAGCTCCAGGTTTATTCCCAGGGCAACAGATTAGTAGTATTTAGGGCTGGAAAGGATCACTAGTTTAATCAATAGATTAAAAAAGATCACAGCCATTAGTGCCAGACTTTGATTTTTACACTGCCACCTCATTTTATGTGGTTGCCTCACCATCTGTGGCATTTTATAGTACTCAGGATACCTCTGTGTTACCCCAATCCAATTTATGCTCTAATCTTATACTATTCACCTACCTCTTTGCTATCCCTTTCCTCTTGGAATGTTCCTAGATCTGTGTTCTGCTGTGTTTCCATCACTCACAGGATGTCCCAGATGGAAAGCAGTCCCACAAGAGGCTGGCAGTGTTTGCGTGACATCTCCAAGGCAATGCAAGGGCAGTCTCTGTGCTCTGTGCTCTGTGCTCTTTACTTCAGGACCAGCTACTAATTTTGGCTAGAGGCTGACCAGGAAGGGATGATTTGTGTCCCTGGACGCTACAGCAGGATTCAGCTTGGAGTTCTGAGCTAAGCCTCTTCACCTTGAACATGTGGATAGTGCACTGTCCAGGCTTGGAGCACATGAGTCGGTTGCCAGACTCTTCCTGAATGGGACTGCTAGGAATGGGGTCATTTCTGGTGAAGAAAAGACATTTCTCTGCTCTCTCCCTTTCCCCCCTATCTTACAGCAGTTGAACTACTTCTCTCTCCCCACCTGACCTATTTTTGGTCTTTGGCTCTCCTGATGGTGATAACTCTGAAGTACTCTTATGAAGGACAAAGTTGCAGACTTCAGGTAAAACACACTGCTGCTGCTTGGAGGAAGGCAGCACTGCAAGGGCGCTGGCAAGAAAGGGTGGTGGCAAGAAGTATCTCTCTGCCTCTGGTTTGCAAAGAAAAATAAATGGATATAAAGAACAAACTTGTATTCTGATAAAGTCAGCTCCGAAGGTCCCCTGAACTTGTGTAATCGTTTTGCTGCCTCAATGTGACTAGGTATGTGTGTGGATGGATTGGGATGCTGCAGCAGGACAGGCTACAGACAGAAATGAAGGCACTGACAAATTACAGTGTTTCTTTGGTGGAGTTTATTCCAGAGACCTTGCTGCAGCTTCTAGGAAAGGAGTTACCCTTGAGGGAATGCAGCAAGTTTTTAAAGTCTATAAAAATGCAATTGACTTCCAGATAGGACCCTTCTAAAAAGCATCTCGATACACTTTGGGCTTTGGGTTATCTGCGGATCGTATGCACAAACATATCCCTTCCTCATGTCTTATGCACTAAAAAGGAAAATTTAGGTGGCAGGTCTTTTGGATTTTTTGAGAGATAGCAAAGCACAGGAAAACTTCACTGGAGAGAGCCACAAGTCCATTCTCTGGCTTCCTGGTACAAGTCTCTGGATGACTTTTCTCTAGTTCTGCTACAGAGGGCTGTGAATTTCTGTCCCAGCTTTAAATTAATTGACATTGAGGATCTTTACTCTGTTGTTATGTCTCCAGATGGGAAAATGAAAAATCCCCAAATGAGGTCTCCAGCTCCATATCTGGAGAATCAGTCTTCATGAGGTCCCCTTAGGCATTGCTGATCTAGCAGAAAGCCTTCACAAAACTTTGTTTTCTGCTGATCAACAAAACTTCTTCCAGTCAAATTTTCTCTTTGGGTTTCAGGGTGAGTTGGGAGTCTTGGCAGGGTTTGGGCATCATCTGTAAGCCCAGAGAAGCTATGGCATCTGGTAAGTAACTTGTAAATCCTCTGCCTTAGCTGCAGCATGATTTCTGCATTGGCTTGTCTTTGCTCTTGTAGTGATGTAAGTGATACCCCATTTCCCATTAATGAATAATCAGGCATTGATTCAAGGGAGGTTCCAGCAAACACTGTGCCTTTGGTGAGAATCCTCAGGACTCCATGAAGTTAACACCTCACCTGTAGCTTGATGAGAGAGAGCACTGAAGTCCTTCTTCCAGAAAGCACCAGGAGATCCTGGATAGTTATCAACCATCAGTGCTATAACTTCACGAAGTGCAAAAGATGCAAAAAATGCAAAGTGCAAAAGATGGGTCTCTCTAAAGCTGATCTGGCCTGCACAGGTCAGTACTGATCCAGAGGGTAAACTCCCACCAGACTGGAAATACCTGTTACTGAATCCACAAGGCTACCTCTTGCTGCTTCTGGGTTCTCCTGGAGATTTCCTGTTCCAGAGCCAATCAAGGACTCAGCCAAGGATGTGAGCACACATAGTCCAGACAATAGTACAAACTACCTTCTTCAGTGGGAATAACAGGTAGAGGCAGCCTTGGAGAAAACCCCCCACATCTCTAACTACTTCCGCAGTGGGATTTTTAAGACAGCAGAATGGACTCCTTGGGAGCTGTGTCTTGCCACAGTAATGAAGGTGATTGCAATCTGGGAGGAAATACCTGAATAAAATGGCTCTGCTTTTGGTGTGTGCTGGGTACATGGCAAGTGGTGGGGAAAAGGGTGTCATGACTGTGGATATTCCTGTCCCTCTGGGTGGGATGTAATGCTGTTTGCCATGTGCCGTGTCCTGCAACATTTGAGCAAGATGTATGAGGATGAAAATCCCTGGTGCCTGGAACGCAGAAGGTCTCTAATAAATACTTGGATCAAACAGGACTCTGCCAAATTGGGGCCCATTGCACTAAAAGAGACCCCAGATTAGGAGGTGGGAACTCCACTGGCTGACAGGGATGCTGTTCCCATGCCTGTCACGCCCCAGAAATGCTTCCCTGGTCTCACAGACAAAAGCTCCAAGACGTCTCAGAGTGGTAAAAGTCCTGAACTTTGCCCGTTTTAAATGATATAAATCAGATTCCCACTTTCCTAGCAACATGGAGTCTAGAGAGCCCTGGTTTTATTGTTGCTTTACTGTGCCAACAACTCTGCATCAAGCCTATTACATTTACAGTCCTGCTTTCTGAATAAGGGAAGCAGGTAACACTATGGTGTACCTGGAAAATGCATCTGCAATATTAGTTTAGGCTTGTGGCTCCCTGGAAAGACCCAGTGAGCTGCAAGCAAAAGCAATACATTGGAGTATTGCAAGAAAAAGCAATACATTAGCTTAGTATAAGTGATAATGTTTCCCTGCAATAGCCAGCTCAAGCAGCTCTAATAGCTTTCCACTGACTTTCTGCTGAAAGAATGACTCTTAGCTCAAGCAACAGAGATGTATCTTTGGGTAGAGGAGGTTCCCTCCTACCAGAGCCTGCTGTGAGCTCTGTGAGGGATACTCTGACACTTCCAAACCAGAAAATCTGCAATCAAAATGACCCTGAAATATCCACTTCAGTGACATTGAAAAGGAACTTTACAGTTTGATTCATAAATCAAACTGCACTGAGGAAAGGAAGTGGAGGTTGCAAAGCCTGAAACTGGACGGTTTAACCAACGGAAGAAGCACCTTGGGCTGTAATGCTTGGAGTCATCTTTATCAAACTTTTAGGAGTAAGTGATGGCATCCTGGCTGTGTCTGATAGTAAGAGGATGGATGGCCTTGTAAAGTCCAGGACAGGCAGATCTACAGTTAAGCAAATACGACTGAACGTGTAATATATATCAGGCAACTCAGCCTCTTTTCCTCCTGGGGGGAATGCCAGCCATCTGCCATTTCACTGAATCCAGTTAGCATTCAAAATAATGGGAGTGACTTGCAGAGCAGGGAGATAAATGTATTTTTTATGATTGACAGCAAAATGATCAACTGCAAGGGTCTGATCTGTCATGGCTTGTGGCGAGGCTCTGGCATTACGCCCAAAACTTCTCATGTCATGCCCAGGGGAGTGTGGCGTGTGGCACTGGAAGGGGGCCTCCCTTAGACACAAGTAGTATCTGCTTTGCTTCTGTCGGCTGCTTAGAAAATTGCCTCCCGTGGATAACCTGTCCAGGAGTGCTCCCCATCTATCTCCCTGGGGACTAGTACCTTCTCCTTCCTCCTAGTGAAGGGGATGGGGCATGGGACAGGGATGCTGGTGGTACCTTGCAGAAAGAAACGTCAGTGAGAGGTGGAGGAACATCTCACGAGTGGCACCATAATGCTGACACCAATGGGCAGAGTCAACAGAGCAAGACCAGCAGGGAGAGCAGAAAGATGTCACCCACACTCAGGTTGAAAGCTGTGGTGTACCCTGGTCCCTTCTGCAGCCCTGGCTGGGGCACAGCCCAGAAGGGACTGTGACATGGGTTAAGGCACAAAGGGCAGGAGCCACCTGAACCTCCTTGGTCCCATTCCCTCGTCTCCATCAGCAAACTGTGCCCTGGCCAAGGTGCAGAAGGATGGGGGTCTGAGGCGGGGAAGAGGTGACCCTGCTCTCAGCCACCAGCAAAGTTTGCTAGCAGTGGTGGCAGGGCTGTAACTCTTCCCCTGGTAAACACTCAGGGGTTCCTTCATTCAGGCAGATTTAAAAGGAAATCCAATGCGCGTTTACAAGCTCCCAGCCCATTAACGAACGGGTTCATAAAGCAGCGAACAAAGGCTAATCAATATGCTGAGTGCAGAGGAGAGGGAGCCTGAAAGCAATCACTAATAGGGGGACGCTGCCAGCCTTATAAATAAGAAGGGTCTCTCTGAAGGGGAGTGGGCCCAGGGAGCAATTCAGCACCTTTCATCTCCGGTCTCCCCTAAATGTCTCTCTCCAGTAATGAGCCCACGGCTCCCCTTCCTCCCTAGCATGGAGCAGAGCGAGGAGGAGGAGGCAGGCGGAGCTGCTGCTAATGGTGACTTGCCACAGGGATCAATAGACGGGAAGCAAATTAACTGGGCTCCCGTGGGAGGGGATTTGTCGATATGCAGGGTGGTGGGGAGTGACACCAGATCGCATGGCTGTGCCGCTTCGCAAATACCAACCTGTAATGAACCCCCGAGGGAGCAGGAGGAAGGGGACTCTCCTGCCTGTCTGAGATGCTGCTTTCCCTCACCTCGTCCCCCCATTAGCATACACACTGCTTTGATTTTTCCCCCTAATGTGTTCCTCGCTGCCTCTCTCCATCTGTAAGGTGCTGTTCCCTCCAACAAAACTTCTCCTGTACATGGCCCTGGGAAGAGGGGATGGTCCTTGGAGTCCAAACTCAGGGTCCCTCACAGAGGGTGGCCTGGGGGGCTTTGCCTTAGGACATCTCTGAACCCTTTCCTAAGAGGCTTGCAGCCTTCCTGCCCTAGAAATATGGCAAGTGCTTGAAAAAAAAACCCTGGCCTTTTTTCTTAGCCTCATGGTCATCATGGCACTGTGCTGTGAGGTGGGGAGGCAGGTGAGGGGAGGGCTTGGCCAGGTCTTCTTCTATCGACTCCTTCCTTCTCCTGGGCCTGGGGTAAGAGGGACTGCTTGTCCAAGTAATGGAGCTGGCAGAAGCATGGTCCTTTCTCTGACAAGCCTGGCGAGTTGGTCAATCTTTGATTTTTTTGTTGACACTCCCACAGACTGAGGTGTCCTCAGGCCCTCCTGCCAGCACAGAGGGCTGGAGGAGGAGATTGTTCCCAGCTATCTACTCCACAGAGGAACCTCACGGATGTGGGGCTGCCACGAGGCTGGGGTTACGGACCAAGAATCTTCATCAGAAACTGACGCGGCCTGTCTGGACCGTTGCTTGACCCTGAGCTGCTCCAGCTACAAAGTTAGGGGGACAGCCCTCATTGTAGAGGGGGTCTCCTGCCTGCACTCCTTACCTGCACACGGGGAACCTGGCACTGCAGGCGTTAGTCCTGGGGTTCAGTACTTGAGCTGGAGCTAACAGAGCAGGTGGGAGGCAGGTAAGGAGAGATTGCCTGTTGGACCAAGCCTGGCTGGGAAAGGGCAGGAGCTGCAAGTTTTGGCACCTGCTGGAGGTGTTTTGAGCAGGAAATTTGTCCACAAGCAGTGCTTTTAACAACTGGAACAGATTTTGTTATCTTCGTGGTCACATTAGGCAGTCCTGGCAGGCGGGTGGGTGGATAGGAAGGACAGCAGCAGGGGAAAACAGTGGGCTCAGAAAAGCAACTCCTGAGCACGTACAGAGAGCAGGATGACCCTGCTGGAGTGTGAGTCATGTCTGCAGAGCAGATCCATATTTAGTACCTCCACTGCAGACTTCAGGGCGCAGTGTAGCAAGGCATCAGTCAGCTGCTGAGACAGCCAGGGACTGGATTTCCCAGGGCAGCCAGCCAAGAGGAGGGAGCCTTGGACTCCTGGAAACCACCACCAGCCTCTTTGCAAGGCAAACCTTGCATTCGGACAATGCCGAGTGTTCCTCCTGGAGCTGACCAAGGAGACCCTTATGGTCCTGGAGTTGGCCCAAAGCAGAAGTCACGAGAGGGGCCTGAGTCCCGTGAGTTTTGTGGGAGACACCCAAGTTCCCTGGGAGGCTGGGGAGAAGGTGGGCATGTGTGTGCTGGAGGTGCATCCCTGAGCACACAGAGGTGGGCTTCCACACCTCTAGCTCTTGCCACCAGGGGAGGAGGAAGCAGGATGGAGGCCACCAGCCTCTTCTGTGGCCAGCAGCCCTGGCAGCCTTCTGTCAGCAAGCAATCTGAAGGAGCGGGGGCGATCTCCTGGCTCTGCTGCTTATGCTGCTCTGGTGGGGAAAGTTCTCACTGTGCAGGGAAGGGCAGCCCCTCCTCGACTGCCTGACAGCTCATGCCCTGGGGGCCTTATTTGGTGCAGATCCAGCAGTGAGTTCAAATCGCATTTAATTTTGCCCGCACGCACAAAAGAGAAAATCCCGTTCTTTCTGCTACTAGCTGCTTGACTGGCTGCCCAAACAAACAGGCAAGATAAAGTGACCCTGGGCATCTCTGCTGAGCCGTGGCCAAGGCTTGATTGAGCAAATGAACCTGCAGACAGAGAAGAGAAAAGGCCAGGGTTTTGCTCTGCGGTGGCTGTCCTCCCTCCAAATGCTGCTGGCACCTGAAGGAGTGGGTCCCCTAGGCACCATTCTTCCTGGGAGGCTGGGGGGCCAAGAACAGGACCAGATTTATAGTGGGGGGAGAAGGGAAGGGAGTCCTCATTTGGGAGACCAGAGCACCAAGTGATCGGCACCTTGCTTGCAGGAATGAGAACAGCATCTCTTTGGGAAGCACCCTTTGTCCAGGTGCTGGGACTGTGACTTCTTTGCCTGTCTCCCTTCTCTGCTTCCCTCTCTGCTCATGGCCAAAGTCCCCAGTGGCTGTGGACATGCTTAGGAATGCATGCTCAGGAACATGCTGTTAACAGTTTGAAAATGATCCTTCCTTCCCTCCTCCTGTCCCTCCCTCACTGCCTTCTGCACCCTGCTTTCTCATCCCTCCATCTCTCCTTCCCATCTCATTGCTGATCTCTGCCTGCCTTCCTTATCCTCCCTCCTGTCACTTCCTCCCGTTTAATCTCATCTTCCCTCTGCAGTGGAGCTGTGCCTTTCAAGCAGCCTAATGAAGGTACTTGCCAAAGAAGCCATTAGTTGGAAGGAAAGCGGAAGCCTGTGATGCTGAAAACAAAAGGCACAGTGGTGGAGAGGAGGGAGGGAAGACCCGGTCTGTATTATACAGCTCTTCTCCGCTGCCAAGTTCAGAGTGACCCCCTTGCTATGCATCAATCAATCAGCCACGCTGTGACAGCCATTTGTGAAATGAGTTCAAACAGTCCCATTTGCATTCCCTAATGAAGACAGAAACTCACAGAGCCCCAGCCACATTGCCCCCGCCCCTCCTTTCAGCCACAATATGAGAAGCTTGAGCATCTGCTGGGGTTTCTTCTTCCTCTAGAGGACAGCAGCTCTCGCTGGGAGCGAGGAGAGATGAAGGTTTGTGGGCATGAGGAGGAGGGACCTAAGAGAACTCTAAAGGTGACAGCAGAGGCTGGCAAGCTCCTGGCTCTTTCGGGTTGTTAGAAAACAGGTGAGAATGAGTGTATTGCCCCAACAAAAACACATTGCCTTGTTGACATAGCAGGAGCTGCGTGTGAGGCTATCTATCTCATCTCTTGGTCACTGCTAGCAATAAGGATAAAAGGTCTGCATACAAGAACAGAAAATAAGATTGGACTGTATTCCCTGCTTCTCTGTGCTAAAGCCCTTTGAGGTTAAAATGATGTCTGGATTTGGAGACAACTTCTACTGGGACAGTTTGTCAGGATCTTCTGAGCATTATCGCTATTCCTCCAGTAGCAGTGAAGTCTGGCTCCTTCCCCTGCACAAAGCTCTGCCCTAACAAAGAGACAGCGTGTGCCCTCAGGTCTGCTTGCTCTTTCTGTGGCATCTGTGGCCGTGGAGTGACTTTGCTTGGGCAGAGGGAAGGTGCCCGCAGGGTGGCTGGAGTTCTGTGTTCAGGGCCTGTGTACTGCAGCCAGTGAAATACTGGGATGCTAGAGGTAGAAGTGCTCAAGATTAAAAAAAGGCAGCATTGTATCACTCTTCACCTGTTGAGCGCTTTGAGATCCTTGAAAATAACATTTGATATAAATGCAAAATAAATATTATTTTGCAAAAAAATATTCATTTCCTTCCATTATACTCACATGCACCACAGAGTACATTCCCATTGCCAAGCATTTGTGCATAATCTCTAGAGTGGGGCTTGTCTGATGTGTTTATTCAGTGTAAATAAGTTAAATGCTGGGGAATGAACAGTTCTGCTAATTGGATTTATTCTTGTAAATTTAATGCTATTCTAGCCAAATGTGCCATCAAAAATGTGCATTATTTTGTTCATCTGCATAGTCACCATTGAAATTCAGAGAAAGCAACTGAAATCCTAGTGCATGGCTAGAGGAAATGGTCTTCCCAGCAACCCATGGAAATACTGTGTGGAATTTCAATATTTGTATATCCAGAATGACTACTTGTGTTCTTATAATAGAAGGATCAGTGACTGCAATTGTAATGTTGAAATGTGCCCACTGTGAGAGAAAGTACAGTTGCTTAGTTTTTCTTACTTCTTGCATATGGATTCCTTTGAGGCTTAAGAGTCCCTGTGCTTGTTCTCTGCCCAGAGAGGATTTTAAAATAAAGAGGAAAGGGCCAAGGAAGATCTATAGGTTTTTCTATAACTATGCTTTATGTATATTGTAAGAATCATATCCAGGTATAACTCAGCACCAGTCAGGCATATTTTGCTCTAATTCAAGCTGTTTTACAGCTCTTATGGAGAACTGACAGCAATGAATGAGCTGTTTGTGGGGACACTATTAATTGATTTGGAAGTCCTGAGTGCAGGAGTTTCTTTTTATATCTGAGTGCTAGGAGGGTGTCTTATGTTTCTTGAAGCTCTTTATCCACGTCTCACACCACAGTGGGTCACATATCTGCTGGAAACCTGATGTGATCCTTTTGAGCTTGTTGCGTGCCAGTTCAATGAGATGGTTAGGAGGTGGAGGAAACTCCTGCTAGCCCTGCCGTAGGAAGGAAAATAAAGCAAAGCAGAGAACATCGTTATGCCATTGCCCATGTGCTGAGTAGGGTATACAGCTCTGGCATCTCCAGTTCAAATGTGGTTTATATCATAGAGCTAAAAAAGGCTCGGAGCAGGGCAGCAGCAAGGATGACCAAAGGTGGCGAATAACTTGAGTGTGAAAAATTATTAGCTGGGCTAGGACTCCCATGCCTGGAAGAGACAGGTGAGGAACTATGAAATTGTGAGTACAGAGAAGGAGAAGAAAGAACAATTGCTCATTTCCAGCATCAGGACTGGAGAGGGGTCAGAGGGAACTGGCACACAGCAGTTTCAGAAGAGACCAGAGGAGGTGGCTCCATGGCAGGGGCATTGCTGAGCTGGGAAACACCTGGGTGGTGAGCTTCTGGAGCATCCCAAATGTGACCGGACAACTCTGTGGAGGTAAAATACATCATGAAGTGTTAAACACAGGAATGCCATGTGTGACCCAGGACGTCTCGAAGCCGAGTGGCTGGGAGAGTAATCTGGGGAAATCTCACAGCATGCTTGCTCTGCCTTCATCTGCTGCTGGTTGGAGACAGGCTATTGAGTGAGATGGGGCTCTGGTCTTAACTGGTATGACCGTTATTGGACTTTCATGTCCATTGCTCAAAAAACACCCTAAGGCAGTCAGCTCAGCTTTAAGAACACTAAACTTTAAAGAGTTACGTAACTATTAACTGCTTTATCTTCATGCCATTAAGTATCATTAGGTCCCTACTATGGGTTTAGCAAAACCCCGATGAGCCAAGAGGGAGAAATAATTGCAGCCCATATGCCTGAAATCATCCATCCCACTAAGGACTGCAATTCAGCTCATGAACCGTAATCACATCAATTAACCTTTGTTCCATTTAACATTAGGAGGGCCATAGAATTACAGTTTTCGTAATTAACCTCCTAAATAGGGATGCATCCAAAACAAAAAGAGATCCCTATGTTTCCCAGGCCTTTGCAAAGGCAGGGAGAGAAAGAGATGAGGGTTATTAAACAAAAGGAAAGAGGGATTAATGTCCACCGAGCTCTGTTGTTGCCTTGCAAGAGGAAGGGCTGCTCTGAGCCCTCTGGCCTCAGGAGCCTCCCAGACAGGTGGCAGTGCTGCACCAAGACCCTTGGATCCAATGCCAAGGAAAAGAGGGACCCAAGACTGGGAATGGAGAAAGAGGGAAGCTCCCAGGGCCTAAGTAAGGGTGAATAAAGGAAACTCCCTCCCCAGAGAGGTGGCTGGTGTGGTACCCCAGCCCCTCCAGGAGTAGGTGCCTAGCTGAAAACCCATGGGCTGCTTAGGACCTGGACTTTGCTGCCCCGTCAGAGGGTCAGATGGTAGAGCTGGCCTCAGGGGGGGAAAAACACGGAGCAGCCATTTAAAGGGAAAAATGGAGAAGATTCACTGAGCAGCAATGGGAAAGTAATTGAGCTAAACTGAAATGTAATTGGAAAATAATCATGGTGAGCAGCAGTTTAACACATTTTATTGTAATCTGAACAGAAGTTGCTTTATGAGTTTGTGTTCAGCCCCATCTCGGGCTTGTGGTGTGCTGTCCATAGTGTAGACAAAAGACTTTTTCTGTGGCTTGGGACTGAACCTGGTTTCTCCAGCAGCGTGGGAGAAGGATGGTGGTACCACCCACAGCAGGAGGTGGTGGCTGCTGGCAAGGGGGGATGATGCTGGAAGACACCACTTGCTTACTCCATGCTAGTTGAGAGTATTTTCTGTCCGTGCTTTCTGTGTGCTGTTCTGCTCCAAAGCTGCTTATGCAAAGCGTTCAATAAATACCCCCTGAAATGTGGAGGAGATGAACAAGGTAATGTGAAGAATAATGAAATGTCCCTCAGCCTCTGGGGAAGCAGTATTGACCAGCCATGGAGAGAGCTCGTAATGAGGCCCACTTTACCCAGAGAAAACAGTAATAGCCTTACCTTCCGCAGCCCCCCCCCTCGCCATCCCCGCAAATTGTGTTTGCTCAAGAAAATGATTTGTGCAGGAGAGGAGCCAGGCAGCAAGTGCAGTCTGGAGGGGCTGTTGTGGAGGGAAGAAGAAAGGTTGGGGGGAGGGTCGTGGGCCAGATGAGGCTCCCCAGAGTCAGTCACTGTTGCAGACAAAGTCTGCTGTTTAAAATGCCCCTCTGCACCCTGCCAGCCCAGGATCCCAGAGGCAGGAGGCTTTGGGAGTGTGAGAGCCAGAGCTGGAGGCAGGGAGCGGATCCTGTGCTCAGTGAGTGTAACCCTGGTCCCAGTCTTGTTTTCCCCTCGCCTCACCCACAACTCTCTGTCCAAACCTCTTTTCTTTGAGCAGATGGTGGGATCTCCGTACCAGTCCCACTCTGTCCTGACAATTATCCCAGCTCCTGAGCAATGCCCCTGCCCCCAGCCCCTGCTCTGCTGCAGGAGGCTTGCAGGATGCCTCTGGATTCAGTGCACTCACACACTGGATTCACTGGCCACTCTTCTCTGGCCCCTGTACCCCCCACTGTCTGCTGTAGAGATCCCCTGAGCTGTGGCAGAGCATCTGGCAGAGATTGAGTTCCTGGGCAAACAATCAGCCCCAACAGGAGTGTAACCCGAGTGACACTGCATGCTCAGCAACAGGGCTGCAGTTTCCCACCCGCGCTGGCTCTTGTTTCCTAGCCCATGGCCCTGGGTTCCCAGCAGCCTCTCCCGCACTACAATGTCTCTTGTTTCAGCAGTCATGGAGATTTCTAGAGCGCACCAGCTGCTCAGCTGGTTTTGACTGTGCCGTCTGTTCAAGGAAGCATCCTGTCTACATTAACCTTTACTACGTTATCCCTGTGCCTTCCATTCCTCGTTTCCATTCCTTACCCCCTTGTTATCTGGGGAGGCAACAGGTCTCTGTCACTTTGCCTTGCTGTTCGTCCTATTAATTTCTCTGCCTTTTACTGTCAGAGCTTCCTTTGCCCGCTCCCTCCTTGAGCAGCATCCCAGTTGGGACTGGCATCTCATTAGACTGCAATTCCCTTTGCCTTGGTCCGGTGTACAAAGTGCCAGAACATCTCAAATTGAGCTGGGACTCTTGTCTCACAGACAGCAAGGTCACTGCAATCCAAGGAGCTCCTAAGCCTGTGTGTATATGAGGCGGCCCACATTCACACAGTGCAAAAAGGAGCTCTGCAAACTTTAGAGTTATCAGAGTCCTTAAGCTGGTGCATTCAAGCACCCACACACTGCATCATTTCTTTGGCAGATGGAGAAGGAATAAGGGTTTATTTTCATTGTAATTATTGTATCATTTATTTCCCCAGTGATGTCCAGAGGACAGACTCCTTCCTGTCTCCATGGCAGGAACCTGCTAAGTGTGGTTGGGAGATGTGAGACTTGAGTGTGTGGTAGATCACAGATACGTGGTGTTCTTCTTCCCTGCTACGCTCTAATATGTCCGGCATATGGTCAATCCTGACTGGGTTTTTCAAAACTTTGTGGTGTCCTCCATGATCTCACCCTGGCCCTTGGGACGAGGTGATTCTGCCCCTGAGCTGTGGAGAGTCCCACGCTGGCACCCTCAGGGGGTGTCCATCTTCCCCCTCCAGGCAAGGAACAGAGGGGTTATGTTTCACTGTGCCCTGGAGAAAATGCTCTGGAAGCTGTCAGCCTAAAGCAAATTGGAAGAGCCCCCCTACTGTGTTCAATCTGTTGATTAAAACAGCAGTTGATCTTATTGTCATTCCAAACAGATCAGTCCTGAGTTTTCCAAGACTGCTGCTGAGCCCATTGTTAGCTTGGCTGGTTGCAATGATCTGAATTTATCCTAGGGGGTTTTCTCTTTTCTTTTTCTTATGGTTTTGAGCCTGCTCAGAAAATAACTTCTTTCTCATTTTATGTTCATTGAGGTTTCATGCAGAGGAACCTGCCAACCTGGAAAAAAAACTTTGGTCATGAGTTGCTGAGGGATGCTGAAGCAAATCAAACTAAACCAAACTCCATGAAATCAGAAAAAGCTGAGTTAGGGACAAACCAGACCAGATTCAAACAGACCCCATCAGAACAGCCTCAGCCAGGCCAAACCAGAGACCTACCTTGACTTAAGCAGACCAGACCAGACATTTGAATTAATATTTGAGTTAAGGGGAATAGAAAGGCCTTTGGGCAGTGGAATAGAAAGGCATTTTCTTTCCTACTTCCACTGGCTCCAGGAGGAGCCCTGCTCTGCTTTCCCTGGGAAGTGGGCCTTCTGTTCAGGAGCAGAGCTCCCCGAGGTGAGATAGTTGCTTGGAGAGCTTGCCACAATGCCATAGCATTTCAGGGTGGACCACTTTTCTTTCTGTAGCAAAAGCCAAATGAAAGCAGAGACTCATCCTTACCCATAATTTACAGCCTTAGGAATCTCTGGAAACGACATGGGAAATGGTACCCATTAGTATCACAACACTGACTGTGGCTTTTCTGCTATGATTGGTGCCAGATGCTAACCTTGATTTCCTCCTACCTGGAGGTGACACACAGCTGTGATCTAAATGAAGGGGTTAGGAAGCTGTGTGCCTATACCATATGATCACAGTCAGCAGCACTGATTCATGGCCTTGCTGGTCTCCACACAATGAAGTGTCCAACAGCAACCCCAAACAGGAACAGTGAGTGTTAAATGGAACAGCTCTTTGGAAGACTGGGTATTTACCAGACTGTTGTTATCCATTGAAGTCCCTTATGATTTTTTTCCCATAAAACCAAGGAAACAAACAAACAACCTGGCAGAAATAATTTTCTGCAGTCTCAACAGTTTGGATAAAATCTTTGTTTTTAGACCCTCTCTTCTTCCCCATGCTTCAAGTCGAGCTTGTTACTTTTCCCAGCTAATTAGCATGCAGCCTGCAGGTTCCACAGCATCAGCTAAATATAAACCATCCTTTTATTTTTTCCTTTTGTTTGAGGGCTGTTGACAGAGCTTTTTGTTCACTTGAAAGGTAGAGGATTAGCCATGTGAGGTTCATTCCTCATGTCTGTCTCCTGTCATCAGGGGACGGTGGGTCCCATCCATTAGCCAGGCACGTGTCCAAGGCAATGCACTGGGCATGGCTTCAGACAGGACAATGTCACAGCCAGACTCAAAGGAATGAGCTCCTGGGCTCTGACTTGGCCACGGTCTAGTGCTGAGGACAGGAGCTTAGCTCTCATCAGTCCTGGCTTTTCTTCCCTGCCTCTTGACTGTTACAGAGAAGTTATCTTCCTTCAGTGTGGCTTTTCTTCCCTGCCTCTTGACTGTTACAGAGAAGTTATCTTCCTTCAATGTGCTTTGTGTCCTCCACATGGTGTTTTGGGAACAATCCTGCTTGGGAAGAAGAGTATCTGAGGTCTATGAATAGGAGAGTTGCACTGAGGTTGATCCCAGTCGTCAACCTTTTGGTATAACCAGCTGGTACCTGTAAAATTCTATGAGATTTCCTATGAAATTAGCCTCTAGCAGACATGGGGCAATGATACGTATCATCTCCATGTGCTTTCAGGCTTCTACTAAGAGAGCTGGCCTCTGCATCTGGCTTGTTTGCCAGTTGTAATGCTTTAGGATCAATGACATTCCAGACTGAGGAAGGATGAACACAGCCTCTGATGTTAATTTCTCATCATTTGGTGCCCCCTGTGTCCTTTTTATAGCCATTAGGAGGACAGGGTGACATTAAGGGAGATGCAGACTGCATTTCAAAGCCTAAGGGATCCCATCTTGGCTGAACTGCAGCTGACATTTCACCCACCCTGGGCTTTAACATGCAGCAAAGACCCTCTGGGCATGATACACAACCGTTTTATAGAGCACTGAAACAGAGCATTCTCCAGCTGGGATAATAAAGGAGGGGATTTTTTTTTTCCAATGGCTCCTGTTGGAACATGTTATGAAACCCTTGTGAGAGGCTTTAAAGAGTGCCTTTAAAATTAATTCAAATGGAGTGAGACTTGGCAGAGATTGAAGTGGAAGAATGGAGAACCTCTAAACCAAGGGAAATCATGAGCATGAAGAAAGCTGTCTGCAGGATCAGATCTCTTTCCTCCTCCCAACCCACAAAGCAGGTGGCAAGACTCAGTTTTCCCTCCCTGAACTTGGCACATAGGTGGCCAGTTTAGCATCAAAGTCATTGGTCTGGTTGGTCCCAGTGCACACTCGCTACCCTCCAACTGCAAACAGCTGGGTGCAGACCCTCAGGGTGACCAGGTGATTTCATTCTGGTATGATCCCACATGAACGTCCCTTTGGCCCTACACCACCTCTGCAGCCAAAGGGTTCCCATCCATACCACTCTACTGGCAGGGCTCCTATTTATTTCTTTGCTTCCTGTAGGAGGTGGAAACAAACACTACCATCCCTTATGACATTTGTCCTTCTCCTCTCTAGTGCTGTCTCTGTGATTTTCTCCTTTTCTACTCAGTTCCACTTATCTCCCACCTGTGTTCAGCATCTCAGTGATTTCAACATGGAGAAAAAAGTTAAAAAATGGAAAAGACCCCCCCTTCCCAGCAGACACTGTTTTGTAGGAATTTATAAAACCAGGGAGTCTGAATCTATCAGTTCAAGAGGAAAAACCTTCACCCTGTTGAGCTGATTCCTCACCTTGGCTACTACTTACTGATGCTTCATCCCAGCATGCCCAGAAAGTTGGGCAGTCCACCTTGCATGCCAGTTTCCTGCTGCTGACCCAGGGCTGTGCTTCCCTCACATGAGGACAGCAAGGGATGAGGGACGAGCCATCTGCTGAGGGGACAGCGTCATCAGCAGGCACGAGACGGGGACTTATGTCCCTGACATTTGTCTTACTGGCTTTCAGGGCAGTTGCATGTCTGGAAATCAGTAGGTCAATGCTCAAAGCGTTAAGACTGGTAGAGCCAGGGCTCTACACTTTCCGATGCCTAGTAGTTCTGCTGGGGAGCCTGGTGATAAAGCAAGCAGGTGCTTTCTGATAAAGGCTTATTTTCTGAGTCAGATTAAAGGGCTACTATGAGGAGTAAGGGATGAAATTTGAAGATAGGGGTGAGCATGGGAATCTGTATGGGAACGTCTTTCCTACATGTTAAAGTCTTCTTCAGAGGGAAGAAATAAAAATTAGTCTGGAACCAAAGCACAAGTGAGCTGGAGCCTGCTTTGGTCTTGGGAGAGGGCGGGAGTAAGAGAATAGTATTTGGGGATGTCCATGTTCTGCCAGAGAAGCCTTCTGGTGCAGTACAGATCTTGTGTCACCTCTGGGCTTTCCAACAGCAGCACAGTGGCACATCTGCGGTACTCAAATGAAAAAAGAAAAGCTAGAAATCCTGTAGCCTGACCACTAGCCTGACTCTGCTGTCTTTTCCTTAAATCCAGCCTCATTGCTACACTAAAGCCACTAGTTTCAAAACCTCGATTCCTCTGTGCCTGCTCCAAAGTTGATCTGTATGTTAACTGTGCAAGCTGGGGTTTTCAAAGCTGGAAATATGCCTTAGGCTGTTTTAATGTTTCATCTAAAGTGGGTCATTCATTTCTGAGGAGAAGATTAGGGAAAAAACAAACACTGCTGCTTTGACCACACTGAACAAAATTCTGACGGATGGGTGGTTGGAAAGTGCAGGCTTATATGTTGGAGACGGGAATCGATGTTTGTAAAATACCACTCAGCCTAACTAGAGCTACCCCAGTGAAAAGCCATGCATCTTTGAAAACTTCCTGACCCATCTATTTTCTGTGGAGACTGGTTGCATCTGGACCATTCTGTCCTCTGAAGCGTCTGTGTATGCTGAGCTAGCTCTGCCTTCCCATGGCTCCTGCAGTGCAGTTTGACAGCACTTCCAACATCTACAGGGCGATTTTTTTTCGTGCAGCTGTTACTCTGTTGTATCATGGTAAAGTTTTCAGTCCACAAAGCATCCTACAGCACTACCGCTAAGAGACATCTCCCCACCTCACTGTGCTCAGGGGTAGTCTCCCCTGGGAGTGCAGGGTGGGGTGAGGTAGGGCAGGAGGTGTCTCCCTCTCCAAGAGGTGCCTTGGATGCTGCACATGGTGAATGTGGGGAAGGACTAAATCAGGGAAATGCAAAAAGCAGAAGGATGATCTCACGCTGCCCACCCCGAGGGAATAGCTTGCTTTCTTCCTCTGTCACTGAGCTCCTTGCTGTCAGGGAAAGGTTGCATAAGGTAAGACGTTCACTGGGAGGAACTCGTTCCTCTTTTTCTGAGTAATAAGCCTGATTTGTGCTGTCCATTATAACCAGATGGTGTCATGCTTCAAACACGTGAAATCCCATGTAAACCCTGAAAAATCAGACTTTAAGATTTTTGCAAATCTAGCATCCCAAATTAATGATAATTTTGAATGAATTTGGCTTTGTTTCTGTCCCTCACTTCATCAGGTATGAAGATAATAAAACCACCCGATTCAACAGGGAAAGTGCTGATGAATAATTCATTAATACCTGTGGCACTCAAACAGTATCATGAGCAGAACTTAGAAAAGGCTTTGAGGAAGGGCTTTATCCTTTGTTGATGGCTGTGAATGAGCCAGAGCCAGAGAGGCTGAGGCAAAACTGTGGGGACTGAAGCAACAGGAGTTAATGTGAGCAGAGGGAAAAGACTACCTGTCATTATGGTCCCTCAGTCTGGAAACATTCTCCCTGGTCCCTCGGAGGAGACAAGGCACGGGGGTACTTGTCTTGGGGTGCTTGGTGATAGGACTGGAAGGATGCTGAGGAACACCATGACCTGGTACCCAGGAATGGACCCGAAAGGGCTAAATAAATGGGCCACCTCCGTCACAGCATCCCATCTTGTAATTCCCTCCTAGAAAGGAGGGAAGAGACAAATGGCCTTCCTGGAGGGAATGCCATATTTAAAAAAGGAACTCCAGCAGGCCCTGGCTCTGCTCTGTGTTCCAAGCTGCAAGGCAGGACAATGTCAGCTAACTCACCCATCGCCATGCTTCTAGCCTCCATCGCTCCTGCTCCTTGTCCAACACACACCCAGGCATTAGACTAAGAGCAGTCTGCTTGTGCTATCAGCCCAAATACAACTAGCCTGCAAGGGAAGGAAGAGTATATATTAAATATTTAAGTAGCGCATAGCCATTAAGCACTTTTGAGAAATTTCAGCTTGGGTGTAAAAACTTACTGAACTGCTAATCAGTGGATTATATGCCAAACTGTACTTTACATCAACAGAGTGGATTACACGCTTGTGCACACAGTGCGAGGCAAAATCATCCCCAGAGCTCTGCTCTGCAGATGGGCTCTCTCCCTCTGTTTCTGATCCCCACATAAACAGTTTCTCAACCCCCAGGACTCTCTGTCTTTTCCCTTAGTGCCTTGAGATGGTAAGTTATTGAACGGTTTAATTTCAAATATTGACCCTGCAAAAGGGTAGGAATTTTCTGAGAGGCGACTCACATGCAAAAAATACCTGGGTGGTTTGGTTATAATGGGGTGGTTCTCCAGCTGCTGGGCTGGAGCATCTGACATACTTTTTCGTATGGCACGGTGGTAATATGAGCTCCCTCTATCCCACAGAAGTCCATTACTTATCAGAGAGATCAAAGTGATTTAAGTGATGGGAATAATCCATCCAGAGGACGGGATGGGGGTAATACACATCCTCAGATGGTCCAAGTGCCTGAACTCAGGTAACTCTGACTTCTTCCATGATATATCACCAGAAACATCAGGACATGGATCTGCAAGTGTCTCTTGACTGTGTTAGCTCTTGGTAGACAGCCTAGGTCAGGTCAAGCAGTGAGCTACTACTTTGCACTGGGTCAGAAGTTACCTGCTCGGGAAAGAAGTATGTTTTGCAATAACCTGAGCAGTTTGAGCTAATATTTTATCACGAAAATGCCACAGCGATGGGGTTTTCCACCAGAAAGCTCCAATTTATTGAAACCCAGAGTGTGTAGCAATAGGAGCTGACTTCAGTGAACGGAAAAAAAATATACGCGCAAGAGTATACATTTGCAGGTAAAGAAAAGTTTCCAGATTGTCAAGAACATGATGATATATTCAGGGCTTTCAGTTTGCAGCAGCTTTCCATTCTTGAAATGTTAGTTAATTCATATGTAGAAGAAGGAATAATAAAAAAAAAAAAAGCCATGAAAGCTCTAAAGGTTGAAGAGGCTGTACAAATAAAGGTCTGTAGCCTTGGAGCTGTGTGAGAGGCACACTCGCCACACAAGAGCCAGGCTATCTGGCAGGGGAGTGATATCTCTTATCTCCTCCTCGGAGCACTAGAGCAGGCTCTCAGCCTCGGAGTGGCAGCCAGCTGCTGGCCAAGGGCTTTTCCTGGGTACCCTCCTTCCAAAGAGCCATTTGGCAAGAAAAGGATATGTTCCCAATGGGCAAAGGGAAAGATGCTGCGGCTTCCTTCCCTGCTGCTTTCCCCTACCAAGTCACAGCTGGATCCATCCCTTTCCCTCTCTGGCTGAGGGGAGGAGAGAGGGGAAGACATGACGGCAGGGAGGGCCGGGTGATAGCAGCCTGTTTGTAACCCTCGATAAATGCCATGGTGCAGCCAGCGTGAAATGAAGAAATATTGCTTCTGGTAAATATTTATTTTATATCAGAAATTAGCATACCAAATGTAATTAAAAACAACTTCATGTGCACATGCCCCCCCCTCCAAGTCTGTCAAATGACATCTTAGAATAACTAGTCATAAAGAATGTGGCCTAATTAGCAAGCATCCCAGCCTACTGTTGCTGTTTGATAATTACCCTACAATGAGCGTCTGAAATTAGGATTTCATTCCCCCTCTCTGCCCTCCTCCAGCTGAAGCCAGAGCTGGCTGGTTTTCCTCCTCTCCGCTTTTATTTTACCTTTCTCCTGGTGAATACCTGAGTGCCTCTGTGCCAGAGCCAGCTCAAAATCCCTCGCTTTGCTGAACTGGGGATGTGAGTGACATCTGTCAGCTGAAGCATCCCAGGCACACGGGGTGGTTTTTGGAGGGCAGGTGCTGGGGTTTCACCTGTGCTCCTTGGCTCCTTGTCCAGGCACCTGGTAGCTGGGCTAGGGTGCAAAGAGTGAGGGGACGGGAGGACTGGATTGGGGAGAGGCATAGGGAGGAGCAATTAGAAAGGTCTTAAAACAAACAGGAGAGCGGTTAATCCCGATCTGGTGTGCGGCTGCTTAATTGCTCATCCTGGGGCTGCTCAGGGAGCGCTGGCATGCAGTGAGCCTGCTGCCTGCATACACCAGGGCGTGTGTGAGATAAAAACCAGTTTTAAAGAGGGCTTACAAGTCTTAAATCCATCAGAAATGACCCATTAGTGGCAGAAAAAAAAAGAAAAAGACCAGATGGTGCTTTGTAAAAACCTTTCTCATTTTGTTGCTAGAGTAAAAACAGGGATGCCTTCCCCAGCCCCACGCAAGCTCTGAGAGCAAGGAAAGGGGCTGCTGGCTGCCAGGAGCCCAAGGTTTGCGGGCATAAGTAAGTGGCTTATTTTCTCCCCCTGAGATTTTGGATTATCCTGTTGTGATCATAGAATCATAGAATAGTCTAGGTTGGAAGGGACCTTTAAAATCACTGAGTCCAACCATTAACCTAACACTGACAAACCCACCACTAAACCATGTTCCTCAGCACCACATTTACCAACCTTTTAAATACCTCCAGGGATGATCCCCGCTGGTCGTGCTCATGTGCAGCCCCGTCTCACCCTGGCCCCTTCCTTGCAGATCCATCCCCCCCAGGAAGCATCCACAGGTTCCCAGGGACAGGGTGGTTGGAGGACAGTCCCTGGGGCAGGTCCTCAGGAGACCTAGCAGAGACTCACCGCCTGCCTCAGACAGCTCCAGTCTGCCCATCTCTGCCCAGATGAGCCACTTGTTCCCCTTCTCCGTAGGGGAGGGGACAAGGTACTTTTAGGACCTGATTCATCTGACTTATTTTAGACATTGACTTTAGCATGAGACAAATAACGTCATGGAAGAGCCTGTTTTCTTCACTGACTAAGCAGAGACCCCAGGGTGACTTGCTCAGATAAAGAAAGCAACAGTGAAATGAATCCTGTTCTGAGATCTTGTTTTCCCACAAATAGAGGCTAACCAAGACAAAGCAGGGGAGAGGGGCAGCTACTATTAAAGAACAACAGAATTAACTATAATGGGAAGCATTTCCCAAGAGACTTTTCAAAAGAGGCTTTTCATCAGCACACAAGAGAGGCATTGGCTTTGTCTGGCTTTGTCTGGGATGCTTTAGCAAGAGGAATGAGGGCACGAAGAGCCAAAATTTTGGAGAAAGCAGTAGCTGAAAGGGTCACACTGGAGCTGAGTTCCCTGGAAATTCAGAAGTGATGCTGAGGCACACTCAGCTCCATTGGCACAGTGGTGGTTTTGATAGCTTGGTTGGGAGGGAGAGGCATAAGAGAGCCAGGGGTTTTGTGAAGTAACCTTGTGCATGTCTGGAAAGAACAGGTCTATTCAAGCCATCCTGCTCTCTCTAAGGGCAGAAGAAAAGCTTTGTCTTACCCACCGCTTCCATCCCATATGAGACCAGAGGCCTCAGATCCTAGTGTTGGTCACTTCCCAGTGGTGTGCCTTGGGTACAGTGACTGGCACACTGGGAGGGCAGCTCAGTGGGAGCTGGGAAGAGGGAGGCTGTGATGAGTTTGCTGTGTCTGGAAATGAGGAGGGGCTTTGAGCAGATAAACCACAGTAGGGGCTATGACCCTCCTCGCCTGCCAATGCTGAGTCTCATTTTGTATGAAGTTTGAAACTGGGTTTGATGTGCCCAGAGATGGTTCCCCAGCCAGACCCTGCCCAGCCTGGGGTACACTGGAGTTGTTGCATGTTTCCAGCCCTGGGGTTGGCTCCGAGGCTGGGCTCTGAAGGGCTGTAGGTACCATGAAGAACATGAAAAGCACCATGCTGCTGGTGAGCTGAGACGTGCTGGCAGCCCAGTGGAGGGCAGAAAGAGAGGCGAAGGAACCTGTCTGGCTTAGAAAAGCCTTCCTGTGGCTCTGCAGTAGCCTTTGTCCCTGTGCTGGCAGTGCTTGCAACTTTATGGAGACCTCCTCCTCTTCTCTGCGAGGGCAGGGAGGATCTCCATGCTGACATTGCAAATGCAGCAGCCCCAGGCACTGGTTTCCTAATTGCTGTGCCTGGCTGGGTCCCCTTGGGGATCCAGCAAGGAGGGCTATTGAAGATAAAGGCGGCTGGTGTTTCATTTAAGTCATTAGAGAGTTCCTGAGGGAGCTGGAGGGTAGACAAAGTGAGAAGGATGGAGAGGGAGGGAGAGGCAATGTGAGAAGAGGAGACAAGGAGGGAGTGAAGGAAGGTGTGGGCAAAACACGATGGAAATATGGTGAAAGTAGCTGGAAGGAAAAAAAAGAGAAAGGGAGAGGAGAGAGAAAGGAGCATGGATGAGGGAGACAGGGGGTGTGATGGAAGAAGGATGCCTCCATGTCAGAGGATGAGAAAAAAAGACCAGATGCTGACCAAAAGCAAGGAGCAGGAGCACTGCAAGCCCCTTCCCTGGAGTGTGCTGTGCTGGAGCCCTGTGGCTGTCGGCTTCTTCTACCCCTCTTCCCTCCCTTTCGTGCCACTTCCCCAGTCTTTCTTCTCCCCCCAGTCCCCCTTCTGCAGCCACTTCCCTCCTCAGGCTTGGGCAGCATCAGGCAGACTTTTAATCTGGGAGATTTCACATGCCTTTTGTTTTAATTTCTGACAGCAGTAAGAGCAGCACCTTTTCTTTCTTTTGCTTTTTTTTCCTTTTGCGTTTTTTCTTTTCCTTTTTTTTTTTAATTTTTCCTTCCTTTTTCTTTCTTTCCCTTCCTTTCTTCTTTCTTGCCTTATTTCCTTCTCTCTCTCTGTGTCTCTCTCCCTGCTTTTGGATTCCTGAGCCCATCTTCTTCCTCCCCGTTCCCGACGGAGGGAAGCAGGCAGCCCCTTGCAGAGGAGGGGAAGGAGCCGACCAGCAATGGGGTGAGCTCGGCATCACAGACTCCACTCTCAGGAACTTCTAATTGGAAATGGTTGGCTTGTTTTCTTTGGAAAGATTTTGTGGTTTTAAAAAAATGACCCTTTTCTCTATACTTTTTTTCGGGTAGCAGATTGTTGTTTCTGTCAAATATTATGTTTTGTAGATGGAAAAAAACCCCAAATATGTATAACAAATATGCACTCTCTTTTCTTCCCCCTTTTCCACATGAGGAAAATGAGAGAAAGCTCAACAAAAATGACATGTCTGAAAAAGTGAAATGTTTTCATGGATTATTTTGAAGAAAGTGATTTTTTTGTCATGGTTGCAGAGCAAAAGGGAAAAAAAAGAAGACAGTTTTGATGAATTCTGCTGGCATTCTGAATAGACAAAGGGAAATAGCCTTGCTGTAGCTATTTCACTGCTATCTTGCAGCAGGGGAAACTGAGGCACAGGCAGCTTCATGGATTGGCTCAAAGGCAAGCTGTGAGTCTGTAGGAAAGCAAGGCATCGATCCTAGCTTGCAGGCAGTACCATACCTGAATGTCTTTCCTGCTGGCCATGAATCCCACCCATTTTAGCAGGTCACCAGCTCTGCAAAGCCCAGGGAGGAGAGGGGAACAGAGTTTTGCTTCCCCTGAGGATGGGGGAATGGGAAAGGGGCTGGATTAACCTTGTCAGCTGTGGCTAATTGCCTTAGAGACAATTAACCTCTTTCCAGTCTAAATTGCACCGTGCTTTTTCCTTGCTACACACGGTATATTTGCACCTCACCTGCTCTGGCTGCGTCCCACCCCAGCACCGGCTGCACTCTTGCTCTCAGGGCAGTGGGCACACTGGGTAAGAGCTGTGCAACCAAGGACATTTCTGCAAATGAGGAGGCCAGGGAGGAACGGGAAGGAGAAGATTTAATTGCTGGAGCTCAGGATGTTTTCCAGAGCTTGCAACGCAGACTTTCTCAAACACAGGATGCATCAAACCTAATTGCTCTCCAGGCTAGCCTGCTCCTTAATTAGAAAGTGTTTTAAAGCCCCATGTCAACTCCCTGCTGATAAAACTGCCTTGCAGTATGAAATGAGAATCAGCTGCCCCAGCAGCTTGCAGCACTGCTCGGGCTGAGGCAGGAGCGCAGGATGCCCGGTCCTCTGCCTGCAGAGAAACCCCACAGGGATGTGGCATTGTTCAAGGGTGCCATCTGCCTCCAGGCACCCCACCTTCCCTCTGCCCATTTCCAAATGGAACTGTCCCATAGGATGTGTGTACTTCCCCAGGAATTAATATCCCCTGGATAGAAATCCCAGTTCAGTGACGACATGAGAGGTTGTTGTGGGCTCCATCCTGAGGCTGGACAAAATGAGAGCCGCAAAGGGCAAACAGGGGAGATGCTTCCTGGCTTTCCCTGTCATGGAGATGCCTCTGCATTAGCCCTCCTGTCCGAGCTGGTCCAAGCTGGAGCACATCTATGGGGGCGAAAGGAGGCAAAAAGTCCCCAGAGCAGACTCCTGCCTCAGAATTTGTCCCCTTCCCCTGCCTTTCCCTGTTCCTCTGTTGTCATTTCCCACTTGGGCGGCTCCACAAATGTCTTAATTTCATGCTTGCTTGTCAGGGCTGCTTTGAGAAACATCTGAATGACATTAGCACAGTTTTTAAGAGTGTGACAGCCTGAGGAGCGGCAGCCTCCTGTGATCGCCTATTCCAGATGGTTAAGTGACAAATCTCACTTCTGATATCTTAACTGGAGAGGTGCAGGAGGGAAATGCCCTTGGGGAACACCAAGCCCCCCCACACCCTACTCCAGCTCTGAACCTTTGCCGGGACCAGGCAGCGGAGGGAGACATGCAGCAGATGCCATGTTCTTCAGGGACCCTGGAAAGCTTTTCTCCTCCCTCTGACTTGTTGCTGTCTCATCTCAATTACATGCACAGCCATAAACAGCTGAGACAGACCCAGCGCTTGTTCCTGCAAGCATCTTTTGCCCAGTGACTCTTCTCCCTAGGGTGATACTCTACCACGTTACCTTTGAATAGTATTTGCAGTCTCATCGGCATGCACCAAGCCCCACACCATCGCAGGATGTTTTGGGGAAGAAACTCTGCATTGGCACCGATAGTGAAAGACAAGCGTTGCTGGGGGAAAGTAGAGTCAATACTTAGTGTGTGTGTGTGTGTGTGTGTGTGTAAGGAAAATATAGTCCAGGCTGGTGACACCCCTTGCTCAGAGTGACACTGCAAGCTGCTTGCATCTCAACTGCCTTGCTGAATCCACTTTTGCTTCCCAGTGCAACCCCTCCTGGGTTGTATCTAGTTCCTGGACCACTTCTGATGTCAGAGTATCCTACTACTAGTACCTCTGGGAGTGATAGAAATGCCTTGGGGGACTAGTGCTGACAGGCTCAAACTCTGCTAGCAAGTAAAGCTAGAAGTTTCTGGGTCAGCACAGGGGGTGGGGGTGTGTGTTTTTATGGATTGCTATTATACCTCTTGAAATGCAGCTTGGAGCTGCAATGACCCCAGCTTGGACCACAGCAGCTGGTTGGAAAGACAGGACAGGAGGTAGCAGGGCAGGATTTGAAGCTAAACATTTTAAAACCGGGCAGGGGAACTCAATGACCACCTACAGTTGGAGTTTTGTGCTTCCTCTGAAGTATAGCAGTGTTACAAGACTTTTATCAAATAACCTGAATAAAATACTTCATTTTGTCCATGCGATTTAATGTGAGTTTCCCATCCTGGCTCAGGATCTGGATCCTGAGACAATGGTGTCCTTTCTCATGCTGTAGCAGCAAATGTATTCTGTGTCTGCAGGCCACAGAAAATACAACAGACAAGGTAAATATTGAGAGGCTGTGTCCTTCTGTGCTCCCAGTGCTGTTCCCATTGCTATAGTTACATCCATGTGTGTGTTTGCTTGCTAAATGCCCTCTCCTCCCTTAACCCTCCCCTACCTAGCATCTCTTCCCCAGCTCAGGGGGCAGAGGCTCACAGAGCCTTTGCTGCCAGCTCACCTGGCTTGCTTGTGACAATGTGACAATATGACAATGACCTGGCCAGGGAGCTGAGCAGCTTTACTAGTGCTCAAACAGGGAAAATTGTCCATCTTTCCTGCCCTGACGCAGCTTCCCAGCCCTGAAGTGAGGGCTCTCTGCCTCCCGGAGTGAGAAGCTGAGGTCATTGGCAATAGATCTGGGAGCCGGGAATGAACGACTGATCAGAAAATAAAACCAGAGAGTCTGGGGAGAGGAAGTAAATCTGGCTTTTACAGATCTTACATAAATTAGCAGCAACCTGGTAGTTAGATAATTGCTTTAGTAAAATGCTTGGATTTCAATGTAATGGTTGAAGGTTTCCCGGTGATGCCACATGAATAAATTTGGAGTCTGCGCAGATACTGCTTTCCTCTCGGTGAGGCATCTGCTTTTGGTGGCAGGTGACTCACAATTGCAACCAATGCTCTGCTCTGCGCTTGCACTTGCGCTCAGCTACTGCAGTCCGGAGGCAAGTCTGACTAGCACACCCCTGAGAAATGCTCGCAGGAGGCATCCATCAGCATCCTGGTCTCTGCCTCCTTCCCCCTGTTGTGTTGGAGCACATCTGTTACTTCAGAAATATCCCTTGAGCCTCTTTTAAATAGAAATAATACATGGGAATTGGTATATGCTGTTGAAACCCTATCTTCTGCCTTCTGCAGATGGGAGGCAGAAATGGGGTTGGATCCAGCTAGGATTACTCTGGATGGTTGAAATGATTCCCTGGCTGGTCCCAGAAGAATGATAGGCAGAAGAACGCGTGCAGGGGGAACAGACCTCTAAAACCAACCTTACTGGTGGAGAAATGTTTCAAGTTACACCCTCAAAGAAGAAAGGACACGTTCAAGGGCCCAAGGAAGGTGACCTGGCCTGATTTAGTTCCTCTGAAAGGCTCTGAGTATGAGAAATCACCTGCTACAGCTTCCGTTGGTACACGGTGTTGCCCATCGCCTCTACCCACTGCCTCCCTCCCCAGGGATCCTGGAGGAAAGTGACAGGCAGAGCAAAGTGGACCCAGTGGGACTCGGGAAGACAGCAGCAAAGTCCCCAGCCATGAGTAAACTGTGCATTTCTCAGCGCTTTTAATCTCCTTATTATGGTAATGGGCTGATAACTGATTGTGTAGTTAAAATGGAATTTGACACCAGGGCTGCAGTTTCTCTGACTTCAGAGAGATGCTGCAGTAAACAACCTGGTAAAGAGCTGTAAGAGCTGATGTTCTGCTTCAAGCCTGTGCTAATGGGAATCTGGAGAAGTGCAAGAGAATAAAAGGAAGATGAATTTATGGGGATAGATGCATCAAATGGCCCTGGATAAATAAAGCCTAGAAAGGGGACAGTAAGAGAGGTCACCCTGTGGGTGGAAATGAAAAGGCACAGAAGATACAGGTGCCATGTGAATAAAAGACTCTGGGGCCACTGGCTGCAGTGTACAGCGTCTGCACAATCCTGCTGCAGTGGCTGTACATGTAGCACCAACAAGCTATGCTGTGCCTAGCTGACACTGGTCGTCCCATCATCTACTTACCCCTGCAACAGAACGTCACCTTCTCCTGACATGGTTCCTCTCTGCTTGGCTCAGCTGATCAGCTAGTGTTTTAACTGCACTTTAGCCTTTTCCTTCTGCTGTTTTATTAGTTTCTGGCTGCTGTTTTTGTATTGTCTGCTGTATTGCCTACTAGGAGGTCCAGATTGGCCCAGCATGTTGGCTAAGCATTTGCCCTCTATGGATTTCCTTTGAATTTTCCAAATGTTTGGGAATTTGGATCTATTGCTTCACCTGATCTGACAGCTCTGCTCCTGTCCTGTCCTGTCCTGTCCTGTCCTATCCTATCCTATCCTATCCTATCCTATCCTATCCTATCCTATCCTATCCTTTCTCATCCTGTCCCATCAGATTGCAGATCCCCCTGTTTAGTGTAAGGCTCTTTCAGCAAAGCACAGAACAGTGACTAATGTCCACGGCCTGTTGGTTTGTCCTTGTATCTTCACTCTTGCCAGTGGTTTGGCACCAAGCTGTATCCCTACAGAGGAAGAAGGGGGTCTCTGTCATGGTCCTAGCAATTACGTTGCAGAGGATAAGAAACACGAAAGTGAAAGAGCTGTGAACCTATCTTTTTCTCCATCCCTATAAGCTCATTCCTCCCATGCTATAGAAAAAGAAAAGGAGATAGGTGACAACAGATGAGGCAAACTGCAAACCCCTCTGAACTGCTGATCTCCCAGTAATTTTCTGGGATCCTGAAATCTGTGGAATTGCAGGTTAATTGCCTAATAGATTCAGGGAAAATCTTTGCGCGATCCTGCTGGATTTCACCCAGTGAAGATCCCTATTCATGCTGTACCAGCCACTTAGATCACTCCGTTCTCCCTTTGAAAAACAGAAAGAAAAATCTTGTCATTGTGAGGCTCTGCTCTTACTTTTTTTTTTTTAAACTCACAGTCAAGTACATTTGCGTGGGGGAAAAAAGACCCATTGCATTTCAAGGTCTTGGGCAGTAGCAATTTCCTCCATTAAGCAGAGGGACGTGGGGAAATGAGGGAAAGCGCATTGATTGATTTTACCAAGGTCCATTATAGGTCGTGTGGATATTGCAATATGAATCTGGCTTTGACATTAGACGGAGAGGAAGCTAGACTCCCGAGAGGGTACTGTAATGAGAAGGCACAGGCTTGGTTTCTTGGTGGGCTCAGCAAGGGGTGCATAAGCAGTGTCCCCAGGTGGTGCCACATTCGAAGCAGCATTCAGATACTGCAGATAGTCCCTCAATTGCTCATGACCAGCCTTTTAGCCCATCCTCCTCCTCCTGAGGACTACATGCTCTGTTGTGGTGTAGGTGTGGTGTAGGTGAAGCCTCGGATGCCACCATGAGCACGTAGGGATGGGGTTGCCCTCACTCCCCAGGCACCCTCTGCCTGTGTGCTAGCGCTGGGAATGATACTAATACAGCTCCTTCGCAGGAGAAGGCCAGGGACTGCAGTCAGCCTGCCCCTGAGTACTGGATGACTCAGGCGTTTGATGAAAAAGCAGTATTTATAGAAGAGTCCACCGGAACCTAAAGCCTGAAAGGTGCTTTTCAGGGGAAATACTGGTTGTCTGCTGTGATTAGTTGAGAATACCATATTTAGCGTGGAGGCTTTTATCTAGCTGCACACAGCACCCTCAGGTAGCAAGAGGAGAATCTGCAGACCTGCAGAAACCCCTTGCTGGCTGTACTCTGCATGTGCTGGGAAGCAAGCAGGTATGAGGGAATTAAACTGTGATACCAACAAGGTTTGAGGGCTAATGGGTGTCTCACAACCACCTTTATTCTCAGCATGTTGAGAGCAAGGAGAATTCACTGCGCAAATAAGAGCAAGTTCAGCTCCTTTAGGCAAACCAATGCTGCAAATCAAGCTGTGCTGATGCACACAGCATGTGCTAAGCTGTGGAACTCCTTGCCACGAGAAATTATCCTGCTAATGGTGAGAATAACTTAACAAAGCTTGATGACACATGTAGCCAGGCAAACCAACATGCGATCTTGTGATCCATGGCATAAGGAGTTTCTTTTCTAGCTGTTAGGTCTGGGGAGCTTTCCCAGCTTTTTTTCAGCCTGCTGAACAAATACATCTTTGCCATAGGCAAGTTCCTGTTTGCCATTTTTTTAGCAAGGTATTAGAGAGAGGTGACAAATGTTTTTCATTTCTGGGATGCTGGTTGACTGATGCACCCTGAATCAGAGATGTGAGCTAGTGTAAATGTAACCAACAGGAGTCTATGCACTTCCCTTTCCTTCCCAGAGCTGTCAGTAAATCCAACACCATCCTACAGTTCAAGCCCCTTAACCATCCTGGCTCTTGTTTGGGAGAATTTGTGGCCTTCTTCAGTCCTGACAGTCAAGAGCACGCCCTGCTCTTCTGCTAGAAGACTCCTTGTCCCTTTCTGTCTACATCCCAGCTCCCTCATCCCAAACTTAGCACTTGTCAGACACTGCCCATCAACTTGGAACAAACAGACACTGTTTGCTGCCCGCTCGGCTGCCTCCTTCATATCCCTGTCACTGTGGTTACACACCAGATTCAAGGCACTGTTCCCTGGTGTGAGCTGGGCTCTTGTCTTTTCTTTCCCCTCTACTGCTCATCGTTTGTGTCCTTGTCACCTCTCTGGTGTCACACTGCCTTCTCTCCTTGCCTTCTCCCTGGCCTCTCCTTATTAAATGCTACTTCCAGCGGTTGTGTTGGTCTCCCTCCCTTTACACAGTCCCAGGAGCACCCATTAGCATTAGACTTCCCCTGCTTGCAAGTCACAGGCAGCCCCATTCCTTTTGGACTTAGCCTCTAATTTTAGCATCACTTTTTCTTACAGCTACTCTTCCCATAAGGTCAGAAATGTCCCTGCCCTGTCAGAGACGTTATTCTCACGGCAGCAAGAAGATATTTTGCAGTCGTGCAAGCCAGCCTTCTCAGAACAAAGCGACCTTTATTAGGCAATGGGGATGCAGTGATTCAGGGGTCATTGGGCGATGATGGCATGGAAAAAAGCTCACACACACATCTCTGCCACAAGGAGGTACGTGCAGCTCTGCCCGGTAATGGCTGGGAGTCCAGCTCCAGCCCTGCACTGGGCAGCAGAGGGGTCTCCCTCCGCCGACTGGCAATGGTCCCCAGCAGTGCTTCCAGAGCAACTCCATGCATGCACAGACCTGGATCGTGCCTCTGGGAGCAAACTCCTTTTTCTCTTCCCAGTTCCCAAGGGGTCTGTGCCTTGGGATGGCCCTATGCATGGTCCTTATCCGAAGGTTATTGCTCTGGGTTTGTGTTTCAGAAAGCTACTTAAGCGCTTGGGAGAGCAGAGGTACAGCAGAGCCCTCCCCAGCTCCTCTGGGAGGAAGATGTGCTTCCCTAAGCAGGAATTCCCTGGGTTGCTCCACATCTCCTCAAGTATGGCTTTTCGCAGAAATTGCCTCCGTCGTCTCTGAGTTGACTGACACTCTCTGTGAAGTGAGCTGCCTTTTGGTAGCACTGCACTGATGGTATGACAGGGCTGTGTATTGAGGTTCTTGGGGAAGAAAGGCAGCCTATGAATTATTTAAGCACCTCTGTTTCCGATTAGCTTATGACTAACATTCATTGCACTAACCCCTGAGACGCTGCACGTTAAAACTACTGGAGAAAATCTAATGGGTTGAATTGCTTTCTAGGTAGCAAGGTACACACAGAGCTTTTGTGGACTTTTGTGTGTTTGTTTAGCTTTTAGTTTTAAATAGGCACACTGAAAGAGAACTCAGAAAGTCTGCTCAGGGACTGGGAGTTCACAATGGGTCTGAACCATTTTTCAAGGGCAACAGGGAACAATGGGGAGTGAATACCACAGCAGACAAGGGAATTAGAAAGAAATCTTCTTTCTGATGTTACATTAAAGTTTTAAAAGCCTTAAGACCGGGACATGAAGCAGGGAGTAGAGATTGCCTTGAGATAGCCTGTGGAATGAAGGGTGCATGAGCAACACCAGCAAATTTCACACCATGTTGAAAAATATAAAAAATACTGTTGGTGGAGCTCAGAAGCCAGCGGCTGATATTAAAGCAAGTTAATAAATGCCTGGTGTGTACTGACCTCCTTGTGCTCTATGGCCAGAGTTGGAAACTCTTTCCTGTGGAGCGCATATACAACAGTCCCAACTACCTACCTCTTACCAGAGAGTGTGAGTTTTACATAGGAGCTCAGCTACAAACAGCCTTTTAGACTGAAGAGACCAGCTCAGAACCTGCAAATGCAGAGATTTAACTAACAGTTTAATGAAGGATTCAGATATTCAACGCGACAGTTTCCCAAATGATTGCTGTACCTATTAGTAGCCTCCCTTGCCAAGTGCCAGGTCTGTCTTTGGGTCATTGGGGACCACAGATATCTCTTTGTCTGCTTCCCTTCTTGCTATGGGTCACGAGTTGAAAACTCTCAGCTTGTGCTTCTTTATTCACATGCACTGACTGTTAGCTACACGTCCCTCTGGATACCTGTGTGCTGGCTTACTAATCACCTGAGTTATATTTGCTAAATAAGGGTATGGTTCTTGATCACAAAACCCAAGCAGTGACAAAAAGGGAAACTTCATTACTTGTCGCATTATTCCACAATATCAGAGCCAGCTGCACCATATTCCCAACAGTGCAAGTTTCCTGCAGACTTTGTAATCAGCTGAGCTCCTTTTGTGTAAGACAGCTAGAACAAACGCAACTTAGAACAAAAGTTGGGGATCCAGAAGGAACACAAGGATATCCCTCCCTGGGGACCTCAGACCAACTCCTGTAACCTCCTTCAAAACTTGCATCTGGTTCCCAAACTTCTTTTTTTCTGCACAAATATCTCTGGGCTCGTTCCTTCTGAAGGGACAGTATGTCTTGGGTCTGTCAGGAATGTCTGAGACCCCACTTAGCATCAGGAAAAATATTAATAACAGAAGAAATGTATAGCAATAAAGCCCAGGGTTAAGGTCTCAAAAACAGACTGTGCAATTCATTGCACTGATAAGCATTTTCAGAGGATACTTCGTCTGCTCTCTTCATCTGGAATAGATGAGATTTTTCTTGTCCTTAAAATGGTTCTTCTGCTGTAAGAGGAATCTGGGGTAATTATTTCACATGGAGGCATTTGCAGAGCAGACATCGAAAGGGTGAGCAGGATATGGCAGATTTTGCCCCTGGTTACACAAGTAAATCACAAAGATGGAAGCTGTCACCCAGCTCTTCTCCTTGCTCCCTCAGAAAGTTTTATGTAGGAATACCTTGGCTACGGGAACTAAAGTGGTGTTTTCCAGAACAGACCCAACCAGTGAGTTTCTGATCCCCGCTTAGACTTGTGAGCTTCCAGCTTCTACTGGAAGCAAAGAGATCTTCAAAGCATCTCCCAAGAGCTCCTCAATGTCCCTATTCTTTTGAGGGATCCCACTGTGCAGTAGCTGTGCCTGCCTGCTTGGTGGGGGTGAGAAAACCAAGGGAACATCTGCTCCACAGCTGGTTTTCCTACCATGGGCACAGAGGGTGCTGGAGCACAGGCTCTCCCCCCCTGCTTCCCTCGCCTCTGAGGAAGCCAGCTGAATCACAGCTCTGAATTTATGTGGGTGCCTGTTGCCAGTCCTAGCTCACCAAGGCATCTCCTCGCTCTGTGGCGAGCGCTGGGCTTCACGGCAGTTTACAGAGACTACGTATATCTCAGACTAATGCAGTAGGCATGGGACCCACTTCTGCCTGCTCCCTTCATTAGCTTTGGGGGGGCTAACTAGATCTTTTAAACCACTTGACGTCTCCAGAGGGTCTCTCCATAGTCAAGACTTCACCAGATCTCCTAAAATAAGCAGGATCTTGCCTGGTCAGTGTCCCCATGGGAAGCTTGCAAGGCATGTGTGAAGTGCTAAAGCAAAAAGCAGTGGCTTTCTGCGTCACTGGTGTGGTCTGACATGAAGGGAAGCTTTGCTGTGGGATGAGCAATCTTGCAGCTAAATCCAGAAAGGCAGACTTCAGTGGTGCCTTGACAATTTTTAACCCTGCGTTTGTGATCGTACCACCAAGTTTGTGCCAGTGCTTTGTGCACCAGGCTTCCCATTGGGGCTGATATTCATCATTCCTTGCCCGATTTCTGCAAGTGCTGCCTTGTCCCCTGCGCAGGGGCAGCTGCACTGTGGCACTAAGGGACCCCGTTACCTGTGGGAGTCCCTTGAGGACGAAGGTACGGTAGTAGTGCCTTGATGGAGACCATTGCTGTGGACCAGCTGCTCTCTCTCTGCCATATGTCTATTTCTGTATGCAGCCTGAGTGCAAATGCGTTTTATTAAATAAGAACATCTTTAATTGAATGAAACTCCCAAAGCTGGTTGGACTCCAAAAGCAACGTCAGCTCCAGGCACTGCTTTCCTTCTCTCTTTCGACTTCTAGCTTCTGAAGTCCAAACATCTCTCAGATATTATCTCTTCTGCATTTTTAATTGGCAGGGCCCACAGGGTTAAAACACTTCTGTGCTCAGTTCAAGGAATAGCATGGCCTTGGGACTATTGCCAGCAGGATGTTTGGGTGAGGCCATCCTGCTTCAGAAGAAGAGAGTTTAGCTTCATGGATGTCAGCACGAGGCCACGCTGCTTGCTTTCCTCACCAGAGAACAGCCCCTAATCTCTGAGACCAGGAGAAAGGGTGTCTGTGTCTTGTCCTAGCCCAGCATTTCTGGTCTCCTAATGTTCCCTGTCACTGCTCCAGAGCGTTGAGGCCAGGCTGGCTGCAGAGGGAGATGCCTCACCTCCAGAACCATTCCAAGAAAAGGACAGACAGCGCAATGACCCTGGGGCTTTTCTCCTTGCACACATCCCTCCCCAGCCATCATACCTAGGCTTGGCTTGAGGAAGGTAATGTGCTGGACTTGTACAGGGTCTTCCCACTCTTGGGTTTCTCTGTAAGATCTTCTTCCCAGGCCAACAAGCCTTTTGTGTCCTATCTCACATCAGACAGTCCTTCCTCAGAGCAGGGCTAGCCCTGGGGGTACTTAAATGGAGCGCCTCAAGGGAGACGCCAGTTCTACCCTGGCCTGGGCAGACAGGGTACTTTTATGTGATAATAATGCTACCTCACGTCTGTTGCTCTCTGTAGCAAACCACGGGCAGGTCATGCATGCTCAGCAATCTCTATTTGACTCATCTGCAGCCCCGTAGCTCCTCTGGTAGCAGGGTGGATCACTGCCCACCCTGTTAGCAGCCCGAGCTGTGCTTACAGCAGTGCTGTCCTCACCAGGTGCCCAGGGCAAGAAGATGCTGAGGCAGAGAAAGGGCCGCAAGTTGGTGGAAGCGTGCAGTAGGGTAACACTCAGAGAGGAAATGTACAGTATCTCTCTCAATAACATCTCAGAGACGTGGCACCAGTGTGTGGAAGAGAGTCTCCTTCTCCCAGTATAGCTACAGGAGAAAATGTCTACTCTGTTTTGTTACGGTCACTTGTAGTAAGGTCCTATGTCTTGCTGGCACATCTTTGGTGTTGCTATGAGCTTCTTTTCCATCATGACCCTGCTATAAAACATCCTGCTGAGCCTGTCCTCTCCTTGATAGCATCAGTGTCACCTGCTAAGAGAGGGGACCTGTCCCTTTGTCACCTCTCCCTGGAGGTCCTCAGCCCTACACTGCCTGGGCAGTGCTGAAGTAGCTGAAACGTAGGCAGCTCCCTACAAGGGACACACGTGTCCTGGAAAAGGCCAGATGGAGTGGTGTGGACCTGGGCCATGCACAGAGCGCAGAGCAGCCTGTCTGGGGTCTTTAGGGGGTACCCAGACTCTCTCAGGACATTTTCTCCATTATTGTGTCAGTCTTTGGCTGCCACACAAGACTCCTTGCTGGGATCTTCCCACAGATACACAGCGTTGGAGCGTTACAGAGCGAAGTGCTCTGGCACTGTGCATTAGGCACCCTTGATGTACACTTAACTGTTGTTTTCAGACAAAGAAAGACAAAGGCAGTCATTAGCGTGCAGACATTATCTCATCCATCCTAGCAGTACCCACTCCAGCTTCCTCAGCATTTCTCGTGGCACCCCCTCAGTGGCGCACAAGAGGAGACAACTTGACTGCCTGATTCCTCTTCATTGCACTTAAAACTGCTGCTGCCAGCAGCCAGCACCAGAAACAACCTGTTTTCTCCCAACAGTACTCTCAGGCTTGGGATTAAAGCAGTAAGAAGCCAGGAGTATTTCCCTTCTCTACAGTCAGGCTGCTGCCGTTACAAGCCTTCACTTGCCTGGGTTGAAACTTGAAAGCGGAGCGCAGGGATGTGCAATCAGAGCCAATTGCTTCTATCGCCAGATGCTTTCAGCACTCACCTGGATACATTCCCAAGCCGTTCCTACAAGAACTGACAACACTTTCATAGCAGCATCATTTCTTGCAACGAAAGCATTTTGCTTTTGACAGTTGTCCACACTATGCTTTTTGCAAGGCTCTTCGTTAATGCATTGCACAGATCTTACAATGCTGTCACAAATCCCTGGCATCTTTAATACTTGTTTCCGGTGATATTCCAATTTTTTGAGCAGGTTTGGGGTCAAATCAGCCTCACTCCGTAACTATTGGTTGGGGGTTGTTTTATTTCCCTGAACACAGAGTACCCAGTTCCTTCATGCATCATTTATATTCCCTGCACCCCGGTAAAGCTCTGGCCATTTCTCTATTCCAGCCACGTTTTCAGAAATGTTCATTTTCTTTCAGATTCTCTTTATAAAAACAGAAATGCTCTATCATCTCCAGTGACTCTGAGGATAGGTGATTTTTGTAGATTTTCCACAATCTCAGCAAATGCTTTGTCTGCAGATTTAATAGACACTGTTAGGCTATGCAGCAGATTATAAATTTTAGCCCCTATAACAATCAGTAAACTGCCAGGTTTTTTTTAGGTGTTATGCATTGTTCACTCTCATAGCATACGGGGAGCAGTTTTCTCGCAAGCCAGTGGAAAAGCGCATTTTCCCCAGACAGCTGGATGTGTTTAATCCTTTCCTCTTTCCCTCTGCATGAGTGGATTACTCATAGCCCCATGCCTGCATCATGCAGCTCCCTGTGCCATGCGAGTGGGTCTTGTGGCTCTCCTCGTTCACCAGCAGCCCAGGAACAGGGTAGAGCTGGACCACAAAAATGAGTGAGGAAGGAATAGCCGTAAGTCCTGAGGGCTGCTCTGTACCGACAGCTTTGCAAAGGGTTGGTTTTGTGCACCTGTATGGGTGGAAGAGCTGTACTGTCATCTCGTGTGATGCCACTCAGGCCTCCCCCCTCCTTCTCTGTCCTGCAAGGTTACAGCAGAAGCTCCGCTGATTCCTGCTGGTGGTTTGCATGGCATGGGTCAGCACTCTCATCTTGGCTGGGACCCCAGTTATTGCCATGACTCAAACACCATTAACCTGCCTGCAGGTTGCTAGTAAGCTGCTGCCACTTCCATGTTGAAAAAACAAGAGCCTGATGGACTCTGTGCAGGTTTTTGCCTTAGCTGGAGCATCTTTGAAGAGGAGGGTGGCTGCAAACTGAGCAAGTGAGGCATTAAATGTACTTTCTTCCTCCTGGGTTTCTTTCTGATGGCTGGGTGCTGCCTAGCTGTTCTGTGAGCCTGGCCATGTCTAGTCAGGAGAAAGCTTCCTACCTCCTTACGTTTTGCAGGCTGGCTGATGAGGAGCTGCAAACGCTCATCCAAGTAGCACAACTCCAGGAAAGCTTCTGAGCCCTCTCACCACCTCCCCGCTCCCTGCCTTCTGGTCCCACTGCCTTCACCTTACATTTCTTCTGACAGCTGTGTTTCACTCCTGGTCAGCTCTTCTGCTCCTTCTGTTTTTTCTGCAGCTTGCGGTCAGTTCACTGGATGGAGGGATGGGGAGGTGAGCAGAAGCTGGATGGATGTGAGATGCATAGCCCTCAGAAGCTTGCTTGTGCAGATGGTGGGACCTATGAGTTACGGTATTGCTCAGTGTCAAGAACCTGGGCACAAAATGCCTTCACTCCTGTGTTGTAAGATGGAGGCATTGGGCTGGCCAAGTGGTCTCTGAGGCAGAAAAAGCTGAAGCAGAAGGAAGGACTGTTCTGAGGTCCCTCAGCCCCTGATCTCTGGGCAGAGGAGACTGTGCACATCCCAGGACAGCCGTCCCTCTGGAGAGCTCTCGGCTCTGGCTTGACCTGCTTTCTGCTGAGCCATCCTGACCTTTGGAGAACTGGGAGAGACGGGTTAAGGCAGAGCCTGCCTGAGCTGCGGGAGGCCCTGAGGCTGTGATGCAGCTGAGCAGAAAGGCAGCTATTGAGCCTGCTGAATGTTTTATAGTGCATTCAAGTATTGAGCCCACTATCAAAGCTGGGCATTATCCATTTAGAGCCTTGTCTTTTAAATAAATGGTAACTCTTTGAGGATGAGCTTCTGCCAGGTGAAGGAGGGGGGTTGTATGTCTGATACGGGAAGAGAAACTATACCAAGAAGGCTGAGCGCTCTCATCTGAAGGGCAGCAGAGATGGGAAATCAGCTGACAGAGACTAGGTATCTCTCCAGATCATGGTATGATCCAAAGCAAATTTCTCAGCCAATGATATTTTTCCATCAAATTGGAGAATTTTGAACCCAACACTCTCCCTAGAAGAGGGAGTTTGCTTATTTTTTTTAAACTGCAGAGGTAAGTAAAGCCTGAGTCGGTACAAATGGTCAGGGAAGGAAAGGAAAATAAAAAGGACTGTGCTGGGTGGGAATGCGATGGCATGCAAGGGGAGGCAACATGGGCCTGGGGAGGGAGGTGTGTTGTCGGGAAATTGACTCTGGGATGAAGATGTTGTGGATTGTGGGTAAAAAGGAGCTGCAGATGTTTACAGATATAGGGGGTAGGTGAGCAGTGGGGATAGAGGAAGGTTTGCGCAGATCTCCAGGGAGCTGTGGGGCTTGTGACCCCCAGGGGAGACAGCAGTAGGAGGGGGCAGCTTTTCGTCTGAAGAAGATGCAGGTGACCAGCATTTATATGACAGTAATGCCTATTGTGTGCCCAGCCTTGCTCAGATATACAGAAAGAGACAATTGCTGCCTGGAAAAACACGTGAGCCGTGAAGCCAAGCAGTAAACAGAAGGCATGAGGGAAGGGAGAACAGGCGGCCATTGTGAACAGAGGAGAAGCCGCACTGGACAAGATGAATGTCCCTTTAGGCCCTTATCTCAACCCTGACAGTGGCTGATATCAGATGCTCCAGAGAGAGCTGCAAAAACAATCTTAACAACACATCTGGGCATCGGTGTGATAGTATTCCCATGAGGGCTTTTCCTGCCAGACCCCATTTGCTGATCAGCCTACACATGGAAATCAGGAGACTGAGAGGTCTTGTCAGTTTTGCTCTGGCTGATGTTGCAGCCAGAAGGACTTTCGCTCATGTAACCTGCTTGCCCAGCTCGTTTTCCTCCCCAGTTGCTCTGTTCTGGGTGTGCTATGGGCTCTTCAACCCTTCTGGCAAGCGTAGACCCATGAAATACGTCCCTAACCCCTGTGCTGCTGCAGACAAGCACAGTCCAAGGTGGGGCCGGGCTATACCCTTTGTAGCTACATCTAACTGCCATGAACTGAGAGCTCATACATTTTTCACCCCACAGTTTTAAATGCCTCCCTTTAAGTGTGGGTAGGCAGTTCGAGCAGTGTGTCACCACACTTCTCTATGAGGGACCATTCCTGGAGGATGGGTTAGCAGGATTGTGAAGAACAAACCAGGTGATCCACATACCACTGCCATGGATACTCATGGAAGGAACAATAATGCTACGTGGCCCAACCAGAAAGTCTATACCAGCATTTGCAGGTGATCCAGACATTGGTCCTGTTGCTTCCATTCTGTTTGCAGCAGAGCTGTTGAATAGGGAAAATAAATTTGAGGAAGGATCCCAGGAGCAGAAGACAAGCATCTGGGATTGACAATTACTGAGCAAGTTGATAGAGTGCAGCGTTACCCTGAGAGGCCTTTGACGGTCCTGAAGATGGTGATCTGTAAGATACCAGAGTGGGATCTACAGAGCTGTGCATAGACCTCTTCATGGGAAAGCCACACTATCTATTCATACCCAAAGCACAAGAAAATCAAACAACAAGAGAAAAATGAAAAGGAATAAAAGAACTTTCAAAGCTTTATTTGGCCGTAAATGACAGTTGCTCTGGGCTTTCTGCGCAGAGTGCTCTTCAGGAAGATTTCTCAGCAGCTTAGGTGGCCCCCTTACGAAAACAGAGGTGGTGAAACTCTGATCTGATAGGATTTCTAGGCAAAGTCCCCATGGATCTGATTAGAGGTGAGCCTGGGACTGCCCTGAGAAAGACCTTCCCACTCCTCAGTGCTGCGTGGGAAGTGGCAGCATAAGCCATGGGGGACCTCCTGCCTCACAGCTGGTTCAGTTCCTCTGATGGAGACTACTGAACACACTGAGGGGCTTTGTTCTAGGAACTCCCATCCCCTTACATGCACACATATGCATGCATGTGCACAAGTGCCAGTGGCTTCCAAGTGCCGTTTCTGTGATTTCCCCCAGCTGCAGGCTTACATGCCCAGCAAACAGAAGTGTTTTTGTTCTGCCCCCCTGTGTCCTCTCTCACAAAACTGATGTTGGTGAACACGCCACACCAGTTTATTGCTATTCCTTTACACCCCTCCTGTAAAAGCGTTGGCCATGGCTCACAGCTCCACCGACCTGTTTAACGCGCTCGGGTTCACAGCACTGCAGTCCCCGGGCAGCAGTTGCAGCCTGCTTGCTTCGCTGTGCCCACTCGCTGGAGGTGCCCCAGGGAGGCGAGCACTTGGCTGCTCAGCTGCTGTCAGCCCTCTGGATGCTCTGTTCATGTCTCCCCTCTGCTGGCACCGGGGCTGTACCCCATGTGGCACATCAGGAGAGGCAGGGACAAGGGGTTATGTTGGGACACATGCGGTGAGCATGTTGTGTGGTGAGGTCTGTCCCAATCTGTCCCGCCCTCCATGTCCTGTTGCAGCCCCCAGAGGAGGTGGCTTTCACTCCTTGACCGCCTGCATCATGGGGTCAGGGGCTTTGCATTGTTACCACATGGCCCAATGGAGGAGAGCAGGTTTTTCATAGGAGTCTTAACACATGAGACTTGGCTGGGCACCCCAGTGCATTAAAGCCCTTGGGAAGATAAATCACTGGCTCTCCAGGGATGCTCTCTCCACGTACCAGCCCTTTCCCTCTTCTTTCTCCTGGCCTTTGGTGTGAACCTTCTGGGTCTCAGAGAGTTAAGCAGGGACACTTGAAAGCTATGATTCACGGCTTTAGGCTTGTGCTGTCTGATTTTTTAAGGCTTAGAATTATTTGCTGCCAGGACACCATGCTCATGCTCCAGCAGCCACTTCAGTGCCGTTATATGCAACAGCGCTTGTGCAAGAGACAGCACCCAAAGAAACGCCTCAGCAAGACCCCAGCTCTCCCCATGGGTGATCACTGCCCTTGCCTGGGCAGCTAGGGGCAGTGGCAGCTTGGCACTCTGCTTTGGTACGTGCAAGGTGAGGGCAAGCGGGTCCTGGTTTAGTGTAATTTGAGCTTCATGGTTTCTGGTACTTGGTTTGGAGCAACTGGCTCGGAATGCTTAATGCAGAACAGTGAGCAAAGCTATTCACAGACCACATGAATGCTTTGCACTCTCTTTCCCTTTAAATTTACACTTTCAGGGTGTTAACATGGAGCTTGGCAGCGTGCAGAGATTTGTTTGTTTTTTTTTTTCCCTCTTTTATCCCCACTTTGCTGTAATTGTTTCTTTAATAAACACTGTTGGTTGGTTGGTTTTGAGTTTTGAGAGTTTGTTTGTTTGTCTGGTTTTTAGTCGTAGCAATGGCTATTTCAAAGCTCCTTCCAAAACAGAAACATCCCAGAATTACTTAGTAAGTTTTTACCAGGCTAGGAATACATACAAATGATACCAAGGAAGCTATATCCTGACACAGGTTACTGAAGCTACTAGACTTCACCACCCCCCATTTGCAAGAACAAAGCCTACGATTAATGCAGACCACAAAGTCATTAAGTGTTCCTTACATGGTTAAAACTGTCCCCTCAGCATATTCTCCCCTTCATGCACATTATAACACCCCCAGAATAACAGCATGGTGCTAGAGCAATCCCACTTTCCACACAGGATGTAGCCACAGTTCAAGGACTACACCAGCCAACTCTACACGGCTGCTCGCCAAGGCTTTCTGTGAGGCAGGGGCATCAGGGGAGTGCAGGTTGTTTCTATGGAAAGAGTTTGAAGCAAGGCTTGGGTCTCATGAAGCTGGATTAAATGGTCTATTAGCTTTGTGGAGCCAGTGGAGGATTTTGAGCTTGGATACCCTGGAAGTCAGGAAAGGTATTTGGGAGAGATGGGAGAAGGGCAGAATCGTACCTCTGGCGGTACAACCATGTAGAAATGTGTTACGCTGGATCAATTAAGATCGTCTCGGTCTCACAGAACAAGTGCCCGTGTCCTAAAAACTTGCCTACCCTGTTGGTGACGCACATGACGAGATGGCGGACTGAATGATGAATTCACAGTTCCTCAATTGCTCCTAACAAAGATCCCAGTACTGATACATGCAGTGGCTGTTATCTGTCTGTGCATAAACAAGGGAATTCATCCTCCGGGGACTCTCAGTCTAGTTTCTTTCATTAAGAATAAATTAAACATTAAAAAAAAAACGTAGGAGGAAATTAGAAAAAGTGTTTTTTTGATTGGAATGCATTTCTGTAAAGCTCTGACTGGAATAAGCAACATGTAGTGCAGTGTATTTCAAATAGATAGAAATAATGCCCTAAATATACCAGGCTAATTAGATGTACTTTCTCTACAAAACCACAATTCTAATGTTCCTGTCTCACTGTAATTAAAGAAGCATTTACCATGCATTGGAACTTTTAATTAGGTCTAACATCTAATAAACTTGGAGTAAACTAACAAATATTTTCTCTGTCAGTGGGTAGCTTTTAATCAGTGTTTAGAGTTTAAAATTTCAAATAGCAGACATCAGCCAGTGCGTAAAGAGCTTAAGACACATTTGAGCATAACCTGGTAACTGCCATGCTCACCCTTGCAAGGAGGTGTCAAGGGAACCAATTCCCAGCCTTTCTTCTTTGGTAGTTTAATTCTCCTGGGGGTGGAGGGCGGGCAGGGCGGAAATTACTTTGCAGGCTGTATTTGCACGAGGTTTGCTGGGCTGTGGAGAGGGCTCGGGCCCCTGCTGGGTGCCCAGCATGGCCTTCTTCCCCTTTACATCAGCCATCCAGAATTCTGACCAGTTCCTTGCACTCCTGCTGTAGTCAGTGGCAGAAAAGGGAGTTTATGCCCTCTAAAATAGGTGTTTAAGAGCGGTGATACCAACCTCGCTGGCCCAAGATTCCTCTCTTTCTCCATCAAGACAGAGCACCTTGGTGGCCATCCCAGATTAAATGTCTAAATTATAGACGGACAAAAAGAGGTGAGACATCTCTCCCCACCCTGTACCTCAAGAAAGACCTAGTAGTAAAAGATGAAGATCTGAGTCAGTTTGCTGATGTGTCCCTGCACAGAAATCAGAGTATGGCCCACAGGAGAGCTATCAGGCAGGAGAAGATATCTCCTGGTGGCAATGGGGTTGCAGGAACCCAATGGGTAGGGCATGTACTGTCCAGCTGGAGAACTGTGGTCCCTTTCTCAGGAGAGGTGGACAAGGCTGGAGCAGCTGTGACCTGGATGCTGAGGAGGACAGAGGGGACAGGCCACAGCTATACGCATGGGCAACGTGCCTGTGTGGGGTAAGGAAATGGACATGTCTCTTGGTGACAAAAGGCTGTGAGTAGGTAGGCTGGTACTCCATACTAAGTAGTTTGCTAAGACTGTGTTGAGGTTCACCTGGCAGTAAGACAACCATGAAAAGTCATTACAGTGGCCACACACATGCACAACTGGACAACAAAAGTGCACAGGCATATCAGTGGGTTGACAGGTCTGAGGCCTGAGAATAAGGAGGTCTGAGGAGATGCGATCACCAGGAAAGACTGCATTGGAGGAGAAGAGTGAGCAATGGAAGAGTGCATCCATCTGCTTTCTCACAGTGGCTCTTCCAGTGCGATCAGACCAGTGTGGACCCTTCAGGACTTGCCCTCTCAGTAAGTTTGCTGTGTGACAGGACAGCCTTTTTGAATCATAACCTCCTTTATCTGTTCCTCTGGAGGGCAGGGGCATGATGCCAGAGTGGCAGAGCATAATCAGCATCCAGTGTATCTGCTTGCAGCACCTTCCCTGAGTGTCCTACACTCCACACTACACAGCTCCAGTCATGCCACCTTCCCATATTCTGCGTCTTCCCCCTCCTTCTGGCAGTTATTTGAAGTTAATGGTCCTGATGGTGGTCTTCTATTACAGCTCTGAGGTAACTTTATTCCTGTGCTAACAGGTCCTAAGAGACATTCCTACTTATTGTCATGGGAAAGGAATCTCCTCCCATCGTACCCAGTGGGGTGGCAGGAAAAAGGGAGGGGGGAAACCGAGTCATGAAATAATTCAGAGATTTCCATGTTCTTCACAGAAGAAGATGGTGGGATTGGGTCTAGGAATATATGTTACAGGAGCTACTGAGGAAGCAAACAGAGAAGACAGGAGACACATGCACAGGGCAAAGGCTGAGGCAACACTGTCTGGAGAAAGAGGGTATAACAGGGGATTGAATGCAATGGAGAAAGGTAGGAGGTTGACGAAGGGGTAAAGGCTTTCCAATTCGGCTGTGGAAATGGGATTAGGACTCTCTGAAGGGACAGGATGAGGCAGAGGTGCTGCTGAAAAATGAGGACACAAGACGGTGTCTGTGAAGGAGCCTGGAGAAAGGAAGATGGTAGTGTTTGCTTCAGTACAACTGGCAGGTACCTGTGTTTCTGGAACAGAAGGTCATATATTTCGTGTGAAGTCTCCTGCACTTTAATGTAGCTTGAAGTGCCAATAAGTGGAATAAGTATGTGCCATTACCAATAACAATAACAGCCCTGGAATACTTTCTACCCAAGGATCTCAAAGCACTCCTTTTTATGACTTATTCATTGACTCTTTATGTCCCCAGGGAGGTAGGGGATTATAATGATCACCTACTTTACACGTGGTGAAATGGAGGGTAAGTGGCTGGGCTGTGAACAGAGCTGTGACTGTTCTCCTCCGACAGCATCAATTTCCCAAGTCATTGGTTGAGAAGAAAAAAGCTGCAGCAGCTGCCAGGAAAAGCCTCTGGCATCGCAAGGGGTGTGGAGGGGGTACCTGCCGCACCTTCCTGATGTGACTGCGACGTGGGGAAGGCAGACACCAGGGCACCTTTAGGGCAGACCTGAGTCCGCTCAGCCTTGTGCCGGGTGGGGCGTTCCCAGGTGCTACGTGGCATGGATCCCAGTGCCATTCAGAGGTGCCCCAGCTGCAGATCTGCTTTGAGAAACAGACTTAGATGGATGGACCCCAGCTCTGTCCCCTTCCTCCTGGGCACACTTGCTGGTTTCTTGCTCACTCGCAGTGGGAAATTCATGAGCCAGACAAGGGTCGTTGGTCTCACCTGAGAGCGTGGAGAATACTGGGGGTCCGCTACCTCAGTCTGACTATAACTGGTGTTTATGTTGGCTCTTCTGCTAGCAGACCAAATATTAAAGAGTTATGACATAGCTCCACACAGATATGGGTCACAGTGTGCAACACATAAAAAGTATACAGATTTAAATGTAAATTTGATAGGGAAACCTATCTGTATTTACATCTTTAAGAAGCCTGCTAGGAACTTACCAAGGCACTACCAATGTAGCAGGCAACTTCCCTAAAAAGCAGCTGTCCACAGTTGTGGAGATGGCTGTCTCCAGATGCAGAGCAAAAGCTTAAAATATTCATGTTTCAGTGGGAAAGGGCTCAGGCCCTAATTGGACAGCACAGGTAAGTGGCTTGGCCAAAGCTGTTGAGGACACCTTTGGTAGTGTTAGTGAAGCCTCCCTCTTGGCTCCTGACTCTTTCCACCAACATGCCTCCCTCTTGCCCCACCTGCTGCCTTTACTGGACCTGATTGAAGACAGACACAAGAAACGCAGACCATCAGAGCCAAGCTCCTGAAGATGTTTTTCCAGTGGGGGACAGCAGTCTCAGGCCCATCCTAGGGGAAGAAGGTGGCCTTGTCCCTGCCTGCACTGGCTGGCTCCATCTCTCAAACACGTACAGGCTGAAGCAAAAAGCCTGAACTTGCCTTCTGCAGTTGAGGAGGGGCTGGGGGAGCTGTGGCAGCGCTGAGAGTTATTGCTATGGCATTCATGGAGCACATTGCTATGAATCGATATCTCACCATAATTACCTCATTTGCCCATTTTTCAAATTAGATAACAAGGTTGCATGCTTGACCAGACCATCCCTCATCCATTTACATTTCCTCCTCTCCTTGGCAGAGGAGGGGAGTCCCTCTTCTATTAATTAGCAGGCCTTGGGGTGAGTGGGGTTACACCCTGAGAATTTATGGCTCCTTTTGCCTCTCATGCCTGGACACCGTCATCAAAAGGTGGGAGGCCAGGCCCGACTGCCCGCTCCGTGAGGACAGGGGGCTGTTTGTCCTGGCTGGCTGCATCCTGAGATCGCAGGCGTAAGTGAATGAGCTCACGCTCTGTTCAGATGGTGACATTTCCATGGGGCAGGGTTCATCCATCATCGTGTGGTGGCTGAGGAGAGCTGTTAACTGTTTCAAGCTGGCTGGCTGCCTCCTGTGCTGCGACCGGGCCTTGCTCCCCCGGGGAGCCCGGGATCCACAGCAGTCCTGGGGGAGCGGTGGGTGTGGTGGTTTGGGGGAAAAGCCAGCACCCCGAGCGGGAAATGGTAAGGAGGACAGGAGATCCCCACCATGACTCAGTGTTTGGGGAACACAGGGCATCCATTTCTAGGGATGCTCCTATTTCACCTCCCATGGCCAGCACTGGGGAGAGGGGTTTTTTTCCCCCTTTGTGCCTGCTGTTTTCTTCATGGGGGACAGGCAGACTTCCCCCCAACACGTTTCCCACCTGCACCACAGACTGCCGTGCATCCACCTCTTACCTCAGGGGTCGATTTCTGGTGGGACCCATCACCTCCCCATGCTGTGGCCAGGGCTTTTTTTGTTTCTGTTGCTCAGCAAAGCATTCATGCTTGTGAAGGTGGACACTTGGCTTTTGTGAAAATGATACTTGCTCAAAATCAGAAGCTCTTGCAGATTCTGATCATATCCTCATCCCTCTCCGTGCCCCATCCTCCTGAGCCAGCCTCCCAGGCAATACCGATTACCAGATATTACAAGCAAAGCAAATGCTTGTAGTCAGATGGCTCATTAGCTCCTGCTTCTCTGGGGATGCCCCTGTGCCTTTCCTCTGCTCTCTCTCCCTTGTGATGAGCAAAGGACCCCACCTTTGTCAGCACTAGATAAAGAACAATTAGAGAGTCATTAATCTGCAGGAGGGAGGGCGGGAGGGGCACCAGCTGGTGAGCTGCTGTTGCAGGGCTGAAGCGTGGTGTTCCAGGGGCAGGCGGGAGTGCAGCTTGGATCAGAGATGAGGGAACTGTCTTGTGCCTCTCCCTTGCTGTCAATTAGTCCAAGAGGTTAACCTTACCTCCAAGGAGCCAGGAAACCCAGCAGCAGCTCTCAAAACTGCAAGCAGACTCTTTGGAGACTAATTGGGGTCTTTCACCTCCTTTTAGCTGCTTCTGAGCGATGCACTCTGGAGTGCAAGCAGGAGAGGAGGTGCTTAGTTTGCCAGAGACTGGGAGTCAGCAGGGCTTTACCAGTGCCCTGGAGTCTGAGAGGTAATAGAAAAAGAGACCTGGGAGACGTGGCCCTGAGGTCACCAAGCCGCTTTCTATCATTTATCAGCAATCCTGGCTAATCATGGATGCCCCAGTTGACTAGAGGTTAGCAGATGTGACTCCCATCTACAAGAGGGGCCGGAAGGAGGATCTGGGGAATTATAGACCTGCCAGTCTGACCTTGGTGCCTGGGAAGGTGATGAAGCAGATCACCTTGACATGGCACGTACAGGACAATCAGGTGATCAGGCCCAGTCAGCATGGGTTTATGAAAGGCAGGTCCTGCTTGACACACCTAATCTCCTTCTATGACATGGCGATTCGCTTAGTTGATGAGGGAAAGGCTGTGCATGTTGCCTACCTAGACTTTAGTAAAGCCTTTGACACCATTCCCCACAGCATTCTCCTGGACAAACTTTGCTCATGGATTGGATGTGTGCACTATTCTCTGGGTTAAAATACTGACTGGATGGCTGGGCCCGAAGAGTTGTGGTGAATGGAGTTAAATCCAGCTGGTGGCCAGTCACAAGTGGTGTTCCCCAGGGCTCAGTATTGGGGCCAGTTCTGTTTAATACCTTTAGCAGTGGTCTGGACGAGGGGATGGAGTGCACCCTCAGTAAGTTTGCAGACAACACCAAGTGGGACAGGAGTGTTGATCTGCTTGAGCATAGGAAGGCTCTACAGAGTGTCTGGACAGGCTGGATTTATGGACTGAGGCCAACTGTATGAGGTTCAACAAGGCCAAGTGCTGGGTCCTGCACTTGGGGCACAACAACCCCATGCAGCGTTACAAGCTTGGGGAAGAGTGGCTGGAAAGCTGCCTGGCAGAAAAGGACTTGGGGGTGTTGGTCAACAACTGGCTGAATATGAGCCAGCAGTGTGCCCAGGTGGCCAAGAAGGCTTGTGGCATCCTGGCTTGTATCAGGGATAATGTGGCCAGCAGGACTGGGGAAGTGATCCTCCCGCTGTACTTGGCACTGATGAGGCTGCACCTTGAATACTGTGTTCAGTTTTGGGCCCCTCACCACAAAAAAGACATTAAGATGCTGGAGCAGGTCCAGAGAAGGGCAATAAAGCTGGTGAGAGGTCTAGAGCACAAATCTTATGAAGACCAGCTGAGGGAACTGGCGTTGTTTATCCTAGAGAAAAGGAGGCTGACGGGAGACCTTATCACTCTCTATAACTACCTGAAAGGAGGTTGTAGCGAGGTGGGGGTTGGTCTCTTCTCCCAAATAACAGGTAATAGGACAAGAGGAAATGGCCTCAAGTTGCACCAGGGAAGGTTTAGGTTGGATAGTAGGAAAAATTTCTTCACTGAAAGGGTTATTAAGCATTGGAACAGGCTGCCCAGGGAAGTGATTAAGTCACTGTCCCTGGAAGTATTTAAAAGACATTTAGATGTGGCACTTAAGGACATGGTTTAGTGGTGGACTTGGCAGTGTTAGGTTTACGGTTTGATTCACTGATCTTTTCCAACCTAAATGATTCTATGATTCTATGAGGTGCTCTGCAGCTGGGAACAGACCCTTGTGTGGCAGAGTGGTGCCTGCAAAGGCACTCAGCAATGGGGCTCCCCACCCCCAGCTTTCAGACCTTACACAGTCACCTCCAGAGCCTCCCTGCTCTTGCATCCTTCTTTGTGCCCAGGTCCTTGGGTTGACTCTCATCCAACAAAAACCTGTAAAGGACCACCCGCCTTCTCCTGTACCATCTCCTCTGATGGGAACATGTAGGGGGAGACATTTATGGATGTGGGGGGAGCTGGTGTTTTGCCACTTTGCTGCAGAGGAGGACCATGTACACGCATGCGGAGAAGCAGCCTTTTACCCCTGCTGCTGCAGGGGGATGATGGTGACTTCCATCAAAAGGTAACAGCATGGGTCCTATAAAAAGGGAGGGAGAAGGCCAGTCCAGAGTTCTCCTGCAGAAAAAGCAACTCCTTCTGAGGAGAGGAGCAAGGGATGGAGTTGTTCTGAAGAGACTCTCTGGACTGCACCAGAATACGCCACGTGATGAGTTCGAATGGCGGCTGGTTATGAGCCCCGGGGGGGGGGACGGGCAGCAGGATTCAGGCTCAGTTATTAAGACCATAAATCATGGAGACAGTGAAGGGGCAGGCTGATGAGGCGGGTGCACGCAGCCACGAATGCCGGGAGGGAGAGGCGGTGGGCATCGGAGGCACACGGCTTCTCCACATTGCATGTTATTTTAAGAATTTTTCATTTTTATGGTGGTGCTGTCAGTTTTCTCAGAAGAAGTTCAGGCTCCCCGATTTTCTGAAGACCTGGGCATGAATTCCAAGTTGCTCCTGATCAAGACCAAGGGATGGGGAGTGAGGGTGAAATGGCATTGGCAATGGGTGCAGGAGAAGAGCGAGAGGCAGGGACAGGGCTGGGGTGAGGTACTGAAATACCATGGGGAAGCCCATGTTCAGGGCAGGAAATGGGCAAGATTGGGAAAGGCAACATTTTCACTGCCAAAAGCAGGAGGAATTTTTTGGTGATTGGGGAATTCAGTCCATAGTGCTGCTTGCACTGTGGAAGATGGAGCTGTTTGAAGTGGCTGTGAGTGAGGCTGTGCAAAGCCAGGTGAGATGCAGCCCTTCACCTTGGGCAGACCACATGGTGCTGCTGGCTTTTCTGCTGTCTAGTCTGCTCTGGCGCCCAACCTCTGCAGTTTGTGGTCAGCTCTGGTATCTCTGTGCTCGTGCTATCAGGATGTGATGCCTGAATATCTGGAAGGTATGACAGGCAGATCCTTGCCCACTTGCAGCTGTCCAAGCATCCTACGTCTCCTCATGAGCCTTCAGCCCTTTCTGATTAGATGTTGGGGTCTGTCTGAACTATCTATGTGGGGCATGGGGAGGTAAGCAGTCACTCAGAGCTGTGCAACCAGTGCATCTGGCTACTGCGCTTGGCTCAGGGAGAGCCACTGTCAGGCTTAAGACAACGGTGTGGCTCTGGCTTTGGTGTTGCCTCTGGCTCGGCGCATTAGGCACAGCTGGTGCTGCGTGGGCACAGCTGGAGCTGCACAGGAAACATACAGTGAGCTTGAGACACAGCTCAAGTACTGACAGCAGGGCATGGGGCTCAGGCATGCTCAAAAACCCGTTCAGGACATGGGGTTGGCAGAGGCTGAGTCTTGTGAGCGTAAACGTATTGGGAAAAGGACACCCCAGTGATCTCTCTCCACAGACCAGCTCTTTTCAGAGGCAGAGAAAGCTGAGAGCAGCCAGGGAAGCCCATTAGAACATAAAAACTGGCCCTGGTATTTTGGAGCTGACAGCCAGACAGGATCCTGGCCAAGAGCTGTAGCTCAGCCATCAGGCTTGGGGTGGGACCCCCTCTTCCTCAGCAGTGAGAAACATTTTCTGATGCTTGTGCAGGCAGGAGGTGATACCTTGGTCTGGTTTGTGGTCCTCTGCCAGACTTGACTTGCAGCCCTGCATCCTGCAAGAACAGCCCTCACCCTCCTGCCTTCTCCGCTCCCGAGGAAGCCTCTGGAGGCACGTCAGCCTGGCTTTTGCATGGAGCAATCTGTGCTGCATTACTCTTCCCTTGCTCCCAGGGATGTGGAAAGGTCTTGTTCTCTCTGGACTCATAGCTGGGCTGTCATGATGGACATAATCACAGGGCTGCAGGAGAAGTGCATGGGGAAAAGGGCTATGCGGGGAAGGAGCTGCCACTGGGGAAGGAAAAGAGATGCTCTGTGGGCCTGTAGGCTCCCCTCTCATCAGAGGTGCTGGCAGCCCTGTGGTTTGCTGCAGAGAAACCCAGAAGAACCAGAAGTTCATGCAGTATCCTCCAGGCCAGATCCAGTACCATCTGCACAGCAGTCCTACAGCTGCATATAGGCACAGTACTATCCCATGCACATTCATCGCTGCTGCATCCCCTTGCCTGTCTGTGGCTTGCTCTGCTCCAGAAGAGGCTGCACAGCAGTGTCTGCCTGAGGGCTTTTCACAGGGGTCTGCCGTGGGTGTGCTGGGGGCACCTATGGGCTGGCCAGAGCAGCCAGGACCTTATATCCTCTGCATTCATGAAGGCCTCCCTCCCCAACTCCTCCTCTTCCTGTGAGCCCCAGCCATAACATAAATATGACCAGCAGCCATGTGAGACGCAGCACTCTGCACCCTGGGAAATGTCGGCACCTGCCCCAGTGGGCTCCTGTGACATGCACACACATCGGCTTGGTGAGCAGGTGAGGGCTGAGCTATCTCTGTCACCCCAGGGAGCGATGGCCCTCACCGTCAGTGCACTCCCACAGGGAGCAGGGATGGACAGGGCAGCTCCGGGATCCAGCTGCAGAAACCTTCAGCCTGCCCTGGCGTCCCCCACAGCCACCAGCTGCGAGGTATCAGACGCTGGGCTAGCTAGTCTCTCCTCAAGGTGATGTCAAGTCATTAGCTAATTAATTCCCATTCCCTCTGCATGGCAGGGAAGAGTACTGCCTCTGTGCTAAACCTGAGACACGGGAGCAGGCAGCAATTTCACCTCACAGTAGATGGGGTAGTGGAGCTGATGTGGAGGACTCCAGCATCCCGGTGCAGCAGGGGACAGGGCAGCAAGCCCTGGGGACCAGGCTGTACCATCTGCTTCCTCCCAGCAAGAGTCCCCAGGGCAGCAAAGAGGATCAAGATGCAGCTGTGAGAGGCTGAAGGAAGTCAAGTTGGCTGTCCTTATGCAAGGTGGGACAGTGCTGGTGGCAGACATGGAGGGAGGAGGGTTTCCCAGCTTCACCAGAGGGATAAGAGATCCAATGGGAGCAAAAGGCCAGGAGCAGATCTGTAGCTGGCATCAGGACAGGGCTATTGCTGATAGAAAAAGGCTGGGGGAGTGAGTCAGGGACAGGGAATCCTCATGGGGGTGGACATGGGGTGGGTATAAGGGATCACACGATGGAAGAGCATGACAATGTGCGTGGAGAAAGGCAGCTGGAGGGAGGTGCCCCCTCCATCAGTGGATACCCAAACATAATCTAATCCAACATGTCTTCTCCTTCCCCTGCACACTGAGCTGATGGACAAGGCTTTCCAGCTAGAGTCATGACCCTGCTCTGCTCTGGGGCTCACATGGGCTGGCAGGATGCTGCTGTGGTGGGCTGTAGTTACAGCCTGTATCTCTAAATCTTCTCTGCTTTTTAGGTCACTTTGTTCTGCTTATAAATCCTGGCCTTGTCGTACAAGCCATAAATCTTCCTCTCCAGTCAGCATCATTTATTTTTTTTCTCTGGTCTTGTTAAAATAACAGGGTCAGAATGTTTAAAATCCATATTGTTGCATTTTCTGCAGTTTTGTCTCATAATAAGTATTCTCTTCCTCTCTGGGAAGCTGCCACAGACTCATGGCCAGGCAGAACTGCTTGGGAATTTGCGGGGAGAGAGAAATGGGGCAAAAAGGGATCCAAAGGATGTGCTGAAATGATCTGCCACTCCCACAGCCCTCATATACAGGCACAATCCCATGTATGCGTGTAGCACCTACATGCACACAGCCTTGCCTTCCCTGCTTTCACACACCTACAACCTTGCTGGCACCATGTACCTGCCTTTGCTGAGTCACTACTTTGCACGGATCAGAGCTGCCTCTCTTCCCCCATCCCTGACCACCATATCCACCCCCAGATACTTGTCAGGGAACCACACAAGTGATTCCTATCCTCCCCCTTGACCAAGAAGGTCCCTGACATCCCAGCTCAGTGCTCTGCAGCTTTCCACGCTCCCCAGTGCCAGGAGCACCTTCGCAGCCACATCTTTACCCAACTCTGCTCCTCACCCGTTCCTGTAAGATGCTGTTGGGTCTCCATCTGGGAGGAGCAGCCCCTCTCCTCTGCCACTTGACCGGGGAGGGGAAGAGACTCTGTGAGAGTTTGGTTCACGTATTGGCACAGCAGGAAATAGCCTCTGCTCCGCACCAGGTACCAGGGCAGCCCTGCACGGCATCATGAGCCGGCCAACACAGTGTGTGTAATGGTGCAAAGATAGTGTTCCTGCTCTCAGCCAGCCTGGAGCCTGCAGAATTGCAGTGAAGCATCCCTGTGTATCTGCATTACGGTCCTCTTCTTAATGACCATACAACCAGTGTTTCTGCAGGTTTCGTGTGAAGGGCTGTACTCACTTGAGCATGCAGTCAATAATCCTTTCCATCTTCATCACTCACTGTCTGGCTCCAGGCTTTATTTATTGCACAGCATCAAATCACCGAGCCATAAACAAAAATGGCTCGCTCCCTTGTGGCCTTTTTTTGGTGGGCATTCCCAGTGATCAAGCTTTAACAAAATTAGCATTGCTTCTACCTTTGGAGGCGATATTGCTGTCTGTGGTGCATGCAGGAGGAGCTGAGCCATAGCGTCTGTACAATCAATAGTACAGAGCACCTTGCAGGAACAGCCTGAACCTCAGTATAGTTTCTAATCTGCCGGCACATCCTCTTCTCCCTCAGGGAAGAATTACAGCATAAAGTCCAGGAATATATTCGTGTGTAGGTTGTGAGAATGACCGCAGATGCGGTTAAAGGCATAGACACAAACTAAAGAGTAAAGTCTGGGTTGTCAGAGGTTATTCTCAACGGTGGCGCCCTGTTAGAGAGAGCCAGAGCCCATGGTTTTGGAGTATGTATCGTTTTATAGCTGACAACACACTGAAAGGTGTGAGTATTTCTGCAAAGCAAACCCAACTGTTGGGACATCTAGAACGGGGGGAATTAACAATTAATGACAAAAATACAAAGTGACAGGACATAAGATCAGTAGCTGGAGCAGACTCCAGCTCTCTGAGTGGTATTTGACGGCTTTACATGTCCCTTCTCTGGCCGCCCCCCCTACCTCATTTACCTCCCAGCCTGTGCAAGACATGAAGACAGGTTGCTGCCAGCCGCAGCCCCTTTCCTGCCCAGCCCCTGCCCAGCCCCGCAGCTAAAGGAGGGGGACCCTCAGGAGAAGTCACAGCAGAGCTGGACTCTGGGTCTCAACATGTGCATGACGCGGGTGAGCTGAACTTGTGCAGCGATGACAGAGATGAACTCTATGTGCATGCATATCTATGCGTATATATATATGTATGTTGCGTGTGTGTATATATATATGTCACACATATATATATATGTATTTGTTTAATAGTACTTTCCTTCACTAAGACCTGAAGCTCCACAGTAATTCCAGTATCCAGCTCCCTCCACTCCTGTCTGGAGCAGTTAATTTTCATTATGAGAAAAAAGGACACAATTACTTTCCTCTGGAGGAACCAGCCATCCGCTTTGCCAGTGGGTTTCACAACTGCTTGCTGCGAGGGAAGCAGGTGATGCAGAAATGCTGGGGCAGCTTGCAGGGTGCTTTTGCATTGCTTTGAGCCCATCCCAAACTTTCTCCAGGCAACCTAAGAATATACTGGCTCAGCCTCATTAACACCAGCAGAAGCTGAGGGTATGGCTTTAGCTTATGGGATCCACTGGCCCACAGTCAGGGCAGGTACCTGGGTGCTCTTTTAGTGTGTGAGCAGCTGTGGAGCTTCAGTCAACAAGCTGCAGCTTGTGGCGTGTAAAACGAAACTATGTTTGGTGCTCACATACAGTTCTCTTAAGTGTTGCTCTAATCACAGTGCTGGGATGAGGCAATTTTTACTTAGGCTCTAGCTGAGTATCCCTGCAGATCTCACAACGCAGAGAAGACACCTTCATGTAAGAACATCTTTGGCATCACATGGGTCGTGGCTGGCATTGCCCATTCCCTGATGGGTCCGTGGAGTAGTTGGACCCATGCTGGAGACCCTGGGGTGGAGGGGAGTACCAGCACAAGGGGACCTGGCATCACACTGACAGCCCACGGCTGCTGGCTTTTTTCAAACCTACTAGTTTTGGAGCTGCTGCCCCACCTCCTCTCCTCGTGGGAGAGGTCAAGAGCAAGGAACAGCAGAGGACCAGCTTTGCTTAGCGGCAGCAGGAGCCAGCAGCCTCTATAGTGCCTGTGCTGTGTCCCCACGTCCTATGCCCAGCTGCTGTGGTGGGGTTTGAGCAAAAATGAGAAGCCTTCCCCAGGAACATAACCAGAGGTTTTGGGAAGACCCCAGGGTCAAACACTGCCATGTAGCTCAGTGTCGGGCAGCAATACCAGCTCCTCCCTGCCCCAGCCACTGTGAGCACAAACTGCAGGCTGCACCTCGCCATCCCGGCCCGGCACAGAGGGACACGCAGGCTCACCCGCTCGAGTACTGCAGCTTTATTTGAATGAAACAATCCACGTTGAGAGTCTATAGGTTACACAGCGGGTGCGTCAGGGTCGGGGGGAGGTTGGATGAGGCAACGCTTATAAAACATCTCACCCTGTTTAAAAGTTTCAGTTCAGTCCCTTTGTGTTTTGTGCTTTTAACGTCGAGGACGGCTTGGTATCGTGGCGGCGAGAGGGTCCCGGTTCCGCTCAGTGAGAGACGGCACCCTATGAGATGTGGAGCGGGATGGGACAAGACATGGTGGCGATGAAGGAAGTGGGTGCAGAATGGGGCTCTGTCCCAGGGTCCCCATCCAGGATACTGATGGGAAAAGAAATAAGAGACACCAGAGGACTCCTCCCCATCCTCCATAGTATCCCCAAAGACACAGAGTCTGTGTATAGCTCCTTTCGGAGGGGTGTTTCTAAATGCTTCTCTCAGGTCAACATATACTTTCTACTGGCCTTGGTGACCTGGAAGCACAAGGGTGGCATAGTCCCACTGGCACTGGATCCCACTGAAGTGGCTCACCGTTGGGCCTGAGCTGGTTCTCCCTGCCCCTCGCAAGCTGAGGACGGGATTTTGGTGTGATCCCCTCCTATGGGATCCAGGAATGAAGTCTGCTGCTGATCTCTCCAGGCTGGAAATGAAACACTTGGCGAGGCTAAGTACAGAGCCAGGGGATGGAGTGAGGAAGAGTGTGGAAAACACTGATGCTCACTTCTGACCAAAGGCAGGAGGTGCCATAGTTGTTTCCCCATGAGGCAGTTGTATATTGGGTGATGGCCCCTTTCTTTCACTATGTGCACTGTGATACAGGCAGGATGGTTCTGGCTGGGAAAAAGGAAAACCATGCTGGAACCAAATTTTCCATCCCACCTAGAGATAAGAGATTGTCTCCATGCTGTCAGGCAAGGGCTGTGGCCAAAACTACAAAGAAGAGACATGTATCTGTAGCATCCACAGCTTTTGGGGAATGTCCTGAGAGATGAATGCATGCTGTGAAGCCCTCCGGGGTGAGATGGTAAATCTAGAAGATCCCAAGAACAGGGAAAACAGGCCAAGCTCATCTATTTGAAAGCACTGACACTAAGCCACTTTACCCAGCATTGACACCACATCAATGCACTGAGAAGCTGGGGATGGGCAGCAGAGAAGGACGAGCATCGAGGTTTGATGAGAGGAAAAAGTCACCTCCAGCAAATTCTGAGTCTTCTTGTCCCAGCATGTTACATACCAGGGCCTCCAGGAAACAACCAAATAAATGCACAGGAAAGCTCCTTTGCTCCCAGTCTGTAAAAACCTGTCCCCATCAGCATCTGAATTTTCCCAGGGAAATCTCCAGCGCTCACAAGTCCCTCGCTGCTCAACTTCTGTGCAGTACATGTTGCCAGCTATACAAAAGACCTAAAATACTGACCCCAGTCAATGCTTGTGGCATTTCAAAGACAGAACAAAATTGATTTTCTCCTCTCAGCACAATTTAGGAACTGTCTGAGCTGACCGTGCTGCTACGGCCTCTCCTGGCTGTTGCTCTATTGATACCTGTAGTTGGCTCTCGAGAACAAGGCCCAGTGACAGAAGATACACCAAATGCCCCCACCTTGGAGGGTGCTTAGGGTTGGAGTGTGGACGGCGGGAGAAGGGAAAGGTGGGGACTCTCCGGCGATGCTGCTGCCTCCAAAAGGGGCTTTCAAGTCCTGTCTCCTCCCTGCTGCATTGCTGGCAGCTGCAACACCCTCACACCTCCGTTTTCAGCTCGCATCCCTTTAGGATCTGCTAAGATAAATGCCTCACCAGTGCTGGACCTATACAGCGCATGCAACACCTGGAGATATCTTCATCTCAGCTTCGTGTTATATATCAGAGTCACCAAAGGAAAACCAGCCGGTGCCTGCGCACAGCGGCTGCGATGCAGGCAGGGAACTGGGGCTGCGCTGGCTCTTCGCTGGTGTGGGCTCAGCCTGTGCCCCGAGCAGCTGTAACGCCGACAGCAAAGGACTCACTGCTGATGTCTGGCATGTTCCAGCTCCTACCCGGGGCCTGCCTTTGCTGGTCATCTGGGGCACGCCACAATTATGCAAGTTTTGAACACCTAGGAGCAACTCTCCATTACAACAGCTGGGTTTTAAGCAACTGAGAGTCACATTGCTGCCTGAATGGCAGGACCGGAGCCCAGGTCCCTCGGCCAAAGTAGACCGCCCTTGGCCGGCAGCAGCAGCAGCGGGTCTCCGATATTCCTGTGGACCTGGCTGGTAGACAGGACGTATGCATGCGCAGGGTGGTAGAGCAGCCAGATACCCTTCGCTTGGCTCAATGCTTCAGGCAAGGACCTGGCCATTAAAACACAGAGCGCAGACAACGCTGTGAGCTCTGAGCACCGGCACTCCTGGGGGTCCCAGTGCTGTTTGAGGGCTGTCCAGCTGCCCCTGTATTATCCTGAGTTTAGGCCACCCTGGGGTTAAAAAATTCCACTGTAAGCTAAGCATTCATAGCCAAATTCCCCTTTAGGCCAACAGTTAATGAAAGCACAAAATTTTGCCTCCTTCCACAGGAAAAAATGGTTTATATGTCATCCTGAATCCACGCAAAACCTGGAGTCTGAGGACTTTTCTTTAGTCTCCATCGCCTAGCATCTCAGCAGCTGCAGGCCAGAGACTACTGTCTGCTACCAGTGAAATGAAGGGCAACGCAGCGTGGAGCTTGGGTTTCCCCTCTCCTTTTGAAGAATGACACAAACAGGCCCTGTTCCATCCTTTCAGCCACCCAGGGGGCTGTTATGAGCCCTCTTTTCCTTTGAAGAAGCCAGGATGTGACCTACACTAGATGCCTCATGGAGCCAACACATGCCCTGGAGTGTTCCTGTCTTCCCACTCCACCACCACCACCCAGGCAGCCTCACCAGCCCCTCAGGCTGTGCCAGGGCTGGGGCGGGGGGGAGTGAGATGAAGAAGGTGCCAGACCAGATTCAGGTGATGCAGAGCATAACAGGTGCCAGAGGCAGTTATGAGTGGGACTGAGACCCCCATCCCCAGCAGCCACACAGCACAGGGACATGGTCAACCTCGCTAACCTCCTGTCAGTGCCTGGAGCTCGCTCTGCTTTTGTGGAATGCTGCTCGATGGCAGAGCAACTGAGCATGCACCTTATACTCAACCCAGGGTCTAGATGTCTAGATGCCTAGGTGTGTGCCTACACACCTCACACAGCCAAAACAGAGTGGGGTGGCACTGCTCTTCCATGGGCAAGAGATGCCCTGGAGACTACAGCTCCCTACAAGCTGCATCCCTGCCCTCTCTGGAAAGGCAGGTTGGGTGACGATGGCCCTGGGCTGTCCTGCAGTACTCCTTGGGATGTGTAAGGCCTCCAGGGCACAAGTGGCTGTCTCTGGTTTGATGTGACCATACCAGACCATAAGTAGCCATCAGAAGACGCCAGAATCCCCCCACAGCGTGTTTAGGTGGTGGCAGATGGTGAGTCAAACTGGCATGTGTCTTGCTTCCAAGGGGAGTACTGAAGAACACATATATACCACAGCTATCACTTGGGATGCTGAGTGTACTGGGGCTATTCAGCTCCCTGCTGGAAACCACCAGCCACCAGTTATTACCACATAGTGTAAATTGGGTCCTGTTAAAATGCAATTTCCAGAGCTCTCCAGCACTTCTTTGGCTGCAAATGCCTTTTGTCTGCATTAAATGTTTTCCCAGCCTGAACAGGATGAGCAGTTATCAGTGGGGCTAAAGCAAATACAAATGGCGGCAACGCCTGTCTTCTCCTGCAGCCCGCAGAGGGTCCTGCTGCTTGGTGCCTCTGCAAACAGGGCTGTACCCATGTTGATGTCGTGGCAATCTGCAGCAGATCTGAGCAGCTGGGCTGCAATATAGAATCATAGAATGGTTCGGGTTGGAAGGGACCTTAACGACACCTCCCACTAGACCAGGCTGCTCAAGGCCCCATCCAGCCTGGCCTGGAATACTTCCAGGGATGGGGCATCCACAGCTTCTTTGGGCAACCTGTTCCAGTGCCTCACCACCCTCATAGTGAAAAATTTCTTCCCAATATCTGATCTAAATATACCATCTTTCAGTTTAAAAACCATTGCCCCTTGTCCTATCACTAAACTCCCTGATAAAGAGTCCCTCTCCACCTTTTCTATAGTCCCCCTTTAGGTACTGAAAGACTACCATAAGGTCTCTCCAGAGCCCTCTCTTCTCCAGGCTGAACAATCCCAACTCTCTCAGTCTGTCCTCATAGGAGAGGTGCTCCAGCCCTCGGATCATCTTCATGGCCTCCTCTGGACTCGCTCCAACAGGTCCACTTCCTCCTTATGTTAGGGGCCCCAGAATGCTGTTGGAAGGCCATCCAAAGGCACCCAGGAAGCAAACGGGTGCGGCACTTCCAGGGAAAGATGGATATCTGCATGGCTCCGACAGACGGAGGGGACTGAAACAGCAACACCCTGAAACAGCACCTCCCTGAGCTCTCTGCTTTAAGGCAAAAGTTTGTCTCTTCGAGGGGGGTGAGGTGATACCATTTACCTCATCTAGGAAGGAAAATGCCCTGGTTCCTTTGCCTGTCACTGCCTGGGGCAGGTGCGGACCCTCAGGGGAGCGTGACGGACCCCCTGGCTATTCCCATAGGTAAAACTCCCTGCCTCAGCCTCGCTGAGAGCTACGGGGGAGCAGGGCTTGCTCCTGCCAGCGCCTTGCACAGGGACCACTTCACACTGGAGACAGAGCTCAGGGCAGTGATGGTGCCATGGAGGGATGCTTTTCCCACCAGTGCTGGTGGCTGCTCCCGGTCACTGTCCCTCCCAGGCTGAGAAGTGCAGGGCACCAACCCAAAAGCAGGGTGCTTTTCCTGGCACAGGGTGATTGGGATGGGCTGCGGAGGAGGAGGAGGAGGGGGAGGAGGAATCCAGACCCTGCTCTCCCTCTGGTACTAAAGCATTTTCCTGTTGTTCTGGTGTAGTGCGCCCACAGGATTTTGTATAGAAAGAAATTAAATTTCCGTACTTTGAATAGCAATAGGGAATAAAATACAATTTGTATCATGTTTACTACACTCATTCATACATCCATAAATTATTCTTGTGAGAAATTTACCAGCCTAAACATCTGAACTTCCCCCCTTGCTTTTTCCCTGATTGCCGCCCTATTTCCTTCCAGGATAAAGCTACTTCCCATTAGAAGGGTTCCATGTTGCTGCTGGTACAGCTGCTCTTCAGGCTGTGCCGGGGCATCTCTGCACGCATGCCAATTGTAACACTTCACTTGAGGAGTTTCCGAACCCTTTGTGTGCACTATGCAAAGTTTTTCCATACAGATGAAACGTTTTTTCACTCCCATACAGCTGGGATGAGTTGCGCTCAGGTGTTCCAAATTACTTAACTCCACATCACATGTAACACATTAGCTCCATCCCTTTCCAGCGGCTGATCTATGTGGGAGAAAAATAGTCTATTACTATTACCAGCCAGGAGCTGCTTTTCAGAGCAAGTGGTAGGAATTGATGTTCATATTGTTAAAAGCCACGGATTAAAGTCCTGTTGATGACCTGTTATTGGGACTTGCACTGAACTGTGGAAAATTATAATAAAAAAGGTACAGAATACAACGAACAGCTACCAAAAGAGGTTTCGAATGAAAGTTTCTTTGTAAGCCCCAGTTGTAACTACACAGTAGCATTCACTACTTCTAATATCTACAACCTATACCCAGGAGCCTGCACACTCACATATTTTCTGTTTTATACCCTGAAAAAAAAAAAAGAAATTGAGTATATGTCGGCTAACACCCACACAGCATTCTTCCTAATGTATTTCTACAACTACCAAGCAGAGGTCTCCTTGTAAATAAAAGCAGTCTCTTAAATTTATATTGCACTTTTCTTCTGCAGGGACTTTCATCCTATGTACAGGAATAATCTCCACCATCACTGAAATGCAGCCACTTCTGGAGTGGAATAAAGCAGCTACTCGATAGGCACAGAGCAACATAAAACACCAGGAAGAGAAACATAATGTACCCAGTTGGGACTACAACAGATATTTAAGACGACAGTCTGTAATTAAGTTTAAGGACTGTAATTTAGCCAGAACACTGTGAAAAGTGTGAGGGGATCTTTAATTGCACGGGGTAAGAAGCATGGCTTTATATCTCACCTGGGATGCATTACCACCGCAAGGAGAATTGTCCCCTTAAGCATGGGGCTGGGTTAATAAACGCAAAATACCACTGCCCCCAGAGCAGAGGGACACTGCCTGCCCCTGCCCCATCATTGCACAGCTTCTCATCACTGCTGCTGAAGTGCCTCTTTCTTCCGCTACATTCTCTCAGCACATCTGCCAGGGAAATGAGGTCCTTCCTTTCATCCTCGGTATTTCTGACAAGCTGAAGCACTTAGGTTAATGACTTTCCCCCAAACTCACCACCAGATGCTTATTAGCCAGCAATAAAGGAGCAGAGGTCTAGGTGGAAAGGGGCTCCCTGAGACTTTTACTGAAGCTGATGGGCTCACACCTGAGGGCAGGAGAAGGCTTCACCTCTGGCTGGAGCGATCTTCTTGCTCTGCCCTGGACCCACTGCCACCAACGGGCTTCTTGCCCCCTGTGCAGCGGGTCGGCTTGGCGAGGCACTTACATCCTCCCTCGCTGGCAGCAGGGCATGGACACCCTTCCTGCAGGTGTCCCTTTCTAAAAATGTAGTGACCCTTTGCTGCCACTTGCGTCATACAAAATGCTTTGTCCGTGATCCTGAACCTTCAGGCAGCACCTCCCCTGCCCACCAAGCATCAGCAAAACGCGCTCGTGCAACCCTGGCCAGGCAGCCAGCGGAAGCAAAGCCACAAGGGTCTCTGCCTCAGAGCCTAGAAGGTGAGATGGTTGCCCTGGGCTATCTCTTACCAATGGGTAAATGCTCCTGTCTTCAACTTCCGCCCAGCAAAAGCACTCTGGAACGAGCAACGTAACAAAAGTTTTGCTGCTGAGATCAGGAGCCATCAGGAAGCACCCAAGGGCCCCTGGAAAGCAGCATCCCTCTCCTAGGAATGAAAGCGGACTCTTATCAGGAGGGAGGTGATGACTTCTGGCCTCCAACAAACATGGAGGAAAGGAAGAGCATCAGACTGAAAGAGCTCAGCTAAAAGATGATGGTGGCACTGGCTGCCTATGAAAATGGCAACAGACAGCAAGAAGCAGAATCGCTTTTGGCACCCGCAGCATCCCACAACGCTGCCTGGTCCTGGGAGACAGATGCAGGTCTCCCAGTCAAATATTCACTGTGATTGAGGTCTAGGCTCTGGAGGGAGGAGTGGAAGCAGAACCGACACATTCCTCATTCTTGGAAGTGGAGAAAAGCAACAGGAGCAAGGGAGACCCGTACCATCCCCTCGCAGTCTTGCAAGGCCCCCTGTAAAGGAGGTCCCCTTGTCCCTCAGAGCAGATGTCCTTTCTTTCTCCAGTGGTGAACGAGGAGCGTTAGTGCAGATGAACTCCCTTCTAGGAGCTAGAGAGAGCTGGGTTTCAAGACTTCAAACTGGATCTCCTGGGAGTTAAGAGCTCTCCCCTCCCCATCAGTGGAGGAAATGGGGCACTACCTGTTGCTGGAAGCTGAGCAATGCAGGAGGCAACTATACATTCAGGTGATTTTAGACAAACAGTTGTGTCAGAGAAGCTGATGTATTCATCAGAAATGGGGAAGGAGCTACGGATACTGGGGGGTCCGGTGAGAGAGCTTATCGTACATCTGTGGTGCCCCAGACACAGAGTTCGGATGGGGTATCCCTTAGGGGGAAGAGTCCCACTTAACTGAAATGCCAGAGCGCGGGCTAGTAAGCCCCAGTCCACAGTCCTGTGGGGCTGACTCTGCCCTGTGCAGGGAGAGAAATCATGTCCAGAGCTGCTTCCAGTTGCAACAAAGCTATCACAGCTCCCACTTGGCCAGCGCAGGGCAGACCCTTCTCTTGGGGGTTCATCTGGAGCAGCACGTGCCTCCACCCTGAGGAGGCCAGGCCAGACCTGCTGCAGGTCTGCAGCAGAGAGAGACACCAGCTTTACCCTTTCATGATGTCAGCAGGAAAAAGGCAAATTTCCCCCATCCCCGTCTGTTCCCCTGTTCTTCAGTGGCAAACAGGGCCACAACTGAGCTCAAGCCCCTCTTTTGGGTCAACTTTCCTGCCTCCATCCTTCTCGGGGCACTTTCCTGCCTGTTCCACCTTTCAGCTCCTCTGCTTACCACTTTGGCAGTGGAAGGTGAGTGTCTGCAAGACTGCACGTGCTGACAAAATTCTGCCACCTCTCCCCTGAGCAGCGATGCTGTTGCTGTGCTTCACCCACTCTGCCCCTAATGCACCGTGCGACCTAAAAGGCCTCGGAAGGTGAGAGGACAATATCGGAGCTGCCTGAACTGCTGGCCCGGGGGCTGGGTCATGGGCACGGGACTTGCTGTCTGGCTGAAGAAGACTGAAATGCCCGTTTCTTTCCCATAATCCAAAAAAAGTTTGAGGTGGGGGAAGTTAAGCAATGGAACAAAAGACCAAAATAAACGGGTAATGAAAGAAAGGTAGAGAAGCAATCCTGGGCTTAGGGCTGAGGTGACTCTCATCCCAGCATTCACAGGGGGAAGCCAATGTGCAACTGCTCCCCCCTTCCCACCCTATCCCATCGCAACCCCCCCACCCCATCCCTCAGCCCCACAGAGACACCTTTCTGCCTCCAGCTCGGACCTGCTCTCTCAGTTTCTCCACCTATCAAGAGGTGCTGAGAGAGAGAAAGAGGCGCTCAGAGGCCAATGCTGCAGCCGGATCCAGCCGGGACTTCTCCACCACTCAGCGTGGTCCATGTGATGGGTCCATTCCTGCTCCATGTTCTTCAGGCTGGCGAGTGAGAAGCACAGAGCGGTGGGGAAAGGCCAAAGCAAACCACACAGGGGGCAATTAAATACATGAGAGCCTGGAAGATACGGGTGGATGGAGACACTGAAGCACATGCGGTGCGAGGCAAGATGCTCCGGCCACCGGCACAGGGGGCGGCTGCTGCCCCACGGTCGAGGCCGGCGTTACTGCAGGGAGCTGCAGCCGGAGCGGGGCAGCCCCAGCCAGCGGGAGAGCATGGGGAGACAAGGGGAGTACTGCGGTATATCATCCACTAAGCTGTGGGCTCTGCAGTAAAGAAGGTAACTGTTCTGGTAGAAATTTGTGCTTTAATATATTTTTGTTTGTTTGTTTGTTTAAAACAAGTTCCCACTTCCCTGAGGACGCCCTGTCCGACATTCCCAAGGAAACATGGGGGTGTTTTTTTCCTCCTTCGTTTGCTCTTCACATTTCTTCATTCCTATTTTTTGTCTTTCATTCCTTCTTTTCTGTGTGTTTCTGTTTCTTTCCTTCCTTCCTCTCTCACTCTCTCTCTCGTGCACGTGCTTTTAAAAAATTTTTGTCTTTATTTTTAAATTTTGTTCTAGACATTATGACTTTCTCAAGGAGTGCTCCAGTTCTGAACCAGATCCCTTTGCGTGGTCATGCCTGTTAGTCTTTGGTAACATATGGACACTTTGGTGTGCCAGTGAGGAGGGGAGGAAGAGGAGCAGAGGTGGCTGAGTAGGAAAGGAGCAGGAATGTCTCGGTCTGAAGACAGGAGCGCTCGCTTGCCATCATCTGAGCAGCACGTAAAGGAAGAAAGTCAATGGGCCACAAAGACAAGGGCTGTGCAGGGCCGGGACACTGCTTCCTGGAAGAGCAACCGCTGCCAGCCAAGAAGAGAGAAAAAGAATTAGTGATGGATCGGATCCAGACCTCATCAAATAAGTTAGTGCGCATCAGTGTCGCAGCCTTTCCTCCATGTCCCCCGCCTCAAACCACAAAACACCTCCCAGATCTATTGGGAGATCTTTCTAGCCTCCCCTGGACATTCTTAATTTCCCAAAATTATTTCTTTTCCAACTTGGGAGAAAAGGTTGAATCTTAATTACTGTTGCAATCCAACCTTCCTCTCTTCCCCAGAAGACTGAACTCCAGCCAAACAAAAGGTTCTGCTTGTGTTTTGGTTACAGCTTGGCCATCCTAGGCTGAAACAGACCTTTAACTGCACCTGAAATTTTGAACTTTTTAGGGTGTTCTGAGTTTTTTAATGTTTTGTTTCCCCCTTCACCTTTGGAGTTAAGAAAATTGCTGAAAGTGACTGTTCCTCAACAAGTTTTTTTTCCTTCAAAGATAAATAAGACAAATTGAACTTTGCTCACAAGTGCCTGTCTGGCTCTGGTCTGCATGCTCTGAACTTCTGCTCTCCTGCTCACCTGAGGCACGTTATCGAGGGGACAGGCAGGACTGAGGCACGAGGCACACCAGTGATTCCCACCCAAGGACTAACGCCTACATACTGCTTACGTGCCTTGCTATGGCTTCAACCTACAGTGCACCTCAGTGGGAGCGGGGTTGTCTCCATTTTGGCAATGCTGGCACCAGGATGATGTGGATGGACTGGAAAGGGGCTGGTGGGATTTAGCTCAAGCACTCACTGTCAGGATGGGGAGGGAGGTGATGTACAGCTCAGGTAGCTTGCCCCCATCCTGCATGGGCAATACCCTGCCTGGCTGTGCCTCTCTGCTCAGAGGTCAATGAGAAGAATCCCAGCCCACCCTGTCTCCGTTCCGCAAAAGGCAGATTTTTTTTGTCCTGGAGAAAGACTGACTTAATGCTGCAGAGGCCATTACAGCCTGCAGAAAGTCTTTCCCTTTCCAAAGCTCCCGCATCCAGGGTTTTCAGGAAATGAGATATTGCAGAAGCCTTTAGCTGCTTGGTGATGACACCCCCAACCCAACGTACTGGTGCACACTTCAGCATGCTGGTGTCTGGCAGCACAGTCCCTACAGGATCTGGTTGTTCCTCTGAGCTCTTGCTAACTCACAACTGTAAAGAAAAGTTCAAGAGTCTGACAGCCCCTCTGATGACTTCTGCTGATGGAGTCAGCCATCTTGTTGAGTCCCACCAACATGTCAACGTGCTCTGAAATTAGCTGCACATCGCTAGCACGTGCATTCATGTATGCACTCCTCCCACCGACTCGTTTTCCTCTGAGGCACGCACATGCTCACCCTTATTTGGTCCAATTGGCTTCCTTGGGCAGTCTCCCTTTTTCAGAGTGACGTCATCGATGGCAATGTCCCCCTCATAGCTCGTGCCCCGGACACCTTCGAAGATGATCTGCAAGCAGAGCATGGTTCAGAGTGCGGCGTGAAGCTGCAGCTGTGGAGGACCCTTTCTGAGCTGCGGAGCTCTGCAGCAGTGAGCAGGGCACAGACCGGATCTTATCAGGTCTCCAAGTGAATGATTCCTCCCTGTTTCTCCAGTACTCATAGGGTCTGGAGAGCTGGACCCCACTGCTTACGGGACCTACCCCTGTGTGCTGAGCATCTGTAGAGTAATAAATGAGCGTGTAGACCTCTGCTTTATTAAGCGCGCTGCACTAACAAACCAACCAACACCGAACAGCGCTTGCAAGAGTAACTAAATTCTTATTTGTTATTTTAAAGTACCCAAAATCGTGCTGGGTGCTTTGCCACAGTGCCATCACTTACCAGCCTGCACAGACCCAGCTCTCACAAACAGCCCTACAACAGCGAAGCAGCATGTTGGGCAAAAACATCAGCAATAAAACATTCAGTAACAAAGCAGCCCACTGCCCGGGTACGCGTAAAATACTCAACGAGCAGACACAGAGTGCCCAGTTCATATTCACAGGCTGTCCTACAGTCCTAAACCAGGGGGACAGTGCGAGTGGGCTCTTACAGGACATTCTAGAAAAAACCTCTAGCGTTCAAAGTCACTGTACACCAACAGGCCAGCGTCCCCCAGCACCAACAGAGCTGTCGCACAGACCTGGTACCAGAAGGTGCTCTTTGACAAGCAGTTGCCAGACCAGGAATAATCAGAAAAATGTATAGTGCCAAACTGATGCTAGCATATAACAAAGTTGGACGGCTTCGGAGAGAAGTGGATTTGATTTCTGTGCATCCACTAACTCTTGCCTGGCCCCAGTGAGCCCTGGGGGTGGAGAGTTCCCAGTGCCCTCCCTGCGCCTGACCAGCCCCTGTGCCACGGAGGCAGATGTTTGCTGGGAAGTCTCCTACAGCCCATGGCATGTGGACAGAACAGGTGGCAGGCGGCTGCTTGGCTGCGGACCTGACTTACCTGGAAAGGCCCGGGTGGGTTGATGGGCACGTGTGCTTGTTGCCACATGTTCCCCCGGTTCCCACTGAGTGACCAGACCTGGGTGTCGATGGCTCGCTTGTTCCGCACGCGAACTAGCAGGTTCAGGGAGCCTATAAGAGAAAAAAGAGGTGCTGGGCTGACCCCTGGCATAGCTCTGGGGCTCAGCCTCAAGCCACAGCTCTATGCCCCAGCCGGCCCAGGGACAGCCTGAAGAGCACCAGGAGTAACCTCTAGAAGGGGTCAGCTTTCTCCTGGGTTGATGGGCAAGCGCCACTGGCAATGTTTCATCCATCTGGGCTATCCAAGGGAGGACACAGACCCAGATGAAGACAGAATGAGGAAGAAGCGGTCCATAGCATGGCTGGGGTGGCACAAGAAGGGGGTGGCAGAAATGCAAGCTGTAAGTGACCTCCAGAGGCATCCCATCCAACCTCCTGCATGAAGCTGTCTCCAGCTCTACATCAGGGCAACATGGCTTTGCCTGGCCAAGTCTTCAAATCCTCTGAGGAAATCAGCTTTTCCTAATGTCCAGCAAGAACCTCCAGGGCTACCAGGTGTGGGTGCTGTTCCCTGTTATATTGTCTAATGCTACTGGTAAGACTTTGGCCCTATTATCTGTGAAATTGCCCTTCAAACAGTAGCGGGCTGAGGGCTGATAGCAGCCTCCACTTTGCCAGGCTGAGCAAGTCCAGCCCCCTCAACCTCTCTTCCCCCGGACTTCTCCTCCTGGTTCGACCATCCTGGTGCCCCTTCAGTTGGACCTGCACCAGTTTCTCCCCACCCCACTTGAACTGGGGAGCCCAGGAGACATGTTTGCCTCTCCCTGTTCACCCCTAACACCTGATGTACGCTATGTAGCTTACAGCCCTCGCTCTGCCCTGGCCATCAGCTGCAGAAATACAACCTGTGTCCTCAGTTGCCATTTGGCCTGGAAGCAGCCTTGGAGCAAGCAGCTGGTCCTTGCTGGAGCTGTCTGGCATTGCCTGTACTGCACTGCCTCTATCATCCCAGCCCCGTGTTTTCAGAGGGACGCAAAGACCCTGTGAATAAACACTGACTTCAAGTTCTTTCAAAAAAGGCAATTCCCAAAAGATTTCGTCTGCCATTAAACCAAAACCAAAGCCAACAAATCTCAAAGCATTTCCAGTTCTCACTTTGAAAACTGTGTCACAACCCCCTACCTTCCACCCACAAATGAAACCATCTCAGTTTGTCTTCCTGCAGCATCTTTTTAGTAATCCCCTCAGCTGACTTTTTTTCCTTTTTTGTTTCAGTGGAAAAACATTTTTAAACATTCACTCAAGGTTGACCTGAAACACTTTTTCTCTCTCTTTTTTTTTTTTTCCAATTCAGCTGGCGAACCAAAAAATCAATCAGAACTCTAGTCACGCTCCTGCTCCTCAGTGTTTCTGGTCTCCATACACAGACATATTACACCTGAGAGCAGAGAGGCAATAATAACCCTCACTTCTATGTCCATGGTCTGTCTGCGCTTGGGGTGCTGCATTCCTGCATGGATCCACCCTTCCGAGAGGCAGCAGTGAGAGATCAGGGGATGAGACAGGGAAAGAGGCTTTCCTATATAACCTCCCTACTTCATGATCCCCTGAAATTCTTCATTCTTGGCACATCAGCCTTGGGGGCCCTGTGTGAAGGACAGGGACCTGGAAGTACCCCCATCGAGCGCCTGGCTGTCAGAAGGCGAGAGATACATCACAAGGAGTTCAGAGATGCATAATAAAGATGATGAAATGTTTAGATTCTGAGAGGGTGACTTACAAGAAAAGGTTAAAAGAATGAAATATGTGTGTAATTTAGTGAACTGAGGAAAGAGGGGCATGTTATTGCCTGGAAATATTCATAAGCTTTAGCACTAAGGCTAGCTGAGAAAAATAGATGAAGGCCTGATGGGACACGGAGAGAGTATCCAATTCCCTTCCCCAGCGGTACCCAGTTTGGGATGCACACCACAACACAAGATGAAATAGCTTGTTTCTTTCTCTCTCAAGACCAGCTGGCACTGCACAACCCTGGGGAGACAGAGCTAAGCAAGCGGGATCTCCCTCCAGGAAACACAGTGCCAAGGACAAAAGAAGTCACTACACAGACATTACATAGAATCTTCATGGTTGGAAAGGACCTTTGAGATCATTGAGTCCAACCATACACACACACAAAAAAAAAAACCAAACCAAAAAAAACCCCCAAACCAACCAACAACCTACAATCTCTGCCCTTCAGAGCATGCCCTGAAGTGCCTCTACATGAGCACACCCTACAGGAGCCTCTGGCAAATTCAGCTTTGAGCTGCTGGTTTCTTGGTGTCTTTCCTGCCCTCAGGAGCTTCCTACGAGGGAAAGTCTCTCTAGAAAAGATACCTGGTCCTCACAGAGGCCCTTGGCCAAAGTGATGGCCCATGCAGGAACTGCACAACCCCACAGATCATTGTCAACAGGAGTGTGTTCAGAGCAGCTGATTATAGATGCCAGAGCCGGTGAGGTGAGGGATTGAGCGTGAGTGAAGCATTAACATGAAGCTGCCAGCAAGCAAGAATTAAAAACAACCCCTGTCTATTCTACCCTCATCTGGGGACTTGCAGCTAGGATCTGCTGCGCAAGAGTCTGGCTGAGCAGCCAACACTGGGACAAATCAGGCGGCAAATGAACTTTGATGCCCCAGGAAAAAAGTGAAGGCGAGATAGAAAGGGACCCAGAGAAGCATCTGGAATGCAAATTAGTGCCCTCAAAGGACTGGCTGTGAATGCCTGGCCTAAACCCAAACCAAGCCTGAGCATATTCTGGCTGACAGCTCCGTGTCCTTGCAGCATCAGGAAAAAAAGTTTTAACCTTTCGGCCCCCAAATTCCCTAATAGAACAGCACTGAATATGAGCTGGCATTCTTCAAAAGGTTTGCAATTGGAAAGGAAGCTCCCTTATCTGCCCACAACATGCAGTGTTTCACCACCCATGTCTACACGTGGAAAACCAAAGGTCAAAATCGTTGAATAGCATGCCCATGACTGTCTTACAAATCAGTCGGAGCTGCGAAGGGGAGACAGATCTCATCACTCTACCTGCAATCCCTTCTAAGTTTCCCAGCCTTCCTGAGGCTGGGAAAGAACCACACCACCTCCCTTTCCCAGTAATGTTACCACTTGGAATGTGCTTCTGGGAGGCATGGCAGAGTCTCCAGGACTTCAAACTAAACAGGGATGAAGCCTCTACCCCATCTGAACTGGGTCTGCCATGTTGTAGATGTTAAAGACTGTGCAGGTCTTCTACTTTATTCCCTTCTACCGTGTGTCGGTCTGCCACAGGCTGTCAGTCAAGTTTAAGGGCATGTAGCCTGTGATGGAGGTACTTGGAAATGAACCTTCAGATCTGAGCTCCAAGCACAGCCATAAAACATTGCAGTCCTGGACTACAGAAAGCTCCAAGTCATTTTTCCGATTGCTCAGAGTTTCTTTATCGCCATTTTTCAGTCTGGCCCCAAAAGCCAACTGTGTGATGGAACAAGCGTTGCAAGGCTTTGTGTATTCCAAGGGAAAGCTTTGGGTTCAGCCCACTGCCCAAAAATCAAATGTTGTTCCAGGATCCCACTTACAGTCATAAAAATCCATAGATTAAGTCTCTGGCTAAAAAGAGAGGTGGAACCTATGTAGACATTGACATCCGTAGCTGCGGACCTCTGGTGAATTCACACCTGCCCACAGCTACCTCCATGCAATCTAGCAATGCCCATCTCATGCCTTATTTAACTATCTTCACTCCCTGTGTAGCTTTCAGCATGTCACACAAGCTTAGACCAAACCAGCTACCTGATGCCTGAAAGATGCCCCTCCAAGAGCACAGACTATGTGTCCAAATCCCACTTTGCAGGAGGTGGCCACTGCATGGTCTAGGCACATGTGGGATGTGAGGAGCCCATTAACAGCTCTGAACTGATGTGCCACATGATCCTTAGCAAACTGCTGTTACCTACTTTTATCTGCTGACGTGATACTATGATGATAATGAAGGAGGATAATAACACTCACTCACTTAGAAGGGAACTCAGAAACATAGCAAACATTTGACGAGACCTGAGAAAAAAGACACTAGGGAACGGAAGTGCCTGAGCTCTTCTGCCTTTCCTGTAGTAACAGACCGAAGAAGAACCAAAGTGGGACCTGCTCTCCAACCCCCAGACCTCCATCAGTCGAGATACGAAAGGCCCATCTGGGATGTTCTCCAATGCCAGCTGTTGCAGCTACCCCTTTTGCCTGGTTTTATACTACAGACATGCCCAATTTCCTCTATCAGAGTCCAAATCCAGCTGGCCAGTTTTGTTACCTATTTCTTTTGTTACCTGTTTCTGTCTTCTTCATGCCCCCCACCAGATGTGTCTGGCACCTGTCTAAGGGCACCTGCTGGTGAGGCACAGACAAAGGCAGGCCATCGATCTGCTGCTAAATCTCTCCAGCTGCCCAGAGACAGACAAACACAAGGGAAATCCTAGGACACCAGCAAGCCTGTTGTTACCTCTCCCCATACAAGGCAATCTTCGCATTTGTCTTGTAATCTGTATTATCCCTTCTTCTCAATCAAAAGGGAGAATAAAGGCCAGTGATGAGTGACGAGGAATCAATTACAGGGAGAGGAAGCCGTACCTTCTGCTGGCTGCCTTTAAGACCAGAGCTGGCATTTCAAAAGAGTGGCACTCACACAAAAGAGCACCAGCTGGGCTGCCAGATAGAGTAGCCCAAGGGATGCCTTTAAATGTTACCTTCTCCCAACAAGAAAAGGTCTTCTCTCAGTTTCCGCAGGATGGGGACTTCACTGTCTCATTGAATAGCTTTTGTAGATCCAGAAAAGCTGGTGCAGGCAGTGCTGGGAGGGAGGCAGGGTCTGTAAGGGCAGGGCCATGGGCACAGTCCATGTGGGATGGCAGAGAAGGCAGAGGTTTCCTCAAGAGCTCTCCGTGGGGCAGCTGGGGGGGGGTGTGAATGCAGCGTGACAGGTGGGGAAAAGCTACTGCCTGCCAAGGTGGAGGCGCAGCTTGGTTTACAGGGCTGGGATGGAGAGCAGGCAGCTGGAGCGGCTGCGAAGCGAAGGGAGGATGACGCTGCATGCCGAGAGCCGGGGTGCTGTGCCAAGCGCAGCAGAGCTCCGTGGGATGGGTAGGGAAGGCTGTTGGGATCCACGACCAGGAGGTGGGCTGGCCGCAGGCTTGCACACAGCTGGGTTTCACTGCAGCTCCCCACTGTGCTCCTACAGGATCCCTGCTCTGGCATGGAGCGATCTCAGGAGATCGGCTCTCCATGAGAAATCCTGGCTGAAATCCCAGTTTAGGTTTGGTATCCAAATGGAAAGCCAGGGCTGACAGCCTTTGAGGAAATTCCCACGGCATTTCAACTGCAGGCAAGACAGACTGAGATAATATGAAGAAAATGATTCATGGCAAGAGATGTCCAGTGGATGGAAAGAGATACATGGAGCGGAGAGAACTTGGACCTTGTATGGCCTGGCAGAGTCACTTGCAGACCCAACATGAGGGCTAAAACCAGGCCAGGGGGAAAAGAGCTCCTACCTCTCTAACAGGGGCTCTGAGCACTCCCTTAAGCGTGGTTTAGTGTAACACCACTGATCACAAACTAAAAGCCCAGAGCTTACTGCAGGCAAATCCCAGGAGTGAACGACAGTCTCCAGAAAGAATCTATTACCGTTCATAATCCCCGCAACAAACACAGGTCTCTCTCCCTCTCTCACTTAAATGGATGTTAATGAATAGCAGTCAGAGTCAGGCTGGTGTTCTCAGTCACAGTGCGGTGGGGGAAAGTTACTGCTCTGAGAGCGAGAAAGCAGAGGGTGGAAAAATAATCATAGCACAGGTAGACATGGAGAAATAACATCAGCTTGTACTGACTCATAATTTCTAGGAATGTAAGTTGTCTTCATGCCATGATAGGATGTATTTACCCTTTCACAGTCTCTAACGATGCTTCATACATTAACATATGCGGAGTAAGACAATTAAAGCCTCTCGGCTGCTTTCCATTCGTGATTACAGAGAACTTTATCTCTACATGTCTTTAACTGATCCCAGCTTGGTGTGCAGGGTCCCCTGTGTCACAGGGTCACTACACAGATTCCTTCCTGCAGCCACTTGCTTCAGGAACTTCAAAGCAGAAAGGTTCAGAGAGCTCATCAACAGCGAGAAAACGGAGTCTTGATCGTAGTTTGGAAAGTACCACTATCCCACCTCTACTTACAAGGCATCCCCATCGGCTTTAGAGAGGCACTGAGCATATTCGGTGCCGTGTCACAGGCTGGCTAATTGCTATGGGACATTCTCTTTCTGCGTCGTTACAGCGAGAAGGCTATAGTGAAAGGGATCAGGGGAATCAAAGCCTCCGGTTCCCTGCTGTGGCTGGGACTTTCTGGGGATATAAACAGCAATATGGTAAGTTTTGATTGGCAACGTATCCCCTACAGCAAACCTGTGAAAATTACTTCTATCTGGCTACAGGGAATTTTCTTTGGATTTTACTATGGATTTAAAAAATCAAAGAAACAAACACATTTCCACCCCTGACTTCCTAAACCACCGTCAAATGAGGATGGGCTTGAAGCAATATCCCCTGACGCGGCAAAGCCAATTGCACAGATTGATCTATGATCCATCACTTTCTGACCTGTCTGGCATGCATATGAATTTTGGGATGGAGGGAATGGACCAGCAGAGAAGCAACATCACTGCGCTGTAAAGAGGCAAAGCGGACACGTGGCTGGCAACTGGTGGTGGTGGGAGGAACACGCTGGTGGCGGGGGACACCTGGGGCATTCAGGCAGTGGGGTAAACGCAAGGTATGGTCATGCCTGCCTCGTGATGAGGAACACGAGTGCTAATGGGAGGAAGGCAGGCAAACTACAGCTCCAGTTCCTTCTCTCCAGCATATCCCCACCTGTCTGTGTAACGGAGAGCAGATGGTGATGTGGCAGAAGCAGACTTGCAATGGAGCTATGCTTGAGCTCTTTTGCTCATTTGATCCACAGTCTAATTAGAGAAAGTGTTGGCATAGAAAGATGAATGATACAAGACTTCTATCTTTGATGCTGTGTGTACAGAACAAAATCCTGCCACCCCTTTTCACGGAAAATTCCCTCAGAGGTTGTTTGCGACCTGCAACAGGCTTTCTAAGTGCGGACAACAGGATATGGTTTAAGGAATTCAAAAAAGGGAAAAAAAAAAATCTCCACGCTCCATAGCATTAAAATAATGCTATGTCAGAAGAACAAAAGCCCATCCAATTTTCAGCCAGAAAACAGAAGAGGGAGGGTACAGAGTCTGGCATTTAGAGGACAAGAATCAGGAGTCCTCAGTCTTTTCGCCAACCTCATGTCTGATTCACTGTGCCACCTTGCTTAAGCCTGTACTTAAACGCTTTTCAGGGCACAATGCGGATGGATTACGGCCTTCCCTACAGGACAGATGAGGTGTCTGATTCCCAGCCCAAGCCACAGCCCCTGAATGCTGCTGTGGGTGGCAGCTGTGCTCCCAGGTGTCAGCTCGCCGCACTGCTGTGCTGCACGGTGCCTGCCCACGGCCAGCGCAGGAGCCATTGTGGCAATCCACAGCAGATCTGAGCAGCTGGGCTGCAATACAGAATCACAGAATCACAGAACGGTTCGGATGGGAAGGGACCTTAAAGATCATCTCGTTCCAACCCCCTGCCATGGGCAGGGACACCTCCCACTAGACCAGGCTGCTCAAAGCCCCATCCAGCCTGGCCTTGAACACCTCCAGAGATGGGGCATCCACAACTTCTCTGTCTAAATCTATCTTCTCAATCTAAATCTACCCTCTTCTAGTTTGAAGCCATTATCCCTCGTCCTATTACTACATGCCCTTGTAAAAAGTCCCTCTCCACCTTTCTTGTAGGCCCCCTTCAGATACTGGAAGGCCGCCATAAGGTCTCTCTGGAGCCTTCTCTTCTCCAGGCTGAACAACCCCAACTCCCTCAGCCTGCTGGTGAGATGCACCTCGTCATGTCGGTGGGGATGCACCTGCAAAGCCCTGACTCCTCCAGTGCAAGGCAGGCAGTTCCTCTGGGCAGCAAAACAGCCCAGCCCTGCTGCCTCTTTGGCCTTTATTGTGGCCCTAAGCCTCCCAAACACCACACCATCTCGCCCTTAATTTAATGAGCAATTGTGGGACTATTTCTGTGCCATTTCTGGTGGGCACGTGGGGCAGGGGAACAGAAAGTACACAAATTAGCCTTTATGGGGCATGTGATGTGGAAGAGGGGCTGGCCCCAGCTACAGCTGCTAGCAAAACCACCTGCACAGGAGCTTGGTACGTCCAGATGGGGCTCTTCTGGGGCTCCAAAGGAGATCCAGGGGGTGATTTAGTGGGATCAGATGCCTATTTGTCCTGAGTAGGAAGACAGCCAGCATTGGTCTTTGTCAGACACACCAACCTCTCTTCTCACCTGGCAGCCCGCATCACTCACCACTCTCCTGAAGCTGAGCACTGCAGATTAGAGCATCTAAATTAATCTCAAACCCCAGAATGGACTGGAGATGCCAGACCATGATTTCTCACTAAAAAGACCAAGTCCAAGGAAGGGCTTGAGACCTCCTCTGGTGAAGCAGCTGTGAAGAAGAGCCTCCCTAGGCAGTAGTGCTGGCCAGCCCATGGACAGGATCATTACGCTTGCTCTGTACCTCAGGCAAGTGAGCGGCAGCAGCCCATTTTTCTTCTCCTACAACGTTTTCTGGAACCAACCTGTCTGAAGGCAGCCAAGAAGCTCCTTCCCTCTTACGTTTGCTGTACCTGGTGGTCACCAGAGGTGCTGGGTACAACCTTAGGGAGGAGAGGCCAGCCTGGGGAAAAATGGGACTATGAAGAATGTAGCAAGAAGGAGACCACCTGAAGGCAACTCTTCCCACCAATTTTGCAGACTCAAGAAGTGGAGCGAGCCATAGCTGCTGTGAGGTCTGCTTGCTCCTTGTTCACCCTCTGTTTCGTGACATGCCCAGATGACTCCAGGCAAATGCTCTCTTCTCCCAGCTTTGATAACGGACCCTTTCATCTTTGCCACCAGAGGCAGCTGGGTCCTTTGCGCAATTCATGTGCTCAGCTCTCAGACTGAGAGCACGCACTGTGCTCAGCTCTCTCAGACGAGCTGAAACAGAAGTCTGCTTCATAGACACTGCCAGGTTTAAAAGAGCACAACAGCCAGAGAGGGGGAGTCTGTCTGCTTCCCTTCTGTGGGCAGGCTTTGCAAAGACCTCCGCCAGAGAGGAGGGAGCCTCCCAGAGCCCCCAGAATACACGTGGGGGGGGGAGTTCCTGACAAAATCACTGCAGAAGCAGATGTACTTACGCTGAGGAAGACTTTGCGTGTCTCTTCTCTATCCCTATTAGCAACCTATTTCCCCAGCATCTCCCAGCCTGTGGTCTCTCAGTCCCAGGAGCCAAGCACAGGGCAGCTGCACGGCTGCGGGGCTTGGAGCAGATGGGCTGTTTTAGTCCGATGCTGAAGGCAGCAAGACAGCAGGAACGAGCAGCTGAGATCGCATATTCTTCCTGTTGAACTGAAGACACCACTCAAAATCCGTTCTCTGGCCTCCTCCGCTGCCTGACCCAAGGAAACGTGAGAGGTGAATGTTTCAGGCCTGGGAAGTGGTTTGCTGCAGGAAGGCTGTTAGAGTAGGCTGTGTTCCCAGCTTTGAGGCAGGATGCATTATAGCAAGAGGATTCTTTCCCGTTTCAGGCCTGGCTGTACTTTCATCAGAAAACTTCCAGGGGACTCACTGAGGCAGTGAGACTCCCAACCTGGATCTGCAAACTCCATCAGTTCAACTGCTGGTGTGCCTGTCATCCCTGAAGAGCTCTCTTTGGGAGATGCAGTCACTCCTGGAAGTAATGGTGATGACTGACACTTGTTGAGAATTTTTTTATTTTCTGGGAAGCATTTCATTACATGTTACAGGATCATGTCTTGTTGAAGCTCAAGAACAGATTCAGATGTTTGCACAAGTAGTGCAAGATAGTTGTGCACTCTGCCTTCCCCCCCCTGCCCCCGGCCTTTATCCTGTCAGAGCAGCCAGGAGGGTCTCCAGATGTGCACCTGGAATGACCAACTTCAGTCTCCACTTGAACAGTTATGGCTCTGGTGAAATAGGTAATGGTCCATGGAGAGAACAGAAGAGTGACCTGGGAGTGCTAAAGGAGTAGCTGGATATGCACTGAGAGCTCCCATTTCCTCTTAAGTGTCTGTTAAGTTTTGTATCTAGCAATTTCAGGGTCTGAATAATTGATGCAACACCTGATGTCTCAGGAGACGATCAGGTTGCAGCAGTACATCCTTACAGCTACCCACCTTTGCGCAAGGCTCCTGCTGCTGCTGCTGCTGCTGTGAGCAACGTCGGAATGGAAAGACGCTTTGCTGAGAGCCTCGAGGAAGGGAAGGGAGATAGAGCAGCTCCCCACCAGATGAGTAACAGTGACTCAAATCAAGTGAGCAGAAGCAAAGATGATCTGTGGGAATTCAGGCCATGTGCAAATGAATTGGTGTCACCACACACCCGGTGTCACGGGTGTGCCCGTGAAAACCTTCCCAACAAATTCTGCAGTGGGAATGTGGTCAGATCACGACTGGTAAGACAGAAGAAGAGGACTTTGGAAGGTGGCAACCTTTCAGTGGCTATCTGCACCTGGAACTTGATTCAGTGATGCCCTTTTAGTGAGGGGCAAGAAAAGGCAGGGATCAGTGCACCCAGATTCAAGGTGCTAAGCACAATGCCTGCATCAACATGAAGACACATTACTCATGGAATAAAAACTACATATAGCCAATCCACATCTGAATACCTTTCTCTCCTCTCCATGTCTTCTTCAGCTTTACAGGCCAAGCTCTTTGGCTTAGGGATGAGGTCCCACCTCTGCAAGGCGCATCAAGCATGCTGTTGGTGCTCTTTGTAAGTAAACATCCAATGAAGGTGTAGACACAAAGTAGTTACTGGGCTCCAGCGAGAGTAATTGAAGAGAATTCTCTGCCCTTAGTTATGCAGGAAGTCTGATTAGATGATGTATTGGTCCCATCTGGTCTTAATAATCTTTAAGTCTATGGCTCTACTCCAAAGTTTACTGAAGTCTTTAGAGAAACAATGACTTCAACGGTCCTTGGTTCAGAGCCACTGTATCGAACCTACAGAACTTGAATGACACTTTACAAATATGTGGTTATCTTGCCAGGTACTTACAATCCTTTCTCATGATCATGGTATTTGACTAACTTCCCCCCCACAAAAAAGCAGATACTACCAGAAGAGACCACAGTTTATCCAAAGGGCCCATTCCATAGCCCACAGGAAGCTGCTGGATGTCTGCACAAAACATTAGTCAAATACACATCTATTGATGGAAGAATGAGAAAAGCCAAGAACCCATCTGAATAAGTGGAAAAAGAAGGAGTAATAAAAACATTGAATACATTTTTTCATTACAAACTGTTCACTTAACTCTAACTGCAACTTGTTTTCAAGAGCCTAGAAGGAAGTGAATCATACTCATTAGGAAAATCAGCCTCCCCTCAATCAATCCAGTGATGTAATCTGTACCGTGTAGAGTTATCGCACTGGAGATAATGGCATGGATTTCACGAACGATGCATTTGTATATAAGGCAAACTTTATACATCCAACACAATGTAGTTGCCTCCAGGGCACCACCTGGATAACTGTGTGCAGCAGCAGGGTGCTGCATTCATAAATGAGGTTTGGGTAGGAACGAGGGAGCTATGGTGTTGAATCTTACAAAAAGGATGCCTTCATGAGTAGTTTACAATTTCATTGGCAGCTTCCCATCCCGATTATTAATAGGCCAAACTTAGCTGGGGTGATCAGATAAGGTCTGTGTCAGCACTAAGCTGGAACAACAGCACCTTTAACCCTCCATGAGTTTCACGGATGCTGGACACATGCTAGAAAATAAGCCTGTTCTCTGATTGCTGGAGAGGAAATGGCAAAGTGCAGAAGACCATGACACTGCTAGAGCACAAGGGAGCCTCAAAGCACAAAAAATTGCAAGCCAAAAGCAGGGTCTTCAACATTGCTTTCAACCAGGTCCAGCTCTGGAAGCCCAGGACCTGCCAGTTTCACTACAGGATGCAGCTGATCAGTCCCATCTTGGGAGGTACCTCAGGCTGAGGTGGGGTCTTTGCCTTCTCCCCTCTCTGAGGCTGTATCTCGTCGTAAGCCTTTGTGCAGTGACTACTTCTATTAAAAAATCAGAAGGAGGCTAAAAAAAGCTGTTTGAGTACATCCCACATCACTGCTTGCATGTAGGTACTCCTGTGAGCAAAGGAACTCCTTGGCACAAGTGTTTTCCCCATGAGCACGGTCACTGGCTCACGGGATAGGGAACGTTAGCTATCACCGTGTACCGTGGGGACCACAATGGCAGCACAAAAAGTTAAATCCTCTGTGGCTGAAATTTCCTCCTCCCTCTGAGCAACCGTCCCTCTGGGGTCTGACCCTGAATGCATCTCTTGCTGCAGGGTCTGTGAGAGCATCCAGCAGCGGGCAGGAGGCCGTGCAGATCATAACTCGGCCACCACCGAGCTAGGAGACGTGAGAGACGGGTGTCAGGGGACAGTAGTGGGAGCAGTCCTCTCCTGAAGAAAGCAAGCAATTCCTCATTTGATATATATGTGTGCCTGCCGCAAGCAAGACACCCTCGTTCTTGAAAGCCCAGTGGAAATGGGATTTCTTTCCTTCCCCTCCTCCTGATTTTTGTGTTTGGGCTGGCAGGATTGTAGGGTAATGCGAATGTTCGCTCCGGAGGGGGCTGGAGGAAGGAAAACCAATGACCGAATAACTCCAGAAGAACGGGAATTGCCTCCAGGGAGCTCCCCTTCACCCTGCTCTTTCATCAGCTGAGAGATATTCGACATCACCCTGCTCTGCTCGTTGCTGAATATTTTATACCATGGCTACAAACGCTCCATTTGTATTCTGTCTCTCTCTTTCGTCATATCTATTATAAACGAGTAGTGTCTGGGAACTCTCCCAGGGAAGATTTGCCTGGATGGCTATGGATATTTTATAGTCAAATTGTGAGAGTAAACCAGCTTTCAAGTTCTGTAGAGGGGGGGGAAAAGGTAATAAAAGGCTTATTAAAAAAATAAATAAATGTCGGGATTTTATACGGCTGCTTTTCATAGTGACAGAGCTTCGGTTTGCTTCCAGCTTCGTGGAGCTTCCACGATGGAGCTGGAGCTGCTAAGAGAGCCTTGGGCTGGGAGATGTCCTCTTGCTGGCACTGCCTGCCAACAGGAGCAATCTGATACGCTCTTGCTAAGTGCTACAGCCGGTTCAGCAGGGCTGGCGTCTGGCTTGGTAGGACTGGGCTGCCACTAGGTGAGCCAGGGCTTGGGGCCGTGTCTGCAGGCGTCAGGGACTGCTGGCTATATGGGAAGCAAGACATGGCCCAGGGTGGTAGCCACCCCACCTTTACATTCATATTGTCGCATATGTGACACAGGTAGGAGACCAGGGTCTGTCTCCTCATGAGACAGTAGAAGTCCGAGTGAGGAGCCCTGTATCTGAGAGGGGACGCTCTCCTCCAACCCAGGGCTAAATAAGAAGAGCTGAAGAAACTTGCTTTGCTCTCAGGCAGGCTGCCACTTCCCCAGGGGACTCTGAGAGCACTTCAGCCACCAAGGGCATCGAGCCTGGCACCATCCGAACAAGTGACAGCCTTCTGGCAGGGTTTCACAACCTCCGCAGAAGCAAAACCAGCCAGGGAGTAAGCAACGTGCATTAGAAATGTAGATGGAGCCATTAGACCTGCTGGTGAAACAGAGCGTGTCCCAAACGCGGGTTCGTTCGTGCGTGCGCAGGGATGAGGACAGCTATGCCAGAGTGCCGCCAGCGTGGCACTAAGGGAAAAGACCAAGTAGGGTAAGAGTTAGTAAGTAGCATAGCGAGAATGACGAAAACCAGACAATTTTAGGATTACTAGGCATTCTGATTTTTCCTGGAGAGGTCTCAGTCTCACCCTGGTGCCCCAATATGCAGAAGAGATTACAGAATATCACGACTGGCCCTGAAAGAAACTCCAGAGTAGAGAGCAGATACAAGGTACTGAATTTCAATTTGCAGACAGATATATTGTAGGTTCGCTAGATGAAGCCATGTATTCCACGGGCCAAGAGGAAAAGAACTTTTTTTCTCATTTCTTTCTCTTTCATTCTCTGACTCTTATCTAGCCAGTCTAATTTTAAAATAATTTATTCGCTCTCAGCTCAGCAGCACCCACCCTAGAAATCATCATGTGGCATTAATGAGTCTATCCACTTTGCACAAATTTCGCAGCCCCTTTGTGCAATAAGGGGAAAATGGGGAGCAGGAAGGGGCAGCAAACTTGAGTATGAAGGGAAAAAGCAACAGATATAAAAGGCATCTGACGCCAAGGAACAGAAAATGGCACTCAGCAGCTTTCTTAGGTCACAGTAACTCTTGGGAGTCACTGTATCTTTTGCTCTGGGCAATTCATGGGTGGAGCAAATGAATAAAGAGTTAAAACGCTAAAAGCCAAAAGCTTGTAATGAATTGATTCCCTGGCATGTCCAGTCCACCCCATCTCCAGACAGACCACCACATGAGAGCTGTAAAACAGGGTTCTCTTCCAAAAGCAAGCAAAAGCTGACGGGCTTTTACTTTGCCCGTGAAATGAACTTGGAAATATGATGCATAGCTGTATTCCTAAAGGAAACAAAGCAAGAGAGGCCTCCTCCCTGATCATCTTCTTTCCTGGCTGGTTTCCCACCGGTCTGGGCCACCCTTCATTGCAGTCACAAAGGATGAGATCCCTTTCACAGAATCATAGAATCATAGAATGGTTCGGGTTGGAAGGGACCTTAAAGATCACCTAGTTCCAACCCCCCTGCCATGGGCAGGGACACCTCCCACTAGACCAGGCTGCTCAAAGCCCCATCCAGCCTGGCCTGGAACACCTCCAGGGATGGGGCATCCACAGCTTCCCTGGGCAGCCTGTTCCAGTGCCTCACCACCCTCACAGTAAAGAATTTCTTTCTAATATCTAATCTAAATCACCCCTCTTTCAGTTTAAAAACATTACCCTTGTCCTATCACTCCACTCCCTTGTAAAGAGTCCTTCCCCATCTTTCCTATAGGCCCCCTTCAGGTACTGGAAAAAGCCTCCAGGGAGAAGGCAAGGCTGACTGACCACAACTGCAGGGAACAAAAGGGAATTTGCCAGCCAGCCTTAACAGCTGGGCTCTGTCAGCTAAGCAGGACCAGCAGGTCCAGGAAAGCCTGGTGTGACCCAACGCAGACAGTGCTCTGCCTGAGCGACCTGCCACCGCCAGTACAAAGACAGTGCAGAATAGCCCATCTGCAGGGGGAATACAGGGGGGTGCAAACCACCTCCGACCAGACTCTAAGGGCAGATGGAAAATATGAGCCCTCAGAGAAAAGACAGAGATGGAGACCTGCTCGGTGAACCTCAGCCCAGCCCCTACCCCCCGGCACCCACCGGGTCAGGGTTTCAGCCTCGCCCCCACTGAGAGAAGGAGATCCCAGATTTTGCAGCTTAACTGCTCTGCTGTGCCACACACACGCCGAGATGTGATGCCAGGGCTCGGGAGCGCGTTCCCTCCCAATGACATCAACGGTGCCAAGCAGAGAGCTGTTAATTAACCCCGTTTATTGAAGGGCGGACACATTCCTGCCTGGGCCCTGATTTTTCAGTCAGGCTCCAGTCCAGCAGGTGATTAATAACCTAGCGTGCTGTGGGAAGAGTGCATCTATTATTCAAATTAATGAAATTATAATCAAGAGGTGACGAATTAGCAATTGCTCCTTGACTGGATATGGAAACTCATTAGTGTGCCAGGCGCTTCTGGGGTGCTCGCTGCACTCGGAGGCTTACGGTTAGAGGGGAGGGAGTCAGGCAGAGCAGACAGGTCCTCGGCACAGCTGAGGGAACACGCGTCCTGCCCACGCGGTGGCCCACCCTGCAGCCACCACAGAGCACTCTGGTGCCACAAAGCCCCTCCACCTCTGCCTCCTCTCCGATGGACAGACTGGTGTCCTGCTGCCTGGAGCAAGTGGTTGTGGCTGTGAGCAGGGAAAATAAGTGCACGCAGGTACAATGCTCTTTTTTGTGGAGGGTAGGGAGCCTTACGCCAGAGGAGGAGGGGGCCGGGGGGAAGGGGTGAAGACTGCGAGATACTGCCCCGAGGATGGGCTGCAACAGCCTCACAACCCTGACGTTGCTGGAGTGCGGGTAAGGGACAAGTATCCAAAAGCAACAGCCCACCCTGGCGCTTTGAGGACTGAACTAGGACTCCCACCCTCTGGAATCACCAGACACAGGCATAGCTAGTGGAGCAGAAGCTGGAGGTCTTCCCCGACATCCCACACCAGGCTGGGGTTGTCCTTCCCCGCAGGGTACTCACCAATGTGCTTCCCGTACATGTGGTAGTAGAAGGAGACACAGTAATACTTGGCAGTGATGTTGTAGAGGGGGCTGATGAGCCGGGCTTTGTCTCCCGTCACCCGGGGCCGGGAAGCCTCAATGAACATGTAATAACCTACAGAACGAGAGGGAAAGGTGGGGAAAGGCAGTGTGCACTGCGTCTCCCTCCCTGCAAACCACGGGATGCCAGAGGCTGGGAGATCATCACTGCTCCTCTGAGAGACATGGCCTTGCTCTCCCCGTCCGCTCTGCAACCCACTGCGATCCCGGCCAGGGACACTTGCGGGATGCCTGCGGCGCCTCCCCTGCCTCGGCAGCATCTAGGGGACCCGCTGTGAGCCCATGCAGCAGAAGAGTCCCCGAGCATGCAGACACACATCCAGCCAGCTGCAGAACGAGCCTTTCTCCTGCAGCACCAGCAGCCCCAGAGCCGACTGCTCTGTGCAAGGAGAAAAACGGAAGGAGAGAAAAAACGGAGGGAGAAACCATTCCAGCCTAATTGCTCTGCCTCAAGCAGAGGAAGAGAGGATTCGGTATATCTGGCCTAAACAATATTGTTATCTAAAGAGGACAATACCAAAGTAGATGTTAACAAACTAGGGAGGAACAGATTAGCTATTTAATTTGTTGGCATCGTTTTCAATGCTCAATCAGGCTGGTGTACTGAGTGCTAATGGGAAAAGCCATTTCCTGAGCTGGCCATTGGATGTTTCCCATTTTTTCTGTGCTCAAAGATCTGTGCTTGCGTATAAATTCCCTTTCCTCGTTGGAGAAGGGAGAAAGTAATACCCAGCTAAAAGGGGAGCATGATCTCCATGCACAGCTAGCATGAGCAATACACAACACCAGTCTCCTCCATCCGGGGTGAGGCACTAGCTGTAACCCCACAGGCAGCTCCCACCTGGTCTCTCATGCTCCTGTTTGGTGCTGAGAAGATCTATTTACCTCCCCAAGACCTTCTTTGAGGAAACAGCTGGCTAAAACCAGCAGGGCCGCTTCTAGGTGTTAGAGATGTTCTCCTACTTGTTTATCCTTTTTTGACTTCAAAATAAGCATCAAATGGGACAAGGGCATTAGGCAGCAGGCAATTAGCTGGTAACAGGAACTAATGCTCACACCGTTCCCTTAAACAAAGTCGTGGGCGTTTCAGTTGTGTGTTTAATGCCAATCAGTAACATGCAAATTAACTGCCTGCTCCCTGCACCCCACGCGGAGGAGAAGCGTGTTGTTTGGAAAGCAAATCAGCGCTCCACCAGCCCCCAGAGCCACAGGACTCCCGACAAGCCAAAAGAAACCCAGATGTGTGCCTACCCTCTGGCGTACCGCTGATGTCTGTGGGGGGCCCGGTGTTGACGGTGCGCTTGGGGTTCTGGGTCAGGGCGTTCTGCCGGGTCCAGTCGAAGTTGTCCATCTTGTCCTGCACGAAGCCGCAGATCTTCTCGTCCTCGAAGCGGCAGGTGTTATCTGCGGGTAAGGGAAGGGACTGGTCAGCGGCAGCTTTTCAAACCCCCTCCCCAAGGCTGCCGGGGTGCTGGCAGCAAGACGGAGGGCATTCCTATGCCACCACTGCGGCTCTGCAACAAGCTGGGGACAGACGGGCAGCCCCCGACCTCAAGAGGAAGCTGGAAAGGAATATGCCTGTGATTAGTATGATTATGGAAGGGCTAATCCAGGTTGATGGATGTGATGATCTGACGAAATGGAAGAAGGCTATTAGGGCTAAAGAGACAGAGAGATTCTGCTGGGAGGTCTGAGGGGGCAAACGTAGAGGAGGGGGAAAAGAGCATTGAAGGCAAACAGGCCACAAGGGCTTCTAAACCAGAACAACTTGATGGGAGAATAATTCCCCCAGGAGAGAAGAAAAAGCGCCGACAGATGACCCCGCCTTCGGGTTATATACATTAAACTAAACTATGGCACACATGAAAAAAAATCAGCTGTGGAGAAGAGGTCAGCTCAGTGCTACAAATGTGTCATTTAGCTAGAGTATGTCCAATTTATACCAGCTAAAAGGCACATTTGATATTGCAGCTTATGCTGGTTCCCCTAACAAAATGAGTCATGTAGGTAAAAGATTTTTATGTAGGATCAACCACACGTGCAATAGGGCTCAGTTTTATTACTACCCGACCAGACAGTCACACCCTACAGCAATATTGTAAGACGGGTGAAAAATCTTGTGCATAGACATAACCCAATACGGACTTGCAGAGACTGGAAAGAATTGGACTTGAGCAGGCTGAAGATGGTCCTCCATCTCTAACCTTTGTGGTAAAAAGGTGGTTCCTGAGCCACAGAACCAAAGGCCAATAAACCGCTTTGCGCTGCTGATACAGTAGGGGAAGGATGGAGGAAACAGGCAGAAGGGAAAGCAAAAACAGGTCCAAGGCCCAATGAGAAAATTGGTTTGTGTTCTGAAAGGTCCCTGGGCAGAAACCAGAAGTGGAGAATGTGCTGAGAGTGGGATCTCAGACCTCACGAGTGGCACAGACACAGTGAGCACAGATCTCTTTATCTGCCGCCTTTATATAAGAGCAAGGAGGTGTGCTATGAAACCGAAAGATAAAGTACTTAAAACCCATGAAAGAACACATAGAGAAAGGAAAAGAAGACTCTTGCTAAGGGCTTGGGATGTGCTAGAAAGCTCATCCACAGCATGCTAGCGCAAGACTCAACTTTTTGGGGTTTACCCCCCATGCTGTTCCTATTATCATGCCCAGATGAGGAGAAGACCAAATGCCACTTGGACTCCCGCATTCCTGTATCTTCAGTGGTGGTTTGCTCTGGTCCCTGGGCAGGAGGCTCTCTGTCCCTAGCATGGGTGACTCTGGCAGGACATGTAGGGAAGAGCAGGGTCAGCAACCTATGGGCTGGACGCCAAGGATGGGATGGGCAAGGGCTGCTTTCTGCAATGCCAGGGCCAAAAGCTCCAGATATGGTACACTGTGATGGTAGGAGCCTCACACGCCCACCATGCACACCAAAATCTGCCTTCTTGTACCAGAGAGGAGAGATTACCCAGGAAATGAACAGCATCCCAGAGTGAAGAACTTCCCGGTTCCTACCCTGCAGCTAAGGCCCTCCTCATGGGGTCTCCAGGCTGTTGTTCCCCCTTCTTTGCCTGGCTCTCTCCAGCATCACATCAAAGCAGTGAGAAAAGAGGAGGCAGCCTCCTGCTGTGGCCCGCAAAAAGGTCTTCGCCACCACAGGTTGGGCACTGTGCTGCAAGCCAAGGGCTTGGTTCACAGACCAGGGCAACTGTTTTTTCTGTAAGCTCAGCAGGAAACGCCGCTCCTGCGAGCTGAGCACAGCCATCGGGAGCTCGGCTGGGCTGGCCACTTAACTGCTGATTAACCCTGGCTAAGTGCTTTCCGTTCAATCCGCTCATTTCTAATTAGCATCCTAATCCAAATTAGCCACTGCTCTGTGGTGCCGAGCACAGGGGGCCACATGGCAGCTGGAGATGAAGGAGCAGGGAGGAGTGGGGAGCGGATGGTGGGGTAGATGCCTGTGAGGTCTGAGTCAGGGCAACTAGGTGGGTTGGAGGGGGCCTCTTTCATCCCCAGCACAAGGAGATGGAGGCAGAAAAGGGTTAAAAGCAGCTTCTAAAGGTTCTTCCCCAGCCCTCGTGGCTGAGAGAAGGGAGTTCATGGCTGTACCAGACACCCACTGGTCCTCAGAGGAGGGACCAGAGCCCACAAGCTTTCTGATATTGCTGGGTTGGTCTAACACCCCTGGCTTCTCTCCATCGGACTGAAGACAAGCATTTGCATGGCTTCTGCGCACAGGTTGCCAGCTACAGTTAGAAGACACAAGTTTTCTCTTACAATGGCATTATCCTATGCAGCAGGATCCACCGTGACTGTCCTTTTGCAATCAAAGGGAGAGTTTGCACCTCTGACCCTGTTGTGCATGTGGACCTTCAGAGGAGAAAGGTGACACCTTTCTCCAGTTCAAAACTCCCTTAACAGGGAATATCAGGTGGAAAGCAGAGCTGAAAGCTGTAACACAGAGGTCAGCCAGGTAACTGACTGAGAGGGAGCAAACCCACAAAGGACAAGGCACAGAAACCAAAGGAGAGGCAGATTAAGGAGAAAGGCCAAGCCCGGGTGGAGATCAGAGCGACCTGTGCGAGACAAGATGACTGAGGACAGTATTCCCAGTTTAGCACCAAGGCCTGATCGTGCCAGCTGATGGACTACTGTGCCTCATTTGTAAGAAGCCCCACACACCTATGGGATGAGTCTGCTCAGAGAAGAAGACTCGAAAGCTCGAAGAGAGCTCTTTTAATGCCAAAAGAGGGCCCTGACTCCATCCTCTCCTTTCACTTGGGTGCAGCTACTTCCAGGAGGCAACACATCTGGCAGAGAACATAAAACAGAGAAGGGTCCTACGCACCGCAGATACCACAACAGGATCAGGCTTATGTGCAACACCATTTGCTGTGCGGGAGTTTGTAACGGCAGCACATCGCCTCTGCTTAGCTTGGGATCTCAAGGCACTTTGTGACAACTAATGAACAAGGCTTTTTAACATCTCTGTGAGGTAGGAATGCCTCTTTCTATATATCTCCTGCACTACGCTCGGGGAAACAGATGCACAAAAGTATAGAGAGACACGTTTAAGGTCACAGCAGGTGGTGCGAAAGCTGGAAACAGAACCCAAGTGCTCTGACTCCTGGTCCTTTGGTTTAAAACAAGCCACAGGAAGGCAACGCTCCGGCGTTTCTCCGAGCTAGAAGTGGAGGTGCCCAGAATAACTAGGAGGTGTTCGGTGTGGTTTGGGACCCCACCAATGCCTCACCTCTGGATGGTTATCAGCAAGGCTCACCAGGACAAACCTGAAAGAGCCGTCTGAAAATAAAACCTTTACATGACCTGCTGTGTCTCCGAGGCCACAGCAGTGATCTAATTGTTGACCTCGGCTGCGTGAAGCAAAACTTCTTGCAGGCTCACACCATCTGCCAGGGATCCTGGCTCAGCACCGCGGCGCAAAGGAAGCTTCCCGTTTAAAAATTAAACAGTGGATTTAAATATTGAACACAGAAGTTGTTCTCTGGATTGTTAGAGGCGAGGTGGAGGTGGCAGGGGAGCTGGCTCCTCAAAGGCTGGAGTTAGCGCCGTCTTCACCAAACAGATTTCCTTGGCAGGCTTTGCAGTGGCGGCAGCTCAAAGTGCAGAGATGTTTGCTCCCGGTTACAGACACCTCCCTGCCTTCCCAGGGGAGAGACCCTCTGCCATGGCTATTAGCATTTCTTGTTGCTTTGCCTTCTTGAGAAACATAATGGAGGTTTTCATTTCAAGTCCTTAGGGGGAAGCCATGCCTGGTCCTAAAATTCTGGCTGCCAGATGAATGCAAAAAATAATAATCCTATTCTAGCTGCAGACTATGGGTGAACAGCAGATGGAGCGCACTTGAATAAAATTGCCTTCGTCATTTAGTTGTGGTCTGATGACTGAAACTGGCTTGGAGCACAAGGGACCATGCTCCGAGCCTCAGCTCTGTTGCAGACCTGCTGCGTGACCCACAGGCTGGCACCTTCTCTCTGGAGATCACTTTCCCCATCTAGAAGATGAAGACAAGGAAAACCGTATTGCGACCTCAAAGTATGTTGGGATCTAAGAAACAGCATTTAACAGCCTTTTCCACGGTAAGTTTCTAAAGCATTTATAACCAGTCATGGAAGAAAGCTTCACAATACTGTAACTGGTTGGGTCATACTGGATTGCCATCTGCTTTAATATCTCCATCTGTGACAAGGAGATAATATGGCCCAGACAATTCTATTTGCCATCATGATACAAGGAATTGGTGGCAGTCACATTTTTTAACCTCTGTGTTACGTTACACGCATTCCTGAGGAATGGGCACAGATTTGAGGAATCCCACTCTGAACACCAGGCTCGCGTCTCATTCCCACATCTTCAAATGAGGTCAACAAGCTCAGATTCCTCTGGACTATGAGGCGTTATCAGAGACGGGACACACAAGCACTAGAGAGTAAGCAATGAGCCAAGGTAATCTACAACAAACAGCATCTGGTACTGATCACCACCCACCGTACTCATCCATGATCCTGAAATATTTTAGAACCACAGGCAGCCAGACTGCAGATATATGAGAAACGTAGCAGTGTTGCTACTCAGGAAGGGCAAGACACACTGGCCAAGAGAAAAAAAAAAAAACACCGTCAATCTCATATGCTTCTTAATGTCCTCATCACCAAGGTTGCAAGGCTACATCTGCTGGAACCAGGGAAACCAAACCATCCACTGCTGATGAGTAGGAATAGCTTGAGGGGCAGCACCGCAGGGTTTCGTTTAGAAAGTGAAGGCTATATCCAAACAAAATTGCAGAGGAGAGGTAAGAAGGACAGAGCAGATTCCCCAGCACTGGAATTTAGTCATGACATTAAAACAATCAGTTATTCTAAGAGACCTTTAAGGTAATACCTCGAAATTAAGAAAATTCTAAGACAGTTTTTTAAAGATAAATTCTGGATTTTAGAACCAGATTAACTGATTTTTAAGAGTTATGGTCAGTCTTACTGCTAACCTCTAAATCCTTGAAATCCTCAATGTCTTCTGTTCACTTCCCCTGCTTTTACTTTGCTTTTGCATTATAACCCCAGTACCTGGCTCTGTAACCACGCCACATGCATGCCTGCCCCAATGTCATTAACATCTTATTAGGCTGGGAGAGAAAATGCATGAAGAAATAATTGTATTAAGTGACTCGCAGAGTTTGTAAATTAATCACCATTGTGCATGCCCTTGGATCAGGCTGCCAGAGGCATTAATCATCTAATCTTTGCCTTTCACTTGAGAGCTCTCAATGTTTGCTCCCAGAATTTGGCTGGGCAGCCTAGCGTGAGGATACCGTTACAATCCTGTCCAAACCCTTTTCCCTGGGGGTGGTGGTAGCAGGGGAAGTGGGAAAATAAGAGGCAGTAGCAGGGATTTCCATGTCACTGAGATGAGAGTCTGGGAACCGAGCTGTGGCCCAAGAGACAGAGCTAAGAGCCTTTGGGCTCATATTTCACTGGCAGCAGGCCTGAAAGGAAGGGGCATCTCTGAAAGCAAGTGTGGTGGGTGCAATTTTAGGCAGTCAGTCTCAAGGCATGAACTCACAGGCAAGACCCTGATGACTAGCCCAGAAGTCCCAATATCCAGCACAGGCTGAGTAACTCGTATCAAGGAGAAACCCTAAGTGTTGGGTTTACTGCATGAAAGTACAAGCGTGGCTGAGTTATTCTCTGCCATAGGCAAATTTCACGCAGTCGTTCTGGTCTCAATCAAGCTGCCAAAGCAATCCCAGGCGAGCACTATGAAGGCTCAGTCTACGAAGATCCCAAGAGATTGATACAATTAGGACCGAAGTTGCTCTGGCGTTATCAGTGATTTATGTAGTGTAAAAGAGCAAGTGGCAAAAGGCCAGATTATGTCACGTCCTCCTGCGGGCTGGCATGCTTGCCTCATCCAGCGAGTACTGAGGGAGACATTCTGGAGTGGGTCCCTGGCAAATCCGCTCGGTGTTTCCCAGCAAGTCTTCTATGGAGAATGCTTAAAGAGGATCAGAAAGTGGGGACAAGCAAAGCAAAGGGAATGAGGAATGAGAGCCACAAAATCCCTCTGACTGTAAGAAGCTCCTGCTCTCAGGCAAAGCATGGTTCATCAAACCATCCTCAGACTGTGACCTTCCAAGGGTGAATGTCTCATGGCTGCCTTTACAAGATAACCCCATACCCTGATTCCTGGCTTCTCCTTCCCACTGCTACACTGCAGTGCAGCAGTAGCACTTGCCTACACATACCCAGAGTAACAAATCAAAAGACTGAATGCTGACTCAGCAGCTGGAAATAGGGAGAAAAAAACAGCTACATGGAACCACCTGCTCCTCATGGACCACCAGCAAGTAGTCTGCCCGTCTCTGCCCAAGAGCGTTGCCTGGGCTTATATCCAACAATTGAAGAAAAGGGACTTTGTTTCATCCCCTGAAGATCACTCCACCATTACTTACAGCATGCTAGAAATCCTCTTTTATGCTCGATGGGCACCATCATGTTCTTCTTCAAGACCATCGTTCTGAAACATTGTGTATTCTGCTCTCAAAATCAATGGGAACTCTGGGTGCTCAATAAAGATGGGCCTGCATCTTGGTAGGAATGACGACAAATTAAATAAGCAAGTAAGCAGTGATGACACTGGATGGAAAGAAGAAAGGGACTGTGCTCAAGGAGTCTGCAAGAACAACCAGATCTGAGCTGGATAATGCTCTATACCACCCTGCAGAGATGTCAAGTGGTATCTTTCCTGGTCAGAAGAGGATGGGGGGCATGCATTCCTCAAACACGGATATTTTGGGGAACATATAATAACTTGATCACTGGACGCAGACTGACAGTGTTAGGGGGAGGGTGGGTTCAGGATCACAGCCCATCCAGCCACGGAGACAGCAGGTGTGAGTGGGAGGCATATCTCTGGTGTGTATCTCCTCACAATAATTCAAGGTCCAACAAATAGCATGCTTACTGGAAGCAGCAGTGTAAGCAATTTCATCCTCTTCTGGGGAAAAAGATTTGGCAAAGCCAGCTGTGTATATTCCAGCTGTTTGGCTTTCCTGATCTGCTGGAGCACTTCACTAACAGGCATTACATTCAAAACATAAATACAAAGGTCTTGTTGCTTACCTGTTGGGTTGGGATAGTTGATTGCTGGAAGAGGAAACAGAAAAACAAGTCAGAACAGCTAGTACTCTCTCAAATCGCAAATCACAATCAAAGTCTGAAAATAAAACAAACACATCAAGAAAGGTCATAGATGCACTAATTTCCTAGCAGCATCCCTGTGAAATAGCAGCGCTCGGTGGTCTGCCTTGGTGATGGAACAAGATGCTGACTCTCTGATGTAAGCAGCAACAGACCTTAAAAAAACTTCACCTCAGGGGTGACCCCAGGATTGCCCCGGGGAGCCCTTCTGGCAGTTTCTTTCTAGAGCACCCACTGGGATAGCACCCACTTAGATACCAAAGCCTGGTGGCTAAGAGGGACATCAAAACTGTTTGAGGCACTGTGGAAGTTTGAGACAACAGGTATACTGGGGACACCAGACCCGTTGTCACTCCACGGGACAAGAGGGTTGTGTGAAATCATGCAAACACAGGAGGGAGGGGGATCTGTACTTCCTGCTGAAATACAGGGTCCAAACTCCTGAGGGGAGTAAAGAAATCATAGGGTTGTGGGAATGGGGAGATTTCCGAGCTGTTGGGATGCTGGGGAGAGAAGCACGGTCAATGTATATCAATGGGATGATCTGGGATTCAGGGTATTGGACAGAGCTACAGGTTTACTAGTGACTGGTCAGGAAAGGAACCGTGCATTCACATCTGGAAAGAACCGAAGCCCCCTGAAATCCTCTGACTTTTATGGACATGTGGCTAATACACAGTGTCCAGTGGCTGTCCTCTAAAACACACCATTGTGCCACAGGAGGCTGCAGCATGGCTTTACTGGGGACTGGGGTTTTGGGGCTCTTGCTGCCCACAGAGCAGAGGGTGCAAGTCAGTGCTGCTGAGTGAAGGATGCGTGGAGACTGGCCCTTGGACGTCTCTACATATTGCTCTGTATCGATGGCAACAGCCAAAATATGGCCAAACGTGATAGCACTGTGCCATTAAAACTCCATAGAGCAGCAAGATCCACCCAAAGGTCACAGGAGACGATGTCTATGCATGCCCATGTCCCTAGGCCTGAGGCTCGGACCTGCTCTTGTAGCCAGGACCGAGGAGGAGACACCTACGTTCCATGTACCGGATGATGCGGGCAGCCATGTCTCCAGCCCCAAAGCTGGTGATGGGCGTCAGGCGAACTTCATAGCTCTGAGGCACTTTCAGGTTGGGCAAGATGTGCTCCAGCAACAGGCCTTTCTCCATTTTCTGCACAGGAATGAAGGTTTGGATGGTGTTTCTCTGAGACAGCTGCATAGAAAAAGAAACCACAGTGTTTCGAAAGTCCTGAAAATGGAAACCTGAGGGATGTTATCCACCATCTAACACCCTCCTCTTCCTATACAAACAAGTACACTTGGCTTATCAATGAGATCTTCATGCAGAATCAGTTTGAAAATTTCCACCTCTGGTACAAAACAGTGAACAGGAGCCTGAGCTCTCCCTGAAGGGAAGCCTTGGGAGTCCTCGTGACTGGGGGGACAACTTGAACTACGGATCCTGGAGCAACTCTCTGTCAGAACCAATGTCTCCAAGAGGGGAGGAATGAACCCAGCTTACCTCCATTAGTGCACTAAGCATTAGTGCTTATTATTAGTGCTTGGCATTTCACCAAGATACCCTTCAGTTCGCAATCACTGCTGCAGAATTCATTCATCTGCTGCCTGGGCCCTGTGGCATTTCATCTGGTGCCTTGCTGGAACTCCTGCCATGCTTCCTCAGCACCCTTCCACAGGATCCACCCTTGAATCCTAGCCCACGCTGCCTCTGCAGGCCAGAGCAAGGGGTCTAGTTCGAGTCAGCGTCCTCTAGAGCCACCAACAGGCTCCCTCTTTCTCTGGTGCCCTCTGAGGAAGGAGCTGAACCATGCTAGCTGAACCACACCAGCCTGAGCATTGTTCAGTCTGCTAAGGCAGCAGGAAAGTTTCAAGAAAACAATGGAAAAATATTGTCAAAATCACCACCACTAAAAATGATGAATTACGTGTCAGTGAAACTTCCCTGCCACAGTCATGCTTGCTTGGCGGGGGAAGGACAAGAGCAAGGATTGCATTGTGAAGATACAATTTCCAGCCTGTTGCTGCGCAGTGTCTGGATCCTTGCGGCAAGATTTGGTCTTGGTATGTTATTGAGGATGATGGCCCTGGCAAAAAGACGGTTGGCAGGGCTTTCTGTGGCCCACTGTTCACTGTCCCAGACACTAAGCCTCCCCCTGCCTCTGATATAGCCTCAAGGCTGACAGGATTCATCGGAAAGGCAATTCTCCTTATAGGCAGGCTCAGCGTTTGTCATTAACTCTGAAGTTACAGGATGACTGGTACAGGGATGCAGGGAGGAAGGTTTACAGCAAATCTGTCAGTGTGGAGAGTGTGGGGAAAGAGACGTTCAAAACCCACCTGGACGCGTTCCTGTGCAACCTGCTCTAGGTGACCCTGCTCTGGCAGGGGGGTTGGACTAGATGATCTCCAGAGGTCCCTTCCAACCCTACCATTCTGTGATTCTGTGATCCTGCTATGGTATCATTTTGGGGGAGGGACTGGCTCCCAGGAATCCATGGCTGCATGTGTTTCTCACAGCAGACAACAACTTTGTACCTGCCTTAAACAGATCAGGGTGCAAGTTGCTTGAGCAACTGCTTTCTGCACCGTCCTCCTCCTCCCCCCATAGGCAAGATGGGTCGGAGGTCTGGGAACTGCTGTGGTGCCTTCCCCTAGCTTGGTCCCTTCCCGCAAGGCACCTAGGAGCCATGCCGGTGGGCAGGACCAGGGTAAGGCCCCTGGGAACCAAGCATGAACTTGGCACCGGGATGCTGCCAGGATCCATTCGCATCAACAATGCCCCATCTGCGGGCACGGAAGGTGAGCGCTGATCCAACTGGCATGCCCACTGCTCAGCCCTCCCATCTGCCAGCCCTCCGCGCCGCCACTCTGCCAAGCAAGAGCGGAGCCGGCTCCCAGTGGCAGCGACCTCACCTGGGATCATTAGCACCAGATCCCCAATTATCTGGGAGGAGAGGAGGGGTCGCAAGGCAGAAGCAGGCGGCTGGTGCAGTATGGCTCCTGGCATGGGGCTTTTTGGGGAGCGCAGCCTGATTTGGGGGTGGGGGGGCTGGTGGCAGCTCTGCCCCACAGGCTGCTGTGAGTTGGGGCACTGAGAAGGCAGCCAGCAGGTTGGAGGAGGTCAGGAGCCATTTCCCTTGTCTGGACATAACCTTTAGAAGAGAAACAAAATGGAGAATTGGAGAGAAGCCCAAGGGTGAGATTCAGACAGTGCAAATTCCACCTCAGCTGGGAGTTAGTTGGAATTTGGGTATCTAAAGCCTCTGGGAGCAATGTCAAATCACTTACACTCCCGCATCACCTAATCCAGGACAAACCGAGAAATCAGCCTCCAGTCTGGCCTGCAAAGCCCTAGATCCGCCAGTCGAGTCTATCCTCAGCAGCACGTCGATTTAACCAAATAAATACAGAGAGCGAGCGAGCAGACTGGAGTCCAGCTCTAGCCCTGTGAGGAGGCAAACTGCAGCCATGCTCACTTGGGGAAAATGTGTGAGGGGGTGCAAGGGGGGCATCTTGGCTCCCCCCTCTCCCCTACCTTCTCCTCTACCTTCTCAGGCTGCTTCTCGCAGTCGTTTGGCCCTGATGTGCAGAAAAACATGCCTGTCTTCCCCCCGAGAAACCATCCAACACAGAGCCCAGGAGAAACTCCCTTTGAGAAAAATCCACTGGCCCATCAATATGCAACTCCATTCCTGCTGGGATGCAGCTGGAAAAACATTCCCATGGGCCTACAGAAGGCAGTATGCCTTTGAGGCCTCAAAGGAGAACGCTCCAACAACCCATTAATTTCACTTATGCTTTAGGGTCTCCCATCATCTCCCACCATACAGGCCATAGTTGCACTTCAGAAGTTTGCGGGCAAAATCAACATTTAGCACCAGCTGAAGCCTTGCCCAGAGCCCAGTTATGTGTCTGGAGGTGGCACTGGCCTTTCAGCCACCACTGATAGCTTTTCACACCTCCATCCTAGGACAACTAGTGGGTCTTACCCCCCAACAAAACACTTCAGACCCAACTCTTCTCTTTGCCTGTGTCCTGGCTCTATTCAACCCACAACGTGAACAGACACAACAACGGGCTGCCAGAGAGGCTGCCCTCCTACAGTCCCTACAGCCCTGGCATCCCGACAGAACTGGCCTGGGATGTCCTTAGAAGGATGGGCTCTTCTGGGTGAAAAACAGCATGGGCCAAATGTGTCTCCTGGGCTAACTGCAGCCATCAGGAGAAAGGGCCAGGTGCACTGCCAGCAGAGTTTAAAAGGCATGAAATTAGTGCAAGGGAGAAAAAAGGGGCCAGCTCCAGCCTGCTTTATGCACGTGGAGCCCGTGCCAGCTTCCAGTTGCTAGCACAGGTCCAGCAGACAGTGACATTAAGGCCATGGTCTGGCTCTGGCTCTGCCTCCCCCTCCCTAAACATCCTTTGCCTCCCTGATGGCCAGCAGTAAGTCTGTGCAGAGCTGCATGCATCAGTCCAGCAGGAACCCATTTTTTTAATCCTCTGCTGCAATAGCCGGCTGCTGCACTCATTCTCCTGCTCTGTGCATGCTCTTCTCCCATGCTACCCTGGTATCTTCTTCCCTCCACCCCTTCCTCAGCCTCCTTCCTCCTGATCACGCTGGCCCAGTGCTCCAGCTTAATATTGCTGTGGTGCAGTTAATAAAGCAGAGGCAGGCGCAGAGGACAGTGAAACACTGGCCACCTTCCTTATTAGAGATGCTGAAGCCTCAGTGGAGGATCTCACGCAACAGGCTCATTCATCACCAGGCTCGGGATGCTGCCAGTGGGGCCAGAACAAGAGCCCAGCGCAGCGCACAGCCTCATCTCTACTTTCATCTCCTTTCATTTCCAATAATGAGAGGGAGGGGATGGGAAGAGATAAAACAAACAAACCCACAGTTTCTACCAGCTGCCTGCGGATATCACACAGGCTGCAGAGGGGAGAGCGTTCTTGCAGAACGGGCTTGCTAGAAACACCTTACAAAGGACAAAATCAGCCCCACGTGGGACATACGTATTCACACACACAGTGTGCAACCTGTCCCTTTCCCTTGTCACTTGCAAGCAGTATTAGCAACCAAGGGAGAGCACGCTCACATGCTCATATGTACTTAGCCATCAAGCCTCCGGGACCTGCAAACTAGGTCTGCCCTTTCTCATTCCTCACCGTCACACCCTGGTGGTAGGTATTGTCTGCCCAATCCCCCGTCTCATCATTTGAGCCGGCTTGTGGTGCTTTGAGAGTGCTCGTCCCACTGCAGCCAGCCAAGCCGACTTACGGTCCAGCAGCACACACCAAGAGAGAAAAGCACACACGCCCCAGAGAGAAAAGCAGGACTACCCCTGCCCCTGAGAGTGTCCCCTTCCCAGCTGGGACACTGTCATGGCAGAGGGGTCCAAAGTATGACAGCACCACATCTACGTTTTCTGTTTATGCAGGTTATTAAAGGAAAAAAGGATGTGTTTTTCAGACTGAATGATGTTTAAACCAGGTACGTATCAGCTAACAGACATAATAAAGTCAAAGTATATTAACCAACAGACCTGTCAATTGTTAATGTTGCAGTCCTGCTCAACAAACCACACCACGCGTTCACAAGACTACGATAACCTACCTGCGCTGGGACCTGGTGTGACCTGCGTAGCCACACATGTGGTCTCACAACCAGCTGCACATTAAGCAGCTGCATGCTTGTTTGAGGGAGAAATTAGAAAGAAAACCTGCTTCATCACCAGGCCCCAGGGAATTGTTGCAAACTCCAGCTAGAAAAAGGTACGTTAAAGTCATGCAGATTCCCCAGCAAGCTGATCGGAGCAAAGGAACTGCTCTGCGAGCATCCAGCTTCCCAGCATCGCTATTCACTCCTGCCACTCTCTCCTTACTTGTCCCGCTTCTTCAGCAACTTCTCAGCACAGGGCCGGAGCGTCTAGCTCTGCTTTCCAGTCTCTCCCCTCCAAATCCTTTCCACACACGCTCGCTCTCCTCTCTCTCCCTTTTTTCTCAGCCTCATTCAAATTCCCCCAGCTGCTCACTCCTGCAGCACAAATGAGACAGGGGATGGCTGCCCGTGCTCCCACTCCGTCGTCACCGGCTAACCGCAGATATGGGGCGCTGGGAAAGCTCCCGTCTCCCATCCCCAGCCATCCCGGCCTTTCCAAAGGGAGAGGAGATGGCAGACAAAGGCACAGCAGCCCTGCACGCAGGCTCCCTCCCTCCGACAGGCTCTTCCTCGCTCCCCATGCAGCTCCACGCAGGAGCACAACAGACAAATGGCATCTCTGGCAAGTGTGCAGGTGGGACATTAGGCTGAGTCCCCCCCCATCCCAGCCCAACTATGCACCTGGTGGTGCAGGAAGCACAGGTATCTCGAAAAGGTCTGAAAGAAGCACGGGGCAATAATGTGGACAAAATAATCTTCAACTGCCCGTGCAGCTGGTGAGCTGCACTCTTTAAGCAACCAGCAATCAAGGTGGTCTTCAAAGTTCAGTGTCCTGGCAGCAGTAGGTGCAAGGGCGTCCATCTCTCTCACATGCCCAGAAGAACAGTCTCAGCCAAGCTGCCCATTTTCTCATCAGGCATAGACATCCCAGTTTAGCGTGGTCCAGGGGCCAGGCGAAGGGCACTTTTCCTCTGACAGGCAATACTACTCAGGCTGTGACAGAGGCTCCCATTTTTACCAGGTCAGCCTGTTTGCCAAGAGTCTTGGACACATTATGTAGCTCTGCCCTAGAGTGCTGCAGGCACCAGCTCACATCAGATTTCCCCTGTGACTGCAACTGCCATGAACTCATCCCCAAAAAAGCCCACCTAAGACACAGCTGCTGACTTCCAAAGGGAGTGTCGTTCACAAAGGCCAGAAACAATCACACCGTTGCCCTCAACATGCTGGGGCTGTGGCCTTAAACTGGTGACAGCCAGGAAAGATACTTCCAAGCACCCCATCCTAAGGACTGGAAGGGGCTGAGCTTTGTTACGGTGTTGGTAACAACTCCTGGGATGAACACGGAGCTCTGCAGCGCAAAATACCCTGCTACCCCAGCCTTGCCCTCAATTTCTGCCCCAACTGCACCTCCAAAACTACAGGATGCCTTGCAGAGAGGTAACTTCAAAGAGTTTAGATGCCATGGGCTTTAAAAAAAAACAAAAAGGAAAATATGATGACAGGATTTATGTGTGGCAGAGTTTACAGCATCAAAGGTTGAAAGCAAATTATCCAAGGGCCGGACCCATTCTCCATTGCTGGAGAACGAGAACCCAGGAGAGGAGTTCCACAGGTAGAAATAAGATCACTGCAAATTCCTTGGGAAACGAGGAATGAAAATTGCTCAGAAACAGGGGCAGGAGGGAGGTGGGGACAGGGAACTTTAGGAACCTCTCCTGAATATGAGCCTCCAATATTTTCCGCAATGATGCAAAAATGTGCCATAAATCTCTCACTTCTTCCCATTCACTTTCTGACACACAGCAATGGATTGAGATTCTGGTACCAGATGTCACCTTGTCACCACAGGGCAGAGCAGTGGAAGATGGTTTGTCTTTGACATTGCAATTGAACACCACAGATTTGATTATTGGTCTTTGTATTTTGGCAGAGGGAGAAAACCCCTCTGCACTGGCAGCCCCCTCCTATCTTCCAGGAGTTCAGAAAAGGGAAAAGCACAGCCACGTTCAGGGACAAAGAAGTGGAAGTACACTCCTGCCTCACAGAGTCCAGTCCCCTAACACCACAGGGGCTACCTCTGCTTATTCATTTTATGAATGTACCACATCCCATCTTAAAAGCCGTTCCCGTTTGGCCTGCTCCTCCTGCTGGACGGCCGTTCCAGAGCCCGACCGCCCTAATGTTCTCATTTCCAGCCTGAATTTATTCACAGGCAGCTTGCACCCAGTTGATCTTGTGCCAATATTGTCCTTTAGCTTAAATGGCTCTTTTCCCTCCCTGCTGCTTGACCTCCTGATGTTTTTAAAGACAGCAATCACACCCCCTTCTCAGCCTTTGCTTTGCTGGGCTAAACAAGCTGAGCACTCTGTGCCTCCTCTTGTAACACAGACTCTCACTTTCCCTGATCTGCTCTATAATCCTTTTCTGCATGATCCCACTTGCTGGAGTTCAGTATCTCAGCCCTGCGTATAGGATGCAGCAGCACTTCTCCACCTTGCCTGGAAGTACCTCAGGCTTCACCTAGGAGTACCTCTGCCCTTTCTCACACCTGCATCTTACCAGCAGTTCCCTGAAGTCCACGCACTCACACACATCATTCCTCCACTTCGGTGATTTCCCACTGATGAGCTCCCAGCCTGCAGCAGGTTCCTCTGATAGCGCTCGCCACATGCATGACCTTGCCTTTGTACTGCTGCATTTCATCCCACCCGAACCACTCAAGTAGTTTTCTGTCTTTCAGATCTTCTTTACGATATCCTGATTCTTCACTGAGATGGCATTACATCCCAATCTGGTGTCAGCTGCACAACATTGCAGCAGCACAATCCTAATAGGGGATTCTGATCTGACTGGCTGGTATCAGCCATGGGGAAGACGCCTGCCCACTCAGCAGTGTAGGTGCCATCTGGAAAAGCTATTTGGGTAAGTTTTGGTTAGTGGAGAAATTTGGTTTGAATATGAAGACAGTCACTGTGATGTTTCTCTACAATCTCTCATCAAAATTCCTGTGCCTGTCAGATTGGATTAAAACATTTTCCTGGGTTAGTACTTCATCACCACCTTGAATGGAAATGATGTCAAGCATTAACAGCATCAATTAAAGCGCTAGGATACGTTTAAAGTTGGATTTATTTAATTTTCCTTGCTTGATGACCATTACTCATTAGGGGTTTCCGCAGCAAATAATCACATTGCAAACATAAAGTTGGCATTTGCCAGACAAGCACACCAGTGAACCGGCATTCATGCCTACGTTGTTTATCAGTCAAGCACACAGGTTCATATCCTGGGGGTAAGCCGGCATGGATGGCCAAATCGAATCCATTATTCAGTCTAAATAAGGAGTCCTGGAAGCTTTTCCTCCTAAATTGTCCTTAGCAGGAGGCTCCCTTTCTGGGCTGAGACATCCCCAGCTCCAGAGAGCGAAGCGATTGTGACCTTCAGTAGCTACCGAGGACAGCTGGAGCCATCTAAGCCAGGAGACAGTCTCTCTCTCTTCCTCTCGCACACACAATCAGCTGCCCATCCTCATTAGGTGCCGAGAGCAGCAGTTTACAGCTTCCTAGAGAAGCCAAATTGGTGCTGTCATGAATTACTGTAAGTGCTTGTTCCACACTCTTCAATAATGTCTTTCATTAGGGGCTGATCAGAAAGCAATATGTATTTTATTAGCATATGTTCCCCAGTCTAAGAAGAACAGACCTAATCTTCACTCTGTCAGGGAGACAGTCAAGTAAAAGCCTTACCTGAGGCACAGTATGACTGGCAACTTCATCAGCCATGGGCTTACTGGGGCATCTCATGGCCGCACGTCCTGAGGAGGGGGAGCCCGGGAGTTGGAGAAGAAGAAGGGGTTAAACTAGCACCTGAATTTGGTGATGGGTGGGAAAGGGAGGGAGAGCCACACTCTCCCCAGTCTGTGCAAGGAGCCTATGTTGGTGTCACTGTGGTTTATACTGAGCTAGGCAGGTTACATGTATGTCTAGCTATGCTTGTTATCTCTCTCCTACTGTCTTGCAGACATATCTTCGATCTTGAAGGCACATGCGGTCCTTCTGTTCCGACTGGAATCTCTATACGGCTGCTGCAAGGTCCTACCTGTACTTGACTATGCACTGCAGAGCCTCAAATCACCTCTCTGTCCGCAGCATGGGCATCAGCTGAGTAAGGGACAATATCCCTCACGTTGCTTCACAGCCCCCTCCTACCCAGAGCAATGGTTCCAGTCCCTTTTGAGCCTCACATCTGAAACTCATCACTGCTCAGGGCCTTACTGAATCCAACTTTATACCCACGGCTAATCTCAGTGAGTAAAGTCTCCTCTTCCACCTATTTCCTTGCACTGGACATGAACTACCCGCAGCCAGAGCCGTGTATGTGTCTCTGCACCACGCTGTCAGGACTTCTGGCCCCAAGAAGAAAAATCGAGCAGACTCTGCATAGCCCAGGTTTGCTCAGCTGCAGATAGGTTGCGTTCTGGGACATTTTGTCTATAATACGGTTGTGACTTAACAAGGGAAACCCGCTCCACCAACAGGAGTTGAGTTTTTTACTTCAGTTGTCTACAGACCCTGGCAGAGCCCTCTGTTTGGGCACCGTTACCCTTAAAAACAACAATTAACAAAGGATGGGGCTATTGCTTATCGGAGCAGAAACAGCTTTTGTGTGGGACTCTGGACTTGCCAGGCTGGTACACATAATGAAGGTGTCCAGGTAAGTATCGTTCCAGAGCCTATGGCTACCTCTAACTCGACCGCACTTGCAGTCCCGTCTCTGTTAAAGAAGAGGCAGGCAGCACAGCATATGCGAGGAGAGACAGAAAGTCCTTCACGTTGCTCCAAGCCGCCTGCACTGGCAGCATTACTGCGTGCGTTTCATCTCTTTACAAAACACAGTCAAAACATCCATCTAGTGCTTACTCCTGCCTGTTTGTCACCAGCTACGGGAGAGATTACATCTCTCTTCCCCCGTCACACACTCTCCCCTCTTATCTCCAACATGTTCTAGGAAGTGAAAGCCAGGAAAGAAAAGCAAAAAAGGAAACAGGAACAAAAGAAAGAAGAGGCGGAAAATAGGAGGGGGAACAGGAAAGGGGAAGAAGGCGCACAAAGAAAAGACTCTGAAGCAGTAGGAGGAACACGGGCTGACTACCGAACACAACAGATGAGCAGAGCAAATGGGAGGAAGCTGCATCACAGCCTATCGACAGGGACTCTCAGAAAGACTCAATAAGTAGCATGTACCCCTTGAAGCCACCGAAGGAGGGTGGGTAAGAGATGCACACAAAGGACTCACTTTTATCTTTGATACCTGGCAAGCATTTTTCATCCTGTGCTCCGCTTTGTAAAACACAAGCCAATAGCCTGCTGGATACGAACAAGCACAATGGTGTGAAATAAACATCTCAAGCCTGCCAGGCTGATATGAGGGGTATATTGGTTGGGGGAATGTGATTATCTCTTCTCTCACATTCTCCTTACCCTGAATGAGCACTGAACAGCGGTGTTAGGAGCTAGAGAAAGATGAGATTTTGCTACTAGGTGTATTTTAAGATCATATGAGCCTTTCCTGCGAGATTATTTGTACGGTTCTTCTCAGGCGCCAAACAGAGCTAAGAGTGGGAAAACTGTTCGTAATTATTCCGTTGTACTAGGCAAGCTAAACAATATCCTGCTTTCCCTCCCTCCACAGTCAAGTACTTGAACTGCATTAGGAGCAGTGCTTACAAAAAGTGAACATTAAGACAAAATCTCTGCTGCAAGGCACCTTATGAATGGCAAGCTACGTTGTAAAACTTTCAGCTACCCTGTTTTGGGCAGGTTACCTTGCTTACTTTGTATAATCAGAGAAGAGAAATGGTACCATGATGCATAACTAACCTGCCATCGCTCATATTATCAATTTTCCCAACTAACTCATTACAAATGATCTGTGGACCAGGGATAAACAGCTCAGGAAAACCATGAATCATACTGAAGAGCAATTTGTGAATGCAAAAAGACAGGATTTGCTAGACTAATTCATTAATTAGGTATCGTTTGCTAAGCTCTCATGGGCAAAGGGAGGTCTCAATAGTGGCACTGGAAGATGTTAGGCGGAGACCTAAGGGGGAAACTTCATCCCACAGCTCCCAGCCATTTCCACTGAACTCACCTGACCCATCTGTGCTGGTCAGGCCTGTGTTGGGCTTCCCTGGCCAGCCTTGTAGGAATCACTCTGAACCTCTGGCTGACAGGGCTAACAACAACCGTGGTCGGGCAGATATCTGTTTCTGCAGTGAGCAACAGCCAGAAGGAAACTCGCTTCCTTTGCACTGGGTGGAAGCTCTGCTGATGCCAATTTAGCCAGTAAAGAATACATGAAACGTGGAAAAAGCTCCTGATTTCCCACCCCCACCAAAGATCTGGCTGTCCCGAAGTCTTCCCTAACAGCACAGGTAGAGAGGACCTTGTTCTAGCAGCTGATCTCATCAACACATCATGCCCCAAGACAGATTCCTGGTGACAAAAGGAGAGATGGCTCAACATGCTGTCAGCCTCAGTGACTGACGTTGTGTCCCATTTTCAGGCAGCAGAGAGCACAGCTGAGGCAGGATCCTGCCCTCTCCGCTCCCAAACGCCTGCGGCAAAGTTGCTGCTTTACCCCTAGGTCCCACACAGCACTCTCATTAAGCTTCAAACACAGCTTGTCCATCAAATGCTATTGATCAGCCAGTCTCCTTCCACCACTGTGCAGCTGCCACGCAATCCCACCGTACGTCCCAAACCTCTCCTCCTCTTGCAGCCTAAAAAGGCAGTGTCACCTCTCCCTTCTCTTACTTTCCCTGGCTTTGCATCATGATGGCTGTTCCAACCGTCCGCCAAGCACACCTCCCATTGACACGCTGGCTTCTTTCTGCATCCTTTTCCACCTCCCTCAGAGCTGAGTTCTGCACAGTATCATGTACACCACTAGCACAACCGAAGGCAATTGACTTGAGGGCACAAATAACCTGTCTATTCTCCCTGCCTGAACAAAAGTTGAAATAAAAAAAAAAAAAAAGAGCATCAGTGGGGGAGGTGGGTTAGAGCTGAAAAAAACACCTTTTCCCGCTACAGAGGACGGCTCAGCAGGTAGGTGGAATTGCGTTGATTTGACGTCGTCCCGTATGGCAGCAGCCTGTGATCAGACATCAAACTGGCAGCCAAGGCAGGCAAAAAAGAAGACAGGACTAAAGGAGCTTTCTGGCAGACGTGACTTATATGCCACCCTACAACAGAAGGTCTGCTTTGAGCTTCAGTCCTGGGCAAACATCGGGAGGCCAAGTCACTGCAATCACCAGCCCTAACACCAGTGAGACAGGACCCATTATCAAGTGAAATAGAGGAAAAGGCCTCAAGTTGCACCAGGGGAGGTTTAGACTGGATATTAGGAAAAATTTTTACACTGAAAGGGTTATTAAGCATTGGAACAGGCTCCCCAGGGAAGTGGTTGAGACACCATCCCTGGAGGTTTTTAAAAGACATAGTGCTTAGAGATATAGTTTAGTGATGGTTTTTGTCAGAGTTAAGTTGATGGTTGGACTCCATGATCTGAAAGGTCCCTTCCAACCTAGGCGATTCTATGATACTACGATTCTGTGCAATGATGAACAGTAAAGGGATGCGCCATTTGTCACACCCCACAAGTGTTTCGATCCATGCAGCATCTCGCATGCAGCCAGGGCCACCGCCTGCTGCTTCATGGGAAGTCACACTCCCTTCCTCGCTGCAGCCGGCTGGGACTGCAATGCTCTACCAGCAAAGAGCAAAGGGCTTCGTACATCCTTTTTCCACGTGCCTTGTCTATGCCCCACACTGGGACATCAAACTGGGCTGTCCAGTTAAGCATCCTCTCAGCCGGAGGACTTCTGGGTAGACGCAGCACCACAAGCCCTTTCCCTTTTTCCATGTAACTCCAGGCCAGTGCACCACAGATCACATTTTATCCAGAGCAGGATGGGTCCCTCCCCGCTTTACAAGCCACAACTCCATCCCTTAAGCTTTTCATCTTCTAGTATGAAAAGGAGTTAGGAGGACAGCCCTGACTGCTTTTTAGCTAAGCTATCCTAAAATCTCCTCATATCATCTCCTCAGCTCCTGCAGCATCCCCCAGCTGAAAGCCTCCCCCCAGCACCAGTCGGGGGGGGGACGACACAGCGGGGGCACGGTGCCCCATCGAGCCTCGGGGCGAGGGCTATGGACCCAGGCCTGTCGGCAGCCCCCGCATGAGGCGGTTACCTTGGTGACGGCAGCGTTGCCCAGACAGCATGTAATCCCCAGAGCCAGCAAAATGTTAGCCCCTTGGTTCGTAAAGCCAGTTGGGCCACCCTTGCCTGCCTGGCGCAGAGCTGCCTTCCTTCCTAGCCCTCGGTGGCCCCCCGGCCCTGAGGTGCAGCCCTCAGGTGACACCCCCCGAGGCACCGGCTGCTCGGCTTCCCAGGAAGCTTCGCCTGAAGCCACGGTTGCGATCTGTGGAAGAAAAGGGGTCACGTTCACCTCCCAGAGCACAGGGCTGGGCTGCTGCAAGGGCCACCACAGCAGCTTGAGTACATCACCTTTCTGCCTTCACAGCCTTCCCTAACCTGAGACCTAATAAAAAAGCGGGCTTATAATATCTGGAGGCAGAGAAATCAATACCGTGTGTGTCTGTTTTATACTCTTCTCCAGGCACTGGCTACTGCTGGAGATGGGAGGAGACAGCCTTTTGGCGTGGACGTTCTCACTACTGATGAGCGCAGGGCTGGGTGGATTAGCTTGCTCTGGAAGTTTACTCAGCCCTGGCTGCACAAAGCAGCTGTTTATTTCCTCACAGGGCCGCCTACAAGCATTGGAAGATGCATCCAACTCCACTAGGCTGGTTCCTCACGCGCCAAGGGCCACGCATGCAGGTTCATCAAACCATGGTGGTGCATGAATGGGGGAAGGATAATGATGCGAGTTAACAGTGTCCTCAACTAAACATTTATGTAAAAGACCATGGGCCAGTGCACCGCTGGCTCATCCTCCCTTTCGCGCAGCGCCATCCCTGCTTGGTGGGAAGGGAGCGAGTGAGAGATGTCCCCGTCCTGGTCTGCGCGCCCTTGGCAGGGTGTCCGGCTCCGTGTGGTAATGAAGCCCAGACAGACAGCAGTTAACAGATGCTGCTAAAGTGGGCTCCAAGGAGAGCAAAAGAACAACTCTCAGAGGCAGAAATGAAGCGATACAGATCCACAGCCCGTGGGCCTCGGCACAAAACCTCTCCCGCTGCGTTGCGATGGCCATCAGCAGAGTTAACCTTCCGCTCTAATCACAATCATTAAATTCCTGCTAACGCCCCTGTCCTATGTCTGTCCAAACAGCTCTGTTATCTGTCACCTCCCCACACGGTGAGCCCGGCTCCCCACTGCCGCAGCTCTCATTAATGCCACTCGGGCTGGCTGATGAGGCAAGTGGCAGCCGGCTCCAGAGCCCAGATGAGTTTTGTAGACAGCAGGGGATGTTTATCCAACATGGAGGGGATGAAAGTACAAACAAAGAGAGACCATACAATTACTCAGGCATTGCACAGGGCCAGTCTCATTAAAGACAGTCTCCCTGACAGGAATTAATCTGAAGTGACAACCCAGTGAGCTAATTTAGCAAATGGGTCCAGGGCTTGGCCCGGTGCAAATTACAGGGGTCTGTCTGGCAGGTAGAGCTGAGCCTGCTCGGAGGAGGGGAAAGGCAGGAATGTGTTAAGCTGGCTCCGTTCTGGCCCGAGCCTGCGTATGAGAAGGTACGGAGGAGGAGACGGCAGCCTCAGGTCTCCTTGAGGGGCACAATGAAGATTAAGCTTCCCTACTGCACCAATACCTTCTCCTTCCTCTTTCTCCTGCAGCCTCAGGTCACGGATGGGTTCCAGCTCATTAAGTGCACAGTAATTCTGCCACGATCCCCTGTAACCGTAACCACCAGCCCAGCTCAGATCTTTCCTCCAGGATGCAACCTGCTTGCAATATTAGATGGCTTTTCATTTCTCTTTAATGTTAAAGCAGAGCTCTGGGAGGGGATAAAATACACAGAGAGAAACAAGCAACTTAAAAGGCTTTTTATTTTTTAAGCAAAGATCTGGTTTGAGGAGGCTGCTTTGAATCCCCAAGCAATGAAAAAACATTTTCAGTTGGAGTGCAGTGCCTCAGTGCTTTTCTATGCTACAAGAATACATGGAAGAAAAAAAGCTGACCAAACAAGTAGCCCAAAAGCCTCATGGCATCTGCCCTTGACCAAACCACCCAAGGCTCCTGAGTTCACTGGCTAAGGTGAAGTAAGGTGGGTTGGTGTCCGGACCAGTCGCCCTGGAGCAGGAAAGGAAAAACCTCCCAAGCTGTCGGGACAGATGCCTGTGGAGCCCCTGCAGTTCCTTGGTGGGGATGTTTTCCCCTCTGAATTGCCACTCAACCAGAAGCCACTGCCTAGCCCACCTGACCAATACACTCCGGAAAATAACAGCCTATTTGCTGAGACATACAACAGAGGCTTTACAAGAAGCTTGCTCCACATTGCTATCGTACGTGCTTTGCCTGGGTCAGTGGCTCCAAGCTGTCAGGCTGTTTACTTGGTTTTAATCGAAGGTTAGTTCTTATTCTACTGGAACTGGTACGTCTGCTGTGCCGCTCGGCCTGCTCCCCAGCGCCGGGAACAATCAGCTCCTGTGGAAATGCACCTGCCTGTCTTGCTGGGAGTCCCCATGCATCACTTAGGAAACCAGATTCCCCCAGACTGCTTGCAATCCCCCCAGGAATGCCCAACCAGCCCTTGTAAGCTGTGGAACAGGAAGAGTGAGGGGAGACACGGCACCAGGCAATTAATAAGCAGCACTTTGACTCTCACGCAGCCCCATTTTTGGCAGCTGCAGCAAGAAAATTTAATTCGAGGGTTCCCAGGTGCCTTGCAAAGCATCCTGCTACTTAGGGATCTTGGTATTACATATGCCAAGAGCTCTTCAAGCAAACTGGGGAGAGCAAAATGAAAACCAGCAAAGCATTTTACAAACCAGCGGGCACCCCAGCTGGCTGCCCTTTGGATTCCAGCTCAGCAAGAGTTAATCCCCCCAGACAGCCCCTGGGGGGATTCAGCAGCCCCCAAGAGTGCAGGCTGCTGCTGCCCCATTCATTCAGGCTTACGATGCTGAAGAGCTCCTGCTGCTGACCCCTGAGGCTGGGGAGCTCCCAGGGCTGGAGGAGAAGGTGACCTGGGCTGGCTGGCTGGATAAGCTTTCATCAACTTGATGCTGGCAATAAATCAGTCGCGTCTGGCCACGTGTAAGGCTTGTTTTATCTGAGGAGAATATTCCACTTCAACCCGAGCTCTCCAGGAGGATTTCTCTGCCACCACAGCCAGTGACTGGAAGCCAGTGTATCCAGCGAGGAGGGCACACAGACAAACGGCGGCTCCTCACTCAGGCAGACAAATCCCTGTTCTTAAGAGCTCTCTAGTCAGCAACGCTTTTAAGCTTTTGAGCTTTTCACAGTTATATTCAGTAATGTCACCATGTTCTGCGGTCCAACGACAGAACAGCAAAACACAAAGCTCAGCCCAGGCGCCCCAGCATGGAGAAGAAGGTGTGACAAAGCAGCAAAGCTGATGGGATGTGGAAGAGGGTGATGGCACAAGGGAACAAGTGGAAGATGTCAGTTGCAAGGCTGCTTGGAGCCCAAGTGAGATACAGCGGGGCAAACGCCAGGAAGGCAGGAGAGGAGGACAGAGGCAGCTCTGGGAAGCGGCAAATTGGAGACAAGAGGGGATGTGATCCTCTGGAACAAGGAAATTAAAAGTTCTCAGTGAAACCTCAGTATGGCACATGGAGGCAGAGACCTCATCCCGAAACGCAAGCATCTTTGTAGGAGGAGGCAATACCAAGAAAACCTTTTCCAGAGTGTTTCCTGCTTGTGCTTGACAGAAGTGGGAACAGATCTCCTCTGCTTCCTCCTCGCTCTGCCCTCCCTTATTCAGACCCAGGCCACCTGTAGCCAGGTCTAAGACCCTGCCCATACATGAGACTAGGCTACAGAGGGGCCACGGTATAACACGCCTCTAAAACACACCACTCAATACTCACAACTATGTAGAGATGCTCCAAAAGAAACGTTAACAGCAGTAACCGATGGGGTATGAACAAAACCAGGGAGGGTTAAATTTGCACGGGCACTCAGCTTCCTTCATGTCATAACTTAAAGCAGAAATGTGATCTTCCCTTTCAGTAGGAGCTCAATGAGGAACAGATCCAAGATTACTTTTAGGCACTGTGCAAAAGGGAAAAACCCTCGACATCACTGGAGAAGGATAAAAATCACAAATTAGTTCCTTGAGTTGCAGTGCTGATAATAGCGAAGCTCGGCTAAGAGGGAAGGGGTACTATGACAAACTGCCTTCATTATTAGAGGCTCCCCTGTGTCCTGTATTATTATTAAGCACTGACAATGTGCTTCACACAGTTTGAGTAACAAAACAAAGGCTGTCCCACCCCAGAGAGCTCACAATCAAACGGAGACATAAAACTGGAGCCTACTGTGCAGAACTAGAGGAAAGACACACTTGGATCTTTTTAATTATTTTGTTTTCATTCTACAGTAAACAAACTTTTCCTTGCAAAACACGTTTGCTTCCAAGCTACCACTGAATGGCAAGAAACACCAATTTTAAGTGCTCCATTTTTAAAAAATGTTGAACGTAGGCACTTTGCTGAGCGTGGATGAAAGTACCTAGCAATCCTGCTAGGTTAATGTGCTCTTTAAAAACATCAGACTCTTTTCCCTAACCTTCTTCAACCAGAGATCCCTTCAGATTCCCCCCAGTTCTTCCTCCCTCCCCTCTGGTATGATTTCTCTTTAGCCTCAGAAACCTTCAAACCCACTTCTCTTCTCCTGCAGAGTTTATATAGTCCAAATAGCTTCATTACTGTGACAATATGAAAGCCCTTTTGCAACACAACCGCCAATGACTTTTTCCTGCAGCTCCTGCCTGGAGAGCTCTTCAGCTTATTCCCTTTATTTCATACAAGTGAGGAGGGTGGAATTCCACTCGCTTGAGTCTTTGGCCTATAAAATCTACCATACCCAGTAAAGACTGTGGGGTTTTGCTCACATTAAAACCCCATTCAGAACACTGAGCATGATCAGTCTGATGGGAGGCAGCAGGGCTTCGAAAGCCCTTGATCACACCCAACACCAGACCTAAAAATGAATGCCGTGCACTTGGCCTGTCTCTTCCATTTGGTGGGGAAGGTGCAAGACCACCAGGGTCTGGCAATTTCATCACCTTCAGCTCTTAATCAGCAAGGAGACATTGATGTAACCGCCCCCTGAGAGGTCCTCTTCCCGAGGGCAAGCACTGAGGCTCCAGAAGAGCAGACCTTACCTGCCGGACTTCCAGGCGGTACTTGAGGATAGGATCTACAGCATCGGGCTCCTTCTGTGTCCACTGCAAGACGTAAGAGTAATTCTTGGATTGCTTCTGGCTCAAGGTGGGGTTGGGAGTGTCATAGTAAAACTCTGGGCTGTAAGCTTTTGCTGGAGGGGGAAAAAAAGATAAAGGGAGGAAAGTAAAAGAGTGGGATCAAGGGGAACATAAATTACAAAGAGATGTGAGAGTGGAACAGCTCCACTCGCCCAGCTCATCCGCTCGCCTTTGACGTGACGGACACCTTTACTATTGTAGCTGGTGTTGCACTGACGTGCCATCACTGCCTGTGAATCACTACTGCTTTCACAGCCTAAACTACTGGGAGGGCTAGCTGCCCTGCAACACCAGTGGGGCACGACCAACACCAGAGAAGGTGGGAACAGCTTCAGTTCTCCAGCTGGAACCAGCGCTAATCTTTTCTCTCTTGCTTTGTAGTTTAGATTGAGGTAACAGCTTTAAACTGGCGTTCCTCTCGTTTCATCTGCTGCTTTACAGAGTCTCCTGCTAACAAACCCTGAGGAAAGATCGTTTGGCCAGTAGGTCATAGGAAAAGTGTTATTTATCACACAGGGACCACGGCATTAAAAAGCAGACCTTGCTCCTTCTGCATCTCTCCTGCCTGGGCAACACAGTGCTCCAGCCTCTTTGTAACACGACAGTCAACTCGGCAGCAAAGGGGATGCTGACCTCAGCCCGGGTAAAAACAGCGGGAGCTTTTCCAGGGGCAGAGATGTCTTTTCTTAACCCACGTCTCCCCTTAAAAAAGAGAGGGCTGCGGGAGGAAGGGAAACACAGGAGAAATGACGTACCATAGAGAAACTGGACGGTTCAGAGAACAAGGGGTTTTCCATCATTTTCCCGGCCGCTGCTGTCCTGAACCATTAACAAACAGGGCTCGACGGCTACTGCCATGCAGCCCGGGGATGGTGGCACAGGACCCAGAAGCAACTTGAGGTCTTACCCACAACTGGTTTTGTTGTATTTGAAATTACCTTCATTTCACCCTGTGCACTTCCATTTTTGGCAGGTCCTGTCCTGGGCCAGGCTGGATCTGGAGCTGGACCTGAAACAAAACTCTCTTTTCTGGGTTCAAGTCCAATCCTGACCTGCACAGACCAGAAAGATGCCTGGGCAGCAAGGGATGATGGAGGGCAGAACAGGTGCAAACACCATCTCCCCCGGCAGTCTGCTGCGCCTTTCCACTTGAATCACAGGCCTTGCCATTCTGTGTGGTTATAATTAGGCTTGAAAGGATTCAATGTTTATTTTTTATGAACTCAGATGGATAATATTGATGTTTATTTCCAAGTCCTTTTTTTCTTATTATTTTTATTGACTTGAATTTTTGCACAAGCAAGAAGTTCAGAACCACCTCAGAGACTAATTGCTGCTTATTCAACTTGTATTGACTGTGGAAGTCAAGCTTCATAATGGATCCCAAAATAAAATAAGAACTGATGATAATCATCATCTCTCATGATATTAATTCCTTATTAATTGACTCCAAGATGGAAACAGAAGCTAAAAAAAAAAAGGCTTCTAATAGAAATGCAGCACATCAAGATACTTTTGGAACTTCCTTTCTGGAAAATTTTACCATTGCTGGAAAGTTTTGCCTTTTCCTTACAGCTGAAGAGACGGGCTGAAGGTTATTCACTCCATCTTTCAGGGCTTTTCTGCGCTTGTGGCTGCTAGGAGTGCAGGTGGTGACCAGTATGGGCTGCCCTGATAACTTGCTCACGGGGAGTGGGTTGGATGTCTCACTGTCCTTCCAAAACATCCCGGAAAGCTAATCTCCCATCTGTAGAAGAAACTAATCCCATCCTGGGCAGGTTTATGTGCTCTGCTTCCAATACATCTGAACACCTCACAGCTACAAATGAGGCACTGCCTCCCTGTCAGATAGGAAGGTTTATGGTCCTTCTTTCACAGAGAAGAATGAGAAACAAAAAGAGACTATGCTATTCTCCCTGTTCACACAGGAAGGCTGTGGCTGATGGGAATTAAAACTCGAGCGGCCCCGAGCACAAGCGCGGCAGTCTAGTCACTGGGTTATTTTTCAGGTTGCTCTACAGGCTCAGAAGGTCTAATTGATTTGTAACTGTCCAGGACACAGGCAGAGACGTCTGGAGCTGAAAAGCCACCATCAGATATCAACGCCTTGGAAACGGAGAAGGGATGCAGGAAAATAAATGCTTGCTACTTTCCTGATGAGTGCTCTCTAAGGATGAATGCTGCTTTCTGCTGAGGGGGATCTTATCTCATGGGGCACGGCATGGTGCTGGTGAAAATATGTCCTTGTTACTACCTCTAGCAAGAAATTCATAGCCCGGGAGCATTCCCAAGCTTGCTAGGGACACAGTTTGCCGCGGTGGCTCACAGCGGGATATGGTTTGCCTTCACTTAGTGCCATGAGAGTTGCAAGCGTATGAAGAAAGGGTAGAGAGGGCCAAAGCTCTCAAGCAATATCCACTGTCAGACAAATTCCAGAAAATCTCAAGGGGTGAGAGCAAGGTCCTGAAAAGGGGCCCGAATAGTAGAAGTGGTTTGGACTTCCCCATTTCTGAGAGCATCTCAGAGTTACAGCATACATGAGCTTTTCCAAATCCTGGGAAAGATCTGCTTCAAAATCAGGCCTCTCTGGGTGTTATTTATTCTCATTTGTTCAGCTCTGGCTTGAAAAGTATTATAAATTGGCCCCGGACAGAAAAGCCTATATTTTGGCTGAATTTACTGCTTCTTAAGGCAACTGCATCTGATAGCTTTTCTAGAAACTGGTGCCCAAGTCAATTCTGGGGTCATGGGAAAAGCAGATTTAATGATCAGCTGGAGAGGCCAGGTCAGATGTGTGGTTTTAGATGCTATAACTCTGCTGTCCTTCTTTGCGGATGCAGGTGCTGGAAAGGAGTCCCGTTACACAGCCTGCTGGATTCACAGAAAACTGTGAGCAGAACACGCACTGGGTACCTGTGCCCATTCCCAGCTCATGTTTGTCCTAGCAGGCATCATGAGACACAGACAGACAGGAGACATAAGGAAGGTACAGGAACACATAATACAGTTTTTCTTTGTTTGTTTGTTTTAAAAGGGGAAATTAGATGGGTTGGAGCCTGTTGGGTGGATGTAGAGAGCCTTTCACTCCCCCTTGGTCAATACTTATCTAAGGTACAGGTTGTCCAGGCTTGAAAGTTGATGGCAGCCTTGAGTTTAAGTCCTGTATCTTTCAGGCAGGTGGTCAAACATTGCTAAAATGTACCACTGGCTGGCACTAACTGCCTCAGGCCCACCCCTGACTTAAAGGACTGCCTGAATGATGGAGGCAGATCTCCTTGTTGGCTTACGGAAAGTCATCCCTTCTGAATACAGCACCAGGCACAGAGAAGGCAGCAGAGGTTGCCTGTACTGGCACCAGTTTATGGGGAGCAAGCTTCCCACCTCCATCTCCCCCATCCAACAGCTCGCTCCGATGGCCCCTCTGGGACTTACCAGACACCTGGAAGAGACAGGCGGAGACCCCCACGTCGTTGGAAATGCTGCACTCGTAGCTACCGCTGGTCTCCCGGCTGACACTGTCCACCTTCAGCTCCGAGTGGTCCTGCTGCTCTGCCAGCGGCTGTGCCAGGAGGGTCCCGTTGAAGCGCCAGACGGAGGTGGCCACCTTCATGGGGCTGCCCTTCAGCATGGTGCAACGCAGGGTGACGCTGCGCCCCATGCCCTGGCGCACGTCCTGGAAGGCCGGCTCCACCACGGGGGGGACTGGAGACCGAACAGAGCAACAGATGGGGACAACGTCAGGGAACAGCCATCTGGCTCAGCATGGTCACCCCAGCGGTTCCTCTGAGGAGACAGGCACTTGTGACTTCCATGAGGATATTTATTTTCCAGCAGGAGCCAGGTTTCATCAAACCAAAAGCAGCAATACTCATCTGACATCCCCTTCTGACTGGGCTGGGGCGACCTCCCACCCCCCTTCCATTTATTAGGTAGGGGTGGCCTTTAGCAAGTACTCATCCCACAGTGAGACACTGCCTGGAGGAGCTACCAAGCCTTGTTCTTGCATGTGAGAAGAGCAACTCCAGCAGCTGAGTGCCACAGCTTGGATTCAATCCTCAGATGCTAATCAGAATAACCATAGTCCCCGTACCCAGCATAGACTGCACTCCCTGAGCAGGCAGGTACGCTCCCAAGCAGCTACATTCGTCATCTTCTGGTCAGAGTTCCCTTCAGTCCGACAGGGTATTCAGGGACACCATGTTCAGATGGAGCGATACGCACTGGCCGTTCCCAACTGAGCACAGACCTCAAGGGGTGTTAGAGGGCCTCTCCCAAATCAATACAAAACATCAGGGACTGGCTACAGGGACTCTGGGTCCTATTTTTATCTCTGTCAACAATTCCCTGACTGGGAGGCGAGTCACGTCTCTCCATGGCAGCTTCTCTGCCAATAGTGTGAGAATGGCGATGTGTGGCCATCTCCTTAGCAAAGGGAGGCTACTAAGTCTTGTTCTTTAGCACTTGTAAAAATTTACAGGAACCTTGCAATTTGGGCATGGTTGAGGCAGAGCAAGGAGAAAGTCTGGACTGGTGTTGCTTGGGTTACCTCTTATTTAATGCAATGGCAGAGGACTTCAATATCCACAGCCATCTGATGGAAATATTTCACTTGCAATAAACTCTGAATTAAAACACTGCAGCATGGGAATAACCATAAGCTCTCCCTCTAAAATGAGAAAGGCTTCCTGAACACAAACCAGCTGTTAGCCCGAATTTAAAAGAGGGAGGACAGATTTATAGCAGCTCCAGCACAATCACAACTCACCGTCTCCAGGTTCAAAGCACCTGCTCTTCCTGTCCACAAACAACTCGTATGCACTACAGATCTACAAAGCACCTATCTCTTCTAAAGGTCTGCAGAGCTGCCAAGCACAGCCAGGCCCACTAGCGACATCTCCCTCTTCACCACAGACAGAGTGCACGCACCGCCCCATAGGTCTGCATGCAGTGTCCCCTCTCCCACGGCCACAGATGCATCCGTGGGTACGCAGCGTACAAGTGTCCCCTCCACCTGGTGGCCCGTGTTTGACAGGGGCTGATTGTTTTCTAGGCACCCGCTCTCAGCCTCGCGGCCCTTTGCTGCACTTACGTAGATTAAAAGCAGCCCTTGACTGAGCTCACACTGCCGTGCTGAGTGGCATGGTCAGCTCATTACAGATGGCTTTGCTAGCGATGTGTCTCCGCGGGTGCTCCAAGCGCTGACTTGCCTTTGGCTCACACGTCTCCCACCTCACGGTGAGAATAATGTGAGAAGTTGTTTGATTAGACCTAGAGTGCCATGAATGTGTCATCTCCATCCCTAGCTGCTATCCCATTTCTTGGGTCACATCTGCTCCTTAATTGAAGCCGGTGGGGTCTCACATTATAATCAAGTCCAGCTGGTGAGATATAAAAAAAAAAAAAAAAAGGAAAAGATAAAAAGGGGAGCGAAAACAGAAAGGAAGGCTTAATAAAAAAAAAAAAAGGCACAGCAGCTCCAGATGCACTCAAAGCAATCTGTCTCACGAGGAGGAGAGAGACGGGTGGGAGAGCAGCTTCTTCCCTCACCACACTGAGCAGCAGCTGTGTACGGAGCTGGGACAGAGGAAGAGAAAATGACTGAAAAAGGACAAAGTGCCCCCTGCAAGGACACGTGCTGCAAGGAAGGTGCCCCCCCTGGACCTCACTGAGAGAGTGTCTGGGGCTGGGACACTCCAGATGCTTCCTTAGGTCACAGGAACAGCAGGACAGCCAAGGATGCAGAAGATATTCAGCTGGAACATGGAATTTACTTGATTGCACTGGGAGAGGCTCTGGGCCTATGTTATCACTTTGTGAAGGGAATGTCTGAAAGCGCCTATACAGTAAAAATTCACTACATTTTCTCATTTTGTCTCCGGCACCAGGAAACACCCAACAAGCATTAACTCTGCAGGTAGTCCTGGAGCCCTGGGTTTTCTGGAGAGATAGCTGAAGCAGGTCATCCCACCACTGCAAAGGATGCACGCAGCGCTACAGCAAGGGGCAGCTGTTCCTGAAGGCTGCCAATGGATAAGAAAGCAAAGAAAGGTCAACAGCAATTACAGAGCCAGACATCGGCTCCGGCCTCCAATGCCTACTGGGGAGCCCACACTTCTTCAGGTAGGTTATACACAAAAGGGAGACACGCCACCAAAGCAGGGAATCAGTCTGCAAATCCTAGCAGATAACAACACGGCCTTTTCTCATCCTTGGCTTAAATGCAAAAGAAAGCTTGCTTAAATGAGCTGGTGCTCCGACTCCCTAGAACTGGGAACTGAACAGCTCCAGCACACCGGAGATGGTGACTGTCTTGGAGCAGAAACCTCCAACATGACTCCTGCACAGACACCTTTAGGGAGCTGCAGGAAATGATAATGATTTTCCAGGTGTCTCTGATACCCACAGGGAAGCAGCATCCCTGCTGGCTATAAGGGAGCAGTATCTGGCTATTCTGGATCACTAGGCTGCCACGGTGCTCTTTGGGGAGCTTGGGTATCAGCCCCAGTTTTTAGCCCAGTTCCAAAGGCAGGTCCTTGTCCAGAGGCTCCTCAAATACCTTCTTATATCACCCCCGAACTCCAGTTCACGCAGCTGAAGTGCTCTTTGAAGCAGCAGCCACGTTGTAGGCGGCAGGTTGCTACGCTTCAAGGAGGAGGCGAAAAGCCTCTCTGCGTACACAGGGCTTCGGGATCCCCTGGTAAGAAACACAGCAAACAAATATAGACGATTACTGTTTTCTCTCAGCACACTGCTGAACTCTAGAAGAGCTCGCTGGCAGGAGGAGTGACGAAAGGGGTGAAGAGGGCAGCGCATTACCGTTCTAGGCAATGCTGGAGGAGCGAGGCTCCTCCAGCAACCTTGTTAAGATGCGGCTGCTGTGAAATACAAGGCAGGGCAGCCTGCCTTTGCAGCAGAATTATTGCGCGACAGGAGAAAACATAATCACTCACCTGCTCGTTAGGAGCAAATCAAATCAGCCGAACGCAGGCAACCTACTCCGGCGTGCCAGGCGCCCTAAAGCAAAGCCGAGCTGTAGGCAGCTCCCCTGCTGTGAGCCAGAGCAGATGCTCTGCACTGAAGGGTTGCTAAGCTAGCACGGTGTTCACGATGATGAAGGGCAAGAGCAAGGGAAGCACAAGAGAGAAATGTCAAGGGGTGTTGCTTTGTGCCCCAATAAACTCTTATTTTAGTTTCACTGGAAGTAACCAGGGCTGAAATGCTCATCCTACTAGATGCGTGAGAAGGGCACTGGCTGTTGAGCTGTGGTCAAGTCTCTAAGTATTTTTTTTAAGTCTGTATTTATTTTAGCCTTGAGGAAGGGAGGAGTGTTCTTCCTTACAAGAGCCAAAGTGCTTGACGGAGAGACCACGGTCTCCTTGCACTGTTACTGTGCTGTCCTGCTTGGACACAGCTCAAGAAGGGGCACTCAGCGATCCCTGCAATGTTGTCCAATTGATGCAGGTTGCCATCAAATTCAGATGCCTCCAGGAGGCAGAGATGCTTTCTTTCACCAACGATGAAGTCAGAGCATCCCAGGATGTCAGCGATGCACTGTGGAAAGTTTTTCACTTGTAAGACAAATACAGAAAAAAAAAAAAAAACACAAGCAATTTTTTTTTTTTTCATTTTAAAAAATGGGGAGTTGTCATGAAGCTGCTCAATCTGATATGGATGAAAGGCAAAGAAAGGCTCATACTGGAATGGACTGATGCACAGGAATCAGTGACAAGCTTAAACACAAACCAGCATCTGCAGAATGAACAGACCTCATATTAAGAGCTCAGGCAAGAATTGAGACGGTCAAAAATCCTAGACACCCCAGTACAACACTACTATGCAAGACGCATGCAAAGTCTGCCTCCCCACAGCTTGAGTACCGTGAAGAGCATATCCCGGTCAATTCCCAAATGCTGGCTCATTTTGAAAGGGCTGTTGGAGCTAAGGAGCTCACTCATAACCTGCTTTCCGACTCAGAGGCAGCCCTTTTCACCTTCTAGCCACCCTGACCGGCAGCTGACAACAGCCATCTCTGTAGGTGGTCAGCTGCCCGCATTGTACCGCTGGTCCATGCAGCTGCCATGGGCTGCTGCACTCTCATTTTTCTACATGGATTTACTTCCCGCAACGCTTCCTCTGCTGCAAAGAGCACCGCGGAGCAGCAGTGTCCAGGCAGAAAGAGAGGCACAAGCAGAAAGACGGCCTGCCCAAGGTCACACGAACCAGCAGCATCAGACAGAAGCGGAGTGGGAGTCCCATATCCTGACCCAGTCCTTAGCCCGGGCTTCCTTCCATGTAAAAACACCCTCCAGCTCTACCCTCCAGATTCAGTCATCGCATACATTTTTATTTAAATCTAGGAAGTGCAACACGTAACTCAAGTGCTGAAAATAGCAAGCCTTGCTAGATTAGAAAGCAGCTTTATTTTCAGCAGCTCTCAACCCACTCTGCTGAACGACTCCCTCCAAGCTCAGCCATGCAATCACAGCGCCGGTGGGACTCCTGCTTATAGTCTTCACCTTAGCCCACGAGTAAGAGGTAACTGATGCCTCACTTGCTGGATTAACATTGCAAAGGACACACAGATAAACTGGTATGAAAGACTGCACTTTGTGGTTAGTTACAACTATTAGCTGTGATTTGTTATCCATAGTGGCTAACGACACTAGGCAGTAATTTCTCCCTCTGGAAAGCAAATCAGGACAGACTGCTGCTAAGGCCTTATGAGACCTGTTTGACCTCATCCAGCATCCATTTAAATTCTGACAGGTACCCTTCTGCAGTCATACTGGATGCAGTCTTCCCTCATCTTCTCTAGACAACCAAAGAGATCCCAGCAAAGCGTGTTTTCCTTATCCAGTCCCCGGTCCCATAATCCAGGGTAATAAAGACGTCAGAGGCATCAAAGATACTGCACCCCTGCTTTCACAGCAGGTAGAAAACTCCATGGTTTCAGCGCCAGAAAAGACCAGAGCTCTCTACCCCAGCAAGTGGGAAGCTTTTTTATTGTCACAAGGCTGGGAAATCACAGCTGAGCAATTCTGTTCCCTGCTACAGTACACGCACCCCACACCAAGAACGCACAGTAGGTACCAGCAGTTTTCCATGTGGAGAAAAATATACAACTAATATTTACAGGCCCGGCCTCATCTGCTTGTTTCTGAGAGATGACATAATTAAGTAGTTAGAAGAGGGGAGATGGAGGAAGGGTTGCTCAACCTATTTCAGTTAAAAGCCAGAATCTCTTTCTTTCATCTTCTATGCCTTTTGCCTTGGCACTTCAGTCTCCCCATGTATAAGGAGATAAAATGCAGGTTTTTTTCCAAACTGATTGAAAGCCAAGTTGCAAGTATTGTTATTTCGAACAAAACAAATTTGTTTGAGTACATTTTCTGCGAGGCAAGTGGGTGGAGGGACCGCAGAAGCAGGGCTCAGAGCAGAGAAGGCTTAGTTCTGTGCTAGTTGACTGCTTTTAAAAGAAGAGCAAATGAAATGTATTCACTACCAGCTTTTCTGCTTTCCTCTTCTCTGAACTTCCCAAGCCAATTAGCTCAACCAGTCTTCCCCTTGTTTTAATAAAGAGGGGGTTACTAAAGGATTTCCTCTTCTGCATGACAAGCTGTGCTGATTAATATATGAGACCCCTAGCTCACTTTACAGAGGGCTTTGAAGAAAGTCCATCCTGGGTGGGAATTTCCAGACCTTCTGCCTCACAGACATGCCTCCTCAAAAGAGATCTGTCCCAGACATGCTGGAACTCCACGCAGACTCACTGCCCAATTAATTAATGCTAACAAGACACTACAAAGACAAGTATTTTCCAGCAGTGTAAAGCCACCTCATTCCCATGCCTCACTTACCTTCAAGTGCCTGGTTTCAAAACAGTACGCTCCCCTAATTGAAAAAGATAAGTGGGGAAAGATGGTGTACGTACAGAAGACACATACACATTTGTATGTGAAATGCGTGCTGATAATCCTCCCGCCACCCACATACCACCCAATTAGCAAAGTAAAGCACAAGAGAAATGAAGAGGGTGAGAAAGTGGGCATTGCAGACCTAATACCTTCAATTACTGCCAGACCAATGGCATAAATAAATCAATCTGGATTTGGGTTATTTATTTATTTATTTATTTATTCATTTATTTTTGCCACAGACTAACATGAAAATATTGTCTCTAATTCACAGCCAATTTTGCTAGTTATAGCATGGTGAAGCAGGATGGCGGCTAGGGTGGATCTGGGATTCTCCTGCCCACCCACATACCCGCAAGAGGGGAGCATTGTCAGACCAACAACTCTCCCCTCAGGTTCTGCCTCTGTCTTCTAGAAGATAAGAAGATGTCAGCTCATACCCATGCAGCTGTTATTACATGTTTCTGTTTAACAAATTGGGCTGGCAGTGACATGCCGCTCCCAATTGCATATAAATAGTTTAGATCTAAACATTCACTAACAGTCAGCCAATGATATTCTTTCCCCAAAAGCATCCCTTATGCATTAACTTTTGGCAGAGAACCAGTTATCTTACTACTCAATAATTCATAGGTGAGCTACTCAGCTGGGTAGTTCTGGGAATAAAGCAACTCATTGCCAGTGCAAACTAAGGAAAAGAAAAAAATGATCAACCCGCGAAAAGAAACAAATGAGATTCTTTTTCTAAACCGGAGAATCCACATCTTTCCTCTTACTTTAGAGTTTATCACTAGTTTTTCTAATCCAGTTCCCTTGCTGCAGTTTGAGCGTACTGCAACTACTCCCCACAGATGTTTTTATGTCCTCATAATCAACTCTGTCCTAACCCCAGTAGTCCTCAATCTCAGCAAACATTAGGAGAGAATTCCTAGTCCTCTTCTGCTCGCCCAAAGTCCTTGACAAGACGATGTTGATGTTCTATATGTGTGTTTGTGTATGTATATATATCTTTACAATTCCCCTTTCTCTTCTTCCTCTGTTTTTCAAGTGGCAGAAGCACAGCTTTAGGTCCTATTTAGATTTTGCTTTCTCTGGGAAGAAACAGTCCTAGACTTTTAACCAGAGGTTAAAACACCAGAGGAATTGCATGCAAAGTGTTTGAGAAAGGAGAAAATAAAAGAGAAACCTGAATGTACAGCTCTGACTCTCCTTGTGTGCCTGGCAGAGAAAAGCAGGGCACGGGGACCTATAATGGGGCAAAGATCAACAGGCAGCATTTGCAACCTTGAGAGCAGAAACAGAGCTGCTTGACCCATCACGGCAGAACGCATTCCCTACGCTTCCATCCACAGTGTAAAGAAGGGAAAATAGAGGGAAAACAGCCAATCTGTGATGAGAGAAATTCCTGAGAAAGGACTGATCATCCTCCCAGGTTTGACAGCAAATCTGGAGCTAGCTGGAACAGGACTTTAAAGCCCAAATTTTTCCCATCTAACTCCAGGCTCTTCATTGAGGCACCCAAGTTTGGAATGCCACCTTCCTCCAAAGCCATTGAGTGAAAGAGACATATCCAGAGGATGATTCGGATGGTAGGAGTCTCTACCTGGCATTACCTCCCATTGTCCTATGCCTGCACAAGGAGCCTAAGGTGACCCCAGCCCTCACATCTCTGCTAGGTGGGATGAATGCAGACCACAGTAAATGTCTGTGCGACACCTGCACAGAAGTGGCCAGTGCCACTCCTCTACACGGACCTCTCCATGAACTCTCAGTGCCTTGTTTATTGAGTTCACCAGTAAGGTGAGACACAACACGCATCTGAAACTTGGGCAGCATGTCCTGCTCTTGGACAGAAGACACCTCCTGTGGTCAAGCTGCTGCATGCCACAACGGAGCTACCCTGTGAAGAAAAAAAGACGCCAGCCTGCACATTCCCCACAGCAAATATAGTGAGACAGCATCCAACTAGTGACACTGCCAGGGCTCATGTCCAGAGTATGCAGCTGCCACCTACAAGGAACTGACTGAGTTTCCCCTAGCCTCCTATGGAGGATCTCACCCACAACCTGAGGAGATACCAGGCAGAGGTGACCGCTGACTCCAAGCAGCAATCCAATAATAACAGGCTTCTGTTCCATCACCATCTGCGTGAGCAATTCAATTGCCTCCATACATTTAGACCCTTTTAATAAAAGAACTGAAAGTTAAGAGCAGGCAGGCTGCAGGAGAAAGTGCCTCCGAGAACTGTGATGCTGTCAAAACAGAGAAGAGTCCTTGCTTTAGAAATGCAATGATTGTCAGGGCCACAGGTGGTCAGAGCCTTCTGCTTACAGCTGGGTTACAGCATTACCTCACCTTCTGTTTTCAGTTTGAAAGCTAAATTGGGAGCACTAGATGATCCCTCCACAGCTGCTTTCCAAACAGGCAGGGAAAGCAAGAGGCAGCATAGCCAAGAGCAGAAATGTTGATTAACAAATCAGACCTGCTTTAATGATGGGGTAGCAGGATCAGAGCTGGAAAGGGGAGAGATCCAAGACAGAAAGAGCCTGGTAGGGGAAGGAGGGCCATCCAAAGCAATTAAAATGATCAAATATTTACCAGCACCCCTTAATATGTTCACTTTGAATTCTTTGTCTGTATTAGTAAGCAAAAAGGATGCATGGGGTGAAGCTAGACCAGGAAGAGTTAATGCAGTGGGTCTCCATTTATCTGCAGAGTGGAAAGAAGACAAGCTTCCCTATACAAACCAGGCTCTTCCTCAGCCTCTCCTTCAGGCCTACTAGGGAATTGGACCAAGGAGGAAGAACTCAGCATAGACCAACACCCAGTTCTCCATCACTTCTCTATCTGCTGCCTCAGAGTTCTACTGCCAATCGTTTAATATCCTGCTCCTCTTAACTGTCATCATTACCCCATTTTTCCATCCTTCACCCTTGATTGATCTTGATTATCTGAGGAAGATGACGACAATGAAAACGTAACCGTTCAGAAAGAGGCTGAAAGGATGCTCAAATGAAAAGATTTATGGCAAACGTTCAGTCTCATAGATGAAGCAGCTGAGGTCAACAGATATCGAAGCAATTTTTCCCAAAAGAATTAATGTAACAAGGGGGGTGGTGCATACAGGAACTTATGAAACGCATGCAATTTAAAAACACAGGATCAGTAGGTACAGCATAGAGAAAGGAGAGGCTAGAACATTTTTTACTGTAAGCATTTTTGCTGTCACTCTCTGGATGGTTACCTCTTAATCATTGTCATCATCATCTTCAGATGAATCAAGATAGATCAAATCAATCATGTGTGAAGGATGGAAAAACGAGGATAGGTTCAAGCGGTCCATCAGATAAAATGGCTGAAGTCATTCAGAATAGTGACCAGCTCCAAAAAGCCAGCTGTCAAATAGCCACCATCTCTGCCACTTGAAAGTCCTACCTTCCCTCTCCATCCTTCACACCATTGCCTGTATGCATTTACAATGCGTGAATTTCATTAAGTGCCTGTGTCCATCTCCCCCTCTATTAATTAATTATGAAAAAAAAATTGTTTTATCTGTCATATCAGTAACTATCATAGCTTTTCATGACTGTATCTTCAGCGGATTGCTCATCTAGAGAATCATCTCCCTAGACCTTATTCCCAAAACTGCTAACTACCTATGGAGACAGCAGAGGATTTGGCAGCCCCATTTCTTCAGGCCTGGATGACACCCCTGGTCTCAGAGAAGGGCATGGACTCGAGGTACAGAGGACTTGCTCCCCCGCTGGAAACCTCATGTCTCCTCTCTACATTGCCACCGTGTTTCCAGAGAAGCAGCAGCACACCAGCCTCGCTGCTGAAGCAGAGCCAGCCCTGCAGCTCTCGTCTTTCCCTGCATTAGGAAGAGCACTGTCACTTCTGACAGCCGCAGGTGTCGTGGGCTCCCAGAAATCGCTCTCCGGGGCTCGGGGTCTCTTCTGCAGCAGAGGGCACAGGAAGGAGGCCAATGACAGAACTGGCAATCATTCAAGGACAGCAGCCTGCTCCCTCGACCTCCCCATCTGGCTATCAGCTCTGTCCCATCTCCTCTGGACTTGGACCAGGAGAGGGAAATTTATGAACAGTCCCGCTCACTGGATAAATCTGCTCTGACATTCGATTTTCCAGGCAGCTTCTGTTGCTGACCTCAAACTGGGCCAGCACTACAGGAACCATTTGGAGGAGCAACATCCCCGTAATGTGGGCACACATCTATCTCACAGAGACACCTTTTCATGCTGACTGCGGAGGACTCAGGCAGCAGCAAAGGTGATATGCTGTACAAGTGGAAAGTATACACTCCATTTCTTGTCCTGATCCCTGGATTTTGGTCCAACAGATAAATGCCTGAAGCTGGTTCCATAAAGTTTCTGTTGTTCCCATTCCCGACTCTTCTGGGACACAAAAAGTAAGGCCGTTACCTTCCTCATTCTCAACCATTGCGGCAAGATCTGAAAGTGGATCCTGATTTCAGTCCATCAGCAATTATCAGCCCAAGGTGTTGCGGCAGCACATGCTGTAATGTGGCATCCTGCTCCTTCCAGTCTCTCCGTGATAGATAAGAACACCTCCCACACTCAGATATCCCAGGCGAAAAGAACATTTTAAAAGAAGTTTCAGCAATGGTTGTTGAGCCATCCCAATGTGGTGGGCAGAGAGAGGGTATAATTCTGTGTACAGCTCTGGAAAGAACCTATGTGGACTTAAATCTGGGAATATCTGTGGCTAAATCTGTGACAAAAGCCAGAGATGATGAAAAGACAGGCTTCTCTATGTCCTGTAGCCGGATCTGTGTACCCTGATCTGAATTCATCAGTGCAAAACTGGCAGAATAACAGACCAGCAACAGATCATAAAAACCTTCAAAATGCCATAGAAAGTAGGAAAAGATGGGGGGAAACTTCATCTAGCCAGGCCTTTGAGGGGAAGCTTGTGACAGCATCCTGCAAGCACCAGAGGAGATAAAATAATTTTGTACCCTCCATGCATGTATTGCCTATGGGAGTACAAACACGAACCAATTGGGTCAATGTAAGTAGAGGAGACCTCAGAACAAACAGCAATAAATCTTTTTATTCCTCAATGATTCCAGAAAAAAAAAAAACAACTCATGGAAGATGAATGTGGGATGCAACTTTACAAGTTAAAAAATGAATGATGATTAATATAGTTTTATGTGTCCTTGGCAGACAAACTGGGTAGTGTTTGAGAAAGCAACAAGAAAAGTAACTATCTTGTCATAACATCCTCAGGCATTGGAAAGATCCTGGCTTGCTTCCACACGACAGACTAATTGAAGATGTAATACTGTTCAAATGCAGCCCACATTAAGCAAATTAAAAACACATTAACTGAAAGAGTTCAAAAAGAAATTTTAAATGGGCACACGCACCACTGAGATCTCTCTAGTGAGAGGGAAGACCTCCTCTAGAAAGACCTTTCTAGTGAGAGCCCATATGAACCCCTTAAACTAATGCTACTTCACATCTTCATCAAGGTCAAAGATCCAGCCAGCAAGTTGGCATAGCTAAAGCACATCAATTATAAAGTTTCCCGTTCAGGCTGTGCAGCCAACATCACACATAACCACCTTTGGTGTCTGAATGACCTTACATCTATTTGCAGCTGGGGTGACTGGGCGCAGACTTTGGCACAGGTCTGTGATGGGGCTTGTGCTTTGCTTCCTTCCTTCCCGCCCAGAGGCAGCACTTTAATGTGCAATAACTGACAATCACCATCCTTAAGTGCCTATGTCAGGATAAGATACCAACATCTGTAGAGGACACAAAATATGCAGCAGTAAATAACATGCTAGAGAGATACCTCACCAGGACAACTTGGTTTGCTTGATGGAATGGGCTTACGGTAACTGCATTCAATTTATCTTGGATAACGTACAGGTCTGGGAAAAGAAAACAACTGCTGAGGAAAGAATGGGTTGCTCTTGTTAGGAAAGAAACGACGACTCCAAGAGGAGACTGAATCGATGTAACCCAGCGTACATCAGCTTTCAGCGGTAGTCCAAAGATGTCCAAATCCTTGGACGATTAAACCAAAGCTTACTAAACATATCGTGAGATGGGCATCACCTCTGCATCTGCGTCGGTGAGATCATTTTTGAAAATCTGTTTAATACGGGTGACCACGCTGCCAGAATGATGTTGAAAAAAAACCTGAGAAGAGGGCTATAAAAATGAATCAAGGGCTGGAAAACATGCCTTGCGGTAAATGGCTAAAGAGACTCTTTCTGGATTACATACAGAAAAAAAGGCTGAGAGATTACTTGTTCTGGTGTCTGAGACTACACAAGGAAGAGACTGCTGATAACGAATAGCTCTTTATGCGAGAAGACAAAGGCATAAACAGAGCTTGTAGTTGGAAACTGAAATGAGACAGGCTTAGATTAAGTCATGACAACTGAACCATGAGAGTAAAAAAACCACTCGAACAAATTACTGAGGCGCACACTGAATTCTCCGTCACTTCAGTCTGTGAGTAGAAGCTGCACTGAAAATGTACAAATAATCCAAGTTTAGATCCACAAAGGTAAACTCACCTTGTTCCTCAGCTCCACTAGTGAGAGAGACTATGCTTGGCATATAACTAACTCTCCTGTCTAGACAAGCAGCACGAAATGGTTAGAAAGAGATTCAAAGAGCTTTTGCTTCCTCATAATGATCAGGAAGCTGGAGTCCCAGCATTCTAGGTAGGTGGATTGGAGCATATAAGCTTCTCCAACTGGTTTAAAAAACAAAATAAAACAAAAAATAAAAAGAAAACCACACCACAAAACCCAGCCATCTTTCCTCCTACCCAACCGTCTTTCCTCCTCTCTTTAAAACCTGTAAGTAGTTTCATTTGCATCTTTTCTTTATACACGTGAGTCGGTTCCTAGAAAGCTAATCAGAATGAAAGCTTGCCCGTTTCCATGCATAAGCTTGGACTTTTGCAAGGCCTCACTACAAGCAGCCCAAGGGGAAGAGAAAAATCCCCAAACCACAAAACCTCATTTTGAGTGTTGCTCTGTTTTCCCCTGACCCCGCCAACTGCCACCATCTTCTCATCCCTTTAGACCCATTATGCTCTTTCCAGCAAACCACCTTAGATGCAGGGCTGCTCCCTTTCCCTCAAGCCCCAGTTCCCCGTTTTACAGCATACCAAGACGTTGGCTAAAAGGCCTGTATTATGCATAAGCTATGAACTGCTTAGAAAATCCCAGCAGGCCTAACACTATTAAGCCCATCTATATTGCATTAAGTTGTTATTAGCAACTGCGTTCTAGCTTATGATTAGGACAGTAAAATATCTCTTTGCAATCAGCCCTTGGTAAGAAAAAATCCCTGTTCAATGCAAATGCCACTGTTATTTACTGTTCTCTTGACCTCAATCACAGCCACTGTTGGGAACCCCTGTTAGTTTTGGCACTCCAACTGATTCCTCCCATCAAACACCTGGCTGAGTTGGGCCCAGAGCTGTAGCGTATTTGTGACAGATGAGATTTACAGCACTTGTTTGATCAGACGGGAGAGCAGGTCACAACAGATCAAGAGCCTACGAAGGGTCAACCGGACCATTCTTTCTTTAGTCAGCAGGGATTTATCCCAGACGCTTCTTCCCCACAGAAATTGAGTAATTTTCAGTCTCTTCTACATCCCATTCAGCCCCTTGCAGCTTGGCAAACAAGAAAACAGTCTCAGAAGTCAGCTTCCTCCCAGTCAAGAGTAATGAAAAATTTCCATGGTTTCCTGCGATCCTACAAACAAGGACTACAAAATCATACAAAATGCAGCAGGTCTGCGCGCAACTAGGAAATTTAAGGACGTCTGTCAATTCCTGGAACCAATGAGGGTTTTGCAGGTTCATCACTGGGTTCATAAAAAAAAACCGACTGTTTTACCTCAAGTCCTGTAGCCAATTAAATTTGAATCAGAAGCAAAAGCTGAGGTAAGGTGGGAGCGTGTGCACACACATGCTTATTTGTGTTTGCAGTAGAGAGGCAAAGAGGAATGGAAATCAGGAACTATATGAAGTGAAACAGGGTGAGAGGGGTGCATGCTGGAAATGTGATCCCTGCTCGTTGAGAAAACACTGTTTCCTGGCTTCAAAGGAAAAACAGTTTCTCTCTCAGACACCGGCCCCGGTGGAAAAGCACAAACTAGTAACTGAACAGTTGTTTCCCTGCAGAAAGCTCCAAAAGGCCCCTATACCCTTCCAAAAAAATGAACCCTCAGCCTCCCAGTACAGTATCCTAGCACAGACCCGGCAGCAGGAAGACCTGCTGGGATATAGAGGAGCCTGAGCACCTCCGAAATTTAACTCACATTCAAACAGTTTCCCTGTAGGAGTGAACGTAATTTGTTCTGTTTCAGAGCTTGGGGTCAGGATGGTCATAACTAATTAAAATTCAACATCTCCCCCCCCGCCCAAGATATTCAGTTTCCTACTAGGGCTTCTGTTCATATCAGGAGTGACTCGGAGTCTTTCCTGCATAAGCCCCCTCCTCAAAAGTGGCATCGCTGTTCCATATGCTGCCTCCATGTGCCTGCCATAGTCCTCCAGTGGGGCAGCGAAAATAGCCCTGCTCCGGTCCCAGGGCACAGGGAGTAAGTGAGGGGTAGGCATGGGACCCTGCTCCTGCACCCTCATAGGTGCTGCTTGACATGGTTTACGGCCTCCAAAATCCTGGGAGAAAAGCAAAGGCACAGGCACGATGCCGTGGCACCACTCTGGGAAAGAAGCTGGGGGAAGCGAGGGTCTGCTCCCCTGGCACATGTCCTGTGTCAGGTCTGATGTCCTACGCTCCCCTGCAGGTGTGGACAGCTGTTTTCACTTCTCTGTGTCTCAGGGCTTTGGTGCGGAGGCTGAGAGTTATCATGAGAAAATGAATTGCTTTTTTTGCCTGCTTGGTGTCTCCCTGGTTCCCACAGTGAGTCCTAGTCTGTGGTGTCTCTCTCCCCATAGCTGAAGACTCAACATGGCTAATTTCCTGGTCACCGAGAGGCAGGATTTGATAGGGACAGAGCATTCCCTCCTTTCCTCTCCTGTGACCCCCAGCCTTAAAACATGAGAGCTGACAGCAGCTTTCTAACTCCCTCCATCTACCACCTCCCTTGCCCCACGGCTCCTGATGCCAGCGTTACCACACATAGAGCATGCCTTCTCAAACCTACTTTGCTCAGGTGTCAGGAGCAGCTGTCTCTTTTGCTAGAACATATATACAAACCTTCCCATTCTCTTAGCTCTCCTATCACCAGTTTAGAGCCCCCAAATCAAGATTTTTTCTTTTTCAAATACTGAACTATATTGACCCCATACAAGCAGGTACCGTCTTCTCCTCTCCCTACAGCATTCCCCATAAACTCAGATCCCAGTCCCGTCTACCACCTCTGGCAGAGAATATCCCACCACTCCATGCTCCAGGGTCCATGGCTCTTTCTCTGCCTTGGCCCATTTCCCACATCCCCTGGACACGTACTGGTGCTGCGCAGACAAAGAGAGAAAGCTTGGCATCGGCTGCTGTGCCAAGCTCACCATCTCTGACCTTCTGACTGGAGGTAAGTGTGCGGCAGAAGGACTTACGACATATGTTCAAGAGGAACCTGTGTTACACCCCTGTGCAAACAGAAGCAGAGCCAGGACAACCTCTCCCTCCAGCCAGGCTGCCTCGACACAGCCTGGGTACCACCAGCTGTATTGCAGTTCGGAGATCTTTGATAAAGGTGGTTTCACCTGTGGCCTAAGCCCAGACAACAACAAGAGGGCTAAAAAACAAAGCAGTTTCTTCAGAACGGGAAGATGGGAAGCACTGGGAAAGCGTCTGAGAGTACTTCAGCAGCAGTATGCTCCTGTGGCTTCAAGATGAGGACACGCTTGGGTGAGACCCAAACATGCACAGCCTTGCAGAATGCCCAGCACAAAGCGTTTGAGAGGACTGTGGAGTTGTTTTTTTATTGCAACAAGTTGATGTGTAGCTAGGTCCTTCAGGGAAAATAGCTGCCATAGCAGGAAAACCTTAAAAGGAGTACGTGAATCAGAACAGTACAAGATGTGATGGTCGGCCCTGAAAGGGCCACAGGGTAGGTCCACAGAGATGGCCAAGACTGTCTGCCATCTACTGTGTCTACGCAGCTCTCGTCTCTCCTTTCCTGACAAAATTGTATAGCCTGGATGTCTCTCTCTCTTGATAAAATTAAGTCGCTCTTCCTGAAGAGTCTGGCCAAAAAACAGGATAATGGCAGCTTATGGAAAATGTATTTGTTTCTCCCAACAATATCTGAGAAATGGATTAGCTGATTTAAACCAGTTCTCTCTGAACAAACAAATTCATCTCTCTAGGCGAGGAGCTCTCACACAAGCTTTTACTCAGCCTATCATTGCAACCACAGAGGTGTTTAGAGATGAGGAATGAGCCGCACAAAGCCTGAACAGCAGCGCAGGCAGGCTGCAATCTCACGTAGCAGCCCCAGGTCCCCTCCTTAAGGAGAGCTTCTACCTTCCTGACACACATATCTGGGTATCATCCTCTCTTCTTCCACGGGTATTTACTCAGGGCACAGCGAGGAGGCCTCCCGGTACTTTGCATCCGATGTGTGGTGCCACAGACTGAACATGCCACCTTTGCAAAATCTGCTCCCCAGCCTCCACTGCTCCGGTGAATTCTCCCTGCCATCTGGGCCTTTTGCTTTATGTCTCAAGTCTCCCATATCTCCTGGCCACCACAGCGTGCAGGCATGTTCTGTCAGACCAATTTCAATCAAAGAGGTAAACCGGAAAAGCTCTCAGGGCGCAAGGGGGACTTCCCAAGAAAATCTCGGTGAATGGCAGCATGTGGGAACCTTCCCCACAAGGTAGGAAGCAGAGAAGAGACCAGGGTCCTGCAGAGCAAGTCCTAATCACTACACACTGAGGGGAAAAATTCAGGCCGGTCAAAATTCATAGAACTGCTTTACCCTGTGAAAGACATTGTCCTCCAAAGCTATGTGCACCAAACACTACAAGAAAGCCGCACTGAGAGCCCCGGGGCTTTGCTCTGCAAACACAAAGACTGGTGGTCTTTAAGGTGGTCACAAAGAAGAAGGTTTTAGCATCCTGTTAGATTACCTGCCCCTCGATGCCATGAGACTGGCAGGAGGGTAGGGCCACCAAGTCCTAGACGAACAGGAGCCATCCTCTTTTCAGGCGCATTAGGTACAACCCCATCTGAAGACCCAATCCGAAAGCAATGTAAGTGCCGCCACTGCCTCCGTCTGCCAGGCCCCAGGACCAATAGATGGTAATTGTCAAAACAAATCTGAGGCCAGCCAAGCCTCTGTGGTTGTTACTGTGCTCTGAACCATAGCCATTTGGGTTCACAGCCATGAATGAGTAAAACTGATTCCTCCTCCAGCCTGTCCTTAGACTGACAATTCTAATTAGCTGTTAGCGGCCCAGGCACCGGGAAGCAGCGCGAGCAATCCTAATGCCGCATTGCTGAGGACAGGGCTATGTGCACAAACACAAGCTCTAAGCAACTTAATCCCAGCCACAGTAGCACTGGCGGAAAGCGTGTTGACCATCAGGAACAAAACTCTCTGCTCTTAACGGGGTGAGTGGGGGGTTCTGTGTATTGGCAGAAACACAGAAAGAATGTGCATGCTTTCAGTGCAGTCACACAAACCTCCACAGGACAAATTAGGGGATAAACAGGGAGGATTCCCATCAAAGTGGGACCAGAGACGGCGTCAGGCTTTGTTCGGACTACTGGTTCGAGGTCATGCCCATGACTACAAATGGTTTTCTTCCTTTCACTAATGAAAGTCTCCAGGTTTGCAAACACTAAACTTGCAGAAGGCACATTTCTCCTGTGGTTTTGAATAGCGAAACAACTTCCCCAGAACATCAGTTCATTCATAAGCCTCTGACAGTTTAAAGTGAATTAGAGCATCCCAGAGCTCTGGTTGGTATGAGAGCCTGGTGTTTCCCTCTTTTGGGAACAAGACCTGTACCATGTAGAACAACGATACTGAAGCATGAATGGAAGGGCAGGAAAGCCCCTGCCACTGCAAGGGCAGAAAAAAATAAAATAAATAAATCACTTTCTGCCCCAATGTTAGATCCTGAACTGCACTCCTCAGCTTGGAGGAGGGTGTCAGGACGGACTGCGCTGATGAAAATAAAAAAGAAAAAAAATATTAAACCAGTAACTAATAATAAATATACTCAGAAATGAAACCAGCCAAGTCTAAAACTCTTAGCAGATGGCTCCATACTCCAGCTCACATGTCCAAGCTGGAAGATAGATAAGCCTGCTCAGCCACAGATATGGGTCAGCTCTGGCCACAGACAGTCTCATTTCTCTTAGACTCCTTTCACATAGGCAGGGAGAACTGCAAGGAGTTCCCAGAAGCCAAAAGCCCCGTCCCAGCAACTCTCAAGAAACATCTCCATGCCAGAAGCATGTCTCAAGAGCGCTTTTAATGGAGCAGTTAATATCGAAGCTTATGTTTCAGAGGGAGCAGGACACCAGCAAAGAGCACTGACATTGAGCGATGGCTTCAAGAGCTGATCGAAACAGTTTAACGCATTTCCATTTCCAGTTCTGTGGATCCAGCAATGCTTTTTACTTATTTACAGTACCACCCCCTCCTCTCTTCCCTGCTCTTCTATTTGCTGCATAGATAACAGAGGAAATTGATGCTGACTACTGCCCGCCTGATGTACAGCATTGCCGATGGGTTCAGCAGGATTTTAAGGAGGAATGAGTCAACAGCGTGTGACCAGGAATAACGTTTACCCGCGCATGAGCTTGAACAGGAAACTGTATCTGTGCCCACCTGAACATTAGTTTAAGTGACAAGGGCAACAGATGTCCCAGCAGGACGTATTCTGGCTGCCTTCCAGGTCAGGGCAGAGCCAGACCTGCTGGTCACCAGCCCTATGGCAATGTCTATGTCTAGGACCATGCAATTGCACCTGAAGTCCTGTTAACTGCAATAACTGCACCTCCAAAGAGAATGTCAGTCTGCTTTCTTGATTACACCTGATGTTCACTATGCTTTGAAGATAAACCACAATAATTCACCTGCTGCTTAATGTGGCAAAACTCTACCTAAGGGCAATAAGCATAATCCTTTGGAGATCAATCCCAAATGACTGTGGACTATTATTTTGGATCCAGAAGGGGCCAAATTCGCAGACCATGTTATTCCAGGGAAGGAGACACTCAGGTTAATTCCTTTTCTAGTCTTTCTTCCTGCCAAGATCTCACCTGCTCTGTGACCCAAGGGTGAGAAACAGGATCATCTTTCAGTCTTGACTACCCGAAACAAGGTCAGCCCTATGTAAGTTTCTCCTCTTCCTTCTTCCCTTCTTTCTCTGAGCACTCAGAGACACCAAGACTTCCGCCAAAGACAAAAATGGCAGCAGCAAAAGTCTGCTTATCCAATCATCAGAATTTGGTGAACTCGTTAACATCTCTCAACAGAGGAGACGGGTGCTCTGCTACCAGGCTTTGGTGGTGATCCAAAGAGGGAGAACCCATTTAGGTGACCAAACAAGGGCCTGAGACAGCAAGCAGCAAGTGTGTGAGGGAGCATAAACCTATCTGTGGGTAATACTGGAGTAGATGTATCAAGGACCAGGTGTGATGAGGAGCGCAGGGCTGAGCCGGACTTCCAGCTCTCCAGTAGTTTATGACATGCTGTTCGGGACTGACAAAGCATCAGAGCTGACGCCATATCATTCAAGCAGGATAATGTACTAGGATTGCAATTTACACCACGCTGTTATATCAGGCTCTAGCAGAGCAAATATTATTATTCACTGTGATAAGACAGTCATCTCAAAGTCCAGTTCTAGCAACAGCTAGAGTTCAGAGACACTACTAATCTTTGTAATTCATGGAGATGCTATTTTGACCAGGCTTTTAGGATACATGGCTAATATCTTATTTGCAATTTGTTATTACGTACTTCCTAAATTTGTATCTAGGTAGCATCCTTTTCACTGATCCACACATACACTCTTTCGTCTTTTCGCACATATTGGCTCAAATAACACTTCGTATTCCAAAACCCAGAGTGCTGCACATTTGCAAGCCCAGTGTGTGTTTTGCAGCCTTACACTATCTCACCTACACAGGGTAACCCAGCCCTGATTTGAAACCCACCTCTGCAGAGGATTCATTTTTCTGCTGTGATTTTCTTGAGCGAGCACTTGGTCCTGAAGAAAGCCTTGACAACAGCATCAGCAATAGCATTGATTATTATTAACAACAATACTCTGCCCTTCCATTACTATTTTTATTTTCAGATTTCAAAGCGCTATGTTTATTATGCCCCACAAATCCTTGAAGAGATGGGTCAGTTTTATTCCTGCTTTGAGGATATGGGAAAAGATGACAAGACATTGCCACTCCAAGCGGTAGCCAGATTCCCAGGAGTTCTGACAAGCCCAGTCTCTCACTCTAACCAGTATACAACATTTCTTCATCCTTACCACAGAGCTATAAGGCTGCAAGGACTTTCATGAACTTATTAATCTTCCAAAGCTCTACAGTTCAGACCAAAAAGTCCAAGGAACAGACCATCCAGCCTGTCAGAGAGCTGATGATAGACAATTACAGCTCATAAGATAAAGGGAGAGCAACTTTTTCTGCTTGCAAAATACAAAAAATAATAAAAAGCCCAAACACTTTTTTTTTTTTTTTTGGACAGCCCACTTGTTCTTTTTGTCTTCTTATTCTCTTTCCACTACTGCAGTGCAGTTGGCAAACCCTATTTCTGGGCTAGTTTGTTACAAATACAGCACTATATGCATGAGGGTGAGGGGAGAAAAAATAAAAGAAAAGAGAAACACAGAAACAGGTTCTGACATCTAATCAGATCTGCCGTATTGATTTTGCAACTTTAGCTTTGGAGCAAATCAGAGAAACAATCACATTATCACCCAGAATTCGCTCTTCCCTTGAGTGAGGCAGTTCAAAAGGAGCTCACGCCGACATGCGAACAGGCAGGCCTGCGTGCACACACACACGGACACACACACACACGCTCCTGTGGATGCACACCCCATCCAAGCAGCTCTCCCTTGGGAGGCACAGGCTGGGGTGGGGTGGGGGCGAGGGAAGTGCTCATCACGGAGCCTGCAGGAGCCACACGATCCCCGTTTCCGACAAGATGAGAATTCCAGAGCAAGCCACCGGACTAATGAGCTACCCACGCTGGAGAGCAGCGTTTCAATTAACCACAGCAGCCCCCACCGCGGCACCCACCTCCTTCCAGCTGCGTGAACAAGGAGGAGAGGGATAAACAGGGACTGTGTTGTTCCCTTGGGTCTGTTTTTTTCGCACAGAGGGAAATGGGGGAGTCTATAAGGGGGATGAGGGCAATTCTTGCCCTACTTTCTTGCTTCGTAGTTTGATTTTCATGCAGATGGATGGAGCAAATTGACAGCCCTGAAACAAAAGCTGCCTGCTCAGGCACAGAACAGGCAGTGCCACCACAAGCTCCTTCCACGGTTTCCAGGCAGGAGGCGGCAGCTCAGTCCAACAAAGAGTCAGTACGCACCCAGCTCCAGATAAGGGCACACAGAACTGACGGAGAAGGGAAAAGGGACATTTGGGTGGACTGCTGCATGGACCATGTCACCATTACTTGGGTGAGATCACAATAAAGCATTTCTTGGCCTCTGGAAGAGCTACAGGAAGAGTATGTTGAGTTGCTCTTTACACAGATGTTCATCACATCTTTGCTTTCTTTAGGGTCACATCAAAGACTCTGCCCCAGAAGAGCTTCTGGCTTGTACCTACCATTTTTCTTGTGTGGGGAGTCATATCCTCCCACTCTAGCCCAAGATTCAGAGCTGTGATCCCACTCCAGAACACCTAGTAAGCCTGAATTCATCCCAGGCTCGGCACTGCTGCTCCCTCTGCAGGGGCAACGCCGGTCAGCGAGGGCCACACAGCTTTCAAACACCAACACCAAACTGGGGACACCAGCAGGTCTGATGGTTCTGCTGCTCCAGGGTCATATTTTACTGTACCTCCCATCAGTTCTTGGAGCAAACAAGAGTTACCCTCCCTGCCAAGTCCTGCCATTCCCCATATGCTTGACCCAGCCTGCTTTCCAAAACAGCTTAAACCAAGATACACATTTCCACCCTGCTTAAGGGAATCTCCTTCACCCATACTTACCTGCATGGAAATCTGCACACATTTGCCCATCCCCATCGTGTAATTTAATTCCTGCCATGTTCCTGAAGGGACAGACATAATTTTAAAAGGGGATCTTTGAACACTCGAAGTGCTTGCAGGGTTTCGCACACCTCCATTACTGCTGTGCTCCAAGCAGCTCACCTCTGTGAGCAGTGTGTCTGGTTGGCTTCAGCCAGGTTATCTGCTCCGGTCTCGCTTCTCTTCTTCCCAGGGAACGAGCCTGGGAGGAGTGTGGCAGCATGTCTAATGAGTGCTGTGCGTGGAGGCTCGTCAGTCACAGCCCAGAGGCAGCGTGCCCGGGTGCAAAATTAACCTGCTCCCTAACCCATCCCAACACCTGCCAGATCCATGCTGCTCAGGGGACTCTCCGAGAGTTCAGCAATCGCACTACCCAGGTGGGATGAGGCCTGCAAGGAGGGCTGCTCCTACAGTCACGACTCCTTGCAGACCAAGGCATTTTACCCGGCTGCCTTCTCCCTGCCTGATTCAAAGTCTTGAAGGAGAGAGCACAGACCCCCGCAGGTCAAAACACACCTCAACAGCATGGGAGCTCAGCAGGCACTCACTTCTCTGGAGGGAGAAACCACTGCAGGGAAAGGAGAGTCACCCAACGTGGATACCAGCAGCATCCCTCCTTCTATTTTCACTTCTGTGCACAGATTTTGCCTTCAAGCGGGGCTGGGAGCACCACCCATCGCTGAAATCACCCCACACACCTCACGCTAAGAATCAGTTTTTTGTTACTCACAGCTTTATTGCATGGAAACCATTTGGGATTACGCAGTCCCAGTTAGGGTCTACCTAGCACTGCTTTTCAGGCAAAATGGTTCAGGCATGTCCAGGAATGACAGCTGAGGTAACGAAGTTGAAGAAAGAGTTGTGGGGTGGAAATGGCGTAATTAACATTCGCTAATGTTAATGCACTGATAGGGGAATGGAAAGCGTTGTATACAAGCACACACAACACCTCTCCCTTCCACTTGCAACACGCTGGCCATAGGGTATCCCATCCTTGGCCTTGTAGAGCCAGACCAATTAAATACAAAGTGTTCAAAGGTCGCCAGACAAAAGAGATGTGTCTGCTCAGCCCAGTAAGAAAGGTCAACTCTGCTTGAAAGCAGCACTGAGGGTGTCAGCCCTGCTTAGCCCACAGGCTTTTGTGTACACAGGCGTTCAGACAGTACTGCATGGTTGTACTCACACTGCACGTTGAGCTGCACCAGGGCCTCCCGGGGTCTGATGTTAAAGCCGTTGTACCTGGCTGTCTGACACTTATAGGTCCCGCTCATTTCTCGGCTCACACTCTCCAGGCGCAGCTTCCCATCGTATGTCTCCATCGTCATTGTCCCCGAAGGCATGGGGGTTTCCTTATCTACCCGGGACCAAATGATGGGTGGCTTGGGCTTCCCTCGAACCTCGCACTGCAGCTCAGCCCGGGAGCCCTCTCGGACCGTGATTGTGGACTGCCCCTTAGGGACACTGATGGTTGGTGGCACTACAAAGGAGACAAGAAGGGGATCGTTTTACAGCAAGTTTCCAGCAAGCAAGGAATATGCTTGAGACGCTTGTGTTCAAGTCAGACCAACAGCCCTGAACTCCAAAGGTTTCCACTTGACACAATGCAACCCCTATAGGAAAAAACTGTCCATGTAAGTCATTCTACATGGTCTGGAGCCACAGGGTGTCAAGGAAGATCCAACAATGTATCCCAATGCCAATGGCAAATACTAGCTGTATCGGGACATTTTCCCAGCTCCCACTCCAGTGGTTCCAAAATGCTGCCCAGCAGCAGGGCTAACACAGAGGAACCCAAAGGCAAAAGCCTCTTTGATCTGTTTCTCTGCTTGTGATAAGTGAATTTCCCAAATGGAACTGCAGTCTTTTGGCCAAGAAATAGAAATCGTATCTGCCAAGGTACCTTGTTCCCTTTTCCAGGTCAGACTGAAACTAAGACTTCAAGGATTAGTGCTTGTAGATTGCATCTCCATCTTTATCAGATATCCAGGATCCCTGTTCACTTCTAAACCACAGCAAGGAGCCAGCTCTGTTACATGCCTTTGCTTTCTTTACGTTGAGATTCCCAGTGCACTAGTAATCTCTGGCTCGCTTGAGCAAGAGATGGGTCCCAGCACAGATCACTTCTGGCATGCCTTCCAGGCCCGGCTTCTCCTCGGCAGAACTGCTACCGAGCTGGGGCTAGAGCTGGCGGCACAGCAATGCTCAAGAAATATCCAGCTATCAACTGACAAGCAAAACTTTGCCGATAAACAAAGCTCAAAAGAAACCCAATGACAGCAGCTAAAGGGTGCAGAAGCGTTGGTGGGAAGAGGTTTGTTGTTCACGTCCCCAACTCCACCAAGAACCGAGGAAGGGGACATTGGTGCTAAACCCCATGTAATATTGGCACTTTATTTGTATTAGGCCTCAGAGTTAACAGTTCAACTGAGGTAAATAGGGCCATAATCATTTTCTGAAAGTTCCTCTTTCAGCCCTTCCTGTTGACAGTGGTGACACTTGGATTGACACTTCCGTAACTGTAAGAGCCACATACTTTATTTCCATTTAAATCAAAGTTTAGAACTACAGAGGCTGTAACAAGATGGCGTGACCAATGTTAGCTCAATTCAACTCCAGCAAAGGAGAGTGTGCTACAGTAATTGCACACGTTCCAGCCCACAGCTGCTTTAAGAGAAAATTTAGGATGGCTTCAGCCCAGTCTCCCTCTGCAGTGACCTCCCTACGCAACACGGAGGACACATTTTCAATTTGCAGATCTCCTGTGGGCTGGGGAATGTCATCACACCCTGTCCCGCACAGCGTGAAGGGACGACAGCAACTCTCAGCACCCAGCACCACCAGCAGCTGCTCACTCGGTGAGAGGCAATTTTCTCCATGGGGAAAATCTGTAAATTGTATTTGAAGATTTTTTATTTTTTTTTTTTAAATTAAAGCTGTCTTCTCAGGGCTGCTCAGTGGAGGCAGCCACCTTGGCGAGCTCAGGCTTTGCTCAGCAGGGAAACATGGAGTCACCGCTATAGCCCTCCTGCTCTGATTCCGTGGTCTGGGGAAAACTCGCTGGGTTTTCATACAGGAACCATATGTCGGAGGAGGCTCATGTCTGTTCACGGGGATGCCGCACGCTGGACAGCCTCAGCTGCTGCATGAAGAGCTGCTCCAGAGGGGATGGCCGTTTTCATTCCCTGGGTCACAAAGTGGTCCTGGTGGCCCAGGGTGCCAGAGAGAGGCGTCAAAACGCCCCAGGCTGCCCTCCTGTCCTTCCCCATCAGCGGCATCCACATGAGCCTGTGGGGCTCACCCTCCAGGCCAGAGCACAGGGCAACCTGCCACCGCAGACACCTCCTTTGAAGGAGCAGCCGGCTGGCACCTGGACCGACACCTGCACCAACAGACATCACCCAGCCTTTTGGCGGGATCATCCAGGGTCTCCCAGCCCTTGTCTGCTTCCTCCCCTTGCAGTCTTAAACACAAATGCATTCTGCCATCTAGTGATCTTGGGCAAAAAGGATTGCTCTTGGCGGCAGCAGTCACATAAGGTCAGGAGAGATGGCTCTGCACCAGGACTGGGGGGTTCCCCAGGTTTTATTCCCTGCTGGTACAATGGGGATGGTGTCTGCTGGTACAGAAAGAGTCCTACTTGCCAGGGCTGCCAGCAGAAGGGAAGCACCACCCTTTGGTGCTTAGTAGGCCCATGGCATGGTCAGGGCTTGGCCTTCAGACTGCTAAGGAGCACTGGGCACAGTCCCATTGGGAGCAATCTGGCCCCAGCACTGCTGCTAGGAGACAGGGTCTTCCCAAAGCATCAAAAGCAGTCACACCACCTTTTGCTGGGGAGCTGAAGCAAGCAATGTCCAGAATCAAGACTGGGATCAGCCTGACCAATGGATCCAGCACAACCAGGGACTGAGAAGAAACTTTCCATGAAGGTTCTGGACAAAATCTGTGGGCAGCTGGCCCCCTCAGGAGTCCTCATAAGATTAATACACCAATGCTGCTTTGTGCCGTACCCTCAAGGTCCTGGAAAGGCAGGAAGATGACATGGATGTAACAGAGAGCAGAGCTGGACCCACCGCTTCCCCAGAAGCAAAAAGGCAGCCCTGAGACCCTGTATTTCTGTCACCAAGGTGACTGACAAACACACTTTCGGATTAGTCATGTCCTCACCAAGCCATGGGGTGAAGCTTTGACCCCGATTTTAAAGCGGGGAGGCATTTAGAAGACTTGGACTCCTACAGAGAGTGCCCAAGACAAATTGCCATTGCAATCCAGTAAACATTAAAGCTCTTCACACAATTTGCTATGACAGATGATACCAATCTCCTAGCCACAGCTTTGAAGAAAGGGACGTTCCTCACAAGCAATGCCAAAGAGAGGAAAAAGCAGCTTTCTTTCTCCTTTACTCCCTTCTAAGCAAAGGAATGCTTGAAATTTGGTGAAACACCACCCCTTCTTTCTTCCTTCACAATTTGGAGGCTTCTTGGAGCAACCACACTAAACCTGTCTCTGTAGCTTTCACTGGACTGCACTTTGGACTTTTTCATAGGGAAAAAACATAAAGGAAGATCTGCTTGGTGCACAACACATCTGGCAGAGGATCTCTGTCTATTACCCATCTCCAGTCTCAGCCAAATCCTTGCCTGAGGATGTGATACTTTTTCCCACTGGGATTCAAGACACTCATGTGAGGTCCTTCCAAAAAGACAGAGGGATGGTGGTGGGGAGCAGCTAGTGAAGCCCACCACTCTCCTGAGGTCCCCAGCTGCCACAGAAAGGCTCACCTGTCTCTGAGGAGATGTTCACCTCCACACTGAGGTCAGGAATGGGTGCTCCCAGGAAGGTGGCCACGCATAGGTAGGTGCCGTAGTCACTGAACCTCAGGTCAATAATCTCCAAGCTGCAGGTCACAGGTGGGAGCTCGGGGTCATTCCTGGTGATGAGCAACCGGTCTGAGAACCTGGCTGGTTTCCCGTTCTTGTACCAGGAATAGACAACCTTCTCCTGGGGGACAGCATCCACATGGCACGAAAGCTTCAAGTCCTGCCCTAACTGGATGGTCTCGCTCTCTTTGATCACATCAGGGGTGATTTGGAATGTGGCATTCTTCATGGCTGGAATGAATACAAGTGCAAAACTGGTTAGGGACAGCAAAGTGTCTTGCATGGGATAGGACAATAGCTCTTTGCTCCTCAGGAAGGCAACATCTCCATGCAAAATCTGCCTCAAGACCTCCTCCAGTTATTTTCCCACAATAGATCCCCAGGGCCTCACATCTCACAGTCTGGGATCATTCTCTAGCCGAGGAAAGTGCTGCAGCCCAGGATGAGGCTGCAAGCAGTGCTAGCATGGCGGGCTGCTCTGGGAGCAAAGAAGCTTGCACAGCAGCTTCTTCAAAATATTCGTCTCTGCTAAGTACCATATTCACCCTCAGCTGAACAAAAACAGCCAGGAGGAGTGCAAATCTAGCCTCTCCACCCTGAAAACCCATCCTCTGAGAAAGAGAGCAACTTACACCGCACCAGCAGGTTCACTGTCTTCTTTGCTGGGTTCCCCACGTTGTTGATGGCCGTGCAATTGTAGTAGCCTGAGTCTTCCACACGGATCCTCCAGATAGTGAGGTTGCCTCCTTGCACGAGGCTGTTGGGAGGCATTGGGCCAGGAGAGTGAGACCAAACCACCTCTGGCTGCGGGTCACCACCCGTCAGAGAGCACTGCATAGTGATGTTGTCACCAGGGTTGACCACCAGTGTCTCATTGACAGACAGCTTCAGAGCAGGTGGGGCTGGAAGAGTACAAAGAGGAACACTTCAGAGCTTGAAAAAGACCCACCACCCACTTGCCTGTGCACAGCTTCATACTTTTTGGGATTTGTTCTTGAAGATACGAGGAGACCTTACAGTGGCCTACCAGTATCTTAAGGGGGTATCTATCAGTATCTACAAGAAAGCTGGTGAGGGACTTTTTAGGGTGTCAGGTAATGGTAGGACTACAGGGAATGGATTAATACTAGAGATGGGACGATTCAGACTGGACATTAGGAAGAAGTTCTTCACCATGAGGGTGGTGAGACACTGGAACAGGTTGCCCAGAGAGGTGGTGGAAGCCCCATCCATGAAGGTGTTCAAGGCCAGGCTGGATGGGGCTCTGGGCAACCTGATCTAGTGGGAGGTGTCCCTGCCCATGGCAGGGGGGTTGGAACTAGATGATCTTTAAGGTCCCTTCCAACCCTAACAATTCTATGATTCTATGAGTAGGGAGAGCTAGAGGGATGCATGAATTCATTACAAATACAAGGTGTTTGTGAACTTAAAGCATTACCATTACCATGTCTTTGAATTAGAGCACCTTGCTCTGTCATGGCTAGGAATCACTGCAGGCAAGACCTCACACTGCCCCAGAATGGAGGTCATACCTAAAACACTTCACCACTAGTGCTTAGGGCTGGGGCACAAGCTAGGTATGACTCAGCAGTGTTTAGTGCAGGTTCCCTAGACTTAGGACTCAGGTCAGAAAAAAAGCCTGATGAAGTCTCTTTGCCCAGGTCGGAGCAGCAACCAAACAAAAGTTGGCATTGGAACACCCAAGACTAGAGGCCTCCTGACTCCTGATGCAAACAACTGCAGCAAGGCAGAAGGGCGATGGAAAGCTTCTGCGTCCCTGCATTACGTACACTGCACCCAACCCACTCCCCTGCAGACACCACAGTGCCTTCTGTTCTCCCTATATGTAACTCCTCTGACTCTAGACAGGCCCTGCAGAAGAATCACTGAAGAAAAAGTGCAACTGGTAGCTCTTACTAGAGCACCTGTATCTCCTTTGCTGCAACGCTATTGTACGAATCGCGGTTAGTCTGCTTATGTCTCGGACAGAAGCAGCACACTGGACTAAGCCCTGAGAAAGAAAGGAAAAAAAAAAAACAAAACCAAAGGCAGGAGAACAAGAGATATGTTGTCATAAAGCATGGCAAGTTGCAACCATGGATTGAGCTTAGCATCTCAGGACCCAATCAAAAGCATGCTGGGAAGCTCATGGATGTCAGTGTTTGCTGGCTGGTTCTCACGATCTCAAGGGAAGGTCAGGCAAAACACCAGGTGCATGCTCAGTCACAGCCTGCTCCTCCTGCCTGACCACCAGAGCTCCACCCTGATGGAGAGGCGAAGGAGAAAGGACAGACTTAGAGGACCGTGCTTGACCCCAACAGCTGTTTGTGTTTGAGGACACTTGGCATAAAACCACTCCTCCCATACAGAGTTGCCATCCCAAGAAGGAGTTTTGGGGAAGGTCTACCATTAAAAAAAGGACCTCAGCTATCCCATAATATGCCTCTCCATCTCTCACACCCAACTAGATGTCTTTGAGAGGCAAAGTCTTTGCCTGGCAGTTGGCCCTTCCAGCTCAGAGCCTGACACGGAGGACCAGGACCTCTCTGCACCATAACAGATCATGAACAGCAGCTCTGCACCCGCTCTTAATCTCCTTCACCTCCACGGGTGTCAAATACGCTTCTCCATAGACTGGGGGGCTATTGACCAGGTCACAGGGATTGTCTTTCATGCACAACTGAACAACTGGGACTGATTCAAAATGTCTAGACAACTCCTCCTTTGAATACCCTAGTACCTGTTTTGGTTTATTTTACTTGTGCACCCTTCTCACTACATCCCCCTCCAGGAACTGATCAAAAAACCCCTTCCCTTTATATTCTCTATTTCATCCCACGAAAAGCCTTTTAAAAGCCCTTGTCAGCACCACCACTGGCTCCATCCAGACAGAGCTGAGAACGCAGCAGTCCCCAGCACAGAGACGGGGAGTATGTTTTAAGTAACAGCCATAATAATGCAAAATAAGACATTGTTCCATATTCATGAAGCCTGATTTAACAGCATCATTATTTCTGCCTCTTCTCTCCCTGGACCCTGCGTTAATGAGCTGTGCTGGATTTGTGTTGGATCTCTGAATTACAGCCCATACAAACACGGCGAGGAGGACTGCTCTCCCCTCAGCGCTGGCGCCATCATTTAGCAGCGAAACAACTGCCATGCTGGGATATTGCTTTGGTGCACTGAATCAAATGTCCTCTCCCTGGCCACGGGGCATGCTATTTCTGCCAGAGGTGGCCAGCTGTGCCTAAGGAAGAAGGTGGCTCCTCTGGCACCCGCGCTTGTCATTTTGAGGCCAGTGGTTGGAGTCCTTGAATTTTGGGAGGCCACAGCCTGCACTCGGAGCCTTTGACAGGTCTCTTTCTTTGCTGGAGTCTTGGAAAGATTGTGCAAGGGTTAATGCGCGCTCATCGGCAAAGGAAGGATTTGTATGTCCTCTCTAAGCTCCAGGTGCTGTCATGAGAGTCACTGAAGCCCAGGAACGCAATAGCTCAACTCCCGGTGGTCAGGCAGGACACATTCCTGTCACTTACAGGCTGTCAGATGAGCATAGCTGATACCAAGTACCTGTTCCTGCCCTCTGACATTGAACTGGTCCCATGTTCACACGACACAGACAAGCTGGCAGATGCAGCATCTTGCCTGGGAATCTCCATCTGTCATAGCCAGAGAAAGGCTGAGACCAGCTTGTACCCAGAAAGAAGATGTCAGCGTTGGGGAGCACAAACCAGAGGTCCTGCAGGCTCTGGTTAAGAGTTTGGGATCTTGAGGTGTTTGATGTGCACATATCTGCACAACAATCACCTCGGCCAGCAGTGTCACATTCCGGGCAAGGCAACGCGGCGGGGGAAAAAGCGAGATGCTGGTGGAAGCACTGCCTCAGGGCAGGTTGCGTGTGCGTGCACGCAAGAGGGAAGGCAGGGAAACTGCGAAGCTGCCACCCGCACAGCTCCAGGCAGCGAGCTCCCACGATGTGCCCCAAAACAGAGCCCCGGCTGTGGCAGCCTGCTCGGGCTCCCACTCCCACTCCTGTCAGCCGACAGGGGTTAACAGTCTGCAGACATTGTTATGCAGGAGATGAATCTCATTTATTTGTAACCTGTGGCAATTCCTTTTGTTCTTGGCTCAGAAAACCTGCTGGCGGAGTCTGCCGAGCAGCAAGGGGACCATTAAAAACAAAGAGTCGCTTTCAATTCCCTTTGAAGTCCAATTTGCTGCAGTAAAACTGCAGGAGAATTAACCAGCTGGGCTGCTTAATTTTGCAGAAATTGAGGAAGGGGAAAACGTCAGCCTGACCCTGCTGGAGCAGGTGGTGACAGCCCGGTGGTGAGCTGGTCCTGTGGCTCTGCAGACCCAACCTGCTGGTCTAGAGCCATACAACAGCAGCAGGACAGAGGAGGAACAGGGGAAACCTCCTTCCCGTTAATGCTACAGACTGAGAACCCATCCCCTGCTGCAAGGGCGAAGCTGCTGACGCAGAGCTGGGCAGGAGCACATCTCCTTGCTGGAGACTATGACCTGCCCAAAGGCCACTACCAGAGGAGCCAAAGTGAACCAGCTGAGGAACAACAAATGAACTGGGAAGAGAAGATTCCCTTGGCCTGACATCACCTGACCCACCAATTCCCCTCAAGGTCTGTAGTAGCTGGGTCTATAAATATTGAAGAGACCTATTCCCATGCACCTCAGCACCCTTTGGGCCCTCCTTGGTTGCAAAGGCGAAGGCATCCTGAGTGAAGCTGCTCAGGATTCTGGGCACAGCCAAGGCTACGGAGGTTGCTAAAGCACGAGCGTAAGAGGGAAAGAAAAGACCTATACAAAAAAGGAGAGAATTAAAGATTTTTCTTTAAATATTTTCTCATCTATGCACAATGCTACCTACCAGGCAAGTAAGCCAGATAACACGAGTATATTTAACATGAAATATTATTTAACACAAACCCTGCTCACAGCACAATGCCAGCTTCATTTTCACCTCCAGCTTTTAATGCAATTTTCTAGGAACACATTTTCCATGGCCCCTTTGAGCTTGTGGTGTCAGGCTCCACTGTAACCATTTATAAATATGCATCTATAGCTAAACAACAAGAAAAAAGAACTAGATGTATGTGCTACATGGACCAAATTCAGAGCTGAAGTTGGTGTAAATTCAGCCGTATCATGGCTTCTGATCCGGCTACAACCTGAAAATACATTTTCCCCGTTCACCCAGTAAAGGGGCTGGACCGAAACGAAGGGTAGTTTACCTGTGCTTGGGCTGGCAGGGGGGAGCGGACACGAAGAGAAATTTGATTTTCTAACTCTTCAAAGATAAAGACACAACAGGGAAGAAGAGCTGTATGAAATCCCTTTCTTCATCATGAGCACAAGGTAAATTTTTAAAGGGAATATTCCAGCATTTGCTACAGTCTCATCCTGAGATAAACTCAGGCAGTGGTGTGAGTTGCTCAAGACACGTTCAGAGATCTTATTATATAGAGAATATTTTTTTCTGACGTTAGCTATAGTTCACTTTCTTAAGCTCGTTATTTTTCTTCTTTCCACATAAAATGATGCAACTATTGCTCAGCACCTTGGGCTCAAGTCAGATCAATAAACATAATTTATACAGTATCAACAATACCCCATCAACAGTTGGCAACATCAAAAGAGTTCTGTTTCCACTGCACAAAGATGACACAAGGGATACAAACTGCTTTGTGTTACATTAGAGAGGTGAATAATTCAAACAACTACAATGCCTTTCTTTCTGATCATGGAATACTCCAGGGCTGGAAGCAATTTCCTGACATTTACTTATTATTTGAAAATTTTCAACACATGTGCGGGCTTTGTGGGTGGGAGGTTTTTGTGGGTGCGGGGTTTTGGGGGGGTTTGGGGTTAGGGTTTTTTTTGTTTGTTTTTTTTTCCTTAATGGACAGGTTGCGATCAGGTCTTTGCAAGTATTTCGTACATGATACTCCGTTATCAGTCAGTTATGGCAGGTCAAGCAAGAGGCACCAAACTGATTCTGTTCACAACTGGAGGTGCACTCACGCGCTGCCAGTATGAATAAAAATTTATTTATAGGGAAGGCACCGGAGATATTTGCTTTCCACAAACGTCGGCACCAGCGGTGCCCGTCGGCTGGGAGGTGCTGAGAGCACAGCCTGGCAAACCAGGCCAGAGTCACACACGAATGAATTATTCGTAAGAACTGCTGCAGCATCTGCCCAGCTCTAGACTGTGGCGAATCTATTTTTAAAGTCACTTAGAATTATAAATAAATAAAACAGTGTCTGGATTAAAAACTACATAGTGCCTCAACACCTACACGTAGTCTGCTTTAATGATCTCATGGCAGGCCTGGCCAAGGCAGCGGCTACACACAGAGCGACATGAAATTAGAGCATCCCTGGCCACAAAACTGCTGCGTGAAGGATTTGCAATCCCAGCAGCCGTGTATGTGGACGTGTGGTGCTGGAGGCCCTGGACCGGGGCCACTCTCTGCGTGTCACCCTCTTGGAGGGGTAATGGCTGTTTAGACGGTGAGAGGTTGGAGGGCTGCGGGGACCCTCTGCGTCCTCTCTTACCTGTGGTGTTTGTGAGCTGGAAGGTGATGGATTTGTCAGGGATGCTGCAGACGTTGCGGACGGACACCTGGCACGTGTAGCTGGCATAATCCTGGGGCCGCAGGTTCTTCAGCTTCAGGACTTTGGTTTCACCCTGGGAGTTGGGAAAAAAGTGGGGGGGAAAAACCCAGAGGTGTCCAAAGCACAGCTCATCACTGCAAGTCCATAACCTGTCCCAAAGTTTACAGATTACCAGCAGCTCCCAACAAAAACTCAGGGAACTGTGCAGACTCCACACCCCCCTAGCTATGTATAAAGCAGACACAAAATGTTTGCAGCAGTAACTCCACTTCCAGGATTTCTCAAAACACGCAGCAACTGACTGACATTTAACCTGAAAGCACTGCCGAAAAGGTGTAAGCATAATTTCTCATCGACTGTTGTCAGAATCATCTTGTGGAATCTGAAAAAACCTTAAACATCCCAGAACAGACCTTGAGATCTTACACCAAGATGTTGGTAGGAACCCAAGGGACGTCAGTGGGGTCTCAACATTGCAAAACCAAATTAAATCAGAGCAGATTCAGACATTAATGCTGGCCTAAATATAACAAGTTCAACAGTTATGCTGTAAAAATTTGCAGTACAGGGGAAAAAAAGATTATTCAGAGAAACACTCAAAGAACCTCCCAAAACTTTCCGATGTCTCTTCTCCAGATTCTAATCTCTTTTATGCTGGTGTAAATCCAGAGTGACTGCACAGACTTTGATAGCCTTTTCTCATACTATGGTAAGAAACAAACCAACAAAAATCACTCCCTGGTACTCTATTAGTTACTGGCTTGTTACAGAAACAGAATCAAGTTGTTAAATTAACAATAGATGCGTCCTGCAGGTTTTTATTTATGGAATGTGGAAAGCTCTGAGATGCATCCTGTGGTTTGTACACCCTGCAACTCATATGTCTTCCCACGACAGCTTGTCACTGTTGTTCTCCTTGTGTTTGTCTAAATCTCTTTTGGAGAAACCATTCCACAATTGCCTGCAAACGTGAGAAGGTGTCAGCATGACAAATCCTCTTGAGGACAACCTCAAGGGACTGGACGATGAGCTCAGGCATGCTAATGTGCAGAGAACAAAGATCTGAACTAAGTAAATTAGAAAGATAAATACCTAGGAGACCAATAACCCTATGAAAGTCCTGTCCCCAGAGATTTGTTGCTATGCCACACAAATAATGGCATTTACAATGTGCACGTCAAATACTTACTTACGGGGTCATATGTATCCTGTTTATTGATTAGTAAATGTTGGGTAAACATGTATAAACCTTCAGCGTAAATAACTTTTAAAAAGCTTAAACAGGAAAGTCTTCACCTCCTTTTTAATGTAGAAGCCTACCCAAACCTGACACTGATACCAGTTGTTCTCTAAGACAATATTATAAAGTCCTGCAAAGAGTGCTTTGTTAAACGTAGTGCCTTTGAGCTCCAGCAAGATATTCCCCTACCAATAGTGTGGCAGAATTGTGTTTTTGTTAACTTCAACTCTTACCAACCCAAACTCAGAGGTTTATTCTGGTGCCAAGGAGAGGACCATAAGGGCATACATACCTGTGTGAGCACAGCAGTCCTAACACCCTCCCTCAAAGCTGGGAATGACCCGTCATGGTGGGAACATTACCTGATGGGTCATGTCCAATGCTGGGTCATTTACACGTTAATACTGCAACACAGTGAAATCCTGCCAGATGCCTTACTTAGCTGAAGAAAATATCTCAAGTCCTAAGACATCCTCTCATTAAGCAATGTCTCCTGTTAATTACACTGAGCTTAGTGAAAGCTGGAAGAGCCCATGGTGGCTTCCTCTAAGGCCAGGGATGTCCTGGTTGGATGCCACAAAGCACTGGACTAGATAAAGCTCTCTTCAGGGCCCAACAGCATTTTTGCAAATCTGCCGCTAACCTGCGGCTCTCTCCTCATCCCCCTGAACGTTTCCATTTGGCTGCCCGTTTCCGTGACCGACAGAGATGGCGTGTTTCAATAAAATATGAACACGACTACATTAACTGAAAGGTTGCCTGAAGCATGGCTCAGAAATCCAGCTCGGCCGGGAGGCACTCAGGGCCCAGCTTCGCGAGAGCGAGGAGGGGCGTGGGATGAAACGGGTGCCGTGGGGAGCAGCCCCTTTCAGCCCTCCCTTCCCACCCATCACAGCCTCGTGCTGCCGAACAGCCTTGCTGGAAGTGCTGGGGCTGCTTTGCATCTAAAGGACACTCAGAGCCAGAGCTCAGTTTAGGATAACATGCCCAGAGTGCCCTGGCAAAAGAAAAATTCCCCTCCGTCTCCCACCACGTTGGTGGGCTAACTACTGTGAAGAAAGTGGCGTTCAGAGAAGCAAGTCCAGCACAGGCAAACAGGAGAAGCAGAAAGAATGTGGATACCCTGTCACAGGACAACAGTCAGAAAGTGTGTAGGCAGTTGGGCTGCCTCTGTTGCTTATGGCCATTAGGAAAAGCTCTTCATGATTTGCTTCATGAAACCCACAGCAATTCCTGCCATTCACTCACACTGCTAAACAGGAAGCATTTCCCCTGATTTAAGGAGCTTGGGCACTCAATTAAGAAAAAAAAATCAGTAATGGGAGATACAGCAGACCCAATCTTGGGATTGTTTGCTTGGATTTTCGTCTCACCATCCAACAGCCATGTAACCTCATTAGGGGAGCTGTGACCTGCTCTCAGGGACAGTGACAAAATGGGGAAGCAACTTGTAGGTTGTCATACTCCATCCTGTTGCTCTGCTCCTCTTTTCCCCCTGGAACCTGCACACAGAAGTAGGCTCTACCAGGCCTTTTGGAGACAGTGCTCCTTGCAGTGGCCACCACAGTCTCCCCAGCATTGTAGTCTACACAGGAAAAGAAACACCATCCACTACAGAGTGCCCTGCATCACCAAGACAGTCAACACAAGCTGTTGGAGTTTTGTTTTTTTTCACCTGTGTGTAGAGGGGTTCATAGATGTCCACACCATTGTCCTGACTATGGGAAAGCGTCTCAGCTCCCCGTTTCCAGATGAAGCGAGCTGGTGGGTTGGAGTTGACTGTGCAGCGGAGGAAGACAGTCTTCTCCTGGTAGAAGCTGCCACGTACATCGCTGATGGTCTGGTGAACGGTGAGAACAGGTTCATCTAGATCTGGAAGGAAGGTAAGGAGTGCCGCAGCAGTTGTTAGTGAAGCTTGGTCTGCACGTACAGCCTGCAGAGCAGATGATGCTCCAGGCGCCACAGAGGAGAGGGGAAGCTCCCACACCTTTGGCTGATGACAACTGCTGAATTAAGAGCTGATCTGAGGGCAGGTAACACAAACAATACCTAAAGGGAACAGACAGGAGAAGCAAAAATTCTCCCGCTCACCACACAACCTTCAGAGAATAGAAAGCATCTTCTGGTTTGCAGGTCTCTTGTGGCCCTCGAGCAAACTGCCTGCCTGCCACATGCCTCTCAGACCAGTGGGCTGCTTCACCTTCCCCAGTGACACCCCACACCACAAATCACTGCTCTTTACTTCAGTGAGAGGCCAGAAGGATCCCAGGAAGCTCTGCTCCATCATCGTTTCTTCTGCTCCCACTTTCCAAATCCCTCCTGACGTCATGGGGTTAAGCCCTCGGTCTGAGATGCCCACACAAAGGACATGGCAAACCTTCAAGTCAAGGGGCTAGCATAGAAGCCAGGACAAGATCAAGGAGCTGAGATGGAGAGTCATCTCCTAGATAGAAGCAAGTCTCGTGGGGTGCCATGGGAACATGAGATGCAAAACACTGTGAAAGATATGCACAATTTCTCTCTCTTCCTATTAAAATATCCTCTGTATTTTCTTCTTTTCAAGGTCTGTAAGGACTCTCCCTCTTCAGCCACTTCCACTCACTGCATCCCTATCACTCACCCATAAACTGATCAGATTCATCTCTGTTTTCTCCCTTTATGAAATGCTCCTTAAGAAAATGCTCCTTCCAATTCTCTCACCATACTCTCTCACCATACCTGCACCAGACATGCAGCTGTCACGATTGGATCCATGGGTACCAGTCACTTCACTTGCAAGGACACAAGCACTAGCCCTGCAGCGACCATACTTTCTCTATCCACCCAGGGCATGCTGCTCCCCAGGGAATGCCTTCCTGCTAAAAAAGGGATCATTTTTATGGGCTTTTGCACCAGACACCAATGTTTGAACATCAAGGAACCATGGGGAAAACCTCAGAGGGGTTCTCCTCCCAGAACCACTTTGAGACTGATTATGATTAAATGTAAAGATCCCATTTGACAAGATGGGACCAACTGGCCCTTGCCCTTAAGCATCTCTTATAAGGCACCTGTTGAGCTCAGTTGAAGCAATTCTGTGTTTTCAGCAGCCTTATGACCCCACCTTCAACTGCAAGGAAACTGCTGCCAGCACTGTCTTCTGCACATATGAGCAGAGATGAAAAGGACACGTGCTCATCACCTCCTGCACCTAATTTTCACGGTATTTTATTTTAAAGATATTTGCAAGTTTGGAAATCTGACTCACAATAAGGAAGGGGGAAGCAGGGATGAGTTTCTGCTAACGTGTCATCCAAATAACGCACGTTCTCTGCTAAATCACAAGTGTCAGCTTGTGGATTTGCATATTTTAATGAGCTGTATGCTTGGTAGACAGCAACTGTAATGGGACCCGGGATTTGTTGGCTTGACCACACCATAGCTCAGAGATATGAGTCGAGCCATTAGCAGAACAATGACAAGGCACACAAAAATCCCCAAAAAACCAAACCCAAGGCTGAAGAAAAACAGGTAAAGAAAAAATGGCTCCTCTCCATACAGTGCTGTCTCCATGTGGCCACAGGGTGACTGAATTTTACACCAAATTTTCTTGGACCAGGACCTTGGGCACAGCCTCTCCTCTTTCCCCCTTCTTTGCCCTTAATCCTCCTTTATTTGTTCACGCTTTACACAAGTAACTCTGTAGCTACTATACTTCTAAGGCTCCATTTCTCAGCGGGATGCATGGCAAAACACTTCCCTTACTGATCAAGGAAGATGCTCACCATTCAGGTCTCCTGGCTCCCAGCTACTCCCCACACAGAAAACAACATCTTCCTTTCAGTTGCTAAACTTTTCCTCCCTCAAATCTTCCAGCCTTCTTTCATAGCAGCCAGCTCTAACTCTAGCCCTCCTGAGAAAAGCTAAAATAAGACCTACGACGATATGTATATGCTTGATGTACAAGTAACGCCACCGATGTCAGGGAGCTGCACAAATGATAAATTTGGCCCAAGGCTGCTCATGGAGATGATCACATGGGATGTTTCATGCGCAATATAAGCTTGTAAACATCCATTCTTTCTTTTTCTTTATTTTCCCTCTCTCCCACATGGAAATACTCCAAACAGCATCTGCAGCTCTGCCAGTATCTAAACAATACTTTAAAGCCTCATTTGATGCCTACTTGAGGCAAAGGAATAACTTGCTACACGGATTAGTGTTTCCAGTTTAATATCCTCTTGGCAGCAGTGGTGCTCTCCACACAACCTTGCTGTCTAATACTAAAAGTATGAGTGAGGACTAGCACTAGCTGTCAAGGTCACTAAGGTTCACATGAAGGTGATTACTTACCTCCAACTACAAATTGGAATGCGGGGAAAGAAGGGGTTTGTTTTCAAATTCTGGTTCATTCAGCTGAAGGTTGCTTGGGTGAGCGTTCAACAAAAACTGTGGCTTTTCCTATGTGTTCCCTTGTACCTACTGCAAATACTGGCAGAAAATAGTCTCTCCTCCCCAAAAAACAAGTGAGCAGAACAGAGGTGCGTTACCAAGTCCATCTGCAGAGTAGATGTTAGTATGAGAAAGCCCTTGGCCGCCCCATAGTTCTACAGGTCAGAGCTGCATGAGGGACCACGGGACACTACATCACTCTAGCTCCAGCCTGCACCCCAGAAGTAAAGGGAGCACCCTCAGGGCATAAAGAGATTCATGCCACAGTGCTGTTCCTAGAGACACAGGCCCTGGCAATGTGTCCTATTGAGGCTTGAGAAAAGCAAGTCCCCTTTGAAATGGAGAGTTGCCATATGCCTCCACCAGACACAGCAGAAGAAATGGGCAGAGAAGTCAAGCAGATCTAGGTGGATGTCAGAACTCCTTCAAACAAAGCTATGCAAGGCCTGTGAAGAAATCTCCATCCTGTCCAAAGTGGTTGCTGATGAAGCAATCTATTTTCCCAGTCTGTGGGATGGTGCCTACCCAATACAGGGTAGGGCAAGGAAGAAACAGAGACGGGAGCTGCTCCAAGCCATATAATACAAGCGCAGATCATGAACCTACCAAACCCTAAGGATGTTCAAGTCTACGGCATACTTTGTGAGGGTCACATCATTGTAGGGCTGGACAGTAGGACTAAAAGTAAGCAGCCAGGCACCAGTAGCTGTCAGCAAAGCCCTGCCCGACTCCAGACAGGTACTGGGGTTTTGAAACCTGGAGGTTGCTCCATTGACAGATAACCATGGTGCGCCTCAGCACAGAAGACTGTCTGGCTAGGAGTGTGGGAACAGGTGGTGACAGATTCAGGAAGAGTTCAAGTTGCTTTATCACACTTTACATCTTTTAAGCATCAACCTCTTGCTGGCTAAGGTCTTCTCAGAAGATATGAGTGAGGAGAGGGATTTGGTGTTTTTCGGATTGGAGAAAACTGGAATAGTGGATAGCCAAGGACAACGAGGAGAATCTTCCCCAAGAGAGCAAATCTCTTGAAGAGTTGCCTAGACCTTAAATCTTGGATTCCTCCCATATGGAGATTATGGCATAAGCTTCATTTCCCTCCCTTTTGGCCACAGCATCCCCAAAATAAACAACCTTAAGCCAGCATGAGAAATATTCAAAACTTGGGGCCCAAGGTGGAGAACCACTAACAGCATCTCCAGGACACAAGAACCATTGTGGTGGACATTGCAACCAGCTAGAGAAACATCAAGTCACTGAAACCAAGGGGTCCTCACAGATTCCTTCATGTTCACTCCTTCACAGCTCAGCCTCCTCACGTGCATCCCAGAGTCTTTTGCTCTGTTTCCACCATGCCGCAGAGGCAGCGATGCTGGGGGCAGGGCACTCGTTTCAGGAATGCCCCAAGCATCTGAGGCACTACCAGTTTCAAGAAGCACTGGTTTGCTTCAAGCATTGCCACCTTCAAAGCGAAGACAAAGAAAGCGGAAGCCATCTACAACGCTACGCTCCAGACAAGTGCTAGGGACCTCTGGAAGTGACAGACATCACAGCACCTCAATAAGAACGACTCACATGGACAGGCAGAGCTATCTTTTTTGTGGATGGATCTACTCTCTTAGGGAAAGGGACCTTGCGGAGACCACACCAGTCCCTTTGCTCCTGAATCAGGTACGCGTGGTCCTAGGGCAACGCAGCTCCCTGCCAGCCCCGCAGCGAGGCAGAGACATGCAGTAGAACTGTGGGAAGGTCTGGGTTGCCGCTAAATGACTTACACTGCACATCTACTCGAATGGACTTGATGGCAGGGACCCCAACCCCATTTTCTGCTTTACAGTAATAGCGGCCCCCCTGCAGCCTTTGGATCTTCTCAATCCGAAGGGTCTCGTTAAGCACTGACGTCTCTTGGAATTTGTCCGACGCGCTGCCAGCGGTTTTGGTCCATCTCACCTGCACAAGAAGAATGAGAGAAATGCAAGCAATGAGTTACACAAACCAGAGATCCCAGGGGACAGAAGCACTCCCTTTGCTCCTCTTCCCTAGCCATTCTCAAAAATGGGTCCTACAGCACCACCACCAGACCTTACCAAAGTTCAACTGCTGACCTCATTATGTCTCAGTAGACCAGCTGCTGACTCTCATCCATCACCAGTCTCCACGTCCAAGTGTCCAGGATAGCCCCTCAGTTCACCCAGACACACACTGCTTATTTACCACTCCTGCTCTGGTCCTGTAAACCCAAGAACTTGGTTAGTTTTATACCACTACCTGCTCAGCACAGGACTTTCACCATTAAGCCTTGGGACCCCACGTGGCTGGCAGGCTGCAGGGCTACGGCAGGCATCAGACATCAGCTCACAGCTACAGAGCTTTTATTGCAGTCAACACTCTTTTATCTTTCTCTGGACAGCAAAGCTATTCCTGCTGTTTGCTTTTCCAAGTAAGAGTAAGAAAATGCAGTTGCTATCTGGCTCTTGCCCCTTTCCCACAGGGAACCCCTGTGTATGTTATTTTTATAAGTCATCCTTTTGCAGTACACAAGCTTTTGCTTTGATTTTAAAGATACAGAAAAGGAAAAGAAAACATCCCTTTGGATTTCAAGCTATCTTGCATTTTTTTTGTCCTTATGTTACACATCTTAAGAACCTGGCTTGCAGGGGCAACGGAGCTGCATGATATTTCATGGTAAATGGTGGCAAAAGGACAGCACTCCTAAAGACTGAATAGTTATTCTTATGTCTGGAATGAGGTACAGTCCTAGCAGTTGCGGTACAAGCTTCCCCCTTTTTTCTGCAGTCCAGAAAATGAAAGAGAAAGGGGGCTTTTCTCAGTTTTCTCAGCCCATTCGTTTCCTCTATCTGCAACCTCCCTTCTAAAGGCTGCTGACTGGTGGGGCTCGCACGCTGGTGCCCATCCAGACTCTGGGACCGAGATCCAGCAAGATCAGCCCAACAGAAAGGAGATAGGTTTTCATTCAACAGTGGCCACAGATGAGATGGACCAGATACGTTGACTCCTTCCCCAGGCTTTGCCTAAAGCTCACTGCCACCACCTGATTGATGCTGATGCTCTAAAAAGAGCAGGGGTGTCTACATCCCACACCCAGAGTACTAGGCTGAGCGCATTTTCGGAGCTAATGACCATGGATTTATTTAGCCTTTGTAGGCTTATTATGAAATTGTCTGAGGGCCCCAAGACTCTCAAAGTCTCCTGTTTGCAAGTACACTTCAGCCAGCTCTTTAATCTTTTCAATTTCAATCTCATTTAAGTATTTTGGCCACATTTTCATGCTTTAATGACTGGCTGATAGAAGGGAAAAGAAAAGATTAAACAAAGGTTAGGATAAGAGCTTAGCTGGGGAAGAAATCTATCCATGAGGAGGGACTGCAGATTGAGGATGGCAGAGATAGGATGCATGCCACATTTTATGTGCATGGGTTCCAGCCTCTCCAGTCACACCTCCTGCCACACTCTGGTGTCTCCTGTGCACATCCGTGCAAAGATAAGCCACAACATTGCCCACTAGCATGCTGTCTGCATCAGGCTCTGCTCCAGCAATCTCTCTGGCTACTCAGGCTCAAATCCCCACAACCCGCCAACACCTTCCCTGTGGTGTTCCACCCATTCAACATCCTCAGGCAGGGCCAGCCCTGCCATCTTCCTCTTTTCTGATGTACACAGCTATCATCTGCTCATCACTGTCTCAAGCCTAGGCTGGTCATTTTTGCTGGCTCAGCTATGATCAGTTCCTTTTTATTGTTTCCAAGATATGCTTTGATGGATAAACCATTTCAAATCCTGCTGGCTGAGTTTCTTTCGGTCCCCTTTGTCATCACCTCTTAGCCAAATAGCTCATCACAGGCAAGTCCACAGAGGCACTGATTAGTGTATGCACATGTATGGCTTCTCAGCACAAATATCTTTGGCAGGATTGGAGAAAGGGGCCAAGAAGGCACATATATCGTACTTGGCTCCCTTGAGTGTATTCTGGCACATCCAGCCTCCTAGTATGCATCAGCTGCCACTCCTACCATGCTCTGTCCCAGAGCAGGCAGACCCTTGCTCTGGTCCAGTATCTCTACAGACACATCAACACTGACACTGAACCAGCCTGCCTGAGTATCTGAAGGGTGGGGAAGGGGCTGTATGGGGTTGAGGCTAGGCAACGCTCTAGGGACCCTGGGGAAGGACTGCAGCAGTTAACCAAGCTCAGCTCCATACCTCTCCACTGAACTGTGACTTTGACCACAGCATGGACACATCCAGCACTGCAAGTCTGAATCTGCCCCTGGTTGGTGGCCACAAGGCCGCCAGTGGGCTCTCTGCGAGGCTCAGTGAAGTACACTACAAAAAAACTTCCCAAGCTCCCCCAAGCAGGTTCCCCTTGTCTGTGCATCCAGAGAAGCTGAGAGACTGGTAGACCATGAAGGACCAAGTCCTACGGGCAGCACATGCGGGAAGCCTCCTCTGGTCTGTTCAGGCTGTTCCTGCTTTGTAGTAAGAGGGCTGAAGATTTGAGGGTGGTTTGTATAATGGATTCAGTTTGGACTTTGAGGTTTTTTGGAGACTTCACATACTGAAGACGACTAGAAGGTGGTAGGCTCCTGCAAAGCTTTGTGGACTGTTTTCCACAAAAGGCTAGATGCTTCATACCTTAACAAGCTAATGCTTGCGCTATGGGGCATCCCTATCTGACTCCAAAACGTAGGAGAAAGCTGGGCACCCCGCTGCTCACAGTTTTCCTTTACATGGAGACTACAAAGAAGTGCCATGGGGAGCACGGGTGACAGGCAAGACTGAAAGCTTACCTGTGGCCGGGGGTGTCCTGTGACCAGACACTGCAGGACCAGCGTGTCCCCCTCCCGAATTGTGTAAACACGTTCACTGATGTTATCTTCCTTCACCACGCACGCCTGCCCAGCATGGATGATTTGGGCCTGAGCAGGAGCTGCGGAGAGGAAAGAAGAGGTAAAGAGGGAAACCAGCAGCATCCCAGCCTCTCAGCCACCTCTTGAGTCACGGAGAGGAGGAGATGGACAGTGCTTCATATGAGACACAAAGGTCTCAGAAGATATAAAATTGAGCGATTTTTCTCATTTCCTGGGCGGCTGGCATCAATTGCTGCTTTAAAACCTTTAGTCCTGTCGGGGTGAGCAGCTCTAAGCGCTGAAAAGCAGAATATGGAGCTTTTTTGGGGGATCCTCCTGCACGGCCTGAGGACCAAGAATTCCTTGCTTTTATCTCTTCCCAGACAGCAGTACGTGCAAGTGGTTAAAGCAGGGAGCTGGTTAAAGCAGGGAGCTGGTCAAACCACAACTGCTCTACACCTGTCTAAAACAGGCCCGATCACTACGATTTGCCTTGCAGGAAACTGGGATAACTGCTGAGTAGAGTCAAGAAAGGGCCTTAAAGCTCTGTACAGCTTTTAGCACACGTCCCTAGAACAGGCACAGCACACGCTGCAGGATAAAAAAAATCCTTCCCAAATTACACAGCAACCTATCTCTGCCCTGAGCCAGAGGGAACAGCCTCTGCAGGATCAGGCGACCCATCATCTCTAGGAATCTCTCCAGCTAGCACTCCAAGCAGAGCCCAGTTACCGCCAGTCTGGCCGGGGAAACAAGTGAAGACCAGCACTGTGGAAAAATACATGGAAAGAAAGTTCCCAGAACAAAGTTTAAAAACTTCATGCCCTGCAAATGTCAACTACATCCCACTGTAGCCCTGACCCACAGCAGGGAGAGACAAGCTCTAGGAGAACACAGTTTTTTAAAGAAAAAAGCCTCAGCTCCAGGGTCCTGTGCAAACAGTCCTTGGGCCCCTACTCCAAAAGTGTTTGTGTGATCACTGAAGCGGCTGAGATGTATTGAAGGTGACTGCGTAGCCCAGTGGGACACCTGTGCTTGTTCGAGGGGAAAAACTCCAGTCGCACTTCAAGGAACAGAGAAACCCACGAACACGTCTAAGAATCAGTGCCTCGGTGAGAATCCCCCTGGGATACTCCCCCGTCTTGGTACAATGCTTCCAGGTGACTCTGGAGTCACAGCTCCAGCTCCCATTAGTGAAATACTACACAAACGAACAAATCACTGAGGAGATGATCAAAGGGTTTAAAGCAATGAGCCTTTGCAAACCTTCTGAAACAAGCACAGATTTTCCACAACCTGTTAAAGCTGAACTGAGCACCCACTTTTTCCTCAAGGTTAGTTAAGTTTCAAAAACTAGTCTTTCTTTAGTTATTTCATTCATTTGGCATGACCAAAATGCTCTAAACCCAATCACCTGGGCAAGGGAAGTGCTCGGATTTATGCTGGTTTAATCCACCAGCAGCACAGACCTGGGTGCTGGGCAGGCTGGGTGCGGGCAGCGGCAGTGATCTGCCTTTGAGCTCAGCCTGTACAAACTGGTGTCACCACAACACACCAACCAAGCAGCACCGACACAAGAGTGGACCCAGTGGGCAGCAAGCTGCTCTTGCTGCTGGGGCTCCACAGCCTGCCACGGCCAAGCAGCACCCAGGCAGCGGCACTGCACATGCAGCAAGCTAATCCCTCTTTCTGCATCTCTTCTGCCTTTCCAGCATGGTGGCACTCTGTTAAAATGATTATTACTGTCCAAACAGAAGCAACCCGTGTATTTGAATAATATGATGGCACAAACATGGACAAATCCCTCGGCCTCTCCCGTTTTCCCCTTCTGCTGGGCTCCCAGGAATGTGCCTGCCATCGCTCGAGCATCACAGAATGCTGAAACCAACTGTCAAAGCTTCATGGATATGACTGAGCAGATGAACGACCTTCCTCTGCCTGGATGGCAGAAGGGTCTTGCTGAACCCAGGAGAAAGCAGAAACCTTATATACGTGTGTGCCTTTGTATATGCATACATGTAGGGGTTCTACGTACGCATAGATATACGTACAGATATATACGTATATTAAGTAAAATAATGATTTATCAGGAAAAGACATTGTGAATGCTTGTCAAGCAAACAGTGGCAGAGGAGTAATTCAGATGCCTGTATAACCTTTGCCAATACAACGTAATCCAAATGATAGTCCCTCCTCTGTTTCAGCCCTCGGATCAGTCCTCTGCAGACCTGCCATCACGCAGACCTGCCATCACACCTTTAACCCCACGTGCACTGCAGAGCACTGTCCACAGTGCCGAGACCCAGGCTGTGATGCTGAGGAATCCCTGCTCTGTGATTAAAAGAAAGTCTCTGTCCCTTCCCATCCTGTACCACATCCCCCTCTGCCCCATCCCTGACCTGTGCTGCCTGCATTTCAGTGGCGTTCTGGCACCCTGCAGCAGCAAAGCTCTCCTAACCTCTCTTCACAGTCTCTGGGCTGCATTTGCCGGCTGGTGGCTCCATCCTCCCTTTGCAAACATGACCTTGCTGCAAAAACTAATTTCCAGCCACCCCATGGAGAATCGGAATGTTTATCTGCAGCTTTAGCTCCCCGTAAATTGTTTCCTTAGGTTGCTCTGCTATACCCAACATGGTACACAATGTAAGTCTTTCAACTTATACTCTTTTTCCTTTGGCCATCCCGCTTCCATAATTTAACCTGTCTTCTGTAACCCTTACCTGTCACCTGCCTCAAGGCACTTCTACATGGGGCATTTCCACAGCAAAATCATTAGAATCATAGAATCTTCATGGTTGGAAAGGACTTTTGAGATCATCGAGTCCAACCATACACACACAAAAAAACCCCATACAATCTCTGCCACTAGAGCATGCCCTGAAGTGCCACATCTAGACGTTTCTTAAACACCTCTAGGGATGGTGACTCAGCCACCTCCCTGGGCAGGCTGTTCCAGTGCCTGACCACTCTTTCAGTAAAGTAATTCCTCCTAATATCTAACCTAAACCTCCCCTGCCGCAACTTCAGACCATTTCCTTTGGTCCTGTCATTATTCACTTGGGAGAAGAGGCCAACACCCACCTCTCTCCAACCTCCTTTCAGGTAGTTGTAGAGGGCAATGAGGTCTCCCCTCAGCCTCCTCTTCTCCAAACTAAACATGCCCAGCTCCTTCAGCCTTTCACCATATGACCTGGTCTCCAGACCCCTCACCAGCCTGGTAGCTCTCCTCTGGACACACTCCAGCACTTCAATGTCCCTCTTGTACAGAGGGGCCCAGAACTGAACACGGTACTCAAGGTGAGGCCTCACCAGTACCGAGTACAGAGGCACCATCACTTCCCTGCTCCTGCTGGCCACGCTATTCCTGATACAAGCCAGAATGCTGTTGGCATGCCGTTGGCATTAGGTACGGTGGTACAGGATTAGAGGGGTTTTGTGCAACTATTCTGGTGCCAAAATACCTTGCGGTTATTTGCTGGTGTCTCTCCAAGTTCAATAGAAATATTATTTAAACTAATGCTTATTTGGCACTACAAAACATTATAGGGCACTAGTCTACAGCAAAACAACAACCCTAGGGATAAGCCCTGTGTCATAATTTTGTCCTCCTCTCCCAAATTCTCCCTGAATCCACTGAGCCGTAATGAAGCTTACAAGCAAGCACGTGCACATCCAGCTTTGTTCATAGATGTTTTAACTTGCTTCTCTTACCATCACTAATACCTTTCAGCTGTATTCACTGGACAGGGACATTCCTGTGAGTGAATCCCCACTGCTTAAGCTACAACATCTCTCTTGCAGTCACAGCACCAGGTTCCTAGCAGAACAACCACCATTTTTCCATGTCTTAAACCCCAGATGAACCCAGATCTCTTAAAAGGGAGCTCAGAAAGCTTGGGGTTGTCTTGGAGAGAAAAGCACTTGGGTGGGTGGCATAGGAGCCTGAGAAACTCAGCCTTGGATTACAGCTTGACCTTAGCGAAGTGGTGGGGGCTGAGCAACGAACCAGCCCAGCTCTTACGGGGTTGCGCTAAATCACCACATGAGACCTGGGAAGGTCTCCGTTCCAAGCCCAGCCTGCCACAGCACACAAAGGCTGGGAAAGTCACCTCATGCCGTATTACAGATGGGCAGAGAGATTGTGAGGATTAATTGCACTTTTAATGTGCTTGAACAGAAAGAATACATTATTGTTTGACATCATCCCAGGTCTCCTGGAGGATTTCAGCATGCAGACAGTTTGCGCATTGCCAGCACAACAGGCTGGCAGGACCGTGCCTGTCAGAAGAAACAGTTTCACAGAAGGGCCTTCTTAGGAGGGAAAAGAAAGGCTGAAGCATGAGGCCAGGTGCCAGAGATGAAGCAGTAATCTCAGACATTCCCAGCCGTCTTCCACAAAGAACGACCCTTGCATAGATAGAACCTGCCCTGCTAAGTCCTGCTTGAGCAGAATCCCTCTCTTCAGGCTGGAAAACCCTGAAGCAAAGTTGCAGGGAAGACCTCTGATGACCTCTGCAGGGACAGAGAGGACAGGTTGTTCCCTACCCCTTTTTCCCAGCATTTTGAGGGACAGATGCATCATCATTTCCCTTCCACTTACAGGTAAGAAATCAACTAAGGGAAGGCCCCCAACACAGAGTCCTCCAGAGAAACTGGTCCAGCCAAATACTGAGTGCCAGATACTTTACAAAGGAAAAAATTCAGGCTCTGAACCTGCAGCATTAGGTCCTTCCTTGGGAAAGGCCTGGCTTGCAATGCATTTGGCCTCTGCACTGAGATTTCCTACTGTGCTTTCACTTGATATATTTACACATTAAAACAAAAGGAAATTGGAGTGGATAAAATAACTTTATTCCCAGTGCAGTGTACTGTACAATGTTATTATTACCATAATCTGGAAAGTTTATGAGACTCTTGGTGCTTAGAGGTTGCTAATATCATTAGAATGCAGAAAAGAAGAGAGAAATGTTTTTTTTTGTAGAGGAATGCGTAATCTTTATTTGTTTCACAGGTCTAGTCATTCATCTTTTTGAGCCCGAGATCCCATCGCTACAATGGCAACGATGAGACCTCCTTCACAGAGAGGGTGGTAAGAGACAGATATTGCATTGACACTCCCTCAGTCACAGCCAGCAACCGCAAGGCCAGTCTGCGCGCCCTTTTTGCAGCACAGCAACAACTGCACTTTACTGCTGCCTTCTCAGCAGGCTAACACTAGCCATCACCGCTAGACTCTGCCCCATCACCACCTCTGCCACCTGCACACATCCTGCAGATGGCCTCAGGGATGAAGAACACCTGCAGCTACACACACAGGGACACCGAAACCACCCACCTCTGCTACCACCCTCCTGTAGGGTGGTGAGAGAGTAAAGGTGCGCCTGGAGCTTTCCCTCTTCGTCAGACTTAATCAAGCACTTGGTTTCGCAAGGCAACTGATGCCCTCCCATACATCTGCTGCAATTATAATTCAGCCTCTTCTGCACATAAACTAGGCAAAGAAGCCAGGTTCCTTCCCCATCCCTGCTCACAGGCTCCCTGGACTCACATTGCTTGGTTACGTGGGAGCAAGAGGAGGGGGGGCACTGGCTGCTAAACTACTGCTTAAACCCCTCAAGAACATGCTTGTCTCCTTCCTCACCCTCCCCGTCCTGAGCAAGTGGCACATAAGAGACGCATCTTGAAAGGAGTTCACATAAAGGGGAAAAATACATGGTGTTTATGGAGCACGTGGGCTTGAATAACCATTTCATTAAGGAAATCCATATGTGGCATTCCTTGCTGAACACCACTCTCAGTAGCTGCCTGTCCGTGGGTGGAATTGCCCTGCGGCACCATGAGTTACAGACCCTGCACGGCAAAGCACCCAGGGAGCATCTCAGGCCTTGAAGTCACTGCTTTAGTTAGCATTTTATCCTGTCTGTTCATGCAATGCACAACTCTGCTTGAAGAGCAGGGCCACACAAACACGAAGACCTTTGAAGAAGGGGTCATGTCCCTTTAGCAGAGCACAAAGAGAAGCCGGCACACAAGAAAAGGGAAGAGACATGCTAGCAACACTCAGCAGGAGCGAGGAAGGTCTAGTAGGATGGGAAGGGTCTGCAGGGGCTGCGTCCTGACAGTCAAACAAAACACCTTCCTCATGCCTGCTCTGGGAGGGGATGGCAGCTGCCTTGTGCTCCATCACTATTCAGCTGGTCTCATCGATTGCTCCACAGTGGATGAAGACCACAGGCTTTGCTGAAACTTTTGACAAAACAAATTACCCAGGCCAGCTCCAGCCCACAATGCAGGGCATGATATCGATGGGCCATTTGAAAAGGAAAATTCACTCCAGCTTGAGGACGATTATGGAAATAATAATACACAATCAGTGTCCATTAACACTGTCAGCAGGGCTGTGGATCAATAGCTTATTAATGGCTGAAGAAAGACCAACCCGTACCTATCAGCAGTTAAGACCAGCACAATAGCAGAGGGAGAAGAGATGGCGGTGGGCAGCTGTAATCGAGCCCAGGCGCTGGTCAGCTTTGCCCAGCCTGCCCAGGGGAACCCCCGTCACCACCATGTTCTGAACACATTCCCTGGCTGCTTGCTTGGAGGCCTCCTCCTCCACACTTCACCCTCTCCCGGCCTCTTTGCCCAGAACAACGGCGAAGGGTGCACAGCTGAAGCTGCCCGGTACAGCTTAGCCTGATTAGGCTCCAAATTTTAGCATAAGGTCAGGCTGGTCCCATAGCAGAGAGGGAGGCGATGCAGAAGCCCTCAGGGATAGCTGAGGAGCAAAGCGCATCCACGGTCCCAGGTTTCCTCCCACTTCTTGGGCTTCTCCCTTGCCCAAGCTCCTCCTGGTGACTCTTCCAAGATGGTGTGCTGCCTGGGCAGCTCTGTGCTGCCACAAGGCTGTCCTACACCAAAAGCCACCAGGAAGCCCTCCCTGCATGCTGACCCTAAGGGTTACAACCCCAAGCAAGACAGATCTCCACTGAGGCTCTTTTGCTCCCATGCATCAGTGCTTTCACTGCAGTCCAAACCACGTACACTCAAAAACCACCAAAATTTAAAAAAAAAAATTTCTCCTTAGTGTACTCCTGGACAAAATTTGCAGCAGGCAACATGTCATTTTTCAGCAGCAAAATGTCTCTGACTCCTTTGGTATTTGTACACTCATCATGATTAAAACACAAACACCAACCCACCCACAAAAGAAACACAGCCACTTCCAAGGTACGCAAAGCAACCATGTCTGCCCCTGCACAACATTCCATAGCACTCTTGAACAAGAAGAGAAGAATATAATTTTCAATGGGAAGTGCTCAGAGAAATGACAGAGTTGTGGAAAGTAATCACAGAGCATGAAACCTGCCTACTTAAAATAGCATGGGACATTTTTTTTTTTTTTTTAACTTGGAAGAGACCAAGACTATGTCTTTACATCTCTGGCTGATTACATCTCCAGAAACAGAGTTGCCTTTTGCAAAGCTCAGCCAGATGATTTGCACGGTCTTAAAATAACTTTTTGCTTAATCAATGTCACTTCCTTGAAGCATCTCAATAGTTTTGTTTCTTTTAGAAAAATGCCAGCAACAAAATCATGTGAGATGTCATGAACAGCAGGTACACCACCCAGTGACAGCAACACCTGCTCCCAAGACCTCCGTTCAATTTAAAACTACAGAGGTATTGTGTGCTTTACTAAAATATCAGAGTCACCAGATCATCACTGACACACTCCCCCCAGTCCCCGACTCCGCTGCCCGCAGCTGGTCACTAGTTTTTCTAGGTGTTCCCACAATTTTCTTACATAGGTCCACCTAAGACCAGAGCATCTAGCAGCAGAGCAAAATCAATCGGCAGCTTTGGCAAGAATCAAGTGACCGATGTTACACACACAACATTACGGTGGCATAGACTCTGCATCACTGCCTAACTCATATGCCCAAGTGGAATTTGCATGGATGACTCAATGCCAGCATTATGAAGTAGGTTGTCTTCAAATCTTTAGGGGCTCCAGGTATGGTGGCAGTCAGAGCCTGCACCTCAGCAATACTGACCTGGAAGCTCCCACCTTTGGTTAGGAAATGAAAAAAACACATCTGTCTCATCATGGCCATCAATGAGACTTTATCATCTTTCCCACCCCACTTCCTACTGTGCCAGCTTCAGAGCCCGAGCTCTATCTGTAAATCTTACTGCAAAATCCAATGAGCCACAGAGCCACACTCAGACGAGGTGACCCTGCCATGCTGAGTGCTCAAAGCATTGCACTTAAAAACCCATTTCGTGCCTGGCTGCTACTTAAAACCCCTAAGCATTTTAGGGGAAAACACAAATGAGGCAAGCAGCTTGGGGGAGGAATCGGGCATCCTCTATTCCGGAGACCACCGACAGACCGACTTGTTTGTCAGCTGGTAAAACACCTCAAAATTAAATGGTCCAGTCAGAGGAAAGAGGGCTGCAAAGAGAGGAGCTCAACTGGACATGGGCAGCACAGACACCTGCTTATCCTGCCCATGTGCTGCAGGAACAGTGTCCAGAGGACAAAGGCCAGCACCAAGCCCATTGGCAGGTTTTATCCCTTGCCTCCCCCACCAGGTCTTCAGTCCCCTGAGTCAATCTCCAGCTGCTCCATGCACCCACCACCCTCTAAAGGAGGATGAACAGTTACAGGCACCCATAAAACCTGCTGAGCCTCTGGCCTTTGTAAGCCCTCGTGTTCCCAGCTTCCAGCGTGCCCATCACCAGGAGCCTCCAGGAAGCCAGTTCATGGGAGAGCCAAGCCTGCCTCGGACAGATGAAGTCAGCTGCTTTTCATGCATTTTGTGCTTCTGTTCTCCCTTCTTCTCCTCCATCGCAGCACGCAGGAGCCACTGAAGCTGCACATCCCCACTCAGCCAGGAAAACTGCCTTTCACAGGCATGCTGCAGCTTGCCAGCACAGGTAGCAAAGCCCAACAGGCAACATCCCCACGATCTGCTGCTAATAACTTTTGCAAGCAAATAGGCTCTGCTCGAATGGTCCCAAGGGTTTTGCCCATCTCCTCTTTTCCCTGAATTCGAGATCAGCTCATTCCCAAAGTCACCGTCAGTGCTGCTTGTTCCACTTCGTTTCCCTTTTTATACTTCAAGCCGCTTCGGTACAACAGTGACTCTTCAACAAAGAGATCCATGCACACAGATCTATAATCCAGTGTACTTTGAAACTCAGCTGTTGTTTCATTACTGGACCATTTAACATAGGAGATAAAAGGAGGCCACAACATAGACATTTCATCCCTTCAAAGAGCGAAAAAAAATGTCAATTTGCTAATCATCTGTCAACTAGATTAGCAGCAAAGTTGCATGAACTATAATCAATTAATAACTACAGGCTCCTTTTAATATCAAAAGGGAAAAAAACCAATACATCGGGCAACAGCTGTGGCTCCTGAATCAGGAAAAATAAGGAAAGGTAGAGGGAGTGGTTTCAAACTGGGTTCCCTGGCTGGCAGGATGCTCCAGACTTTGCTGCTGAGAACTCCACTGAAGTCACATGTATGTGCTAAACACCACCCCTGGAAACACAGGAAGAGAGACAGATTCAAGCTCCAAGTATACTGAAAACATTAGACAAGAAACCCACGTGCAATCAGAGTACACTGACACAGGCTGGGTAAGAACGGGAGTATTTCCATGAAACTCCAGCTGGTGCTGTTCAAGATGCTAAACCTCGAGGCCCAAATTCTTCAACGTCAAAGCAGAAACTGGGGTCTGGGGAGCAGGAGGAGGTTTGGCAGAGAAGAGCTGTCTGAGGAGAGGACTTCTCTCTATGTGGAGACCCAAAGGGGACATTGTATGCTCAGGGCTGCTGACCCCAGAGGGTGGGTGCATGGCTGTGGGTTCAGCAAAGCAAGGTGCTTGGGTCTTTGACTAGCCAGTGACCCCAGCTCTCCTGCAGACCTCCTTGTCCGCGTGACCAAAGCGGCTCCACTGCTGCCAGGCAAGCTCCTGCAGAGGCGCAGAGCTCAGTGCAGACCACAAAGCCCATCTGAGAAGCTGGGTAAACACTCAGGCACTGAATCTATGCTAAACTGTCACCTGTCATGGCTCTGTTGCTTCCAGGGACCCATCCAGCTGGCTCGGAGGGAGCTGGGGATGCGAGGGCAATCATGCCGTGATGACAGTGCAAACATTCCCTCCATGCAGGAGAGGAAAGATTCAACAAATGACCGTGTTTACCTGCTGCTATACCCAGCCTCCACAGAAAGCGAAAGGCTATTTCAATTGTGAACCGGAGTAGGGGCGGGGGGGGAGAAATCACTGCAGGAGCCAGAGGGTGATAAGAGCCACAAGAAAGACACTGAAATAAAATTTCACTGAAAGCCTCTTTTGTTCTCACCATAGTTAGAGAGAGCTGGAAATACACACGTTACCCTTAATTCAAGTACCTAAAATCCAATTTGGCTACTGAAAAGTGACGGGCAGCAGGGACTTGCCTCTGTCCAAAGCTTGACACACAGCAGTACCCATTCCACAGGCACCCCAGGTCCCCCGCAGCAAAGTCACTTCCCAGGGGATGAAAGCAGCTGCGCGGATTGAGCTCTCAGCCCCCAAGCCACTTCATGGGGGACAGGCAACAGCGGCACAAACCCCGGCACAACCACTCACTGGCAACCCTGGCCAAGGTCCCAGGGGACAGCACAGACTTGGCACCCTTCTTCTGGGTGCTTATCTGCTCCTGGCAAGTGGAGGATCAGAGACAGGGTGCTGCTGGTGATACAGGGATGCTGCTGGTGATACAGCCCCACGGTGGAAAGAAGCCTTTGTGCTCAAATGGGTTCCCATACAGGCCCTCACAAAACACTGATGCTTTTATCCCCCAGGCAGTGCTGTTAGGTGGGGAAATGCTGCTATTGCACGCTGCCAGCTGGGGAAGATAAAAAAATGAAATGGCTTGTCCATCGTCGGGTGGGAAGCCTGAAGCACGGCCAGGGGTCAATCCGTACCTAATTCCAGTCTAGCGCCTTATAATGCAAAGGCCAAACTTTAGCCTCCAAGGCTGCCTGATACAGCACTAAAAATTCAGATTCACAGGGAGTGGGGGAAGAAAACATCTTGTGAAACACAGAAGGGTTTACTCAAGAAAAACTGCTTTCCTCTGGATTTCCTCCCATATCCCTTTTCACCAGCACAAGGAACTCAAGCCTGAAAACTACTGCCAGCAAGCAAAACGACCTGGAGAGGGAAAAGTAAATACGACAGCTCAACTCCACCCCAAAGGAAGAGAGAGAAACACCAAAAGGAAATGCCAACAAATTGTCATCAAAGCTGAGGCAATGGGGGCTGTGTGACACCAATGGAAATCAAGCCAAGTAATGTTTTATCTTGACAGCATCCTTTACATCCCTGCAGTGCCATTGGTGTGCAGAATCCTAGAAAGTCCCCAGTTCTTTCCCTCTCGAGTACCAATAATTAACAACCACAACCTGGCAGACATGCGAGCAATTCCCTCTGGTTCCGATAAGAGGAGCTGACATCTCTCTAACCCCAGCCACCTCCATTGTTTTATTCTCTTTGTTTATTGATCCTTTTATGCACATAATGCAAATTGACTTTTAATAATTCAGCTGAGTTAATGGTGCTTAAATATTAAAAGGCTTTTCTCTCTTAATTAGCTGTAGCAAAATAGGCAACAAAGGAGTGCTAGATAGATGCCATTTAAAATGGTCTCGTCCAAGTTCTCTGGTGTTTTTCTAGGGATGGGAAAGAACAGTTCCAGAGAAATTCTGTACAAGTCTCCTACTCTTGCTAGGAAGGTAACTAACTCATAGAAGCGTTTCCAGAGGCTTTGATTCATAGAGCGTATTCATCTCTGTCAGCTCTTTGTTTTCTCTCCCTTCTGCTCTTCTCCTAATAAAGACAGAGGGGAGGGGAAGGAGGGGCAGAGAATAGAAGAAAAATCCTTCCCTGTAAGAAGTGCCGCTACTGGTGACCGGCACCCACGTCACACAGTGCAGATGTGGATGCAGAAGCCTTCTCACGCGTCATTGCAAAACTCGCAACCAGGTGAAAACAGCTAAAAGGAAAAAGTACACGTAGATAATTGAAGAGTTACAAACGGCACAGAAATCTTGCAATTAATTCCCTGGGGCAAGGATAACTACTCCAGGAAATGAATTGAAGATCACACTAAAATAAAAATTCCAGGTGTAGCAGGGTAGGGGACCACGTATTTATTTTTCTTTGGTTCATTTTGCCAAGGGTTGAGAACAAGAGGGAAAATGCACGTTATCTTTAAACCTCAATCTCATCTCAGCTGGAGCCAATGGCAGTAATACATCTTAGTCATAACGGTGCTGGTGTATGGCATCACAACTACAAAGAGTTGGTATGATTTGAGCTGTTTTAACTGTGCACACCTTCTCTCTTAATTAGCTCTCATTTAAAGTCCTGGATTGGTCTGAGTTTGGGATAATGATCTCCCACCTGACCCAGAGCAGAACCATGTAGTCAGAATAATTAGATATAGTAACTGTTAATAACTTAGTTTAATTACAACCTATTTTCTTCAAATTTAGTCTAGACATAAGATTTCAATGAATTTTAATTACATGCCACGTTTGAAGATCCTGTGCTATTGCATTATTAAGTTAATTTCAGACAAAGAAAGAGACTGACAAACACTAAATTCCTTACTGAGGACACTTAAAAAAAAAATTAATCTTAATTCAAGCCAATTAATAGATTGACTTGCAAATTCTCTGCAAATTCATTCTTCCAGTGAGGACCAAGTACTGTAAATCCGTAGAGGGCGAGCTGCATTTTTCACACGTAACAAAGAGATCAAACTCCCAGTTTATGTGCAAAGTTGAGTTCATCCTTAACAGCAGAGCAGCTCGTTGCATTTCCACAAAACACTGAAAGGCACCGCTCTGGACCTGCCAGGCAGGCCATCATGGCAAAGGGTGTCCTCACGTGCAACAGCACCCAAGGACTTCAGGATCACGGGAGAGGGCAGAGCACCCATCCTTCTGCCCAGAAGTGACAAGAGGTGCGCAACACAGCCTTGCTCACAACCAGCATCCCCCCCTGCACACAGGAGAGGGCAGTGGTGCACGCACCAGAGTCAGCCCATTATACTTTTATGACTGATTTTAAGGTGGGGAAATTCGGAGGCAGGAACTGCTACTTTATCTCCCTTTGCACGCCAGTGCAAGAGGAGGCTCTTTTGCAACCCACTTAGAGTCGGGGTACCCCCTGCCAGTCGCTTTGGCAGAACATGGGGAACCCCTCCTTGCCTCTAAGAGGCTCCGCACACAGGCAGCACCTTCTGCCACTCCGCATCTGCCGCATGCCCTGAAATATTCTTGACACCGTAACAAAGAGGTTGCATCGTTTCCCTTTAACAGATTATCCATCTACTCCTCTCCAGCCGTGCAACACATCTGGCCACACTGCCTCTCCTGGGCAGGTACTCCTCAGCCCAATATTCTGCTTATTGTTGTTCAGGAGACTTAGGAGGTGATGGGGGGGGGTTAAACGCCCAGCGGACAAGTTGCACCTCCGGGAGTTTTCAGAGGCAATAAAACACAAGCCTGTTTCCAGCCTCTTCGGCACCAAGTTACCAGCTTTGGCCTTCTGTAGTCTCCCTTCCACTTGCAGCTATTTTTAGTAAGACAGGGCTGCTCTAGGCACGTCTGTGTGATTAACTCATGCAGTACGGCGAGGCTGTTCCTGCAGACAGGATGGGCTTCGGGCCACTCCTACACAGAGGTCTCCTCAACCACAAGTGCCAGGTCTCAGGAGCATCCCCCAACCCCTGCAAAAAGAGAGTAGCTCTGGCGTTGCCACAGCCTGGCTACACTGATGGAGTTCATTCTGACAAACAGCTGCAGCAGCTCCAAGAATTATAATGTCTGGGGGAAGGTGGGGAAAAAAAGAAAAGGAAAAAAAAAAAAAAAGAGGGAAAAAGGAAAATGGACTAGGAAAGAGTTTAGCTAAAAAATCCTGATTACAACTGAAACACAGGCAAGGAGAAGCAAGGCAGGCTGATGCTGGCTTGGCTACTCCCTGGTGAGAGACAGATAGCAATGAACTTGGGAGCAGAAGTTCCACAAAGCAAGGTTATGAATTTATTACTCTGCATCTGTGCGGAGTCAAAAGATCATCTGAAACACCAGAGACTTGCAGAGGAAATCGGGGAAGTGCTAATGCACATGGGATGGTGTTTAAAATAATTTCTCAGCTGGCTGACTGCACGGGAGGTAGGGACAGAGATTAATTCTCTACCCGAGATCATGCATTTGTGCAAACATTGTTGAGCAGCTTGTTCAACAGGGGATTCGGGGACTAACGCAGACGTATCAAAGCAGCCAGGGTCTAGCTGACAGCCTTGCAAAGGAAGCAAGATGATCTTTGACACTAAGGAAACAAAGCTCTGAGAGACTGAAATGCTGACAGGCACCAGCCTCAAAGCCAAAGCGTGTCTGAAGAGGAAAGCTCTTTAAAGACTTTTGTTCTCAAACTCTCTTCTGCAAGAGAAAAGGCTTTGACCTACTTAGGCAAGGCCAAGGGCAGGCTAGGGCCTCAGCATATTTTAAAATCAGTTATCCTCAGCTCCATTTGATGTTCTCTTGATATAAGTAAGAAATTTCATTTTACTTAAAACACTCCTGAGCCTTCAGCTGTTTGTGGAATGACACAGAACAGCCCATCCCACAAGAAAAGAACAGTCCCTTGGTCTCTGGCAGGGACAGGAGGAAAGCAAACTCCTAAGGAGAGTAAAGTCTCAAACCAGCCTCCTTTCTTAAAGACCCTAATGAACCCAGCCTGCTGCAGAACACCCTTGGACAAATTAACACAAAACTAAACATTGGGCTTCCCATTTAAAAGAAAAAAAAGTGTCTGAAGACGGAAAGAGGCGCAGCTTCTGAAAGCACACACTTACTTGAAGCTCCATAGCGTGCAAACTTGAACTGCCATCCCCTAGCTGAGCAAGTCCCTTGTGCTGCTTATCAGGCAAGGAACTGGTTTACCTTCTAAAAGCTAGTTTTGCCCCCAGTTTCAGCCTGCTCCAAATTTTCCACAAAGGGGAAAAACTCCAGATCTGGTTATGTCCCAGAGAAGCGTAGCTCCCCAGCAGCCCACCAGACTGATGGCTGACAGGGACAGTGGAACTATGTCCCAGTGTTTGGCCTACAAGACATGTCACCAATTACCAATGCACCACCTGTTTGTTTCACTGAGATGGGCAGCAAGCCTATCTCGGGGCATTTCAAAGCCCTATTGTGACAAAAGATTGCTTCTGTTACAGATGACATTGGGGAAACAACCAAGAACCATTTGACTCTTGCAACTCACTTCTGGTAATCCTCATCTGGAGGAACACAAGTTGGCCTGGACAAGCTTATAAAATTGGCTGGGGTAAAAAATAAGTCATGCCTTGCTCCAGCAATGGGTGCGACCAGGGCTGCTCCACCTTCCACAGGCCAACAAGCACGAGTACTGCTGAACACCCCAAAATGAGCCACTCCGTCACACATTACAGTCACCATGCCTTCAAACTTCTCCCCCTGTTTGATCATGTCCTAAAACAGGTGGGGAACAAAAAGTTCCATTATCAGGCATGTGCTTTCCCTGTTGCTGCCTGCCAAAGAGGGGGGGCAGGGAGCCAATGAAGTAGCTGGGGAGCTACTCACTAAACACCAAAGGATTTCACATGCAGCAGCAGAAATGACTGGCCGCCATCGACCACTGACAGCAAATAGCTCTTCGGGACCTGTTAACCACAAAGTTTTTCTGCCAAACTACCCCAAATCCCACCCAGGAGACAGGGCATCCTGTATTTTTGCGCGGTAACTTGGACCTAATGGTCTTCAGCTCATGGCCTCCACCCTCTACCACTCTCATGTATCGCTGCTTAATGCCGCCGCCAAGGAAGACAGAGGGGGGGAGAGAAACCCGGAAACTGAGAATAATCTTCTATGAGCACTAGTCAGTAATTGACTTGATGTGTGACCTTGGGCAAGCGCGTTCTCCCCTTGGTGTATCTTCATCTCCCCGTGTGTCATTTGAATAATTGCACGACCGTGTCATGCAGAGTCCTTTAAAGCTTATTGTTTATACAACTTTTTGAAGATGCAAAACATCATATAAGTGCTAAATATTACTGTGGTTATTACCTTCCTCACAGGGGGGTTATGAAGCTTCGTAATTAATGTTTGTAAAACAAACCTCTGTCATCGGATGAAATGTGCTAGAGAAGTGCAAAGGATTAATATCCTCAGTAATCTGATGTGGGTTTTACTGTTCTGCGCAACACTTAATAAAAAATAATTAAAACCAAACCTAAGCTGATACTGATAGGAAGGATGAGGAGGCAGGGCCGGATGCGTGTGGGGACAGACTGCTCTCCATTAATTAAGCCCAATACCATCAGTCTACAAGACAGTGCCAAGTATTTTCTTGCTCCTGGTGATAATCACACATTAAACTTAAAGCTGCTTTTGAGTAACCAGAACTCTTGAATGACCCAGAAAGACTCGCACTGCAGCGAGGAACACCAAACGTGGCTCAAGCAGCATGGCTCTGAGCCCCACAACCCTTTACGCAGCATCTGCTGCCGGGGGAATTGGATGGGCAGAGAGCAAACAGGTGCAGGTATGCTCAGGGACCCCACTAGCATCCAGAAAGGAGCCAAAAAACAAAAGCTGGAAACCCACCCACAGGGCCCCCCTCCCATAAACCCCAAGTCCTGGTCACCAGTCAGTAGTCTGGAGGAGAAGAGAAATATCACTTCTTTGGCAGGATTCAGGTCTCCCAGAGCTACCAGTTCTGCGCGTCGAGAGCCACTAAGCTCGACGGCTCTGTAAAAATACATACCAACGGCTTTGTATTTCTCCAGCATGAGAAATGTGGTTGCTGAAGTGTTTTGCAGCGCAGCCACTTTCATGTGCAACAGGAACGGAGAAGCCTTCGGAGAGTTTCTTGGAGAACAATTACCAGCAGAGAAGGAAAATTTCTGGCAATTGCTCTAGCTGCTTGAGTACCAGCTTGCTCCCCAGCACAGCAGATGCAGACAGAGTACCCCCTCCCCCCAATACCCCCACACATGCATTAACCGAAACAGCCCTCCAGATACTTCACGTGACTGAGTTCCCACCACACACGCCCTTGTACTGGGGAGTAGTGGTACGGGCCATCCTGCCTTCACACATGCAGGTTCCAACAGTAGCTGCCTGGCAGACTCCAAAATCAACAGGATGTCCAAGCCCTTCAGATTTTTTTTGTGCAACTGTTAATTAGGCTTCACTCTTATTTACTGCATTTGCCCACATGGTTTCTTCTGGTGCCAACTCTCTTTGGTTAACGCCAAAGTAATAGAAGCGATACTGTTTTTTCCCTGCGTGCAGATATGCCAACACTTTCCATAGGCAAACGGACCAACAGCACAACTCAGATAAGCTACAGAAAGAGCTCAAGAAACCACACATATTGCTGACAGGAGAGCCCCATGGTACTTGCCAGGTCATCTGCAAGCCTTCCCTACAGCCTACTCCACAGTGATGAGCGTGATCAAGCTTTAAAATGTCCCCAGAGAAGCATCTCCGCAGCCGCTTTCACGTTTGCATCAAGGAATTTGCTCTGGCATCCAGCCCAAGTTGTCCCCACAGACAGAGGTTTAAGACACAGTGGAAAAACAGCACCCAGAGCATCTGCCTCATAGCAGACTTGTCATCTTTTTGTTTATCACTTGAAGGCACACAGGAAGGGGATCTGAGCCCACATCAGGCATTACAGTAATAGGTGTGATTATCAACAATCTTGGTTGGGCCTGATACATCACCACAGCAAGGAAGACACCCTTCCTCTCTCTTTAGAGGGCTTCAAGTGATGACGGAAAGCAGACTACACCACCACAAGACAGGCAACAGCCACTCGAGGAGTCCATGGGATGGGGTGGGAGCATGAGAAGTGAAACAAACACCCTTCACATAAGAGGCTCCACTCAATACTCACTTTTAAATCCTGAGAAACCACTTCCCCTCTACACTGACTCACTTGAGACTCAAAAGGAATACAAAATGCGTGTGGCACTATGCAGCAGTGTAACATCCCTCCTTTTCTCTCTGCCCGGTGCAAAGGATCAAGCCAAACGTCCCCTTGCCATCTTCAGTTTCACATGAAGGAGTTGGAGGGGGTATGCTCCAATGGAGGATGCTCTGCTTATCCTTGCTATAACGTGACCGATAAGGGCAAAGGATTAGCATCACCAGCTGCTTTGCTAGGAAGTGCAACATGGAAAATTGGATGCATATATGCAGTGTGGAGCCATTAGGAAGAACTGCCTCAAACACCTCCCCCTCCCCATATTGCAGTTCCTAATTCCCCATGTCATGCCCACTGCACTCCCCGTCAACGCAGCCTTTATCTCTTGTCTGCTCTACAGCCTGTCACTCCAAGTGCCATTTCCACCATTTCCACTGAAACACGAGTGACACCCCTTTCCCATCTGCACTGCTGTAGAGCGTGTTACTCTCATCAAAACCATCCAGGGCAGCTGGCACACGCTGTGGAACAAGTAGAGAATTCCGCGCCTTCTTCAGTTTGCCCTCAGCAGAGCGGAGATGCCAGACACCCCTGCTGCGAGAAGTCACTTTACCTCACATTTCGCTATCATTTGTCATATCAAAAAGACTTTATAAGTACACAGGAGGGGGGAAGGGGCTGCTTCTATGAGCCATAAAACACAGCGTCCTCTGAGGTGGAACATAGCTGGTTAACAGGGCTCAGGAACATTATCTAATTGCTCAGGCTAGAAAGGGAAAAGCAATCTAAACTGATTTGAAGCTTCAGAGGGAATTAGGGAAGCAGAATATAATTACCTAAGTTGGAATTTGGCCAGAACTTGTGGGGAAAAAAAAGCGATTCTGGTGTTTAATGACCACAAAGAAGCAGCAACTTTCCAGAGTGGTACAGGCATGTATTTGATCTCATTCACACTAACATTGCTCTTTAAGATGCAGCTTTGAGGTAAAGAAAGATGCACTGGATTTACACCAACATAGCTCTCAATTACATTGCGGCGCCATGCTAGAGACACCATACTGTCTCACATCACTCAGGTGACCTCAACTTTGGGAATATGCAGATTTTCCGTCCTTGAACTTCACAATTTTTTAAATCCTCCAGCAAAGTAAGTACAGACTAACAACCAACTGCAGCCAGTAGCTTTTCAGAATATCCCATATCTGTCACCTCAAGACTCTTTCACAAAGTACCCACGGAAGAACAGCAGGTTTTCCATGGCCAGCTGTCAGCTGCACAGCTCTGAGTCCATGCAGTAGGAGAGCGGCACTGCCCTGGGCTTCTGCCCTAGCAGAAGACCTTGGTGGCAAAGGGCTTGGTCAAACCCTGCATCCCCAAAGCACATGTTGGTACAGCTCTTAGCAGCGCTGGTGTCACAGAGAGAACAGACCAGAAAAGCATGCATTTACAGGCACAAACTTGAGCATAGGAGGTTCCATCTAAGCATAAGGAGGAACTTCTGTACTTTGAGGGTGGCAGAGCACTGGAACAGGCTGCCCAGAGAGGTGGTGGAGTCTCCGTCTCTGGAGACATTCAAAACCCGCCTGGATGCGTTCCTGTGCAACCTGCTCTAGGTGACCCTGCTCTGGCAGGGGGGTTGGACTAGATGATCTCCAGAGTCCCTTCCAACCCTACCATTCTGTGATTCTGTGAAATCTGTGATCGAGGCAGGAAAGTCTTCAATCTCATTAGTTCTGGCACACTGTTACTTTGAAGCTTCCCTGGTATTTTACAAGCTGTGAGAAGCAGCCAAGCCAAATCTAGTCTGTTTTAAAGGACAGCCAGACTCTCACTCAGGTCTGAAAGACTACACAGCTGCCTGCAGCTCACGTGAAGTCCATATGTGGAACAGGTCATGGCTAAAACACCACTCATAACAAGCTGCCCGCAATGCCAGACTGGCCCTTTTCCACTTGCAACCTCACAAGCACCTGCCAACAAGTAAAGACAAGGCTGGTGCCCTCCTGCTCCAGCCTACCCAGAAACAGAGGAAAAACTCAGCTCTGAGCCTTGGCTATTCCTGTCACAGACATGTCAGGAAAAAGCTGGAGAGCACAGATCCTGGAGAGCAAAGCCTACTTCTCCTGTTCCCCTGGCTTGCCCCACAGCAGTCATCACCAGCCCTAACTTTAAGAGCTTTGACAGGGACAAAGCGGGCACCAAGGCCACAGTCCCCATTATCCCTACTGGTCCTAGCCAAGTGCCAGTTTCACCTACCCATTATAGCCAGCCTTGCCCCACTGTTAAATAGCAAGGAGAGATGGGCTAACGCTGGGCAGCATTTGGGCTGATCCAATTGCACTGAAATTGATCCCCATGCTTTCCTTCAGCAAGGTGCATCCACACAAAAAACCCAGGGCAAGTGCTTAAGCCCACAGAAATAAGGGGATGTAGTATAAATTACACCCAGTGTTAGTGCTACACCAACATGGGCTTGAAGAAGCCCTCTACCCGAAGGAATACAGGGGGGTAGAGAAGGCAAACACCATTTCTGCTGTTCAATACCAGTCACACAGCTTTGACAACATCACTGTCCTCTTCTGAAGTAGCAGATGGAGGAGGTGGGACTGAAGGCAGCTTGGGGGGGGGATAGGGAGGTCTGCCAGGAGGAATTACTTTCAACAGTGTTACTGCTTAATATAATCCAACAAAAAAAAAATAAATCTAAGCCTTCATAGAATGAAAAACTTCCCAAGCTAAGAGACTTAAAAAAAACATGTACCAAAAAAGGAAACCATCGGCAGTAGGCTTTGCCCTCCACCCTCTGTCCCACTTCATTTCTTAATGGTAAAGCAGGGTGGTAGGAGACAGTGGCATCTCCAGTCCACCGTAGACTGAGTGAAGCACTGGTCATAAACACTTGGAAAGTATCTTGCATTGACCTTGGAAAAAGGTCCAGAGGAAGCCAGTGACGGGTTTTCTGTCTTTAATACATACGGATCCAATTCCACCTTCCGCTGCAAAATTGTAACTTTCACCGCAGTCGATGGGAATTACACCTATTTAATAGACGGCAGAATTGATTTTGTGATCTCAGGTGTCTGGGCCTGCAAGATTTCCAGCCCACATAACTTTAGATAAAAATCCAGCAAACCCCAAGATAATGAAGTCTTTGAGATTCCACAAACACTGCCTCACTGAGCAAAGCTCAGAGGTGGCTGGAGCTCAACGCAATCACAAGCTTCTGCTAAATTACCTTGGGCCAGAAACATCACAGATCAGGACATTTCCAGCCAGGCTAGGGACTAATGTCACGAGAATTGCTACCTAAAGGATATTTTTATTGCTACTCCATTGCTCCTGGGCAAAATGCAAAGGGGATGATGTGTACACAGAGCTACAATTCCCATCTAAGAGTTGAGCCTAAGCTTCACATCAAGGTGTTTGACTTTACTCTGCAAGCTTTGCTTGTCACAGTGCAAACGCAACGATGTGTTTAAGGAGATCCTGTTACCAGACAGAAAGAGTGAGAAAGACAGCAGGAGCAGCTGTCACCTGCTGAGACGCGGCTTTGCAACTTAGTCGGTGTCACGTCGAGGACTGTGAAGTGCCTGACAGGAGCAAAGAGAGGTCATGGATTTGTATTTCGCTAGTGGGTCTTGGCACCTTGATCGACGCACCCTTGGGAAATGGGAAGACTCCTCAGCTTTGCTCCCCTTTGTGCTCTCCTCACCGAGCTTCTGAGGCACAAGTCGAGGGCAAGAGGCTGCTGCCGGAGCCAGCAGGTGCCTGGCAGCTGGGGAGTTTGATGAAGAGGGCAGGACAAAGACCTGAGGCGTGAGGACAAGCACCTAGATCTTTTCTGCCACAACATTTAATGTTTTCTGTGGCAGGGGAAGCCTCACCACGCTGGAAGAGCTCATGAGACACCACCTGCTCCCCCAGCAGCAGCGGGGAGGAGAAACTGGAGCCACACCAAGCCACAGGCTGTGAGCTCAGTGGGGCTCACCTCACAGTGCCACCCCACAGCAATGCCTGCTCCAGACCTAAAGGATGCCCCAGAGTCCTAGAGATCAATTAAGAGTGTTCAAGCAAGATCTTGGCATGCAATTCCTGTTGCCCTGGCAGGACACAGCCTCGTCTCTCCTCCTCCCTCGGGAGCACTCAGGGAACGTTACTGCATTCAATTCAGCATCCCTTCTCCATTAACAGTAACTCAATACCAGTGGACCCTGAGGACCTGGGTGATACATTGCTCCTGCTGTGCAGAAATTACATTGTTTAGCAGGCACGCTAGCCACAAACTGCATCATTTTTGTTGGCTCTTGGCCATAGTGATGGTGGCCAACGAGGATGGGGAGCGGGCCTTCCTGATGGCACGCTGCTTATCTCTCGAAAGACAGAGAGCAGAAAGAGACGCTGTGGCACCTGGCCGTACCTGGAGAAAGGGAGGTGTGAGAAGAGGGAAACAGACACATCATCTCTCCTCTGTGCAGGGCAAGTGGTCAGACTGAAGGGATTTGGTTCACTGTTCTTCCTCCCAGCCTTACACAGGCCCCCCATTTGCAAAGGGAGAGATGCTCGTGGCCCTCCTGGCAGGCTGGTCAGCAGCTGCACAGCTCAGGAAACCAGGCGCGGAGAGATTAAAGGTTGTGACTGGGATGCTCTGGGAGTCAGGGGTTCAGTCCAGGAGCTCACGGCACTCACTTGCTCCCATACTGCTGTAGCATTCTTCAGCAATGTATGGTGAGGAACAGCCTCTTTCATGCTCAGCCTTGCAATTTCCAGTCCAACAACCCCAGTCGCGTGTCTGCCAGCCTCCCACAAAGGGAATCACAGCACAGCAAACACCGCGGCCCTCGGGGCCTGTTTTCTGTACGGTATCCAGCACGCGTTAGCACGGGCTGCCTGGTGCATCCCCACCCCATGGTAACCGCTCGCTACAACAGCTCGTGCCACACAACACCCCGAGAGCCTAGAAAGAGAGGTGCTACGAGACGGAGGGGTTTACTCCACTGCTGAGCAGCCCGATTTGCTGCTGGAGAGATACAGCCCCTGAGGAGTAACACAAGGGAGAGGAGCGATGAGCAGGCAGTAGGAGGTGGAGACAGAAAGCCGCCTTTGTGTTTATTAAAATAGTGTCCGCTGGTCACCTCCTTGGCAGCAGTGGCATTTATGCTGTAAAGCAGCGCCTTGAGGCGGAAGCCAGCGCTCCTGGAGTAACACCAGCACCCCTTTGAGAGGCACGGAGTGCAAACGCCTTGTCCCCGCAGGAGGCTGCGAGCGCATCCTTGCCGGTGGCCTCCACAAGCTGCAGATCTTTCGCTTCCAAACTGCCCCAACACATGGAGGCCCTCCGCCTCCTGGAGTCCTGTCTCACACCCCCACAGCTCTGCAGCCCCTGCTGCCTGCCAGGAAAGGCTGCAGTTTCGCACTGTCTGAAACACACGGGTGGCTGGGAGGAAGGAAACAGGGGAAGGGGCAGCTGGAGATGCAGGACACTTGCTGCAGCTCGACATGTGGCATGGCCAGCCCAGCCATGAAAACCAGGTGGGGAGGCCATACCCCACAGCAGCTGCCAGCACTGCCCTCCCCTTATCCCAGTGATGCGCATTGCAATAGGCTGGATCCTTCAACAGGGAAGGCACAAGGTCTCCCACATAACTTCTTCAACAACAGGTTTCACGCTACTAAACACGCGACCTGCAATAGACTCCTAGTCATCGCTTGAGCCACATTGCTCGAAGTAGAGGTCGATCCTTGCACGTTAGCATTTACTGCTTCTCCCTTTGCATCCTCCCTCCTTCCTCATAAAACCAAACACGTGTCAGCTGTTTCATGGTCTGCATCACGCAGATCAGTCCGTTTGCCAGAGAAATGCATCCACATGGGGGCAGAGCCCAGCAGCAGTTTAATGGTGTGTTGCAGTACCAAACACCACTTGAGTAGGGCAGGAGAAGGAGGAACATTAAACGTGATCTCACATCAGACATTAAAATCCTTCTGCAGTCATAAAAAAAAAGCCTAGAACAGAACATAAACCCACAGTGGTTTTTTGGTTTGTTTTTTTTTCTTTTTTTCTTCAAATCTCTAGGTAACCAGGCAAGCCAAAAGACTAGTGCAACACTGGATATTCACACCAGCACAGTAAGCAAGACAGCAGTTCACCATTCACCTCCCATTGATGCTACCAAAGCACTGGGAGATGCTCCCATCTGTTCCCAAATCAGGGATTTCCTGCTGTACCCTGTACTCTTGCCCCGCAGCACTGCATAGGATGCTCACAGCTCTACTTCATGCAGCTGAGAAAAGGCAGGATAAACAAACAAAAAAAAACCAACAAAGCTAATGGCAAAGGGCTCAGAGTGCCCTTGCGTATGTACTGGTGGCAGTAGTGCTGCTGGGCAGACACTGTTACGCTGGTTCCCACATAAAATGCATGAGTTAGAGACCCAGGGAAGGCAGCTTTTCAGTAGATATAAGGGACAGCTGGTGTCTCAGTGGTTGAGGAGCATGGGAAGCAGCAGGGACTTTCAGCCCAGATGCAGCCCCATCCTAAGCTCATGGGTGTGAGAGTGCTCTGGCCTCCGGAGGTCACCAGAACCAGCCAAGTCTGTAAATGGCTTTCCCAGGACACCATGACAAGAAACTCCAGGTTCATCTGGCTGGAGACACGCACGCTGCTTTCCTTCCTCCAACACCTTCCTGCCTAATGCTGCTGGCTGCCAAGCCCAAATGAGGCAGGAAAATAAGGGGATTTGTTCTGATGAAAGTTAGAAAAAAAGAAATAACTCGCTCCACTTGCTCGGAGAGAATTAAGGTTACTCTCAGAGAATAAACATCAGGGAGCAGCATCAGACCTGCCCGGGGAAAAGCAAGACTCTGCTCACTTGGGGGATGGTATTTTGTTCAAAGACCAAAGAGCAGTTAGATACGGAGCACAGAACTGAGTTTTTAAAACAGGAATGGATGTGGTATAAGGAGCAAGTTTCAACTTGTAGCGTGATAATTGTCTTGGGGTTTCTTAGATTGCATTTCTCAAACTTTTTCTTCCCCCCACCCCACCAGTCCCTTCCAGAACTGAATCATGCCTCTTCTGCAGATAGAAGGCTGGTGAGAAAGCAGAAACCTTCTGAAGCTGGGAGCCCAAAAGCTTCAGTTCCTTGCAATGTGCAGTGGCCAGAGAGACAGCTTTGAACCCACCACAGCTGTCTGGACTAGAGCCCATCTGCCTGGCAAATCTGCTCCCCTCAGTCCCGTCTGCTCCTCACACAAACTCGCCCTTAGCTCACGGGGAGAGAATGGAAAAATTCCCATCACTGCGCTTCCCTGGCTTGCTGGAAGCCAGTATTTCAGCCACGCTACACACTGCAGATGACGACAATACACACCTTCCCTGAGCTGACTCCAATTTACCACTACATTTGATGGGAACCTATGGTCTCAGGCCTGAAATGTAAACCTCTGCTCACCCCAAGGAGAGCTGCCAGGTCCAGCAGCGAGGGCTGGCGGAGGGAGCCGATCCCTCTGGTGTCATGGCATCAGCCCCAGATGAGGGGGAGATGCAGCCCCTGAAGCCCACCCATGCAGAGAGGCTTGTGCAGCATGAGATTCCGAGCTGGAAGAGACTTTGAGTCAAGCGGTGCCCTCCCCTCCTGAGTCACACCAGGACCCCAGCAACGTGGGCAGGCAAGCGCATAAATAGGCAGATGTGAGTGGAGCCTGCAAGGAAGGCTTCCTCTAGCACTTCAGGGGAACTAACCCTGCCAGCGGTGTTACCTCATAAAATAAAACACACCATATAAGACATTAAGAAACACCCCACAAGAATACATATCTAAAGAGATGGTGGAGGGAAGCAGGTGCTGTTTTCCATAGTCCTGAATCAGACGGAGCCCGATACGCTTTCTAGGAGAAACAAGATGAATCAGTCTTGCACAACAGCAGGGACACCAAGAAGCTGTTATTCTGGGGACCCATCACAGACTCTGCTGCGCATCCCAGGGACACACTAGGTTTCTATAGATACCTTGTGCACTTCCCCAGCAGCCATTTCCAAGCCATACTCCACAATATACGCTACAAAACTTTAAATGTCAACTGGAGGAAATAGCTTGCCTCAGTCCTTATGATAACTTGTGAACACTATGCATCCCTCCGTATCCTCCCTTCCTTGGGCAGGGGAGAGTCAACTCACAGCATTTTCTCCCTACAACCAAAGCAAAGCAGCCCCTGACAACCTTTTCGTGTGGTCCTACCCCAGCAATCTCCTCCTGCCAGGCTGCCGCTTGTTGCTGTGCACAGCATCCTCCATGGGGGCAAGCACACAACTCAGTACCAGCTTGGCTCCATCTCCCCAGCACAGTAGTTTGCTTTCTTTGCTGCGGGAACCAACGCTGCAGAGGACAGGCAAAATGTTAAAGACAACAGAAACGGTTCAGTTCCCTCCTACGGCCTGAGCCACAGCCCAGGAGGAGGGAGACAGTGAAATGAAAGGGCAACATATCCAAAGCAATGCCAAGGACCCGCAGCTTGACAACTCTGTTTCATGATTCATTCTTCTTCCTGCTGAAGCCCTGGGAACCGGTCACACTTAGGGCAGGGATTGGACCAATTAGCTGGCCTGAAAGGCTTAAGATCCTGCACCTGATAGGAGCCAATCACTGGTGCATGTCAAGCAAGCGGCACCTTGGACTGCAATTGTCCCCCTGTAGCCCAGGTTGCTCAGAAAGCCTGGCACAGCACTTGCTCTGCCTGTTGTCCAGGAAGCCATGCTACAAGCTGGAGGAACGGGGCTGTTCTTCCCTTGGGAATGTAGCCGGCAGCCCTCCCGGAGCAGCCAGCACCCTTGCCAGCTGGGCAGAGGAGCCTGCCCTCCGCCAGCCCTCCCTCCAGCACCCTAACAAGCCTTCCACTGACTATAAACGCAGAAACAGCATGCTCCACAGCCCCGGTACTGTCAAATACTCCCCTAAATATTACAAAACACTGCTGTCATTGTCCCCATACACCTCATGCCATCGACTGCAGGGACCTCTGCTTGACTGCTTTAAAAGTCTCATAAACTCTCCCACTCTTTCTCAAACCTGGAGTTACTGCTCTCCCTGCGACCGAGGCTGGTTCCCTGAAAGTTACGGCCAAGCCAAAAATAAACTTGTGGTTTAAAAATTGCACAGATTTAAGATGCTTATTTATTTCTGCCTTCCTACCCGCCCTCCCCATAAGTGTTTCTGTGACCATCACTAAATTAAAGCAAGTACAACAAGGCTGAGGAGCATTTCAGCCAATTTTAAAAGCTAAAAACAGCATAAAGAGAATAGACTCATCCTATTACCCCCCCTACTCTTACCCTTTGCTTTTATAGAAAGGAAGGTTTTCTTCTCTTTCCCTCTTTACTTAAAGGATTTTTCCACCTTAGGTTCTCATATTTGGGCAAGTAATGGAAAACAGGCAGCGTGGTTTCACCAGTTAATGTGGAAACCCAATATAGACTTAAGGATCAGGAGCTTGGTCAGCTGAAGTTTACAGGTCTTCTCCAGTTCTTACATATTTCAGGATGATTTATTTCGAGATACAACACTGACTTTTCTAGCCTTCTCAGAGGCAGAGTGCATGCTCTGATGCATAAACAAGGGCTTTCCAAATCACGTCACCTTCTCTAACCATGACTTTACAACTGCCTTGTCACCGAGATAGATGGGATAAACCCCCAAACCTGGAGGTCTCAAGGCTGGCACGGGGACCAGCAGGAAGCAGCTGGCATCAGACCTGCTGGTGATCCAACAAACACTGCAAACCACGAGCCTTACTAACCTTGTCACGTTTTTTCACTATTATTGAGATTTCCGGCAGCTCTCGATAGCTAGAGCAACTGGATTTAAAGGGTGCTGAGGCTATTTCCTCACATGGATTACCACTGAAGCGATAACACAACCAGCAGCCAACTGGGAGGAGTGAGAAGGGGAGCCCCACGTCCTTATGGCAGCCTCAGCACAGCTTTGGGTGGAAGCTTGTTGTTATCAGGCGACTTCTGGCAGACCCCAAGAAAGCGCTGGGATACAGCAGCTCCTGTAGCAGGCTCTTAACTCAAGAAGCAGCACCCACACTGGCCTTTTCCAGCAGGAACAATCACGATCAAACCAGTGGTGAGCCCAGTTGGTCCAGGCTGAAGCCCACAGGTGGAAAGAGCTGGTGAGCCATCCTCAGAGGAAATCTGTTCTTCAGCCAGTACTGGCAGCACATGGAGGGAAGGTGTAGGCAGGAGGCAGAGTCCACCTTTGTCCTCTCTCCCCAGCTTTTTAATAGACTTTTTAAAAGAGGTTCAACCCTCTCCTGCAAGCCTTGCCCTTCAGGGCAGGCAGATGTATGTGGACTCAACTGCAGTAAAGAGGACTTCAGACTCCAGGACTGCTGCCAGGCTGGTGCCTTATACCTCAGCATGAAAATGCAATAGGATGTAGGGGAGTATACGTGTGCAAATGCCTATGCCCTAATGGCACAACTGCTCCCAGGAGAGGGACCTCCTCTCCTCCCTGGGGCAGCTTTGACATGGCAGGTCTGGGCCTCCTCCCTGCCAAGGCGATGCAAAGGGCTGCCCCGTTCCCCTTAGCGCGCGAGCCTGCCGCAGTGCCCAGATAACCCGAAGAGACAGATGGAGGGTGCCCAGCTCAGAGTTTAATCAGGGTTTGTTTGGGTTTTTTTCCAGCCAGTTACCTGGCTCAAGCTTGATTCCCACTTGAGAAGCACCACCCCGCAAAACCCCACGATGGGCCCCCCCTCTGAACACTGTGCAAATTGGAATACAAATCAGAGGAAAAAGCTTTCCTCTGTTTGAACAAATTGCTATAGATTCACCCCCGTCTCAGGTCAGAGCCCCCGATGGGAAATATTTTCACTGGCTGACTGCTAATAGACTCTGGAGCAGCCACTGGATCAATACCTGAATAAGAAAATTAGCTAAAGCGCACAATCTGATTTTGCCTTGTTTTGAGTTACAGCAGGTTTGTGTTTATTTCACTCCCTTTTCCCTCCTTCCCTCTCTAGCATGCTTCCCCCGTCCTTGCTCCCTGGTTACCTATCTATCAAATCTAGTCAGATTTGTGGGAATATAATAAAGTACGTGCAGGAAGATGTAATGCCTTTTGAAAAATGTTTACATGCATTAATATTTCCTAGAGAAACTGCAGCACTGCCACTCCCTCACAGGAGATGGCTCGAGAGCAACAGTGAGATTTTCACACACACCCTCCCTCAAAAAAAGCTGTACACAAACAACACAAAAAAAATCTGCAAGGCAGGAATGGGGACTGGCTGCACGCTCCCTCTCAGAAAACCCAAGAGGTCAGTAGCAAGGTTTCAACCTTGGGAATTAAAAAAAAATTTATATATATATATATATATAAAAAGCAGCTCAGTCCTTTCATTCGATACTGGTAGGAATGGAGATGTGCAACTACACCTGGGCCAGATTTCAGATGCACAGAGGGTGAGACAGACACTAGAAGTCATCCCATTCTTTGAAAGACTTCACCAGCAAGGGAACAAGCAAAGTTGATGCCTTTCACAGCAATTCAGCACTGTGTTTCTGGCAGCTGAACACAACGACCTTCCTAACTTCCCAATCCCTTCTTGCTAGTTCAGAGCCTATTTCATTTTAATCTGGAAATGGCCCTACAAGAGGGGGAGAGACAGAGGAAAAGAACACAGATACTAAGCACATTAAAAAAAAAAAAGCTACTAAACCAACTGTTCAGATAGGGCATATTGCCCAGATAAAATTCAGTGGGAGTAAAATAATTCCTTCTACTTCCTACCCCAGCATCCCGCTCTCCATGCCACCTACAATTGTGTCAAATGAAGAGAGAAAGCGAGACTCAATCTTCAGCTTCCTGCTCCAGCACGTCACGCTGTGAAGCGAAGCCACCGACCGGGCGCCTATGGAGAACTCGAAACGTAAAGAAACCCCAGAGCATTCAACGTGAGATGAGGTCCCCCTGTCACATTAGCACACCGCAAGTGGCTTCGAACTAAAGAGGCTGAGCGGGACCTGACATCTCCTTTACAAAGCTTCCCTGAGAATCTGCACATCTTTCTTCCTACCCGGTCATTTACTGCTACGCACCGGGGACACGACCCTCTTCTCTTGACATGGCAGACAGCACACAGGGCACCTACTGGACACTCCCTGCTTTCTAATCAAGCAAACTGACCAGGTATCCCAAGAGAGATCCTGCAAAATGCATCTGTATGCATGTAATACATATACATGCACACACATCCACATGTGTGTATACATATATGTATCACACACAAAGATTTTAGTCCCTGTGCTTTGTGGTCATTGGGTTTATTACCCTGTTCCACCATCTCTAACCCCACGTTGGTTTAACCTTTACGTTACACTCACAGAAGAATACTAACTATAAGTATTACCAGAGATTATGCAGCACATAATGGAAGAGTGTACAAATGCCTACCAGTGCATCTTCAGCTTCCCTGCTTGCCTGTGGCAGGCTACACCAGGAGTCTGCTAATTACAGCAGTGTTTATCAAAGAACTTTAAAGATGGTGATAGACCATAAAGCAACCCTTTCCACAAATACCTTGTAGCAAGGACCATCTCATCAGAAGAAACCAGGAGAGACGTTTTCTTCGGAAACTGGTACTTACTGGATCAAGTCTTGTGGGAGACCATCAAAATGATCAGGTAGCTGGAACATACAGTGTATGAAGAAAGGCTAAGAAAAGTTTAGGTGGTTTAGTTTGTTGTTTTGGTTGGTTGGTTTTCCCCAAGCCTTGAAAAAAAAAAAAAAAGGGAGATCCTATTGCTATTACCTAATTAAGAGGGAGCAGGGGAGAGGGAAGATGGACACAGAGTCAGACTCTCCTCAGACGTGCATGGTGAAAAGAAGGGCAAAAGCCACCAGATGCATACCAGGAAATCCCCATTGGCCATATAGGAAAAAATTATTTGCCCTGAAGGTAGTCAAACACCAGTAGAGGGGCCCAGAGAGCTCATGGACCTTCCATCCTTAGAGATGCTCAAAATTCAACTGGATGAGTTCCTTAGCAACCTGCCTTAACTTCAAAGTTGGCTCTAACATCAAACTAGCCATTCTTTGAGTAGAGGGCTGGACCAGAGGACTTCCAGAGGTCCCTTCCAACCTCAGTTATTCCATGAGGAAACAAAGGCAAGAACGTGCTAGATCGGCACCACCTAGATGAGAGGGTGCCTTTTATTTATGGACAAGGTGGCTCTGTGCCCTTGCCTCCCCCAGTGGGGAAGAGAGGCCATACCACTTTAAAAATACACACCCCTGCCCCCACCCTTGACTTAAGCTAACAGGTTTCAATTTGGAGATGTAGGAGCAAGGTAAATTACCAAAACCACCAACAAGGACTGTCACGGACAACAGACTTCTTAATAATGTATTTTTCTTTGGGGTTTTATTTGTTTTGGGTTGTTTGGTTTTTTTTCTTTGCATTTGTGGTTTTTTTGTTTGCTTGGTTTAAGATTTGTTCCATTATTGGAGATGTTGACAAAGATGAACAAGGTTTTTTATGGTTTAGGGCCTCTAAACCAGGCTGCAGTCCCGGCAGTAGACTGAATCCTCAATTACAATTACTTTGGTGCAGATTTAAACCTCTGGGCCTTACTTTCTCCCAGAAAAAGGGTACAAGGAATGGAAAGATGCCACAGAGTAGATGCAAGCTCAGTCCCAAGGAAACAGAACAGTAGGGTTTGTTTTTCCTTTAAAAACAAACATAGATTTCCCTCTCCCCTCCGTATACAGCGGTGATTTTCACCATTATGAAGTTACTGTACTGTTTCACCCCTTGAGGGCCATAAAACCCAGAAAGAGCTTCTGGGAAGGTGGCCACAGAGCTCCCAAAACAATGCAAAATGTCACAGCTTTCCCCAGGCAGGGATTCCAGGGGATTCTAGCAAATTACCAGAGAGAACAATGCAGTTTTCCCTAAATGGATGAATCATGCCTTTGCTGTAGTGCCTACAACTGTACTGCTCACCTAAGGCACCTCACTGTGGGCATGCATGCTCCTGGGGGAGAGCCACCAAATACTGGAGAGGATGACTAGACCAGCTATGAAAGGGGAAGAGTCACACTCCTGAGAGACTGGAAGGAAAGAAAGAAAGGTCACTCTACACTTTAAGTAGATGAGGGCTTCACGCAAATCTTTTCTTCAGTAAAAAGGACTGCACTTATCTCTATTCAACCCGACCACCCCCAGGAGCTGCAGAAGCACTGCAGTTTTGCACTTATTACTCATGAGTTACTCGAGAAACAAAACAACACTGACCCGGCAGCGATGCACATTACGAGCACATCAGTATCACGAGGAAACAGCTTCCTCTCTCCACTCTGGGAAGTTTAGTGTCTGAAGGTTGTTGTGTCCTGGAACACGGCAAAGTTGAGTTTTGGCTTCATCTCAGCATCAGCACTGGGGGGACAGGCAGCCTAGCCCAACTGCTCCCCCCCCCCCGTCCCGAGGATGGGCAGTGCTCCAGGAGACACACCAACTCCAGAAGCACTCAAGCGCGGACAGACCTAGAGCCAGCACTTCTCCCTGGAGGGTGACGGGAAGGTGGACAAGTAATCTGGGAATGTATCTGCCCAAGAAAGAGGCAATAAATAAAAAAAATAAAGGCAAAGACAACAATAATGCCTGTCTTAGGAATATCATGGACTGAATTCATGGGTGTAAATCTACCCACTTAGTTGGCCAAAGAAGAGGGTAAGGCTGGCAAGATGTCTCTAGGATGAAAAGTAGAGTGAGGGAGCACTGGGAATCCGAAAAGCTATTTGAGAGGAGAAAAAACCAGCTGAACATAAGTTTGCTCTCTCTCTCTCTTGCTCTAAAACGGAAGGAGCAATGACAGTTCACACCAGCAGAGTAAATGCAAGAGCAGAGATTGTTAGTGTGGCTACAGAAGCAACCCTGGAAGACTGCAGCCCGGCCTCGGTTCACATCTGGTCTCACACACAGTCCCCCAGAGACCCAGGAGCTGGCCCTTGAACCCAAACTCCCAGTCCCGCGACGACCACCAGGCTAGGTTCTCGCCCCAGTGAGATGACACATTTAATGTCAAATACGTATGAATAACTCCAAAATTATTAACAGGAATGAAAGGAGAGAGATGGACACAGCGGCGAAGTCCATCTGCTCTGGAGTAGTTAGCAGAGCAAATGTATGAGGTTTAATAAGGCCAAGTGTCGGGTCCTGCATTTCGGTCACAACAACCCCAAGCAACGCTAGAGGCTTGGGGACAAGCGGCTGGAAAGCTGCGCAGCAGAAAAGGACCTGGGGGTGCTGGTGGATGGCCAGCTTAACATGAGCCAGCAGTGTGCCCACGTGGCCAAGAAGGCCAACAGCATTCTGGCTTGTATCAGGACTAGCGTGGCCAGCAGGAGCAGGGAAGTGATGGTGCCTCTGTACTCGGCACTGGTGAGGCCTCACCTCGAGTACCGTGTTCAGTTCTGGGCCCCTCTGTACAAGAGGGACATTGAAGTGCTGGAGCGTGTCCAGAGGAGAGCTACCAGGCTGGTGAGGGGTCTGGAGACCAGGTCATATGAGGAGAGGCTGAGGGAGCTGGGCATGTTTAGTTTGGAGAAGAGGAGGCTGAGGGGAGACCTCATTGCCCTCTACAACTACCTGAAAGGAGGTTGGAGAGAGGTGGGTGTTGGCCTCTTCTCCCAAGTGAATAATGACAGGACCAGAGGAAATGGTCTGAAGCTGCGGCAGGGGAGGTTTAGGTTAGATATTAGGAGGAATTACTTTACTGAAAGAGCGGTCAGGCACTGGAACAGCCTGCCCAGGGAGGTGGCTGAGTCACCATCCCTAGAGGTGTTTAAGAAACATCTAGATGTGGCACTTCAGGGCATGCTCTAATGGCAGAGATTGTAGGTTGTCTGGTTGGACTCGATGATCTTAAGGGTCCTTTCCAACCATGAAGATTCTGTGATTCTGTGAAACACGTCATTATGGTCCTTCTCAAGTACAATATAATCTGGCTACATTTGACGGAAAGAGCCTAGATTCACAGCGACTTTGGGAGGCCTGTATGCACCCACACAGCTTGCCCAGCATAAAAGTTATTCAGAAAATGAAGACCAAAGCAGCAGAGGCAGGGTGAGGGCCTACAGCACTGCTCAGACCCTTACGCCTCCCACACAGAGAGTATGTGAGCCACCACAAACCAGCCATAAACCCAGGAGAAGGACAGAAAGTTGTCATGCAAGGCACTACCTGGGGGACCACCTCTTGGTTGCAAGGGCAGCTCCCCCCGCCCTCAGCTGCCATATGCCACCGGTCCGTATCTAACTCATTAAAAGTCAACCCTTCAGATTAAGATCAGGAGAGTCAAGTTGCAAATAATCAACCCTGCCAAACGGAGGTCGGTTACAAGCGCAGCTGGTCAAGCCACACACACCACCACCACGAGGTAGACCGATACCCCAGGAAGGGAGAAGGACACAGGTAAAGCACTCCGCTCTGCCGAGCTCTCCGGTCACCATTCCTTCTGCAGAGGCTGAAGATACTCTGCGCTTCAGAAGTGTTCACTCAAAAGCTTTGTGGAAGAGGGTCAGGAAAATGCCCCTCACCAGCGCCATGCCTGCTACTTAATCTTATTCACACAAAAAGATCAAACCAAGCTTCCAGCTGCTGTTTGCCTTCAGTGCTATAACTCAGTATAAAGGTATCGCTGGCAGCATTTCAATGCCACTTGGTTTTCCCTTGCTGCTGCTTCAGCGGTAGGAATTGCCGTTGTATTTGGATATTTGCATGCGGGGAAGCAGCGGAAAAGGGCTTTCTTCAGTTGCAGACCTCTTGCAGGATTTTGTTTGCATACTCATTTTATGTGCAAAAGCATACAGTTAGACTTTCTTTGCAAAGACCTCTCTCGCAGAGCCAATATGTGTATTTAAACTAAGTGATAATGTATCCCTTTAATACAGCTTTTATTGTTCAAACAAATATTATTTTAAGCAAAGTGAATTCAGCAAGGATTCTGAAGGTGAAACAACAGGAACCAGGGGAAGAGAGAAGGCAGAGGGGAAGGCAGTGGAGACAATGGAACAAAGAGCCCCCACCACCCGGCCCTTATCTCCAAAGCCGAGTGAGATCCTGAACACTTGCTCTATTTATGTCCCTTCCTCCTAGCTGTACTTTTTAAGGCCACCAGAAAAGTTAGGGAACAAAGTAAGTGACAAAGGCAAGGAGAAAAGATTTCAATCGGTGTAATGCAATTAAGCAATGGGAAGGAAAAATTCCTCTTATCCCAACACAACAATCCTGCAGGAAACCAAAGGATGGAGGAAAAAAAACCAAACCAAACCCAAACAACGCATGCCAGCTACCTCCAATTCACTTTAAGGCAGCAAGTCACGAGAGTGACAGGCCTGCAGTCTCTAGGAAAGGATGCTCAAATAATATCACATATCAGTGAAAACAGTCAAAACCTTTTGTGGTAGGAAAGATTGATTTTCTCCCCATTATTCCACACTAACCAACAAAAGTATGACTTGCTGAGAGTTGAGCTATAGTTCAAGTATAACATGAATTATCCCATTCTGGAATAATCACAAGCATAATCCAAGTCCTTCAGAGTAGTGGGGTTTTGAAACCAAGGCACCCAGACACCTTCCAAGCACAGAGAAATAAGGATTCCCCCAACAGACGCCACCATCTCAGAGATTAGATCCAGAAAACCCTGACTACAGAGCTTGGTCTCTCCGGCAGCGTGTTACCTAGCCAGCCCGAGTCCTGAGGCACTGCACTCTGGTTGTACAACGCAAGCATCCTATTGCTTTATGAAGAAGGTTCACATTCGAGGATTTTCTGTGCTTTGATGACAGATCTGCTGCCGGGTTCTCCAACAGCAGCTCAGAGGTTGCCCAGGAGAGCGGCAGCAGCTCAGTGACCACAGCAACCAGCCGTCAATGAAAAGATGCTCACCAATGCATCGATGTGGAAACTGCCACAAAACTGGAAAAGACTAGAGTCAAAATTTAATCATGATGGGAGGGGAAAACAAACAAACAACTGATGTCCGCGAAAACCTGTAAACTACTGAGACAGGACAAAAAAAAAGAGGTTGCCTATCTATGCCCTCCCTTCACATCCAGACGGAAACACCCCCTTGTAATCACCAGCGTCATTTTCAAAATGTCTGTATGAGGCAGACAAATGGCACCACCTTCAATTTGCACAAGCAGAAGACTAGGAGAAACTAACAAACTTGGCTTCCTTTTTTTTTTTTAATAAAAAACCCCATATTTGGCTGGCACTGAAGTCTTTAAAAAAAAAAGTCATAAAGAAAGACTGACAGCTACAGGATCCAAGCCATTACGTTCAGCATTTCAGGCCCGCATTTTTACCAAAGCAACAGCTCATCTGGATTTAACTCCCTTGCCTTAGAATTAAAACGCTATCTACATGAGTAGCACAGCCGAGCCAGAAATTGTAGCCAGGAAAGCGAATCCTCTAAGATTCCCCACCACCCTGCTTTTAACTTCTGTTTTCACAGAGGATCTGAAGAAACAGAACCATTCCTCCCAGCCAGACAGTAGAATCACAGAATGGTTTGGGTTGGAAGGGACCTTAAAGATGAGCTAGTTCCAACCGCCCTGCCATGGGCAGGGACACCTACCACTAGACCAGGCTGCTCAAAGCCCCATCCAGCCTGGCCTTGAACACTTCCAGGGATGGGGCAGCCACAGCCTCCCTGGGCAACCTGTTCCAGTGCCTCACCATCCAGTAGCGGAGGCTGGAGTCAGAGTTTGGCCAGCAGCTTTTGGTGGTGGATCACGGGCACAGTGGCCACCTGCTCGCACCCCAATGGCTGCACCGCTTCCTTCTGGGCTAAGGAGTAAAAAGTCATCTGTGTCAGCAAGGCAAGCAGGTGTGACACAGCACATGCAAGAAATAAGACTTTATATCAACAGAAATCCAAACAGCCAAATACACCTTGAAAATTAATTATAACAACTTTAACTGGATACAACAAAAAGGGAGAAATAAAATACAGGAAAAATCAGAAGGGTTAGTTCAGCAAATGAACCCCTTAATTACAAGCTATCACCCACTCTATACCACCCTGGGATTTGGATTCCAGCATTTGGACTCGATGATCTGAAAGGTCCCTTCCAACCTAGGCAATTCTATGATTCTATCCGTGTTACCCACAGCTGTTTCCCCCCCAGACAACGGCAACGCTCACACAGCATCCAGGACCTTAAAAAAAGGTGTATAGGATTACATATGCAAAAGCTACATTAAAAACTCCTGTTTCTTGCAAGACTTCTTGCTAAGACTAGCCCCCTTTTTACATGACCCCGGAATTACAGCTATAGCCCTCCGGGAGATGTGCAATCCTGTTCAGGCAAGGCTCCTGCCTGGCGGGGACGGCGCTTCTCACTTGCTCTTCCAATCCCTCATTTTCAACAGCAACAATGTCACGGGTATTATCATGAGGCCAATGAAAGAGAGAAATATTCTCACTCCTAGAATTTACACACCATCAACAGCATCCATTTCTTTTCTCTTTCTCTCATTTTTTTTTTTTTTTTTAAATCTAGCAATAGCTAGACACATTTCTTTCTCGTTTCCCCGTCTACCTCACCAAGCATATCACAGATCCTAGTACTTTTTAGCACCTTCCCCTGCTTCCTCCTGCGCAGCTTTTATTTAGGCCTAACAAGCAAAGAGCTCATACAGTGGTTTCCTTCCCCCACCCTCCTCACTTACTACTTCCTCTAGACTTGCTCTGAGACAATCAAATGCAATTCTTAAATTAAAATCTGCTTATGAAGAATTAGCTCTGCTGGAGCTTTCCTGCACGCTGCTCCACGCAAGGCAAGAAAGTTAGCGATGCTGCGATGCAGGGCTCGCTCCTCATTTTTCTTTACTGCTCTTTTAAGTGTCTGTACAAAACGCCCCGCTGACCCATCTGAAGCTGAGTGATAAGCAGCTGATCTACTGTGTTTTACCGAATGTCTCTTATCTAAAACCATCTCCTTAAGCAAGCCATATGCTGCAAACATACTTTGAAATGTCTCCATAATAATCCGAGAAGCAGAACTGTTTGTCAAATAGCACACACACTACTGCTGGCCACTTGGAATAACCATCAGCCACAAGTAGGTACATATGCTCATTGTGATCTGCAAAAATCAGCATGGCATCTTTGCCAAGGCTTAGCAAGTGCCAGAGTGGTTTCTAGTTTCGAGAACTACCGTTCCCGTTCCCTTTGGCTAATTTCTCCTTGTACATGGAGTTTCAAGTCTGATTTCCAATCACAAATATGTAACAAAGTGCTCCTTTCAATTTGTTGCGGTGGTATTCATGCCTTTCACCCAACATCCCAACATGAAAGATTTATGGTATTAATCATGCACATCATAGTAAACAGTCATTCTCTACTGTCAATTGCATTTTTCTGCTGGAATAAGGATGAAAGTCTTGAGCTGCTTATCATTTGACCAACCAGAAAACAAACTATTATTGTGCTATTTTAACCAAAGCGGGAGCTTAGTTTCTATGGGTAACGTCTTCAGTTGCGGCAGCTACATGGTTCAGGAGCTTGACTATCCCATTTTGAAAAGCAATTTAGAAACTTAATCACAGCTAAATGCAGGGCTTGACTATGCAAGGAGTTATTCAGGAAGGGCTTTTCAAAATCAAAGATTAATTCTAGACCCATTGTCTAGAGGATCTCTTTCACGACAGCGAGCTGCGTTAAGCCAGCTTGCGTTCCCGCATCGCAAGCTATGCTTGCTCGAAAGATGCCACAGAGCAAGAGCAACCCTGGCATTTGTCTTGCTAGAGTTAGCAGCTATGGGATTGCTGTAGCTAAGCTGCTGTAGCCCTTCAGCTTCAGACTGCACCCCACAATAAACCAGCCAGTTGGGTCTGCAGGATCGCAACCCGGTTGCACAGCCAGGAGGCCGAGGATATTTACTCGTGCTGCAACCCAAAAGCAAGCGCAAACCTGGCTTAGGTGCCCCACGGCTTATTTATCAAGGAGTCAAGAGCAGTGTGTTGCTGCCGGGTGACCCACGTGCCGCAGAGCCCGCTCAGGACGTGGCAGAGGTGGTTGGAGCACAGGCCAGGCTGAGCTCCACGCGGTCACGGATGTCCTGTGATCGGGAACCAAAAGAGCTCATCTAAAGCTAGCTCAAGAGTGCACCCACAAGTTACAGTCCTGCTTTTGCGTAGGCATAGTGTACATCCAACCTTAAGGTGTTTTGTCTGCGAAAACATTCCCTTAATCCTACTGTCTCACAGCATTGGAAAGCTCCCGTATTCCTATCCAGTTTCCCCATATTCCTCATTTGCAGAGCTATGAGGAATAGCAAGGCGCCGTCTTTCACTACACCTTAAAATGGGGATCTTCCCAACCTGCAGCTAACATCACTGCCCACCTCCGAGTCACAGTTTCCAGAGATAAGAAGGTCTTCTTATTCAGCAATTATTTGAGGACTGATCAAGATAATCCCCTTCTCAAACCCATACTCCTGAATTTTACTTGCTGTAAGTATAAAAGAAAAATCTCTTTTTAAAAAACCAAAAACAACAAAAAACCCCCAAACCAAAAAATGACTCACATTAATTCCTTTCGGCCTTCGTTAGCATCTGGGAAACAAACACTAGAGATTTCTTCTTCCTAACTTCATACTTGTAAGAAAAACAGGAATACGGCTTAGCATACACTTAAAATAACAAAATGTGTTGGAATATTCAGACTTTCCTTTTGCTTCTTCAAAAGCTGTGCTCTGCTCTGGCATCCAGCCTTATTTTAGAGCCACAGTTCCGCTCTTGTTATCATAACTTCTCCTCTGTCTCAGACACCCTCCCTCATCATGCACCTACAATATGGTGCCCGGCCTTTTTCCACCCATCCCACATCTCTGCTTCTTCACGGCAACCTCAGACTTTTTGTCCTTCCCCTGGCAATAGTCATTTAACCTCCTCCATTCATGACAACAGCTTTTCATAGTAAGCAGTACTGCCTCTTTGATCAAGCGCAAAATAATTTCAATTGTTGCAGAATGAGTCAAAAGATTCCAGAGCTAATCCAGTCCCGCACCTCCCTCAGAGCAATTTTTCAAGCCACCTGCAGATTCGCACAGAAAAGCCACGTATGTACTCATGTTTGAACGATTTCTCTTTCTCCCCCAGCGTGGTACAGTAAGGCTCAACTTCTGTACGACCTCCAAAAGGAGCCCTAAACTAAATCCTAACCTGTGAACAACAATGAGCTAAATTAGTACGGAAAGACAAACCTGTTTGTCTGTCTTATTAAAGAAAAGCTTGATTCTGAGATAACTGGATCAGAGACTGTTTTCAATGGCTTATTCCTTCTTATCGAGGATGTATTTACCTTGGATCTATCAGCCACAGGGATTGCACTTAATACCAACTGCACTTTACCAGAGAGAAAAGGATGGTTAAAACTTTGCTGATGTTCGATTCTCCATTCTGCCACGGGCAAATCACTTAATCTCCATCTCATTTCCCCACATGCAGAGTGGAATAACTGCAGGCAACAGAGGCACTGTAAAGGTGGAAGTTCATAGATATTACAGTGATGGGAAACACAGAAACCCACAAGAAATCCTACTTGTGTGCTCTGAGAGGGATGTTCAGGGTCTAACAATTGCAGTGGAAATGCCCCAGAAAAGCTAAGTTTTCTTAACAGCCCAGCTAGATGCACTTGAGTCGCAGGGGAGATCAGTCTCCCATCCCCAGCTGGCTTTTGCTGCTCAGGTTACTTTTATGAGCCTCAATTTCTCACATTTCCACTATTTCGAGGGATGATCTGAGTCAGAATAATCCATTTATTAAACTTTGCGAGAGACAGCCATTCTTCACTCTAATTCTACAAATGCCTTTTCCCACCGTGCAAGGCACGGAGCAAGCACCAGAAGGTGAAACGGCATTTGTAAGCAAAAGCCATTTTGCCACATTTCTCAAACATCTGTCTGAATCACATCTTTGTTTTTGCTTTTTATTTCATCACAAAGGCACACAAGAGATGCTCAAGATTCCCATCCACATTTATTTTAAAACAATTTACGCCAATTAGTGAAGGACCATTTCCTTCTGAAACAGGAGCAGCAACGGCAAACAGCTACTCTTGTATTAAATGTCCACCTGCAGACATCCTAAAGCCTTTCTCACAGCTTGACTTTAGCTTTCAATGTTACGTCAGTTCTTCTTTAGGTGACATTCACTAATTTGTCTTTAGAAACTGCCGTTCTTTGTCAATTGCTATCCTCACCCTGCCATCATTTCCATTTACACGAACCCAGCAAAAGTATCTGCACACCATTTGTCCTACACCACAGCTCACAGCAGAGAGAAACCACAAGCCAGCACATCACAGTCAGACGGATTTTTAGCTACATCAGTAATATCTCCCCTGTGAAAGCTCAAGCAGAGGGATAACAGCCCACACCTCATCCACGAGCGATGTGCAGCACGCGTGAAAGGAGCAAGAGGAAAGTGAGAGGCTTGGCCTGATCCATAAAAGCTGCTTGAGATCCCTGCTCACCAGCACCCTCTTCTCTGGAGGTCTGCAACCCAGCAGAGAGCCGTGACCTGCTCACAGAGCAGTGTTGGTGACTCCAAATCACCGGGCCACTCCAGCACTATGGCTGTCCCCAACTGGCTGTCCTGTCTTATTTGCAAACACTGAAATATTTGACTGTGTCTACGCTGCTGTTCATTACTCACACGATACTGAGAACACAGAGTGCTTTACAAAAGCGTGCAAAGGGAGCATCGTTCTCAGAGGAGTTTAAACATTACTAGACCATAAAGCTCTCTGTAGATTTTGGGAATACAGTCACACAAGCACACACTGGAGTAAACCATATTGCCTAGGCTAGAAGAACAAGTAGAAAATTTGAAGAACTAATCATTTATATTCAGCTCGCTCTCTCTCTCTCTAGTTCTCTGGTTAACTTCAGGCATGTCCCTTCACCAGCCACAGACCAGAGTATTTGGACATTAAAACTAAAGGTATTAGTAGTCAGAAGCTGACCTGGGATGCGGTGCAGCCAGTGCATCAGTGGAAAGATCTCCCTGTAGGCAGCCACGATGCTCAGAAGACAATATTGCCCTAAGCTAGTGCCCCTAAGTCATGTTTTTCAAGAGCCAAAGCACCAGCATCAATCAAATATCTCTGCTGTGGCATCCTCAGCTCCGCTGCCTCACAGAGCCAAGGAGATACATTGCAGCACTAATGCCCTCACCTGAACACTTCAGAGGCCCTGACAGCCAGCCACCACCTTGCTGTCATCTTTTTTCCTGCTGCCAAAGCAAGGCCACGCACAAGGGTCCTTCTTCCCTCATATCTGTTCAGATCCCTGGAACTCCTTTAATGCTATTTTTAATTTTTGAGAACCAAAACCAAACAAACAAAACCCCAAACGAACAAAAAAAATCCCAAAACTATAACTACACAGACATGTAAAGGAAAAAAAAAAAAAAAAAAAAAAAAAAAGGAGACTATGGTTGAAAAGCTATTTAAGAGGCCTGCACTCGCTTTATTGTATGATCTTTTACGGGAAATGTACAACAAGATGGTCCGGGAAGGGAAGAATAGCACTTTCCCATTCCACGAGAGTAATACAAAGGAGCGAGGGGATGGAAAAATAAAAAAAAAAAAAAAAGAAAAAAAAATAATTAACCGCTTGTGTATAACGTGACAGAGCTTCAGATCCTAAACCAAACCAGAGCGAGAAGCAGAGCAGCGCGCGAGCAGCCAGCACCAAAAACCTGGAAGAAGCAGCAGCTCAATCCCGGACGTTCACTCCCACGAACTCCGGCCTCGCTCCCACCCTCGGGAAGATGCCGGGACAGGCGGGGGTTTTCCCCATGTCCGCCGAGGTGGCAAAGGAGAGGACGAGCTGCCCCCGGGGGTTCCTCCGCGCTCAGCCGGGGCCGACCAGCCCCTCACCCGGGGGACGCCCGGCCAACCCGCCCCACGCGTGTCCGGCGGCGCCGCGCCCCCGCTCCGCCGGGAGCCGGGCGCTCCCGAAGCGGCTTTTCAGTTTCCAGGGTGGAGGGTTGCCCTGGCACCCACCCCTCGGGGGGAAGGGGCTCACCCCCGGGCACCCCCGCTCCGCCCCCGGGGCGGTGCAACACTTCCCTCTGCCGGGCAGCGGCGGAGCGGCACTGCCCCGCCGCCCAGATGTGGCCTCCCCCCTCCCTCCCCCCCCCCCCGCGCCCAGATGTGCTCCCCAGCCACCGCTGGAGAGGAGCCCGCGGGCAGGACGGTGAAGGACCGGCAGCTTCGGCCGCCTTTCCCTTGGGAAAGCAGGAGTGGCCGGCAGCCGGCGCGTCGCACCTGGGCAGAAGCCACGAAAGCAAGCGGGGAGAAAGCAAGCCTTCGTTCCAAAAAACACCTGACACCGGGCAGGAAAACTCTCTGACCCCCAGCAACTCCTGTCCCAGGTAACCTGGTGGTAACAGCCCTTCTCTGACTTAACTTTTGTTGAGCCAAGATCAGCTGATGCCCGGGATCTCCCTTTCCTGGCTCCACTTCTCAAGTTCTTTCCTAAACTCTTTAATGCGGCACTTTTGATCGCCAGCTCCATGGGTTATCACACATTTAATTTCTTCTTTTAAACGCTAAACAAGTGCTTGGCTATAAAAAAACCCACACAAAAACAAACCTCTGTTGTTCCTTCAACCCCTTCCCCCAAATAAAGGGGAGATGAAAGCTTTTTTCTTTTCAAAGCGAGTACTTGGATCCTAACAGAGCAGAGATCTCACCAGTTAAACATGGGCACAGAGACATGAAACACGCACGCCCTCCTCTCCCACCTCTTCGCAGCTCGTCACTCTCTGGTGGATCCCGCAGGCCCTGCCAGATCTGCGTTCTGCTGTGCAGTGTCAGCGCCATACCCCTCCCCTTCCTCCACAAGCCGGGGGGACATTGGCACGTTTTCCCCTTCTGGATTTAAACCTGTGCAACACCAGCAGCTGGTGACTGGCAGAAGGTGCCTGGGACACGGGCACTTCATGTGCTCGCCTTGACTGCTCGAGAGCAAAAGTGGTCTCGAAGTTTTCCTAACAGTTTCACTCTACATGAGACCTGGGCTGCCAAGTAAAGCCCAAAGACACCCTCATTGTATTACCAGATGCAGGTACCCATGGCACCTCTGAGAACAAGCCAACATTTTCCACTGTGTCTTGTCTGGAAGGAGCCCATCACAAGCTGAACGCTCATCTTCCTCACAGCAAGATGCAGCTCCCTCTGAGGACACAACACAGCAACCCCTCCACACAAAAAATATCAACATCTCACCTACGTTGATGAGAACTTCACCCTGTGAACTGTCTCTCCAGACCTACACAGGCAAACCAGTTGACTGTGGGGTTACCTTATGCTGGCTAAAGAACCCTTTCGCAGGTAGGGTTCAGGACATTCCCACAAACGGGGCAAGACTCACCCTCCGCCCCAAGCAGTCTTTCACTAGTAGAAATGCGTCTCTCCATATTGCTTTTGCCAGCCCATTGACATTGGGCAGAATGCAATTCTTCCCTACCCCTCAACTCTGCCCTCCTCATAACGAGCCGCAGCCATGCGGGCAGGGCTCTTAGGCACAGACTACGCTTAATGAACCAAGAGAGCACAGTACGTGTGGAGGTAGGAATTGGAAGCCTGAAACTGCACTATTCAAGCAAGCAGAATAGCAGTATCTCCAGTCAAAACACGGGCAAAACAGTAGGGCTTCTGGTTGATGGGAAGTGTCACAAAATCTCTGAGTTACCAGCATGGAAGTCACTTAGTCTTGTTACTTAAAAATAAGAACAGCAGCCTCAGCAGCACAGCATCCTTTACTGCCACTGCTGAATTGCCCTCTGAATACTGAGCCTCCAAGGCCATCTTCTGTCGCATCTTCCACTTATTGGGAGCCACTCACTGTATCTCCCTCCCCTCTCTCTTAAACTCATCTGAAATACAGATATATATTTAAAAAAAAAAAAAAAAACAGCACAAACCTGACACGGTGATAATTTTAAAAGCTATGCTGCTCATGTCAAATTATTCAACATCTGTCTTCATGTTCCCACAAAAATTAGCATAGGATGGTGGTTTCTGATGACACCTATAGTGAAATATTTTGACTTCTACCAGCAAGTTGCAAACAACCTGTCAAGAGGATAATGTCAGTTTTCTAGTACTGCATATTAAAGCCAATTGAGGGCTTATGTGGTGTATGAAACTACTGACCTGACCTAAAAACAGAGGCTCTGGTGTCACAGGAGGGTGAATCTGATGCACTAAAGCTGAAGAAGAGCAAGGCACACTGAAGCACAGGGCTGGACAGATTTAATGCCTTGACCTTAAAGAGCTGCTAAAGAGCTATGCAAACCTCGGACCGACCCAGTCTTTAGGTGAGACTATTCCTATAGCCCTCCAGTTACAAAACTCATTCCTGTAACCAGAAGGCTACAGCCTAAGCCACCACAGATTTAAGGGCTGGACAACAAGGAGAAATGGCTGAGCCCAAAGGATGCGTGTGTGTGTGTATACGCATGTATATACACACACATATATATCTATGTAAAATTTGGAAAAAATGCAATGTATGAGCACAGTGATCCTCCAACCAGAATCAGCCAAGAAGTGGCTCACAGGAGCCAGCTCCGCCACTACTTCAGCCAGCGATCTGCTCGCCCATTTCTGAGGGCACAGGGTGCGCTGGGATAACAGCAAGAAGGCCGAAGAGCTCCTCGTCTGGACTCCTGTTCCCACTGGCTACACAGCCACAGGCAGGGGCAGGAGAGAGAGACTGGCCCAGGTCACCAGGCTGAAGGGTGACATTAGAGTGTGCCTGTGCCCCCAGAAGCTGGCAGCAAAACATACACAAGTTCAAAGAGGGCGTGAGGAATCCTGCTTTGGCAACGCTGCATTGAAAACTTTAGGAAAAGAGGCTTTTGCTTTACAGGTAAAAGGAGCAGGAAACGAATCATGTCATGTGTACACAAAATGAAAAAGTGCAGATGTTTATGGCCTAAACCCAGGATATGTTTTACCATGACATTCCACCATCACAGACGCAAGAAAACATTCTTCCACTAGATTTTTTGGCTGCCTGTCACGGCATCTCACGGGTGATTCAGTGTGACGATGTCTCTTTAAAGAAAGAGCTTTACTGGGTCATTTATTCCCCACCTCAGAGGCCAGGGCAGGACTACTCTGTACTGCAAGTGCATCACCCCCACCAGTTTCAAGTGCCTGAAGTAACGGAGCCCATCCAGCCCCCGGATCACAGCGCCGGCAGCTTTTCCTTTTGCCCAGCCTAAGCCTTCCTTTTAATTCCCTTTCCATCACCTTGCTGTAGCCCCTCATCACACAGCACGATGACCACTCCTGAAACGCCTTTTCTGCAGGTGAGTTACGAGATGCGGGGGATGAAACATCCCACTCTCTTACACAGCCCGAAAGGCTGCTGCTGATCCGCCGGACTCTGCTAGTTGTGAGACAACCCAGAAATGCTAATTACACACTGCGCATGGAGTAAGCAAAGCGGCAGCCCTGTGCAAGCTCTGAACCAGAGCTAGGCAAGTCCCCAGGTCTGCAAGGCTGACTGGGAAGCAAGAGGCATATTATTCCCTTTGGAACCCCTCCCCCATCCGACACCTTTCAGTCTAACTTAGAGTCTTTGAGCGCTGGTAACTCCAAGCCTGGAAGGGCAAGTCCCCTTTCTCCTTACCTCTTCGTCCCTCCGCCCAAATTCTGACATTTCCCAGACAGGTATTATAGCTTGCTCCTCATCTTGACCAGCAGCGTTAATGCACCAGGATTGAAAGGCACGTGCAGTTTGGGAAACGGGCTACCACAAAGGCTAATAAAAGTTGCCTCTTGGCAGTCTGCTGAACTGCCTTCTGTATCAGGCTGGCCTCGTCTTACTGCAACAAACAAGGCTGAAAGGATGGGATCAGCTAATGAGAAGAGGGTTTCAGACGCACTTCAGTCATTACAACAAATGCCAATTTATATAACAAGTCTCTTCAGGTAGCAGGCTAAAAGCACCTTGACTCCTAATTAAATTGCACCTCCATTGCAAATGCTCCTTTCCCAGAAACCCCCTTACACACATTTTATTTATACCATTCATCTCAATAAACCTCTCCAACAACTCCGCTCTCCCAGACAGAGGTCTTTTGTGCGCATCCATGTGGGTGTATTATTTAAAGGGTACATCACATGGATACTTTATCTCGTTTAATCTCATTTAATCTCAGCAGATTTACTGAAGTAAAATATATTTATAGATCCATATAGATGCCTCCCCCCATCTCCATTGCCATAAATAAATATTCAAAAGCAGAAAACCAGATTTGAAACATGATACCCAAGTTGCCACAATTTCTACATTAAGTGCCACATGAGACGGACATTCACAACACAGAACGCTCAAGTACAGATTAAAGCCTTGGTAAGAGACTAACATTTAGGAAAAACCAAAGTAAAGGGGGGGGGCAGTAGGACTATTTGCTAATCCTGCTTTAATTATCCTTGCAAATATAACAGTGTATTGGCTCTGCTCGAGCCATGGATAGCAGCAATTTCACATCCAAACCAACAGTGCTGGCTGCGTGAGGCGTGAAATCAGTGCAGGATAGCGGACTGAAGGCAGGGTTGAGAAAGACAATATGAAAACTATTAGTCACCATAGAAGTTTGCAGTGTGCTGATTCCGCGAGACACTGCTCTGGGCTGCACTCAGACAGCTGCGTATTAAGGCTACTGATGGTCTCAATAGATAGTTTGAAGAGGTAGGGGAGGGGAGAGGAGGGAAGAGACCGGATTTCTCTTTTGTGTAGTTAAGTAGGAGACTAGATAGAAGTAGTGTACCATTTTGGCTTAAAAGGATGCCTTCATCTTAGTGCACATCTATATCTGTGCTTTCTTTTGTACACAGCTTCTCCAATCTCTCTCTGAGAGAAAAAGACAAAAACATCAGTAAGTTATTCTGAAGATCTAATTTAGCAGCAACTCTATCAAATGCAAGTTTACTGAAGTGGATGAAAAAAATACAACAGGCGACCTTCTAAAGCACATTTAAGCAAAACCAGTTTTAAGCTCTGTCCCTCTTGCTACAATCCTGAGCAGAGAGGCCATTCTACAGCAAGTGACAGCTACTCAGCAGCAAGCACACTAAAACAAAATAGTAAAAGTTCAGCTAGAAGCAGATTACCTGTTTTAAAAGATTAAATAACCTGCCCTGACCAGGTTTCTGTACCACAAACTCATTCTACTCCTCATCCTTCCAGCCTTCATAGGGTCCTACAATTTTCCTCTGGACAGGCAGACTGGGAGAAACCACATATACTGTGAGGAAGCAAGAAAAAGAGAGGAAGCTAAATACCCTCTATTTAAAATGGTTATTTTACAAAACGGACCCAAACTCAAATTAACATCCCAGCCCTCAAGGAGAAAGGCGGAATTGTTTCCATTAAAGAAATACATCATTAAAAAGTGACCTACAAAGACTTACCCATAGTCAGTGAGACTGAACTGATCTTTGCCAGAGCTCACACAAGGGACTGGCTGCGTGCTGTTAAAAAAGGGGGAGCGGGGGGGCTGGATTCTCTCACTGGGGTCTCTCTTCAGAGCTCAGAGAGCTTGGCTTGTTAGAGGCAGAGGCATGCCTTCCAGAAGGACTTTACAGCAACGCACAACTGAGTTGTAAGCCAAGATAAAGCCGGCTTGTTATGAGAGGCAAGTCTTGTGGGTTGCTTTTATTTATTTTTTCCCAGTGTATTGGAAATGCAGATCTTGTAAAGCAAGAATTAAGAGAGGGCTGGGAGAGGGAAAGGGGGGCTGCACGGCTGGCTAAAGTAAATCTCGGCTGCTCTTTCAACCCAGGGCTTGTGCTCGGCGGGGGCACGGGGTGCCATCCCCAGCCTCTGCCCCCAGCCCTCCTCTCTGCCTTCGAATGCGGAGGGGCTGCGGGAGCCAGACCCCTCAGGGGGACACCAGAGCTTGCCATTTGCTACCCTGCCTGCAAACAAGGAGGGGAAGTAAGCACCATAACTGCAAAAATAATTATGAAAAAAATAATAATAACGAGAAGGGAAAAAAAACAAAAACAGTCAAGCAGCTCCACATCATCTCTGCCACAGACCACCCCCCACCCATCCCCGCGGGCTTGAGAAGAAAATCGGCAGCAAGTTCAATAGGGTGCAAAAGCAGCCTCACCCCTCGCCCCCCGCCCCCGGGAGGGGAGGGAGCCCCGGCGGGGCTGACCGTGGGCTGTGCGGGGGGAGCCGGCCCCGCCGGGCCGGGCAGAGCCGGGGAGCACCGCCCCGCACGCCGGCGGCGGGGAGCGGGGGCAGCCCCCGGCAGCCAGGGGGACCCCCGGCACGGAGCCCCGGCCGCCCTCCTCCTCTTCGCCTCCCCGTGCCGGTGCTCCTGCAAGGCGGCAACCCCGCCAGGGCAGGGTGGGGAAGGGAGGGGAAGGGACCCTCCGTCCTCCCCCTGCCCCAAAGAAACTGCAACTCGGAGGGGCTCCCGGCGCCGCGCCGCCGCCTTTCGCACGCCGGCATCCCCACGCGAGGCGGGTGGGGGGAGCGGGGAGGCAGGGCCGGGGCCCGGGGTCGCTCCCCCCCCGCCCCCCGGCTCCAGGCGCGGCCGGCCCGGAGACAGCCTGGCCGGCGGTCCCTGCGTGCCAGCTCGGCGGACTCGTACATCGGAGGCGGCCAGGGGTTACGGCGAGGGATTATGAAGTAGCTACAGGCGGCTGCGAGCCCTATTGCTGCATAAATCTCTCCGCTCAGGCTGCGACGAGCTTCGCCGGCATCATTTACTTTCTCCTGCAGGTCCTTTTTAACTTTGATCCCGTCGCCGCCGTCTGCGCCCTCGCCTCCCCCCCCTCCCCCCTCCCAAAACAGCCACCGCGACAACGTCTCTTACCGTAAACCCCTTGTCCCCTGCTGTACACGGGCACCAGAGACAGGAATAAAAAACAGATCATCTCCATCTTCAAGGCAGAGCCTTCATCGCCGGCGAAGAAAAGCAGCCAAAACAGCCCAGGCAGCATCCGGCGGGGGAGCCAGGAGCAGGCGAAAACCTCCCGAAACGCCGCCCCATACGCCCCGCTCCGCGCCGGCCACCGGCGCCCCTGGGGCGGTGGAAGGGACCCACACACACACGGAGGCCGCCTGGAGATAAAATTGAAAAAGAAAAAGAAAAAAAGGGGAAAGGAAAAAAAAAAGGAGGGAGAGAGCGAGAGAAGGAGGCAGGGAGGGCAGGAAAGCGGAGCGCCGCTTCCCACTTCCCTTCGCCAGGATGCTCGAAGATCTCCAGGAAAACGGGCAGCCTCGCCCGCACTCGGGGTACGGGGAAAGGCGGGCCCCGGGGGCACCGGGCCGGCGCCGGGCAGGAGCCGGGCCCGGGCCAGCCCAGCGCTGCCCCCCGGCCCCTGCGGGAAAGGGGGTTTCTTTGTTCAGCGGGAGCCGCCGAGCGCTGCCCGAAGTCCCGTGCTGCCAACTGGGGCCAACTTGGGAGAGTCCTCGCCCTCCCTCCTCCCGACGAGGCTCTGGCCGCAGCCCCAGGAGCGAACGGGGGAAGGAGAAGGAGGTGGAGAAAAAGGGGGGGAAGCGAGGGTGGGGGGTAGGAGCCAGCTGCTGAAAGGCGGAGGGAGGGATAGGTGATTCTCTCTCCTCTTTTCCAGATCTTCTGGGGAGGGGATTGTTGTAATTAATCAAATCCAGGAAGGATTTTTTTTCTTTCTTTCTTTCTTCTTTTTTTTTTTTTTTTTTTCAAAGCGGCTCCCGAGAGCTCCCCCAGCTGCACTGCATCGCCCCAGCCAGCCTGAAGGGAGAAGCAAACGGAGATCAGACAGACCACGCACCCTCACTCCGCCTGCAGCTCAGCCCGGCTCTCCTCGCCGCCTGCCCAGCCTGCCAGGTCCTTCTCCCTTCAAAACTTTCCCCGATGTTGCGTGCCGGGCTCGGGCGGGTGCTTCGCCTCCGCCGCTTGCCTGCTCCTCCCGCCTCCCAGATGATTTGCAGCTGTGGAGAGGTCTGTGTCGCTCTTCCTCGACGGCTGCCGGAGCTCCTGGTGGGAACGAGTAGGGGCTGCAGCTGGAAGGGAGCCGACAAGGAGGGACGAGAAGCTGGAGAAAGTTGCGTTACTTCCGCCAGACGCCGGCTGGAAACCGCTCGGCAGGTGCCTGCTCCGCCGCTTTTTTTTTTTTTCCTGAAGCGCCAAAATCTCCTGCAAAAGTTGCCGGGAGCGCCCCGACGGGGCGTCCGGGGAGACACCGCACCGCTCCCCGCCGGCCCGGCGCCGCCTCACCCCTGCCGGCTCTGCCCGCCGCGCCGTATTTTCTTCCCCTTTGGCTTTCCAGGTTTTTCGCCTCCCCTCTTCACCGTTTCATTCCCCTTCGGTTAAAAAAGAAAAAAAAAAAAAAAAAAAAAAGAAAAGAAAAAAAGAAAAAAAAAAAACAACAGAAAAAGGAGCCAATTAAAGCGGCCGTGCTCGGAAGAGCCCTGCCTCCTGCCCAATTCTGCCAGCCTCCCCTCGCCCCGGCCCCGCTAGAGACAGCACCGCAGGGCTGGGGAGGAAAAGGGACTCGCTCCGGGCGGAGAGATCAGCCATCAGCCCGGGGTCCCTTCCTCCTCAGGACACTCGCGGCAAGGTCGGCTTCCCAGCTGGGACCTGAGATGCGACAAGCTTGGGGGGGGATGTCGCCTCCTGGATTGTATGGGCAGCGACCGTGGTGGGGGACAACGCAGGTTGCCGGGAGCGGGCGGGGGGTGTGTGTGTGTGTGTGTGTCTCCTGTGCCGGCCCTGGCTGGTGCCAGCAAAGTTTTTTGGGGCCCCCTCAGGTAGGTTGCCGGCTGATGGGGTTGCCTTGTGCATGCTGCTGGGGAGCGGCTGGGCGGGGGGGGACACCCGGTGTGGCGGTGGTGCTGTGCGGGCCCCCAGCCCGGTGCGTGGCTGCCGGGGCCGGCGTTGCCCGTGGGACCGCCCGCCCCGGGCTGTGCTGATGCTGGTACATAAAAGCCGGAGCGGGAGAGCTGTGGGTTTCCCCCCCCCCCCCAGCGGAGGGCCTGGGGGGAGACCTCCGGCCGGGAGGAGGAAGGAGATGCTGCGCGACAGCCCCGGGCATCACCACCGGCAGCGGGGGACTGCGCCGGCGCCCCGGGAGTGGCGGCGCGGAGCTTTGCTTTGCCATCCCTATCTCCAGCTGCTTTGCTAGAGGGATAAACGCCGTTTCGGGGGAGCCCAGACCCGCTCGCCCTGAGGGGCTCCGAAGCCGCCGAGCCCACCCCTGGCCTGGATGAGGGCCGTAGCGATGAGCCCAGACCGTAAAGCGCCGTGGAAACCCAGGGAGGCTCCCGGGGACGGGCTGTTGCTCCCCGTCCCTTAGCGACAGCGCCTTTTCGCCAGGGCTCGTCCCTGCGTGCCCTCCCGCCTCGGCCACGCGTGGGTTTGGCGGCCCCACGTCGCGCAGGGTGCCCCTGTGCCGCGCACCCCCAGTCCCCCCCGTCCCGGGTGCTCCCGGCCCTGCCCCGCGGCTCTCCATCGGTGTCCCAACGCCACGGTGGCTAGCGATGGGTGCTACACCCGAAGGAAAAGCGGATGGAAGGACGTACCCCAGCAGACACTCAGTCGCCGTGCGAACAACTCACTCCCTGGATAAAAATATAATTAAAATAAAAATTAAAAAAAAAAATTGTGAGATATGTCCCAGTGAGCGGCTGGCTGCTCGGTCATGCTCTCATAAACAAGCAATTAATAGATATAGCCGCTAATTAGTAAGCAATTATTTCTATTGTAAATGGTGCTCAGCGGGAGAGAAAAGCAATAGCGTGGGCCAAGGAGGAGAGCGGCGACACGGACAGGGCAGCTTCCCCCAGTGACCAGCATCCCTGCCTGCGGGAGGCAAGGCAGGCGGATTCCCTGCTGGACGCTACACCCTCACACAGAATCACTTGTCAGGATGTCGCCAGTATGAAACTGCTTTGTTTGGGTTTGGTTTTTTTCTTTTTTTTTCCCTCTGTATTTTTTTTTCTCCTTTTTTTTTTTTTTTCCTATAACCGAGCTAAGGGAACGCTTGCCAAGAAACTGCGGGCTTCACACTCTGAGGTGTCCTTTCCAAAGATGACTGCATGGAGTGGGGCACTTATGAAAGCACCTGATGTGAGCAAGTTTATTTTTTTAATACAATAAACCCTTCTCTGAGAAGGATTTAATCCTTACCGCCGTGGGTGGTGGCAACATTAATAAAGGGCACATAGGTAGAAGGAGGCAGCCAGCACCAGGGACAGGCAGAGCAGCCCCTTTTCCAGGGCATGGGGAGAAGCAGGAGCTGACACTGGTGAGACAAAGTAAAATGGTCCACATCTGCATGAAGCAGGCAGAAAGCGACACAAGGGAACGAGATGATGAGATGTTTGCAGATCCAGGAGACTTCACGGTGATAAAAAAATCATGGAGACACAAGTCTTGGGTTTTCTACTCATAATTTTGAAATAAGGATATTTATGAAGCATTTTGTAGCCTTTCCTTTTTTTTTTTTTTTCAGTGATTCTCATTAGATTATGGAATAGAGCCTCAGAGTTTGAAGGAGTTACAGATCTGGATAATGAGTCTTAAAAAAAAAAAATCCCCAAAATGTGTGGTTCACACCCCTTTTTTGTGTTAACATTCAATGCACACGCTCATGTTTCACTGGCACAAATGCTTATGAAAAATGAATTTCAAAGTAAACTGCCAAAGTATGTGAAATAACCCAGCTTTCTCTTAGCAAATAAAAGTATTTGTGCCAAAAGTACCTTTGAACTTATCCAATTAGGGAACAGTGAAACAACATAAAGTGAGACTGTTTGTGATCTGTCCATTGAATTAAAGGGAAAAATAATTGGATAATAAATAATTAGAAAGAGCTGTCATCTGTCCATGGATATTCTGAGTGGAAAAAAATACTGCCAAAAACCAAGTACATCACTGCATGTCCTAAATAAGGTAATTAATAATTATTGGTTGAGGCCTAATAAATCATAACATTCATAACTATGGTGTTTCCAATGGGCCAGCGCTCCTATGCACACTCACTAAGCAATCTACTTGTCATAAGGAAACCATACCCTGTAGTGATTCTGTAGTGATTCTACTTGCCAAAAAGCAAAGATGAGGGATGACTTTCCTCCCCCCAGACCGTTTCCACAGAATGTATTTGTCCTGTCTTTCCAGCTGGGAGTCGGTGTCTCCGGTCCCTCCTCAAGACCCTGCTTGTCAAATGAGTCCTGTCTCTTTGAAATATTTATACATACCACATCACCTATATTTCACAGCTACGTTAAGAGGTAGACAGTCTCTGGGACAGACGGGGTGTTCAAAGAGAGCAAATCATATATAGCACAATGTCACCAGGCAAGAGACGATTGAAGAACCGCGTGAGGCCAAGGTCCAGTTGCAAGAACATTAATTCTCTTTGTGTCAATGTTTTCGTGCTATAGTCTGGTGCAGCCTGTCGTTTATTTCTTTCCTGGGATGATGCAGCTATTTGTGGGCCCCAGTGATCTCTTGAGCTTGTGGCCTGACATTTCTTGTCACCTCTTTCCTGTTCATTTTCTTCTCAGCACTGCAGCCAAGGATGTCTCCAGGATCCCTGAAGTTTGATCTCTTTCTCCCCTCCCTCCCTACACACTTAAGGAAGTGAGTACAGCCCAGCTGGAAGCTTTGCTGCGGCATTTCCCTTGCTATGGCTCACTAAAAGGGAGAAGAAATAGAAAGTAAGAAGGGAAAAGGAACACAACGGGGCACCTGAGAGGCAACGGGCAGAGCCGGGGTGACTCCAAATGCTGCAAGAGAGGTGAGAGTTGAGAAGGGGAAAGCCAGAGGACTCTGTAGCCCTGTGGCAGAGATGCTAGCAGGGAGATGGGAAACCCGGGGAATTCTGACTGCAGCTCAGGTCTGCCTGGAGGAGCTGAGCGTGCAGGGTTGCTCCTGCCATGCCTCTGTGCCAGGCTGAGCTGGGGCCATCTCTGCAAACAGTGTGGCACAGGCCTGGGCAAGGGACGCCCCTGGGGCAGCGAGAGAGCCCAAGAGGGGGAGACACAGTGTGTGTGGGGAGGGGGAACCCTGGCGGACCACTGTAAACAAACCAGGGGCAACAGCAGCGAGTACTCTGCAAAGCATAAGCTACCGGATGATGGGAAAGTGTGGGCCAAGCTACAACGACAGCATGCAGGCAAACTCTCCACTGTCTGGTTTCTTTCTGTTTAGTTGGTCTGCACAGGAAAACCGTAAAAAACAATACTAAAAAATGTTAGTTCATCATTTCAAAGTGCTGGAATCAGCATCTCTTTGTGGAAAAAAAAATCCCCCTAGCCTAGAGCGGTGCTTCCCACCATCCTTTACACTGGTGTTGCTCCTGCCCCAGATCCTCCCAGGTATCTCCTGCTTCCAGTATGAAGCATGTCAAGATAGGGCTATAAATCCCCAAGGCTCTGCTTTGCTGTCTTCAGTTCTCCTCATCTCCACTCTGGGGAATACACCTATGCTGTATCCGCTTTCTTCCCAGATGCATTTTACAGCACTGGTAGTACCTCTGAGCCTCTTGTGTATTTTCTGCTTTTTTGATTAGCTCTCCTCATCACAGAGAGTGTTTGGTACTGAAAGGAGTGATGAAGAGGGAGTCCATCTCTATTCCTCACCCAGAGTATTCAGCCCACTTGAGCTTTACCGCCCTGCCCCCTGCGCTTCCCCGATGCAGCCAGTCCCAGGGCCATGCTGGGATTTCTGGCAGCTGGTTGCTACTGTAGCAGATTTTGCTATTCCTGCTTTCCCCAATTATAATTTGACAAGCTTCTGTTTCCTCGTTAAGGCTTATGTGAGATCCACTGCAACCCCTTGCCCCTGTGATCTCAATGTGTGCCCACTCTTACTTCCTGTGCACTAAACACACAGGCTTTTAACTGAACATTTTCTGCCAATCTCTATGCTCTTTAGCCTATGTATCTAGTTTGCCAGAGACCCTGCTGGTTGTTTTTTTTTTTTGCTCTTGTGCTTTAGGACAGATTGGGGCTGGTATAGGGGCACAGACAAGTGTCTCAGCATCACTGGGAGCATCTTTTTCCTCTTTCACCCTTACTTTGATCTTTTTTTCCTCTCTGCCTCCTTCTCCTCCTGCATTCATGCTTTCTTCTTCTTTCCCACCCTCCCTTTCATGTGTAAAAAGTGAGTTGAGAAAATGTCAAGCTGGTGCTGGTCAAAGGAACTTGTTCTCCCTTTCTTCCACTTCCTTTCATTGCCTCAGCCTCCCTCTCCTAGCACACGTCTCCCAAAGTGCACTGGAGAGGGATGCTTTTTCACAAAGAGCAGACACAAAGGGTTTGGGCACGATTCTCCCCTGTTCCTGCTCTCTGCCACTGCCGGCAAAGGGCGCATCGACGGTAGATCTGCTCAGTGCCAGGCAGATGATCTGAAATGTGTGATCTCTGCACTGCGGTGGAGGTGGTGGTGCTGGGGAGGGTAAAGGAGCTAATCCTGAAGCAGATGCCTTCACCCAGAGGGTTGTGTTTGAACCAGTTATCAGCACTCCCAGGAGACTGTGCTACTTGAATTTCCCATGAGAGCTTTTAAACACAACTCACAGCATGGGGATGACTGGTTGACTGGAGTCAAAGTAAAATCTGCGTAGGACAGCTCTCAGGTGGGACGTTGCTGTTTGGACCTTGGTGGAGATAGCTTTGGCCACAGACAGCACATTATGTCTCCCACAGCCGGACATGGTGAGGAGGCCATCCTGCAGAGTCGCTTTTGTGGGAGTGCTCAGGTAAGGCTATGGGCTCACGTGCCCTGACACCTCTTGTTGGTGAGAAAACACCCCAGCCGGTACCTCCTCCCTTCACTTCCCCAGTGGCCACACTCTTTTTTGGGGGGATCCTTGCAAGGGAAGCCGATCCATTATCAATGCATTGACTTAAAATTGCACACAAGAAGTTCCCCAGACCCTGTTTGTCCCCAGACGGAGCTAACCTCACTTCAGGAAGGTGAGCATCTATGGTTTGGATGTAAAAGGGAAGCTGCAGAAAAAACTATTTTTTCCACTAGAATCTTCCCTCACTACTGATCCTGGACCACAAGAGGTGGGAGAGATGGTTACAGAAACATTCAACAGTGTGCCAGGCAGGCTGCGGGCAAGAGCATGCAATTCAATGCCTGAAGTAGCCCCATTGCTTTCTGGGGAATCATACATTGTCCATCAGTGGTACAGCTCTCCACCTGCCTCTCACCGTAACATGACAACGAAAAAAAATTGAAATCCAAAGCTGTCAGGAGTCTACGTGCACTGCCACCATGCAAACAGCTTGGGCAGTCAGATCTTTACTGGTATGGGCTTTGCTCCACCCAGGAGAATAGGCACGCAGTCCCCAGCTCACTTGGGCATCGCCGCTTGTTTTGGCTGGAAATATCCAAGTCAGCCCAGTTGCCGGTGGAGGCTTGCTCCGGCTTTCTTTCTGGCAGCTCTCCAACCGATCCCTATTTCCCTTCACTACCACAAATCCACTTTCTGGTCCTGACCCATCTTCCCCCTGCCCAGACTCCTTCCAGGAGAATTATAAATGAGCCCAGGTCCAACCCGAGTTTTGGAAATGCTGCAGCCAGAGCTCTTGTTGGAAGTATAGTGGCCCCAGTGTACCGATCTCCTCCAGAGGTACTCAAAGCTGGATGTGGACAGTGGTGTTTTAATTCAAAATAACTTTTATGGCCTGTTTCACTGTCACACCTTGCTCTGCTCGTACCTATAGCCCAGGGTGGTGGGTGAATCCATCAGAGGGTTTCCAGGCTTAAGGAGAGAAGACGAGGAGCTACCTCACTGGACCGCGCATGTCTCAGTGCCACCCAAATTCCCTGCTTTGGGTCTGTGAGCTGGTGGCGGTCTGAAGGGATGGAGTGTTGCTAGTCTTACCCCCATGAGGGTGGACTCTCTGAGCCCATCTGCTAGGAGTCTCTCAGCCCTCATTTACGTTGCCCAGCAGTCTGTGCACGGATACCGCTTGTATATACACTATTTCATCTCAGTGTTTTGAGCCTGTATGACTTTAAGGAAACTTGAATGCCTGAAGTCCAAGTGTCAAGAGAAATGTGCAACACAAAAAAACCAAGGACAGTTGGCCCCTCTGAGTTAATCCAAAAGTCAGTGTCTTCTTGTGACCCAAGTGTAGCCTGTGGTGCAAAACTAGCCCATACGGCTCAGCTCCTCTAAGTGAGTTTGGGAATGAAGCCTCTAGGATAACTTGCGCAGAAGTAGTTTCCTTGTTGGATGCTGTATATAGTCTATGAGGTACCCTTACAAGTTACAATTGCCTCTTCATTTCCAGGTGTTTTTGACCACTGCTGGAGCACTCGACTCAAGAATCCAGTGATTTTTGTCTTTGTATGAACCTGTATGTACATACACACACACACATATCCTTTCACCTCATGTCCAGTGACACACTACAGCTACATTTTTAACAAACCACCTGTTCAAGTCAAAATATCTTACACAATTCTTTGCACAAATCCAGAAGTCGCAAAAGAAATGTGGAAAGAGAAAATGTTTGGAACTGCGCCTGCTGCAAGCATGCTTTAAAACACAACAGCCACCCTCCCTGGGTTGCTGCTCCCTCCTTACCTTCGAGGTGGGCCTGAACCACAATTCCATGTTGCCTCTATGATTAAATATACTCACATCCTTAAGGCACAGTGACATCCTTGTCTTTCCTCTGTATCTTGATCCATTTCAGAAAGCCTATAGTGAAAGACTGTTTCAATTTACCGTGACTATTTATAACACAATTCTCCGGCAAACCAGAGTCAGAAGGGCCATTACTGTAAAACCAAGTAACATGAGATGGTACATACAAGAAATTAACTGAAAAAAGAAAACCTATTGGGAGGAAAGTATAGAAACACTAACCATGTGTTTTTCATTGGGGCTGCTCTAATCATTTTAGAAAAGCCGGGGCTGGGGCTACCTGGGGACACGGTACGGGTGTGCGGGTGCTGTGCAGCACGGAAGCGCTGCTGGTGGAGCAGGGCTGTTCCTGCCAGGATGGGCACCCATCTCCCCGCTGCTCCCAAGAGAAGCAGCAAATGAATCCACACTCACACAGGCGGGTTTTGCCGGCATAGCTGTCTCAGTCAGGAATCGCACCCCGGATCAAAAGTGAGCGTCAGGGAGCACTCCCCTGTGTGAGGCTGGCGGGGGGGAATGAGACGCAAAGTTGAGGTGTGACTCACCCAAATTCAGACAGCGAGGCGGAGACACGAGCAGAGCTGGAACAGAATACTTTCTTCCTTCATTTCTCAGTGCGGCTGCAGGCAGACAGCGTTGCCACTGAACTGTGTATTCCGATGTATAATTACTTGCTTATTAGCTGGCTAGCTCATCATGCCAAGAAAGTTAGGAGGAACGTGGAGCAAAGACGTTTCTCCTCTCCCTGTCTTTCAGACCGGAGAAGAAACGACAGATCGTACAACCTGCTGGGAACCTCCACCTCCTCCACCCTTTATAGGCTGGCAGAGGTTGAAGTCTGATTGATTTCTCAGTTACATCTAGTCCTCAGAAGAAAGAGAAAAAGAGCTAATCATGCTAGCATGATACTAGAGCCAGGGACTCTGATGGCTGTGGCTATTACTGCCTCCGGAGTGACATGCTGAGCGGATGTGCCTGACGGGTGACCTCACATTGAGCCGTGAAGATGTTGGGAGCGACCAGCTCTACCACACACCATTGCTCAGTACCTCACAGAGGGGGAGGGAGGAATGTAACACAGAGTGTCAGCCTGACGTAAAGCCAAATACAGGGCCGCTGGAGTCAAGATAGGGCTTGGTTTACATATTGTATATGTGGCACTTTTTATTAAAGCTTGAAAATGTAATCCCCTCTGTTGCAACCTCCCTCTAGGGGCTCACCAGGAGCTGCAGTATTTTCATGCATGTCCCCTCGTGTCTCAAGCGTTGCACGCTCACCCCGTGGGTTTCCTAAGAAGTTTCTCCCTGCAGCTCCCCGGGGTGGCTGTGCTCCGGTGAAGGGTGAAGCGATTCTCCTTGCTAAACCAACCCCTGCATCCAGACTTCCCCAGGAATATCAGATGAGGGTTTTGAGTAACGGCAGCAGCAGTCTTCCCTATTAGCGAAGTAAAGCAGGAAAATTAGTGGAAAATAACGTAATTTTTATACGGACCAAATCATTCACAGATGATGGAGGCAGAAGGAAACACTACTGGTCTGACCTCCCGTTCTAATCAGAGTGCATTGTGAGCAGCAACCTCCAGTCCTGATTTCTGAGAAGCCAATAATAAACCATTCATTTGTATCTCGCACAGAGCAGTGCCGTATTCCATCAGGATGCACAAACTGTTATTCTTAAGGAACAATACGCATTTGGGATCAGATTTACAGCTGTTCAGTAGCCTTCAGATTTGCAGGTAAACCACAAGATCTGACTTGCTGGAAGGTTTCATGGCATGTGAGGCTGGCACAGAGAAATAAATGCCTCTGATTTCCCCCCTCTGACTTTTCCCTGCCTCTGGCATCAGGACTGAGGGAGACAGGAGCCACATCTCCACTCATGTTTAGGAGGGACTGGGGGAGCCAGCAAGATCCAGGAGAGAGAGAGCAGCAGGTGGGAAGCCAGGGCAGGACTGACTCAGGAAATAATGGGGGCAGGCAGAGAAAGGAGGGGGTGGGAAATGCCCTGGGGGAAGGATGAAAGAGGGACAATGGGGCAGCTTGAAACCTGGGAAGAGAAGCAAGGACTGCTGGAAAGATGTTGGGGGCAAGTGGACAAATGAAACTTGGGGAAAGCCAGGATGTAAGACAGCACTGTTGTGGTGTTGGTGGGGTAGGGACTGATGGCCCTGGGCCACGGGCAGCATGGGGGGAGGCTTGGGGAGGGAGGCTGAGCAGGGTCCCCAGGACCTTGGCAGCTCTGCCCCATCTTTCTGCTCAGTCAGCCCTTATTTTTCTCCATCCCACCTTTTGGCACCCCCTCACTTGCTTCTCACCCTGCCAGGCTTCCCTTATGGTCCTGCCCTTGCAGGGATCCAGAGAGGTTGGAGGGCCTGATAGGAAAGTGAGGGAGGAAGAGGGTGAATGTGCCTGAGGAGCTGGTCCGGCTGCCCTGGACATACCTGGTCTTGGGGAAAACATGGATTTTGACCGCTTCACTGGGGGTAAGCTTATCCCTGCTCCAAACATCCCACGTGAGGTATCTCGGGTTAAATACTTTTCTTCATTCACCACGTCTGGAAAAAGTACCTCTGAGCCCCTGAAAACAGCAGACATTTTGATGGAAGATGCCTGAGAGAATATTTTACAGGAACAAAGAGATACCTGTCTCTCTGGAAAACGAGCGTTGAATGATCAAGAAATTACCAATAGAAATTTCTCATATTAGAGCTTTTTTTTCCCCCTTGCTTGTCTTGGTGGAGAATCACATTTCATTTTCAAACCACAGTTCTACATTTATCATCCCTGATTTAGTAAATTGCCTCTTGCAGAAGCAGTGTCTAACCTACCTTTATTTAAGACATTGCAGAATAATGTGTTTATGTTGGACTCAGAGAGGGTCACAAAAACAAGTGGCAGATGCTGCAAACATATTGAAATGTGGGTAATGTAAATGACTTTAGATTCAAAATATTCCTCCGCAAGTCACTTAACACTTTCAGAAAATATTGTATTGTCAGTGAGACTTATATCTAAAATCTTGAAGCAAGAGGAATTTTATTGTCTTTCTCCTTCTTTACTTTTTTCTTAACAGGGATAAAAATCAACTTTTCAATAAGCCTCTCTTTGTAGTCAAAATAGAAGGAGGTGAAGATACCCCCATAATCAGAGTTGTCTCAAGGCTTATCAGCAGGGTAGGCGAAATTTAATTTTGCAGCCCAAAGGTTTTCTCTTCACCCTTGGGCAAGCAAAATTCAGCTGTGTGGCAGCCGCAGAGTGGGTCCCTCCCGGGATCTGTTTCTTCTTTTCTACCCCCTTGAAACCGCACGGCGCCGGGGGGAAAGGCTGGACAGTCGGCTTGTGCCTGCTGCAGCTACAGCCATCCCCGTCTCTTCCAGCCCAGGCAAACTGGGGTGCTGGTTGCCCCTGGCAAGCTCCCACCTTTGGCAGCTGATAGCTTTGCCTGTGTCTGAAACCAGCCCTGTCTGTAATGAGGTAGAGAAACTCGCATCTGCAAAGCCCAGCCTGGAATCATTATCTTATAGCTGCAAACGTAGCCTCCCACTTAAATGAAAGGATGCAGGTAATTGGGTTATCTTGTATAAAACAAATTCTTCTGCCCTATAAACTGTAGTCAGTACACATGATGCATCCTCAGTGTGCCAGGCTGGAAAGGGGGGTGTTAGGAACGGGGGTGGCTTACTCACCCCAAGCAGAAGAGAACCTCTCCTGTGCCCTTGGCGCGCACACCTAAACTTCATCAGATCGTGACATTCACACGTATGCCCCCTCCCCATTTCGGCTTCATGAGAATACGATCAAGCTGATGATTTCCAGTGAAATCAATAAGAAAGGTAGACGGCATCAACAAAATCATTAATAATTTTTCTCAATTATAACCTAGTTTCTTCAAATACAGCTGTTGCTGGAGCCTCCAGCCAGAATTAATGATACGGAAAATCTGAAGGACAATAAACAGTATATTTGTGAGCTAGAGGGATGTGAGCAAACAGTAAACAAAAAGGAAAATGTCAAAGGGGTTAAATCTTTAATAAACTACTGCTCCAATATGGTTTGATAAGCTCTCCTTCAGATGTTTCACAAATATTCTCCCTTGCTTGCAGAGTTGGCCTGGTCTTTTTCAAGCCAAACATATTTCACAACACAAAATTGTAGAGGAACTGTAATGGACCTTTAAAAGAGAATAGATTGTGACCTTATTGTTATATTTTAAAAGCAATAACCTGAATGCAAGATTATACGTTCCTCATAGCTGGGACTCCTTGTAGGTACACAGCCTGTCCTGTGTTCAGCACGGAGCTCACTGATGTTCAGTAATTTCTGCTGTTTATACAGTGAATGGAGCAGGTACATTTTGCAATTGTTAATACTAAGGGTAATAATATACACACACCTGCATCCACCCACATAAGTACAGAGAGGTTAATACCAATCTAAAAATATTTTGTATGGCGGAAAGGACACAAAAACATTGTCAGCGGAGTTGTTGGAAGACAGTAGCAGTCAATGGGTGGTTTGTAGTCTTGGGCACATGACTGCAGGATTTAATCTGTGTTCACCTGTCCAGCAAACACTGTATTTACTTCTTTCAAGGTTGTTTATCAAATGCTTTAGGATGAAAAAGGCCACAATCCCTGTATGTCTAAAGTAAAGTGGCCAACAACGCAGATGAAAAAGGCACATTTATGAAGCCAAGGAAGGAAAGGGTAAGTTTTCTTAGGCCTGATTTCATTTCACAGGTGCATTTTTATGACTTTTGGACTTGCCAAGAGTAACTCAAAATGCAGAATTCTAATCCCCCCACGATGCAGAGACAATCAATCACTGATGAAGGGGAAATGCTGAATTCCCAGTATCTAGCCTTCTCCAAGAAAGCCTGTCGGCTGTGTAATGCAAACTAATCTGTTCCAAGCATCAGCTTTTTTGTTTCTTGCCCTGGTTCACACATATACACACATCCAGTGGGAGAGAGAGAGAGAGATAGAGAAAAAGGAGGGGGTGGGGGGAGAGGCCACATCCACACATATCAATGACTGTTGGAAGAAAATAGCTAATACATGGAGCTGGAGTTGGAGAAAGGTGGGACTACTCTGCAATTCTTTTGCTGAACTGCAGCCGAGACCGGTCCAGAACTATCAGAAATAAAATACCGCACGGAAGACAAAAACTAGGGCATGTTTTTAACCGTCTCGGGGGAAAGGGAGGGGGGAAATAGCTATAGATTCTGGCTGAGAGAAGCAGATGGCAGTGAATTACGAGAACAGGACGCTGCTGCTGTTGCAGCCACTGCTGCAACTGCCACAGCTCAGCTCTTTTCCACCTGACAGAAGGGCCTCTGGGCAGCCAGAGATGAGTCAGACTCGTGCGCAGTGTTCAGGCGTCTCTGGAGAACCCCAGGTTTTCCCGTTCATTTGTGTCACGCAGCTTCAGGGTTGGAAACAAGTCGCGCAGCCCCTACTTACGGGCAGCCTTTCCCCTCTCACTCCATCTTCCCCTGTGTCTGAGCTGCGGCCAGCCCCGATGAGCACAGCGTGGCCGGATGGCATCGTGCAGGAGGGAATCCCACAGTCTCCAAGCACGGGTGCCACTAGCATCCTCCGAGTGTTGCACCAGAAGTCCTGAGCGAATGCCAAGCTGAGCAGAAGCAGCCATTGAGGACACTGACATTGAAGCCACCTTGCTTGCACTCCTTAGGAAGACCTGCAGGCTCCACCTGCAAACCCAAGGATGTGCAGTAGCCACATTGCAAAACTTCAGGATTTGGCCGAACCCACTTAAAACTCCAGGTTACCCACTAGCACTGGTGAATAGTCCCCATTGTCTCTGGGAGACATCCCAGCCCCGGACCAACACTGGCCCCAACCCCAACAGAGAGTGGAAGCGGGAGGAGTGCATTTTGAACTGGAGACTGGCCAGAACATGCACCCAGTGTGTCCCACCGCACAACAAACTGACGGCTGCTTGCAAAAGAGAAACCATGCCAGCAATGGCACCCTGGATTGCTCTTTTTACACAAGAGTTAGCCGTTGGTTTGAAGCTGGTGAGCAGCTTCCTATCCTCAAAAGACTATTTTGAGCTCCACACAGAGCAGTTGTCGAACAAGCTCTGTTAATACAGAAGAGCAGCAGCAAATCCATTTCACCTTCTTAGCTAATGGCTTCCCCTCCTGGAAAAAAAGATTCCTGAGGAAAGCAAGAAACACTGCTCTCTCTGCCACCCAGCCTGACCTGAGCCTCCCCGCAGCAGGCTGCTCCCCCTGACACGTGGGAGGGGAAGGGGCACCTCTCCGGTGCCCTCGAACAGAAGACTGCGGGCTGAGGGCTGTGCTAGAGGAGGGGAGATGAGCTGGGTGAGGAATTATTGCTCTCCGTGCTTTGATACCTTATGGGAAAAAATTAGGGATACTTAGCTGCTGTCATACAAACATTTTATGCAAATCTTATCTTTGTCTTCTGCATACTGGTACATAATTTGCATCTGATTATCAACTTTGGGTCTATTGTTTTATTCTAAACAGAATTCCTGCTGCTGAAAGGTGTTGAATTGACAGCCCTGGTGAATAAAGTCATCTCTCTAGCAAGGGGGTAGGAGAAGAACAGCTTCCCACACAAAGCTCTGACATTATTCCCCAGCCATGGCCAACAGTGAGGATGCCAGCCCTTGGCTTCTTCTGAGCCTGCCAGCTGATGCAGAGTGGTGCTGTGGATGTGGAATCCCTGTGAACTTTCTACAAAGGCAACCCCAAATCCTTTAAAAAGGAACAGCTAGTCTGCTGGGTTGGATCCACATTTGTGCTGCACACAGAAAGGTTTCCAGTACCTATCTGGCTCTGAAGTCACATCCAAGGATCATGAGAAAGCTTACAAGGTGTGATTTTCACACCCAAAATGAAAGCTTTTACCCTTTTGACCTAGAGGAGAGGCGGCTTTTGCTCCTTCTGGCACATGCACAATTATTGCCAGCTGGATATAGCCCCGTTTCCATCAGCAGCAAAATGCTGAGTCCTTTTCCTGACTATAGTAGGGTGTTTTGTCTTGTGTTGCAAGGCAAAAAGATTTGCCAGGGGCTGAAGTGGCTCAAGTCCACTGGAGTCAATGGCTTGACTTCAGTTTACCCTGTCTGAGAACTTGGCTCAGTTACACCACATTAGCAGAAACTTTTTGGTAAGCCCCACGTAGAAATCAACGATAACCAGGGATCATGGTCTTCGAGTTCTGCGACACGTGGATCTTATCAGTTACCTCCTCTGTCTCTGGAAAGATACTTTTCTTTTGCCTTGAGTGGGGGCACAGGGCCTTCCCTAGTGCTGGGGAAGCACAGGGGACTATTCACGGTAGCTACAGGGGGAGATGGGGACTGAGCTACCAACCTTCCCTGCAGCACAAGGCTGCTTCAGTCAAGCCAAAGGATGTGGGCAAATGAATGTTAATCCTGATCCTTAGGCTTCAGCAGTCACAGCGCTGAGCGATACGAGTCTGCCCACTTGACTTTGGGATAGATGGCTGTTCTAGCTGTGTTTGTCCTGCCGATAAAATATTCAGCCCCAGTAACAGCTGCTTCTGTAAGAGTGCCAGATTAAGACAAATAATGCAGACTTAGTGCTCTTTACATGGATTGCATGGGCTGACCCTGCTGCAATATGCACACCCACAAATCTTCTCAGCTCATTACCTCATTGAACACGGCTGGTCCTCTGTAAGGACAGGAGCTGGGTGATACCTCGACAGAATTTGAACACGACATGCTAAGTCAGAGCTGGAAATAGCTGACTGAGAGCTCTGGGCCTGGCCTGGCAGGGAGGGGGACCCCATCAGAAAAATGCAGCTTCAAGAAGGACACGTGGCAGCCCTGCTGGACAGGCCCCTTGGCTTTGAGGAGGAGGGGACATAGCTTTCCTATCATTAAGACATCCCTCATTATTTCTGCACTTCTGTTCTTTGCTAACACCCCCTTACTATTTCACTTCTCTCCTTCTCTGCTCAGCCAGCTCTGGGTTAAAATGGCAGGAATATGCATTGTGTAAATAAAGTTTGTTGTTTTCCTTTGAAGTATGTGGGAAGGCTTTGAAAACTTAACTGTAGTCGTTCCCAATAATCTCAGCTTTCTGCTCTGTTTCTCTGGTTAACCTTGCTGACTCAAAACAACAAAAAACATAGCCTGAAGGAGATAGTGCTCACTGCTTTCTTAACTTTCCAGTGGCATTTTACTGGAGATATTTTCTTTTTGTTAAGATCTTTGAAGTCCACTCCTCTCTTTATGTGTGGATTCCCATTGAGACGAAATGGCTCTTACCAACCTACTTCCCGAGGCATGGCGTAGGAAGCATGACCGCCTTCCCCAGGTCATAACAAGAAGGAATAGTCAGTGAGGGGGCTGCTGAGATGCCAGCAGTAAACAAGTCAACACAGAGATGTGTTTCATTTTCTTCCCAGGGGATGGTGGGAGCAAGATCTTCCCTCACACATGTGTCCCAGTTAGAGAGCCAGGACATGATCTATTAGGTCACCACTCTGCCCATCTAGTAAGACTGAACAAGTCCGTCTTTCATATTGCTTTGCAGTCAGCTCAAGAGGTCACCCTTGACTCAAATAAACTTTCTTCCCCGCCTCCCCACCACAACTTTCTCCCCCCTCCCCTTCCCCAGCTGCATTTACAGCCTGGAGAAGGAAGCGATGGGAACTTCACATGAAGGCAGGCTCCTGCCAAGCTTTGCTAAGATACCTACCTGGTGGAAGAGGGTGAAATCTTCTCAAGATCCCTTGAGGGAAAGCAGACACCATTCCTTGTTCCCCTCCCGCTACAGTACTTCGGGGCAACAGTCCATCTCCTCCCTCGTCTGGGCCCAAAGGACTGTGGTTTGCTTGCCAGCCTCAGACACTTTCCTCAGGAGGGTTTTCCACATGCTGGTCAGTGGCTTGAGGGACAACCATCCCATGCTTGCAAGGCACAGATGTTGCTTCTGCTGAGGTACGAATCCTGGATATGAAGAACATGATAGAGAAGGGCATTTGTCACACTGTGAAGTGTGGACCACACCACCACACCATATAGCAGGCTGAAAATGGGAAGACCCACAGCTGGGAGATGTAGCTGCCAAGAAAGCCTGTCCCATGGGTAGAGTGATAGGGTTCATCGTCACCAAGTCAGTAGAATACATCACCCACACACAAGAATTTAATATCACCACCCCCTGCCCCTCTCTCATCTCTAAGGAAATTTCTAGTTCTTCAGGAGAAGATGAGGAAAAAGACATGTTCTGCTTCCATAGTCCCCAGCTCTTCCATCGTAGATGTGATGAACAAAGGGAGGGAGAAAGAACCATATAAACAGGCGCCTCGAACATAATTGAAGAACCAGACTAATTTGGCTTGTCTTTATAACAGGCCAGAGCTGGGCACTAGACTTACCCACAACAGATAAAGATGAGTAACTACATAATGAGGTTAAAATATTCATTAAGCTAATTGCATGTTAATTAAGTAAAGGATGCTATTAGGGATCCATTGAGCTCCATCTGTGTGTGCAAACAGGAGTGAGAATAATCACACCAGAAAGCAGGAGGAGAAATGGTGGGAGCCCTGGGGCTCCTGGCTCCCAGGGAACCAGGGGTGTCAGGGACAACCAGTAGGAACAGCTCTGAGTCCTGGGGGAGCTGGCTGCTGTGAAAAGGGGGGTGGGCTCCTGAGAAGTGGGGTTGCTAATAAGATACTCTAGGTGCTGCTGCCAGCAATCACGTTGTGAATGGGCGTATAATTTCCCCACACTCCATTTCCAGATATGTAAAAGAGGAACTGTAGCCGTTTTCTCCCCATCTGAGAAAATTCATGAGAAAACTCAGGAAAGGGTCTAGCCAAGCTTACCTTCACGATTGTATCAGTCGATTTTAACAGAATTTCTTGCAGGGACAGAGGTCCATCACCCCAGAAAGCGCCGTAGGACTCAAGCCAATAGGCCGTAAGGCACTGTAAAGGTCCATGTTTGAAAATGGCCTACAAGAAGGCTAAAAATAAGGAGGAAGAAATTACCCTTCCATTTAAACTTTCTCTGTCAGCACCACAAAGGACAGTTTCTAATAAATACTTCTTCAAAAAAAAAGAGAAAAAAATTCCATCTGACATAATTATGGCCAATGCTCCATAAGGCAGAATGGGGAAAATGCCTACATATTTCATGTTAAAATTCATTAATAATAGAAGGCAAGGATTAAATTATATAACTGCCACCTTTAAGTTAAATAATATTTTCAGCAGAAGGAAAGGAAGATGGGACAACTCCATAACCAACACGTTTATTTCAGCACATGAATAATTTAGGCAAATAATACAACAGCCTTTTAAAGGGGAGAAGATTTGACAAGGAGGTTGGGTTAGAAAGGACTTGCACTGCATTGGGAGATTTGAAGGACTGGAAGAATAATTCATATTCAATCATTCATTTGATTAATTTCTCCTTTCTTTCAGGCCATTAATGGGCAGATTGTTCCTTTCGCAAATGCACTTATAGTTTGAAGTCACTGGAATAAATCTGGTCCATGGTTCCCCTTGAGTGGACGGTTTCTTGCAAGGAGTCACTGCGCAAAATGGAAACAGGTTTGGATGGGGAGGTCATCTCCCAGTGCGTTTCTGATCTCAGACTGTCTCTTCAAGCCCTTTTTGCCATGAATCTAAATTTAGCGTCTCCTTATTCTCCTGCAATAATTGCTTAAAATGTCTGCTTCCCCAGGTAGACCTGCCAGCTCACCCTGCTCATCCTGCGTGGGTACAAAGTAGAGAGCAAAACTGGAGTGACCGTGAATGAAGCAGATTCATTAAAAATTGCAAACCGTTATTCATGAAAAATTAGTTTATTGTGTTAGCTTGTCCCCAGTGAAGCTGGCATTGATCCAAACCACCCTTCTGATGAGTAGGAAGGAGAAGAACTGCCTAAGTCATTCACATTTCTGCGGTGAAACCTGACAGATGACGCTTTATCCAGGGGCTGATTATTGTCATGGGCAAAACAAAGAAAATCCCTGTAGATTCTGCTAAGTACCCAAACATATGTGCTCCTCCTCACAGCCCCGCAGTCTCCCAGACACATTCCGGCTCATGAAAGACACCCAGGAGAACTGGCACAGCCCTTCCCACAGACTCCCAGAGAAAACCAGTTGCAAAAGTTAACCAGATTTCTCTGAGCGGCTGGAGCTGCTGGCGAGAGCTCAGCACGGGTCTTGGGATGCTGTCGCTGCTTAATGGCAGAGCTCTGGTGCCCAGAGACCGTCCCTGTGACTGACTCAGCAGGACGCCTTAATCCTGATAATTTTACGGCTCTTAGAGGGCCGTACCTAATGATTTTTGTCTGGGGTGCCTGCCCATTTCCAGGTAGATAAATGTCTGTGTAGTGAAAACAGAAGCCCTGTTTGGCACTGAGGTGCCTGCCAAGCGAGGGATCCCAGCAGGCAGCCTCAGGGCTCAGGTCAGTCTCTGCTCCACATCTAGAGAAGACTGTTCTGCAGCAGAAGGGACAGACAGCGAAGGAAACACAGAAATGCACCCCGCCTCTGCTCTCTCTGGAGTAGGAACAAGCAAACAACACCCATCTCCAAGGGTGCTCATTAATTCTGCACCATATTCTCTTCATTCAAAGAAAAATTAGAAATAATAAAAACAACTGAAAATATTTGCTGTAGGTTTGAGGGGCAAGAGAAATCCAGGGAGTTCATATGTGTATGCAAAAGGCAGAAGGAGCAAGAATGAATGAGTGGGGGTATGGCTGAGCAGGAAAGACTGTTATTTTATCTGAACTGCTTTATGGACTAGATGACCTAATAAGTCTCTTCCATCTGTAATTTCTCTGCTTCACCTATCCCTAGTTTATCATTAAGGAATCATTTATGCAAATTCAATTAAGTATTTAACATTTTCCTTCCTGTAGCTCCCTGCTTCACTGACTCTTCATCCTATTTCAAATCTCAGCTGACAACATCTCTTACCTCTTGGGCTCCCATTTCTTTGCCCTTAGACTATTAACTCAGTAACTGTGTGATTTAATCCACTAAAATATTTGGGGTTTTCACTTTCTCGCAAAGGAGAGACAAAATGAGGCCGAAGCGTACTGCATTAGCAAAGCCCAGCTTGCAGCTGCTGGGTGCACAGTCGCACGCTGCAAGAGATTAGCACGTTGGCCTGGCAGCTCTGGTGACCCCAGTCCAACACTACGTTAAGTCAGGAATGAAAACGATGTTTTCTTTTCTGTTGTTTATGTTCACTTACTGGGTATGACATATTGATGATTCTATGTACGTGGAAGTGTTCAAGGCCAGGCTGGATGGGGCTTTGAGCAGCCTGGTCTAGTGGGAGGTGTCCCTGCTCACGGCAGGGGGGGTTGGAACTAGGTGATCCTTAAGGTTCTTCTAACCCGAACCATTCTATATGGGGCTGAGTTTAGCAGAGTGCATTCAGGAGCTCAGGATGGGAAGGAGGAGGTTACGGCATGGGCCAGAGGAGGGGAAGAACCATGCGTGAGGAGTTCAGGGCTAGAATAGCAAAAGGTGAAAGGGTGGCAGGATGCACAGCAGCGATGTGTAAGTGCCGTACAGTCTCGGCCAAGTGTTATGGCTCTTCTGGGTTTTGAGAAGGAAATTTTAACTGTTTATCACCTTGGGTTTTATCCTCCTGTTCTTTCTGTGATTAGTCTTCTGGTTTTTTGCTCTCTCTGGCATATGCTACCCTCCCTGCTCACATACATCCTAATGCAATTGTATGTAAACTTGCTCAAGTTGAAAAGCAATGTTCTAGAAAGGCTCAGGAGCAAGTCCCAGCTAAGTGCATAATTATATAGTACTTGGAGTAATTTTCCTTTTCCTCTGAAAATGCGCATTGGCTCTGATTTTCCTATCTGCAGATTGTAAGCTCATAATTAGCAGTAAATTACACATACAAGTGACAAATTTTGTGCTTTCAAGTAAACAGACAAAATACCCACAGTTTACAAATTGCTTCTTGGTGCCACAGACACCTGGCTTTTCCTGCTCCCATCTATCCCTCTCGTGAGAGGGATAGATGGGATCAGAAAACACCACTTCAAGGAGCTTCAATGATGATGTCAATTACCAAGTTACCACAAAAAGCTATAAAAGGCAACTACTGCGGAGCTAATGCTGGCCAGTCCCTGAGGACCGCGTGGCTTGGCTGGGTGTGAGCAGGAGAGCACGTGGCAGAGGCATCTCGGGAGCAGAGGGTCTCCCTGCAGCCACGTCCCCAGCCTGCCTACCCAGAGCATCTGAGGGCATCAATAAACCCTCGATGTAAGAACTGTGGAGGGTATGTCCACCCCTCTCAAGCAAAGAGAAGGAATTTGAAGTAACACATGGTCTGGGAAGCTGCTGCGGAGCACTGGAGGAAGGCGAACTTAAAATCCAGTCTGGTCTTGGGCAGCACTATGTGATGAAGCAATACCGATACAGTTTGTTAATTGCAGTTGAACACATATTTAAATTGCATTGATAGCTGGATGTCTTGCTGAGGGGATAGTCCAGACAGAGTGGGTGGAATTCAGGGCAAACAAGCCCTATGATTTTCCAGTTTTAAGAGCCATTAGCTCAGAAATGGCTCCTGGAAGAAGCCCCAGAGATGGGTGCAGCTGGATGGAAAATCATCTATCCTGACTGGGCATCTGGCTGAGTCTCAGAATGGCAACAGGACCATTCATCTGGTTAACGAGCAATATGTTTTCAGGGATCTGACCTAATGGTCATCAGTATCTCTACCACATAGCAAGAAGGTGTCTCAGAAAAAAATGCAACAGCAATTATCAGAGACGTTGAGATGACAACAGAAAAGACATTACTTCTCGGGTCAGAAGGTAGCTGTTTGGCCATGCGTAAATACAAAGAAAGGATTATTGGAACATGCACTTAGGAGCAAAGGAACAGAAGGAAAATATGAGGAGAAGATTCTCGGTGAGGGAGGTTGGTTGAGTCTGGAGTAACTTCCAAGAACCAATGTGTGCAGTGGCAGGGTAAGCCTTGTTCCCCAAGATGGGACACTGTAATGTGATTGCTGCTGTGACAATGTAGGCATAATCAAAGGCAAAAATCATATCCTAGTTTCAGCTTCATTGGAAATTCGAGGGGGAAACCACATAATCTACTCAGCAAGCAGAAAAGAACAAAAGAGTAAAGGAAAGGCATTAAAAATGGGATGGGAAAAAAAAAAGGAGATTACATAAAAAAAAATTGAAACCAGAGGTTGCAGTTGGCCTGGTATCATAATCCTTTCATTATTACATATTAATATGTAAGGGATGCTTGCAAGGAAAAGATAGGATAAAACAATTAATCTAGAGCATCCATCCAAATAGAGGCAATTCTTTCATATGTGTAGTATCATGTGAATACATTAGAAACAGGGCTGATCACAGAAGCATTCAGTCACTTTTTTAAAGGTGGACTGAAATTTTCCAAAGTATATACTTAGGAACACTGCTCAAGTCCTTGAATAATAGTACTTTGCACTTCTGTAGCAACTTCCTTCTGAAGGACTCAAAGGACTTTACAAAAATGAATGAATTAAGTTTCTCCAACCCACCGAGAGGGAGATAACTACTCTTACCTTATTATACAAAAGGGAGGAGGGGAAACGGCCACACAGAATAGTTAAGCGATTTGACAGAAGTCGCACGGTACATCTGATGGTCTGAATGAATTTAAGAATGGAGTTGCGAAGTTGCCACAGAAAGTACACAGCCTGGCTGATATCAGCTCTAAGGAGAATCAGGGGGCGGCAGATGTAGCAGCAGCCCTCTGAAATAAGTGTTTGGGAAAGCAGAGAGGGGAGAGTTGGTTACCTGCGACGGAAACAAGACTGGAATGACAAAATACCTGAAAGTTGCAGATATAACAGGGACTCTGGAAGGGCATTTGCAAAACCACTTCACTCTATTAGCACTCTTTGAGCGTGTCAGCAAATATGGGACAAATGAAAATTGTCTGCCTGTTTTCACTCGGATTTTCAAAACATTCTCGACAGGACCCAAACAAGAGGGTAGGCAATCAGGTACTCTATTAATGAGAACATCATGCCACGGCAAGCAGGCAAGCTGGCTAAGCATCTGAAAAAATAAATACTTAATTTAGCATCAAGTTTGCCATTTCCAACACAGCAAAATATTAGCAGCAGCATGCTTCTAGCTCCTAGAAAGATCTGTGTTGGTTTGCAGATTAACGGGTAAAGGTGAATATCAGTAAGGTGGCAATATTTGCAAATGGTAAATATTCTTTGTCAAACCTAGAGAAAGATGTGAGGAATCAACCACAGAACAGTGTAAAGTTTCTTGGTAACAAGTGCACCTTGGAAGGATTCATTTGAAGTATCCATACGTGTTCCCAGGTTCAAAACGAGAAAGATTTGATGTCGTCTTAGGCTGCCTTCTACATACTCATGGCACTGTGCTCCTTTGCGGTTAAACAGTGCTCTCCATTTGTTGGGGCGTGCACATGGAACAGTGTGGAGCTCCTTACTGAAATTGGTGTGAGATCAGTATGTAAGTGCATTATGTCCAGAACATTGTGTTCAGCTCTGTATTCAAATAAAATTATAGCAGAAATCAAAGGGGTCCAGAAATAGTCAACACGATTGTTTCAAGGCATAGCATGACTTCCATGTAGGAAGCAAATTAAATGGAAGGTGTATTTATTTTAGAAATCATATGAATAAAATAGGCATTCAAAATAGTTGGAATAAATTATGTAGAAAAGCAAATTCAATGTTCCTATTTACCTTGTCTTTCACACTCCAGCACCAAAGGCACATTTCATTAAACTGAGCGATAGGGAAAGTATTCCATCAAAGGGAATACTTTTCCTCAGGCATCCTCATTCACCTGTGGAAATCTCTGCTACAAGATATCTCTGCGGTGCAAGGTGTGGAAGGATTCAAATAAGAAGGAGATACTTGTGGATATTGAAATTTTCCAGATTTACAATAAGAGAAGTTAAGATACAAATGATGAATATAAAAGCTTCACACTATAGCATGCAAGCCAACCACTAATGAGGGTGCTAGGGAAGATATTTCCCTAAGCAATGGTTATCCTTAACTGTCCAGCATGAAATCCTGTGAGCCTTCCTTTGTAGCTTCTGGAACTCACCGGTATCAAAGACAAAATACCAAACAAATGGATAATTGGTCAGATCAGACGCGGCATTTCCCATGTTGTTGAGCCTTCTTCTCCTGTTTTTTTCTATCCTCAAGGCCACCCTTCCTGTCATCTAAAGTGCATGGAGGTACCCCTGAATCATTTAACATTTCTATGGGTGTTTTTTTGGCTCTTTTAAGCAATTGAACTCATGGCGCCCAGCGTCAGGCTCACTGCCAATTTTGACTTGACCTGGTCACAATTTTGTAAGCACTGTCAATGCCAGAGCGACAGCTGAAATGGAAATTTTAATGATGTTAATGAATAAGAGCTTAAGCTGTGCTTCCTGCACCTGGGCAGCAAAAGTGCATTTATAATTACTTGCCAAACAAGCCTCCTGGCTGCATTCTATCTGCCGCAGGCAAGCAGTTAACTGAGGTTCTTTCTTTTCACCAAGATTATTTTTGAGTGAATACTTCTGCTAGTGAAAGGTGTTGGATTGACAGCTCTGGAGACTGAAGTCCTCTATTATGTGACAGAAGTGAAAAAATCTGTAACAACAGTTTTTATTAGGTCACGTAGTTCATCCCTCTGTCAACACAGGATTGTTCTCTTTAATATATTCTTGAGTGATTTTTTTCTCCCCGTTATCCCCCACCCCCCCAAACCCTCTCTTAAATACAAATCTCTAGATCTCTTCCATTTTGCTGCTCAGCTCTGATCCTTACAGTCTCTCCCATACTGACATTGTAAGAAAAACCCCTGTGTGTGTGAAGATGTGCACGTGCATCTTTCAGGCTCCAAGAGTTCATCAGAGAAGGGGCAAGAGGAGACTTTGGAACCAGCAGGGAAGATACTGAGAAAATATCAGATAGCAATTTCTGTGGGCCAATGTTTTTCCTCAGAGATGCCTCCTGAAAGGAGACTTCAGATCAACCAAAATTCTTTTCTTTGCCCTAATTCTAATGAACTACTGACATTGTTTGGATGGCCACCACCTTTTCACCAGCAAAGCAGCCTTAGAACTCATCATGGCAATGTTGCCTTGTGTAAAGAAAGAGAATTGAGGCACAGAGGCATTAAGTGACTTGTCCAAGCTCCTAGTGGCTAAAATGAGTCTGAATCCCTCCCTACGTTCTAGCCCAATCCCTTAAAGCCTTTTTGGGGACTGGATCAGTAAAACTCAACTAACAGTCAATCTCTGTCTGCATAACAGGATAGTGGTCCCATACCAATGCAGGAAGACCAGAGGAGCCCTGGGCCCAAAGAGTTCATACAAGGAACATAGAGTCCTAATAAAATCCTGCATTGCATAGACTTCCAGGCATTCCAATCTCCTCTTAGACCTTTCTCCCCTTGCATATTGCCAAAGTGCTAGATTTATTGCCCCAGTATTGCAACATGATGGTATTTCTTCCAGAATATGTCCTTCCCTTGTGTCAAAGTTAAATCAACAAACAGATGAAAACCGGAGCCTGCTTAGCCTCCCGAGAAGAGCTCTGACAGCTGTTGCTATTTAGTACATGAATGGGAATGGGAGCAGAAACTACACTAGGGATGACCATTTTACAGAGATGCATTTTATCTCCCTTCCGAAATCTTGTATTTACAAATCATTTCAACAGCCAGCAGCAATTACCAGACACCCTTTCTTATCAGACTCCCTTCCTGCTGCCAGTTCTTGTGCTAGAACAGACCTGAGCTAGACAGCTTCCTCTGGAGAGGCACCCTGAACCCCCTCATCTTCACAGGAGCATTACATCAGTGTATAAAATGGCCAAGACTACTGTCCCAGGCATGATCCAGTTTGGTTAGCCCTTGGGTTCCTGCCGTTTAATTCTATGCATTGGGTTTATAAAAGAACCTTAGCTGGCTAGTGTCAAACAGTAACCAGGTGTGCTCGGTAGGGGAATTACAACTGACATTCATTGCTGTGATACTGCACATGGATGGATCCTAGACCGCGTGTTAAAAAACACGGGGCATCTTCTGCTCTCACTTACGCTAGAGAGCATATCTCCGTCACGCCATGCAGCTCATGCAGAAATTTCCAAGCTTGCACGTCATGCCTTAGCTGTGGTTTCGAAGGCACAGGAGCTGCACCATGTGGTGCTGGCTCCAGGGAGGTGGTCCCGCTGGGAGCAGTCTGCTGGCATTGCTGTACCACTTCCATGACCCGAGCTAATATTTCCATGCAGCACGCTGCTGTTGGGCCCTCTCAGCGCACTCTGCCGTGTGGATGTGCCCTCGGGTCACTTGCCAAAGTCAGCGAGTTCCTCCCAGCTCACGCCATGGCAACTGTGGAGCATCCAGCTGCACTTATTGAAAAAGAGGGTGATTACAAAAGGATGCAACTGACAGTCTCTAGGAGCCTGAACAGGAGAAGGGCTGGTTCAAGAAAGCCAGAGCATGAGCAGAGCTTAGAAAGGAGTCTGAGACTGGAGACAGCCTCTATGGGGATTTCATTGTGCAGGAGAAAGGTATGTGCATGGGCCAGATTCAGCAACGAAACAGAGGAGAGTGGAAGTGCACCTATGCTGAAAAAGAGTCAGCAAGGCACTTAAAAGAAGGTGAGAATCTGAGATGTAAATACTGGTTGTGTCAGATGTCTGGACCGAGCCTGGCCACCTGGCCTCCTTCTGTCTCATATCGTTACTTTGCGCTCAGCAGAACAAGGGCTGGCCGGCTACGCAAAGGCACCTGGAGCCTGCCCCGTCCTGGAAGAGAGACACCTGGCTCCCAGCCACCCTCACGCACCACAGAGCAGCCAAGGACAGGAGCTGCGAGGACCACCCTGGGGTCTTGTCCACATCATACCCACAGTGCTCATTCAAGACAACACTATCTTGTGCCCTGGCACAACTCATGCCCTCTCTAAGTGAACAATTTCCAGCAGAGTAACACAAGTGATTCATTCTGTCTGACAGTCTTTCACATGTAAATATTTTATATTCCTATTGAATATTTTTGGATGATTATGAATTCTTGATGTGATGAGGACCTTGCTATGTATGAGATGCAGGCAGCAGCAAGGACTTGGCAAGGAGGAAAAGCATCCAAGAATAAAAAATAAGATATCATTACAAACTACAAATTAGAAAGAGGTTGGATAAAAACACAGGCATATATCACTCTTCCTTCCTCCTCTGTCTGGACACTTTCAGAAATTGCCTGGAGCTCACATAGGGAGCTTTGCATGTGGTTAGATGTGGAGTTGGCTGCCTCTCTCTCCTTCTCTCCCTCTTTTTCTTCTTCTGAATTAGTTCTAGTTTCTTTGTTCCTCTCTTTCTTCTTCGGATTTAGTTTTAGTTTCTTTGTTCCTGTGAAAGATGCAATATCAACAGCCCAAAGGACCCAAGACTGAACTCACTCCAGAGTTTTGCTCTGTCTTTGGTTTGACTCTGTTTCTGCAGTGCACCCCGAAACCCAGACCGCACCTCCAAATCCACACCGTGAGTCTGGATTAACAGTAAAGAATTTCTGCAAAGTGTGAAGAAATTTGGACAAGAGAATGACTACTTTTATACCCCTGGTATTGATAGTGGCAGTAGAAGCTTCCTGTACGAGTACCAAAATGTCTCAGAGTCAACAGGAGGAACCTTTGCTAGGTGGCAAGAGATGAGCTCTGTCTCAATGATCCGGTTAGTCAGAAGGACTTGCACACATGCAGAAGAGAAGGGGTGACAAATGGTAAGTCTCAGTCAAACTAGGACAGAGCTTGTCAGCAGAAACATATCCTCTTGATTTACGCTGAAATAACTAAAGGTATGAAATACAATTAATGTTGTTTGTCCATATGTATGTATACTTAAGCTTTGCTTCTCTTCTAACAGTCCTCCCCGTGCACTAAGGGACTGATATTGCCAATCCTTTTCATAGTGCCCTGATGTCCATGTCTGTGGGTCACCACAAGCCAGCTGAGGCCTCATCTGCTGGCCCAGATCTAAAAGTACCTGTGCCTAAGCCTATCCAAAGGACACGCAGTTTATGTTGTTGTACCTAGCAAGATTAGGAATAATACTCTTTCCAAGGTTTCTCCAGGATCCTGTTTGCCCCTTGTCCCTGGGCCCAGCAATTGCATCTCCATAGAAGTCCAGGGACAGAGAGCCACACTGCGCTCTGCAGAAGAACCACCTCTCAGAAGCCTCTAGGGAACAACAAAGAAAGATACCTTTGCCTTATTTATGTGGTGACAGAAGAGAAGCTAGCATTGTCTTTGCAAGAGTGGAAGCTAATTTGGACAGGCCAAAACTAAGAAGTTGCCACGGAAAATGCTTAGCTGCGCCATGACCCATCTTCCAGACCTGTCCACCTCTGCTCATATGTCCCTAAATAGCCGTCTGCAAGAACAGCCCCCCATGACCGTCTGCTTAACACATTGCCTGCAAAGACAAATCATCCCGCTGTGCAGCAGGGAAAACGTGGGCCACCAGTGAGATGGAGTCCTCAGCTGAACAAGCCCAGATAAGCACTGCACAAAGGACCCCGGTTATCTGGTCCATGTCCCTGTGCTGGCATCAAAGTCCTGTGCTGAGCATAAGGGTTTCCATGTGTCCCCAGGGCATGGTACACCGACTTTGCTTGAAGTGCGATTTAAGATTGATGAATTCACAGGTTTTAAATCAACTGCAAGCATCCGGGCTGGCCCCTTGATGGAGGCTATTAACTTAATGAAACTGAAAGGCTGTGAAGTCAGATAACAGACATTAGAGTCTTTATTTACCTAGAGATTTAAGCAGACCTTTCTGAGGTAGCACGCGACTTCTTTTTTGAAAAGTGTAAGCTACTGCCTAACAGCACTTCCCTGGCTCATGTACACACACACACACACACACACGCACATTTGGGCTACCAGGAAGGCACTGCTTGCTGACAAGTGCTCGTTCCCTCTCCGTTGGCTGACAAGTAGTGTGTTGTGGCAGAAGAAGAAAAGCTTCTTCTAAAAAATACAAGTTCTGCTCCAGAGGCTCTCCGATACCAAAGGAAGGACACCCAGCGAGCATCGGGTTCACATGTAGCCCCCCCAAAACGAAGCAGCCAGATGATTGATGGATGCTCTTGACCAGGTATAGGCAAAGTCACTCCGCAAGTCAGCAGCCGGGTGGAGGGCAGAACCCAGCGCTCTCTGTGCTGGGCACTGGGCATTCCAGCTTTCCATCACGTGCTTCAAAAGGACGAGGCAGAACAGCTCTCCAGCTGAGTGAGCCGAGATTTAGTAGCAACCGGGATCCCCCTGCTCCCCACCTCATGGTTAATGCATATGGTGCAGCACGTGCGTGCTCATTCTGCGCACAAATGTTGCCCATTTCGACTGCTATCCGAAGGAGTCTCTCTGATAAGCTCAAACCTTATGTTTCCTGCCTTGCCCTCGCTTCCACACACAGCTACAGTGACAGGCTGCATGGTTCGAATGCTCCGGTGGCTGCGCACGAGGCGGGAGAGGCTCGGCCATCTGGCTCACTGCTTTCGGGAGGGAGCGGGGAGCAGCAGAGCAAGCGCCCAGCACGTACAGGAATGCCCAGCTCACTCAGGGGCAGTGCTGCAGCCCATCTCGCCCGGCATCCCGGCATCACTGGCAGTACCAAGGAAAGAGCAAGGAGGACCGGAGCAGAAGATGGACGGCAAACAGATGTAGCACCCACCGCCCTGCCCCTCTCCTCCTTGGCAGTCAGCTCAAGGAGGAGCTAGGGAGTTTGGGGAAAAAAAGAATGTCCAAGCTCCAAGTCCCTGCCTGCACTGCAGCCAGTTTACGCAGCGGCCAAAATCCCACCAGACTTCACGAACCACACAGGCTTGCGATGAGAGCTGTTAGGGCTATGGAGCAGCCTCCTGCAAGGCAGTAAGGCTGTCCTGCTGCCTGGGTAATTTTGGAAGAACAATCTTAAGTGAAGCGCTGGTGGTTGGACGTGTTCATAGTTATGCCTCCTTTGTTCAGAAACAACCACTTGCTCACTCAGTGAGGTGCGACAGGGCAAATTCGTCATAGGTCACTCCTACCTTGGAAACCCCACTGCAGAGCCTGGCACATCTTGCTCAAGTGTACTTGGACTCCTCCCAGCACCAGACAGAAGGACTCTCAGGAGCATGTGATAGAGGATTTAAGTGTCAAAATAACTAAGGAGTATTAAGGAATTTATCTCAGCTAAATGACATATGTTTCAATTTGCATGAGGCTGAGGACTATTCCATCTAAGCTCTTATGCAGATGATTTTTGCTCCTGTTCACCTAGATATAACTATGTCTTTTCAGAGAAAGTGCAGGGGTCGCTTTCTGAAACAGTCTTTCTATTCATTTCTCTTCAGTAAAGAAAAAAAAAAGGAGCAGCTAAAGTTTACCTTTTAAACCCTTTCCAGTTCAGTTTTCTTCTTTTAGTGATGTAACACCTCTTTGGATTTTCCTGTGGGCTGAACGCATTAGTTAGTCTGTAGCAAAAGGAATACATTTAAATTCCAGAATAATCTTCCATCTGCAGGAAGTTGAAATCAAATATTATATCCAAGTTCTTGTTTATGGGCACAGCAGAAACACGCACAGAAATATATATATACATATATATATAAACCCAAGAATTCGTTGTTAGTATAATCGAAATCTTAACAGTGTAATCCAAGAATAATACTCCAGATTTGACCATAAGAGAAAAAGGAAGTATACTTCTGTACAGAAAAAAACCCTCAATAATAGTAATAATTCATTTGAATCTTAACAGTCTGCACCCTTTTTCCCAGTGTTATGCTCACCCTTCCACTGCTCTTCTGGGTCTTGATGGTGATGGTTTCTCTCTGATGCAAGGGGATGGGGGTTGTCACGGTATCCTGGGCTGCATCAGGAGAAGTGTGGCCATCAGGTTGAGGGAGGTGATTCTCCCCCTCTACTCCACTCTCGTGAGACCCCACCTGGAGTACTGCATCCAATTCTGGAGCCCCTGCTACAAGAAAGATATGGACGTGCTGGAACGTGTCCAGAGAAGGGCCACGAGGATGATCAGAGGGCTGGAGCACCTCTCCTATGAGGACAGACTGAGAGAGTTGGGGTTGTTCAGTCTGGAGAAAAGAAGGCTCCGAGGAGACCTTATAGTGGCCTTCCAGTATCTTAAGGGGGCCTACAAGAAAGCTGGTGAGGGACTTTTTAGGATGTTGGGTAATGGTAGGACTAGAGGGAATGGATTAAAACTAGAACTGGGACGATTCAGACTGGACGTTAGGAAGAAGTTCTTTACTGTGAGGGTGGTGAGACACTGGAACAGGTTGCCCAGAGAGGTGGTGGCTGCCCCATCCGTGGAAGTGTTCAAGGCCAGGCTGGATGGGGCTCTGAGCAACCTGATCTAGTGGGAGGTGTCCCTGCCCATGGCAGGGGGTTGGAACTAGATGATCTTTAAGGTCCCTTCCAACCCAAACCATTCTGTGATTCTATGATATGGAGTCCTTCACTGGGAAGAATATGATGTCTACGTTGTTGCTTTCTTCTTCCTCACTCTAGGTCCTGTCTAGGTCTCTTTTATATGTCTGCTTTTACACCGTGCCCTTTCGTCATCTGTCTGCAACTCCACATTATGTCCAAATTTATTATGTATGGCACATTTTACATATGTTAAATAATTGTTCCTTTGTTGCCTGGAATAACTGGTTTTGTCCAGCTCCAGGACATGTGTCCAGCTGCATTTCTTTAACTGGCTCTTGCCAGATGGTTTATAGCCATGTGGCTTCCAGTGCCAACCTCTGACTCACCTGTATTCTTTCTTCTAAACCCTTTCTGTGCCCCAACTTCCCAGGGCCTATTGTCAAACCAGACTTACACTTCCCTGTGCTACGTCATGACACTATAGTCAGAAATATGGTTACACCATGGAAAGACAAACAAAAGCAAAACAAACTGGCTGTAGCTTCCTGGTCAGTTAGCAAAGTTGTTGTTACAGCTAAACCAAGTAAAACGAATCCAAAGGGAGGTCAAGAAAAGCTCAGCCCGAGCAGGCCTGGCAAACCTCAGCCCTGAGGTCTCTGAGGCTCATTGCAATGCCCGTGACCTGTTACTAGCAATAGCAATATCTTATTACAAGGCTACAGGTTTGCCCAAGCTCTTTCTGGAACTTTATATAAAAAGTAACTGGACTTTGAACCAAAAATGCAGAGCTTCATGCCTATGAAGCTGACAGAGATCCACCTGCTGCACAGCCCTGCTGGTGCCGTCCAGGCATTTTTTCCTTAGTATTGTTCTTCACTGTCACAAAAATCTTGAAGACTGAACACAAAGACTGGGAGCTTTTTCTTTCAAATCCCTGTATCTCTCCTTCCTCCTACCCGCTGTCTGCCACCTCTAATTAAAGTGCGAGGACCACGTCATGGGGATGGTGAAGTTATATCCGGACTGCAAAATTTGTTTCCTAGCCCTGTCACCAACTTAGCGACTGAGATCAAGGAAAAACACGGTCTGTGCCCTTTGTTTTTCCCATTGTGAGGAAAGGCTGACATTGCTTATATATCTCTCTGAAACTTCTGGAGGAAGGACAGATAATGCATTGACCCAGATTTGCAGATGTGCTCTGACAACTCAGACAGTGAAGGAAGTGGCTAAAATAGAGTAATTCTCTGACCATTTTTTCACTGTTTGTGGTCCTGAGGTAGAGAAGAGAAACCCTGGGGATCAACAAATGGCAATCTTAGGTAGTCCTCAAGGGATTATCCCCCATCAGGAGATGGTGAAAGCACTATGATTCCCCACTTTTCCTCCCCACATCCCTCACATGTACAGTGCCAGGGATGGGCTGTGGATGACGACCTAATCCACGAGATCTGTGCCAGCTGAGTATGGGGAACTCCTCAGCAGTCAGGTACCCATCCCCTCTGGCAGGCCAACAGGATGGAGAAGGTCTGATAACCTTTCAGAGAAGCAGTAATAACAGCAAAAAGAGGAGCCGTCTCTCTTGCAGCCTGCCTCCCAGAGCGAGAATTCCTTGCTGAGGCTCTCATCCTAATTCACTCCTTCGTGCCTCTGGGGCTGCAGCTACAGAAGCATGCCATTGTGCTCAAAAAACATTTCTAGCGCACAGCTGCTGGCTCCATTATTAGAAAATTGTGCGTTATCCACTTGGCGTGTTAAAAGTCACCCACGGGGCCGGTCCCCTGTGCAGACAGGTTGGTGTGTGTTTGGTTACTAAGATCCGGCACTTTGCTTCAAGCCGCTGCAGACCACATTTCCTCTCCATCACTGCATCACGCTGCGCACCGCACTCCAGCCACAACGCCGCGTACTGGAGGGCTACTTCTGCTCATAGTTGTGCTGGTGCAGTAGTCTTCCTGGGGATTGATGGGTATATTCCAGGGTGGGTGAAAGCAGATTCCAGCCTTCTCATTCTCAGACATATCTCCTGCAGCAAATGCAAAAAAATACTGTATTACAAGTAATTACATCTCCTATATCTTACCCGTCAGCCTTAGGCATAATTAGGGACCTGGATGTAGTCCCATATCCTAAATTATGGTTGTAGATTTTGCCTTCTTAGCACAGCTGATTATAGGCTCTAGAAAAAAAAACATAACACAACCCCAACACAACAAAACAATAACCATTTCTGCCCTGATTCCCTGGTGGAGGCTTTTTTCCCTTTTAGTTTTCACAGAAGAAAAGAAACAGTAGAATGACTGACTGTCACATTTCTTCTTTGGCAACTGACCGTCCAAAGGCAGCACCCTTTCTCTTTTCCTTTCTGGCTTGGGAGATTGCTCCCTCCCATGTCCTCAACAGTGGTTTTCTCCCTGCTTGGCAGAAGTAGCCAGTTCCCTGTGTGGCCCAGTCCATCTGAAGTGGTATCACCACTGGGTGGGGGAATGGGACCCACTTGGCTTGAAGGCACTCAGGGCAACTGAAGGAGAACTCTGTAAAAGATAATAACCTAACCTAACCTAACCAAACTCAACCCATTATCATTTGTGAGAACAATAAGTATTAAACCCACTGTGAACTACTCTGACCTACCCCTCCTTTCCCCAGTCTGCCTGGTTACATGTCCTAGGGGCAGAATTACAGCCTGAGACAGGGGAACCACCCCAAATGGAGATCAGCTGGAGTAACCTGAGCACATGCCCTGTCTGTAGGAGCAGCTGGGGGAAAAGCCTGGTGCACAAGCAGCCTCCTTGGGACCACATCCACCTACTACAGAGAGTCAAGATCTCTGCCAGCTGCCCTGCCCAGATGCCTTGGGCAAACTCAGTCTTCACACTGTAACCCAAGGCAGATTTTACAAGATGTCACTCTGTTTTGCCCGAGAAAAGCCCATAAATGCTAGCTACAAGCGAGCCGCAAAGAGGACTGCCTTCTGCCAGCTGTGAAGGAAAGGCCGGCATTGCCTGCTGCTCAGGCAGGGAGGGCAACAGCCACATAGGGACTGTTCTGCCCCATACTGCTCAGAGCAGGAGAAGACCTCCAGCTTCTGAGTCTTTGAGCCGTTCACAGCCCTGCCCCAGCCCTGCCTTCTCCACCATCTCCACCCCTGGAGGGGGACTAGATGGTGTGCTCCTCCAGCCAGGCTGGCTCTGCCCCATGTGCTTAGTCTTATGACAGTCACTCTGTCATAGCTGGATTAACCCTCCCGCTCAGCTGGACAAGCTGATTAGTTAAAGAACTTGTTTCATCCCTCTCTAGGGCTTTATTTTTCATCTGTCATTTTCCTCTTTATTACCACTGTAAGCCTCTGCCTCTTCAGCTCTTCCCACGCACCCCACTCGCTGCTCTCTCCATTTCCCCTGCCACCAGTCCTTCCCAGCCTTTCCCAGCTGGGGTGAGGGAGCAGGGCCTTCCTATTTATCCTGGTGTGATATGTCCCCATACCCTTTCAACTCCTCCCTTCAGGCATTCCCATTCACACAGGTTAATCTCCAGTTTATTCCTCCCGCACTCTGCTTTCATGGTCCCTTCTGTTTCACCCCCTGGGGGCCATGTTGTCCCCATGCTTGTGGACCCTGGTGCTCCTGTATGTACAAAGACAGTTGGAGGCAGCCCATCATCTTAGGGTCTGTCTTCACCTTGCATGGTAGTCTTGGGACAGGAGTCAAGGAGGAAAGTGTATGCAGATAGTCGCCCTATAGAAAGCTTGTGCGTTGGTACTCACTTCTGGCCCACAGGTGCTTTGAACCACTAAATAGAGGCTCCAGGATCTTGCAGTTCATCAGAACGAGCCGGACTGACCCTGGCAGCCTTCCTCAGCCTTTTGCAGGGCCAGCAACACCACCCCCTCAGCTCCCTTACTCATCTCAGCAATTTGAACGTGTCCTTATTTCTTCTTCTTGGCTCTGTTTAGGTTGTTTGTTACCTGATCTTGACCATTGCTCCCTCCTCCTGCCACCTCCTCTCTACTGTTGTCCCTCCAGTGCCCCTGCACATCTTTCTCCATCCCTGAGCAATACAGACAAACCTTCCAAATGGCGTGCAAGTGAAATATATCTTTAGAGAAAAAAAACACCACAAAAAGCCCAGAATTATGCTGCCCCTGTGGCTGCCAGCAACAGCCCTGATTGCTTTGATTGTACATTCTGACCCCTTTTGCCATGCTCCATCTGTTTGTTTTTATAGCCTGTGAATTTGCAGCAGCAAAAGGACCGTGTCTTCTTGTTTGTATCTACAGGGTCCCCTGTGTAATCTGCCCCAGTCCTGGCCAGGGCCTTGCTCTACAGGAGAGATAAGTAAGAATAACAATGAAGAGTGGGAGCTGCAGCCAGCAGCGCAGCCCTACTTTGGGAGCAGAGCAAGACAATTAAGGAAAGGATTTTCAAATAATCCAAATGAAGAATACAAGGGAATAAATATTTAATACTCGGTCATGCGGCTTCATCCTCTCTAATAATCCCTAATGTTTCTACAGTGTCTTTCAGAAGGGAGCAGTGCATAAAGGGCAGATGCAAAATGTGACTCCGACAGGCAAAGATTCCCCTCTTCCCCCAGTAGGATGGTGAGTGTGCAGCTACACCTGAGGCACGAGGAAGTCCTTTCAGTGGGCAACCATATCCATAACCCCACAGAGCCCTGTTGGAAGGATATAGTCTGCTTAAGCAGTAGCCCTGGCTATAGTTCCTATTCTTACTCCCCTTGACTCCACGGGAAGGATCATGCAGAGATTATGGATTTGTAATACAGTAATACTCTCTTTAAAATTAAGTAAAACCAATTTGCACTTTTTGCAACACAGTCCACGTTCCCCTCTGTCTGGGGGTTTAGCGAGTACTGTGAGGAGCAGAAAAAAGTATTCTTCATGTGGAGAGTGCACGGACCACAGCTCTCCTGAAAAATACTCTGCATCCCCCAGACAATTTCTCTGCCCTCCTCTTCCCCAGGCGCTTTCCGGTGCCAGGCTCCACTCAGGAATTCCCAGCACAGACCAGTGCCAGCATGATGAATACTGGTGATCAGGCTGGGTCAAAGGGACATTAGGGAGAGTGGGAAGGGACAGACAGATTGCCGGTGGGCTGGACTGGCCAGAGAGAGAAGGACAGGCAGAGATGCTGTGTGTGCGTCCTGGAGGATGCAGGAGCCAGCACCTGGGATGTGTGCAGGTGGGAGTATTTTGTCTGTGTGCGTGGAAAAAGGGGGGGATTTCAACATTCTGGATTTTAAACCTTTTTCCCCTTGTTTGATTTTTAGTTGCGGTTATAAACCAAAATTAACAAGCCATGCTCATGCAGGGCAGGTAATACCTGTGCACAAAAGGAGACTTATATATACAGTAGGGAATGAGACACCTGCAGGGTGTCTACAGCCCTCTTCCCTCTCTAAGCGCAAGCTTGGTCTAGTTTTCTTCTTAGTAGTCTAGGGCTAACTGCATGCAACTGGAGGGAGGGGGAGAACTGTTACCAACAGGCTGTATCCCTGTATCTGAGATTACATGAGTGTATTTGGATGAAGAGAAGTTGCAATGGAAAAGGATGGATCCAGATAAAATCTCACTCTGGGACCTGAAATGTTTGTCACAAGTGGCATTAGCTTCCAGAGGCTTGGACAAAGGAGCTGCTCTACCGCATTCCCTTCATAAACTCTCTGGATCAGATAATCCTCTGCAAGTTCCTGCAAAATCAAATGTGTATGGAGAAAGCACCCACTTTGTAAATTGTTCTTAACATGTTTTTCCACAACTCAGTTTCAGGTCCTGCATCCCGAGAGGAAGGCAGGCTGGCATTTCAGAAAGGCATTTTCTCTCAGCAGTTTCCATGTGACCATGGGTACAACACTGTGTAGTGGCAACCTCGGGAGGAGAAAGGTGCGAAATAAAGAGTTGCTGAATAATCCAGGTTGAAAGTGACCTTCCAACTCCTACTCATAAGATGGCTAACTTCAAATCTGAGTTGGGTTTCTCAAGGCCTTGTGCAGCTGAGTTTTGAATATCTTCGAGGATGGAGATCCCACAGCCTCTCTGGGCACCTCTCTCATGACCACACTCATGATGAAAAATTTCTTCTTTATGTCCAACTGGAATTTCCCATGCTGCAACTTGTGATGACTGCCTTGTGCCTTTTCACCCCTGGGAAGGGCATCTTCACTATCAACCCTTTAAGGCTGTGGAAAACAGCAATTAGATCTCCCCTTTTCCTTCCCTCCTTAAGACAAAACGCACCGAGTTCCCTCAGCCTCTCTCTCTGCACCACGTGCTGCAGCTCCCAACCATCCTGGTGGCCCCGCACTGGGCTCCCACCAGTTTGCCAAATTCTTTCTTTTACTGAGAAATCCCAGACTGGACACTGGGCACCAGATATGCCCTCGTAAGTGCCAAATAAAATGGAATAATCGCTTCCCACATTTTGATGGTCAGGTCAGCTTTCCAGACCTGCCCCTAATAAATCCACATCCTGGATGTGTCCTCTGCAGTCCTATGCTATGCATTGCGTACATGTCAGAAGAGGGAGAGCTTACTGGTGAGTCCCAGGCAAAATTTCCTTTTCTACTAAAAAAAAAAAAAGGAAATATTTGAAATATTTGATTTTTGAAAATTACCAAGAGGGAAGAGATTTTAAATGTTCAGTAACATTTAAGGGCAAATTGTGTGTGTGTGTGTGTGTGTGCATGCGGGATGTGAGTGAGTAGGTGGCTGAGTGGGTGTCTGTAGCACTAGAAAGGAATTCTTGATGATTTTTAAAATAAAAAACATTAAGGAGCTAACAGTATGAAATAGCAATTATTATGAAGCGTGATCTCATTTCTGAATCTGGTATGAATTTCAGGCTCTGCAGTTATTACATTTTGAATAAATAGCAATTAACATCTAAGGCTTTTCTATTTTATGGGGTTTTTTTTAAACCCCTGGCTAACAGACAAACTTAAGCCATTCTAAAATTCAAATACCTCTGAAGAGAATATCAAGACGCCTACATCACCACTAACGGCAAAAAAAAAATAAAAAATAGTCCAAAGCGTGTTGTCCAACTTTGAGATTTTGCTGTATCTTCCTGGACTGACATGCACTGACCACTTGTGGGTTGTCATTTATTGCAGTGCAAAACGCCTGCTAATCTTGTACTGACTTTGCAGTTGGTTTGTATTTCAGCTTCTCATTCTCGTGCCTCACTGCCAAGTTTAGACTTTTTCTTTTTTTCCCTTGCTTTTACAATAAGTTTTGCAGACCATGTTCCTACTGCCAGTGGCATCTGAGCAACTCCACTTTGTGCAACTCGTTGCCAGTGATACAAATGCACGCGGGCTCCAAATTGCGCCCAAAGCAGCAGACATGGGATGCCCCCACCACCACTGGAACTTGCGTAAAGGCACTGTGGAAATGAAACATGGAGAGCTGGAGATTCAGGTCACCCTTCCAGGGCTGTGTTGGTGCTCTAGGAGGCATTTCACTGAAAACCAGTGAAAATGTAGTTACCAAAGAAAACAAACCTAATTCTCAGATGATAACATTTCCTTTCACTGGAAAACCCTTTCTGACCCACCTTCTTCCTCTAATGTCTCCGGTCAGGATGTCTAATGTCTACAATTAGAAAAAAGCCTTGAAGATGAGATGAAACGTCCACACCAATGTATGATACCATTTTTTCAGTTTATGAGCTCCTTAAAAAAATTCCACTGTAAGTGTTATTTATTTCCTGTAGAACAAGTGTAAGACTATTGGCCACATTCATGTTTCTGTGTTATCATCTGTGAGTCCTGCAGGAGGAGTCTGTGGACCCCCAGGAATCCGTCGAGCTCAGACTGAAAACCATTGCAGTGATGTGTAGGGAATAGATACGCTGGCTGCAGAGCAGCAGCTGGACTGGTATTCAGCCAGGTACGAAAGCTTCTGAACAGACGAAATATTTCAGTATTACCCTCTGTTTAACAGAAAGTGCTATTGCCAGAGGACTGATACGAGTTTCACTTCTGAAGAAGCAGCGGTACTACAGGCTGCTTGATCCTGAAACACGTTAACCTTACTGAGCAAGTGGTGCAAACATTCTGAGACCGTGTGACGGCTGTTTTAAGATAACCACAGACGATCTTCCGCCCCTTTCCGTGGGAGACTGCTCCACAGCCAGAAAGATCCTCAGTCAAGATTTGCCTTTAGACTGAATAATGCAGCTTGCTTTTGTTTTATCTCCTTGCCCCTGTTTAACATACTGCCTCCACCTATACTTTTCAAACCTCCTCTGAAACATGCTGGGGTGTGTGCAACACCCTCAGAGCGTGACGCTAAGGCTCCACGTGTCCCTCTTCCTGTATTCCCACTTGACTCCGCATTACCCTCTGCCAGGCACAGTTGGGGGATCTGCGTGGGGGAAGTTTCCTGGAAAGTTTCCTTTCTGCAAGTGCAGGATCTTCCTCCGCTGCTGCAGGGATGCGCCCTCTGCTGCGGTTCTCAGAGGGCAGAAGCAGGGAGCTGAGTGGCCTTGCTGAATCTCTAATTCGCTGCCATTAGCCGGGGTCACTTTCAAACGCTTGTCCCTTAATGAAGCGCTGGCTGTTCCTTCCTGGCGTTTCATTAAAGCGCACGCTGGAGCAAGCGAAGGTGCACTGGAGTGAAAACAGGGAGAGAGGGGCCCAGCTGGAGTCCTCTGCCCTCCCGCAGCCCCTTCAGCCTCCTGCAGCTGGGCCATCCCCCCAGCTCACAAAAGATTAAAGCAACTATTTTTTGTTTTGAGGGTTTTTGTTGTTGTTGTTGTTGTCGTCGTCACCTTTTCCCAGTGCCGTGCCCATCGTTCCAAAGAGAGGAGCGAATATTTGATTGCAGTAATTAGTTAATCAGTAACTGGCATAATTTTTTTCCCTGATTAATGCTTTGAATAATCATTGCAGCCCTATCTGTAGGCAGTCCTGTTATCAGAGTCACTTTGAAAACAGCTTTGAAAAGATAGATCTGCATCCTTACAGATAAAATTAGACAGGTCAGATGCTCCACCCTCCGAAAACTGCTCCTTCATTGAAGTTGGTCAGGGGAAAAAGAGAGATCAAAAATGCATTCTCTTCTCCCAGCTCACTCATTTGCACTTCTCTGTAAGTACCATGTTGGAAGGACCTGGGGAATGAGTCCACATGGAAAATTTCAAGTTCACAGGGCAGATGGAGGCACAGGATGGGCCTTCCTGGAAATGAGGACCAGGAAAAACATTTACACAAAGACTAATCTATCTCTATCCCTAGAGCTTTTTTCATTGCTCCAGAGGAATGCTTAAACAGAGGGACCACATGCTGATCTCGGGGAAGGGTAAGCTCAGTGTGGATTCTGTGTGTTTATATATACATATAGAGTATATGTATATATATTAAAATTTTATTTTAATATATATAGTACATTTATATATGTATATAATGCGTGTTTTTTACATATAAAACATGCATGCCCAAGAAAAACATTAAAACTAACTTCATAGAAATAAAAGGATGTGATCTCCTCCTCCCTCTACGAGTAAGACCAAATCCTGAAGCGCTGTCAAAGTTCAAAGTCAGCCTTGCTTTGGAGGGATGAATAGTGCTCACTGGGGATCCCTATAACCAGGCCTAGGTGAGAATTTTTCAACTCCAAAAATTTTTTGTAACCAATTATTAATTCTGAAAAACTGAACGTCTACAGAAGAACACCCCAGCCTCAGGAGCGGTTTCTTTGTCTCAAGGGTGGGATATCTAAGGGAAATGTGAGACAGTACAAGTGAATAAACGCAATGCTCAGAACATTCAGCATGAGGCAGTGCTCAATGGGAAGGGCCCGACTTTCAAAACTATGGCTTCTCCAATTGAGTTTGGAAACCTGGACACCAGTTTTACTCATCCTTGGTCAGTGCTGCAGTCTCCTGCACATGACCTATTCCGAGCGTCCACTCCCAGTCTGTCATCTCTCACCAAAAAACATGAAAGACTGAAGGTTTTCCCTTTTTCTCCCCACTGTGAAGCAGGGATATTTCTGAAATTCTGAAGATGCTGGGAGGATGGGATACCATCTCTTAGCAGCTCCACATGAGCCACCTGATCCCAGAAATTGTAAGATCTGCAATGGGCACATCAGTAGCTGTGCGATGGGCCCACCAGCACCTGTTACTTGATCATCAGGTCACAAAACCCAGTTCAAGAAGACAGAGGGTATTTTCCCAAGGTACCTTTCTGTTTATTTGACAGAACGCTATTGTTTTTTATCAGACGCTGTAAGGTATCAGCAACAGCCATGGGAGACTAGTGATCGTTGCTGTGCTTGTTACCAGTGGCTAGGTAAACAGATCATGACCTGCTGCCATTTTTCCTGGAAGAAAAGAGTGAGAAGATACATACAGCAGGTGGAGAAAATGCTCCCTCTGTAACTGGGGCTATGACTCTAAGGATGAGCTGGATAGGATAAAATAGAGATGTACCCAAGCATCCTTTCCCAGATAGAAGCTGAATCCCCTCCTTGAGCCAGCTCTCAGATAAGCCCAGCACTGACGTGTATCAGGTGAAAATCAAAGGGATTTTTAGATTAAAGGAGAAGAGATTTGTGTGTGAGGACTGACACTACATCATTCAGAAGAGCTGGACCCAGCTACACTGTGTGACCCCACAGACATTAGCAGGAAAGGGTTGAAGAACACTCCTCTATGAGACTAAAATTTCCTGTAATATGTACAAAGAAATATATTTAGCAATCTTACAATGTGATACCACGAGTAAATCAGGAACAATGCAATATAATTACAATCAGACCATCTTATCTTTATCTAAACTATGTCCTCAGTTATGTTATAACTTAAATAAAAAATTGTATCTACTGGCTTCTTGGCAATGAGGCCATTTCTTCTGACCTTTTGCCCATGGAAAGCCTCAAGTCATTTGTTTCACACCTCCAATATTTCCTGGACATTTAACTTCCACTTAGTCTACCTAATGCTGAGCTGACAAAAGCTGTCTTGGTAATGGGTACTCATATGTGCGAAACTACTACCTATACTCCTATCGTATTCTATCTCTAATGATTATTGTATAATATTTCCTACTTTCTCTTTAGCTTAATACTATACTTAGACCTACTAAAAGAGTCAGGATTAAATGACATGTGAACAGCTATCAAAATGGATAATACTATTCCCCTTGCGTCAGGAAGACTCCCGGAGCGATACGGTCTGGCTGGCCGGTGCATTTGTAGTCATGAGACACCGAGCAGGCAGATACCTCCTCATTTCTGTCTCTGGAGAAAAGAGAGCTGCTTAGAGCTGCTTTCTGGCAGCTTAACGTGCAGTGGCCACTTATAGGGGTGAATAAAGTAGGACCCAGAGAGTGACTGGAGAGACCCTTGGACAACTCTGTCTCATTCCTGTACTTGGAAGAGCCAGGTCACTTACTAGTAAAGCCAGTAAAAACTGTGAGATTCATTCTTGCTTATACGATTTCAGAAATAGCTCTCATCTTCCAAAGACTGTTTCTGCCTTAAGAGTTGACCTGGTCCTGCCAACATAGAGATATCTGCAGAGGGGAAAAGACGATCATTTACTGATGTTTACTCACTCTTCTCCCAGTGGGGATGCACCAAAGACAGAGGGTCATGGACTCCCTTGTCCCTTTATTTAACTAAGGGAATTTGTGCCCGCAGCTGCCCAGCAAATCCAGAGCTCACAGACTGGGGAGAGCTGGGGCTGCTGTCCTGTCCCTGCTGGTGGCAACTCCACAGACCCTGGAGACTCAGACTTCGCTGGAAACGCAGGCAGCAGAAGTGGCGATAAATTTAGACCACATTCATTTCTGCTGTCTGAGGAAAGAGGGAGCAGCTGCCTATGCCCTGAATCCCACATCTGAGCTGTCTCTCCCTCACGCTTGGATGCTTGGGCATGCAAAAAGTCTGGGAAAGGACTAGGGCAGAGGCAGGAAAGCTGGAGGACCTCTACCCACTGTCATCCCCAGGGAGAATCTCCCCAGGCTTGGATGTATTTTTAATCTGTTCCATCAGCAATAACAAACACAGTCAGAAGGAGTAATAACAGGGATTTTTCTGTGTATGAACTTGTTATCATGAAATGTAATCTCTTGATCAAATTAGAGCTGTGTTCAGACATTTTCTTCACTGACCTTGGGCTCATCAAGAGGAAAACATTTCCTTTCAAAGGTGGCCTGTTCTTCACTCAGACACATAAACATTTCTCCCTTGTAACTGTCTCTTTAATCTGTCGGTGCCTAACCACACCTGCCTAACTCCGGCCGAGTCAATGAGTAAGGTCAAAGCAGCTTGAGATGTTTTCTTTAACATGAGATGTCCCACAAAAAACACAGCTGAGTCTTTAGTACTGATGTTCTAGTTACTTCTCTGCCTGGACCAAATTCCAAGCCAGAAGAGTTATAGTCAGCCCTGGATTTATCCTATTGTCTCATATGGCCAAGAGTACCTCTTCCCTTCGTATTCTTAAGTATGTGTAGCTATGAACTGAAAAGTGACTGCTATAGTTCACAGCAGGGCTAACTGAATTTCATGCCAGGCAGAGTGCTGCCGATGCGTATGAGGTAAATTGGTGAAGTTCGTTAGAAATCTTGGGTGAAGTTTGTTAGATATCTTGGGTGGAAGACGCTCACTCATCATTTGCCTAGACATAACTCCTCAGGGATTCAGTTCAGGGTGTCAGACATCCTCCATCCCCTAACGGTTCCCAGGGAGCTAACAGCTACTACACCTGCTGGCTGGGCCAATGGTCCGTATGATGCATCTTGGGGAGGATTCCCTCCTGACCCCTGAGGCTGATTAGGCAAGTGGGCTGGGTCTTTGTCCAGTGGTCCAACAGATTCAATCAAAGCCACCCAGAAGAAGTTATAGGGCAGAGGTACCAAATGACCCTGCAGTGTCCTTAATGTGCCAGAATGCATAATTCATCATCCTTAGATAACCTGCAGTCCTTCCACCCTTCTGGTGACTGTATCAGCATTTGCAATGCAGAGCACTCCTTTAATTTTATTTATTGAGAGATTGATTTGCACAGCAGGCCATCACTTTGTTTATTCTCCACTATGGTTTTTACCTTTAATGAAGACAATGAAGAATTTAAAATAATAATTAAAAAATATATCCCCCTCAGTTACCGTGGCAACAAGCTGGAGCTTTTTAACCCTGCCACATATTCCATCTGTTTCTTTCTTTTAAATGACAAATCGGCTTCCTCCCATACCAGCATTGCATGGAGGAGAGGAGGTTCTCAGGTGGAGGGAAACAGGAATTCCAGCTAACAAACAACTCGTGTTACTACCCTGAAGGAAAGCCCCTTTCTAGTCAAGAGTGGTTTCCTCCCACCAATGCTGTCTAACAAGGGTTTCTCTGCACAAAAAAGGACATAGTCTGTTAGCAGCCAACCTCTGGAACTTCTCTCACTCTCCCATAGGTACAGTGGTGAATGTCTCCCTCCCTTACCTCCATCTCAAGCTAAATCAGACTCTATCATCAGCTGAACGTCCTTCAGCTTTGTGCGAATCTACACCTGGGTATGACTCATCCCAGTTTGGAAGGCAAAGAGCAAGAGCATTCTTGTGATACTGTGGGAGAGATGTCACAACAAGGTGCTTTCCAATAGATTTGGGGGTTGTGGATTAGGAGTAAATAAAATATCATAAAATGATTATTTTCTAGCCTCAAAGTTTCAGTCACTACTCTCTCACCCAGATTTCCTCGGTAGACTTATCTCTCTTCCTGCTTTTTCTTAGACTCTGTTTCAGGGGTTACGCCAGCCCATCCCTGTTCCCAGAAATCTCTTAGCTCTCTAAAACAGACCCTGGTCTTCTCTTTTCCCTTGGGCCCTTAGTTTTGTTGGCAGATAAACCCTCTCCCCCTAAAGACTGGCTGTCTGCCACTGCTCAGATGTATGTCACACCTGCCTCCTGCTTAGCATCTGACTCACAGTTTAATCTGGAACCATTTGTTATATGAATTCTCCATCTGCAAGATTTTGTTCGTACTTGTATGGACGTAAAGCCAAAGCAATTCTCCCAGATTTGGTGGAGGTACTCAGCCTCTTATTCTTGTGTTACCAAGACTGGGACTATGCTCAAATGTTCCCCTTGATCTGATGGTCCACAAAGGAAGACCAATGAACAAAACTGAATTCTTAGAAAGAAAACTGGGAAGTGACCTTACACATACAGCAAAAGCAAGCCTTATCTTCATAAGTATCTTCAGAATTAAATAGGTGGTGTTCTCTCTCCCTTTCTCTCCAGCTTCCAGGGATGGGGTTTTTTTCCCTATTATCTAAATGTCTCCTGAGTCTTCTGCCTTCCTTGGCAGTAGATTTTGCTTTTATTCATCTTGTGCCCCAGTGTTTTTCCCAGAGTCCAGTTTAACCACCCAGAATTTTAGTTTCAGGCAGGCTGCATAGTGTTTTGCATTTTTGCCTCTTCTCATACATTCAGTTTATTGGTTCCTTCTGTCCTTCCAAATAAACAACAGATTGCAGCTGGGGGACAGGGGGAAAAGCCTGTTGGCTGTTTCTCTCTGGGAAGCCACCTGAGAGTCCACCCAGTGATGGAGCAGCAACTCTAACCAAGCCTGAAATGAGAGCCAGCACCTGGCCAGGAGAGGTTAATGCCTTTCACCTCTGCTAGAGCCAGGTCTCATCCTGACCACTACTAACAAACACCAGAATGCCATCACGATGGCAGTCTCTGCTTTGGAAAGATTCAGGGCTGAAGAGCAGAGAAATGGGACTGTCAATAGCAGGGATCTATCTGCAGGAAAGCCTAGAGTTCACAGACTGGAGTAGAAGAAGGTGGTGTACCACTGGTTGCCCCAGGATATGAATAACAGGACAGGCACCCGGTAGAGCTGAAGGGACAACTGTGTAGGGATTGCAGTATAGAGAACTGTGACAGAAGCAGTAAGACTGATCTGACTGGAGGATGAATAGGAAGGTCTGGATATAGACACATAAAAAAGAACAGCAGCAGAAGTGCTCTAAGAACAACAGATGTTGATGGCACCAAAATGAGGAGATCACCAGGATCACCGCATATATACAGGAAGTTTCTCAAGAAACCCAGAAAAAACTCTGGAAAAGTAAAGGACAAACTAAAACAAGGGATAAAACTATTTTGTTTTGATGAGCCATGGAGCCAGGGCTGGGGAGTGGTAAAGCTTGTCTGCTGACCAGTCCATTGTGGGAAGAGTGGGAGGGAGTTCCACAGCAAAACAAGAACTGGACAGTGTTGCAGGAGAAACAGAAGGGCTGAGTGGCCTTTTAACAAGCGGAATGCAAGAACCACCTGACACATAGTAGAAGATGGAAAAACTGGGCTGGTTTTGTGATACCCCGCCTTGGGATTTCTAAGGGCAATGTGCAGTCTCTGAATGATAAACTACCGGCAATGTGGTTGATATCAACCTTCAGAGACGCTGTGATGAAGTCTTTGAGGGGGAGAAGGGGAAAACAAATCTGTAACGTCTTCTGTAATATTACACGTGTGAGCCAGGAGTGCTTGGGGCGGAAATGCCACCATCCTGCCTTGGGCCTGCTGTTTCACAATTGTCCATTACAGGGGATTTTACCCTTCACCTGGAGGTGTCCCTTTGTGCCCATTGCAATAAAGAGGACCCTGGAGCCAGATGGTCCCGTTAGCAGTCCTGATGCTGGCAAGATGAGAGCACAGCACTTGGCGCTTTATTACCTCCTCCTTTACATTGTGTATAACTGATGGTTGTGCTGCTAAAGAAGGACAAATATGATAAATAACCATGGAAAATAAATCTATGGAGATGAATATTCTACTGTAAACCATATGTCTCTGTCCAGGGCTACTGCACAGTCATTACTGAAAACAGCAGGGTAATAAAAGGCAAGATTTTCTACATTTTCAATAATGTTTTCTGACCACCTGAAATATCAAGTGTTGAGAGACTGGCCAGAATTTCAGCCCTGGAGGCCAGACAAAACCTCCTCATGTCACACCTTCTGGGACCTTTCGCTAAGAGGAGGGAACCATTGCTGTCGGCCAGCGCTTGCCTGGCACCAGGCCTTCCTTCTCCTGCTGGTGGTGAATCTGCGCCTCCAAAAGAAGCCAGTTTTCACTGCAATCCTTGTGATCATAAAGCTAAGTGTATTGGCCCTTGGTATCAGCTATGCAAGGATAGAAAACTTACTCAGAGGAAGAACTCATGCATAATCTGAGGAAAATCCAGAATACAGCCAGCAAAGAGTCAAATCCCCAGTTTCCCAGGATCCCTGATGACAGAGTCAACCCATCAGATTCCTTTCTCACTCACTGATGAGGATATCCTATAGGGAACAGCTTCTGGACACCCGTCTACCAAACTCCACTGCTCATGGCTAGGCATATCAGCTCAGGTACTCCTTTGCACATCATTCTCTAATCCTCACAGAATCACTTGCCCTTGCTCTCTAAATACAGCTGATTATTCACCTCAATTAACATCCAGACATGGAGGATTTACCAGAGGCATTTCTGCTCTAATAATGCTCTGACCATCGTCTTTCACCCAAAGTCTTTCATAACAGCTGTCATTGTCAGGCTTTCAGTCTATGTTGGCTCTCTGAATTCCTAGATTTATATCTTCTGCAGCAAATACTTATAGGATGAATGCTAAAAGTGCTTAGCAAAGCAAGGACCAAGATCAATGAAATCAAGTGTTTGGTGCTCCCAGGTGAGCAGCAAGACATGAGTAAACAAAATATGCTCCAAGTCAGAAGCAGTTCTGTCCCTTTTCCTGTATCCAAGGAGACATGGTGAGTGGGCAGTTAATTAACTGTCGACCCCAAACACAAATGTTTTATCCAATTAAAAATAGTTTATTTTTAATTTTAAAAATCTGAAATACAAGATTATGCTGTTTTATTGCCCTGTCATAAAGAACACTATGAGTAGGTAATCAGTACAGATGGAAATAGTCAGAGTAATTTCCTCTTCTACCTGAGTAGATGAAATGAAGAGTCCTTCTTCCCTTGGAGCTCTGGCTCTTGGGTGATGACAAGCTGGGAAGATCACCTTCTTACAAGCAACTATGGATGTAATTAATAGCAATTTTTGGTTGGATTTCAGCCCCGCTGGGTTTGTAGAAGTGAAGCATTACAGGAGAGAAGAGCATCTGCAACCCATCCTTCCAAGCCTTATCATCTTCTCCTAGCTGCTAAGAGGAGCCAAAGGATTTGTTCCCCTACCTGTCTTCCCTGAGCTGTTTCTCATAGTGGACAGAGGAAAGCTTAAATGTTACAGATGGCTGAAAATCTTGTGGCATCAGCATGGAATGGCTGTTTCTGTTCATGCTAATAGCCTGAAATGAACAGCAGCAGCAGCCACATGCCATTGTGAGCCTCGCTCTGGTCCCTTTAGTGTCAATCAGCTGGAAAAAAATGAACCAACATACCTGATGTCAAATATAGTCTAAGGCGGTTTTGGCCCAAATTTCCCACTGTTAAGATGGTTTTGGCTCCCTCAGTGGTAGCAGCGCAAAGTGAGAAGACTCATCCAGACAGTTGCCAGCATTGTTAATGAAGCTGGACCTAAGTGGCTGTATAGGATATTTGTGTGTTATCGGAAACTTTCAATGCCTCTTGTTGTGTTTGAGACCATTTGGCTACCAGGTCCCATTAACTCAGCTTTCTACATTAGCTGGGAGCCCACAAGTCAGTGTTGCATAGCCTTTTCTTCGCTGTATGGTTTTGGAGCCAGCATTAAAGGTGACTAGCATCTGACTGTATAACTGCTTTCTGTCTGCACACTTGAGCTTTTGGTTGGAAGACGTCTCAATCTGGCCTTGTGCAAGTCATTCCGTATACTTGGTGCCTTCATGACCTGCCTCCTTTTTTCTTTTATTAGAACATAGCTGCCTCTGGTAGGATGAGAAACCAGCTTCAATACATATCTGCACAGTAAGCTGATTATTTTCATTCTCACACCAAGTAATAACAGTAAACGCAGACGCTTGGTGCAAGAGCACCTGTGACTGAAACCCATCACTGGAGCCCTTGGAGCCCTCTGCTCCTCACCCTCCTCCGTGCAAGACAGGTATTTGCCAGCAGACATTTGCATGCACGTGTGTGTCCTCTCTACAACCTTCTCTGTAGCAAAGTGTGTGAGGAGGTGTTCAGCCAGGCCTGTGTTTGAATTGTTCATCTAACAACAGAAAGAGTGATCCTTTTAAAAAAGAAAAAAAAAGAGCTGGTATATTAATACTTCAAGAGATGCGTTTGTTGGAGACAGATTCCAGGGGGGTCCTGACAAGTTGAGCTTGGCTAGTATTAAGTGAGTGACAGAACCGAAAACTCACTTTCCATGTTTTTCTGCAGATATGTTTTTAACACCAACCATGATTATGCCTTGGTCTGGCATCCTAGGAAAGCAGATGGGTTTTACTGGCATCGGGTTTCCTGGGCTTTTGGCTGTTGGAGGCTACTGCATCCTGTTGTGAAGGGAATGTATTTTCCAGTGCCATAACGGGATTCTATCTATTTCCAAATATAATGGTTCCCTCCTAATTCTCAGGCAGGAGGCACTGCCAGGCATGGCTCAGCCTGACACCATTTTACTACAATGCACATGTGAAAATAGACTGATTTCTGCATAGAGTTTCCAAGCCAGAAATTAATTGAGCCAAGAACAAATAAATAATTCCTTGTTTATTCCTCAGTAAAGCTCTGCTGCTGTTGTCAGGCCATAACAGGTCAGGGAGGAGAATTGCTCTCTGTGCCTCAAAGAAAATATTACTCACTATTACAGAAAATTAATAAATGGCAGGACTCCAGAGTGGAAAAAGGACTTGTCCTACTCTTTTTAATTTACACTAGTGTTTAGTAATCTCTGCCCTTTAACTTGCCCAAAATCTGCCCAAATGGTTGGACCATCACTAATACTTTTTAAAACAGTGGAAATCTTCGAGCCAAAAATCACGGAAAGAATAAGATGCAGAGCTTCCCTGGGGTTTTCTCCCACCTCAGACACCACAGCGGTTCCCCCACGGGGAAGCTGCAGAGGTCACGCTTGGCTTTAGGGCAAATCCAGGGTCAACATGCCTGGAAGCACTGAGTTTGTGAACTGAACCCGTATGTTTCCTTGTGGAAGCACCTGGAAGGTAATGTTCAACAGAGCATCATCACCTCAGTAAAGGCATGGGATCTGAACCCCAGCCTCTTTCCGAAGCTCTCCTTCCTCTACCACCACAGCAGGAGGCAACAGGAGTTGCTGGTACCCACAGCCCATTATGCTCTGTTCCTTTGTAGGTGCTTTTGAAAAGCCCTTTTTCTTGTCATTCAGTTTCTGATCACCGGGAAGTTTACTCTTGGCTTTACATCTCAGGTGAGAATCAATCTGGAGAGCAGGGACAGTTCCTAGCAATGTGAGCCTTGCTTCTACATAGCAAGCCCTGAAAGGAGAGGTTTCCTCGGGGCTTGACCTCCTTGTTGCAGGTTTCTTCTCTCTGGCAGCTGAGGAGGCTCTCCGTGGTCTCTGTACAGCAGGGCAGAAGATATGCAGCTCAGGAGCCTGGCTTGTGTCCCACCACTGGAGAAACACGGACTGTTAGCACCCACCTCTGGCTGGGCAGTAGCCTTTAGTCATGTGCTTGAGCTCGCTACGCTACAGGGGCCCTGCAAAGGCACCTCCTTGGATAAGATTGCTTTTGGGAACAGGATAACGTAGAGGGAGGCCGGTAGGGACACACAACAGTCCTGCTGCAGCAAGGGAGGTGCCCAGGCCACCTCTCTCTGCTCAGTGCTGCTCAGGATGCTCCTCTTCTTGGTGAGAAAAGGGACTACATCTGGACTCTGGTCCATGCCTCTGCCAAGACTCCCTGCCCCTGGCACGTGGCTACTGTTACTGCAGCGCTTTTACCTTAATATTTTACATTTCTGTTCTGCTTTTAGTTTTAACGTTGCTTGATGAGCAATGAGCCCCTTCCGGAGCGGTGGTAAGTACCACTGAAATAATTCACAACCGGTAGAGCCCACCTGTCCTTATGTAACACACGATTTTCCCCCAGCCTTGAGACGAATAACTTGTGGAGAAGAACAAAGTGGCTGTTTAGTGGTGTCCACTAAAATAATGCGACAGTATAGAGCAAAAGGCACAGTGAAAACCTGCAGTAATCATCTGAAGCGTTAGGGAGATTTGAAGAGCGGGACTGTAATTAACCAGGCAGGAATGTGGCCAGGAAACCCTGTTTAGTGCCCCACTCTCTTTAGGAAAGGACCCAAATTTTGTGTGTGCAGCAAATAAGGGATTTACCAGAATATTGACAATATCCCCGTTCTTATATGACAGCGCATCCTTGGTACAAATAGAAAGGTATTGCTTGCCACCCACGGTCTATTGCCCTTGCTACTTAAAGACCCCGAGCGCTTTGCATTTTGCCAGCCACTTGGAATATATATACTAGCTATAAAACGATACTTAAAGAGTTCCTGCACTTTGTACAAATGGCTATTTATGACCTGCCATCAATGTTGTTCTACAGAGAGCATGAGGAGGGGGGATTGATGAAGCACCGAGCCTAATCCATCAGTCACTTTGCTACAAACTCTAAACAGATTTTAATTGTGAGGCCAGATTTACTCCAGCCATCTGTACGGCAAACATGTCTCCCCACTGAAATGGAGAAATACTTTATCCTGAATGCTCTTTTGCAATGTATATATTGTATCAATGTCAATAAAATATTTGTCACAGCAAAAATGTAAGCCTGTCTGCTGCATAACAGAGAGCCCCAATGGAAGGCAGCGCTCCCAGATTTAATGCTGACTAAACTTCTCAGTTTCACAGGAAATTAATGGGATTGGGGAAGAGCCTTGCAATTAGAGGAGCAGGGCTACAAATTCTTGCCTTGCTCTTGGCTTTCTTTATTGGAAAGATCTCAGTTCTCTGAGCAGGACTGGGCTGACGGCTGGAATTGCTGGGAGGTTTTATTTTTTCCTCAGAGCAAGAAAAATAAAGCCACTGGCATGACAAGCTTACCTACGCCTCCATCCCCTGCTCTGCCAGAGCACCCCAGGTTGTTCCCCACCCAGAGCAGTGGATTTACTCCCCGCAACCCCTTTAAACCATGGCATCGCTGCTGAGACTGCCAACATGGGAGCCAATTAGGTGGTGCTACAAAGATGTTGATGCCTGTGGTCTGAGATCTATCGGCTCATCTCAAATATCCCCTGAACTGCCATGAAGTGGTAGCAGCTTTTAATCACTGCTGAGCTTGACTCAGTTCAGACCGTTTCCTTGAGCTATCTGGTCCTTTAGACCGCCTTACTTCCATAATGATTAAAACTCTGTTGACTGCAAGAAGACACTTTCTTCTTTAAATTTTATTCCTTTCCTCATCGCTAGCTGTAACAGAATTGCTCCTGAAGATCCTTAGGTTAAGTGACTTTCATGCAACATGCCCCTCTCTTGCGGCAGACCCACCCTGCCACCTCAGATCTCCAGGCAGCCCAGCACAGCCACCATGCTCAAGACCTGGTGTCCAACCCTGCCACAGCTCAGCTCTCTCTGGCACTTGGAGAGCCACCGAATTACGCCGCCCTCTTCGCGTTACCAGAGACAGACCCTCTCTGCCACTCACAGACCTATTTTAAACTAGGTAGATCTGGTTTTCTTTGCAATCACTAATGCAGCTGCTAATGACACATAGCACAGACTAAAACTGCCCAGTACAGCCTGAAAACTCGTTTATGCATGAGAGGTTGGTCTCCAGGACTCCCAGGAGTCCTGTGCAGGTGAGAAACACTTTCTCTGCAATCAATTGGCCAGTGCACACAGGTGTCATCTTTATTATCTGTGAAGGTGCAGATAGTCCCATCGCATCCGCATTTGTATTTTTCTCCTGTGACATTGTGGGTACCACTCGCTCATCTGTTGCGATTTTCGATTTTTCACACAGCTGATGGCACAGGACTTTAGTCTAATTAACTTGAATGGATGCTGGCGTGCTAAACATTGCGTACTCTGATTTATAGAGGATACCTCAAATGCTTATCCTTGCAAGGCTTTTCAGAATCCAATTTGCTTTTCACTTTCTGCTGTTTGCTTGTTCCTTGGCATTTCTCTCTGATGGACAATGAAAACAGACGCCTGGCTTTCACTTCAGTTTCTAGTCAGGTTTAATCTGAATTTTGTGCGCTGACAGAGTAACATTTGTGTTGCAAGCCCCCAAAGGAGATTTTTTCTTGGTTTTAAGAATGTTTCTTTCATGGGATTTTTTTTTTTTTTTGTGAATTGCTGTGCAATATTTTTATTGGTCTGTGGTATTTTTGGGGCAGGTTTATTTCCAGCAAAAGCTGTACTGGGGGGTAAGCCCTAGTCTTGGCGCTTCCCTTAAAGTGGTGGCCCCTGGGCAATAGTTATATGAATCTAAAACATCCATCTCAGGCTTCCTGTGTGCATGAAGGGAAGAGCAGATATTGACAGTCTCTTATCTCTATTTCTGGCCAGCCTTGCTTGGTATCAGGGCAGCTAGTTCTCGAATCACCAGATGAACCCAGGCTTCTGCGCCATGTGATTCACAGATGTCTGCCAAAAGAAGAAAATAGTAGGTCAGTGTCGGTCCTTCTGCGTTAACCTGGCGATGTTCGTTGCACAGGCGAGAGCCTCGTCTCCTGGGTGATATTGAACAACCCAGGAACGGCTCCAAACTCCTCAGGCTTTGGTCTCGCTAGGCTGGCGGCACATTTTGCCCTTCTCCCATTAGTCGTGACGTGAGACAAGGAGTATATGGATGCGAAGATGAGAAGGGATCCCAGTGAGGCAGGCAATAATTTGGCAGTTAAATTTACCATCAAAAACGCTCTAGCATTCTAGAGGCATTTTAAGTGCACTGCATTAAACACGACTGGTAATACAAAAACAGAGCAGAAATATGCTTTGATTTCCTTGCCTGTGTTTTATTGCTCTAGTGTGTGCTCTGTTAACCACGTGAGCATTTGCATCCAAGATAAGGCATTAAGTGACGGTGTAATTCAGTGGGCAATGTTCCTGCCTCTAGACAGAAAGGTCGGAGGTTTGGATTTTCCTTCAAGCTCATACCTGCTGGTGGAACAGCAGCAAAGGGCAGGAGGGATAAGTCATTTTTTGGACCAAACATTAAATGCAGAAGCATTGTGAGATGCAACAGGGTGAAAATGAGGATGCACATCACTCATTGCAGAAACATTATAGCACAGTATGTACATCTGACACAAAAAAAAACTTATTAAAATGACAGTACAAAGTCAAGCACTGAAAAATTAGGAAAAGGCAGGAATCTTCAGGCAACCATTAGTTTGCTCCCTTATGCGTTAACTACGTGGCTACACAGTATTTTCCCTGCAGGGCCCTGTTTTGTTCACTGCACAAGGTAGGCAGCGCTAACTTAATAAATAGCATTTCAGTATTCCCTTTCTCATTGGTGCTCGCTCTGCTGCCTGCACAGTTGCATTCCTCATCTCCAGTGCCCCTCTCCCCTTTCTTGGTCCCTGTGCTCCCAGCCATGCTCCCTACCCTTGCTGGTGTCCCATACTAGATCCTCTCCTCAGACTCAACACCGAGTCTTGCTGCCCCCTCCCCATCAGTGCCTCCAAGACACCTTGTCCCATTAGTCTCATCTCCCCAAATTCCTTCTCAACCTTCATCCAAGGGTTGGTGGTGTCCCTGCAAGGTCCCATCGTTATCTCCCCACCCACCCAACTTCAGACACTGAAGACTGGCTTTCCCCAAGATCCTTACCCAGCCAGCTGCAGGCAACCCCAGGGAAAGAGGTGGACGGAAGGACCGAGGAGTCAACTCTGCATCCAGGGGCTGTGGGGGTTGGACTGTGACATGGAGAGATGCCATGCAGAGAGTTTGCATGCCAGCGTGGGCCCAGGGCTCTGCTATACAGGTAGATCCCCAGTTATCATCAGCCTCCGAAGGCTTAAAACACCCAGCTTAAAACAGCAGCTGACGCCCCTCCTGCAGGCTGTGAGCCCAGGCCCCATCTGAACAAAAGCAGAGGTGTCCGTCTGAGCTAATCTGATGAGCCTTTTGTAGTCAAGGCAGAGAAAACGCAGCAGTCCTGGGGCATGATTCACCCTAAGCAGACACTTAATATAGGTCAGATGAATTGTTCTCTATGAATGCCACTGACTATAAACAGAAATTGAGCGTATGAAGCAATGCAAGATGAATGCCACACTGGTGGCCAGGAGGGGGAGATCAAACCATCACCTAGATGCAGTATCCCTCTCCACAATCCCAGCCCCAGTCCGACTCCCTGGTCCCACTTCCCTCATCCAAACCATTTTGCAGGCCCAGTCTCTTTGCTCGTCATGTCTCAGTCTTTCACCCTTCTCCAGATCCTAGCTCAGTTTCCCTCTCTCTCTTGCTCTCACCAGCTCCCAGGTGAAGCTCCAGCCCTCACCAGGCTCCTGTGCAAATCTGATCCCCGAGCATTCGCTGCAAACTGGTTCGACATCGCTACAGCCCTTGTACAGCAAATTCTGCATAGCCTAGAGTGTCAAATGTCCAGAACAGATGGACTCATGGGGGAATATTGCTTCCACAATCCAAGTGATTTTACAGTAGACACATGCAAACTGTAGTTTTTGGAGGCTAGATTTGGGGTTCATAAAGAGACACAAAGTGCATTCCCAACTCACAGACTACGCAAGTGCTCAATTCCAAGTCCTGTTTCCACAGCATGCAGGATACGGAACATTTTTTAAAAAAAACTCACCTTTATTTTTTAACATGAACAAAGGCGTATTTTTTTTCTGGCTTCATTCTTGAAAACTGCTACATCATTTTGGATGAAACAGTCAGAAATACATGTACCCCTAAAAGGAAGACTGAGGAACCATGAAAAATCTACGCCCAGAAAAGGTCTTATATAACTAAAAAATAAGATTTTATGATGGGAAATGCTGGAGAATCTTGATTATATGTGAGGCTAACAACCTGCATGTAAAGATGAGACACTGTCAGAAATTGATGTGTCAAAAGAAAAGATGCTAGAATAAATGCATTACATTAAAGAGCTGTAAATCACTAGTCTCTGATGGCCCAGGTTACAAAATTCTGAAGGTACCTAAAAAAGAAATTTTGAAGGAAAATACATAATTTCTCAATAAAATCAGATAGACAGCTGCAAGATAGCAAACATCAAGTCTACCATTTTGAGAAACACTAAGGTTACTCATCCCAGGAAATACAAATCAATACATCTTACTCTGATAAACAAGTTTTTTAATGAAAATTTAAAACATAATTACAGCACCACTGATTGAGATATGTTAAGGTCTAACAAGCACATTTTCAACACAGAAAATCATGTTTCATTGGTCTATTGGGCTTCTTTGGATAAAAAGGCAATGGAGAATTGTTTGCTACAGGCTATTGGATTCCTACAGAACTTTTGACAAAGTCTTTCTTAAGACCGAATTGCATAAACTAAGTAGCCAGAGGCAAAGCAATGTCATAAACCAGAGCAAGGCTAGAATGCAAAAGAAAATTAAGAGGAATAAATGGCCAATTTTCATTATGGTAAAACACCATTAGTGAGATACAATAAGGTTTAGTACCAGGGGATCACATTATTTAACGTATTCATCAGTGATGGTGAAATGGGAACAAGCAGTATAGCAGCAAAATGGGCCAATGAGGTCCCTTTATGTAGCCACAGCTGTGTAAGACTGTGGGTGCTTAGCCCAGGTATCTGGACTACTCGGACCTCCAGTGGGGCCACCACCACCAGCAGACCAAAACTTAGGGCTACGAATGTTTTTTAAAGCTGTATTTGCCCACGGTGCTTTCACAAGCCTGTGGCTGCTTTGTCGCATCTTTCCAACTTTAATTCGAAGTACAGCTGGTCTTCAAACAAATGCTCCCATAGAAATCACTGATATTATTTAGGAAGCACAGCCTTCCCTCCCAGGAAGCCGTCAAGCACAATCCACGCTGCACTCGCTCTGGACCATAAGGATCAGCACTTGTACCAACGGGGGTCTCTTCCTGGAAATCTTTGCTTCAAACTCTGTAAAACTCCCACTGCATTTTTAAATAGCATAGCATCATGTATATTTATAGCATTATAAAAATTAAAATAGTCTTTTTACTACCACTCTAGTCCACTCATCAAGGGTCAAGCCAACCCAGGTCCTTTTTCCTGGCACATTAGGATAGGAGACTCCTTAAACTCCCTGCAGGGGCAGCCAAACTGAAGCCAGTTTTTCTGGAGGGTGGATGCTTTAGTGCCTCACGTGTCTCTGCCTTTGAACTCTCTGCTTAAAGTTGCTGAGGACAAGGTACCTCTAATCCCAGCAGCTGGGCATGCATCCATAGATCACAGCTCCCATTCTCTTGAGCCTGACCCCATTTTTTGCTGTGGCACAAACAAATCTCCCAGATTGGGCATATAGCGGGTAATAAACATGCCTTGTGCTCCCAGGTATGCATCACTGCTGAGCACAGGGAGCCAACGAGGAGATGCTGTTTCCCTTGGCCTCGGAAATGTTTCTCTGTTGGGATTTTACTCTCTTCTCCGGTAGGTAGGAATTGCAACGCCCAGGAGCTTTCAAAAGCTCTCCATCCACAGCAGCTCCCCACATAGGGGTCATAGAGAAGGAGTGGAGGAGGAAGAAGAGGTGACATAAACTCATCAGGAAGCAGAGCGAGAAATGGGAAGTGTTCTTAAGCCCTCACCTGCAATGTAATATTCAGAATGATCAGGCTGGTTTGGAGGCTGGAGCTCTGTGATAGGCTTTGGAGAGTGCTCTGGAAAGAGCTGGACAGTCTCCAGTTTGGGGTCTCTGCAGTATGATGGCAATGTGATCTGTGGCTATTCATCTCCCGGCACTGCCTGCCATTGGGACGCGCACTGCCCATGCTCTCGGATGCGGCTGAGGGTTTCGGAAGTGCTCCTTTCTCCTCACCACATGGTCATTTCCTTCTTTGCACAGTGTCCTAAGATGCTCAAGTGGAGATCATGGGGATCTCAGTGATCTGTCTGCTCATAATCATTAACTGTACAATGTGCTGTGAGACTGTATTCACCTCCTTTCCCTCCCCTAACTCTCTTCCTTGTCGTATAAGCCACCAGTCTTTCCTCCTGTACAATCCAAAAGGGCCCTCCCCCAATACCACACTTTCAAGAAGTGAACATCAAACCAAGATTTTTCCCTATTCTCAGACAGCAGAAAAAAATAAATATTTACTCTTCCTCCAGCTATTTACAAAGGCGGGCAGATGTTCCCCCACCAGTGAAGGCAGGACATCGGGAAAACCATACTTCAGGGTTCCTAAAATAAAAGCAGCTCCACGGAGCGGCCGGCTGAGCTGAGCTCCAGCGCCACCCCTCTGCCCCCCCTTTCCCTTCTCACCCTTTGCACCAAGTCCCCAGCTGCAAAGCAGAAAAGCAGTAAATATTCAAAGGTCAAACACTGGTCCTGGCTTGCCGGGGTGGGAGAGTTTGGTGGCTGACTTGTGAAGTGGGGTCTTTTTCCCTAGCGCCCAAGGCAGCGTGACGGGCTGCTTCAAGGATGACACTTCAGAAGTAAGATGGATATTTGGGGTCTGAGTTGGATGACAGCCATCTAACAGATTGAAAAGAAGTGTGAGAGGACAGCCATGTGACGCTGGCAGCAGCGACCAACCCCCTGATTAATATCTTCACACGCAGGCTGGAAAGAAAGCCCTCCCCTCCTGTCTCCATATTTTGGTGCCTTGGAGACTGGGGGAAGCGTTTTCTGAAGCTCCTCTGGCAGAAGAGCATCCCTCGCAGCAAGGAAAGAATGGTCAAAAGCAGGGCAGCTCTGAGGCACGGTACACTCAGGTCTCCCCGGGGCGATGTGCAGAAGGTACCGGCCTGAACGTGCACAGTGGAAAAAAACTCAGCTGCCTAAAAGAGAGACGGTGCAAAGAAAATAATGAAGCTTCTGTATTTGTGCCATGAGTTTTGCGCAAGAGAGTCTATATCTGGGATTGCATGTGCCCGTGACTGTAAATAGTTGAGGTACAGGTCGGGAGAAAGAGGTCATCCTTCCCCATGCACAACTGAAGATTTTGCTAGCTAGAATCCACTGTAATTCGCAGGCAAGGGGAGGTGGCGGGGACTGCCGCAGCTTTCCGTGCTGACCCATTCTGCTGGACGGATGTGCGTCATGCAGCTGGCGGAGCACATCAGGGTATCTGCAGTCCCCTGACAGCCAAAGCTAGGAAAGAGCTTGCTCTCTCCTGCCCTTAGAGCCAGGGTGGAATTGTGCCTGGCAACCGACACACACCTGGGGCTGTTTTGGTTCTGTGCATAAACCATCCCTGGGGGAAGGAAGGCATTTCAAATATACCTTCTTGCCCCAGACAATGGGGTTAAATTCACGCATCTGGTGATATAAGCAGTTGAGACTGTCAGAAACTGAGGGCGATTCCCACCAATTTATTTCTTTTTTTCTACTTTGCATTGAAAAAAACAAGGACTAAGAATCACGTTGGGAAATTTTTGGGATCGGATTTTCTGCGAGAAGCTTGTAAGTTTGGGGGTAAACCCAACAGCTAATGCAAAACTCCTCCGGTGCTCTGATGGGGCAAACGCTGGGGTCCTACATGTGGTCAGGTAAAGAGCACAAGCAGCAACTGTGTGACTTACTTGTCAGTATCATGAGTCCCAATTAGCAACCTCAGGCATCTTTGAAAAGCAGTGGTGCACCTTTTCTTTCAGGACTCAGGCTATCGCCTCATACCCTGCTCTAAGTAATACCCTGGGGGAACCAAAATAAGGTTCCAAGATAGGTCTTGTCAAGCTGTCTTCCCTTCAGCTAAACTATTGGAGGCGTTCAGACGCATGGCATAGCCACATACAACAGCTTTAGCTGGTCAAAATGTACTGAGTGGGAAGCTGGGAGAGGGTTTATCCTTTTTTACAGCATTTTGTCAATGGTTTTCTCTATTAGACTTTTTCTTCAATAGGAATTGTTTCAATTTAGTCCCTTAGGGATAGTCTGTGCATAATTTTTCACACTGACTTAACTATATTAGCTTCAAAGCCAATGTAATTAAAGTAGTATTCCCTCCTCCTCCACAGTCACACTTTAACTGGTATAAAGGGACTTATAATATTACCGCTTACATGAAAATTAACTGTATTAATTCTTCCTTCTCTGCACACCTGTGTTACATTTGGACAGCTGCAACATCACCAGGGGATGGACTGGGGATGAAATACCGAAGCCCTTCTGGCAAAGTTACATGGGTCCAAGTGTGGGCAGGTAGTACTAACAATGCAGACCACCTTACGCTCTGGTCTTACGCTTAGTGGGACAGGCTGAGAATCAGCATATGGGTGTGAGGAGAAGGAATCCAGAAAATTTTGATTTGAGGCACCGTAGAAGTTACAGCTTCTGATCTCGTGCCAGCATTAGGATCTCCACTCCGGATGGCAAAGAACAATGTGGTAGTTTCAACTCTTGCCTCTAACTATCTCCTCCCACTCACAGCCCTGTCAACTCTCACAACTCCTTGTTTGGGTGCTGAAGTTCGCAGCCATCCCTCCACCCTCCCTGCCCTGCCTTTCCCTCTTCCCGAACTCTGGATCTCCTTCCAAAGGAGCTGGTGAGCTCCTCTAAGTCACCTCCCGCATCAGGTGAGCACCTCTAAGTCACCACAGTCATCTTCCCTGCACAGACGCCAAACAAAGTGCAACGTAATTTCACATTTGTCACTTCCCAGGCTCCTTCCCAGTCTCCCTGATTTGTGATTTCTATTTCAGGAGCTCTGCAAAGGAGCCCCACTGATTAATCCTCCCTCTACGAACTGAAAGTAGCTGTAATCCCAGGGCATGGGGGAGGGACCCTTAAACATCCCCGGTGGAAAGAGGCAGTATTAATTCTGGCATGGGAACAGCACTTAGCTTGCCTGCAGAGTGACTTAATTTGTTTCTTAATGGACACGATGCTTTGCTGATAAAAGCCCTAAAGTGCCTTTAAAAAAAAATTAAGAAAGTGATTGTTCATTCTTTACCCATTGGAGATTTCATTCGTAATGTTTATGCTCCAGCCTGGAAAGCGGAAGGGGTTATGCTCCGGATGGGAAGTTAACACACGTGCAGACTCAAGCACTTTGTTAACTTTGAAAGGGAAGGGAGGAACCCACAATCGAAGAAATGTGGAGAGCAGCTCACTGTAGAAATTACTGTCTCGCCAGTGCCACAAGGCAGAGTGGGAGGGATGCCTAGCTATCCAGGGAGATTTTTTTACCTACCATTGTGTGTGTTGTAGGAAGAAGAGGTGGGAGATTAAACCCTGCATCTAAACTTCCCTAAACTAGATAGTAAGGAGAGTCAGCTCTAACATGAGTTGGGTTCCCAAAAGCTGTCACCAAACACTACTCCCTGGGCAGAGAGTGCTACCAGCCACTTGGCTCTTCCTTCTGATGAAGCCTTCAGGTGCTGGTATTTCCTTATAATTGCTGATTGCTCAGGAACATGGAGGAGGAGGAGTGGTAGGTCCTAGAGAAGGAGCTTTTTAGATGATATATGACACCAGAATACCAACCAAATATTCAGAAACTGAAAACCAGTTTGCTGCCCAGCTCTGGATCCTGGCCCAGTGCTTTGGCCATTTCTGCAGGCTGAATTTGTGCTGCTGACCACTGCCAGGGAGTCTAGCTCTGAGCTAGATGAACCATTTCTTTAATCTAACATGACAGTTCCTGTGCTGTGTAATGTATGGATGCTATTACATTTCTAGGGACTCTGGGCTTTCATCTTAGACCCAACATCCAGGTTTTGGTGCCCAGCTTCAAGCGCTGAGACTCCTGCTTGCACTCTTTGCCACATTTGCCTGGAGTTGCTGGGCAAGTGCCAGCCGCAGCACTGCCATTTCTGCACACCTCCATGGCAGGCAAAGACTTTTCTGGCATCCCCTTGGTATTTTCTATGTGCCAGGGATGGTGCTGCAGGAGAGTTGCTTATGTTTCCTGGCAAGGTTAGTGGGTCACCCCCTTCCACCTCCCCTGGTCTGGGAGCCCTTGTTTGGTAATTCTCACACTGGACTTCTTGGACATGCACGGCTGGCAGGACACCACCTCCTCTTATGTCTGGAAACCTCTTCTAATAGGATCAGGACGGAGGGGAAAGGAGCCCCTCGTCTGAGGTTCATCCCTCTCTCCAGGGTGAGAACAGCAGATCAGGTCAGAAACCGAGGTCTTGGAGGTCAGAGTCATGCCACAGCAGAGAGCTTTCTCCCTGCCTAGGAGATGAGGATGGAGCAGCAGAGCTTCCAGGGGCCTGGACCAAAGGAGATGAGAAGCCAATGTAAAATATTTGAGCTCACAGAGACAACTTGATGATCCAGGAGTATCAGAAGGATGAGGGAAGATCTTGCGGAGATCAGAGCTATAAAGGGCAATAAAGCAAAGGAATGTGACTAGCTACTAAAAATAAAGCTTCTTCGGTAATACTGTATTAGTCCATTGACTTCTGCAGGAGAAAAATATGCTAAGAGCAACCAGGGACAGAAATGCTGGGGCAAAACTGAAAGAGGGATGCTCAGGAGCCTCTGTTTTAGTGCCGCCCTGTCATGAGCACTCAACAAGGTTCAAATACTGGTGAAAGCTACATATCCGCCTGCCCCTGTAGGGAGAAAGGGTACCCTTTTGTCTGCAGAGCAGACAAGGATGAACATGAGAGAGACGGAGGCATTTGGCACCAGCCAAGGTGAAAGTCCCCTGGCATTGGGCAAACACAGGTTGAAATCGATGCAGGAAGCCCCGTGCTTTCTTGAGCTTCTCTTCCTCTTGCCTATCAGGTCAATATGCTGTTGCTTGCTTGTGCGGCAGAAACCAGGGAAATCCCATCCTAGATGCGTTATTCTCTGTCACTGAGCATGCAGCCCCAATCCTGATCTCGCTTTTACAGGCATCAAGGCAGCATCAACATCATCTGAGCAACTTCAGACTTAGAGTGGTGTCACCACGATCAGAATCAGGCCTTCAGTCATTCCTGGCATGAGACTCTGTCTCCCTCCCCCTCTTCCTCCCCTTATTTTCTGCAGTCTGTAAGATAATTCGCTAAAAATATTGCAATGTGCTGTTTATTCTGGCTGCCTGTTCAAGACCTTCCTGTACCTTCACCTCTTCCCCATCCCACTCTGCAGGAATTTCACAAATCACTGCAGGTTACGCGCACCTAACTTGAGGACATGCATCACCTAAATGCCCTCTCCACAAACTGCCTTTCACCTCAAGGACATTAAGAAAAGCTGCTCCCACTGGCTGGTCTGCTTCTTGCCTCGCAGAGGATGTGTGAGGAAAACTCCAGACGCAGCAGTATATTGATCTAAATTAAACACACACACACACACACACAATCTAATTGAACTGACAGGGAACTGGTGTTTAAAGGCAGAAAATTAAAGCTGTTAATATAATAATGAACAGTTGTGCTTACTGTCTGTGCCTCTGACATTTCATATTGTCATCTCACCAGCTAATCACCGCCTCTCCCCCTTCTGTGGGAGTTAATGTGTTTTCATCCATTCACCCAACAAGGTAGCTCTCCAATTGTTTGACAGTTACTAATATATCCTACCTGCTAATGAGCCACCAAGCTGGAGCTGCGCAGGTGATGGAATAATAACCACCCACCGCTCCACAATAACCCTAGTCAGCCCCGGCACGGCGCACTACATGCCCGCTTGCTGCTCGCCTTGGCCTCTGGGATGAGATAAGCCCTCTGGTAGCCCCACTCGCCCCCTTGGTGCGGTGAGGGGGACATCAGGAGTGACTCTATCTGAGTGATGATGCTACGCTTCTTCAGGAGGAGGGGAGATCTGTGGCCGCTGCCTTTGGCCAGGGAGGTCTCTCCCCAGCTCAGGGCTGGGATGTCGGACGCTGGCCATGCATGTGGACCCCAGCCCAAACTGCAGTGCCCTCCGTGACTTTGCAGGGCACCCTGCAGGTCTGCCCATGCAGCTCTTCCCGCAACAAGTCCCGGAGGTTTTGGAGGCGCTGGGCTAAACACTGGTCCTGGCTTTTGTAGCAGTTTGGCTCCTCTAACCTGCAGCCGAGAGCTGTGAGGACTTCAGCCTGCAGCCAGTACGGCTACTGGGCTGGGCCATTTCAAACGGTCTCTGCAAGTTTGCTGGCCATCTGCCACCTGCCTGCTCGCCCAGAACCAGGGGCATGAGCACCGCGGCTTGATGGCGTTTTTCACTCAGGGAACTGCGCTCATGGGTAAGTAAATATCTCTGCTCCACAGATGGGGAGCCTGAGGGGAGGACACGAGGACAGGCTTGCTTGCGAGTCAGCAGCAGGACTGGGAAGTGGTCCCTTTCCCCAGCTGCCAGTGCTGCCAGTTTCCATTTCCAACTGCGGAAGAGGAAGAAGGGGAATGAGGCTCATCCACCTTTAAAGATGACCCGTGAGCTGATTTCCTCCACTGATTTTCCAATAAACTTGACTACATCGCTCGAGCGGATTCTTGACAGCCTCAGCATAACAGAAAGGGCACCACACTCCCTTACAGTAGCCCCCATGAGGGCTCCACAAGCTCAAAGCCTGTGGAATAAATGTTACATTACCCAGACCAAATCCTGCTTTGCGCTGCCCACCAGTCATGTCCTCGGTGATGCATAACTACCTTGATAATGGTGGAGGGATGAGCTTGGAGTTGCCAAAGTGATTGCACCTATGGCTATTCATCATCATGACTGGGAGACACCACCTTCTGCTTGCGTAGCCGGTGTGTGCAGAGTCCCCTGCCCAGCTGGGAAGAAGGAAATCCAGAGGGAGGACGGAAGGAAGGAAGGAAGGAAGGAAGGAAGGAAGGAAGGAAGGAAGGAAGGAAGGAAGGAAGGAAGGAAGGAAGGAAGGAAGGAGGGAAGGAGGGAGGGAAAAGCCACCGTTCTCCTGATCTGTCACCATGGAGCAAATGGATCATGTGGGGTTAACAACTGGGCTCTGGACACTCTGACTTTAAACATGGGTCTCTGACTTTAAACATGGGGATGAGCAGGACCTTGAACTGTGGTCGCACCCTTACTGAGACTTCCAGAGGACACCGAAAAAACCTCTGCAACATGAATTTATAAAAGCATGTGTCCTTTGGGGCAACTTTCTCTACCACCCATCTCATAGAAACTGGATTTAGTGTCCATCTAACATGGGATTTAGTGTCCATCTAACAAAATTAAGGTTATTCCTTTATCTGTATTCATGCCTAATTTTTTATTTTGGCTCCATTCTGTTTTTTGGACACATTAATTTCTGACAGCAGGATGTTCCATGGACCTGGAACTATTTATTGCAAAAAAACAATTTCCAAGCTTTTTATACTGAGTTTTTCAATTTAATGACTCATCTCTATGAAAGAAAGTAATTAAGAGCATCCAGTGTACCTTCTCTAACTCATCTATTGTTTCAATCTTGTCTACCATGCCATTGCTATTTATCTCTTCTGTTTGATAAAGAGAGCCAGTATTTTCCACCCCTTTTCCAAGTATTTTGTGTCTGGTTACCAGTTCCTTTTACTTCTCCTACAACTTTTCCGAATAGATCTCCAGGGCTGAGAACAGTATTGCAAGTAAAAGCAAGCCATCTAGTAATATCATAGCATTGCCACATAATTGATCTCCTATCACATTTCCAGCTGTTCTTTGCTTTGCTTCACCACCTCCCTGCCTGCTGGAGGGGTTTCATGGAGCTCTCTGTACCAGAAACTCACCTTTTTCCTTCCTTTAAGTGAAGACTTTGAATGTCAGTGAAGGGCTTAAATTATCTCTCCCTGCTCCTCACCCGTGATGGCACCCATATCTTTAGGAACCAGATGATTGGCTTTGTTCAGGTTAGAAGTTTCCCATCCTCTGCATCTCTGACCACTTGTCACATCCTCTTTCAGTTCTCTCTGTTTATGGGGCTGTATGAATTGCCCTCCAGTCCCTGAGTTAGCCCCGTGTACACCAGCTGCTGGGAGCAGTGCTGGATGAAGATGGATGGAGACCTCTTCCCCCACAGCCCACCACCAGCACACGGCAGAGCACCAATACGCCAGTCCCTGGGGATTGCTGCCAGCGAGGGGGATGCTCGGTGGAGATGCTTCACTTCTAGGCAGCCACGGCTGCTGGCACCACATGTTGCGTGGCAGTCAGCAGGGGTGGGAAGTGCAGATGGGGGCGATCAGAAAAGCCAAGATGTGATGAGTTGTAACAGTGAATCAGCTCTTCCCCTGGCCTGGCCCATCCTTGCCCACATGAAACGGCCAGCAGACATTGGGTGCAAATCACGACTACTGCGCCTGCCTTTCCCGTTGGGACTGAGTCCAGTCACATCCCCCTACCCACGGACCCCATCCTCTGACAGGTCAGTAGCATCCAGGCTTGCCCTGCAATTTGCCACTCAGAGGTCTCTTTGGGGGCACTTTGCTCCTTACCTGGCCCACAGCACAACTGAGACGAACGCAGTGAAGGGCGTAATTTCCTATTGCCCAGGCAATAAAAGTATCTTTCCTACTTTTATAGACACCTGCTGACAGGCTTTAAAAATAGGGGACCCAATTTCCATTTTCATGGTGTTCCCTTATATAATATAAAGGAGCTTTAAATTGGAGTGATCTATATTCATCTCATGGTTTCTTTCTACTGCCAAAGTGCTGTAAAATCTGTTGTAGTGTAAATGAGAATCAGGTCCAAAGTGTTCCTCTACAGCACGTCCCCTCCAAGGCTTTGAGCAAGGTACCTGTCAAGGGGGAGAGAAGGAAAAATACCACGGTCAAGGAGGGAGGGAAGCAGGAGGGCAGGCAGGGAAATGTGACCTTGCCAGGTATGTTTGAGAAACATCCCTCGACCAGCTCATGGCTGTGGATCACGCTCAGGGTTGTGAATGCTCAAAGAGGTCATGCATGGGTGAATTAATGTGGGTCTAGGTTTGTGAGAGAAATAGGTACCATGCAGGTAACACCTACAGTCACACCATATATATGTATGTGTATAAAACTATATCTATATACACATGGATATCCCTAAGTTTTGGCAAATCTTTTCGAATTTGTTTTGAGTACCGCCAAGATCCAGTGGATTACTGATAATTTAGAATTATTCTTCCTGTACAAGATAACAAGTTTCATACGCAGTGTAAGCAAATATGTCAAGCAATTTCTTGGTTCACCCATCTGTAGTTGCCAGTCATGCTAGGATTTATGTATTAACTGCGTTGGATCAAATGTCGGCTCAAATGTTGGGTAACGTGGGGAGGGAGGCCAGTGTTTTTCCAACTGAAAAGAGAACCTGCTGGAAAATGGACAGGACTGAAAGAAACAGTATAGTTTTACTTATTTAACCCCTGTCAAATGCTGCGGGCAGCAAGGCTGATCACCTTCCCTGTTAAAACTGGGAAGATAACTGTAGTTTTGGTGTATACCCAGAATACATGGAGGTAGCCACGGCCATGGGCAGCACTCCCCTCTGACCACCTCTGCTATGCCTATGGGTGCAAAGTGATAGCTGCAGCTCCTGGGCTTGGAGGAGGAGGTGGCAGCTCAGCTGCCAAGAGTCAGAGAACGGCAACTGCTCAGCAACATGTTTCCCTAACAACTGCCAGCCTCCACACAAAAACATCTTTTTCTTTCAGAGTGTCTATTCAGCCTCTCCTCTCACTGCTCACAGGTGGACCAGCACAGTTAGGAAGCATTTTGTTCTTATGACCAAGATCCCCAAAGGCTCCCAGTGAGAGGAGCACAGCAGTGCCCCGTCCCTTGGACCCACACTAAGCTCCAGAGAAACTTTCTGGCTTGAAGAAATTGCGCTGAGTGAAACCCTGGGACCTACACCAGACCAGTGCTGGCACGTCCCAAGGTCCCCCCAGAGGTTCCTTGAGGACTGAAGGAGGGATAACCACTCTGACCCTTGTGCCTTTGCTCTGATTGTGGTACCTCCTGCCAATCTAATTCCCTGTGGGACCCTGAAACTGCTGGGAAAACCAGCAGGTGGGCAACGGGGAATCAGCTTTCACCTGATTGCCTCTTCCTTAGAGCACTGTAGAAAAAGTCAGGTAAGGGGTTCTGGGATGTTGAAAAAGGAAGGAGGGAAGAAGGGAATTTCCCAACCCAGCAAGGCTGAAAGGACGTGAAGTTTGTAGGAGGTAGCCTCCATCCAAAAAGGAGGCTTTGTCTGAGGTCTCTGGTGTATTAAAGAGATGTGCAAAGTGCAAACATACTCGCCAATGCTTCGCAATAATGTCCTCTCACCACAGAGTTACTGTTACTGGATAACACAGCATTTGAGGTGAAAGATAGGACCATGTGAATGTCAATGGTCTGGGTAAAAGACCAGGAGACCCCATTAACTCTCTCCTCTCATGATTACTGCTCTAAAATAAATTGACAGTTGGCTTCAGGCTCCCCCTACAGAAAACAGCTTTCTGGTGTCCAGCTGGTGATCTTCTCATTCTGCAAACATTCATTGCTCGTAATCATCACACATTTTTCTTCAGAGGGGTCAGACATAGTCCAGAAGCTAGTGGAGTGCTGCACGTTTTCCAGCCAGAAAATGTGAAAACAGCTAAATGAAGCGAGTGGTTTAGAATGGGTCCAGGATGCTGGTACCCTTTGTCCTAGGGAGAAAAACTGTGGCATTTGTCAGAGATTAAAGATAGCACTAGCTGTACAGTTCCTCCGGGTCTCGCTGACTCTTTTGTTGAGCATGGATTCAAAGGGCAGAGAGTGTCTGTTCCCCGCAAACACAGAAACATCAAAGTACAACGCCATTTCCTTCAGCAGCTGTTTCCCATAGTGGGATTCTAATGCAGACTGGTGCTGCTTACTTTGTAGGACAGGCCAGAAGCAGAACCCCAAGTGATGCCGTGTGCTTGTCTTCTTCCTATAACTTCCTCCAGCCACCTTGGCCAACATACCCTGAGCAAAGAGATTGCTGTCGCCAGCTGAAGCAGACCTGAGAAAAAAGAAAAATCACAGCACGTGGCTCTTCCAGAGCAAGCCCTGTCCACAGCAAGCCAAGGGATGAGCAGGAGTCAAGAATGACTCTTCCCAAGCTCCCAGGCAAGGAGCTGCTCATGCCAGGTTGTGCTTCCCAGAAGACTTCTCCGCTTGGGATCGTTCCTCCAAGGCTTGCTTTGCTTTCACTATTTCCTAGCTCATATTTGACTAGTTAAAAGTTTTATCAGCCAGGGCCATAAATTACCATGACAGCTTCTAGGGAAACTCAGGCCCTTTCGTCTCCTGCTCATTTCCTCTCTGTCCCTCGCCATTGATCAAACCTGCGTAGTTTTAAACTTTTCAAAAGCAGAAACAAAGAGAACTCCAACCCTGTCTAATTGAGACGTGGGTAAAGTTAAAAAGCAGCCGCCACGCATGTATTTGCCTCAATTAAATTGGCTCCTTGATATTTCTGATAATTCCTTTTTCTTGTTTCCTTTTTTTTTTTTTTTAATATCAGCTTTATGATTAATGGCCGCTGTGATGGGCTGACATTTCAGCTTTTCGTATATCCTACGCCCCTGTTAAATGGCGGGGGCTCGAGCTCCTATTTGCGAGGAGCGAGAGGACCACAAGTTGTACTATTAATCAATGGAGTAATTAAGCTGGGGTGCGGAGGGGGAGCTCGGACCCCGGCTCCTGGCAAACATGATACTCCCCAGGCACCTCGAAAATATTCGTATCCAATGTGCTCTGTGCCTGAGAGCAAAGTGGCTCGACTGAGTAGAGGGCTCAAGGCAGTATCACTGTACTGCTTGAAGGTCATTAATTTGTGTCTGATGAGGAAGAAAAAAAGCTGTGAAAGCCAATGCTTTTCCAATGTGTGGATTTAGGGCTCTAACAGGCCCTGAAGAGCTGATGCTGGAGAGCAGGAGTCGTGTTTCAACCCATTAAGCCCTGGCCTGACTTCCAATGTCAAAAAGGAGATAGATGATGGTGCTGAGAGCACAGTTTCCTCGCACAGGAGTTTAGAGGCCATACGGTAAACTTTGAACTGGAGGGAGTGTGAAGAATATCAGGCTTTGCTGGGGGCTGCCTCTGTAATAACAAGAATTTCAGACATTTTTACTGTCTCCAATCCTAAAGGGACTTCAACAAACCTGGGTACGGGAATCAGTCACTGTGCTGAAAAGGGAAGGGCAGCCATTCTGCAGATGGGGAGATCAGAGAAGCTCGTAGCCCAAGATGGGCGATGAGCTTCGTGCACAAGCAGGGGAAAGCACAGCTGAGGGATGGGCAATCAGGATTCTCTCCTTCTGCCCCTGGTGCAGCATTTCTGAACAGGGGCGCCAGCCCAGCATTTAGTGTCTGAAGAAGCATCAAAGCACTGAACACCCTTTCATCTGCACAGGAGCAGAATTGATTCCCTTGCCATTGAAGGGGTAGTTGGTGTGTTCAGCAACAAACAAAAAGATGCAGGTTAAAAATAATCCTTCCAGAAAAGGGCTGGAGAAGCTAACCTAGATCTTCTTATCAATGCACAGCATAGCCCTACAATCAGTGGTATCAGGACAACTGAGAGGGCTGAAAAATGTGGTGCGAGAGCAGGAATTCCTTAAGTCAGCTTTGTGAGCAAAGGAAAGTTATGATGTAATTACAGCCTGCCAGCAAGCACAGCAGCAGCAGGTCTCTGTTGTCTCTGGATTTCTGTTCCTCCCTAGGTGGGTGTAGTTATAGTAAAAGTAATCCAGGCAATCCAAGCTACCCCACATAAAATAACAGCAGTGAAAACAACAGTTGAAAGCTATGTCTGCCACGGTCGTACGGGGCTTGTAGATGATGTTCACAGTCCTAGGAACAGGAAAGGCTTCTCTAGGACATCAGGACACCTACAGTCACCATGTTGCCTAACTAGCGTGGACATGGAAGAAGTCGTGCTGACTCTTTGGAAAGACTCATAGAGCAGCAGCCCGCAGAGAAAGGAGCAGTGCTGGTAATTTGCTATTGTGGAGAGCGCTCTAGTTCGGCACCACAACAGTAATTACCCCACACTGACAGGGAGGAGAGCAAAGAGCAGTAAAGCAAAGAGGAGAAAACCCCAGTCTATTCCGCATCACTGCCTCTTTTTCTGAAGTACCAGCAGAGACATACAAGAAGAGATGCAAGAGCTTCTTCTTGGGCAATTGGTGTCCAAACCACCTGTCTTTCCTGCTGCCCTGCCGAACCCAACTCTGAGAGGTACCGTACAAGTAGTCTCCAACCTAACTAAAACAAGGGATTAGCAGCAAGTGTTTTCCCTGAACTAGGGCAACTCCTAAAACCAGGTTTGGGAGGCATGGGAAGCCCAACAGAAAAGGATTTAAGGAGGCTTTGACGGGGGACTCAGGGCACGAGCCTCAGAAGGGGAAACCCCAGAGGGACATGTTGGCACAGCTCACCTTGCCTGGGGAGTTTCTGGTGCGGATACGTGTCTGCAGAGACACCCAGCTCTAACTCACCCTGCTGGGGTAGGAGGATGGACCAGCAGATCTCATGAGGTCCTTTTTACTCCTGTTTTCTGCAGCTGCTATAAAAGGGCCCTCTTTGTAAATAAAATAAATCATCGTCTTAATTCTTCTACAACAGGCTTAAGGAGTGCAAATAGATTTAGATATAAAACCCAAGGGACAGGCAGCTTCATTGGAGGCCATAGCTTTATCCAGTAACCCCAGTCACTTTCTCCCTCCCCCGCTAAATAATTCAGAGCTTCATTTCCTTATCTGCTTTAATCTGGGTTTGTACAAACCGGCCCTGCTGTTAAGTAACATGAGCAAGATAAAGAACAACAAGGCATCTTTGTGCAGGGGGAGCCCCAGCAGGCAACACATACCTCCTCTTTGTGCTGCCACGCTCTGAGAGAGAGGAACTGGCATCTTTCCTCCGCTCTGGAACATTCGCTTCCCTTCATTTTCTCTCCATGCTCCTTTCCCTGCAAGGATTTGGTATGTGCCTAGGCTGGCCTCTGCCTGGGGTGGGAAAAGCCAAACAACACTGGGGGGAAGGAGAAAAAAAAGGAAAAAGAAAAAAAAACAACCCCAAGCTCTGTAATAGACTTTTCATGACATTTGCTAAATCTTTTAGAAGTTTTCCTTCTTTCTGCACTAAATATCAGTTGCTTAAGATAATCTGCGAACCTGTAGAACGGCCATTAGGAGCTCCCTGGTGACTAGGTTAATTCACAGTAAATTACAGTCACTGCCAAGGAGATTGCAGGGAGGTTAGGAGGAGATTGGAAGCGGCAGGCAGTAAAGCACTGTAGCATTTACCAAAAAAAAAAATAGAACAATAATCAAAACTCTCCCTTGTAAGGAACAAGGAGTCCAGGCATGTTGGAATATGGTCATTTCCAAACTCTGACAAAAGCTGGTAAATACTGGGGTCAACACTGGGTAAGTTTTGTGAGTGACAGGCCAGCAGTAGCCAGTGTTATCATGCCAGGGAAATGTGAGGAACAGTCACTGAGACCACTCTTTTCCCGACTCTTTTTTAGCGTGGTAGCACCCAAGACCACTGGGCAAGAACCAAAACCTTGGCTTCACTCATGGGAAGTTGTTCTTCAGGCAGACAACAACCCGTTCCACCTTCCCTCCCCTTTCTCCTCACCATCCTTCCCTCCTCTCTCATTTTGCTGTTAATAAGAGGGCACTGACCTTGTCACCAGCCCCATCACTGGTGTTGCTGTGAGCACCTGGGCTCTTTAATAGCCCAAATGTTTGCTAGTGCACCGGGTGCACCACAGCTCAGAGGTAGGCACTGTAGGTGCATGACCCTCATCCTGGTGATGACAGGGTAATTTTAAGCCTTAAATGGGGGACAAGTTCCCTGTGCAAGTCACATCTCACAGAGCACACTGCCTCCTTTCTTCTGGTTCAGTTTGGACACTCAAATCCCATTCTTTTGGCCACCCTGATGTTGAGAATAAGTACATTTCCATAATCACACTTGAGAGGGGGAAAATACCATGATCCAGGCAATCCCCATATTACTGAGCAGTAATTCGAGTCATATGCAATATCTAAGCTCTGTGCCTGGAGAGCTTTTTGGAGAATGCCAGGGAGCAGTCTCCACTGTAGGACTGTCCCTAGCTAACTGGAGACTGCAGCTGAAAACCTTTTCAGGGCTCCCAGAACAATTTTATGCATCCAAAAACTGCCATAATTTCTTCACCATGGCTGACAGATGCAAAAAACTCCCTCAACACACTTGTACAGTGTCTGCATCACTTCAAGAGACCAGTGAAATGAGGACTGACGTGGCTTGTAGCAGCAGCATGGCCAAAAAGCAAAAGAACACATGGCACGCGGCACCGTCCAGCTACCAGCCAATATTCCGATCCCTCTGACATTCTGCCTGTGGCTCCCTAGTGTACAAAAGCCCAGTATTCAACAGAGTCCCAGTAAGTTGGTAGTAGATCATCCTGCAAAGTGCTGGGGTTTCCTGCACAATTCGGCTCAATACATTCCTCCACCACCTACCCCAGGAAGCTGCCCAAGGAAGCTGCTTTAGAAAGGTAATACCCTGACTGCTGACAACCACCCTTTCTCTGAAGTGGCAAACTGGCAAAAAGGTATAGAGGCCCCTGGAAATTCAGACATTATCTCATTCTCCCCTCCCTTCCTCTTTTTCTTCCTCCCTCTCTCCCTCTCTCCCTTCTCCAGCAGCCTCTGGGCTGCTGGTTCTTTCAATATGAACTTTAATTTCTGCTGCTAGTAAAATTTAACTCTACCAAAAACTATTTTGTGCCTTTTTGTTTTCTTCCTGAAAATATATGTGTTAACCTATCAGAAAGGCTTCCTTTCTTCTGCCAACCGGTATCAACAGTCAATCAGAATCTGTCAACATAGCAATTTTATCGTCTCCAACTCGGGTAGCAATGCAGTCGTCATGGGAACCAAAATAGTAACTATGGAATAGCTGCCTTAGTAACAACAACAACAAAAAAAATGTGTTGGCATAAAATTGCATTTGTAGTAAATTTCAGTTAACACTTTCAAAATTAAACAGTGGCTATGTGAATCCTGGAGTTTGTAAATCCAAGGGCCCTCTCCAGGGAATGATGGCTTTTAAAGTTCCCCAAGATCTAATCTCGTTGCTGACCCTTTGTGCTACAAGTTGAAAGAGGAGGAACAGAGAGAAACACATCTTTATTTTGATATGGGCATCTGTGTAACATGAGATGAAGGATGGAGCAGCAGTGTTGCCCTGCTTGAAGAGGGAACGTGCATTCCTTATGTATAGAGTTAAATTTGTGGTGCTGGGGAGAACTACTAACTACAGAGACTTTAAAGGCAGCCTGCTTTGGTCTGTGTGAAGATCCGAAAGAACGTGACCATGGACAAACAGCAGGAAGGGGAACATGGAAATTGCTGTACCAGAACAGACCTGTGGCCCAGTACTCTGGGGCATACCCACATTTCAAAGGAAAATGCATATTCTCAAAATGCTTTTGGTCCCACATGCACCAATATTCAGCTTTGCAGGATAGCGGGTCATTCCCTTAATCCATTTGATGCTCATGTTGTATTCCCAAAAACAAGAGAACAGAAAGGCAGGGCACGTCTAAGTAGAGCACTTGCTGGGTTTTTCTTTTCAGAGGATAGGTTTAATATACTCAATGCTTTTATCCCCTCCAGACCTCTGGTTTCTGTCCTATAACACCTTTGGAAATGGAAAAAGTCAATCCTAGCTTTACTTTGTACGTGACCTCTAAAGATTCTGCCAGATCTCCTTGCATTGCATAGACGAACATGACTCTCTTAACAGAGAAGATGAATAGCTAATTTCCAGGACGGCTTTTTTAATTCTCTGTCAAGGAGGTGACCTGCTCAGCTGAGCATCAATACTACCCACAGCAGCAGATTCAAATCCCAGCACTGTCTTCTCTGCCCTGCATCTGCTTATGGAAGATAAATCGTGTTCTCTACCACTGGTCAACAAGACACTCCAGACAGTTGTGGAGGGGGTTATAAGGGTCCCCAAAAGAGTAACGAAGTTCCTTATGAAATGTCTTAGGACTCTTTTTGAAATGACAGCGCTATTTATTGTAGTTTGCCAATACTACCATATATATATAGAAACCACATCCGGCACCAGAAAGGTTGAGACACAGTAGGTTGGAGGCTGGAGAAGATGCAGGGAAGTGTCACTAGCTGCTTATACTGATCTTATATTCTTCCTGAAAGGTCCAATTTTTGGCTCCTGACAGAGAAAAGATGCTGTGCTATATGAATCTTTGACAGGTGCGGTTTGGGTATTTTAATATTCTTCCGTACACATGCCCACTTTGCTATTGGCCTCCATCCAAGGAACAGTTTTATTTAATCAGTGCTGTATTAAAATTGTGAGACCATTCTGATAAAAAGGGGCGAGATAGGTAGTTAGTGTTTGTCTTTCTAGAAAAAGAGAGAGTTTAAAAATTTGTGAAGCTGATGTGTGACAGCCTTACAATCCATTCATCTTAGCACCAAGACACCCTTTCTTGGAAACAAGGCCATTGAGATTGTCAATTTGCGACAAAGGCCAGTGACCCAACCTTCAACCTCTTGCTCCAGGAGATGATGTCCCCAAGTAAAACACAATCATTTAGAATGGTATAAGTGGTGTACACAATTTCAGTGAACTTTTATCCAGATGAGTTTGTCCTAGTGACTAGTTACCTAGAGAGAGCACGTTCAGAGGACAGCAATGGTCAGAAAGGTCAAGAAAGCTTTCCACTCTTCACTGTTCTGAAATCTTTTTGTAAGCCAAAGTGAGGATGCCTTGAGAGGCTCCAGAGAAATCAATAGGAAAATTCTGCTGGAGCGGTAACAAAATCTGCGTCATGTAAAGTGAATTTAGACCTAAGGTTTAATGTCATTATCTTAAAAGGGCATCTCTCTACATTCTTCCCAGCACTGTGATAGTAGAGTGGAGAATGGCCAGAAAAGGTGTTTCTCAAGAGGAGACGTGAGTGCTGGAGGGTTTGGAGGATTAACCTTTCAGTTTTGGAGACCAGGGCTCAAACACAGACTTTGGCATCAGAGGAATGGCTGTGAGTAAGTGAGGGCTGCAACGCTGCCAGCATGGACAGAGCTGACAAGGTTACAAAACAGTTTGTGTGATTAGCCAGGAGCCACAGCAGAATCGGTGACAGAAGTGAAAACAGATTAGAAATTCTGCAGCTTTGAAGACAGGAACCGGGGCATTGACTAGAGAATAAGGTTACTTTGCTCAGAGGTGTTCTTGTGCTAACGAAGAGGGGCCAGGGAACTGGGGAGGGCTGTAAAGCTGATCCAGAAAGCAGAACGGCAGGTGGGAGAAGGACTGGCCTTGGAGGCATTAGCAGGTCTAGGGTGTCCCCATGCAAAAGAGGGTTGAAGCTATTACGTCCTTACTCCGCAGTTTTACCGGTTTCTCTCTATTGCTTGCCCTTTCTCTCCTTCATCCTGACATACGCAACCACTTTTCCAAGCAAAGGTGGGGGTGAGGTGAGAAACCTTCGCAGTCGTGGTGCTCAGGAGAGCTGAGCACTAACCAGGGTGTTCACGTGAAACCATAAAGGACTAATCAACTTCGGTGACTGTTTGCCAAACTTCTTGTGTTTTCCTGTGACTGCCAATCAGACCCCTTCAGCCCCTGAAAGAGGATTGCTACCATTCTCATTTCTAAAACATACAAGAAAATTATAATTCCTTTTTGCAGCGGGGAGTTATGGCTTGATCCCAGTGTTAACAGTGCCTGGCTACTGCCTATACTGTTGTCATCTAATCCTCAAAAAGTTTCCATACCCCACATCTGCTACAATTAAAATATTTTATAGAGAGATTTAACTCCAAGCAAAAAGAAGCAGGAAGACTCCATAAACCCACTAAAAATCTACTGAGAAAAGGAAGGTTTCCGGAAGGGCGAAGGGAGAAAATAAAGCTATTTCAGAAGGCAAATGGGGCATAGCCACCTCTGGCTCTGGAGGTCCCATAGCTGCAGACCACAGGCAGCCGAGGAGAGCACACCAAGGAAGCATCATCACCTAATGGCTTGTTTCTGGTGCTCTTCGCCAGGCACCAGATGCTGCCAGATATTGGATCTTGAGCGAAGTGGCTCTTGGGTCTCACCCAGAGCAGCTGTTTGGACGGTCGCATCCTGCATTCCTGGAAGGCAGCTCTGACTACATGAGCTGCAAAGGAAAGATCTCAGTCCAGGATGAAACACTATGAGCAGTTCACAGAGGCCGTGCTGTAGAAGTTTGTGCTTACCTTTGACACTTCCAAAAAAATGTTGCTGAAACCAGGTCTGCAACTGCTGACCTACTTTTACAGTTACAGAGCATGTGATTTTTGAGGAAAAAGTGGCCAATTGGTGCCAATTTTCCCTTATCTCAAAAACAAAGTGCCAAACAGGGAAGGAGTCTTCAGCATGCCCTGCATGGCTATGAGCAATATTCCTTGCAATGTAGCAGCTCAGGTGAGGGAGAGGGGAGCAAAGCCCCGTCTCAGCCAGGCACACATCCCATCAAAGGCAAAGAGGAGCTGTCTGAGTGCCACAGCAAGAGGAAACCCAGGCCCGAAACAGTGTCCCCTGCCCAGCTTTGTGCAGCACCATACTTATCATTTGATGCAATTATGTCATTAGCTAATTCGCAAATTTGCATAGAACCATTAATTTAATCTTTAAATAAATACTATGGATTTAGTGCTGGTGAAAGCACTCCAGATTAACTGCTTGGTGAATGAAGCCTTCTGCTTATCTGTGAGACAGCAGCAGGACAAGCTTTATCCACACGCTGTCCTGATGGCACACTGCAACCTTGATTGCACAGATACATGCACAGCTTCATCTGAGGAGTTGGAGGAAGGAGCTCAGCTCCCCAGCCCAGGCACCTCGTAATCATTCTTGGGCCAATTAGTGCACATCAGGGCAGAAAGTTTGCACGGAGGGCAGGTGGCGCTGAGACCCACCACAGTTCCTGCGCTTGAATCTCAGCATCCTTGGAATCGAAGTGAAGAGTTGTCACAGGGAGCCAGAAATGGCCCCTCTACAAAACAAACACTAGGCAGCTGTGAGCAACCACAGCAGAATAACACTTTCACATGTTCTCCCGCTGTCTTATTGTCCTTATTGCCACCCACCTCACTTAAGCTATTTATACTGTGCTCTAAACAAGATGCTCACACCTCCTTAGAGACGGTGAAGACAGACAAGGCATCTGATGGTTGCGTTATGACAGCTCAACTGATTGGATTATCTTGACTGCTTGGAAGCTGCCCCCACAACCGCTGCTCTCTTGGAAGTTGCAGAGGGAGGCGGCAGCCGGCTTGAGGAGGGGCAGAAGATCCGTGCCTACCTGCTGGGTGGCAGATGGAGCTGGATTCCCTCATCTACCTGTCATGGCTGGGCGGACTGACAGCTAACAGCCCTTCTCCCTTCAGCTGGAAAAAACACAGGGCCTACAGCCCGAGAGGAGGAGGATCCAGGCTCTTGCTCCACTGCCTTTGCAAAATCCCAGGACCGCGACATAACCATGACAACTACCGCTCTGCAATCACGAGAGTGAGTACTAAAAGACAGTTGCGGCCAGCCATGAGGAATGGAAGACAAAAAACAAGGGTAGAAAATTAACAGGAAGGGGGTGACACCGCAGCGGGTGATGTGAAAATAGACCCTGCTGCCTCGCTGCACTGCCCGGGAGGCACGCTCCCCAGTCAGGCACACCTGGACCAGCCGGTCGGCTCTTGGATGCTCTCGTTATTCCCTGCAACCCGTCTGCATGACTCTTGACAGATAAATTGCCAAATGTAATGCACTTGTGACTTTGTTAATTTGCACCTGTATCTAATTTCAGACTTGCTAGAATAACAGAGCCGTTCTGTAATCAAAACAGGAGGAAAAAAAGCCAGATCAGCCAGTCACTGGCAGCTGCAGGGGGAGCTGCCCCCACTTCACCCAAGGACCCTGTGCAAGAGCTTCACGTGAAAGTCACAGCAGGACAGCAAGGTTTCCCTGAGAAGGGACAAAGGCAGACCCTGTGCCTGGGACTTGGGGTCGAGCCTGTGGCAGTCCACAGCGTCAGCTGGCAGCGCCGTGCTCCTCCCTGCTTTCCCAGGCAGGAGTTGCTGCAGTCTCTTAAATGCCTCTGCGTTTTTATTTCTGGAGACTGTTCTAAGCAGTTTACAATTTCCTGCTCGTGGCTAATGGCCATGACTTGCTGGATGCCACAGGGGGCCATGTTTCATCATCAGAGAAAGCACTAATGAGACAAAGTCCCTCTGGCCCATGGTTGTGGCTCATTAGGGTACTAGTCACGATGCCTCAGTTTCCCCTCCAGGCTCTGGTGAGCCACAGTAGTTAGAGTTCATGTGTCATTTTTAATCCTCGCCCTCAGTCTCTGCAAGGATTTAGCTCCTCCAGGGTATTCAAGTCCCAAACCAAGGGATTTAAGAAGGTTAAAAACATTTTGCTTTTCGCAGGTCTCCCAGGTCCCTTACCCACCTCGGTGCTGGGGCACTCAGCACCTGGCCACTGTGCTGTGCTGCCCACCAGCCCACAGACCCCTTCTGGGTTGCCCTGTGGGACTTCGGGCTGCCCTCAGCCTGTCCAGATGGGGCCAGCAGCTACTTTTCCTTCAGCACCCAGCTCAGAGCTGTGACGGCAGAAATGTTCTTTCTGAAGGAAATGAGCAAGAAGAGCTTTTTTTTCTTTCCCATTGGCCAACTTCTCTGTTCAGCTGTCCCCAGAGAGGTCCTATCTGCCTTGTTTTCTGCTGTCCCCTCCCTGCATGGGCCCCTGTGCACTGGCTACACATACCCCTTGCATCTTGACATCCCTTAACCAACATGCAACTCTACCCTGTCACACGAACCGCTGTTGCACTAAATCCTCTCAACCCATGCTCAGCCTTCTTTCTACAGCTCCCCTTGATGGCGTCTGCTTTTCCTTTAGCTCAGTCACCCATCTTCTTCCCCGGCGAGAGTGGTGACTAACCCCAGCCGCCTCCTCCCTGCAGGGAGATGAAGACAGTACAGACACACGTACCTCACAGAGCAGCCTGCACTTTTCCCCTTTGAAAGGCCATCAGCCTATGACAGAGCTGCCTGGAGAAAGCAAATCAGGACATAAAACATCTTGAGATCTTCAGATGAAAGGGGTTAGTACGTCATTAACATCAATTTCTTGGGCTGAGACACATGTTAAGCACAGGACTGGGAATATGTAAGTCTGGTGTTTTAACCTTGGCTTTCTCACTGACCCCACATCTCTAACCCTGGTCATGCATTTTAATACCCTTGCCTCCATTTCTCGTCTACAAGGAGGCTGACCCTAACCACCCTGCCTTGCAAGGCTGCTGTGGTTCTGTAATTAGGTACAGCCTGTAGATGAGTATAAATGTAAAGAACAATATGTAAGCGTTATCTATTTATAATAGCCTCAAAACTCAGTGTCCTATGATAGTGGGTATGCCACAGCAACGTGCTCGCTGAGGAAATTGCTCCTTCCACCTCACGGCTTTACTTCTCTCCACGTGAAAGTGGTCTCTTGGGCAGCCTGCACAGGGGATATCCACCCATTATAGCTGAAGTTGAAGGTTGAACCAAGAGGAAGGAATTTCAGACACTGTCTCGGGATGTCCTCACACCACAGAAGAATTTATCATGCTTTTATCCAAAAGGTCTTCTCTGCACTAGACGACAGTCCCAGGAGGCGGTTGCTCACTCACCAAGGGAGAACACTGCAAAGCACAGCATTGATCTGTGCTGATCATCCCATCACTGCTGAAATTTCCTCCCAGTGATGCCCTGCAGCAACAGAGCTTGAAGAAAAGTCTGGGTGAAGGGTATGCACTTCTGCCTTCAAAGTGACAGCTGAAGGCACCATTCTTGGCCTGACGCAGGAGTGCAAAGGCCACGAGCAGACCATGCCAGGACTCACACCAGAACCTCAAGAGAGAAGGACTATGGTGAGCAAGGCAAACTCAGGGCAAAGAGTGGTGTCAAGGACTTCCTTCATTGGGTCCAGCAAACCCTCCACTTTGTCCAGCTGAAGAACTGTTTCACCTTCACAGTACTGGTGCAGAAATTCTATCTTCTTGCCGTTTCTATGCCTTTATGTGGTACGCCTTTTCTATGCTTAGAACAAACAACTAGCACAGAGAACCTGGAGTCCTCTCAAGCCACTGTGACTCATGACTAGGTAATTACCTACAGCCCTGCTCCTGTGAGACAGGCACCTGCCTATCGGTTGGCATTCATCACTTCTCCTACTTTCAGTCCTAGCAGAGAGGCCAAGCCCCGAATGCACCAGGGAAACCAAACATCTAATCCCTAGGGGTGGTGCCTCCAGGGCAAGGTTGAAGGCGTATCAGCGATACAGTGTGGGAGAGCTTTAGTTTATCTCCGGATCCAGAGCTATCAATCCAGCGCTGCGGTGGGGAGATGCAAAATCTTTAATTAACTTTTGTGCGCTTGCTCCCAGCGCTGGTGGAGGTGGGTGGATGTGATTGTCGCTCAAGGGAGAATTCTCCCCTCCCCCTACTTTTGAATTCCCAGGCAATTAGTGCTCTGTATAGAGCAACATAAATAGAGCTCCTCAAAGCTGGAGGGTTTACTTTGGTTTTGTTTTGTTTGGGGTGGGTTTGCCCTCCTACCTGTTCTATCAAATACCAAGCAATTTATGGACCTCTTTGCATGTGTTTGCACACCCTTTTTGCATCTTAACTGACAACCTACATGTTTTTTTTAATTAAAATTTTATTGGCTTTTCCATAAGTGATATACCTACTGTAAGTGAGCACAGTTCAGTACAGATAACATGTGGTTTGTTTAGCTATCTTGCAGGAGATTATTTCTGTTATCATTGTAAGTTGATTATTGTAATTATTGAAAGAGAGAGGGCTGAGAGAGAGCGAGCGTGCAGAAGGAAAAGGGGGGGGGAATTAAAAGATAATAATAAAAGATAATAACAGTCTCCTTTGTTCTTATTTCTTTCTCTTGACAACCTACTGTACATGCTAAGTTTCAGTTTAATGTTAGAGTCAATCCCTCCTGTTGCTAACACACCCCCATCAATAACACAAGGTCTTTAAAGCCTAGATGCCTGCAATTAACTTCAGTACCAAAGAAAGCCAGGAATTGTCTCTCTTGTTAGTACTACCAGCCCCGCGAGTATCTCAGAATGCTTCTTTTCACCTCTTTATTCTGAATTCACTTAATGTTTCTAACCCTCTTTAGAAAATGTATGGCTTAAAACGTACACAAAATTAAAGATAAGCATTATGGATGTGGGGGATGTGTGTGTGCGTGCATAAAAAGACTTGGGGAGAGAGATTATGCGCTGCACTGATAACCATACTATCCTGCCATTGCTTTGAGGCCAACGGGTGGGATGGGAAGGCGGAAACCCCTTAAGGCCAGTCCCAACGCTGTTGGTGAAACACTGTGCTACCTTGCTCCAGTCAGGAGGAATATATGTTCCCGAGGCAGTGAACATTCCCCACATGTGTCAAGTACAAGGCAATCTGCAGACGCTGGGCATCTCTGTAAGGCAAGTGCTAACCGTCCCAGGTGAGGACATTTTTTTTTCCACACTTCAGAGAGGCACTGACCAAAGATCAAAACAGCTGGAGGAGGATATCAGAGAGCCACCTCTTCCCTATCTTACTTTTTGCTGCAGTGGGAAATGGCAAGACTCTCGTATAATTCAGATGGTGCTGAAAAGGTCATTTTTTTAGATACTTTGATCCAGGCTACTAAGCCTTTCAAGGGCTGAGACTTTGAACTTGACTATGTATTCTCTTAAAACGTGACAGGAGAGGATGGCACAACCAGTTTGAGCTCTTGAAATGTTCTGGGCTGCAGCAATGTCTCCCATACCCTGATGACTTTGTGCTTAATTGGGTCAGCAAAAAAGGGAAAAGCATAGGGCCATGTGAGACAGCACTCCAACCAGGCATGAGCAATGGGGGGGGGGTGTTCACGTCTCTAATAAGTGGCTATGTCCCACCAGACTGCAACCCACCTCCTCCGCAGGGGCCAGCAGGGGTTCATGGTCCACAGAGTCAAACGCTGCAGAGAGTTACAGCGGGAAATCTGTCCCCTAGTCATCAAAAAGCAGAAGTGCCACAAAAGCAGTTTCATCTAATGTCCTGGCCTGACTCCAGCCGGAGCCCCTGTGTCTTTCCAGGCATACTGCGAGCGGCAAACCTCGCTCGGGTCAGGGGGTCAGTGCTGAAGTTATCCAGCTATCAGCTCTTCAGATGCTTCTCAGAAAAGCCTCCCAGCGGACCAAGCCCCGTGGAACCGACCTGAAAAATAAAAACCAATAAATCAATGCTGTGCTCTTTACAGTTTCTTTGCGGTAAATAAATACTGCATTACCCACACCGTGCTCACATTAAAGGATTTTCTTCACTATGGGTAGTTACTCACTTCAGCATATTTGGCATTTGCTTCCCCTCTTTGCCAGAGGACCTGATTTGTGATGTCACACGAAACTTCAAAATGAAGTGCAGCTCTCCGTCCCCTCACACGGAAAAGGAGACTTAACAAGCTTCAGACCCTTGCCCACCTCTCCCAGGGACCGAGAGCTACAGTCCATGTTATTGCTTTATAATGACATGACTATTTACAGTTGCAAAAGTTCTTGCCAGGATTCCTCTAGTGAGGAGGAGAAAGGCAGGGCTTAAGGCTTTGAAGGTCAGAACAAAAGGGACAAACCAAGACAGTATTTTTTTCCACTGTGGGGGTGGGACGGGGAGAATAAGCGCCTTGAGATCACCTGTGAAGATAAAAAAGCAGTAGGGATCAAAACAGATGATTTTCATTTGAGGGGCAGAAACCTGGAGATCAGACTGTAACTATATTAAAGAATAACCAATTTTACCAAGCCGTCATTATAAAGCAGTGCCCATAGTCCTGACCTGCATGTGGGAAGCAAAGAAATGAAAGAAACTGGAAGGGAAATATTTTTAAAGTAACCCGGCTTTCTCAAACCACCTCAAATAAGCAAGCAAACAAATAAAAAAGCCTGAACCGTCACTCATTTCTTGGATGCAAGCTCACGTCAGCTTTTATTTTTCTGAATTGATTCGCTCGTTTGTATTGCTTGCCATTTTTTTTTTTTTTGTCCCTGAAAATATTGTAAAAACCAACTAATAGGGGTACAAAGTAGTAAGTTTTATGTACATTGCAGAAACTTGTATATGATGCCGTTTGTTAAGCTCCCTGCCGTTCCCCCAGCAGCGTGTCAGGTTTGTCTAACACCCGGCCCTTGAGTTACAGTTTTACGGCGCCGATTTATAGCGTTGTAAGTTTAATATAGTGGTGCCTTGCAAAAGGGCGCTTTCTCCCCCCCCCCCCCCCTTAATTAATATTTTAGACCCCGGGAAAACACCGCAAGGGCACAGGGGTGTGATTTACAGAGCGCCTGCAGCCACAAGCCTGGAAAAATCGGATCCCAGCGATGGGGCGGGATGAGCCCCGGGGCTGGGCTCGGCGGGGGCTCGGCGGGGGCTCGGCGGGGCTGCCCGGGGCAGCGCTGCCCCCTGCCGGACCGGTTGGGCGCAGCGCCTCCCGCCGCCCTCCCCGTCCCCGTTCCCGTCCCCTCCCCGTCCCCCCCCGCCACGCCGTATTTCCCTCCCGGGGCAGCCGCCGGGAATTCCCGCGGCCGGGAATTGGCTGCCGACACGGCCAGGACCCGCGGCGCCCAATACGGCGTGGTGGCAGAGATGTAACCACGGCTCCACCTCCCCGCCCGCCTCCAGGGTACCGAGCAAGCATCTTTAAAAAATAATAATGATTTTAGAAAAAGATAGCACTCACTAATTAAAAAAAAAAAAAAAACCAAACCAACCACACCCAAGAACATGTCAACCAGACAATAACAAAAAATGAACACACACAACCCCTTAATTCCCTTTCATTGCTAATGTTAGGATCAAACTGCACATATGTGGCGCAAAAGTCAAATCGTGGCAGCCCTTGTGCACTGGAACTTAAACAGCCGTAGGTTTGTGAGGTCTTTCCCGCGCTTGTCTCATCCTCCTGGAAAGACCTCACAGCAGCTGGGATGGTGCCACGATACTGGGACACCTCTTTGAGGCCTTCACTTCCCTGGAGCTCACCTCCAGCCTGACAGGTCTCCTCCAAGACGCTTGGGAACATCTGGGCAACTCCAGGAAAAGCAGCAGCATTGCCGCTACTTTTTAAGCCTTTTGGTTTGCCGTTCTCCAGTGAGTCGTTTTCCCCACAGACTAGTGGGATCTAACGATATTGCCTGCAAAACCAAGCCGTATTGTCTGACAGCGGAGGTGGCGTTGGAGAAGCAAGTTGCAAAGTGAGGATGCTTCAGGGACAGAGGAAAGATGGAGATGCTTCGGCTTTCGCTGCAGCCCCTCTTCCATCAAGCCCCATCTACTCCATACAGCTGCTTGCCATCAGCCGTGTCCATCACTGGAGTCAGCTCCCTTTAGTCCCTGCTCCTGTCTGTCACTCACTTTTCTCTCCTTCCCGGGAACACCAATTTGTCTGATTGTTTGCAATTAACCATTGATTATTGCGCACAAGAGTCCAAAGAGGATAATTAAAAACAGCTCAGCCAGCAGCACTGGAAAGAGCCTGCAGCCGCAGAAGGGAGAACGGTGCGCAGCAAGCACATCCCTGCTGACAGTGGACCGATGTAAGCTGGTGAGGACCAGCAAGGCTGGTGTGCATGGGTAGGCTGCGGGCAGGGCAGGGCAGGGCAGGGGCTGTTGGTGGTCTCAGAGGGCTCGGACGAAGTGCTGGATCTTGCTGGCTCAGCTCCCAGGGCCCCTCACACTGTAATAACCACCCAGTAAGCACTGGAAGAGGGATCATTCCCCATCCTGTTGACCAATGGGACAAAGAGCCCTGCAAGTCCAATGTGCAGCCAAGTCCATGGCAGCAGGTGCCAATCCTTGAGCAATTTCCTCAATAACTTTGCTGAATAGGTTGAAGAAAGCCAGCTTTCTGCCTTCTCTAGCAGCATCTCTTTTTAGACAAATTGTCAGTGGAAAACCTTTCAAGAAACCACCTTGCTGTGAAATACGCTTTTGTTGCTTGAAATAAAGGACACAGGCAAATGCTGGAGCTGATAATACAAAGTGCCCACTCAGTCCTGTGTCAACACAGATCATTTTTATACACAGTAATAGACAACATGGAGTGTTGAGGAGAAGCCTGAGCAGAAACGAAGTGCAGGTGATAAATTTAAACCTTGGAGGACAAAGTGCGGGAAGCAGAGTTTTATTGAGGTAGAGGGGTTTTGCCTCCCCACTTATACAAAAAAGAATTGCAGGTCGATTAGAATGAAGAAACGTCTGTCCAGTTGTATGTGCTAAGATGGATCTAAACGCAGACCTCAGGATCTCTCTCCGACGCCACCTGTGAACAGGAACAGCCTGGGACTGTGCAAAGGGAAGGAATGTGAATGAGAGGAGAGGAGCTTGCAGGGAGGTCTGCTGTTCATCTCTAATAGCATGTCAGAAATTAAGAAAATAGCTTTTCCACTCTAAAAAATGAACCATGTATCCAGAAGGGGCTACTGAACTTCCTCCACTATGCGTGAAACCACGTCTTGGTACATGGTCAGCTGAGCCAACACAGCTGTTTCTGATGAAAGGAAGGGACCTTCTTCCTCCCCTCTTGTCTTTCTTTACCTCCCCCCTTCTCTTGGCCCTGTGGGCCTATCTTTTCCCTTGAGCCAATTCTTGTTGCTCACCAAACCCTCCGGTGAACTACATGAATCATGAGCCTGGCAAGGATATGATCCTGTTTTCTGGGGTGTTTTTTTGCTACCTTAGTGAGTTAAAGCCACTCAGGGTATGACACACGCGAGGTAACAAGAGGACAGATGCAGCTGGAAGCAACAATAAATCTTTCTTCAAAGGGAAATAGCAGGATGCCAAAGCCTGGTGAAATGGTTCAATATTTTGTGAGAAATCGACCTCAAGTAAATCCCAACCTTGACCTACATTTGGGTGACCATCTTGTACCCCAGATACAACCAGCAACACAGAAATGGGTAAGACTGAGGAATAAAAAGAATAATGGAACTGCTTTTATTTTCAAAGAGAGGTTCAAGACAGCCCAGCTGAGAATATAATGAGCATCTTTTGTTTCCTCCGTAGGAGATCTGTAGGGATACAGTTCCTGTAAAGATATGGGCTCAACAAACTGATAAGACATGATTACAGGAACTGTGCCGTGTTGCTACAACAGAGCATATTTCAAGACACAGATATAATATTTTCTCTGAAAAAGGTGGAGCTAATTGCAAATTCTCTTGGTTTCGCTGAAATCTGCTTCTTGGCTTCGTTTCATAAAGCCCGAGCCAAGGAAATGTGAACAGCTGGGATACCAGAGGCAGCGCGGAAAAGAGCAGGAATTCTGTGCAGGAGAAAATGCAAAATCCAAACTGGGTGAGGCTTAATACATCAGGGATTAACTCTGCTTTGACTTTTTCTTTAATAATATCCCACAGCCTGAAGACATGACGCTAGATGCTAGAAGAAAATAGCTCTCCTCTGAAGCCTGATGTTTCAAAAGACTCGAGGCTTAAAATCCCATTAGATGTTTGTTTAAGGACTAACATATTTAGCAGCTGTAAAGCCTGACTATAATGTCTTGCTGTTTGACCACTAAATCACATTATGCTCTAGCAGTGGGATGTATACTCTGCTTTCTTGTCCTGCCTGTCCCCAAAACTAGGGTTTTCTCACTGAATGCGCCACTAGTGTTGTACGATTCTTGTTCTAGACCTTGTATTTAGGGCTGGTCAAGAAGGATGTGAGAAACATCTTTGAAAGAGCTGATCCTCCTGCCAGGCAGCTCAGCAGCAAAAAGGCAGGACTTGAGCTGAGGTAAAAAAAAAAGGAACAGTTTTCCTTTTGCAAGAATTCAAGAAGCAAAGGGTAACTCCTGGAACACAGAGCTGTGGGACACCCACTGATTCCAGTGGCGCAGCGCTTTCCCCACAGGTTACTGGTGTCTGCGCCATAGGATGATGGACAGGTCTGAGGGAATGAGGGTTCCTCTCACAGCAGGCACCGTCCTGAAACAAAGCAGGCTGCCCAAGTTTCATTTACAATTTCAGCAGGAGAGATTTGCTATCTTGAACTCAGACTTTGGTCCATGAATCCTTTCCAGTGAAGACTAACTCACATTTTGCCAATGCTCAGCTACTCACTCAATTGGTGTTTGGTTGGACTGGTAAGTCATGGTGTCCTGGCATTTGGGCTGCTAAAATGTGACACCTTGAAACCTCAGATCTTCAGGTTAAGCTTCTCATTTATCCCACTTACTGACAGGCTTTCATCCCGTTCAGAAAAGCTGCTCTCAGTGCTTTGAAAGTCATCCTTACAGCCCAGTCTAGCTTCTCTGCTGAGCCTCATAGACCATTGACAATTTTATAGCTCTCTCCCCTGTTGTGGATGTGCCAGACCCAGAACTGACAATTCTCAGTACTCAAATCAATAAATGGTGCCCCAAAGTCGTGAGTTTTGTCCAAAAGTTGTAAACTCAAATAGATTACCTTGGGACAATTTCAGTTTCCCTTAGCCCGTATTTCTCTATGAGTAGTTGGCTGGAGATTTGGGGTTTTTAGAAAGAAGGAAAGAACAAAGGCATTAATTCCTTGTAATCACCCAGCTCCGGGAGACAGACCTGCAAGACATCAGAGGTCCGGTAAAACCCTGAGTTGGCAACACCCCAGCCCTGGGGCCTCTAAAGAGCCACTGGGTGAAACCAGGTTTCATAGCTCATCAGCACGGAACAAATATAAACTTTATTGTGTAATCATTGTTGCTGAAAGAATTATCTATTCTTTATCTCTGTGAGAGCTCGAGAGATTAAGTTTGGAAGCCCATTAGCCACCACTGAAATGCCATTGTTATCATTCACTGTTAATCATCACGCCCGGCTCTAACACACTTAATCAGAGCAGCTGACACTTGGGCTCTGAATGAAAATCAGCCAAGCGGGAGAGAGGGGGAGAATGCCCATGGCCGTTGCATGGGGCTGGCATCTTCTGCTCATGGCAGCTTTTGAGTCAAATAAACACCCTAGCAGCAGGGTGGCAACTCCTGGCAGATTTTTCCAGATCCCTAACTGATTACAGCTCGTCTTGGCAGTACATTTGAATGGCGCGGGGAAAATCAGCAGAAAGGCTCCCTGTCATGAAACATCCAACACAGGACTAGCAGACACGTTGAGGAAGCCAGCCCCTGGTCAGGGAAATGCTTCTTGGGGTCTTTTTGGAAACTCCTGCCTGCCAGCTGTTAATGGATGGGGCTGAACTGCAGTCTGAATGTTAATGAGCCTATTATGAACAGCACTTTATCTTGTGACAAAGGTGGATTTAATGGAGTTGAAAGGTTTCCCAGAGTAAATTTCAAAATGTCCTAATAATGCAATGAAGACTCCATTAGTGTATTTATTAATTACAATGCAGCCGTGTTTCAGCAAGGCTGTTTCAGCAACCCATGATGTGAATCTCCCAGCAGAGGAAGCTCTTACGGACATGTCCTGCAACCTGAAGATGAGAATGTGTGAGTCCATGTCACAGCCCAAAGGATCTCCTCGCAGTTCTGGGCCTTGTGGGTGGACTGCTATAGCAAAATATCATCTCCAAATTTAGCTTGAAACATTTCGTTGGAGCAGAGGAAACCAGAGGATGGAAAACCCCCTCTATCCTGCACAGACACATGGAATCCAGGCCAGAAGAAACCACCAAACAGTGCAGTCTGACCTTGTGGAAGCCTTTAACATGATGTTCCTTATCTCATCTTGCACCTTTACTTCCACTCTGCTTTATTTTGTGATAATTCTAGCCTTGATGTCTGTCAGGAGCTCCTGATTCTTATCTTCCAAATGCTTCAGAACACCTCCTCATCTGATCTGTCAGTGATACAGCTCTGGAGCAGGATGAGGCCCCATCTCATGTAGGTTTGTAGGTTAGCGCCATATCTCACAGCTCCCTAGGTGTACGCTGTAGCTTCTCTGAGCTATTTTGATGAGGTCTTTGCCTCTACCATGAATCCTCCAGCAAAAGTGACTGTCATGTCAGCTTCTACAGTGCCTGCTTTTACAAGCTACTGTGGCATGTGCCAGTTCCTATTCTTTGCACGCCCAGGCTCAGATCCTTTAAAGTTCAGGTCAATCTCAAGGCTAAGATGAATCCTTTTGTCTCGGGATTGATGGTGTCTTTTTGACCCTTGCTGGTCAGAGGCCTCTTCTATCTTAGATGCTCTTGTCAGGTTTCCATGAAGATTGTCCAGAGGAGATAGGGACCATGATCATTGTTTTACAGCACTGTCAGATAGAGGACATCTTTCTTTGTCTTTCAGTTTACGGTTTGGGTTAACAGTTAGGTGTGAATGACTGGAGGCTTTCTGTGGGTTTGCTGGAGTCAAGCTTTTGAACTCTTTCCTCTCTTAGGAACTAGCACACTCAGAGGTGAGGAAAACAAGGTGTGCAATTAACATAAAATTCTGGCATAATATCATGATTCACAGTATCACCTGGGTTTTCTTCTCTGTGCTCATCACCTCTGTCTCTTATTGAATGCCCTCTATGCACAGAATACCTACATTGTCAAGCTGTAATCCACATCTCAGTCACCAGCCATACACACATTAAAAAAAAGCCACAAAAACGACTCACAACTTTTCACTGACAAGGAGAATGTGATCTTTCCTACCTCCACCAAAACCTCCAGTTGAACAACTTGCTGTGAAAGGAGCTGCACGGGTCTATAGGAGACGCTCTTCCTCATGTCAATTGGCTCGTTAGTCATTTTAAAGTAAGGTTTTAAAAGTCTGTTTCAGTTGGAAAAGGGGACTAAATACCATCCTTCAACCCAGTTTCACTTCAGGCTCTCAGCTGCATTGTAATTACCTTTACTGTCTACAGCAATTGAAGAGCATCTTCAGTCAAAATAAGAATACTTCTTCTATAGTACTTTCTATCCAAGACTGCTAATATCCCTGAATTATTTATCGTATCATCCTACCACCTATTGCCTTCCTTTTGCTGTTGGAAGAGCTGACTCAAGGTGCCGTCAAACAGTTTATCTCCACTGACAATGAACAGTGGTGGGATAGACAGACTCCATCTCGCTGGCCTCGACTCACTTGTTGATCCTACACACTCATGCTGTCTCATTTGAAGGCACCATGAAAGAGGCCTTGCTGCGTGAGCCCAATTTTGTGGCTAGCATGTCTCGCTAGGTAATTCCAGATCTATTCAGAGGTCTAGCAATTATTAATGCTATATCCAGAAAAAAAATGGCTGCATTTTGCTCTTCTAACAGGAATAAAGGTAGGGACATTCCATCCTTTCTTTACAGCAAAGATGAAATTGCTCTGAACATGAAAAGGGTCCTGTTCAGATCATCTGGACCACCCCCTGACCTACATGCCATCATGCAGCCATATAACTGCGAACTTCAACATCATTACAGAAGGGTATCATTAGAGAAAGACGTCCTGGTTAATACAGGTATCCACACACCTCTGAGAAACAAAAGGACTATGACAAATCTAGGAATCTCTGTTTTACACACTGCTCCACGGGTAAATCACAGGAGTCTTGGCAGACATCATGAGGGTAACTATCAGCTTCCTAATTTTTGTCATGAGTGACCAGAGAAGGGCATAAAACCACAAATAAAGCTATTTGTATTGCTAAATGAGTCCTGAACATAGTGTTTTTTCTAGAAAATACAAATAACAGAAATTAATTTGTCAGCCCATGTTTAGGCCCCAGCCGGTTCCACTGCAAAACATTGAGGAAAGCTGGTTGAAATAATTATTCTCGATGTACGCAATCATTCTTTTTATCTCTGAAGGCTAATGGAGTGAAAACACACTTTCCAGACCTTTGCTAATGACAGAGTCAGAAATAATGATCGGGGACCCTTATGTTCCTCTCATAATGAGGAAAGCAACACAAAATGATAGGGATGCAAGTCCTCAACAATCACTTGTTCTTTATTTAAAAGGCAAATGGAGCATTCAGATGAGTTCTTTAGGTTAATGGAGCCACAAATTAGGTTTTGGGACAAAGATTTTTCATAGATAATGCAACATGGGCAATACCTTATCTGGAGGACAAAAATATTTACAGATGTTGAGATTTCACTGGCACAGAGAGGCAACCTAAAAGCCAACACTGTGGTGTAAGCCAAATCCATCCTTTACTTCTCATCCACCCCAAGTCCCATCCCAGGTTTCGGGTGCTGGAGCAGTGCAGGAAGGTCACAGGCAATGCAAGCCCCAAAACAAATTCAGAGAAGGGGACACTGCAAATTTGAAAATTACTCCTCATGTGCCTGTCACCCGAACATCACGTCCTCCTGCCATGCACTTTCCTATCCTATAGCCTTGCCAGAGGCACAGATGCTAGTACCAACCCAGCCTACACAAGACCCCCAGCAAGATGAAATGACCTGGTGACTCCTGCTCCATTGCTGTTTGCTGGGGGGGCGTCTATTTGGACAGGCCAAGGCCAGGCTGGCCCAGGAGGCCCCTCAGACGAGCCCCAAGCAGCAGCTCAGGCAGTTTTACCCCAATACCAGGAGAAGACAGAGGGAGTCACCCACAAGACATTCAGCTTCCCTGCAAGGAGCAGCTACAGAGGGAAGGGGCAGCATGGGAAGTCCATCAGGCACTTTGGTGATGGTCAGATGTGTTTTGTTTGACATCTGCTACAAACAACTAGAAGGAGAAGCGAGAGCCTGGAAAGACTTCTGCCCTGTGAGGTCCTTCCTGCTAAAGGGGACTTGTACCTGTTGTTTTCCCACAGCGTGGTGAAGGCAGCAGCAGAGCAGAGTCCCCCTAACCTTGGGATGGCAGTTCAGGTCCAGGTCTCTGGAGGGATCTATTTTTTCGCCACATCACCACAAGAAGCAGGTTCATGTTTCCCTCCCGGTTCCTGTAGTACTCATCAGTTCTCCTGTAAATAGACCTGACACAACAGCCACAGGCTGAGGACTTTTAGAGACAGGGACCTTAACTCCTTTGTCACTAGCACCACATAAATTAATTTTACACCACTGCTTTCGCTTCTACTGCAGCAAGAGGACAACCAGGCTTAGGCACTTTGTCTGCCATACAGTCCTGAGTCACTGCTGAGTCACATAGGAGCAAAGTCCCTCCTTCACTCTTAGCAAAACCTACCCTGTAAAGGGAAGATCCTCTCAGTCCTTCTCAAGTTGCTGGTTCAGACAGTTAAAAAAAAATCCAAATGTAGGTATAACCATATCATTGATTACTCTGAAGTAGGGGGCAGTACATAACCCACCAAAAAAATTCTGAAAGATGCATAATTAGTACAATTAACATTCCTTTCAATATGAGACCATCGCAGGGGAAAAAAAATTTCTAACGACGACTATGATATTTATAACTCAGTATGTATCATAAAGCAGTCTCCTGGAAAGAAAGAGATAATAGTTCACAGATATGTTTGGTTTTTATCAAAGCCTGCTCAGCATTTATACATTAGAAAAAGAAATTTAAACCCATTGATCTGTCAGGGTTAATGACAAGAAAAACAAATTTGAGAAATTGGTTCATTTCTCCAGTCTCTATTTTAGTAAATCTAACCATTTTCCTAGGTTGTGTTCTCATCAGGTCTCACAATCTTAGTGGCAGGAGCTTTGTCAATGTGTTTAGTGGGAGCCCATGCGTGTGTAGAGAAGGACCTTGAAGTGATGGAGGAAAGCTGCCTGGTCCTGCGAGTCAGGACTTGAGCCCAGCACCCTGGTTGATGTTTGCCTGGTGTAGTCATCTCTGAAAAGAGATGTGGAGACAATGTCCTCAAAACTTGTAAAAGATTCCACAAAACTTTGTGGGTTTACATTAGGGTAAGTTACATTTGTTTGGTTTTGAGGGCAAAAAAGCTACTAAAATAGAGCATCTATCAATGGATACGTCTTCATATGTGCAACTTCTCCCTTAAGTTTTTTTACTTTCCCTTGAGATCCTAGATGAAATCAAGATATTCCTAATATTTAACTGCAAATGGACTCCCCTTCTATTGTCTTTACATCGTTCTATAGAAATACGAGTCTTTGATCCTGTAGGGCAAGCACCAGCTGGAGAAATTCTACTACTATGACTTTCTCTCCCTACTCTGACCAAGGCAGTATGAGATGCTAATCACCCTTCAAATCTCGCGGCATGAAGACTGACTCTTGAGAATCTATTAACGAAGACCCAGCTGCAGTAAGCTGGGCTCGTGGTTTGGACAGATGGTACAAGAATGCCCAAATAATGAACTGGGAAGGACAGTTATCCAAGAAAGTACTTCAAGTAAGTTTAAATGTCCATTTGACTATGTGTAATTTATCAGCCAATGCATGAATCTTTAGTCACAAGCACAGCACCAAGCTGGGGGAAGATATAAGCCTCTTTAATCAGCTTGCTCCTGGGCAGAAAAAGCACACAAAGAGAAGGGTATTATCAGTAGCAGAGCAACACGTGCTGAGCACAGAATAGGTCTGAACAGTTACCTATACCCCCACCGAGTCTGATTCACTCATTGTTGGTACAATACTGTCACCCTCACCTGTAAGAGACTAACACTAACATACGCAACCAGCTAAAAACAGCCTGTGCTGGCAAAAACCATTGGCAAAACAGTCAGTGATAAGATCCAAACGTATTACCCTTATGTAACAGATATTTCGAGAGAAAAAAAAAAACCATGAAAAAGGAAAAAAAAAACTGTATTAGGGCTGCCATGAATAAGAGTCGACCGGATCAGAAGATTTCCTTGTTCCTGCAATCCAGGTGAATGACTTGGCATTTGGCAACATTAAAAAACATTTTATTAAAACGGGCACCGTGGACTGCACCATCCTATCTCTCTGTGTAACCACTCTGTCCCCATCATTATTGGCTACTCTGTCAGTTTGTGTGTCATCCTCAGATTTTATCAGCAGCAATTTTATATTTATTTCCGTATCACCGATAGAGAAATTGAAATAACACCGGACACAGACTATTTTAGAAAAAACTCACTCCCATCAGTCAACATTCCCTGCCTCTTTTGACTCGAGTCAAAATATTGCACTGGGCCATGTTGAACACATTGAAAAAGCATATTATCTCTCTGCAGCCCCTGTCAACAACTACATTTGCAATCGCATATAAAATGAAAGTTGTTCTGTTTAGCAGGCTTTACCTCCCTGAAGTTATGTTGCCTAATATTAATTATATTTCTAGCTAGCAAGTGAATCTCATATTTCCCTGTGCTTTATTCTGCCAGATATCAACTTCAGATCGGTTGGCTTGTAATTATCTTACCCGTTTCTCACACACCTCAGAGGTACTGGCAAAACCTAAGACCTTGCAGTCATCTGTAATATTGCCAGCACTTCCAGGTTCATTAAAACCAGATGTTTCCTGAGCCAACTCTCTTAAGACTCCTAGGTATATGTTATCCTAATAGATGATGTTTAGCAGACTCTTTGGTTCCTTCATTTTGGATGTAATCACCCTTATCTAAGCCCGTATGCTGCAGCTTTTAAAATAGAGTGGAAATCATGACATAATGCCTTTGACTCCCTGGCCTCATTATAATGTCTTTAATTATCTCTCCCTGATAATGCCAACGTCCCTACTGTTCCCAGACCTACAGAAAGTCCTTGTTGCCTCTACCTCCTCTCGCTGAGCCGCAGGGTTTAAGTGCTGTGTTTAGCTGTCCCCCGGCTCCAGCGATCCCTTTTCCGCTGCCCCTTTCCCTTCTCTGACACTGAAGGGGTGTCGTGGACAAGGAACAGCAAGCAAGTCCTGGAGGAGGATCAGGAAAGACTCCCAACAACTGCCTAGGGATTCGGAGGCTTTCTGCAATTCACCTAAAGGTTAACAGGGCCAAAAGCCCTGCCTGCAATTAGGGGGAAGTTGCACAAGGAAAAAAATGTGCTCCCATCCTCAGGGTCTCCATGATGTTGTACAAAGCTCTCCATCCAACAAAAGGTCAGGAAAGTAAGGTGATAGTTGGCACAGAGCCCATAACAAAGACAGGGACAGAAGTCATGGCTCTAAACTATTAATTTTGTGCCTTTTTCCCATTCCACTTCATCTTTTTTCCAAATTACCTGTCCCATCTTGTCTTCACTGCCACACGCACAACTGAACTTAAAGCTTTGCACTCGGAATAAATATCTACTACAAGGAGAAGCTTGTTACAGTAATAACACATTCACTGCACACACACTGCATTCTAATAACTATGGTCGTGTAGAGAAATCCTCTTAAATCAAAGAAATACCACAACGAATAATGAGAATGTTCAACAAAACTCTCTGAAGCAAACAGGGAAATAGAAAGATTGTTTGACCTTTTAATACTGTAAATACATCTGCAGTGCCCAAGGAATGGCTGCATCCCACAGCCTCCTGAACAAATACCTGATGCCCTTAATAACACTGTTTTCCTGCATGTCTCTGTAACAGCCACATGGCTCCTCTTAGCAGCAGGACAAGACAGTTAGGATTAGATGGAGCAGCATTTCCCAGGTGTTTTGGGGTGGGTTTTTTGTGTTGGTTTTTTTTTTTTTTTTCTTCTGGGAACTGTGTCCATTGAGTAGGCTAGGTCATCAAATGCAGCATCCATTTCTTCTCGATAGAGTTAGGCAGCAGCCGAATACTGGAGATCTGCGTGTGCAGCCAACCAAGGGCTACTTTATGAGTCATGACAGCCTGAAGAACCAGCTGCAATGAAACACATATCCCATTGGACAAGCCACACTTCACTAGGAGAAGGAGGATGAACAGCCTGATCTTTGAGGTCTCACAATCCTGAAGGGTTTGTCATGAGGGTCAGAGGGGGAATTTTGATGAGTGGCATCCAGCACCTCCTCAGTATCTCCCTTGGCTGACAAGAAAAGGATCCTCTATAGGTTTTGGGGGTTCACCCCATGCAGAAGTGGTTGCAGGAAGAAGTTTCCTCATTGTCTGAGATTGGGGGCAAGCCTATACACCCCCCAAAGCACTTTCTCTGAGCTACCAAACAGCAGTGATGGGCACAAAGCATAAACTTGTCTGCTGCATGCAACTGTGCACAGGGCAAAGACTGTGAAGTTAATTCTACTCTAATTATCTCCCAAATTGAAAGGAGAATAGCTGTGAAGCTGCCTTGCTGTAGCAGGGCTAATTTGCTGGGCACTGCGAAGTCTACTGGATGTCTGGAAGATGAGCTGTTATCTGCACAGGGCCGCACCGTGCCATGAAGACTCACCAGCTTGTTAAGAGATACCAAGGCGCAGCCCTGGGTCAGGTTACCAAAACAGTTCAGTTCCCACTGTGTTACGTCTGTGAAATTCTAGTCCCAGGTATGAGCACTCATCTGCTTGGAAAATCAAGCCCTAAGCTCTTGAAATCTGCCCTTTCTCATGCTCTTCCAATTACTGCTGATCTCCTCATTTAAAAGCCTGGTAGTGCTGAGGGGTGGTGTGATCAGCACGGTAATAGAAACTGGTTTTTGGAGTCTGCAGAGCTACCTCTGGTTGGAATGTTTTAGCCATTCTTCCTTGAAAGAACGGGAAGAAAATAGTAACAGGACGTTTAAAATTATATTCACAGAAAGCAGAACAGTTTCACTAATCTCCCACAATCCTCTGGCCACGTCAAAGGAAAGCCATGACTTTCTCAGACTGCCAAAACACTTTTGAGCAAACATTGCAAAACAGAGAAACTGTAGGAATTAAGACAGTATAAGGGAGGAGGGTAAAATATTTTCTGGATGAAACTTTAACAAAGAGAAAAGAAGCAAAGAAGTGAAGAATCAAATGGCCTATTTTCACCCTGGCAAATGTCATATGCCTCAAGGCTTCACCCTGGATCCCACACTGTTCAATTTGCTTGTGTTTATGAATGATATAGAAAGGGATGGAACTGAAATAGCAAAAATGGCACCAGCCACAAGTTTTTAGGTGGGTCAGTAGTAGGAACAATTATGATGACATTCAGGAAGACCTTGGGCAACCAGATGACTGGCCCACATAATCAAATCCCAGTGCTGAAACACAAAGGACATGTAACATTGGGAAGGGGGGACAAATTGCTTGCACAGGAGTCTAAATGGAGGTGGGCAATTTTTTCTTTGAAAGGAAAAAAAAATAATTTCTTTACATCCATACCGTGATCTGTGCCCCCAGAACTGCTGAGGTCCCTCATCGCGGCACGGTGCATCCCCATGGCAAGCACATGCCCAACACCTCTGGCACAGAACGCCACCGTGGCTCTGAGCAGCACTTGCCTCTGTCCCACCACGGGAGAGCCTGCGTCCCACAGCAGGGCAACACCTCCCCTGCTCACCTCCTTCACCCTGACTCACAGCACGGTGCTCTGCCAGATCACACAGGCAGGTCCTCCTGAGCCTTCTCTTGCCCACCACACACAAGTACGCACAGGGGTCCCTCAGGTGCCCCTTGGCCTCTGTCTCAGCAAGGGGCACCAAGCAGAAGAGCAAAGGACAAGAGGATGCAACAGGAAAGAGAAAGAGGCTGCGATGTTGTAAGGAGGAGGAGAAGAAAGGACAGAGGCAGTGCAGGGAGGAGAAATGGTAAAGAGAAGATGGGGCATGAGAGAGGATGCTGCACTGCAGGTGGTGCAAAAATGTAATGCAGGTAGAACAATGAAGTAGTCCAGGACATCACTGTAGATATATTCATGTAGATTCAATATGTGCACAAATGATAGCAGAGAACCAAAATTAGTTAGAGATGCAAAAGGGAGAAAAAAAATCAAAAATTCCTGGTAAAGAAAGATGTTAAGAAGACATCCTAGGGAAAGAGTGTTAGACAAGGCTAATGGCTAGGGTTAGAGTTAAAAATGACAATAATAAAAAAGCTACAGATGGAGCTAGGCAGAAAAAGGGATGCCAAAGGAACAGGGGGACTGCAAATGTGTTCTGCACTGACAGCTTTTTCACCTCCAGGATGGCTGAGGGTCTTGGGTAGGGCTCTGCTGACAAAAAGGGCAAGTGAAAGGGTTAGGGTTAGTGCTGGGAGAGAGACAAGAACTACTGCTCAAGTTGGAGTAGGGTGGGAAAGGGGCTGCCAAGGGATAGTTTGCCAAAATAGTTCTTCTACGAGAGCTTGTGCATTCTAGCCATGACTGGGAAAGCTGGGACAAAAGTCATCCAAGGTCAGCAATTCGGACTAAGGTGTGGATTAGGGTTTGTGTTGGGAGAGGCACAAAGCCTGTCTCTCTATTTTTGAGTGAGGCTGGCAACAGGATGCCAAACCAATGCTTAAGCTGCTGAAAGAATCCATCCCCTGAGACCTTTTGTACAATAATATGATGAAGGAATGTGTAATCTTTAAAGTATACTCACTTTATGCCTACCTCTTACTTCATAATGTCAGGAAAAGAAACATGCAGTTAAAAAAAAAATCACAGGAAAATCACCACAGATAAAAAGAAATATTAAATACTTTTTGCAAACAGGTGTTTAAGCCTAGGTACTCATCGCTATAGTAGGCCAAGGACACAGGATGATTCAAAATGAAAATGTATTTGTCTGTGGATAACATTAGTTTCCAGAGTCATGGGAGTTAATGATAACAACAATTTTTAGAGTATATTAAATGCCATACTTCAAGGCTTAATCCAACCTCTAACTATTTAGGGATCAGGATGAGATCTAATGGGGCTTGAGAACAAGGTTGAAAGGATTGATTATCCTGCATCTGCCTGCTGTGAGGTTCTTACATCTTCCTCTGAAGCATATAGTGCTGGCCAGGGTCAGCGGCAGGATGCTGCATGGGAAGGCACCCTGGATTAGCTTGTTTGTACTCCCTCTGCTCTGCCTTGGCTGCAAGCTATGTGAGGTTTTATGTCTGTAATCCACAGCTCTCCTTGAGGAGCACAGAGGGCCTCTGAAATGCTAAACAATCCAGGGAAAGAAGCTTACCTGAAGCCATGAGTAAACCCAGCAGTCAAACCTCTGGCATAGATTTGGGCTTCTTCCTCTTCTAAATGGCTCAAGGTTTGGATGTCTTTGTTTTCAGCCCTGTATCTGAAAGATAAAGGAATTAGCGGGATTTCTTTAATCTTTGTGTTCTCCCAGATAAGTGTATTAGAGGAATTTTGTAGGTTATGGAAATATTTATTTTGAATTAAAATTAAAGCTGCACCACACTGTGTATGATTGTATCTCAGCACAGGGCACAGCTGAGCCATGCAGTCTCCTATACCTGACTGCAGAAACGTCGTTCCTTTTGCCCAGACCTGGATAAATGAAACAACGATGCTCTCCCTTCAGCGAAACCCAGTTCATATCTGTTGTGTCACAAAACACATGGGGCCCAAAAAGTCTCCTTAAATCTGGATTTTATTTTCAAAATTTCATAGGAAAATTGATTTGGGCTTTCAAACAGCAGAGAACTAGAAGTATAACCTAGGGCATTATGGAGTCAGCTTGCCCAGTTATTGACAGAGGAGACCAATAATTGTATTTTTGTGTAAACCTCTTCTAGTGAATATAAGACTACCTCACCTGGCTTTACCTGAGCTCTCTCCAGCCAGTTTCCTCTGTTTTAACTGGAGGGAAGGTTGCTGTTACTTTCTAAGAGAAGGAAGGAAATATAAAAAGTGACAGTCAATTAACAGGCAGACATGCTTCCTCACTACAAGCAGAGTTGTTGCTGGTGTCTACAAAATTTCCTTCCCACCTTCAAAGGAAATATAGTTTTCAGAAAAGATCAAGCCCAGAACACACCCTAAATCTCAGGGCCAAAGATTTGTGAACAAAGTGAAGGTATTTCTCGGGTGCAGCGCTCCTCTACCTGGACAGAGGGATATAGGGGAAGGTGGGAAAAGCAATATGAATGCTTCCTATCTCAGCACGATGGGCCTCTCTCACTCCTCCTCCTGACCACGTGAAGCCCTCCCTAACTGCAGGAGGGCTGGACTAGATGACCTTTAGAGGTCCCTTCCAACCCAACACATTCTATTCTATTCTATGAACACAGCAGCCCACCAAGCAGCATAGCTCCAGCACCAGCTCCACAGCTTTCCTACCTACATCCCAGCAACCCTACCGTAGCTTCAGCAAATCTCCTTCACTCTTAGCCCTGGCCCAGTCAACACTCAGGGAAATGCAGTTTCATTAACCCTTTCTCATAAGGACTGCATTCAAGTACACCATCCAGATAAGAATTAATATTGGTTCAGGTCCTATTGCCTCAGTTTCTCCTGCCACTCTTTTTTTTCCCCTTCTGCCTTCAGTAAGCTCTTTATATTCAAGCACAAACCTCAGGCCAATTTTTTATTTCAAAGCTGGATTACCGCCTTAACTCCCTCTCCCCATTTTTCTACCACTTATCTCAATGCTCTCTGACTGTGAGGATGTAACACAGCAACAAAGGACCAGGAAAAAGACAAGGGATTAAAGTATAAATGGATCTAAATACTTAATAGCTGGAAGGAAGAAAAGTGTGACCTACATTAATCAGAGGCAAAATAATGACAATAGGCTTCAGCTGGTTGTGTACCTTATTCTTTATTTATTTATTTTTAAGACACCAGGTCTTGCATGAAGAGGTTTCGTTCAAATGTGGACTCAGACATGATTTGGAAGTTTTCTACACTTTGGAAACAATCAGACAGCATCAGAGGGAAAAAAATAGAATTCACCTTTGTGAGGACTGGCACTCCAGACAAGAGACAGTCAACAGTTGCAGATTGAACCCTCCTGTGTGTAAATTACTGAGATTTCTGTTTAATTTCACCATGAGGATCTTTGTTGCCAGTTCTTGAAACTCATCCACATGCCTTTCAAACTGCAGCTTAAAGCTCCAGGCCCTGGAGTCAAGAGATGATATGAGAGTCTCAGCTTCCATCACCAATAAAATCGAGGCCTGACACTTGTGATCATGAAGATAATGTTGAACGTCAACAAGGTTCAGATACCTGGGGGAAAAAACCAACCCTCTTCTATCTCTTTCTGACTTGTGATTTTTAAAGGCAAACTCATAAGGATGGTGTACCAACTTGTCTTCTGAATCGCTGGAGTGAGCAGTGCAGCAGACATGAGGCTGCTGTAAGTATGCAGGTCCCTCATGGCTGTTGGCTGCATTCTTGATTTTTCACTCCAGCTGCTATTGGGAGAAAAGACAGAAGATGCAAATGGCCACTACAAACAGATAGGCATTTGCCATCCGCTGCCTTGTGGGAAGTCTGGGGAGAAGACTTTCTCTGCTGAGACTTCTTGGCCTGCCCAAAACAGGATGTATCTTTCGGGCCCTCGACCTGAAGCAATGAACAGGTGTCAGTGATGCACTCATAGCTTTAACCTATACCTTATCTGCTACTCGCCTTTGAAACACTACAGCTTGACTTGTTAACTGCACTCATGTCTCAGTAGTCTCTCGAGCTCTGAGCTGGATTGGGTTTCCTTTAACAAATCAGCCTCCTAGACCCCATTTTAACATTAATTGATTGGAGATGCTTTTAACTGTTCCTTCTGGGTGTATTAATTTTTTACAGATTGAATTTGGTTTGATGAGGCAGGAAATCTGAAACTATTCCTGGCATCTCCTGCGTACTCAGAATAACCGCTCTAATGCATTCAGAGAAGCACACGGCAGCAGGGTGGTAACAGAGCATGGCTGGGGAGGGGGGAGGCAGAAGAAGGGCGATAGGGAAAGCCTAGGTAGTCACCTATCCATTTCCAAAAGACATCAGTAAGTGATTGCTTACCCGTGTCATCTTTTATATTAAACATTTTTCCCAGCAATGCAGGTATTTCGATCAGGCTGGGGCTGCTGACATTAACAGATATTAAATACACTCAGGAGAAATATGATCAAATGTTGAAGTGTCTAGTAAACGTGCTGTTAGCCGCCCTCCCAGGGAGGCTTAGTGCAAGCTATTGTGTTTTGCTGAGCGAGAGAAAGGCTGGAATATTAGACAAGGAATCCAAAGGCAATTTTATCAGCAGTGTTATGCAGCTCTGGAACACATTGCTAAAGGATTGGAAGCTTTTCTATTACAGCCATCAAATTACTTGCTATTCTTAAACATTGAAATGCCATTTTGCATTTTAAACTCTCCAAGTTGGCACCTGTAACGGATTGCTATGCTCAGCAACAGCACCTCCTTATTCTGACACTGGGGCAAGGCTCTGGGCAGCACCGGGCTTTGATGCCCTATTAGACCAGGCAAAGGTTTCATCCTTCCTGTTCACCCAGACAGGAGTGGGAGATACACTTGGCCAAGCTCCCCTCTCACGTAACCCCGTTCAGCTCAGCACATTTAGCCCATAGATGAGGTTGACTGATTCCATTCCTAGCGAGATGCCCTGGATCATCAAATAGGCCTTATCCATCTCAGGGGGCGTTCATTCCTTCCTCCAATAAGATTTGCTATCTTTTTACTTCCAGAGATGTAGTACCAGCAAACCCCATCATTACAGCTCAACTGCTCTGCTCCTGGAGCAGAGGAAATAACAGATGCGAAGACAATTGGCAGAGGAGGAAGGGCGTCAGCCACACTGGAAGTTATGTGAAAGAACATCAGGAAAAAAGACTGGGAGAAAATCCTCCCTGAAATTATATCTTTGCACTGTGGTTATTCCTCCTCCATTTTTCAGCTTTTGGCTTCATGAGAAGGAATCTGGGGCTTCTCCTTCCTTTTGGCGCATCAGGGATACCATGTCTAAGCCTGTGAGGTGTCCTGATTTGAGGTTTGAGCCACGACATCGGGCTAGGCAATGTAAACACTCTGTCCCAGGGGTTTCCTTGTCCTTAAAACAACATCCTAATCCTGCAGGACTCTTCCACAGGGTCATAAAAAAGAAACCAACCAAAAGCAAAAGGACCCTTTCTTTGGTAAAAGGTCAGGTTCCCCTAGAGAAAAATGGTTGTAGAGTACAGAAGATATCCCATTTATTAATAATAAATAAATTACATAGTTTAGTGACACACATAGTATTTTTTTTCATCCTAGAAAGAATCCTCATTCCTTTTAAACTCCCCAAAATATCCATATAATCCAAATACAGCCATGTCTGGCCTAGATACAGCACCTCAAAATACTCCTCTCCAACCAAAAGGTCTTTCTATTCAATTCAGCCAAACAGACGGGCTAGTGTTTTTTTATTAAAGAAATTAAATGTCTGTAATGTGGTGTACATTAAATGATGTGGTGTACATCCACACCTTACCTTAGGTGATCAGTCTGAGGAGCAGGCTGAAGCCTAGGACGCTCCTGAGACCCAGTGCTACATATGCACAGCACCCTTGTAGGTGATTTGAATTCAGCCTGAACTCATGCTGCAAACAAATGCTGCTGCCTTTCCAACAGGCAACGTTAGCGCCCTGCTAGGAAGGACTTGTACCCTCTCATCTGTCCAATCAAGTGTGTGATGCTGCTACAGGGCAAACAAGATACATGAGGACAGCAGCGCCATACCTCACACACGGGGGTCTCCAGGTACACTTACCCTTTAGTACCTGCACAGTACCGGGCTCCCTTTCTCCCTCCTCCCTATAACCCAGGGCTGAACAGCTGGATTAGCCCAGAAGTACCCCGAGGCAGTGATTCAACGGGCTAGACAGTCAGCAGGGTTGGCTTCAGTCATGGCTTTGAGACCAGTTATTAATCAGTCATGATGGTCAAAAAGTAATTGGCCAGTGCACTGCAGAGGATTTTAACCCACCGTTGAAGGACTGGGTACCAACAAGTGCTGACTTCGGTGAACCAGTGGTCTCATTTCATAAAGCAAGCCCTAGGCCCTCCTGTTTGTCAGAGTAGCGTACTTATTTTAAATTCAAACCTGCTGTCTTTTTCTACTCTTCTTTTTCCATTGCTAAAAATGGTTTTATGACAGATCTTGATGGATATGAATTGTCTGCCATATGTTGTTTCCTTTCCTGACTGTTATCTCCATATGTCAAATGTACTTGGATCTGATGATCTCCATACAAACGATAACAAAACAAACAGACAAGGAGAGGCCAGACTACAGGGGAAACAGAATCCCAATCAGAGAACTGAAATACCAGCAGACAGCCTTTCTACTGGAGACTGTACCGTTTACATCCTGTCACTCAAAACCCGTGACGAGCTGCTTCTTCCAGGTGCTCTCGCACATTCGTTGCTCTCTGACTGCTAAGAAAGGATGTGTATGAGGGGGAATTCCCTGGAGACCCACCACCCTGGTTAGGATATACAGAGTCTGGAGAGAGACCTTGTCAGTAAGGGTTGTTTTGCCTCCAGCATAATCAGTGCCATGCTTTTTATATCTTGTTTTTTCCTGGTAAATTGGGTAATTTATCAGCACTGCCTCAAGTGAGTTCAACTTACCAGAGATTTGTTCTCCTAAATCCCCTAGACATTTATGAAAATTGAATTCCGTCTGTTTTACAGTCGTTGCCTATCTCTTTCTTTTTCTCCTTACTCTATTCCCATTTTTCTCTGTATCTTCGAGGCTTCTTCTGTTCACCAAGAGATCCAACAGCAGGGAGTATTTAGAAAGCAGAGGATCGTACATATCTGACAATCCAAGGTAGTGTAAGGTGGGAATCCTGCCATGTTACCCTTAATTACTTTTTCTCTATTTGTCCCAGTTTTGTTTTCCCAAATGAGATATGGGAATTTCTGCTCATGCTTCAGGCTGCTCCCCCCTGCAACGAGCATCTGTGAATATGGGAGCACTTGGCCTGACCAAAGTCTCCTTTTCAAGACTGTTGCGAAGAGGTCAGGCTATTCCCAGAGAGGCTGCTGACACTGAGGACAGGGGAAGCTGAGATCCACAGCAGTCTCATCTCTGTGGTGGGAGCTTTCTTTGAAGCAATGCAGATCCAAAGTCAGGTTGTGAAGCCCCTGTGACCATATTGCATTGCTGAAAGGAATCATCTTTCCAATGATAGGTATATGTGCAGCCCTTTTCCCTTGTTCCTTGTGCCCAAACTTTCCACACGAGAGCAAGACGCAGTGCCTTTCATGCTGGCTAAATCCACAAGGAATGAAGTTCTTCCTTACGGGCCAAGGGCTAGATGATCTCTGAAGGTCCCTTCCAACCCCTACAATTCAGAGGTTCTGTGATTCTGTAAATCTGTGCCGTTCCAGAGAAAGAATCCACAGTAAGGTGAAAGTTAAAAAATACATTTTAGGTGTGATAGTTTCCGACTTCCTCAAATTCTGCTTCCCTGAATCCTTCTTTTCCTTCTTCCCCTCACATTTATTGCCCTGCTGAGCTGCTCAAGAAACAAAGCAAAGTGTTGGAATAGAGATCTTTGCAAGGTTAAAGAAGACACCTTTCACTTTAACAAATGACGGTCTCCATCTGTTTAGCATCCCTCTCATGTGTCTGTAACAGATACAGGCAGAATTGATTATCTCTACTTCAGGCCTACTAATTAAAGCCCTCCTCTGATATAATGGTACCACTAAAATTTCCACTTGGGTCATCTGTGTTTTTCTTTGGATCCTATCTTTTTTTTAGGACAGAGAAGATAGCATTTAAGGGGGTAATTTTTTAAGGGAGTCCAAACAGAGAAGAAATGAAAGGAGCTGATGAGCCAAAACAATCTACACAAAGGAGTTCTAAGATCTAGAATAAATCAGATTGGAAAGGATGTTAGGAGTCCATCGAATTCAAGTACAAGCTCAAAGATTCAAAAGTAGATCAGGTTGCTGAGGGGTTTGTCCAGAAGTTTTTAAAACCTCCAAGGATGGTGATGCCACAGCCTCCCTGGAGGCTTGTTCCAGTGCTTGACCGCTCAACTTGCAGGCTAATACAGCAACCTAATAAAGGGATTTCTGGCTGGTATCTGTCTTGAGCTATGCTTTCAAGGCCAAACATAGAAAGCAGGGCTGGGTGTGGCTAGTGTTTGCTTGAGGCTCAGCATCTACCCAAGAAAAGTCTATGGCCCACAAGAGGAGCTGGTGATTCGGTGTTTCAAGCCTTTGTTCAATTACAAAACACATCAAGGATGTGTATGCTCCTCGGGAAGCGTATGTACAGCCTGTACAGTCATTTGGTGAGCAGTGTTGGGAGAAAAAGATCTGTAACACAAATCATCTTGAAGAGCCACTGTTGTGAGCCCAGCACTTCTTGGAGCATCCCTCATCAGGGGACTGGCCACACTGCACTTCAAGAAGATTTAGGGAGTCATTTATCACCTATCATGCTACCAAACTTTTTATTAGTCTTACAGTGTCGCACACACTCACTTTGCTCGATAACATGGCTGCAGCAGATTTCCTACCACCATCCCCATTCCCTTTTCAGGACCTTATCAAGTGGTCTAGGTCCACAACACACCCAAGGGGTCAGTCAGCTTGTGTGCAGAGGCAGAAATGAGCAGCAAAGAGCAATCCAGGTCAGAAGGACAACAGACCCAGTTATGCCAGCTTCAGTGACAAAGTCGATGTGTTAAAACTGTGGCCTGGGTGCTGAGCCACTGCTGGAAGAGATCTCACTGGAAAGAGTGCCGATGCTTGTGGAGCAGTCAGGCACAGGAGAGGGACTGAACCCTTCAAGAAACATCTCTTTCTGAAAGGCAGGTTACCACCTCCTAGTCTTGAGTGTAGTAAACAGAGGCCAGAGGTTCCCTGTAACTCACAAGGTGAGTCCCTCACTTCATAAACCTTGCTGCCATTTTGCTGGCCCTTCTCACCATGGTGGTCCCTTGGATCCTTCCCATGGAAGGAAAGGAGAGAGGCACAGGCTGCGGCAGACCCTTGAATGCACAGGGGAAGCTGAGATTTTTCTAAGAAGTTGCAATACATGTGTAGTTTATTTGTCAAATTAGTAACGCCTGAGATAACAAAAAGCTTGCTGCTTCTCTAATGAAATCAAATTCTAGCAGTTGGCTCAGGCCAATACTACAGCAGATTGGTAGGGTTGCCTCTGCTCTACATGATGGTTGTCGCTAAATGTGTATTTAGAATATTTTGAAAGATGAACGTGGTTCATTCTTTTGAGTTAACAGAAACAATGAGTTGATCCAGACAGAGTGAATAGACATTACAACATGCTTTTACACACTGCAGTTTTTCTCTGTTCAAGCAATTCTAGCATCAACCAAGCCTAAGATTTCAGTATATAGCAGTAAAGCTCACACTTGTTAAAATTCAAATCTTCTAGGTCACTTGCTCATTAGCCACAAAAGTGCTCTACTTGGAAGTGCAACATAAGTAAATAAAGGATAATGTATGTAATTCAATTTCAATTCAAGAAAAATAATGAACCTGGAGAGTTTTCCTTAAAGTCATTGACCTTTCCAGGACTCTGGTCTTCTGATCATGGTTTAACAACTGCTGTTAAAGAAACAAGCAGTTTAGCAAGAGGCACTGGGATATGGAAAGGGTTGAGGACCAGGAAAGGATCAGTTTGGGCGGACTATGCCCACTGCAGCACTAGCACTGAAAGAAAGCAACAATTTCAGACCCTCCTCCACCACAGCTCCAGTTACCAGAAGTCTTTCTGTATTTAAGTAGTAAATAACTCTTAGTTTTGTCTCTTGTACATCTCTGACCATTAAGTACCAGTGTTATTGCCCTTGGGGAGCACTTAATGTCTCCATCTATTTTAATTTCATATCATTTTACACTAGCTCTTTAGAAATGCAATTGCATGCATTGCTTTGTTTCAGTCAATACCACCTAGGCAGCTTGAAGTCGGTACACAAACTCCTTAAAGATAATAATGCCCTGAGATGAAAAGAAAATATTTGACTGCTTCATACACTTGAATAGGAAGGAATTGAAAGGACCACGACCAACATCAGGCAAGCTCACCATTTAATTTTATATTTTAAGACTCTGATTATATTTTATTGTCAAACTCTTGCCGTTCAATTCAGTACAGTTTTTACCAACATGCAGAGCACTTCAAAGCTGCCGCTGCTATTGTTTCTATTTAGATGGTGCCCTTTAATCAACGTAAGTTCTAGCATTACAGACAGCACATATGTGGAACTCACAGAAAGCCTTGCCAAATCAGAGCTCATGAACCTTCACAAGCTCTAAAAAACGGGCCTATCTGTGACTAGAAAATAATGGAAATCATAAAGCTTCCCTAATTAGTGCATTCAGTTTTGGTGCCATCTAAAGACTGAAGCACGTAAGTCTCCATGTTTAAAATTAATTCTACGAGACAGAGAGGAATCACAGTAATGCACAAGCAGAGCCAGAAAAGGTGAGAGAGGAGGAACTGGAACAGCAAAATGATGGTGGCACTAATGACTACGGCTAATGACAAGACGTTGCAAGAGCTAAATCACGTAGTGAGTGAGTGTGTGTGTATGAGTGCGTGGGGCTAGAATCAAGAGGGTGAACTGCGAAACCTCAGTGGAGTTGAGCAAATTATTTAATATAAATAACTTCTTAGATGGAGTTTATCTTTTAGTTTATTTACTCTTTACAAAGCGGCTGTTCACTGATTTGAGATTTTTTCTGAAATTAATTCATTGTTTGAAATTGTATCTGGAAATCTGTTAATAAGTTCAAATTACCTACAGTTCATTCACAAGCTGTTTGTTGCAAAAATTTATTCCCTGAAATTGTGCTAGTTTTTTCTAGATTTCTAGATGAGTTAATATGCTTCTCTAACCCTAACTGCTGTTGCTCATTAATTGCTAACACTGGTTCTCAAAGGCAGATTCTACTACAAATTCAAAATCCACTCTCTGAAAAAAAATTTACACACCAGCTAAAATTCCCAGTAAGCTATAAGCAAGGAAATTCTCCCTGTTTATGAAATTTCTGCTTGCATGTTTTCTCCTGGGAACTCTGGCTTCCAGCTCTCCTCAGGAGAACGTGGCGGGGATAACGACAACAAAGTCCCATAACAAGGGAGGGCTCACAAATGTCACAGCAAAGGAGCAGAGAAATCAAAATGAAGGATACACTTGTGGGCAGAGACATTTCAGACAGATGTTTTGGATAATTTTGCTCCAGTGTTAATGACTGGAGGTATCTTGAGTTTAGATGGTACATATCTCTTGTACAAGACCCAGATGGTCAGATCCCATCCCGCTAATGCAGTAAATCTCCAAGTGCCACAATATTTGGGATAACGACAACAATGCAGATAGATACCCCAGCAAGTGGCCGCAGGTCTGCTGATGTTGAATTTTGTTAAGTGACATCTAAGGAGGACAAAATAACTTCCCGTGCGTATTTGAAGATTGTGTGTAGCAGAGTTGAAAAAGGCCAGTGTAAACGGTACCTAAAAATAACAACATGTCTGTGTTGTGCTAAGCCGAGGAAGTCGGTGAATGCAGCTGTGACACATCATATGTTTTAACTACATTACAGGTGAGTTCCCTGATTCAGCTGCGTAGATGGGCTGTAAAAACAAAGTGCTAAAACCCTACAGAGGATATCTAACGCGAGGTATCATGAAAAAAAGAGCTTGTAATAATGGGATCTGCCAAGCCAAAGGACAGAATCACAAGAGAGGGGGTAGAAACCACATTTTTGAGACACAGACATTCAGTTTGATAGCTGCTGTGCACAAAGGCAGCTAGAGGGATGCTGAGTTGGTCCTTTCCACAGATAGCTATGATTTTCTAGCAGCCTGTGCTAGAAAAAACAGAAATGTCTGTTTTCCTGAGGGTAAAACAATTTACCGTTTCAAATTCCCTTTCTATGGCAACATTTATGACTCCCAGAGAATGGAGTGGCATGTTTCCCACTCCTCTTAGTGCCCCTTCCTCAGACAGCCCTTCCCATTCTCAGCACCTCTTGTCCACGATAAACCTACATCCATGGCTACTGCTCTAGGTTATGGCATCAGCTCGGACTCCAAAACCTGTGGAGGCAGGACTGACAACAGGCAAAAATTTAAATTAATTGAGATTTCCCTCCTCATTTGGAAACAACTCAGGGAAAACATAAACCTTGTCATATCTGAAGGACGGCTTAATACTACACTCCTAAATGAGACATGACTGAGTCTTAATCCCACTGAGTGAAACTCGACTGGTTTGTATTAATAGTTTATTATTATCTCTGATAGTTCCTCCACTCCAAATCCTTCGTGCATCATTTACATGGGATTTTAAAACAGCAAAGCAAAATCCATTTGGAGAGACATTTTCCCGTTTTAATAACATTTTCACACACATCAGCTAAGTCAGTGACTGTTACAAGCTCGGTCTCCCTTTTCTGCAGTGATCAAAATTAAATGCCAGCTGATCTCCAGGGAGGCTACAGACTGAGCCAAGCACGGCAAGCTCCTGTGGTAGATACTGGTGCTCTCAGTGAATCCCATCACTGCTTATTCATGTGTTTAGCAGTAATTCAACACCACGTTTTTACACAAATCACAGGATCGCAGCCCAGCAATTTTTGCTGAGGGAGTTTCTCTATACCCTGAGATTGATCTTCAAGCCACCGCCCTCCAGCCTCTCCGTTTCTCAGTGCCAAGTTAGAACCTGTCTCCACACTAGATTGGGTGAAGAAGTGGCCCTGAAGTTAATACAGGAGCTTAGAGGTAGACATGGGGGCTCTTTCAGCTCAGGAACCTAAGAAGCAGGTGTCGAATTCAGGCTTTGCTGTTGTGTGGACAAACTCGATTATAAAGCATTGGATTTTCAAGAAGGAGCAGAATATAACTCCTTTTATTTCTCCTTCCCACAGAACAGGTCTCGGTCTGTCTCTGCTGTGAGGAGCCGAAAGGTAAACCAGAAACACCAGTGTGCAGCCTCCCGAATAGTCACATCCAGCACTGCCTGGTGTAATCACAGCTGGCAAGGGTGCGTCCAAAAAAAAAAGCACTGGGAATGCTTAGCACCAGCCATGTCTTTTTACAGGTAAGGTCCTCCTTCCTAAATGCTGTGATCACATAGAACACACTCATTTTCCGAAGGAAAATAAGCCACAACACCAAACAATTCAAGAACCTGTGCCATCAAGACCTCCAGATTTGGACTGGCAGACAGTATGTACACATCCTTCTGAGGACACCAGAGGGAGATAACCTCACTTGCAGAAGTAGGAAATACACTCACTTCAGGGGTTCTTCCTCAACTACTACTTCCTCTGCTCCCCCAAGAATATGTCTCTTCTTAGTAACCTGAGCCACAGCCCCTGCGCTGCTATAGCAAAGAGCGCTGGTTTTGAAGGCAATCCTTAAGGGAGGGCACACTGCTGTCAGCACTGCAGGACTACAAACCATTTGGGAAAAAAAGAACAAACATAAATATGCAGGACCACTGTATAATAAAAAAAAAAAAACTTTCATTCCATTTGAGGTGTGAAACGGATCAGAGGTAGCGGGTGTTTTAATTGTGTGTGCATACAGAATCCTTTGCCATCCATTCTCTGCTGCAGCTACAGCTGATCATAGGACACCTAAAAATTATTGAGGGTACAAACTGGCAATGTTATAATTCCTAGATGGGCTCAGATGTTGAAAAGTTAGATTTTATTTGCAGGCTGAAGGTGAACAAGGCCATGGGAAGCGTTGTTTTATACCTAGAACCTTTCTAAATTTATGCCGGTTTTGTAGGGTGAGGATTGTGCTCAGTCTCAGTGATCCTGTTTTCAGACAAGAGGCAGAAGAACTAAGGAAATGTGCTACCGTGTTTTAGCATTTGCTAGTAACATTCTGTGATTGGGACTATTGTAGCATCTGAGCTGGTCTTGCTTTGCACCTTGCATAGGCATTCATGCCTGAACAAAGAACGTACAAAATGCTACTCTTTGGATTTGGCAGCACGTTATAAGCGTTTGGCACAAGCATACATTTCACTGTAAAGTGCAAGGCAACAAAGAATCCAATCCCATTCACTTCACAAAGAAACGAGAAAAAAAAAAAAAAGAGAAGAGTATTTTGCACTTACCTAATGACAAAATTTGCCAGGTCTGAAGAGGCCTGGCCTTTTTTTAAATGTTCCTATCAGCCTTGCTTTTAAAACAGGAAGAATGGTAGCTGAAGGCAACTAACAGCTTACAGGGTCAATCTCAGCATTAGGATTTGAATGAAGAGATGAAAGAGGTCTAAAGGGAATGAAATCCCCGGACACAGAACTATGATCCTTTTGGGAATCGTTCCCATGGGGCCACTTAGCAACAGGCCACCATCCAAGCACAACACCCCTGAGAGCAGAAGAAAAACTTTCTTCTTTGTATTTTGCTCTCTCTGTTGAAAATACTGTTTTCAGCTTATTCCCTGGGGAGTCAGTGCCTCATCAGGAAGAAATAAAGCTGGCCAGTCTGACAGTGATTGTGCCTCATGCTCTGCAAAGGCACACATTTCTCTTATCCCCAGGAAGAAAATTGCCTCATTTTATATTCAGAATCAAATGTACTGAAATTATAAGCAGTGGAATAATTACGTTCAACATGACACACTAGATCTGACCTTAATAAGAAAGCCTGGTGGCCTTAACTGTTATGGGACCAGCTCCTTCCATTTGTAGACTTGGGGATCGTTTCCTCACTCTCCCTCCAGTAAAAATAAGTTATGTGCTTCTTGCATCCACATCCATGTGCTCTGTATGACCCTAGGGGCTAAAGCAATAACTCATTCAGTTCGGCTGCATCTGAGTGCTGACTTGGCCAGTGCCACTAACACAGAAACAAAGAAAGTAAACATGTAGGGAGAGGAATAGACACAGCCATGGAGTCATTTTTAACCTTTAATTGTTTGATATTGAATTTTAGCAATTCTAGAAGAAACTGTGGCTCCTCTAACACAACGAGTTTGCCCTGAGCGTTGATGGCTCCAATGCAGCAAGGACATACCACTTTGACAAAGGTATTTGGTGTCAAAATCTGTCACGCACCAGAATCTGCCAGCTTCTTCACTTCTGACCTCCAGGTCACATCGGTATTCCAGCGCCACCCCCGCACATCTCTGCCAGTGCTGTTCAGCCGTGACCTACACCCCCAACTAATATAGCACCGAGCATCCCATGCGATGTAGAGGATGCAATGTGTTTTTCCGATGGGATAAGTATAACACAAAACCATCACACAAGTTGGAATCGTTTGCCTTTGCTCTGAAACCTCCCTGCACTTAGAGGACGGAAAGCTGCAGGACGGGATGGAGGGGGAGGAACAGATCTGTCCAGGACATATCCTTGGGAGCCTGCAGATGTGGTTTTTAATCCCACTTTTCCTTGGGGATCAGTTAATCAAAAGCATGCAAGAGATGAAAAACAACATCCCACCTTTCTGCTGAGTAACAGCAGCAGCTGGAGATAAACGTGTGGGTACAACTGAGATCTAACGACTGTGCGCAAATTCTACTCTCCAGAGAGGTGCAAACATGAAAGTTTAATTGAGAGTTTGCCCCCCTTCCCCTGGCAGAGGAAGTGTTAAGGTTTCTGCAACTAAATATCAAAAACCAGGTTATTACAGTGTTTTCTTCCAGAATTTATGCAACCATTGCTTATTACCTGTTCAGCTTTCTATATAATCACAGATTTCTTCAAACCAAAGGCATGCGACACGCCTTAGACCTCCTGGATTGCTATTCCTTAGGTGCAAAAGAGGCACTCTCGTATTTCCTTCACAGGGACGCTGGAAGGGTAACACCGTAAATGTTTGGAAGGTGCTCAGAGGTTGTGGGTGTAGATGTCGTACACTACGAGGCAAAAAGAACTGACTTGAGTCTTTGTTGAGAAATTGCATGTGTAGGGATGCAGGAGACTTGGAGAAAGGATATCTGCATTATTTTCCCAAGTCTATCCTTATCTTCTACGTTACTCTGGAAAAAACTCTTTTCTTCTCAGTACATCCACTTCTGCAGCCATAGTATGGGAATACTATTACTGACCTTACAAATCAGGAGATCAGGAAAGCTGAATTCACTCACATGCAGAATGCTTCACAATTTGCATCACAGATTGTGGATAAGAATTAACAGTGTCGTCATCCTGGTGCAACCCCAATGCTGCTGATTCCGAGTCTCTCATTCCCAGCGCTAAAGCAGGGAAAGCAAAAGACATTCTTGCTTTAACCAGCCTTGAGCAAACTCTGCCTGGGCTTTCTGATACACATCTTGGAAAATGATGACATGACATGTTGCAGCCCATGTGTCAAGGACAAGCGCACAACATGCCTCTGCAGCGCTGACAAGCCATCGCGCCTCTTGCATGAAGCCCCATCCCTGTTCATTGAGCCCTGCAAAACAAACCATAAGCGAAAACAAAAGGCTGCAAGAGAACCCAAAAACTCTGTCGTACCTTTGTCCTCCAGAGCTTCCCTGGCTCACCTGGCAGAAGTCCCTCAGTGCCTACGATCTTGCCTCGGAGAGCCTGGCAGGACAGCAGACACCTCATGGCAGTTTGTCACTCAGAGTTGCAGGGCAGGGACTCGTGTCCCCTCCCCTGTAGAAAGCCTCTGGCAGGAATTTTCCAAGCTTTAGTGTATCCTTTGTCTCTGAGGAAGATCCATAATCTGAAGTTGGAGAGGGTCTCCTACATGGGAGGAACTGGTCAGTGCCCTGCTGCTTCCCAGTGACAGGGGTTTTGCTCCTTGTCTTATTTTGCATGGCCTCAGCGTTTATGTTCTGTAGCCTTCTATACACGCTGCTCTTTGCAGTGCCACCATGGAAATGTCTGTATAAATGTGAATTTCAATGGCCATTATACTCCCAGCAGCAGCAATCTGCGTTCAGTACCTCAGAGCCTGTTAATCTGTAGTAGTCATAAGGCTACTTATCTCCTGCTCTTTTCAAATACCTCGGCAGTGGATACAAAAGGGAAATGGCAGGAGCTATTCTTCTCCGGAGCCTGAGAGGTTTTTCTCTCTTTTTCTTTCTTTTTTTTTTATTTTTTTTTTATTTTATGCTGTACTGTTGCTACATTACCAAATGTCACATTCAAAATGGATGGCAAAGTTTTCAAGAGAGATAAGAGATGACAATCTCCCAAGTTTCTGCTAGTGTAAGACTCTTGGCCCAGGAAAGCAGCCGGTTGCAGGGTGACGTTGTAAGGGCCCAGAGTGCTTAGCCGTCTGTTAGCTAATTAAAGCACTGTGATCTGAAAGCTTTGAAAGATTTAGTTCAGATCTTCCTTAGGGTCATTTTTAGCTCTACTACCTACTTGCTGATGAATCCTCAGCTCCAGCCGACAGGTGTTGAGCTACAAAAGGAGGTTTGGAAAGAGGTGCTTGTATGTCATGGGCATAGGCATTCTTAAAAGACAGAGAGAGATGTGGCCCCAGAGAGACTTTGCATGAGGATAATGGGAGCTAAAAATGTGGAAAGGAAATAAATTATGAAAGAAAATTATCATCTGGATTGGATTTGGGCTGCTGCCTCTAGGGCTTTTACGCTGAAAAATTTGGGATGCTGATACACTTAACCTCTACCGCTGCTGACTTCCAAAGTTGAAGCCATTTCAACAGCAAAAACCGGACAAGAGCTCTCCCTGAGAGCCAGCCCTCATCCCTTTTTATCTCTGCAGGTGGAGTGCTGCTGAGCAACAGAGAACATTGCTCAGCCCTGGGAGATCTCACAGTGTAGCCAAGTGTGACTAAATTAAGGCCACGGAAAGAGCATTAAGGCACATGCTCCATGATTCACCAGCTAGGTAAGTTGGACACACTATGTTTCACGAGGAACTGAAGAAAATTCTCTTCTGTGGGATGAAGTGTCCCAAATGAGAGCAAAGGTCTGCCAGATGCTAGCTGGGGAAATCCAGCTGTGGGGCCGGTTTACAAAACCAAAGGGAGGTGCTGGACTTACGTGTCCAAGCAATCCTAAGCAGGGCTGGGTCCTGCAAAAGGAGAACGATTGTGCCAACTAAGGCAGGACGCAGAGTACTGCAGGTGTGAGGGAATGAAGAGGATGCTGAAGGTGCTTAGCAAAGAGCCTCAAAAGATGGGGGTGATCTGGTTCTTGTGAGGAGACGATAATAATACAACTTTATTTTCTACATAGAGCAATGAAGATACTTAACTGTTCTTTCAGTTCAATTTTAATAATTTGACAAGCAAGAGACCGTCAGTCAAGACACAAAAGGTCAAGAATGAAACCTTCATATTTATTGTTCATTGCTCAGTCTTTGCTCTGCTTTTCTGGCTTATTTATCACAAGGTGTAGGTGAAAACAGCTGGCTCGCTGAACTCAGTGGAAAAAGGTTCAGGAGCACATGCCAAGAACATCAGTACAAACAGGGACGTTTGCAACTTTCTGCTTGGAGCCGCAGGAATATATTTCAGTACTGGCAGATCGCCTTTAAACTTCTTCTGCTCCTCCCCCTTGGAAATAAACCCTTAGGTCTTTCTCCACCCACAGGTTTTTTCTAATTATCATGAAGGTAAATGGATATCCCGTCACCACCAGCTAAGGAGGTCAACCACCCGTATAGACGGGACTGGAAATCTCCTGGATGTAGAGGCTTGGAAGAGCTGATTTACTGAGGCAGGGAAAAGAAGGGGCCAAAGACAGTCAGTTTATAGTGCAACAGCAGGCAGCCTTCCTACACTGCCCGACATGAACAAGACATTGCTCAAATGCTCCTGCTTTCTCTTGCTCTCGCACCTTTACACATCACTGAAAAAAATTCTCACCTTGGAACTTTTGCTGGAAGGTTCAGCCTTAGAAATAAATCCTAGATTAGCAAAACGGGAAGCTTTTCAGACGCTGATTGCCAGAGGTTGGGAAGGTGAACCAGGCAAGGCATAAATACTCTGTTAGTGCGTGTACACTGAAGCATCCACCACAGCCACTCTCAGACAGGCTGCTGGGCTGAATGGACTTTTGATCCGACGCCGTGTGTGGCTGTTTCCTATGCTCCTCTTTATGGAAGTGGTCAATAAGTAAATTTATGTTTTAAGAGTTAATAGCTTGAAAGTTCATTCAAATTTGCCTTGCCAAGGCAGCTAATGATAAATTTAGCTTTTAAGCAGGAGAACAAGCTTGTAAATTTTTCCCAATTAGATGAAGCTCAAGGCATACTGTTGCTTCCAACTAATCCAGCCTGCAAATCTAAACAAGACCTCTGTCTTTCGTAAGCAGGGGTCCATATAGACCAATATATTCACAGAGCTTCACTGATCTTTATTTTGTTAAAACCATCCTTCCCTGCTGCCACTACTGCAACTCTACCAGCAGCAGTGGCAGGGCTAGGACAGAGACAGCAGTGCTGCCTCTGTCACGTTATCACATCATTTGGGCCCTCACAAATCAATTTTAGGTGATACTGCAGTGTAAATGTCAGCAGCCAGGGCTGTGTGCTTGGGAAACCATCACGGTCTTTGCTCAGTCAGGCTGACATTTTACACTAGAGATAAGGAACAGGGGGACAGCACAGGATTTTCTCCTTTCCTGCTGCCCAGGGTCCAGGAAAATTCAGCAAAGGACAATGCTGGGCTCCTTGGAAGGTAGCTTTAATTCCTATTGAATTCTGCAGGCACAGCCATATATAACAATAATCAAGACAAGACAAAACAAAAGCAAAGAGTAAGGCCTAGCAACCTAAGATAAACCACGCTCCTTTTGCTATTGATCACCTCGACTCTGTGGTTTCATTCCTAGTCAAATCTGATCAACACACTGGAGAGAGAAACAACTCAAGGATTTCTGAGAAAACAGGCCAAACGCTGCATACCTGCTGGCGGGGGGAGAAAAAGAAAAGAAAAAAAATCTATCTGAAAAGCCATGGGCCAGGAGCAAAGGAATGAGGTTGAATCAAAATCTGGTTTCCCCCTCCCCCCCCCCTTACCTCTCTTCCACTCCCCCACCAAGCTAACAAGCTTCTACCCATCATCTGCTTGTGGAAAGGCAAAGGTTTCAGGCACCCTCCTTTTTCTGTGCCAGCGTCATTGTAATTACATGAGCAACCACCAGTGTAGCAAAGGAGCCTTGTATTTTCTCCAGCGAGTCTGTTTATCCAACCTGGAAGGAAGGTACTTGCAGTGTCTTTCCTTGTGCATCCACACGCAGGGCCCACTGTGACTTGGCTGTGATTTGCTTTTCCTGTCTCGTGGGGATAGATATTTGGGAGGAAGAAAGTAAATGAGAGAGTGCCCAATGTGCCTCAAAACACGATTTGGTTTGCCTTCTCAATTATTGCTGCCAGAAGCTAATGAGCATTTCTCCCCAGACTTTCTCTCACAAGGGCAGAAAACTCACTTGGTTTAACGAGATTTTCCACATGCCTGTTGGTGTGGGTACAGGCTACGCAAGCCAGAAATGAGGAATATTTTCTTGGTCTGAGGCAGCCGCACAAAAGCAAGAGAAGCATTTGTAGAAATCAGGAGATGCAATGAACGAGCTCAGATTTGCATTCAAACTTAACCTCAAATCCTCAAAGGCAGACAAATTTGAGGCGATCTTTCCAGCATGTTTCCTTGATGTCTGCTGGAAGTTCAAGTGCATCATTACAATTTTGTGGTCTGAGTGTGGGTGTGCATGTACCTGCTGATTATTTACGTGAACTCTGGCGTGTGTGTTTATGTGTATATTCAGGGCTTGCTCTAATGCGTTTGGCAATACCAGTAAACCCATTTTCCACTGTTTACCTAAGCAAAGTAATAATCCGGTTGTACTTACAGCACCTTGTAGCCAGGACACTTGGGGCACTGCAGAGCAACAATAGAAGCATTTCAGAATACAATACAAACACGGTATTAAAATCATCTTATAATTCAAACAAAACATGCTGCGTTCCCAAGAGGCAGAGCAATGGAGATGTCAGAAAGGAATAAATATGTGGTTACGATGGTTTTGTTTCAAAGCACACTGTGAGAAAAGTGCGGTTTAGATGGATTTAGCAGGGAAGCGTTGGTGGGGTGAGTTCCTAGCCCTGGATCCCTCTCTGACAAAGACTCGCTGTAAAAAGCAGAGCCATGTCTGGCGCTGACACACAGTCAAATTGAGCTTGGAGGAAGGAAGTCTGGGGTATTGCAAGGATCGGCACCATAAAGAGCTTTCAACCAGCAGCATCAGCATGTGACAGTCGCTCTGCCCCAGAGGAGGCAGCTGTCGTGCTGAACGCAGGGCATGTGAATTCAGTCGGTGCTGTTTTCACCTGCTAGTGAGGATTGAGGGGGCAACCCACTCGCTGATGTGGGAACCATGTGAAGGGAGGTGGAATGACACCTGTGACCCCAAAGGCGAGTGTTGCTCCACAAAACAGCAAAACCTGTGTTTTGTACCTGTGGCCCATCCCAGGTACAAAATAGACACCCCCTGCTCTCCTCTTTTTTTACACTTGGCCCTTATCTTTCCATAGATTTATCCAGAGAAACACAGGTCAGCCCACTGGCAATGCAGGCTCCCCGGCTTGCCTGCTCAGCCACCGAGGGGTCCCCAGCGAATGCTGTCGGAGCCATTGTTATTCTTCCCATGCAATATCTCGGAGCGCAGCACAGAGATATAAAGCCAGCAGGAGCCTCGCAGACAAGAGCCTCGTGATTTGTTGAGAGCCTTCTCCAAGGCTAGCGCTACGTAAAGGGAGCTGCATCTGGCGATAAGCATTTAGCTCCAAGGCTTCTGAAAGCTAAATAAACCAATGTTTATTTGTTGCGCAGCAAGCAGAGCTCCAAGCTGGATGCTGCCCGGTGCCTTCCCCATGTAAATCGGGGACTTCCTGCTCAGATGCCAAATGTTAGAGCTGCCTTTGAGTGCCTGACATTGATTTCAATGGGATGCAATTGCTGGAGCCTTGGTTCTCACTGAACAAAATGAAAGACCTTAAGCAAAGTCGTGCCTGGTGGAGCCGAGTTTGGTGTAGCAAGAGGAAAGCTGAACACTGCCCTCTGCCTTTTCAGCTCTATGCAATAGGCATTTTTCATTCCCAAGCATCCAGGAAAAATGCCAGGAAGCTCTCAAGAAGGAGCTCGGGGTCAGGGCTGAGCCCTGCTGGTGGTGTGCATAGTGAACTAGACATACTGGTGGGAGGGAAGAATTCTGAAGAGGGAATAAGCAGTAGCCAGGAAAGCACCAGCACTGCACTGGAACAGAGCCGTTCAGTGGTGGCTTGCTTGTGGAGATACCAGGAGGCCATGGCTTGTTCTGGCTGTCCTGCAGGAGTCCCAGTGCCATCGCAGCAAAGGACCCCACAACAACTTCTTCCAGCTGTCTTGACAACTCTGCATCAGAGTCCCGCAGCGTGTGAGACCTGATGTAGTGTGAAAATAAACCAAATACTTTAATATAATCCCACCGATATAAACACAATCACGAATTTCACGTGCCTATTCAATCATGAATGTGACATCCATATTTTCCCTCTAATTTAAAGAACATCAGATGATCTTGGTCCAAACTTTAATTTAATATAACCAGGTAGGGAAAGAGCCTTCAGTGTATAAACAAAATTACTTGTTTGCTTTATTAGACTAGCATAGAATACAAATTAGTTACCAATATTTGCACAGTGCTTAGACAATGACTGAGTGGTTGGGATCTTGGAGTATCCTCTCAAGAAAAGGAGATAAAAGACACTTTTCTACCATCTTTGCATTCCCTCCAGCAGCTGTCCCTGTGTGATGGGTAGGAAGTGGGTCTGGTTGGCAGGGGTCGTACTGGAATTTCTTCCACAGCCACTCTACCCCTAAATGTCTAATTCCTACATGAAAATGCAGGATGCTGTATATCTCAGGTGCAATGCCCAGAATCGGTACTCCCAATGAAGTCATCAGTTTCTGAGAGGATGAGAGCGTAAGGTAGTATCGAATCAAGAAGCAGAATAGCTTAAAATTTGTAGTATCAGAGTCATTACTGATCTTCTCCAGTCTGTGCCTTAGTTGGAGAAGTTCCTGTGGAAATAAAAACAGCATCCCTGCAAGACTCAGACAGAGCTTGAGACTCCAAGCTCACCCACCCTAGTTTCAATTTATTAGGCAGGACCATGTGAGAACAGCTACAGCAGCTCTGTCATTTCAAGGTTAAACGTTTGAAATGATCTAATATATCAAAGAAAGTGAAACATCAGGATATATTGGGCCAATTGGTGTAATTAACTCCCAAAGGAGGACTGAATTCCACCTGTCCAGAATCCCTTAAGTGCTGCCTTTCTCTCCAAAGACCTCCCATTATGCTGCCTCATGTATTATTAGTGACATTAGACCTATATCTATGGCCTCTCTCCCTGTCACAGTCCCTACACATCACACACTGACATTGTCCTTTTCTCCTAGCTTTCATAAGGAATGACATTTTTGACATCACCCTATGAGCAAGAAGGAAAGAAGCAGAAAAGCAGCAAGCTATTCCAGGATGAAAACGCACAGATCCACCTAGTTAGTGATCTGAGAGTTTTGCAGGTGGGCGATGCCTCCTGTAGCTTTCTTCTTCAGATGGAAAGAAAAAGGACACATGGAAGACAGAGTCCCTCACAGTCCAGGGCACCAGGTGAGAAAGCGACTGAGTGTGTTCAGAAACTTCCAAAGTTTGTTTCATTCGTTTAGGGCACACTTATACTTTTGGGTATTTGAATTAAACAACCTCCTGGGGCTTCCTTGCTCATTTTGAGCACGTTTCTTATGTGAAACACTTCCCTTGGGCTTTTGGGCATGAAGAAGTGTAGAAAATGTGCAGCCTGGGAGAGAAGCTTGGAAAGGCCAACTATTCTAGGAAGAGGTTTGAAGATGCTGAAAGAGACCGCTTATGTCTCACTATGACACTTCTGCCTTCCTATTCTTTTATTCTCCTTTTCCCCCTCCATTTTTCCTGAAAAGAACTTACGGCTAATAATCAACAGTAACACAAATAGCAGAAAATGACAGATACCTAGAAACTAATAAAGGACATGCTCTTCTGGGACTGGTCTGGAGTCCATAAGAGTGTTAGAAGCCACTGCAGAACCTGATTGCCGTGTTGCTCCAACCTCTCTGTGTCAGTTTCTCGCTTTATTTTTCCTTGGTGTCAACACTACATCTGTATGGAGGTGTTATACGTACAGGAACAAACAAAGCATTTAGTGCTGCCCGATTTTCTGAGGTTGTAGCTCAGTTTTGACTCAGTCTTTCCTCAAGCTCCTTCTGAAGAAAGAGCTGAATCATGATTAAATAAGGAGTACGTAAATAGGAAACAGATAAAGAGAGTATGAAATGTTTCTCCTGGAATTTTGTTAATTCTTCAGCCATTACCCTCCATTTATTTACAAACAGGTGAAAGGATGCGTACAAATACGTTCCAGGCTAGACAAAGTAAAATTGATGGAGACTACAGATGCCAGAGCAAATGAGATCTCGGAGGGCTCAGAAAGAAACTTGCTGACATATCCACTCAATATTCATTGAAATGAGCTCAGGGAACTTTGCTCATTTAAAGCCTGGCTGCAGGGGAAAGCAGATCTCTGAAGCTGCTGAACTTCAGGGGGAAAGCTGAACTCTGAAGAAGTGGTTTTCTGGACCCGTGAGATACAGGTCAAAAAAGACATAATTGGCCAAGGGATGCAGTATATTATAATGACATGTTCCAGAGGTGGTGTTTTGGAGCACTGTGGCTTAATGATGCTCATCTCTCACAGATATACCAGTGATGCAGTGTTAACGCCTCTACAACTAGCTTTGTAGCATAGTTATACCTATAAATGCAGACTCCCACAGACAAAGGGGACTTTTGACCCTACTAGTCAGTGGCTATTAGGACAGATTCTGGTCCTAGTGACAGTAAAGCTGGAAGAAATCCACTGAATTCACTGAAACTTTGGCAGATTTACGGTAGCATAGGCTGCTTTCACGTATTCAGTTGTGGTACTGCAGACTCACATTGATATAATCGTATATCTTGTGTCCATTTCATTTGGAGCGAGGGAACTACAGACAACTCGAGTCAGCATTACTCATCACCTCCCCAGACTCCCCGCAAAAGCTCCAGAACAGGCATGACTTTACCAGTGAAGGTTAAGCAAACCTGCATTGTCATTCTAAACAATGCCTCCCCGCATGGCACTGAGCCATATCGACGCAGTCAATTGCAATAACATCACACATTTTTGTAGTGCCTTTCGTCCCAGAGGAGCCAGCGAGGAATCCGGTTTAGAGTTTTCGGTGGAATGTTTTGACTCTCCTTTGCTGCACAAGACCTTTTTAATTAAATACGTTTTCAAAATCAGCGCTTGCAGCCTTGTTCTGCTTTTCACTGCTGCAGAGCCCTTTTGTGGAGCCTATGCAGCTCAGTCTGAAGCTCTGGACAACAACATCGCCCACTGACCACCCAGCAAACACCTCCAACTGGAGCTGTGAATGAACGTGAAAAGCCTTCAGAGAATAGCCGCACTTTGCAGGTGAAAATCAGACAAATCTCACTGCTTTGCGCTATGCTGTGAGGCATAAGGTGGGTCATGAATCTCAAAACAGTGGATAAATGGCCTGACCTATTGAATATGAAATTGGAAGAAGCATACGCAGAGACCAGCCTAAGAGAGAATCTAGGTCAGATGAAAGCCGGGCAAAAACTGTGCATTTTCGTGATGTTGCATTCTCAGATTAAGCCGTGAATATCTAACACAGAAAGGAAAATTTTCCACGTAGGATCTGACTCTCCTCTGCCTCCACTTTTGGTAATAGCTCTCATGACACTGAAGGCAGAATATCATTTAGGTGAATTTGATAACTAACTCTGGAAATAAGGGAATTAGAGCCATTAGTAAATCTTTTCACCTCAGAACCTAGACAAACAGGATCAAATTGCTCTCTGGTGTAATCTAATTGAATTCCATGGATTTACAACCACAGACAAATTTTAGCCAATAAAGAGAAGAATATAAATGCTTTATTCTGACATTTGTGACATCATAAAGTTAATATAGCTGTGCAATGAAGGGAAGATTTTCTGAGCACATTTGTTTAATTTAAGTCTCATTTATAATGGAAAGTAATTAAATACATTCCATGAAATTGGAGAATGCAGAAGAGAATGCTGAAGAATGTCTCTTCATTCATAGGACAGAGATGTACTTTGTTGTTTCCTGCTGTTTATCTTTTGCTCTGCAAGCAGGAGTTCCCATTTATGTTCAGCTATCAGCTGCCAACCTAGAGCCCACTGGAAGATGCATGTCAGTTCTAGAAGGATCTTAATAAACACCACCAGTGGAGAGACATTTCACACTTGGCAGTTCATCTGTCAGAGCAAGAGATAACTTCAGATTATTTCCATCACCATTCTGCAAGCATTTGTGGAAGGAGGCCAACACCAAGAAGATAATACCTCGGGAAGACACAAGTTAGGGAGGACTCACTGGTTTCATTAGGGGAGAGCACAGTTCAGCAAGCTCAGGGGTGACACTCCTCGTACCATTGATTTGCTACACCGAGTTCAGCAGGCCAGCTGAAGAAAATGGAAATACGACTTCCTTGCAAGGAACAGCACAGTTCTACTGACAACATCCCGTGGCTCTGGGCTGCCACTGCCAAACCTCTCTCAACCATGTCACGGAGAGCAGAGCATGTGCAGAGGGAGATGGGACCCAGACAAGTGCTCGCATCACTCAGAGAAGTTAAGGGAGCACCCCTCAACCTCTATAGGATCCTGCCTCTGTAGCAGTGTCAGACTGATAGTCTTCTGTTTCTCTAAGAAGCTCTGGAAGTTGCTGAAGATGCTCCAGCTTAAGAATAAGGCCATAAGTGGAGAACCAAGTGGGTAAAGGTGGTAGCACTCACCCAAGCACTGCCCGTGCCCCTTTGGACTGTGCTCCCACTGCCTTGTTTATCTGGCAATGTTCCTCTCTCCCCATTTTCCCATCCCTCCATCACCTTCCTCCACTTCTTGGATAAAAGGGAGAAAAGGATGACAGTGAATTGGGAAAACAGGAGGCCTGACTCACAAGCAGGCGGCAGAAACTGAGATAAGTATGGGTGTCTCGCAGTCTCTTCCCATTGCAGAGGCAGAGGAATAAGGAAAGGCATGCATACACGGAGTCTCAGGAAAGGTGTGTGTAAGCAGCGTATCTAAGGAAAGGCATGACTGAGAGGCTCTTTCTCCTGAAGCCATCTGGCAGAAGCTCCTGGCAGCTTTCCCCGCGGCATAGCACTCCTTCAGCAGCTTTCCCCACAGCGCGGCACTGCAACCGGCTCCGGGTCAGGCACGGCAGCAAGATCACTTGGGATCGTGTATTGCAGCCCTTGGCAGCTGCTCTGAATTTGGGTTCTGGTGCTGGGGAGTAGAGATGAGAGCAGAGAGAGGAGCAGAGTGTTGGCCCAGCTTGGGTCCTCTCCTGAAGTGGGTTTGTTGCTGGCATATCTTCCTCGCATTTGTTTGCACATGGTGCCCAGTGGTGCTGAGCAGAGTGTCAGTGTGTCTAACAGTTTTGCCCTGGTTTTTGCTAAATCGGATATGTGGGTCCTCTCTGACAAGGACTTACCTTTATTTATGAAGGATTTGATGTTGAGAATGGCAGAAAGGAGTCAACTTTGATGCCTTGCAGCCACATAGTTTTGGTTTAGGAAGTAGGGTTGCTGGGATTTCTTTGAACACCTTATTCTTTGCCCACAACCCTTGCCAGTGTAACTGCTCAAAGCAAACCATGTCGACTCATCTGACTTTCTCCTCAGAGCCCCTGCGGCACTGTAAGGCTGTAGCGGTTCTTGTGAAATAAGGCTCCGTGATTCTGGACATGTATCCGAGAGGGTTTATTCCACCTCTATTTGTGGCCATGGATGACACTACATCATTACACCACAAGTTCACCTCTCCCAGCTACTACCAGCTGGTAACTACCTAGTATCATGTCACAAACACACACACACAGAGAAATGTAGCTCTTCTTAGTCCAACACTGCTTTGACAGCAAGGGTGTTGTGATTTTTTTCCTGTTCTAAGAAAACCATCTGCCCATCAGCTTCCCTAGCTCATGAAACTTTTCCCCGGGCACTTCTATAAGACCTGTTCTGCCCTACCAAGGGTTAATGTGGAATGCATATGAAACATATATTTGGGAGGCTGATGAAAGCGTGACAAAGCCGGAGGCTACTGAGCCATATCTGCTCCCGGGAAATGTGAACCTACTGTATTTTTTGCCCCATAGCTAAACCTAGGTCTGACCCTCACTGGCTGGTAGAAAGGTGAAGCGTGGGGTCTTTGAACGTGTTAAGGTCAGCAAACTGCAACAAATCATGGCTCAAAGGTGAGGGTGGGTTTGCATTCCTTATCTAAACCTAGGTGATAACCATGCTGAAATGCAACTTTATTATGCAGCCTGGCAAGATTTCAGCCGTTTTATTGAAAGGGCATTTTGTTATGTTTATTAGATTTGTCAAAAAGGCATTTTATGGTGTTTATGAGATAGCATATAAATTTATGAAACTTTAACATTTTTGTCAAAAATAGCCTTTACTGAAAATCAAATAATCCAAGCAGTAAAAATCCTATCAGACAAATCCAGGCAAAATTTTCCATCAAGCAAGGCACAGACTCATCCATGGAACAATCTGTGAAATACTGTCAATGAAACCTGTGACACGAAGCAGTGGAATAGCTGCTGGGTGCACGCAGTAAGGCTGCAATGCTCCCAGGTGGGCACAGATGTGGTAATTCTGCCTGATGTCCTCACCTGACTGCAAGTGTGGGAGTTGCAAGGGCATCTGCTGGTTTTGTTGCTCCTGCAGTAGGAAGGAAAGACCTTGTGTTTTGGCAAGTGTACTGTGGTCCATAAGCATTCGTCCCTCTGGGCTCCAGAGCATGACTAGCTGGGGTTGACATGGTGCGCAGGAACAAGCCACAAGCACGTCCTCCACCAGCTCTCTGCTTCTGTCTCCCCGCCAGAAGCCCCTTCTGCAGTTTTTTTTCTTTGTTGTTGCGGATGATTTTCATTTTCTGTTGTTCATTTCTGTCTTCCCCCACTCCTTGCAAGTAAAAACCTGCCTTATATTTCTGCTCAGAGAGCTCCTTTCTGCTCCTCATTTTTTTCCTTTGTTCAGCCTCCACAATACCATCAAGACAATGTGAAACACTTGATCTCTTTCCTTTTCTTTCTTCCTTAGGAGGTCAGTCTGGCACTCCGCAATTGACACTCTCCCCCTTCTTGGACACTGTAATGTGACAGCAAGACAGGCTGAGGAACTGAATAAGTCATTAGAGCATCAGCTGGGATCTCTGTAGCAGCCATGACAACATTTCCAAAATGATGATTTTGGAATGCCGTTCCCAAGTCTCTTCCCCAGGCAGGGGAAGGCTTAGCGACAATAAAATGCTTCCCACACGGTTTCCCCTTTGCAAAGGAGCCCTAAAAAGCTGGAAAGGTGATGGGGATGAGAAGCATTGGGAGGTTAGGCAGGAGAAATCCATGGAGTAGAGTAGAGTAGGGTGCGGGATGGAATGCAGTCAGCTCCGTCTGTGTGTTGAGGCAGGAGGAGTTCACCTGTGTGTTACACTGGAGGAGTTCACCCTGGCATGAATAAGGCCCTGAAGGGCAGCGAAGGGACCTGTTTGAAAAGCAGGAAACAGACGAGGGAGATGTGGTCACTTCATGTGGCAGAACAACAGTCCTCTGACAGGTATAGCGTCACTTCACCAACAGTCTTCCTGGACCTGCTTTGTCTTGAACTCTTGGTGAGAAGCTGCAGCACTGCCTTTGCTTGCTCTTCTCCCTTATTTCACTCAGGAACACATTCAAAGCACAATGCCAAGCAGAGTCCTGCAACAACTTTACTAGACCTAAGCTCTGGTGATGCCAAGAGTGTGACTGTGACCAGCCAAGGGGTATTTAAACTTCCATTTCCACACATCTTGTTTTGGGAAATGTACCTCATAAAACGCCACGGGAGCTGAAAGGTAATATTGTCCATCAAACAGCAAAATGCCTTGTCTATTGTCCAAGCCCTCCCTAGCTGAAGTATCAGTGGTCTTGGATGCTTCTTTTTAAGCATTTGTCTATCTGAAAGTGCTGTGCTGTCATTAGTTCGACTAGGGGGGAGATATGTGCTGCAGTGATTGGTCTGGATAGTATGAAAATGCAAAAGGCTGGGAGAATGGGGATGGTGAGCAAGTGATGGTGTGCAATTACTATGCAAATTTTAGGGGAATAATCATCACCAAACAAAACTTGCCTGGTATGGATGCTGCTTTCGGCAAACGTAGCATCAAAATGGGAATTACAAGCCAAACAGATTGGAGAAACTTCCTAACTCTTGTTAGCCTAAAATAACATCAACTGCAGGGCTTGCAGAACACATTTGTGTGCCTTCCCTCATCCCTCCTCTATAACCCCAAGATAGACCTTAACATAAAGTCTGCTACCACTGCCTTGAGAACCCTCTTACTGCAGTGGTACAGCAAGTGTATGCTGTGTTTAGAGAGCATCTTTGTCTGAGTCTGCCCTGGCTTTTTTCACAGGGAAAAGATCCTGGATTTACGGGAATTTTCCATCCTCATAGCCCTGGCTAAGTTAGGACATGGCTCCTCTTTGCCACCAGCACAGGCCACAGCCTGCACACCACCTTCCGCACCAAATATCAGACCCAAAGCCTTGGAGAAGAAATAGGTACAAGGAACATTGCCAGGGACCTTGTTTACAGCCTTGAGTTTTTCCCCCCATTTTTGCCAGAGTTTCATTCCTTCACTGTTGCAATGAGCTATATCCTAAGTAGATCCTTCTCCACTCATTCATTTTAGTATATTCTCCTATGTCTCCAGGCCACTCCAGGCAACTCTGAACAGCCTGTTTTCCCTGGGCATGTGACGACCTACGACTTCAGGATGACCACTCACCTATGCTAGGCAAGGAGGTTGTGAGGCATGACATAGTATATGAGATTTTGAGAGTATATAGTCACAGGCTACATTTGAGTGCATACACCATTAGCTGAATCCCATCAACTTGACCTTTGATCCAGAGAGAGCCTACAGGTAAGCAGATAAATCAGCCCTGGCATGAAGCAATATCATACGGGACATCAGCAGGAGGCCACACAGAAAAGTTCAAAGTATAGATGTGTCCACACAAAACTTAATACACTGTAGCTCATCCAAAGATTTTCGCATAAGCCATTTTTTAAATTAATCCAGTCTATGAAAAGTGAACATTGACTTGCTGTAGTTCACCGTGTGAATTCAAAGAGTTTCAGGTTTGTGAGAAGAGGGCAGTACAAAAGCACAAATAGAAAAAGCCGGCCATTAGGTAGCGTTTGTCATGTGGCTGCGAATAACTGAAGAAAGCGTGTGAGCAGCACAGACGAGAGAGCCACAAAAGAAAGGAGGATCAGAACGAACGTTAGAGCTTCTTCCTCTTAAGAATTTATTTAACCCACTGACCGCTTCTTTGTTTAATTCAAAATAAAAGATTACTGAAAGGCCTCTGTGGTTCTTGGATGATATATTGAGGATACCTTAACTCAGCACTTTGGGCTGGTACCCTTTGGACTGAATGTGGTCTTAGAGTAATCCCAGCACCCTCCACCAAGATGTACCCATTACCACAGTGCTCATTTTGCCCTCTTTTGTTGAGGCCACATAACTGCACTCAGCAGTTATGAAAGAAAGGTATGAAATAGAAATGAAATAGAAAGAAAGGTATGACTGCGGCTTCATTAATTTTACTCCAGTCTGGATGAACTTGGAAAGCTTTCTAGGCAAGGTTTTGAAGTGAGGGAATATTAAGCCACAATTTTTTTAAACATATTGACAGTGAGCCTGATTTAATATTTTCCCTATCACTTCAAACACCAGGATTCACAGTCGATCTGACTGGATTTTCATGGGAGGCTATCCAAACACTTCGAGATCACAAAGGTCTTGGAAACCCAATGTCCTTAATATCTGAATGTTGTTAACAGATCAGAAGAGTTTCTGGTCCACTGGCAACATCACTTTGCCTGTGGTAGCCTAATATCAATTATCTCGCCAAAGAGAATTTGCTTCACATATAGAGGTGGCTATTGCCATAAGTGATGAAGACCTGAGATCCACCAATGTTTGGAGCATTGTTTACTGTGGGAACAACTCTACTGCACTGTGCTTTAGGGCCTTTAGAAACAAATCAACAGGAGTGGAGAAAAAGAACGGCTCTGAGGGGGTCAGTCAGCCCTGCCCGTTGCAGTTTGCCTGCCTTTTGATGGGATGGGAGTGACTATGTCTCGGCTCAGCCTCGCTTCCCCCTTCCTTCCCCCTGGGCTGCCCCAGATAGTTTTGCATCCTTTCGCTCCGTCTGTTGAATCCTCTGCGTGTATAGCATGAAGCCCTTGATGTTCCCGTAAAATATGCAGAACGAGTATGTGAGAGACTGGATGGGCTCCTAACTACTCCCTGGGCCGGCAGCTCGAAGCAGAGCAGCTTGTAGCTGAGCAGATGGCGGCGTTCAAAAACACCTGGGCTCCCCGGAGCCAGGGCCATGAGTCCCAGCGGGGCCAATTCAGCCAGCTATTCCCAGTTGCTTAACAGCAGTCCACATATCTTCCTGTCTCTAACGCTCTAGATGAGACCTTCACATCCTGAGGCTGTGCCTGGTTAGTATGCCTGCAATACGGTTTGTAGCACTCTTGGTGAAGGCTGGGTTTTCCCCAGTGGTTTTGGGGAATGTTTGCACCAGGAATGATCCAACTATCTAACTGGCAGGAATCCTAGACCTTCTGGGGAGTAAATTTCCTAGGGAGTTATTCAATAGATAAGATATTCAGCCATGTATATATCAATATTTACAATTTCTGGGACCAAATCTGAAGTCTTACTGAATAATTGGAAGAACTCACACATATTTTGACAGTGCTAAGTAAGCACTCTGGGCCTTGACTATAATTTATAATGTGCTTTGGGATTAAAGGTGTCCCATAAATGTAAGATTATTATTATTATTAACAACAATATCATTGCAAGACCCAAAACAGAGAGCTAGGAACAGATACAGGGTATTCTACGTGTTTGTTAAACCAAACATAACCGCTACAGGAGACTGAGTTGTTCTTGCCTTTTATTAGAATGAAGCACAAAAGCAGTATGAACGAATATAATTAAAAAGACCGTCTGGATTAAATGCACCCCTGATTGCTCTTGCAAGCCAAGTATCAAATTTTGTGCTGTTTTCTAGAGGTTGATTTTTACTCTACAGTATTCATCCGATTTTACAGTCAGCATTACTTCAAGCTTATTACATTTGTAACAGGATACAAATACAGCACCATTAATTTAATTTTATTTACATTTCAGAGTTATTCAGCCGGAATAAATTGAACACAATTTGATTGAAACTGTCCTGCAGGACTCACTTTAAGCACATTCAACAAGAGTCCTTTATACATAATGGCAGCATTTAGTACACAAAAGACACCTTCTTGGACTGGAGGATTTACAGGAGTCATTAGCAGATGAGGGAAAAGCAACATTGCCAAGAACAGAGCTAAACTGAACACTTCTGCTCTGGAGCCCACTTTTCACTGCATGCATCTTCGGAAGAGACCTCTGCTGCAGAGGACGATGGCCTTCTATGTACAGCTCTGTCTGTGACCTACAGAAAGCAGTTGCTACCTTGGGTGTTTCACTATCACAGCACCATCCGGCGAACTGTTCAAGTGAACCTTGATAGAAAAGGAATGAGGAATATCAGCGTTTGTTTTGCAGCGGCCCTTAGAAATCCTAGTCAGTCATGGAGAAGCTGTTGTAAAGACTCTTTGCAGAAGCAAAAGACCGTCCCTACCTTCCAGATGCAAGTATCAAAAAGGCAGTGGATGTATCCGGGCAGACAGGGCAGTTGACAGGATGAATGGACTCCTGTTTGTCAGTATGATGGGAAGTGGCCAAACCACTGTCAAGCTCTTCATAGGCAGCATAGTGAAGGAGGGGTTTTTTGGAAAGATAATGAGGGTCTTTCACTGCTCTTTACCAAGATGCCTTCCAATAACAGCAAGGAAAAAAGCACAGAAATGCTGCTATAAAAATGTTAACAAGTGAGAAACAGAGACTGACAGAATGATGAGAAGGGAAATGACACTGTCATAGCAAAGGAGAGCTCTTTGGCAGGGTGGGAAGGGCCTTGACAGGAAAGATAAATAGCTTGTGTTTGATGGGGTAAAGAAGAGGAATGTAGTAGAGAGGAGCAAAGAATGTGTAAAATCCTCAAGCTGATGGATTAGGACGGTGATCTTTACAGCAGTATTTTGCAGGGATGTGCACAGACTGAAATTACACTTGGCAAAACCAAAGAGAAGGGTGTTTCAGTAATCAAAATGCAAGACAATTGAATTTTAGCCAGGTTAGATAAGGTCTTCTGATGCTTTTAAATGGGAAGGCTAGGCTCCTACCAGCATCTTTCCTATCTTGCTTGGAAGTGAAAGGCAGAGTTTTGAAGCATTTTTTCCTTCTGATTATGATTATTTCATTTTTACCTGAATGTGTTTTGTTCCAGCTTCTGGCAACCTGCAGCATCCATGAGACAACCCCATTCACATGCGTGGGAGAAGGACACGCTCTCCAAAGCTGTAGGCTGTGGGGTCTTTGGTGTCCTGACACCTCTCTAATTGATCTTGTGTAAGCCCTGCAGGAGAGTTTGACGGTGTCACTGTTAGGACAGATAACTGAGATTTGTTAGTGCCTATTTGGTGGTGCCTAATAGGTGGGCACTGCAGGTCAACCCCCTTACGGAGCTAGCAGAAGAAAAAAGGGATTCTGTTTCAGACCGCTGGGATTTTTGTGATCTGTCACAGTGAGACATCTGGTTATGAAGAAACGGAATTGCCGTGCTGTACCAAACAAATGGACCATATAGTTTAATAATCCCGCTGTGACAATGCCTGGTGAAATGCTTCAGATTAAGTACAGGGAATCTAGCAGAAGACAAGTAGGGAATGACTTGCCAACAGGGGAAGTTTCTTTTTAATTCTTATCAGTTAGCAAGTAGCCTAGGCCCTGAAGCAAGAGGGTTTATATCCTTTCATAACAAAAGAAAATATGTATTCTATTTAATGAGAACATCCCCAATTACATTATCCATATAAATGTCTAATCCTTTTTTTAAATCCTACTAATCTCTTAGGCTTAATGTTATCTTATGGGAATGAGCTAATTAGGCATTGTATAAAACGTATTTTCCTTTAACGGTTTTATATTTGCTGCCTTTTATTTCCATTGAATGTCCCTTTGTCCTTGTATTCTGGGAGGGTGAAAAGGAGCATCTATTTTTCCTTCTTTCTACCACCCACATTTTCCACATCACAGTCAGAGACCTTCTCTCTGACGTACAACTTTCAGTATTTCCAGACCTTCCCCATTAGAATACCATATTCATGTCGTTTTGCAATTTCTGATACTTGTATCTGAGAGCCTTATTCAGCATCCTTACCAAAACAAGAAAGCAGAGCAGGGCAAGAAGATTGTGCCATTGACTTAAACAAGGGCATTGCCATGATCGCAGACTGGTTTGATCCAAACTTTAAGTAGATTGACATTACTTGCATATTTGACCACCCCTTAATGCCTTGAGCAAGAGAATCCTCTGTGCTCTCCCTTGTGGCACCCCAGTTCCTTTCCCAAGGTGTTATAGCTCAAGCAAAACCCGGTGAGGTGCATCGCTGCCCTCCATCACCCCTTCTGGAGGTACTGCCCTGGCTGTGGAACAGGCCCACCACTGCCTCCTGCTCCCACAGGTTGCCTCTGCCATTGCTCCATCTCTTCTAGATGTGAGGAGACTTTATGGCAGTGTCAGATACACCTCTTACAGATCACTTTCCCCTGCCTTTTCCAAACAGTTGAACAGTGGCCATAGCAGGGGTTAAGGAGGCATCTTGCTGCCAACCTATATCAACCTAAAAACTGATTGTTTATTCCTATGTTTTGTTTCCAGCCCTTTTGCAGGTGTTTGATAGCTCCTCCCCCCACCTTTTATCCACCTTGCCTTTTTAACAGTATCTTGGTAGGGGGGTTTGATGTGTGTTTTTAAATGACAAAATAAAATTTGACTATTTGTTCACATCCTATAAAACCCTGCAGTGGTACTGGAGTCATGATAGCAAAGCTTAGTTCTTGCTAGAATATAAAGAGCCTGTATGGAGCAGAATATAGAAATTGTGAAGGATTTCTATATTCTGGATTCAGTATAGCATTTCTTCTGGCTCTCATCCAAGCTTCTCCACATTGATTTATTTTTTTTTCAGAGCTTATACAGGAAGCCAAACAACCTTTCCATTGAACCCAGAAGTAAACTGATCACAAGCCAAAGATGAGTCTTCTCTCTGCAGCTATCATCTGAAGCATTACAGCAGCATTTGTTGAGTGTGCCTTTATTTTTCTGGTTTTAATCTGCAGTGTGCTGACAGCCTCAGAAACATCCTTCTTAATGGACTTTAATAGCAATGCAGCACTAAACTTATATAGCACCTGCCATACCAAGGCATCCCGGTAGACTTCTCAAATAATAGAGCTTAAAGCTTCTGCTTTCACGAGCCAAAGGCAAGGCTCAAGAGAGCAAAATTAAGTTTGGGTTTTAAAATATTGACAAGCTTGACATTATTAATTTCAAGAGGTGAATTCATCACCGCTGGAATGGATTGCAAGGGAGAAGCCAGGGGAGAATCAGCAGAGACAGCATGGATCAACTTACAACCACGCACCTGGATGGGAACCCAGGAACGAAAACCTTTGTTCAACATGCAACAATTGCATGTTTACAGCTGCTTAACCCACTGTAATTAAAATAAGTCATCCAGAAAAGTGACAGGAAGTCTGAAGTCAGGCTTGCTGTATGCAATTTTGAGCTTTCATGCAGTACCTTCTATACAACATTCTCAAAGCATTCTACAGCTATTAACATGTTACGCCTCCCTGGTAGCAAAAGCATTATAGCTATCGCAAACCAAGACACATAAAGACCAAATGATCTGTGCAAATGAATTCATAGCAGTACTAATAGCAGAAACCCAGGAGCTCTGGTTCTCAGATTCCTCGTCTACCCCTTAGACAATGAAGCTTTCTGAAACTCCCAGAGGCCAATATGTCACATGCATGACTTCTCTTTGAGTTTGTTCCTAATCCTAAGAAGGGTTATATATGTGCTATTAAGGATACTATAATGTTAATAATTGTAGCCTTCAGCTGGTGTAAAGCAGGTGTCGTTTCTTTTCATCAATAGGATGCCATGCTTTTAAAGCCAAGGAAGCAGAAGAACCAAACCTTGTGTTTCCTGAGCAGTCCAGTTTTTTGGCAATAAAAAAACCAAGTTGGAAACATCTTGCAGACCACCTGAAACAAGAATACAAGGAGCTGCCGAAATGTTTAGAACATTTACAAACACAGTTTAACAGATCCTGGTAAGAGATTTTACCTCTTTTCAATGGAATAGGAAACCTATTTCTTGGCTATCCGCACGAGCTGATGAAAGCTGCTTCTGAACTGTAGCTGTAAAGTTCAAGACAGGTCATGCTTTCCAATAGGAAACAGGGCACATGCTTTCTGAACATTACAACCAATATATACTTTTTGGTTCCATATCTTTAAAAGTTATATGCGTCTTCAAATGATTACAGCTAGCTTCTTATTCTCAAGTTACTTATCCCATGTCTAATAAATCTGTGAGCACCAATCAGTGCATCAAGCTACAAGTTCCCATTTGAAACTCCTAAAATATTTTTTTATAATGGCAATATATTATTTTGATTCAGACAGCATAAGTAACTGCAGCTTATAGATATTATGCAGAACGGAGCTTGGAAATAAGGCATTTTTATTTCTCTGCTGTAAGATTGCCCTCCTTGATTTTCAAACCATTCTCAGACATTTTGCTGCCAGGCAAAAGGTGACATGTAAAATAAGCTGTTGGAAGGAAAGGGTATGACTGAGCAAAAGGTATGCACAAAAAGGGCAAAACAAGTTTTTCTCTGAAAGAGAAAGTTTATAACTAAACTCAAGCAGTGGAAAAAAAAATGGTCTGAGGATTCAAACTATTCTTATCATCCCATATATGAACTCCACCCTTCCCCAAGGTCATTATCTCCTTCTGCCTCCTAAGAAGCCCAATTACAATCCTTTTTTTGAGTGACTTTTGAGGTGTAAGGAGGGACATAGCTCTGACTGAGCTCTGTCTGACTAGGAACCAATTAGTGCCCTGCACCTAATGCACAGATTTGCAGCATGACTTCTTTTCACCTATGGACAGAGCATCTGACTCTGGAAACCAAAATGCTGAACTTGTGCCCTTGGGCTCTCCTGCAGTTGTTTGGTGTCAGGAGAATCCAGCCAGGTAAATCAGATAACGGATATCAAAGGCCCAGTTCTGTCTTTTTAAGAAAATATAGGACCACTGTCAGTGCTATCCGATGCAGAAAGTACTGCTTTGGGTTAAACAGACCCAAAATATGAAGTATTAGTGCTAGTTCCTTCCAGCACTCAGATGGGAAAATGATGAAGAGATGTGTTATTCTAAATGCCTAAGCACCACAGAGGCACAGCATAAAACATGAAGCACGCTGCATGGCAGAGCTCCCCTTGGCTCATGCATCAGCCTGCACAAGACGGGAAAAAGGCAGTAAAAAAAGCTGCGTGCTGTCTTATTTGTCATCACATCCAAAGCTGGGGCAAATAGTCACCAAGAAGAAGCTGGTGATGGTACTCGGTAAGGGAGGAAATCAGTCTAGGATGGGTCATGGACAGCCAAAAGGATCAGATAGCAGAAGGGACAAAGAAAACTCATAGGTATTTTATAGGACTGCCATGTCTAATTGGGTGGCCCTTCCTGAGAAGTGCTGCCACCTGGGCAGGGGCTTTGGTGGGGGACTGAGAAGCAGCTTTAGTACCTTGCAGCTTGAGGGAGGAGAACGGATGCTCCCAGATATTCTGGGGAAGAGCTGAGCTTTTTGTTAGGTTTTATCCAGGGTTTGCACAGCATGGGAGGGCAAGAACGGGGAGAGGGAGTTTCATAAATGGGTACTTTAGCCTGCTTTTTTTAGTGGTTTTATACATGTAGAGGCTTTTATGTGCTTCATTCGTGAGCCCAGCACTGCTGGGCACTCTCGAAAACATGAAGCACCAGGGCTATTCTGCCTTGATAAACTTACCAGCCAGGAACAGATCAATATATAATGTGGGAGTCATCGGCAAACCACCTGCTTAACCGATGTCTAACAGCCTGTCTCCAGAAATAGACTACAAGACAAACATGGGTGTAAGAGATTCTGCAGCAAATAATTATGGATTAAGCTACAGCTAACTATTGATAGTTTGTGTCTCATCCGTTTTCGTACCGCCTCGCCTATGGCTGCAGTCTTCATGCGTTTTACTTCAAACTTTATTTTCATCCTCCTGGCAAAAAAAAGCTAGCCATAGACCTCTTGCAGGGGTATGAATTAGAGCCTGGGTTTCAGTGTAAGCTGAAGCCAAACTGGACGCAGCTGAAACCTGGAGAGCGGAGTTTAATTTTAGTAGTCCTTTGATGCCACTGTATTTTCCAGCCTCTCTATTGCCCCTCATTTTCCTCCAGGTTACTAGAAGCCACCTGCCTGTTTCTAGCAAAGCTGAAATCCAAAATGTCACAATACGCTCCATTTCTTCACCCCTCCGCTCTCTTCAACAGCCTAAAAAGACACTCCCTGAATGGGCTGCTCGCTGGGCTGAGTGCTCAGCCCTGGGTGGTCACTGGTAAGAGAAGGGGAAAGAACGTGGTTTGGGGAGACACACTGTGACACCTGCATGAAAACAGTCATGGAAGGCTGGCAAACGAAAGGCTCTGGCAGATGGGTGTCCTGAGTCGGGGTAGATTAAATGCAATTAGACCGTCTCACTATCTGCTTTACAAGGGAAAGTACTGCAACAGCAAGAGCGGCCATGAGGTTGTCCCACAGCAAGGTGGCTGACAAGGCACACACGCGGCCAAGTGTTGATACGGGGTCAAAGAGAAGAGAGAACAGAGTACCTTGGGAGAGACCTTGACAACAGGAGGACCAAAAAAAGCAGGAACAGACCTTGGGACAGATTGTGTGATTAAGTGGAGCTGGAGATAATTGTATTTTAAAGATCTCCTGGGGAATGGGCTCAGAATAGAAGCAGCAGCAGGGCTGGATCTGTAGCTACGTAGATAACTATCGCTGCATTTGTTAGCATGGAGAAGGAAACGGAGAACCGTGGTCTACATGGGTAAATTTCTTTTCTTTTAGCAGGTCAGTGCACTGTTAGACAAATGTGCCAATACCAGTGGTGTAACATTGTCCCGCACAGGCTGTTTTAAGTCCCAGGGCTATACTAAATGAAGCTGCTGACAGAAATATTAGTCTCCAGAGATTATTTGTTCACAGCCTGCTGCTTGGGAATAATGCAGGAAGCTGGAGAAGAGATAATTTTTTAACCATCTTTTGGTATCTCAGTTCAGCACCACCTGGACGTTCACCCCAGTTATTCCTTATTCCTGACTGGATGCTTCTGGTTATTTACAGAGGAAAGAATTGCTGCAAGCTATGATATTCATAAGCAGGATAAATGTCCAACAGCTGCCAGATAGCTCTCCCCATTCATTCATATGATGTTCAGTCAACAGGTGCCGAAATGTTCCCTCTGAATAAGTAGGTGGTTTTCTATCATAAGCCCAAGAAAAGTTATCCACTCTTTAGTTTAGGGGTCTACAGGAAAATACTATCCTTGCAGGGTTTCCCCAGGCTGGAGAAGCAGTAGAATAGCCATGGCAATGGTCCCTACAGCTGATTGCCTTAACATTTCAAGCTATTCCCCTTTCCTTTTTTTCCTAGATTTGTTTAATGAAACCGTTTGAAACCATGACGATAGCATAGGTGTGACTTCTGCTGGCAACCAGGCTACTAATATCTTTCACACAGGTTAAGGAATTAAATGTAGGCATGCCTAGTAAGCAGAAATACTAACTTCTGGCCATGCCGTGCTGTAGGCCTTAAAATAGAATTTCCTTTCTCTGCAGAAAAAAGAACATTTCATTGTTTTGATAGGACTGGCCACCTCAGCCTGGCTACGGCAGCCATTCCGGCCTTTCAGTAAGAGATTTGTGGTGCAGAAAGAGGGATGCAAATGAACTCAGAGCAAATGAGGTGCAAGGAAAGTCCAGTGGCTTTGTACATGTGCCTGAGTACCAGGACGGTGAGAGGGATAGTGAGAGAGGATGCAGGAGCAGGGGGAGTGGAGACAGGGAGGTACACAGTACACAGGGTGTGAATAGAGGTAACAGGACAAACAGCAGCCACAGGAGCACGAGTGGCTCATCATTTAAATGCCCATGAAGTGAAAACCCCAGATACAGCACTTGTGACAGTGCCACCTCCCTCTGTAGCAACCAAGTACATCCTGTGAAGCACCTGAAAGTGGGGGATGCTGGTGGTGAATTCCCCTCAAACAGGCAAAAGTCCCTATTCACTACCCTGTCACCACAGGAGCAGACCAGGCAACCTGCAGCCCCAACGAAACACCGCTTGGTGTCACGGATCCTTTCACACCAGATGCACTCTTTTCCTTCATTCTTGGCTATGTATACTGCTTACTGGCAGCTGTAAAGATTTTCAGTATCGCATTCGTTATTTTAAAACTTTGTTATGCCTGCATAAATTGGTTAGATCAGACAGTAGATCTGTACATATATGCCGGAGAAAGAAGCAAAAAAAAAAAAAAAAAGGAGGTTGTATCCAAAGCTTATAACAAGACATCAAACTCTTATATCAGTATAAAAATAAGGATAATGTCCTCCTCTGCCCTTGATGGCTGCATGCAGCATCACATTCCCCCATCGCAGCTTCACAGAGGCCATCCCAAGATGTTGAACGTGAGGACACAGGTCACCCCTCTGACACTTTGGACCAGCCACAGTGCAGATGAGTGCCTTTGCTGGCTGCCCATGCATGCATGCGAACTAGCGAGGCTTTGAACCCCTTGCTGGAGACCTCTCCTGACCTTCTCACAGATGTTGGGCAGATGTACTGTGCGGCAGTAAATATGAGCTGCACCCGGTGGGCTTTGCAGGCAGCGTGGCTGTGCCTTCAGTGCATCAGATGTGTGTGCTAGCGCCAGCTCAGCATGTATAAACCGCCTGCTCCCAGGTGCCTTGCTTTTGGCATTTAGCATCTTAAAACAGATCAGGACAGTCTGGTTTTATTTAAAAAGGGATACTCAGCTTGCAGTATGCGCCACGCAGAGTCCCTTGCTGGTTGCTGTAGCCCTTTTCCTCGCGCAACCAAGGGCTGGGTGAAAGACCCTGGGTGTGAGAGCAGCTATCTCCCTCTCGGCAATAAATCAGCATGGCCAGAAAGTGGTGGGGTAGAAGCGAGAGGGTCACAGTGTGTGGCCTTCCCTTGGAGCCCAAAGTAGGGAGGTGATGTGCCTGTCCCAGAAAGGCAGGGAGCCACGCTGAGAACGAGTAATGGCTATCAATGCCTACTCCCAATCATACTATCTGGAGGACTTGTGTCCCCTCCTGATCACAGACGTGAATGAGCTCACATTAAGGAGACCCTCCTACTACTTGCAGGTAACAACAGTACTTCGTTAAAAACTGTACTTCAGCTCACACCTCAGAACTGTTGCCTATAAATCGGCTTCAAAAGCTGGTAGAAATTCCTTGATAGGGTTTTTCAAGCTTTTATTTGAAACCAGGAAAGCAGAAAGTTTTCTCACCTGGAGAACTGATTAGAAATAGGCCTACACTGACATGGTCTTAATCCAGCCTTGACTATGAATAACAGAATACGAAAACAAAGAAGTTTGTCCCAGATCCCATTTCAAGGTGTTAAAGAGAAACTGTTGTATCACTTCAGAAATAGATGCTATTACAGACGAAGACACTGTGCCAGCTTTTCCCTTGGCCTCCTTAAACCTCTCATGTCCTTGTTAACCACTGCTGGGGGCGTTAATAAAGGAATGAATAAAATCAGCAGGCAAAACAAGTGACAGTCCCAGCAACAATGACCAGCTTCGGGAGGCTAATTGCGATGGTAAGGGCTTGAGGATCCCTGCTCAGAAGTGTCTCAGTTTTTGTATTGCTTCCCATGAACCCGCCGATACATTCCCTTTCCCCATCATCCTGTTACTCGTTTCTCCATTGCTATGGTTTCCACCTGTGGTATTTCACTGAACTATTTTCAGCTTGTTAACCATTGACCTGTCCCCATGTTCCACCTCCTGCCGTCTCCTCCTGTCAGCAGCCTTCAAGAGGTACCCTGTAACCTGTCCCTCTGTTGAAAAGTTAGTTGTCTGTAAAATGCAATAATCCTCCTGAAACCCATTTGCAAACCCAAATAGTGACTCATCCTCTGTCTCCCACATGGGATAGGGGTGGTTAGACATACATGATCATCCAGCGTTTCATTCCTGTGCCAGCAATGAGCTCCAAACGTGAATGTAGGTATTTGCACTGGTCTTCCGGCCAGACGCTTACTCCACTGACATTCTCATTTGTCCCACGAATCCACACATTTGTAGCCCATACAGGGCAGACTCACTGATGAAGTCAAAGGTGGGTTTGGGAAGCTGGAGGGGTGAGTGTACTTTCAGAAAATTAAGTTAAGAAGCTGCAATGAGTCTGTTTCCATCTCCGCTCCCCACTCCAGGGTCTTTACATCCCCACAAACGCCTACAGTCTCTTTCCCTCCCACCTGCTCATAAAAAGTACTCCCTCTCGCAGGAGCTGACTGGGACTCTGGGACTATCTATGTACTTGGGGTGTGTGTTATATGCTATGCAATCTGGGATGGAGAGTCCAAAAGACGTTCAGACAAGGCTTGCCATGCCTGCTCTTGCAGGAAGGAGAAGGAGGGCTGCTCCTTGTGCTACAGGGAGCCATCAACCATCCCAGCAGCAGCCCCCACACTGTACAGTCCATCCCCGTTTCTGCACCCAGTGGTAGCATCAACAGAGCTGTGCAGGAACAAAATAAGGATCAGCAGCTGGAGTCTCACAGCTGCTCACACCAGGGACCACGCTCCTGCAGCTCAGGTGCTGCGACTTCTCACTCATCCAGTCCAACTACAGTGTTGTTGGACAAGTCAATTTCTTCCTCTTGCAGTTGTTTTCTCCACATGGCTGGTATCTGGTCAGAACTGGTTTACTTCCAGATTCCCTGTCCTAACTCTTCCAGTTCCCTGAAAAACATTCTTTCACAGCTTGCTGCTCTGGTTTCTTATCTGCTGCTTTGCGTTCTATGTTCTCCTCAAGTTTCTTGCCTAACTCTGAAACAAAACAGAGTATCCTGGCTTCAGCGGTAGTATGTTAAAGTGAAATGCTTTGCAGCTTGACAGAGGGAGATACAGAGATCCCCTGCTGCATTTCTAAGGAAAATTCAAAACCTCAGCATTCTCCTTACTCACTTTCAAAGAGCACCATCTCCTTGCCTTCTGGCATGTACCCCAGCTCCTCCAAACTGGAGTTGCAGCTCTCCCCTCGGGGTAAAAGACTTCTTCAGATGTCAGCATTTCCAGCCCCGGGGAGAGGAGAGCAGAGCACGCCACGGCACGTGTGTTACTGCAGGAGGCAGGGCAAAACTCTCCAGCAGCCCCTCACCACCTCACCTCCTCTTCCTCACTCTTCAGCCTCTGTCCAAGGCTGCTGCCCTGGCCTGGGGAGGACCAAGATGCTCATGGCCACTACCTCCTCCAAGCTTTCCTGATTGTATTCTGCCATCCCCTCGATGCAATGGGCAGAGTGAGAAACTTTGGGGCTCCCAGCCTGGAGTCAGAAGGCACAGATTTAACGGGGTGGGGCAGAAGGTTTGGGCACCACCACAAGCACTGGTCAGCCCAGCAGATGCTCCTGCGTGGCGTGACAGTTGTGGCTGCCTGCACGGCGTCTTCCTCGCCAGCCTGCGTGTCCACCCGGAGCCTACCCAGCCATTTGCAGCCAGCAGCTGGGGAAACATTTCTCGGAGGAGTTGATCTGCAAGGCAAGGGGACTGAGTACAACTGCGGCAGCTCAGTCGTGCAGCATAAAGGAAAGCCGTCAGTGTGCACACAGCAGGGGAAACTGTGCAATGGGTACAACTGTTAACACTTTAAACTTGTTTTATAACAGCGTCAGACAAATTTGAAACAGCTGCTCTGTATGCTCTTCATTTCCAGCGGCAATGTTTTTTGTTGGGTTTGTTTTTTTTTTTTACTTGCTGTAAAAGAAATTGGTGCTGCTGCTGTTTACAAAATTACCCAGGCTGCACTTACAACTTCTAACTTCTGATCTTGCTGTGATCACATGGATACCGTAAACGGCAAGATCACGGTTTTCTCAGCTAACGTTGGTGCCACAGCCCTGAAAAAAGCTAAATGTTGAATACATTATGGAGGGGAGCAGGCAGGGGCAGCAAGGGAGAACTAAAGGCTCTCATTTCACATTTTCTTAAGACCTTTTGTCATTGAACTACCGAACACTTTCTCATGCTGCCGAGCAATTAAGCCTCCCTGACACTGGAGCGTTTATGAGGGAATTACCGCTCATCTCAGCCGTGCTCAGAAACACCAGGTCAGAAGTCAGAGAACCGATAAACCTATTGAGGAGCCTGGAAATACATTCAGCTGCCAAGTCCCCGGTCTGACATCTTCAGAGCAGCTGAGGAAAGAGCAGAAATAGCTTATATTCAAACAGATTGCCAGGGGCAGGCACCTTCCCGTCTAATGAAGGCTGAACTGTTTTACATTTATACAAGATGAGGGTTTTATTATGCTTGTTTATCTGTGCTGCAGTAAGACCCCGAAGACCTAGGTGCAGATGAGGGCCCTTTGTGCTAGGCATTATGAAAATGCAGAAGAGAAGCCAGGTAAAGAATACAGGAAATAGCTAAATATCACTGATCTCCTACCTTTCCATTTAACCATATTATTTTGGCCTGGCCTCCTTTTTTAAATGGAGGGACATATATAGGGCTGTATTTATTTTTAAGTCTTTAATTTTTAAACCAAACAGTCGCATCCAAAATGATTTGGGACGCCACTCTTCAGTGAACCTGGACCCTGGGGCAGAGGAGGCAGCTCTTGGGGGTTGCTAAAGGAGCACCCAAGGCACGAGCTCTGCAAGAGGGCACAGACTCTGCACCAGTTGCTATATTGGGAGTTGAGCGACGTGAATGTTGTTACTAGATCTTGCAGGTGCCTTCTTGTGTGACCCTGGGCCACTCGTTTCAGTTTCCAGGGCTGCTTTCCTCCTGATAAAATTGCTGTAACAATTCTTACCATTTAAAAAAAAAAAAAAAAAAAAGGTGCTGGCTGGAGATCATTTGCTAAAAAGAGTTTTCAAAGGCTAAGAATGGTCTTTGCTGAGTCTGCTATCCAGCATCGGGAAATGCCTAGCACAACATTCATAAGTTTCATGGTTTATAATAATAATAAAAGTCTCAGCTTACATAGAACATCTGCAGGTTTATTTTTCTGTGAGTGATTTCAGTATTAGTCACTGTCACATCTGTGTGGGGTCACTACCCGCTTTTGTTTTCCAGGCATCCTCTCTTCTTTTATTAAATCATGTTTAATGTTTTGGGTTTTTTTAATTTTAAATATTTTATCTGACATTTTTAGACTAGCCTAGAATGTTTGTTTAATTGCACTACATTTTTTGCTTTTGTCCTTTTCTCAAAATGCCCTGGATTACATAAGGGGCAGAATGGGGAAGTAACACATCTGTGAAATAAATAAAAGTATTCTTAATAATAATTGCCTCTGGGTTAGTCATATCCATGCAAATTGCTACTGGCTGTGTTAAGAGTTTTCTCTTTCACCTTGGACCCTCCATCCAGCCATTAATTGTAAAGAAATGTCACTCTCTAAATCACAGGAATAATAACAGCAGCAATTCCTTACTTCTAAAAATGCCAGCCAATAAAGATTCATTTACCAGACTGACCATGAGATTATTATTGTTTCCATTTCAGAAAAAGAAACTGAGGCACGGGGAGTTTTAAAATACCCAGAAGAATGTCAAAGTCCTGACTCTAAATTCTGTGCTGTAACCATTTAAACTTGTCCTTTAGTTTTCAAACTTATGTTTTAAAAAGACACAGCTACAAAAACCTTCTAATCCACATGACTCATGAGTTGGCCGGTTACTTTTCTTTTTTTTTTCTTTTTTTTTTTTGCTTTGTCAACACAACCAATGTCGAGAGCCAAGATGAACTCGGCTCGCCTTCTTTAATCTGGAGACTTCCTTCAAGCAGCAAAGAAAACTGGAGTTGGATTCATTGATGCCCAAGCCAGAGGCTAAGGTGCGGGCAGTCCTCTCATCAGACCGCATGCACCAACACCTAACTTACTTAAATGAAATGAATAAGCAAATCTTGAGGCATTCAGCTGGATCACGCCCCGCCATGCCAGGTGCATACAAAAACCAAGTTATGCTTTGCAAATGTAGAAAACGAGGTAAGCTCTGCATTGAAGAGCAGGCATTTGAAAGCCTGGCAGCCTTGGTCCCCGATTCAGCCGGTCTTTGGCATGGCTCAGTCACCTTTTCTGGGGTCACATCTGTGTTGCTGACTTGCTGCAGGTTAATGTCTTCATGGTCTGTAGCCTATACCCTGGGCTCTAGCGGAACACCGTAATTGTTCACCTTTATCGTTAGCTATGACTTTAGCTCAGGCGTGTCCTCTCCACTGCCCTTTCCCACACGCTTATTTTATTTTTCAGCTTCAATACAGGGTTTAACAAGAATGATCTTCCAAAAGAAAAGATTTCACTAAGAATATCTGCCTACTGGAGAGGAATAAAAAGTGGTGATTATTTCAATCAGTTCAAGAGTCTCTCTAACAGATTGGCACCACATGAGTCACTTTTATCATTTTATGGTAATTTAGATCTCAAGATGAGAAGGAAGGTGCACAATACTTGTGACAGTCTCCACCTGCTCCACTTTACGGTTGTGCACGTGTATCTCAATCGGGCAATCATGTTTATACTAAAATAAACAACCCCCAAATGTTCTGATTACATACAGGTACAACCTTTTCTAGTATACCTGAAAAAAAGGGAGCACTTGAGAAACAATGGTATTTAATTGCGTCTCGTAAATCTGGTAGAGTTTCACCTCCTGATCCTGGGAGGTCTCTTACCACATCTAAACCTGCAACAGGGCAGGTTTAGCCAGAAGCACCTCAATGAGAAATAAAAATCAGACTTCACCATGAGAACATTTTCTGTACGTCCTAAGCATTTCTCACCCTAGAGACATCTCTTTTACATCTTTTACTAAACTCTGTGTCCTGCTGACAAATACCTTCCATTTTCGTTTATAATTTTAAACACGAATGTATGGTTATGATTTCTCCCCAAAAGCAATTGATCCCTGGTCAAATTGTAAACATTAAACTTTTTAAGTGCTTCAGTGTCTGCAGGCTGTATTTTGGTTGTTCTTCTCTGCATTCTCTCTGATTTATCTGCAAAAAGATGCCTGGAGAAGAGCTGCAGGGCCACTAGAGTCCCATTAGAAGGATTACCACCTTCCCTATCTATTTCATGCTTCGGATATGCAAAACTAAAATTACATTAACTGTTTCTGTTGCCGTATAGTTAAACTGTTGCTCACTAGTCCTCTTCCGACATCACTGGTTTTTAAATTACTTTCCTAATACTAAGTAGACTTTTCCCCACCCCGATGTGTGTTTAGAACACATCTTTGCTTCCCAAGGTTGAAACATGCTTTGCTATATCTGGACCATGTGATGATTCTCTGTGTATGAATATTCCCAGCCCTATCCAGCTAATACCCTGCATATGCTGTTTATCCATTTGTCTCTGGATACTTATACATTAGTTTAGAAAGCATCCAGGGCTTGGACTCTGGATGAAAACAAGCTACAGAAAATGTCAGTCAGTACCAAAACTCCTCAGGGAGCCAGAGGCCAAGCTCAGCAGGAGATCTGTTGGAGGAAGAGCCCAAACACTGAATGGAGGTCGCAATGCCCTGTTCGTTACTGTGTTCATTTTAGATCAGCTGAACCAGTTCTCTCCCTGCCAGCCTCCAAAGAAGCATCACACACCAGTACTTCCCCTTGCTGCCATGTTGCACTGCAAAAGCACACTTTCTGATGGTTGCAAATAGATGGATGTGATTAGAAGAAACATGACACAAATCAAAACATTAACAGGTTTAGAAAAGCAGTTATAGATTAAGATCAAGACACTAAATTTTCAGGAAACAACACTGAATGGATACATCATTAATTTAAATTTTGTGTTGTTTAAACAAAATAGGAAATGCCACAATTATGCAGTGTTGCAAAACTCGTACTTTAAAAAAAAAAAAAGACCAAATATATTATTATAAGCATATGGCATGAGAGCATCAAAGCACACATGCTCCCTCTTCACTGTTCCACAGTATTCAACTGTACTGTAATCCTGAAGTTTACCCCACAGATTATTCCTCCTTAGGACATCAGTAGTAGGCAGAGTTAAAGTTGTTCAGGTGTCTCCATCATGCTTAATATGTGTTTGCTTCGTGTAATAACGCTATCCCTAAACTGATGTTTTTCTTATGTTTAACTTTGGAGGGAATCATAGAATCTTCATGGTTGGAAAGGACTTTTGAGATCATCGAGTCCAACCATACACACACAAAAAAAACCCCATACAATCTCTGCCACTAGAGCATGCCCTGAAGTGCCACATCTAGACGTTTCTTAAACACCTCTAGGGATGGTGACTCAACCACCTCCCTGGGCAGGCTGTTCCAGTGCCTGACCACTCTTTCAGTAAAGTAATTCCTCCTAATATCTAATCTAAACCTCCCCTGCCACAACTTCAGACCATTTCCTCTGGTCCTGTCATTATTCACCTGGGAGAAGAGGCCAACACCCACCTCTCTCCAACCTCCTTTCAGGTAGTTGTAGAGGGCAATGAGGTCTCCCCTCAGCCTCCTCTTCTCCAAGCTAAACATGCCCAGCTCCCTCAGCCTCTCCTCATATGACCTGGTCTCCAGACCCCTCACCAGCCTGGTAGCTCTCCTCTGGACACGCTCCAGCACTTCAATTACCACACCACCATAGGATTTTTAAAAATCTGAACTGCTTGGAAAACTAGAATTTTGATATTATCACAACATAACTTTACAGAATCAAGAAAGGCTTATTTGAAATGACATGAAAGAGTACTGAGCAGAGAGAATGCTTCTCCATGACATTTGTAATACTTGAAAGCTTACTCAACAGGAGCTTGCTTTAATAACAAGTAAGGACATACAAACTATCAAATCATCTTTAAAAAGCCACTACTTATCTGAGGGGAATTTACAGACTCTGGTAGTAGTACAGGTAGCCAGCACATAAGAGACAATTTTAATTTTCAATTGACTTAAAGTGCTGAGTTAATGAGGCTGGGGTTATTTTGTTCAAGCACTCACTTCTCCTGGTGCACTGAGCAGTGCTGCCTCAGCAGGTAGGCTCCTCAGAAAGCTGTGCCAAGAGGAAGCTCTCATGCTTCAGTACACAGGGTGGTATGCAGCCACAGACGCTTTACAGAGGGCTGGGAGTTGGACCGGTTAATGTGTCAATGAAAACTTTCTCAACACACATGCCGTCTCCATCGTACCACGTCGGTCTTACACTCAATAACATTATTGCATTCAAAGTCACTGCTGAGGAAGAGCGGCGACTGGTTGAGCTACTGCAGCACTAACAGCCCGCTTGATGCATCAACAGGGAGTCAGATAACCCCAGACCCAACAGTTTGATAAAACAACCGTTATTAATAAACTCTGTCACAAACCAGTCTCTTCAAAAGAAACCTGCTTACACAATTTCAATGAAATTCCAACTTTTTATTAAAAAGTTTTAAGCATGTGTGTATATGTATTCCATTAGTATGTTTTTCTCTGCCATGAATTAATTTGATACAAAACTCTTTAAGAGGGTTGCATATTCAAGTCAAAAGGATGTTGTCAGAATTAGTTGCTCACAAAGACCTACATACTCCAAGCTTTGTTAAGGATGTTTATTATTTTCAATGTTCAGCAATCTTGGCTTTTAAGTGCAATGCAGAAATCGAAGTATAAGATGGGTAACAGCACCTCAAGAATATATCAAGATTCCACTTTTGTTATTACCACGCCAGTATTTTCCCACATAGCATTTTTCACTCTGATTAAAAGGCAGTTTCTAGCAGGGGGTCATCAGTATTTCCACTTCACAGACACCACCAAGGTACAGCGAGTGCAAGACTGTAACTCGCTCAAGGCCATTCGCTAAACCCGCACGAGAAGGGCAATCCCCATTACTCAGCCCTCAAGTCCAGATGCTGGAGATGACCCTCTCCTTTCCTGTCTGTCAAAGGGCAGGAGCCGTTAATCGCGCCTGCACCGTGCCCGCTGCACGCTCCCCTGCTTGCCAACCTTACCTCTTGCAGGTCCCTTTCCCTGCGGCCAAAACACGAGGGCCAATATGACACCCTCCTCCCAGCTTCAGCCAGCCTTCAGCTTTAGCGTCCTCAGCCAGAGAGTGTTGCTTACCACAGGCAAAGAACTCCCCGCGTACGTTAGACACCTAACCGATTTTATTTCGTACTGATGGGAACCGAGGACCAACACCTATAGAATAAGCAGGAGCAAGCAGACGGACCGTCGCCCTCCGGGCCCTCCCCGGCCTCCAGGCCTCCCTCCCAGCTGGCAGCGGAGAGGTCTGGCACAAAAGCAAACAGAGAACAAGGCCCGGTTCACCCCCGCCCCGCCGGGGTCCCTCAGCGGCGGCCAGGGACAGACCCCGAGCGCGCACAGGCCGCACGCCAGGCTGACAGCGACCTGCCCCTCTCGGCGAGGCAACTCCCGGCCGAGAGACTGAGCCTGAGTCCCGGCCGCGGCGGCTCAGACAGGTCCCAGCCCAGGAATGGGGGTGGCGCTGCGGGCCTGCCCGGCCCCCCCGTACCCGGGCAGCGCGGGGGCGGCCCCCGGGGACCCGCTCGCCACCGACCAACTTCCGCGTCGCAGGCCCTCCGCGCATGCGCGGCCAACACCGGCACCCCCACCCCGCCGGTCTTCCCTGGCTGTACCACTATGGGCCTAACGTGTGGGTAGGGGCAAAAGAGGGCGGCAGCTCCACGTAGCTCTGCAGGCCTCAGACCCCCTTAAGCCTCCCCACGGAGAAGTCAGTTCCCTTCTCGAGTCTGTGGGTTCCTGCCAAACTTGCTCCTCTCCTCGTTCCCGCCCCCGATCTAACACGTCTCCCCCCGGCGATGGGATATGGTATATGCCACTCCCAGCTGATCCGGTGGCTTGGCGAAACCATCCGGCTCAGGACAGGGGGAAACAAGGCGCCGGAGCAGGCGGGGGGGGGGGGGACACGGGGACGCATTGTTGAGTCAGGGGCCGAGCGGCGGGGCAGGGCGGGCGCGCCCCACTGCGACAAGCGGGGTCGTCACAGAAACCGGCGGGCGGGAGAGGCCGCCGCACAGAGCTCCGCGCCGCCGCCCCGCTCCCCTGCGGGCCCGGCCGGTAGGGCGCGGCCGCCCCCCCCCCTCCCGTGCCTTCCCCTCCGTCGCCTCCCCAGTGGTCGCGCCCAGCTCCAGCTGACCGGCCTGGAATCCCGGCTGGGAGCCCCGCGCCCCCCCCGCCGCCGCCCCGCGCACCGGCCCCGCCATGGGAGACGCCGGCAGCGAGCGCAGCAAGGCGCCCAGCCTGCCACCGCGCTGCCCCTGCGGCTTCTGGGGGTAAGCCAGGCCCGGGGGCGAGGAGGGGGCTGGGCTGGAGCCGGCCCGGCCTGGCCCGGCGCGGGGAGGGGAAGGGGGCGGGTGGCGAGGCGAAGGGCGAAGCGGCGGGGGACCGCGGCCGGGCGGGGTCAGGGCCCGGGCCTGGCCTGGCGCTCAGGCCGGCCGGACGGCTGGGGCACCGAGCCAGGTCACAGCCCTGGGCTCGGGCCTGTCATGGGGGCCGAGCCCGCAGCTCGCCCCGAGGCGGGGGCGGCCGCTGGCCCCCGCCGGGCGGGCCGCAGGGGGTGGCCGCCCTTGGGGGAAGAGGGGTGTCCCCCCGCCTCTCGGCGTGTGGCGGGGGGTGCCGCCTCCCGAGGGGCCTGGGTGGGGGTGGCGACGGTGGCTCCTGGCTTAGAGGCAGCGGGTGACCCGGGGGGGTGGGTGGGAAGGTGGCTGCGTTACCCCCGGGGCGCGGGGGGAGCCCGGCCTGGCCGCGGGCGGTGTCCCGGTGGCGTCCCCGGCTGCTCGGCGGGGGGAGGCCTGCTCGCTTCCCCAGGCACGCAGGTTTCCTGGAGCGGCTGCCTCCCCTTTGGGGCTGCGGGCTGCGCTGCGGGGCTGGCCTTTAGCTCCTCGCAGGCGCGGCTGGGTAATGCGGACCCCTGGCCGCCCGGTGTCCTGGAGCGCCGTGCCCGACGCGTCCCTGCCCTGCGACCGGGAACGGGGAGCTCTCCCTGCTCTTCACGCAGGGCAGCGGAACTCATGAAGGAAAAAGGCTAAGGACAAAAATACACATCTTTCTCCACCTTATGAAGGCAGGGAGGGTCATAATAGATAAGGTCCTTGTTAGCTGTTGGCTGATCCCCTTTTAGAAAGAAGGAAGTCGGGTCATTCCTGTTTGCCAAAGGTGAAAAAAAAGTAAGCCTCTTCCTTGCTAAACTCCTATCACCTCTAGGGCCTTGTCTGTTGAAGATGTTTCCGTTATTGATTTCTTTTTTTTTTCTTTTTTTTTTTTTTAAATCAGATGTAGCATGGCAGCTGCTATGCTGGCAGATACGCACAATCATAAAGGGTCTTTAATGTATATCACAGAAACATTAGTCCCTAATGTTCTTATTTATGGAAAGTTCAAAGAATATGTGACTAAATTGACTTTTGAGGTCCCACCTGAGATTTACACTTGTCTGTGATTGTACCTTCTTGGGATTTATGTCATGCAATTTAAGGTACTCTGGGGGAGTGGAGGCTGAGAGGAAAGAGATGCAATAAGAGTGATTTAGTGATGTCACTGTACACTTGGCTGGTTTATTGGAGTGACAGGATTTTAAATGAAATCCCATTTTTGAGTTATGACAGAAGCCTGAACTGCAACAAATGCTATGGCCCTGCTGGGAGTGATCTTGCAAGACAGATTATAAATATACAGTAAATTATTTTGTTTATTTTTGTTTTGTTAGACTCCCATATTTGGACCTGATGTTTTCTGTAATGTGAAAAGCAAGTTGCTGTTATCTCTAATGTAGCATACTGACTTCTGTAACGTGATACTGATGTGAAAGGAGAGTTGCAGAAAGTTGGAAGTGAACTTTTTCATTGGGCTGAAATTCTTGGCTAGTTCAGTGTGTTGCGATAATGAGAAGAAAATCTGGTGCTTTGTGTTCAAGGATCTGCTTAATGGCAACAGGAGACTCTCAAGAAAACCCATTGCCTTTAAAGCTGGTGCTTTTTTTTTTTTAACATACATTTCCCTTGCAAAAGCTGCTATCCGAATGATTTCCCCCCTTCTTCCCCCCCAGGTTGTTATCCATGCAGTAGTGTTTCTTGTAAGACATTTTTGAAAGACAACACTGTGGGGGAAAAAAAGGTCAGTTTCTCCATGAATACAGTGAATAAATTAATCTGTTTTTCTAAGTTTATGCCAGGTACGCTTTGGTACACAGTGGCAAACTACATACCTATTTTGTCACTTAAAAAACCCAAAGAAAACCCAACAAAACCCAAAACTGTGCTTTGAGCTTCCAGAGTTTGATGGGGTTTTTTGTACTTTTCAGTCCTGAAGAAACTTAAGTGTCGCCTTGTCCTTATTTACCTAGGCCTTGCTAGTGCTTGAGAAGATTGGCTGGAAAATCTATGTAGACGTGCCCTTCTAGTGCTTAAAGGGTCACAGTTTTATACCAGCTTTCTGAAGAAAGTAAATCATGATAGCAAAAACACTTATATGCATCTGAAGTTTGAATTCTGCTGCTCTAGGTGTCAGCTAGGGTTATTACCAGCAACATGTCATAAGACAAGAGTCTTATCTGTGACTTTCATATCACTTTTATATGTCTGTCAAGTCACATTTTGGAATAACAGGGCCATGTTTGCCCTTTATCTGCAGAACATTAAAGGCTGTGAAAAGTTCTGAAACTTGTAATTTAATATAGTAGTTTCCCTGAAATTTGTAAATAAAGTAATGGAATGGAATAGTGTTGCTTTATGTTTCCTGGTCCCCATCAATCCAATGGTTCAGAATCCTTTCGTGGTTGTTCTTGAGTGAGCCCGAACCATGTAGGTGGCAGAACAACTTGGTGTCTGTGGGTCAGACAATAGGGTCTAGATTTTGGCATGTATGATGATGGTGATTTTCTGTTTGTTTGTTTTTGATTTTAGTAATGTTTAGCCAGGACTGTTTGCAGTAAGATGCACGCTTTCTGCACTAATCCACAAAGATAGGAATCATTAAGAAAAATACTGAAAGGGAGCATTAAAATTAAAGTAAGCTGTCGGTCTCTGGGCTAAAATTTGCCTGTTGGTGAACAATGATAGAAGTAGCTCCTGAGATGCACGTTGGTAGTGGTGGCATGCAAAGAGATTACAGGAGAAGACTAGTACATACTCGTGCATTGAAGTTGGAGGGGTTCTTCTTTTAACATGTTTGGTTTTATATTAGAAATTCAGATCCTGTAGGTTGTAAGAATCTCTAGTGACTGGAAAACTACTAAACTCATGATGTTTCAAGATCTAAGAGACTAAAAAATGAACAGTTGAAAGAAGGGACTTGAGTGAGACTCTTCAGAACTTCTGAAACCTCTGCTTAAGGTCAATGGCTAACGTTTACTTACCTTTTGTTAAAGATCACAGAGTCTATCCTTAAATCTTCTGCAGACTTGCCCTACTTTTTTAAAATGTCCAGTCTGTCATTTCTGCTCAAGCAAAGCTCAAAGGGAGCACTGAAATGATCTTTGTATTTTACAAAGTCATTTCAGTTACCCGGATAATCTCAACTGGGAAGCCTCATATGTATTCATGTTATTTATGAAAAATTCACATGACTTACTGCTTGGAAATATTTTGCTGCTCTTCCTATTTTTATATCTTAAACTCCTGTCAGTTGCAAATATCTCACTTTTTATTGGAATAGTCTGGAAAAGTTTGGAAAGGGTGCAGTATGCAAGTTGTTTTTTTTACTTCATCTAGAGTTTATGTTGTGCTTAACTTCTCGTTCTTGCAATCCGGAAAAATTCTTTCTTCTTTTCCTGATTAACAGACCGTGTAATGTTGTTTTTTCTTACATTAGTGGATTTCAGAAACCTGTATCGCTTTATGGCATATATAAAATCTTCAGCTCTAAGTTAATAAATACATAAAAATATTACTATATGTATATATTCCAGTTAAGCCATTTTGCTTATTAGAGGTGAGGCGTAATCCTTTAATGAACTACATGTTGGCAGTTCCCCATTGGCTTTTAAAGGACTCCATGAAGGTTTCACTTGTGTATAGCTCATCAAAGGGCTGGGGCTTTTACTATTAAGTGGTTATAGGCATAGACGAGACTTGTAAGCTAAAATATTCCTTGGCTGTAGAAGCATATACTGTGAAGGAGTATGTCAGAGAGGGCAATGCTTTTACAATACTATTTGTACTGTACTGACTGCTGCTTATTTTTCTTATGGTCCAGACTCATACCATACCATTGCATTCAGTGCCTTAGAATCAGAAAAGAAGGAAATATGTTAATGGCCATAAAACAAATGAATTCCATTCTTGAAATGGTGGCAGCCAGCAGGAAGTTGATTGAAAACACAGTATGATGAGTTTCATCTCATCTTATTTCTGGCAACTATAAGGTACTGTAGTCAGCTAAAACTGATGGCAATATTGTTTGAGAACATGCCAGCAGGGGTTTTGCGGGATGTTACCATTTGTTCTGCTGTTCTCTGACACTGTGTGCATCATATGTGTGATGAGACACTGTGCCCCGAGCATTCTGTGCAGGCCCAATCCAGAGTTTATTTCTGAGTCTGGATTTTCCAGTCACTTATGTATCATCAGGTCCCTGCCATGCCAATCTGGCTCTTTTCTCAGTTTTGTTTACTAAAATTAAACATTTGATCAAATGATGAATCATTTAACATAAGCATGATTAGTTTGTGACTGTATATCACCAAAGCTTGCTTTTAGCTTCTAAACAAATAATGACACTATATATATATCTCTCTATGTATTTAGGCCATTAAGAAGCCTCCTCTTTGGCTAGTTTTTCTTTCCTTTTTTTTTTTGGTGATTGCAGCTGTTCATTCCATATGCACTCTCAGTGACTGTCTTTTTAATAAATACTTTCTAATCTCATAGGCTGTGTAGGTCATAGTGAATGCATAATGCCTTCATAAACCTAATTCTGCTTTAACCACTGTGGAAACCTCACATAGATGTTTCTAAATGAGGCTTGAGTAAACTGCTGAAATACGTATCTTTCCCTCTGAGAGTTAGTTTTCACTGGGGTTGTATCATGCAGTTACTTTGCCAGGCTTTCACTTTCTGGAGCTTTGGATCAGATGCTAGAATAAGCAAGGAATGTCAGTTTATGCAAGACAGTGTATGTGCTACCAAATAGGTTATTGTTTATTAGACTGCAGTATTAAATGAGGTCTTTGAGTGAATAGTGAGCAGTGAGGATCAAATAAGATGCTTTGGGAGAGCTGTGTGTGAGTAGTGCTGTCTGAGGGGCAGGGTTTCTCTGCAGTTACTGATGGTCAGAAATGTCAGTTTTTCCCTCTAAAGTGATAAATTGATTTAAATCAATAAATTGATGAAACTTATGTTTTAGGAAGGCTAATTTTTTACTACTTTGTACAAGACCTAAACAATTTTTTGGGGTAAAATAACAGCTGGTTTGCTTTTATTTATTACAAACTTTTATAGGCCTTCTATAATGGGAAACTGTAGTTGCTTGGAATAAATTAATTTCCCTGCTGTGGTCCTTGTACTCTGTCTTAGGTTAAGACTAAAAATACTTGAATATTGTATTTTTTTTTATATGTTATGCATGAACTTATTTATGGGTAAAAGAACCTGAAGCAGTTTGTCGTTAAAGCCATCATTAACTGCTGTAACACATCTACTGGTGTTACACAAATAGAAGTGACATTATTTAACTGACAGACACAAAGAGTCTGATGAGGAATTGATTTATTAACAAATTTTCCTGGGAGGTGCTACAGAGAATGATAACAGGCATTGGAGAGACACTGAAATTCTTTGCTTGGATCTTAATTTTAGAAGCTATTGAGAATTATGAGACATAGAGAAGCTTCTCTCTGAGGAGAGAGTGAGGGAGGGAGAATTGGACTTTGTCATGTTCCTTGCTTGAATAAAGAATATGCAGAATAAAGAATGATAAATTCAGTCATAATACAACTGGAAAAGCATCTCAACTAAAGTCAAAACATATAATTTTTTTTTCCCTTTTCTATACAGTGAGTGATTGTCTCTTGCAACCACAGTTGGAAAGTACCACATTTTGGATCAGAGCTATTTGCTGCAGAATCTTACCTTTAGGAATAGGGGTTATTGGCACTCGGAAGTAAAAGCAGATGAACTGGATTTAATACTTTAACTGTAATAAGCTCTTTTCTAGGAATGTGAAAACAATGTTTTCTTTTGCAGTACTTAATAGAATAGACAAAACAGAAAGGAGATTTTGTTATTTAATGAAAAACAGCTGTTCTGGATCAGACCAAAGATGCATCGAGCCCTGTTTCTGATTTGGGTGATAAGTGATGCTGAGGGAATAAGCATTAGGACATAGCGAGCATGCAGTGATGCTTATCTTGGTATACCTCCTTTGCTTCTGGCAGTCTGACATAAGGTTGTCCTCTGTTTTGTAGATTTATGGCTTAGTAGGTCTTACCTATTTTTTCATGAATTTGCATTATGACCTCACGAATCCGTATGTACTCTTGACCCTCACAACATCCTGCAGCAAGTAGTTCCATAATTTAACCATTCTCTTTATGAAAAAAAAAAAAAAGATTTTTTTTCCTTCAGTCTTGCTGTGTGAGAATTCTAAGGAGTGAATAAATTCAAACAGCTGCTGTATGAGGGTGTTTAGTTTAAGAAGATCCAAAAATAGGCCTTCTTGATTAAAAATGTCTGTTCACATCTTCAGTGAAGCCAGAATTTGAGAAAACAAACATGCTTATACCATGTTTTTATTCCAAAACTTTATAGAAAATGTTTTAGAAATATTTTCTAATTGTAGATGAATGCAGTGCTAAATATAGACAGATGTATCCAGCACCTTTTAATCTGTTAACTTCCTCATTGGTTAGAGTGAAATTCAGTGTCATACCTGCTGCTCCTACAAGGGGAACTAACAGGAAAGAAGTAGGTTGTGTGCTGCTTTTTGAAGCTCAGAGGAGTTAAAAGTTACTGTGTCTAGGTCATCTCCCAGATTTCTTTCAATCTTCCTGTCAGTCAGTACCTTCATCATGTCTTTTGTAAACTGTGAGTAGTTGAAGGTATTGTGATTTGGACAGTGCTAAAGATTATTCCACAGTCGGTTATACAAAATACCTGACTTAACATTAATTAGTAAAATTTTCAACTGTTGTATGGTAGAATAGATATGTTGTGTTTTGTATATCGCTTCATTTATTGAACATGCTTTGAGTTCTCAGAAATAGGAATCAGTTTTAAGGAAATACAGCTGCTGTTCTTAACTGTGTAAATTTTAGCCACTTCAACATCAAACTTCCACAAAGTGATGACGTTGTTGATGCGTGTTGGGCTTGGAGAGCCTGGAGACCATGTTGGGTTTGGAGAGCTGTTGAAATCTTGAAATGATGGAAGCATCGTGACCCGGTATTTCCTTTAAGGTGTTGAAATCAGCGATGGAAAGCATTAACTTCAAAGGATGATCCTTGATGTATATAATCACTGGAGATATTTGGTATTGACTTGAATATTTTCACTAACGTGGTATGCCAATTATTACTGGATTTTAAAATTATTTAAAATTAGAAGTTTGTACATATAACTAGACACCATTTTCTTTAGATGTGATTGGTGGGAATGATGAATGCGATCTGTTTTCTCAGAAAGATACTGCTTATATTCTTTGAAGTTTAAAATGTCACTATTCTCTATCTCCTCAAATATGCAGCATTGACTGACTAAATTAGTATCTGCTATTTGTGTTACCACAAATGTCTTGTGAATGTTTTCGGACCGTATTTGATCTTGATTATGGTGAAACCCTTATTTGGATCTCAGAGATAAACTTTGTATTCAGTTTAGGCGGGTAAATTACATAGGTATGTTCTGCCTTTTTTTTTTTTTTCTCTTCTCTTTTGCTCAAATGGCAAAGATCCTTCCTCTCTATTGAGTATAGGCAGCGCTCATTAGCACGGGGTCCCCTCTCTATTTTTGAAAGAAGAATTAAAAATCAAGCAATAGCTGCAGCATGAATGACTTCTCTAGATGCCACATTTGTGAAGGAACTTAAGTCAGAGTTATTGCAGATATTGGAAAGACATCTTCTCACGACACTGAGAAAACCACGTAAGAACATACTGATGAGGACGCTATATGCAGTGAATGTAAAATTATTCTGAAAAACACTTTCTGAAAACGAAACCTTTGTGTGGATGACCATGATCAATGGTTTCAGACTGTAGAGACAGTGTTAACATACAGTAGAATTGGGTTGGTATTTTTAGATTCTTAAAAATGCTGAACCATTATCTTCTAATTTAAGATTTTGAAATAACACTGTTGTGTTTTGTTTTTGTTTTTTTTAATGATAGGGATGGATCGTTTATTTGAATTGGTGAGAATTTTATATGCTTAAGGAGTGTGGGTTTAAATTTAAAAAAAAAAATAAAATTAAACATGTTTTTCTGAAATCTTGTAACCCAGAGTCAAACAGTGTGTTGTAATACTTAGATCCATTCCCTGTAAATTATTCCTTACCCATGCTCAGGAAAATTTATTACATGAAGAGTTTTGGTATTCCATGAATTGAAGAGTGAAGACATTTGCAGTTATGTGTTCAATTTCTCTGTCGATAGCATCTGAGTAGTAGCATTGTGGTAAGTGCAGTACTTGCCTGTACAGAGGAGTTGTATTAGGAAATTGTTGATGGATTTTTATGTTTAACCTGTTCTCTGGGGTCTTCCCTGCAGCAGTGACTGCTGCCCCACGTTATTTATGAAAGAATTGTAGGTATCCTGTTCACTTCCTGCTGTTTAATCTGACCACCATATGCATGCTCTGAACTTGAACAATGCAGGTCGGTGGGAGGAAGATAAATTCCAGTTTCTAAATGTTGTAGTATTTTTATTAGTGGTTTAAGGGAATTTATTAAATTACTTCCACTGGCATTATGTCCTTTAGTAAATGTACTTTGGCTAGTGTTGGATTTCCAGTGTTTATTTGGTGTAAATTAAAGAGACTAACTGAAAGTAGTAAAAAATTTTGAATGGAGACAAAAACTCATTTTCCTAAAATAATTTTAATAAGCAGTCAGACAAACTGAGAGAAAAAGAGGTTATTTGATGATTACTGTCTTTAGTTTCTAGCTCTTTAGTTTATGTAGTATCTGATGCTGGGTGAGTTGTTTAATTTGAGGGCCTGTTTTAGTAATGTGTATATTTAACTTCTCCTTATTTGAATGTAGAAGTCCTATTTAATTTCTTGGCACCTAAGGAAGAGGGAGAAGAAAGGAGCACAATACTAGATTGAAAGCAGTGTTTGTTTTGTTGGTTTTTTTTTTTAAAAAACAGCAGGCTGGTTCCATGATAACCTCCTAATTGTGCACTTAGAAAAGCAGAATCCAAAGTCATGTCCTCATTGACTTAATTGCTAAAATACAACCGGCCTTCACAATATGACTGTTACTGAGATCAGCCCTGTCGCCATAACAGCAGCATTTTGATCTCTAATTATATGCTGTCAGAAGTGTCTCAGAGGAAGTTGCATGTATAAAGTAGGTAAAATGCTGTCATTTAGCAAGAGTCCCTCAGTATTGGAAATTGTGTTGTCCTTCTAACTGTTGATTAGACGATATTTTGGTCCAAGGTACTGTCAATATGAAGGAGTCTAGCTTTTTCATAAATCAATTATTTGCCTTTGAAACTTTTCTGTAACAAATACCCAATATTACTCAGTGAAATGCGTATTTAGCTGGAGAAAGGTGAATCTTAGGTCAGGTATTGCTGACACCAGTTTGCAAGAAGAGGCATTAGTGTCAGATGCAGTAATGTTTGTTCGTTGTTTAATGTCCTAGTGTTACTTCCTTTTTTAGTAATCTCTTTCAGTGAACTAATGGACAATAATGGTTTCTAAAATTGTCTGCGTGTTAACAGATGTTTGCTTATTCATCCAGACAGGTTTCAGGTGTTCCCCTGAATTGTTAACATATTAATCAATTTAAAATCTGATAATTTCTATTTTTAGAATCAAGTTTTGACTGGGTGCTTCTGTACAGTGAAGTACGGGGTGAGCGAAGGCACTTTTAAGATTGTCTATTTCCATAATAAAGGTTCTCTCCAGTTCTATTTTGCAAGCACGGTAGTGTAATTATTCAGTTTTTAATAGGGAAAAAAAAGGATACAGAGAGCATCTCAATTTGATTTTTTTAAAAATGCTCAAAAATTTGGAAGATTTAAAATACAGTAGTTCTTTGAGGCAGCTGAAATCTTGGGGGGTTTATTTATTTATTTTATTTTTACACAGATGTGTGGATGAACAGTCAGCTGTGCTGTAACTGATAAAGGGCTTTTAGGATTAATCCATATATACTCAGTAACTTCTCCAGGTATTAACTCATTTTTGAGCTTTCAAAAGAAAGCAATTAATAGTATTTGAACATTTCAAATATCTTTTCTTGGCATTGGGGCTTTGTGATTAATACTTCATTGCAAAGTAATTGAAATTAAACTTGCCTTGGAAATAGTAATTAACTTAAGATGGAGCAAATTGACTCCTCGCTTGATTTGAGGAAGTGGACTAACTCTGCTGTTTCTAACTCCTGGTATTGTGTAATACATGGAGTGCATGTGATAATTTTAACATGCTTGTTTTAAAGTATATTTCTTTTCCAGAATTAGTTAGATGCTAGAAATGGAAATGTTGAGTGTCACTGTATATTGTTCTCTTCTTTTGTCTGTAGTTTGCTAGCAATTGGTTTTATTTTGAACACTGGACACGTTCCTGTTTTAACTTTCGGCTTGAATACTGTGATTACAAATATATAGACATTGTTCTTCTAATGCTGATTTTTTTTTTTATACATCTTAGATTTATTACAAGAGTTTAGAGACTATAAATCCATAAAGGTAAGGACAGTGGAATGTTCCTTTTTTAAAATAAAAGTCTGCTTCTTGGCATTTAAGTTTGGAAAGGATTTATTATTACTTCTGCCAGTGATGCACCGTGTGGCAGTCGGTCCATGCTTTTCCCTCTGCATGTTTTCATAGAATCATAAAATCTTCATGGTTGGAAAGGACCTTTGAGATCATTGAGTCCAACCATATGCGCACAAAAAACCCCCCTACAGTCTCTGCCACAATGAATCATAGAATCTAGAGCATGCCCTGAATTCCTTCATTAGTGGATGATATATCACTCTTCATTTAATTCCATAGTGCTCTAGGAGCCTTGAATGAAAGACTTGGTAGCAAGGAGTATTTACAGCTTCTCCAGCTCTGTCCTTTAGAGAGAGGTGTTTGTTTTAAATCAGAACTTGTTCTAGGACAATATTGACCCATTGACGTGTTTCCAAGGATGTTCGTGTAGAAGGAAGTGTTTGTGGTGGGTGGAGGAAGTCTCTTTCAATCAGAAGAGTTGCTATGCAATTAGAAGAGCAAGAACCGCCTGCATTACACGTCTGCAAGTCTCAGGTGGTTTTGCAGCACTCTCTTGATGAAGATAGGACCCCATTATTATCCATTATTCTGTGATGCAGTCTCTCCTTTGACTATTAATGTTCTTGTGTGACTAATTCAGGAAAGACCAGAAATCTTTCTGGTGAATAATTAACGCTTCCTGTCCTGCTGAAGTGGCCTGTAAAGACAGATTCAAAAGGTAAAACACAGTCACATATATCGTTACATAGCGAACTAAGCTGATGTGTTGCATCGTTCTTTCAAAATAAACTAAAATATGGGAAATTCCGTCACTTACTGGCATAACAAGAACTCTAGCATTACAGGTTAGAATTCAGTTGCCTGAGCCGATATGTCTTGTGAAGTGCATCTGAAATTCAGATAACTGAAATTAGTGGTTGCTTTTGAAACTGCTGTAACTGGAAACCCAAACTAAACAACTAGACCAGGGCTTAAGAAACTTAAGCCTATAGCTTTCAGAGGTTACTATAATTTTCAGTTCCTTTTCTTTTCTTTTTTTTCTTTTTTTTTTTTTTCCCTTCAGATTCATTTCCCAGCACATTGCTAGATGCCATTCAGATGGAAAGTGATTTAGCTGCTTTCTTATTAGCGCTCTTTCGGTCCTTATTATTTCAGCTTGCTGATTTAGTAGTGGTTTTTTGACTTCCGTTAGCAATGTGTTTGTTGCAAACTTGAATATAGAAGTGCTTTTAAGTAGTCTTTATGTTGTGGTTGAAAATGTTGAAGTTGTGTGGGGGTTTTTATTTTGGTGTATATATATATATGCATGTAAACATAACTTTAATTTCTTTGCAACTTTTGATACAGAATTATAAAAACTGAAATGGCTTCTTCTGCAACACTCATGTAGATAGACTGTGTAGCTAATGACTTACTGTAGCACAGAAATCACGTGTTTATCAACTTTCAGGATGAAAACAGCTGTAAAAGAAACATTTTTTGTTTGAACACAACTTCGACTAACTATTCTAATAGTATTTTTCCTGGTATGAATGTCATAAAAATAAAATCAGAGATTATCTTGGTGGTTTTTTTATTATTATTTTTGAGGATTACTTAAGGCCACTCAACCAATAAATACTGTAGTCAATTTACAGTCCAAATGGATTTGTATTCTCTTTAAGGTTATGTAGTAAGACTGTGACATAAGCGGGAGCTCCAGAGACTTGTATTCCTTGGGTGTCTGTGAAGGCAGTTAGAGAAAGGGGTAAGGGAAGTGGTGTAGATGATCCTTATCTTGGGATTTATTATTAGCTGTCTAATCAACAGAGCTTTCGTTTTTTCTGCTTGGCTTTCTTGTCCCTCATCATCTATGCAGGACAAATCCTGAAGATTAGATACTACTTTTTTAGTCGCACAACTGAGTACCTAGTTTGGAAAAGTACACCAGCTTTTGGAGACACAGGCTTTTCTTCAGTATATGGAGAAGCTGGTCTGCTTTTTCTAAGTGTATACCTAGATATTATCTCTGTCCCCCAAATCAATCTTGCCTATATCCTTAATTCATCATGGCTGCAACAAAACTACTACTAGAACATGGAAGACAAGCGTCTTCTACCAGCTAGCTGGACAGACAGCCTGAGTTAATGCTTCTGTATGTTTGTTTTCAACTGTTTACTTGTGGATATTGTTCAGAAACCACTGTTTCTGCTGAAATCATGTAGCATGATATGCAGCAAATGATGTTAGTCACAAAGCCCCAATGCCAATAAAAGGATGTTTGAAATGTTCAAATACTGTTGTTAATTGCTTTCTTTTGAAAGCTGAAAAATGAGTTAATACCTAGAGAAGTTACTGAATGTGGTATGATCCTTACCACAAAAGATACAAGCTGCTACTTCAGTTTGTAGTATCTAAAGATAGCTACAGATATGTTTAATGCACTTTGATTCTAGTTGAATTAGTCGAATGTAAACGTTTCCTTTGAGAGGGTATAGGTAGCATTTTACCTTCCCATAACAGAACAAAAACATCTACATAAATTGACTTGAGAAAAATGATGCTTAGAGAGCTAAAAATCCAAATTTTTTGTCTGCTGGTCTCCTGTTTGCAGGGGGTAGAGTGTTAATTAAAAGTATTGGGAAGCCAGAGAGCAAGAAAACAATGTATGTGAAGTTCATAGTTTACATATTTGCATATTTTTACATATTTAAATATGTACATTGTACAATAATAACTAATGAATATTTATGTACTCATTAGTTTCATAGTTGGAGACACCTTTTTTAAAAAAAAAAAATCCTTTTACCTGCCACTTAATTTCCCAGACTGCTGTGGTCCTTTGGTGAAAACGGAGAGTGAGAGAAGATTGTGGGTCCCCTTTCAGAAGGGGCCTTCCATGAGCAAAGAATGCAGCTGAAGAAGGTGTAGAGTTGCATGATTAAACGCTTAAAGTCAAGTAGAATCACGGAAACATTATTTTTTCTTTCTTTTATTTTTCTTGGAGACTAGAGATGCCTGAAGAGTTACGGGCTGATACTCTGCTTGTTCACTTAATTTTTAAAACTCTATTTAAGTCCTGCTTCTATTTAGGATTCAAAATTAATTTGACATAGTTAATGAAGCAGTAGAGTTGCATTTTGCAGCTGCAGCCTGTCACAGTGGTTAGGTAGGACTTGCTTGTTCTCCTTGTGTACTGAGAAGGTTACACATAGTTTGGATAAGAGTTCAGGATGAGGTAATGTTACGGTGCTCATTTTTATTACCTACTGTTAATGATCACTCTGTGCTTCGTTACTGAGCCTTTGCCTAAGATTACCTTTAGAAATGCGTAAAAAGCTGATCTAACGAAAGCCTTTGCTGTTTGCTCTGCGTGCAGGTGAATGAAATATTTAACTTGGCCCTGATTTCCCACTGTCTGAAATAGATTAAATAGGTGTACTGATTGTGATTTATCCTTTCAGTCTTGATTAGCACAGGAAAACAAGAAGTTGAGGCTTGTTTCCCACATTTTTTCTGTGTTGTTTCAGAATAGGAAAATGATGAGGATAACATAATGATTTCTGCGAGTGTTGTGATACCTTGGTTTTGTTCGTGTCAATACATCCAGACTGTCTGCTTTACTTAGACAATAGTAAAAGCCACCTTGTGAAAATGACAACTGTGAAGATTACAGTTTGCATTTGCATTAATCTGGATCACCGAAGATGGAAAAGCCAAAATACCAGTCTGTGTAAAGGTTTCCTTCTCCTATCATGGGATGAAGGATGTGCAATGAAGGATTGTTTTTTCACTAGATGTTTAAAACCCTTGAACTTTAAAGCAAAACGTGCATGCTGAATTCTTTCTACGCTGGTAATTGAAATGCAGTTGCCTGAGACCTGGGAAGTGTGCTGTGTAAAATAGGAGAAAGGCTCAACGCATTAAGTAGGGGGGGTCTCATTCCAACCATGCATCTGGCACCCTTTCTGGAAAGTGCAGTTCCCTGCTCTGTCACCCACTGCAGCAGCTCATTTCTCATGGCTAGAAGACCAGTACTAATTTAGTGGAGAAAAGTGGGTTACCTGCACAGCTGGTCGCCACTGCCCTCTGCAGTAGTTGGGGGTCTTTCACCTCAACAGCGGTGGAATAAGAGTTCCTGACAGCGAGCTTTCAAAGCACAACATGAGAAAGGCTATTCACAAACGTCTACACTCAGGAATTAATTTAGACTGTGGCAAAACTTTGAAGGAGGTGGGAAGAGGGTAAGGGTAAAGCACATTCACATTTTGATTATTCCTTTAGTTTCCTTGTTACTTTTTCTTCTGCATCCTTACAAGTAGAAAAAAACCTAGGTATTTTTATTTTTGTCAGAGAATGAAACTTAACAGTTTTGGGTGACCTTGTTCTCTCTGTCCTCCAGCCATTAAATTTTAGATCTGCTGTACTTGCATAAAGGCTTTAGTTATAAATTTATAAGGAAAATGTCAAGTGGATAGGTACAAAATTTGATCTATCTTGTTAATTATGTAGACACTGCAAACTTCTCCACATACTGCTTAAAACTCTTACTCTTTAGAAAAAAACCACCTCACTGCTTATGTGAAATATGACAAAGCAGGATACACATTATAGAATGGTAAATACCAATACTTTCTGCAATTTTACTTTAGATGTTGGGGGGATAGGTAACATGCTGGAGGGTAATGTTTAAGATGTTTGAGAGATCCTGATAATTTATTTACTTAAAACAGGCTACTAATGGACTTTATGTAGTTCAGAAGAGTAACCTAGTGTTTGCCTTGAATTAATTATATGAATTAACAGAACTTGCATGTTTAAAATGCAGAAGTGGACCGATGTAGGTCAAGCTAGTTAAATTTGGGAGCCTAGAATTGTGGGTCACTGGTTAACTCAACCTGTTGGTTATGTCAAAGTTGTTTCCAAACAAGACTTATTGCTGTTGATAGCACGTTTGATTATTAAGCTAAACACTTAACTAACCCCTCTGTGATTTAGCATGCATAGTGTTTACTTAGTTGCATTTCTCATTAGTTAGATGCTGAGAGGAGATGAGATTAGCAGGTTTTATTTATGTTTTGGCAGATCATTGTATAGCACTTTCTTGTAGTGCTGCACTGCTAAGACTATAAAATTAATAGGAAATGTGGGAGTGTTTTTCTTAAAAAAAAAAAAAAAAGCCTTCTGCTTGTTTCTTTGAGCTTTACAAGATTTGTTATTATTTGTAAGTGCTAGTCATGTACACGCTGCTTTGCAGAGCTGCCACAGAGAGACTGAAATACGAAATAAATACGTTTTTCATTAAAACTTCGATTTTACTAAACCTAAATTTGGAACAGCAATCATATGAAAATATTTATTTGTACTTTAGAGACACAAAGAACCCCCTAAACTGGAAAAATAATTTATCAAGTTGACATTATGCAAAATTGTCAACTGATAATAAATCAGAGTGTTATGCACTAGAATAGTTCAAAATCCTAAAATGGAATTGCTTCCCAAAGTAGTTGGGTAAAAGAGGAGAAATGTCATACAACGTAGACCAGGAAATACCTGAGGCTAGTAGAAGCACAAATGAGTTTGGCTACAAAAGTGTAGTTATAAAGTTGGTGAAAATGCATAGGAGATTGAAAACCAAGTTATTTGTTATCTTAGTGCAAACGTAAAGGGAGATTTATAAATGGAAGGTGTGTATGGGGAATGCTGAATGCTCTCCGCTGGGTATGTCACTTGCTACTTAGAGGAGCAAAATCACAATATGGTGACTGGGTGAGAGCAGAAGGCAGAGTTGCTTATACACTGTACAACCCGTGGGTAGACATCTGCCGCGATTGAGAGCTAGCCGCCCCGACAGACATCGAAACTAAATTCCAGAGGAAGTGCAGAACAGCTGTTTGTTGCAGTGGGTGGGTGCTGTCAAACCTCAGCTTTGGGGGGACAAACAGTAAGAAAGGATTCAAACTTTATTTTACCTCTCATGTGTCATTAAGAGGAGTGAGGATGATACTTGAATGCACAAGGCTGAAAGAGATTTGTGATAAAAATAACTAAAACTTGTTTCTACACCTTGGAGCATGAAAATGGACAAAATTAAGTTACATTGACAGAAATCATGAATCAATGGACATCTGATCATGTAACATAGGATCTAATGTATTTTTTCCTCGTGAAAGTTGAGTTTTCATTTATTTACTGGGAGGGCCTAGTTAGAGAAGCCCTGAAAGTAACACGACTGGGTTAAAACCAAAAAGAACTCTTTATCTTGCATGGGTAACAAGGCAAACATAGTTCTTGTAACTGAGTGTTCTTCACTGAAATTCCAAATATAGTAAATGATTTCAAAGCATTTAAATGACTCTTGTGTCAAATCCCATTGACACTCGGGAGCCTTTGGAAATGTTATGTTACTATCAATGCTTATGTAATGTGATCAAACAGTGACTGTAGGCTTGTAGGACTGAAGCCAAAGCCAAAAACGCAGTGAATATCTTAGTGGGGTGATTTAGTTCAGTAGCAGAGTCAGCATTTGATAGGCTTGTGCATGTCTTCACTTAAGCGCATTTAAAATGTAGTCCTTTTCTTTTATAAAGCACGTACACATTTAATCTTGCAGCAGTTTTTAATAACTTTGAAATGAGCTACATGTTAGAAAACGTAATATAGTTTTACGTTTTAATGTTTTCCCCAGCTGGTAGGATAACAGAGCAAAAACTGTTGTATATTTATCTGTAGTTCGCGTTCAGTTTTGTAGTAAAATTTGAGAACATTCAAATGAAGCAATGCCATGAAACAGGATAACTAACTGTAACTCAGTCCATAGTTTGCACATGTGAAAATGAGTCATAAATACGTGATGACTTATTAGTATTTTAAATATCAATATGAAATGTTTTTCTGTGGTGGGGGACAGAAATGTAATTATTTTCATTGTAGATATACAATAATTATTTAATGTCAGAAGACACTATTTTTTTGGCTTCTTACTGGTTACTCTTTTGTGTGTTTAATTAATGGCAGAAATCATCTTGTGTATTGGAAAAAAAATATAAATTTTCACCTTTAGTAAGATACATCACTCTGCAGTAATTTTATCATTTCTGCTCACAAACTGTTTCGGGAAAATTATGTTCTCAGCATTATGCTCACATTCCGTTTACGACAATTTCTTTGACAGGCTCTGTAGCAGTATACCTAATTTTTGTATCATTTGACCTATTTCCAAATAGTTTTGAGTTGGAAATGACTTCAGGTATTTGTTGTGCCTCAGAAAGGTATACTCATTTTTCTCTGTAAAAGACACAGATCTGTTGCGTGTGTTTGGAGCCTGCAAAATGGTCTTACAAGTTCGAGGGGAAAAATCTGGAGATCCTAAATTTAGTAGGTCTCTTCTCCTGTTGCATTTTAACTCCTGCACAAGTTTCTCTGCAGCCTCAGCGTGCAATATGTTTAAGTATCTGATGGAAACTTTCTCAATCCCGTATCCCCTTTCCTTGTGCCTTAGCATGCATACTTAACAGCCTGTCCTGAGCCCTGGTAGCAATAGGATTTCCCCTGAATAGGGCAATCAAGTTGCTTGCGGCAGGGAACAAGACAGGATTACTGATCACATTGACCAGTGTAGGGGGAGCAATTTAGATGATGGTAATGGAAAAAAAGGTGTTTAAAATACATCTTTAAGTTCAGGTATCCTGAATCAGCAGGTTATCAAATTCACATTCTTTCCTGTTAAATTTGGAGGAAGGGCAAAGGCGAAGGGGCTGTCATTAGCATGGATGTTTTAACATTCAATACTATGAACTTAAAAGTAGTTTGGAATATTTTTACTTTTACCACCAGTCTTTGCCATGATAAACGGTTGATAAATTCACCCAAAAAAGCCCCTTTAGTTTCATTGAGATGCGGATGCCTGCACTGAGTGAAAAATAGTCCCTGAGTCCAGACACGCTGTAAGCTCTAACATTCCAGGATGTGATCTGTGATACAGTACAGTTCCAAAAGCCTCAGTAACTTGGAAGATGAGTCATTAATGAAAAAAATGCATTTTTCCATCCACAAAAATTCTGCTTTCATAATTACATGCAATATCGCGATAATGTAAAGCTATCACACAACATAGCTTCTACGGAGAAGACTAATGTTTTTAGGTGTTCTGCTTTCCCCTAACCAACATTTGAATTATTTGAGACACTTCTGTAAAATCATACAGCATTTTTTCATATTATATGCTATAAATGCCAGAAATACAGCTACAATAACTGACCTTCAGCTGTATAATGGTAAGAGAAAAGTTTTCAAAACCTCTGGGCCTGATATATAAAGGGCATTGCTTTGTACATCAGGGAAACTTCACTCAAGAGTGAAGACCAGAGTATTCATTTGGTTAGTCCAATTCATAGGCTTTCATTATTATTTTTTTTTAAACCATGTAGTACTTTTGTTCCAACTAAAAGTGATGACTCAAAATAAGATGCTCACCTTTAAGGAACAAAAACCAGTACAAGGAAAGACAGATATGACAGTCTGTCCCATTGGCAGCTGAGAGGAAGGAGGCAATTTGTTCAAAAACTCTTCTTTTTTTCCTTTGGACCGTTCTGTCACTGTTACTGAGGAGGCTTCTGGACCTTCTTGTATGCTCTGGGATGAAATGTTCACGGTGTATTACAGAAACAAACCCTGCCTGCATTGTATGACCAGTTTTAGTATAGGTGTTACAAAGGAAAAATGAAAGCTACTGCAGTGTAGCTACTGTTCTCTTGCACAATAGCAAAAATACAAAAAATGAATATGACCTTTGTTTCCCTGAAACTGCTAACACAGGGCTGATTGTGTTGCTCTAGCTGGTGGGTAAACAATGATAGGTGAATTACTTAAATGCAAGCTGGAATTGTGTTTGTGTCTTAAGCTTTAGGACAGTGTTGGCCACTGATTTGCAACTAGTAAGAAAATATGGTTTAAATAGCAAAAGTAGTGTGAAATTGTTGGGGATATGGGAGGATTTGTTTTTTTTTTCTTTTTTCTCTTTTTCCGCCCCCCCCCCCCCCCCCCCCCCCGCCGAAAGAGTATTCTAACAGGGAAGAACTTGTTTTATGATGTTAAGGCATTTCATTTCAAATGTGAGGGTTTAAAGAACCATGTGGTTCTTAAGTATGTTTAGAAAGTTGTCCAGAGAAAATTACTGTTAAGCAATATATCTTTATATTATTTTGTACTCTTATGTTACTGAAACCAAGAGCTGAGTGCATGAGCTTGACCGTTGTAGTGCATTGTCTCTTGTACCATTTCTAGTCAGTCTAGGGTTTCCAGAGACCATGTTTCACAAGCTGTAAACTGATGATACTAACGGTATCCTGATATTCTATCAATATGTATTATATGTAGATCACTTATATTGAAGCCATGGGCCTTAGTACTTTCTTATTAACTCAAACATTTAATCTGTATAGTTGACTTTAGCAAAGAAGCTGTGTTATCTTTTTTTTAAACTTTAGAATATAGGGAGACAAAATTTGGTCCCTTCTTGCATGATGCATAGAAAATTAAAACCTTTATCAGTGTTTATCAATTCTGGTAATTCTAATTCTCAGGTGATCCACAGTTTAAATTTTGTGGAAAATTTAATCCTGAAGTCTGAAGCTTCAGCCAGTTGAAAAGTCTGAGGTCTTCAGTTATGTTTTTTAAAAGGGACTGCTAAAAGGAAATGTCTCTCTTGCTTTTTTTTTTTTTTTTCCTGTGCTGTTTTAACCTTTATAGAGGCACTTAAAGGCTTTGAAATTTGTCTTATCAATAGAACGGTTGGGACTGTCAAACCACTTCTGTGCTTCTGTTGAATTTAATAAAGTCTCAAGAGCAGAAGTAGGAATTCTTGCAAACCTTTACTGAGGGAGCAGGAAGTGAGTTGAAATATATGGTATTGTTCAGTTTAGCATTGCTCAAGCATTTTGTGAATGCCTCTCGTATTGTATTTAGATTAAATATTCACGTTTGGTTTCCTGGATTTTGATAATTGTGGGTTGTTTTTTTTTTTTTGGTGATAATACCTCCTAGTGTGTTCATTCTCCCACCTTCTGATTTGCTAGTTCTTATGCTGAAAAGAGAAGCAGAAAAAAATAGCCCATAGAACTCTGGTAATGTAGTATAAAAGGGGGCAAACAAATACATTTTTGTGTAAATTACTCATATTTTCTTTTATTTACTGTGGAAATTTTCTGGGTTATTTTGCATACATGATACTGAATCCTGTAATAAGATAAGATTTATTCTGTTTCTCTTGATATAATATTCAGCATTTCCCCTTCTATGAATAATGTACAAGACCACCACATCAATAAATGTATTTGGTTGCTATGTACTACTGATATACTCTTAGTAGTACTGTCCAGTTTTTGTGAGTAGTATTTGTTCCCTGTAGATTTATTTGCAGACATTGCAGGCTCGATTATCATATAGTAGTGCCTACTGCAGATGGCATTCACTGCAGCCTTGCAATACAAATGTAAGCAGACTGATTTAACTTGGATTTTGTAGAGCTGAGGGATGATCTTCTGAACTTGGTGTAAGTCCTACTGTGAGTCATCCATAGGTACTGAAGTGCAGTAACCTGTTTTCTGTAATACTTTTCCGTTACGCAGTAAATTCTCATTCGTGTTGCTAGTAGTTCAGCTGATTCGGTGTTTACAACAGCAGGACCCCTTGTGTGCTGATAGTTTGAGTTATAAAATGTTTCACAGATGTTAGTGTACCTAGGGAATTAGAAATGTTCAGTGCAAACTGGGGGAGACCCACAGAGTGCAGGTTTTGTAACACAACAGAACAGCAGTGTGCTAACTTGTGTCCTGCATGGGTACTTCTCTGTAATGCCTTGTCATCGTAGGGCTCTTGGGTAGAACCTGTTGAGTGGTTATACCTATGGTATATTTGAAAGGATAGGGTCATCTGACTTTGGCTATGTGTGAAGGCCAAGGGGAGGTGGGCACCCCTTAACGTAAGATGAGCAGTCTGCCTCCAAATTCCTTTGTAGTTTTCCTATTGCTATGTCTGATTTTTATTTTTCTTTTAAGAGTTCTTCAGACTGTTTTTTAAGAGGAGCTAAACTGAGATATGGAGTCCAGGCCACTTTCTTTGAGAAGGTCAATTAGACACTGGAACAATTTGACAGTTCTTCATAGGATGTGCTGAAGAAAAGGCAGGTGGAATAGTTACTATTGAATAACCTCCTGTATTAGTGGAGAGCACTGTGGGACACAGCTGGTCGTTCTAAGAAATTCTTTCAGTTTAACCCATACCTAGCTCATACCAGAAACCTTTCTCGGGAAATTAAGTGATTTTAAGAATGCGTAAGAATTATTTTTAAAAGATATTTTTAAAGTTGGCTGTAGTTGCATACATATCACACCACCTGCGTTACTTCTGTTGCTCTCAATCACCCTAATACCTTCAAGAAAATAAAGAATTGAGTTCTGATTAGAGAATATTGTCATTGTAGATCTGACTGCCTTTACAGCCAATAATCAAGTAAATAAGCAACAGGGTTTGATGTTCATGCTTCTGGTTCTAATTGAACAAGTTCTGGATGTCTCCGATTTTGATGGGTGGTAGCTGGAAGTAGGCCTGTGGGTAAGTGATTTGAATATGCTTGCAGTAGATCGGCAATAGTACTGATTGACAGCATCAGGAATTATGTACGCTGTTTTGTTCTTGTAAGGGATAACAGGAGCAGCATAGAAACTTTTACAGTGATGGGTGTGAGTTACAAGTGTTTTCAAATAGTACTTCCTTTAAGCCTGTGAGATAAGCACATGCTAAAATACTAGATCTTCAGTCTTTTAGTTTTTAATGTCCACGTTTTACAACTTTAATTTTGTATGCTCCGTTTGAAGGTAACGCCTAAAACTTGAATGCAAAAGTGCATATCCTGGTGTTAGTCATGCTTTGGTAGCCCTAATATGTGCTGTGGTTTGTATGATCTCACGTTAGTAAGTAAATTGAGGGCTGTGCAATCTGGCATGGGAGCTGACTGATCATTCTTGTAATCGCTCATTTTTCTGTCCTTAAGCTTCAGCTTGTAGAATGCAGGTTGCCTTGCAAAATTTATATCTTCCACCTATGCAGACAGGTTATATAGGCAAGGGTACTTTTTTGAACAGTTTAATGTGACAGACTACTTGCGTTTCAAGTTTAATAAGGGAGTGGAGTTTAGACTGAGGACAAAATCCTTCCTAGTTATGATTAGGGTGTTAAAAGCAAAATCAGAGTGTTTATCTGTAATGATCTGTGTTTCATTTTTAACTTTTAAGATTTATTTATTTATTTATTTTCCCCTCAGTATATTTTATTTTAGTAATTGTCCAAAACTGGTGGACTGTGTTAGATTAGATTATGTTTGCTAATGTTTTTCTTCTGTATCTAGTTCAGCGTTTTGCCTTGCTCTCTGATAAAGAAGATTTGGGAGGGTGGGAGTAGTAAGTGAAGAACACTGGAGGAGAACTGTCCCAGTTTTGTTTTTTTTTTTGTTTTGTTTATTTTACTTTTTTAAAAAAACTCTTATTATTATGAAAAAGATAGGCTTTATGGGGAAAGATATCTGAAAGGTATCTGTGGTGTTCTGCCCTTCCCTGGGTACAGATACTCATACTGGAATGTAAGGGATTAATTTTCAGGCATGCTGCAATTGAACATGCAGAAGAGAGAACAGTTCTTGATAACAGTCAGAAAGAAAACTATTGAGGCCTCTGACAAAGTCCTTAGCACTTTGAATACTTTAGTAAGAATGTTTTATTGGGATAGCTAGATATATTAACTATTCAATCTTGAATATTTGGGAATGAATTGCTGTTTTCTTTTGGAATTTTGAGAAAGATGTATTTATTTTTATATATATATATAAAAGAGGTATAGAGAGCATGAAAGGTGGAAAAAATAAGATAAACTCAGAATAATCTAGCGTAAAAATGCTAGTGCGGCTCCATAAGGAAGAAACTTGGCTGTTAGATCCAATTCAGTGCTGGTGCCTTTGGTCTGGGCTGGTTTTTGGGTACTGTGCTCATTCTATTTCAGTGCCTATGGAAGATAGCTTGTGCTGTTCACTTCTTCGTCAACACAGTGACTGTGGTAGAGACCATATAGCTGTGAAAGAGAAGAGAAAGATTTTATTTGCCTATATAAAAGAAAAAACGAAAAGCAGCTGTATAGTTATTAACAACATTTACATATTATTACTCAAAATACTTTTCTTTAATTGTATCCTTTTGTTTTGATTGTTTCATTGTTTACATAGAAAGTTAAAAATGCAGATGTACGTAGAGTCAACTTTCCCATTACAGAATGTTATTCTTCTGTCAGGTATTTATTTTCAAGGCTTTCAGCTTTCTCTGTGGAAGAAATTCGTAAACATAGGCTTATAATATACCATTTTTATTCAGTGATTCAGATTATCTTGGATATGATAAAAGACCAGAATACTGTCCACTAAAAGAATGCATAGGAGGCTCTTCATCCTTGATGCTCTGAAGTAGCTTTTCTAATGCTTAGTTGTTCTGTATTTGAACTAAATTTTATTGTTACAATTACAGAAAGACAAGTAGCTAGACCTATGGGCTAACTGTAGTTCATGAGAAGATTGAAGATAATAACTTAGTATTTGCTGTTAGATCAGACATGGGCAGGTTTTAAATCTGTGTTTTGCAAGTAACTTCCCCTGTCAGAATTGGGGTGGAGCTTTTAAGCTGCTTTTTCTTCCTGAAAAAACTTGAGTACTACTACTTCTATTGTGTTTGCTCTTGGAGGTCAGGCATTTGCATTTGGAATGCTTGAAAAAGCAAGACACTGACACCATGGAACACTGCATTATTTTAAAGGTGTTTCTTATTTTATGCCACATAAATTCTGGACGCTATAGCTGAAGTGATTTGGGCTCAGGATGCGTGTTACAGTAACGTTATATTTTAATGTGTAGTTGTTTAGCCCAGTTGAATGCATTTGAAGGATTTTTCTGTTCAAAATAAATTTGAGAAGAGTTTTGAAATAACGTATCTGGATAAAGTGCAAAGTTGCTGCAGCCCTGCTGTGCACATGAGTCATAGTATTTGAGGGAAGTAACGCATTTAGTTGCAGTCCAGTTGATGAACTCTACATCGGTGAGTCATTAACTTTCCAGCATCCTTTACTCAGAAAGAGAATGGAGTTGACCAGTATTCCCTGAGTCAAACTCGGGTCTCAGAAATCACATTGAAAATGTAGGGAGCAGATGAGGTTTTCAGACATTAAAATATCCTTTGTATGCTTAATGCTTTAATCATGCCTTAAAAAATACCCCAACCAAAAAAAAAAAAACCCTAAAGAAAAATATCCTTTAATTATCATTAAGAATATGTTGATTGTATGGATCAATGGATCACAAGTGATAGGGAGGGCAGAGATTTTTCTCACAGATAGCAGGAAGAGAAACAAGCATAATGATGTACTGCATGCTGTCTTGGGTAAAGGGTTCAAAACTTACATGGTTTGCAGTTTTCTCTCTGCTACTTGGTCTTTCAGGCACTTCCATTTCATTCTGGATATCTTGACTTAACTGCGTAGATGCCCCCTCTTTGGCATTTGCCTTTTAACGGGATGATTTGGGATAGTTTACAGAGCACACATCATTCATAACAAGTGAAGGGTCTGGAAGGCAGTTTTCATGGCCAACATCCACCGTGTCTTAGAAAGGAACTTTACACCAAAAACTTCTCAGGAAAGAAGATGCAACTTTGATACAAGCTATCAATGGAGCTGTAGGTAACTTATGTCATCTTTCACTGAACTAATGCTGCTTAGTGTGCGGCTTCTTTTGTATTTCTTTACTTGTGTTTGTGCCTAGGTGCACGTTTATGGAAAAAAAAAATTCCCACCTTCTCCTAGGTTCAGATTAATGCCTTGCTTTGTATAAATCTTTCTGTTTGTCATCAGCCTAAATCTTGCTTAGAGTATTTATTCTGTTTTTTGAGGGCTTGTTTGCTTTTTTAAGTGGTGTTGCCAAACATTTATGTTGTATTGGTTTGTTCCTTGAACTCTTTGTTGTTGTAAATTTTACCTGATTTATTTAGTCGTTTCCAAATACTTCAGAAGTTGAATGTTTAACATAAACATCTTGAAGGAATTGTTTAGAAGCAGTTTTATGCTGGTTAGAAATGCTATGTTCCTTGGAATTATGCTGAACTGGCTTTGTGGTAGAAAAAACAGAAGTTACATATGAGAGGAGATTTCAAGTTTAAGAATCCCAAGTGGGCCCATTCTTCTGGGTCAAAACTTTGTATAAGATGTAGTGCAAATATTATTTTATAACATTGCTGCAGTATAGCAAGCAACCGGCACTCTATTTCCTTACTCTGGGGTGTTTTTTGAGGCTGGGAATCTCTGCTCATTACCTGAGAGATGTAAAATCTGGTACAGATTTCTACCTGCGAACGATTAGGAAGTTGACCAAAGTTTCTGGGTGACTAAGACAAGCAGTCAAACCTGCTTGTGTTACCAGCAGGATAATAGTTCTGGGTTGTTGAAATACAACTGACAGAATCCTGCCAGAAAGGACCTTACTGGTTTTTTTGCACCGATTATGACGAGTTAACCATGGTTTATTTTGCTTCTAAAAATGACTTCTTCCTGTATTTTTTTTCCCTATTTTTATTTCTCTCTCTTTTTTCCTCATTGTACCAGCAGGGTTGAAATGCATTCTGCCATCATAGGATGATCTGCTTTTAGGGGTGTTGTGTTTAAATAGTTAACTGGCAGTTTGCTCCTGGTGTAGACATATCCTTGATACGATTCATTTCAGATTCCTGAAGGAAGAGCTGAAGTAAGTGTTTCTCTAGAACAGCATTATATGATGTGGCTACAATTTCCCACCTGAGAACTGAAAATGACGGTGCGTAGTCAGGTGTAGAGGCAGCACTGACTGAGGTAAGAGCCGTGTTGCTTCCTGGCTGTGCAGTTGGGTACAAGGGTAGTTAGGATGGAAGAAAGTGAATTTCCCAGAATGAACCTCCAACTAACTTTTTGAAGACTTGACTGAAACCTGTTTTAAATGGGGAGGAGGAAGAATGCCTGCTAACTTACATACCGGTAGCTTCTTTTAGATGTGTGTGTTTATGAACAGTGTAATAAGATAGGATTGCAGGCACCTTGTCAAAATTCTTCAACTGCTTTTCAAGAAGTGCTACGATTTTACCATGGCATGCAATTCCAGAAGGGTTCAATAAGCAAGGAGTGCAAAGAACTCTGTAAGTGAGATGATCGCTCATTCATGAAAACACACAGTTACATTGCTGCTTTTTGGGGTGGCTTAGGGAGGTCTAGACAAGTGAGGTATCCTGCTGGACAGCCTGCTTGCTACTCGATAGGACGTTGCTCCTTGCCAGCCCTGCAACTGCAGCGCTTTCTTGCTTTGTCCAAGGGATACTCTTTCCTCTCCTTTCTGGCTGCTTTATTTCTGAACCTAGCTTCCTGTGCTTTAACTCATAGAAATGAATAGTCAAAATAACTCTTGGGGTTCGGACTCTTCCTGTCACGTTTTGCATATAGTGCACTTTCAAGTGCTTTCTCTCTGCATAGTTGGGCTGGCCTACACTTTAAACTCCTTTTTGCCTGTGTAATGTTTGACTTGTTAGATGTTAAAAGTAAATCTCTGCAACGAAGGAGTTTATCTTAAAATTTTGGTACTCTGCTAGCTTTTGAGAGAACACTTATGGCACAGTACTTAAAGCAGACTTTGTTAGTGTGTTTTGTTAATGCTGTGCAACAACATTTTTTTAACTGGTTTACATGTTGTCCTTGTAAATGTTATTTAACATGCATACAACATACAATGTCTTTGAAATACTTTGTGAGGCTCTTCCCCCTGCTCCCCACCCCCCCTTTCATTCAGAAGTTCTAACAATTCTAAACCATTATAATGCCAGGTATTTAAAGTACTTTCTTGCCACAGAAAAATAACTTCGATTAAAAAAAAATAAATATATTAATGCTTCTCTATGCTTTTGCATACATCTGGGCTTAAATTGAGCAAAAATTAAAATTTTTCCTATTTTCTAAGCTAAATCTAGTTGTTCACATCAGGAAGTTTTTCAGGAAGGTTTCCTGGGGAAATACATAATTAACCATGCCTTTAAGTCAGGGTACAAAATAGATACTTTCTTGACGTTTCTTCCAGCTTCTCTTTTTCTAAGAATGTTTTACTATTTAGTATCTATTACTGACCCTTGGGTAAAAGGAATGGTAAAACGTGTAGTAAAATGCAATAGGGTTTTTAAGCACCGCTTATCAGTGGAGCATCGGAATGTCTGATCTGAAGAAAAAGGTAAAGTTGATACGATTTCATATTGTAAATCTGAAGATGATGATTGTGTTGTTATAGGGCAATGTTAGTTATTACCTGCAATAAACATAAATAATAATGAGGAATTCGTGGAAGGAGGGTATATCAGAACTTTGAAATTTTATTCCTACTTTACTAAAGGCCTACTTATTATTTCAGGTTTTTTACTGTCCTTTAAATAGTAGGCTACACATCTTGGTGAAAAAGATTTCGAAGACTTGTAGAAGAATGTATGGTATAGGATTTTGCTGCTGAGATTTTTTTATTTTTTTTTAAAGAAGGCGCAGAGACGTGTATTCATGGGAATATCAAGCATTTTGCTTTGACTGGAGGGCAGCAATTTTGTAAGCTGAGCTAGAAACCCAATTGAATCTGATCTAAGTTTTTACAACCTGTCTTACCTAGTTTAGATGTGTTGGATTCTTTGCAGTTTATTGTATGAATTGTTGGAGAAGGCTTTAAATTGAAACTCTTGTCAGGACTTTTGTGTCAGAACCCTTAATATGTTTTGTAAGAGTAAGGAGCTACTGTGTTGCTGTGTATTTTCCCCATTTTCCCCTCTTACTCTTGTGTACTTGTGCTTTTCTCTGGCCTTATTGTCCACAAAGCACTTCAGTGTCTTTGTATATTAAAAACATAAAAAGTGCTTCAGCCATAGAGTTTTAAAAGAATGTTTTGGTGTAGCCATTGAAAAAAATAATAAATCAGGACACAGCTACTTCATTGGGATGCATCAGCATATCTTTTGAGTGTGGAAAGCTGCCAGAAGGGCATTGCACTGGTACGCTGTGCTCTGCATAGAGTTTACCCTGCATTTCATTTCAGATTGAGGTCATGATGATGAGGTGTCCTTATGAACGTGTGATTCAGTAACTGAAGCATCATTTTCAGCAGTTTACCAAAAATCTTGAAATGATAAGCAACACTTAAATTATTTGTGGTGAAAATGAGGAATCCCAAAACCAGAATACTCATATATTTTCCAAGCAAAACCCCTTGTAGTATTAGTAATAATAATAAAATCTTACTGATAACACTTTTCTAATTGAACTAGAATTCTTATCACTGAGCGTATGGGTACAGAACAGCTGATGAAGTAGAGGACATTGATTACATTCGTGGGATACTTAATTTCAGGTTTTAGTTCACTTAAAAGTCTGTTTCTGGGTGTATGTGAATGTTTCTGGTTGCGAAGTTCTCTACGGGTCCACCTGCATTTGACATGCTCTGCTTCTGTTCTTTTATTTGAAAAGAATTTAGCACACATTCTTAAAGAATAACTGAGCTGCCTCAGCCTAAAAATATGAATAATTGTTTAAACTGTCCAACAAACCTTGCCTGTATCCCCTTAGCAAGGTCATAAATTAAGGAGGAACTATAAATATTAAATATGCAGCATATATGAAATCAATGAGGTGACTTCTGATCTAGCAAAGTAAAATGGCTTTCTTCAGAAGCTGGTGTACAGGATATACAGAACTTCCAAAGGACGATTTGAGGGTTTTATTAACACGGTCTAATTAACCTCCTTCCTGTACAAGGTGAAGTGTTATATGCTCAAAACAAATGATGAAAAGTGTAAGGGAAATACAGAATTGGATCAATTTTCTTTTAATGATAAATAATCCTTCTAGTCTGGTTGGATGAAAGTAAACATATGTGGGTTACAGTTTTGCTTTTACTGTGTGCCAGGATTCAGCTCAGAGTAAATTCTTCAGCAGAGATATAAACCTTTGAAAATTGCTTTATAATGGAAATGGTGACAGACCATTAACTACAGTAGTATAAATGCATTGATTTATCATATGTATAGTTGTCCTAAGTTGCCAAATACATGAAACAGTATGTGCTGAATGTATAGGGAGGAGGCTTCTTTGTAGTTTTAACTAGTTAATGACATGAGTCATATTATGTTAAGGCTTCTCAAATATACGGCCCCTGACATGATTGGACAGGTATCATTCAGGGGCTAAGATATATTTGTACTGTAGTGACACTGCAGTCCTGCTCTAATTGCTATACTGGAAGGGGATCAAGAAGCATTTAACATGATGCGTTTAATCACCAATGCAATTATAGTACCACTGATGCAAATATGTTTTCCTACTACCAAGCCATAGGAACTTCTAAATCATAAAGAATCACTACTAGATATTCTGGCAAACCTTGTTCCCAATAAAAATGCAGAATCTGGGATTTTGCCGTCATACTTAATTAGTATCTGTAGCTTAAATATCTTTAAAATTAAATATCTAATGCATGCACACATGCTATATGAAAGCATTTTTTTCTCCAAACTCCTTATTGTTCCATCCTCAAAAGACAACTGAACAAAAATTATTTTCAAGAATGGCTATTATTCTGGTGTCATTTTTCAAGCATTGAGAATATACACCTATACTAGAATCTTTACGTATTTTACTCTGGTGCAGCTGCATGATCTTGCTATTGGTGAGCATTTACATTAATAATGCGAGTTTACTGTTGCCTTAAAAAGTGTAGGAGACATCCCAATTCAGATAAAACTGATCATTTTCTATTGCCCTTTGGCACTTGTGTGGTGTTAAGCTAGTATTAGTTTTTGGTGTTTCTGGTTTGTGTTTTTTTCTTTCCTCTTAAAGATGGGATGGGGAAGCTAGGAAGTGCCCGATAGTTTGCTGGAAAATGTAGGATTTTGTCACAAAATCTTCAGTATTTATGAGGGGTGCCTATCTAAGTTTCTTGGCAGTTTCTTTTCATTAGGGAGACTGAGTATGCTGAGATTGGACAGACTTCCATATACTTTTTTTTTTTTTAACTCTTTGAATGCACAAAATTTCCACATGTAATGTGTTCTTGAACCTTCAGATTGAGATTGGCATTTTTAGATTCTGGTAATTCTGATCAACTACTGTACATTTAGCAGTTTTTGTACATCTTTGAGATTTATGGCTAGAATTTCAACTTCATTCTCTAGATTTGGTTTCGTATTGATAAAATCATTTACTGGGAGAGGTGGAAGGAAAAACAAACTGCCGGTGAAGACAGAGTAGAATGTGCATTGATTTGGATGGTGCCTCGCAATGGTATACTCCCAAATGGCAAGAAATAAAAGGCATAATGAGTAGTAAAGGGCATAAATTTGAGTATGTAACTTTCAGTGCTTTTAGTGGAGTAGACAAGGCCACACCTTCATAAGAACGTACTGGAAGTACCATATGAAAATGGAATCAAGGAAGCAATCTCTTCAGTTTTATTAATTAGTTACATACCAATACACAGGATTTGAAGTATGTTATTTTTGATATTTAATGCCTTTTGCTGGCTCTCGCTTTGCATTATGAACCTTTAAATGGAGAGGCAGATGTTGATCTGACTGAAGTTAGGACCTTATGCCTGTCTGCATGTGCATCTGTCTGAAGGCTCCGAGGTTTCTTTTGCTATGGGGATTTGTAGGCACAACAGTGCAAGTAAGGGATGGTGGCTTGAATAGCCTCAAACGTGTCCTTTATTTTTATCCTTACATGTGACTTATTTATTGCTTAAAGTATGCTTAAATATGTTAAACTTCCAGGCCTTCCCATTTCTGTAAATTTCTTCCTCTTTCAAAGTCCCTATGTCATTGGTACTGCTTTCATGGCTGTTCTTAAGGGAGTGTTTTGGTTTTTTTTCTTTGGCAGTGGAAGCACTTTTTTTAATACCTACACTTGTTTGAGACCGAGCCCTGTGGAACTGTTGCATGCAATCATTCTGTAGCCACTGGGGTTTTCCAGCTGGCTTGAAGTATCCTCTGCCTCTAACTTCCTCTGCCGCTTGACCTTCTGAGCTTGCTTCACCTTGTGCTTTCCAATCTACATAATCATTTTGTGTGTCACCCTTTAGTTAAATGGTTTCTTTTTGACAGATGGAAGTACCTTCAAATAGGGTTTAACTTTATATTCTTCCTCAGAGATAATACCATTCTATTTGCCTTGATTTATCTATAAATATGAATGTCTTTCTGAATACCAGCTTAAATTATGTACAAGTGGAGATTGTAAATTATCAGTATAAAACTGGCTTTCTAGGGATATTGTACATACAGAATGTATACTGTAATAATTCTGTATTAGGTGCTGTTAAGCATGAAGCTGACTTTTATGAGGGAAATCTGGGAATTGCCTTAGTATGCCCAGTTAAAAACTGGTGATTGGCTATCTGATTCAGAAGTATGCTGACTATCCTCAACCTAACTGTGACAGAAGGGTGTAGAAGTCTTGGGTGTCTTTGCCAGGACTGACTTCGAATTCTAGCTCCACTGTGCCTTATTCACCTTTACACTTAGGATTTTCCTGTACGTTCCTAGAAATCTGAAATGTATTGCTTTCCCTAGAAGCCACTGGCTCTAGATAGAGTTGGCTGCTGTGACCACCTCTTTCCTATGAAGTGGAAACAGAGGGCTGTATCATGACCAGGGCTGTCTGATATTTTGGAGCTTTGAGTTTTTAAATAAAATTACCTCTACAAATAACAGATATTACAAATGTATGATATACTTGAAAAGGCTATCGGGAGCAAAGAGATTTTATATTTTGGTGTTCCTGCCTGGCAGTATGAGGTTCTGGTGAATGTTTGAGTCACTAGGAAATAATTAATGTAAAACAGCGATGTGGTTAGCAAGATTTACTTCACAGAGAAAACAGCAATATGCAGGTTTGCTCAATTTTAAGAGTCTGGTGAGAGAGCCCTTGCCTGCTGTAAAGACGAAATCCTAGCGATGAGAGGAGGGATTTGCAGTGTAACAAAGAGCTGTCAAACATACATTTTACTTGACAGATATTGATGTCTGTAAGCTGCTTAATGCATTTTCTTTGTAAAGCATTTGCTCTAATTAAATATTGCACTTTCAAAAAGGGACTGATTGTTGATCAACACTGTTACTGTGTCTCTAATAAAAGTGCCATTTGCTTAGTTCTAGTGTAATGTTGATGGATCTGCAGTGAGGCAAGTGACTGTGTAGAAGAAACTAGGACAGACAAAACCTACTCAGGGTTTAGATTCTCATCTTAAGTAGTCACCTCAGACTGACTTGGATGCCTTGAAAAAGCATGTAAAAGGATCAGAGAGAAAGTGATCCTTGAAACTGTAACAGTGAGCTGAAGTTATTTAGCTTACAAGGTCACTTGTCCAATAGCACTGTGCTTTCAGAATTCTTTTGTGTGTGTGTTATGAGTAAATGGCAGCCTTTTTCTTTTTTCACATAGCTGTATGTTGTGTGTGCGTGTGCATTTTCCATTGTTGGTGTGCTGATAAGTAAATATTATATGAGGCTTTGGATTGATATTTAACAGCAGAGATGGTTGACTATGCCACTGAAAACATTTGTCGTTGCCCGTTCCAGTGTCATCAATATGAACCATCTGAACTCTGCCTTTCTTTTTCTTTGCTGCCCCTGGGGTTTAATGGCTTTGCAGAGAAGCTCCTGCCTGGCATATTGAGCTGCTCCAGAAGGTCTAACCCATAAGCAGTGAGTACTGAACTGCAGCACACTAATGCTGTAGGTGTTGACTCACCATGCTGTTTTTAATTGCAGTTCTCTTGAAGGTAGATAATCTGTGCAGACTTTCAACACAGATATTGAATCTTTGAGTATATACCAGTTTGATGATGTATTTGTATGGCTACGAATGCTGTTCTGCTTTTCTTTTTCTGGGAATTAACTTTTCTCTTGTGCACATACTGTTTGCATTTAAAACTAGCTTTCATGTGTCTGTGGCTCTTGCTATAGCTGGCAAATGCTTATGTCTCATATCTGCAGTGAACTGTGTTCTTCTAGAATTCTTGAGCCTGATATAAACCAGCTTTCAAATGTGCATGAACTGAAAAGCATCTGTAATGTTTTGATGTGACTAATACTAAGATATGATTGACCAAGTCTGGATTTACTTTGTTACTGGAAAGTAATTCAAAATATTAATTTGCAAACTCTGGGGGGTAAAAATAATCTGTAATTCTGATAGGTGTGTTCATTTGTGACAATTGCTTTGAAAAAATTTTCAAAATTTTTGCCTCGACATAATAAGCAGGTTTGAATTTTGTAATTTGTATATTGTAAGATGCAGATCTCATCTCAAAATTCCATCCATGTTGGGCTGGAAATAGAAAACAACTGTTTTGGTAGTCTCAATTGGTTATGTGTATGCATATTTCTAAAGATAAAGATGCAATTAATTTGGCTAAATTAGATGTTCCAGCTAGAGGCTTCCCTCAGGAGGCAAAAAGGTCTTTTGGGCACGGACAGTTTTGTTACAACCTTGCCTGTCAGTATGTACTTTCAGACCTGCTGAGGATGGTGTTAATGCTTATACATAATGGCGGCGATGATTCAGGAATGCTGAACAAATCAACTATTGGGCAACGTGCACAGAAACTGGATTGCTCTTACCTAAAGACATTTTGATGCTTAGAGAGCTTTTGAGATATTCTCCAGCTCACTTTGTAAAGGAGATGTTGTGATGTTAGCAGAGAACTTTTTGTAAACTGGGAGAAACTTGTTCTCCTGTAGTATATAGCTTTGGGTAGTTTCATGGTAGCCCTAGAGAGGTCTATAACCTTAAATTTTTTATTTTTTTTTTTTTGGTGAGCCTACTGACTTTCTTTATGAGGGGAAATACTTGTGGCATAATTGCACAAACACTTTGGAGACATCTGGGAGGCTTAAGATATTGCTGCCATTCTCCAGCTGTTTTTCTCTCAGCTGACGGTTGCTGCCCTCGAAGTTGAGCCGCACTAATGGATCATATGAACTATCCTAGTCCATGTCAGTGCAAAGTCATCCAGGTTATTTTAAATTACTGCTGGATGCAGCCGAGGGTAGAAATGAACGGCTTGAAGTAATAACTTCTTAAGCCATTCCAGCTAGACTTCCAAGAGCACATCTGTTTGTGTCCTTATAAGTGCAATACTTTAATCTCTCTATTGCTGTACTGTATTCAGGATTTGTCAGGACTGCAGAGCTGTTGCCAAGGGGTGTCTAATATTCAAGTGGAATGTATTGGCTCTTCCTGTCTATCATTATTATCATATTGCAATAGAAAGATCTGAATGAGGAGCATGTAACATATACATTGAATGGTAAAGTAAACTTATTTTCATATATGAGGTAAATGTGTGAAAGACATGTTTTAGAAGCTCTTTAAATTGGAAAGAGATTGCCATATGAAGTCTCTTCCCCTGACCGTGTTCCTAGTTCAGCCACTTCTAGCCACTTACCTTTGATTCCTAGCCATTTAAGTTCTTAGCCTCTCTATACCCTTGCTTCGTTCCCCAGAAAACTTCCCTGTATTGATTAGAATTATAATGAATTTTTTAGCTCTTTTTTTTTTTTTTTTATTTTTGCCTCAGGTCCAGCAAGACTATGAATCTCTGTTCCAAATGCTTTGCTGGTAAGTGCAGTAAAAGGTTTTGTGTTTTTGTTAGATTATCGAAACCACATTGTTGGCATCTCCTTCAGGATTTGTGCATGGGTTTCTCTTCCTTCAGTGTGTATATGTAATCAGATTTTCCTCGCTTTAGTGCTTCATTTATTTGCTAATCAAGAACCTCTTGTGTAAATGTACCAATCAAACCTTGTTCTTGAAGTTCATGGAATTCTGGAACACCCTTGAACTACAGAGCTCTGCTGTCAGCACAGCTCCTATACAGATGACATGGCTTTCAAAATGCATAAGTCTGAATTGTAATTTGGCATTCTGTAGGATTTATTTGGTAATATCCTCTGAAATATGGTATAGATAAAAAATGAAATGTTGGTATAGAACACTTCTTATTCCATTTCTTTTTAACTTGCAGCCCTTGAACATTAAATCATCAGTAGCTCATTGATAGTCTAATTCTAATTACTACGTATTATTTTCTTATTGCAAGGTCATTGCTACTGTGTAAAATGTTAGGAATTGCTATTGACCTTTTCAGGTTAGCATCTTCTAGCTTTGCCTTTATGATTTTTTTTTGGTATTATTTAATATTGTAAACTTATTTTTAATTGTAATTAAAGTGCTGTCATAGTCCATGATTTTTAATTTCTCTTGGGGCAACACATACAATCTTTAAAAGTTCAGTTTTGTTTTGTTTTTTAATTTCGGTCATTGGCTTGTCTATGAAACATCACTTTAATATTGAGCTTGCAGAATTTTTTTTTAAGGTCATTGGTTTCCAAGGCAATATCCTAGAATCTTTAAAAATTAAGGCAAAACATAAAAAAAAAAATTAAAGTGTTTTTTCTGAATTTTTTATCAAAAAATAAATTTTGATTTGTAGATTTCAGATCTTGGGTTCATCATCACTTCATTAAACAACGACATAGCAAATAAAGATTGTCAAAGGTGGTTCAGCAAAAATGATGCATGTATTTCTCTGACGGTTTTCCAAAGCCATGGATCACTGGAAAGGGTATATTGAAGAAAGTGCAAGTCCTTTCTTGTACTCCTCCTCTACTGACCATAGTCAGAAACGAGCTACTCGGTCTTTGATTTGACTCAGTACAAATGTTATGTTCATATTAGCACAGTAAACAACTGCAGTTTGTGTACTTCAGAAATGTGGACTTTCTGATTCTGAGATATCAAAATGGCCCATCCCTCATATTCTGATATTAACAGAGTACCCAAAACCTCACAGCCAGCAGACCAGGCATTAAGCAAAACATCATTTATTTTGGTTTTACTGTTTTGTTGTTGTTGTTGTTTCATTTGTTTGTTTTTAAGAAGAAGAAGCCTTCTTGGCTTCTACTCTGTAATTCTCCTGAAATGCCATTGCCTCTGATGAAGTTCATTTTTTCTGTTGTAAAAATACAAGGTGATATCTAAATATGTGTGACATTTTGGGGGGGTGAGGGGGAGGGGGCAAGGGAGAGAAATCTTAGCTTTTTAAAATTTTCAAGACTTGCCTTATAGCCTGTTTATTTTAATGAAATAAGACTTTTGAAGAGTTTGAGTAACTTCGAAAGCTACTGCTAGTTGGAACAAAACCAAATATTGTGGAAAAAAGTAAATTTACTCTATCATTTTAGATCTTAACTGTGGTTCCTTCAACAGGCAGCATTGAAATAACCAGTTCTGTCACACTAGTAACTTGAAAGCTCTTAATGTCATCATTCAAACATAAGTTGTCTTTTTTTTTCTTTCTTTCTTTCTTTTTTTGGTGATATTGCTGAAATATTTTTAGCATATTTTTATACTGGGTTTCCAGCCACAGTGTTGAAAGAGAAAGATGTATACTCTTGTTCCTGTAAATTCAACCACCACAGATAGCAAGATTTTGGGCAAGTAAGCTATTGAAATATGTTGTTCACCATTCCAGGCACTCCAAAGATACAATGTGAAAAAAGTTCCTCTTGTTTCTCTTTTAGCATGGCAAGTTATTTATTCAAAATGTATTGAAGCAGATTTGTATGTGAGGGAAAATTGGGAATTATTATTTCTCTTGACCGTCATTTCCTTTCTCTTTTATTTTAGAAAAAAGAAATCCACACAACGAAAAAGGTTAGTAACTTTGTTAAATGACTGGTTTTTTTTATTTCCAGAGGGAAGGGACAGAATTCAGTCTTCCTATTTTCTTTTTTTTAAATTAATTTCAGACACACACAGCAGCAAAGCCCCTTACATTTGTGTAAGTATTACCTTTTTATATAGATCAAGGGAGAAGGGCAACAAGTCAGCCAGAGATTGGTTTACATTTCAATATGAGTTATTACGTGGAACTTTCCTATCTTTACTGGTTTTTCAGACTTTCTGAACTGTGTACACGTTTGTAAATACATGATGATGAGCTCTTGTTTGCTTCTGCCCTTCCTTTCCTCCCTATTCCCTGGGAAAAATGGTCATAGTTTGATGTCTGTGACGTTAATTACCACAGAAATGGATCAAAGGGCAATAGTCAGGGGCTGTAATTTTGCCTTCTTGTTTGACCAAATACTGGTGATTTCTAAATTTATTATCAAGATAAATTAACTGAATTTTCACTTCCATTTGTCCAAAGATGAAACAACCAGCAAAACCAACCAGATTATGTAGCAGTGAAACTGAATTCCATGTTTTGGCTATCTTTGCAGCTTTGTATCTTTCTGTTTTCTTAAACATGGGAATACTTCTCATAGGTTATGTTAGAGATTAAGTTGTTCAGCTTTTTATGGCAAGAGTGAGCTGGATACTGCACGGATACATGCAGCTGTTCGCCTAGCAGAGCCCAGTGTTTTGATCTAAGTCTAGAAAGTTAACTAAGCTCTTCTGTTCAACCACAAATCTGTTGTTTGTTTGCCACAGGCTACTCCTTGGTTTGCATGTAAATGTTGATAAATACTGGAGAGGAGCTTGAAGTTAGCTATCCTCTTCAGCCCTCTTTGCCTCCTCTTCACCCCATCTGCCTGTTCAAGAAGGAATGCCTGACTCGTTTTATTTAAGCCATGTAGAAGCAGCAGACTCTGAAATGTTCAAGAGTCTCTCTGAAATCTTTTCAAGTTAATTGTGCTTCTGCGAAGTACTTGACAACATTCTGTCTCCAGTTCAGTGCTGACCACATGCTATCAATGCCTCAAAGTCTCCAGATACCGTACAAGTGTAATCCTACATATCAAATTACTTCAAATAAATTTGCTCTTCTGATGGTTAAGGCATAGTTGCTTTCAGACTTCCTGCACATCCAGAATACAAATGCAATGAAGTGTGGATTTTTTTTTTTTTATCAGAATATAGGCTGGTAAGTGAAAAAATGCAAATTCGGCCAGACTGTCTCCCTTAGTGACACATCTCTTGCTAATACTGCAACCTCTCTTCTTTCAATATGGTAAACTGCGAAATCTGAGTGATTAAAATACAGGACAGTGATGAATGATATTTTCCAAAAGTGCTCTTTATTAATCTGTCTTTGCTTCCATTAGGTTTATGGAAGTTTTAATATCAACTTCAGGTAGGGACGTTGTTTGAGTACTTTTGAAAAGCCACGTTTATAAAGTAGGCTCTTTCAGGCAGGAATTCTACCAACATTCCTGGAAACAACACCTGGTACCTCAGGTACTCAATTTTAATTGGAACCTTTGGGAAGAGTCACAGAACAAACTATTACAGAGTAAGAACAAATATTTAAATACAGAACACAGTAAAACTAGACTTTCTACTTAAATTACCCCAAGAAATGCAGTCTGCCTGTAATTCATTTCATTGGGAGTCTAGAAAGTTTAATTTAGGTTATGGTGCAATCAGCCTTGGAAAGAGGGGTGCAGGAAGTGGATTTCTGCTTGTTGAATAAGATGTGAAGCTGAAGGTAAGTGTAGCGCTGTGTGGTTTGATGGAGAGATGCACTTGGAAAATTGAAAGAAGATAAAATGATGATTAGGGTATTCATGGATTTGTGAATCAATTTCATAGCCCTTCTGTCTGAAGGTGTAATTGAAACTTCCAGAGGTGGGTGTCCATCTCTTAATCCAGCTCCGTAGTGTTTATGTTCATGTTCTGTGAAGCACTAGATCAGCATCACTGAATTAGAAAAAATACTTCAACCATATAACCCAAAAATTCTCTGAATTTTAGGGCCTCGACTCTTAGTTCAGTTTTATTTTTAGTTTGAAATCAAACACATTTTTTGACATACGGGTGTCTTGTAAAAGTAAGTAAAAGTTAGAGATTTTTTAATCTCCATCTATCAAGTAGTAAATCAGTATTGCTGGAACCACATAGGTATTTTCAATACCTATGCTTAGCTCTATGCCAGATTATGAAATTTTGTAACTTCAATAGTATCTTTTATTCTCCTGAACTTGAAAGATCTGGGGGGAGAGAAGACACTAGTATAATCTATATATAATCTGATTCTAGAAGTATCAGATTATTCGCTATTCTTTGTGTTTCCTCAACTCACTCAGACGTCTGACTGTAGTGTTACTTCATGTTTTCGTGTATCTTAACCTTTCTGCTTTGTTGAGCAGACCTTTATTTTGTCATGCCTAAGTCACACACAGTTTTCGGAGTTTAGAAAATTGGGGGGTTTATGTGACTCAGAGTCACTTGAAGAATACAATTACCTCTTCTATCAGTCTTTGTAAATCCTGGGAGCTATTCAGAATGCTGCCTTGTCTGACAGTAATAACACCTACTGTAAGCATGAGCTGGCAAAAATCGGTGTTCCTGCGTAAAGAGATTTTGCTGTTAATCAACTGCTGATTTGATCCTCAGTCAAGCTTTCAGCTTGTTTATTGGAAAACTTTTCAACAGGTCCATCTTGCATGTTGCCAGTCCAAATGTTGTTATTTTTGCTGTGTCCTGTTGTATGATAAATGATAAATTATGCTTTATTCAGCCCTTCTCTTCATGAAGTTTTCATTCCTAAATGAATGGTTAAAAATCTGCTGTGTTTGCATTTTCCATATCCTTACAATTTCTGATGTGAATCCACATGTTTTAGTACTTTGCTAGAAAAGCAGCAAGCATTTTCAGAAGTTTTGAAAGCAGCACTAAGTACCAGCTCTCTTTATCTGTACACAAAATGTTTCTTTTTCAGTATGATATTCCCTTTGTTGGCTCCTAATGGAAACCGGTGCCTCAATTTGTTGCTTCATTAGACTAGAATTTGTTGTTGTATTCATGTCTGTCTTTGTATTTTGAAGTACATGGACGGCTTGCTATGAAAAACATGCTCACTGGCTTGTACTTGAAAGTCGTCAAGCTTCATCTTCAACTTTTATTGCACAGCCAGGCTTGGAGCTAAATAATTCTTTGGAAAATTGTATAGCTGGTTACAGTGGCAACAAAGATATTTCTAATTTCTAGAGCACCTACTAATAAAGAACTGTAGCATTCCAGCTACAAACATAGATACTGTTTGGCATACATTTAATTTCTTTTACTCTATGATCAAAGAATTTTTAAAAGGGGAATGCTGGTAGGGAAAAGATATCTTTAGCATTATTAGTAAACTTGAAAAGGTGAGATGTGTGATGCGAAGCTTGAGAAAGACAATCACCATATAATGGAATTAAGTAAAAAAAAAAAAAAAGAAGAATAAATTACTTTAGTTGGGCTTCACTTATCAGCTTGATTTGCACTGCTGGCCCCAAAGATTCTTTTTATTCTGTTAGTATGCATTATTCTGCGGCTTTAAAAAATGTAAAGATCTGAGTAATAGCTCTGTTTGGGTTGTTAGAACAGGGCAATATTTTGTGGAAGGATTGTGAAAAGATCTATATGTTTTTAGTTTATTCTTCTTCCCCTAACCTGTCTTAAAATTTTTGGAGGGGAAGTACAAATTAATAGAAAATTAGTTTATTCAAATACAGTTATATTATATATGCTTAGAACTAATTGTACGGGAGAATTGGAAATATGGGAGAGAAAGATACCTGAAGCTTTCTAGGCTTGCTGGAGTTTCAAGAGTTAAGTAGGGGTCACATTTTGTGTGAAGTTAGTATAACATTACTTGAGGGGTCCCTTTTTTTTCTCTAAACTGTCATGGCATGGAAGTTGTGGAGTACAGGGCTCCTATGTTGCTTGGTGGCAATACTGAGATGATTTTGCTATACATTATATAGAAAGGCGTTAAAGATGCTGAGTGGAGGACACATCCCTCATCTGCCTGGGACCTGGCTGTGTGAAGGTATTGTGTGCACAGCAATGCATCACAGGGTGTCAGTAGGGCCAACGGCTCAGCTGCTGCTTTGATTTGCTCAATTATTTTCTCCTTTTTCCTCCTCCTTCATCTTCTCCCATATAAAATAGTGGGAAGGGGCAAGGACTGATGGAGGACAGACCCATGAAGTACTTTTGTACAATCATTAGTGGAAGAGAGAGAGTTTCTTTCACAGTTGTCACTCAAATGTTGTTGTGTATTGAAGTCGGATTTGTTTTTTTTTTCCTTTCTCTGTTTTCCTCTTTCTGGCTACTACTAACTTCAAATTGGTAGGGCTTTTTCCAGTCACATTTGAAAGTGTCTTTTCACCAACAGAGCCTAGGAAAATTGAATGCCTTTTAATTAAGAAATTTAACATTTTACAGTCAGCCAATCCTATCAGCCAACTACCCTGTAGGACATCAGTGGGTGTTTCATTGGATTGCATCTTGCTAAATCTATAGTCTGGGGCTCATTTGTTTAAAAATATAAATTACACTCAAACAAAAATATGATCTCTTCTCAGTACTGGCTACCTGAAAAGACTGCCAAATAGTCTTGATTTAATTTTCTCCTCTGTCTTGACAAGACATCAGTGATATTTTCCATGTGTTTTCTTTTTCTTATGTCAGAGGATTGCCAGTCCCATTGTACAGATTGATCTACAAGCAAAGGAAGGAGCTCAGCCTTTTTTTTTTTTTTGGTCTCAGACTGGCATTATTTTTAGTTTTTCATAGCTCTATTTTCTAGTATGTTTTCTTCTTTATGGTAAAGCCAGTTTCTTTTTGTTAATACCTTGTTCACCTTCTAACTTGTAACCTTTCCAAATGACTTGTTGAAACACCAGCTGTAATTTACTCTCTTGTGTATAGGTTCTCTGATGATACAAAAAAAATGTTTAGAAATATGACTTAATTGCCATGATGTTTGCACATTGCCAGCATGGAAGCAGAGTCACCTGTTTACAATGTACAACCCTCAGCGTTAATTTATTAAAGTTTCTTGTGACTCCATTCTCCTATAAATGCGTGCATAAGACAGGAGAGGGAATGTTTTTCTTTTTTTCCCATTTAGCAATTTGCTTGAGTTATAGAAAAGTCTGTGCTCTTTTTTGTGTATTTGCTCGTTTGGAAACCTTCTATAGTTTATAGAGACACTAGTGATTTGTTCCTTAGCCTCCCTGTGGAGTTTGCTCCATATTACAATCTAATTCCATGTCCGTGTCGTGCACTCCTGAGCTGTTAATTTGTACATTTCGATGCAGTTTGTTTCATCGTGTTTTTGTAATCCAAACTGAATGTAACGAGCTATGTGCTTTGGGGACCCAGCCTTGCCTTGCCAATTAGAACAAGTGGTTACTAAGAGCGAGCATGTTTTAAATAAAACATGGCAACTCTGCATGGGACCGGCAGCATTCAGGGAATAAAAAAGGATATTTAACTCTTTCTTTCTGAAAAGACAGGTCAGTATCAGTAAGCACATATTAGAAACCTTCAGCTCATTCCCTTGAGAAGTATGATGCTGATTCGTGTTTCATCTTGCAAATAAAATTTAGTTTGTCATTGGAGACGTGTTACGCAGTACTGCGTGCAGAGTATTTAGGAATGCACAAGGATTGCTGTTGACTGCGTATTTTCTAGGATTCTAATTGCTAATATGGCATTAAAATAGTAAAGGACTAGCAGCTAAGCTCTCTCTTTTCCAAGAGGCTGAGGTAGGACAGGAAGAATACCAGGTGGTAAAAGAGCTAGTTTCAAAATGTATTTTACAAGGGAAGGAATCTAGAAGCAACTTTCATCAAATAAGTGTACTAAGGTTATGTGCTAGGTGACCGTAAGGAAGGGCTCATTGTTACGCTGCCATTTTGAGGGAACTGGAAAAGGGTACCTCTGTGACTATCAATATTTGTGATTGTTGCAGAAATTATCTGGCATTCTACTGGTCTTTACACTAACTGAACTTCATGGTGAATTCAGGCAAGACACAACAACCAATTTAGAAGTCGACTTTACTCTGCATTTTTCTTGCATTCCAGACCAAACATTTCCTCTCCTCTCCCCTCTTTTCACTCTTAACTTGCACATTCTACATGCTTGTGCATCCCTTCTTCAAAGGGAAGAAGTTGATGTTCACCAACAACCTTCAGCTAAGGACTCTGAGAAAGGATTTAGGTGAACAGTCATGGTGACTGACTCAGACAACATTTCAGCAGTCCTCGCATACACAAACACGGCAAGACCAAGAAAAACCTCTCTTGTGAAAACCTTTTAGCTCAGCAGCTACCTGCAAGGGAACTGTAGCTGTTCACTAAGGTGATTTAAGCTGTTAGGTACGCAGGTGTACAGGACCGACGTGATCTGGATAACAGAACAAAATGTAACCAATGACTCTTCAATTGCCTGTCCATTTTATATGAAAGGAATGTGATCTAGCAGCTAGACAGCTAGGAGCTCGAGACCAATGAGCATTTCTTTGTGATACTAGACAAGTCACTTTTTTTTTGTCTTCCACTTTTGTTCCTCATGAGAGATGATAATATTTCCCTGCTTTACTGGAACGTTAGTGAAGATAAAATATGTATGGTGTTCAGTACAGTAACAGTGGTCGTCTATGGAACTGAGATAAATCTAAAGCCCTATCTTGGGAAACAAGAGGTTGTTTTGAGGAACAATATCTGTACTTTCCTCTTCCAAATAAAGTTGAATTAAGCATGCCGTTAGCACATATTAGATTAAAATGCAAATTGGCTGTCTTCAAAGTCAGTCAAGGTCCTCAGGCTAAGTAAATTGCCCAAACTCTAGGATAAAGCTTGATCCTTTGGTTGTATGTAATCCAGACTCACACCCACTCCCCAACTCTAGCATACTGTTAGTTACAGTGCAGGAAATTAGTGTAACAAATTAGTGTCAGATCTTATGAAGGAGGAAGGCAATCTTATTTCACAAAATCTGTAATTAAGTTGATTTTTGTCAAGTTATGCTTTCATACCCTTATACTCACAAGCCCCAAGATGCATGTCCAACTAGTCTGACCAACATCATCTATGCGTGACATGGAGAACAACGAGTTCTGGCTATTGGGCCCTCACTGTGACAACAAGCTGATTTTGGACTTGCCTTTTATACCCTTGAGGAACGGATGCTGTGAGGGACCTTTTGCCTCTTTATTTTGTCTTAGCCCTCATAAATCTTAGGCAAAATTCTGGAATTTCAGTTCTCTTCTTTCCTATATGTGGCTGTTCTGTGGTTGCAGTTCTGTTCTTCATCTTCTTGACTCTTTAGTTCAGTTTGTGTCTCTTCTTAATTTGAATGAAATCACATTGCGTTTGTTGGAACTAATGCGTACTATTTCTTTTAACACTTTTAGTGCTGTTTCTTGTGGAGCCTAACAAACATTCCAGTCATTCTTTATTCGTCAGTCGTCATATACCTATTACAAATCTTGTATGTTCTCACAAAGTTAGTCACCAGAGGGCAAACTGCTCATGCAGATTTAGTCAATACAGCTGTAACTTTGCCTTTGTAAAATAAAAAATTAAAAAAATAATTGTCTATGAATGAGTTTACATGTAGTATTAATTAGGTGGAAAGTGAAAGGTATGATGACTGTTTTCTTCAGAGGTATAGAAGTTAGTACTTTATGTTGAATGAGAGGGAATTTTTAAAAGTTAACGTTTAAACTGTTGGATTAATTTGCAAACTTTTGGGGGAAAAAATTCCCCTTTAGATAAAATTTTTTTCTTGTGATCACATCAAAATATCATTTAATTATTATTCAGGGAGAATAATAGTAGGTTAAAATAGCTTCTGGCAGGAATCTGGCTTTAACCTTAATCATGAATAGATGAATCTCCATAACGGGGCTGCGGAGTGGAAATCTTATCCTGGAGATCTCTAAGCCTGCAGGTGTAGATAAGGCCTTTCTTGAAAAGATACCCAAATTAACTGCATCTATAGTAACTGAACGTGTAAGATTTTTATACCTTTCCTTTGCAGAAAGCATAGACTGTTGACTGAATCTGGCACTGAAGACTTAGGAAATGACAGGACAGGTCACAGTGCCATAATAATTAATCCAAATTGTATGTATGCATTATAACTGTCTTTTAACTGTGCTTAAAGGATAAAAGATTAGCCCAGTAATCTTATGCTTTCTTGTAATCTCCTAGTTTAAATCACAGGTCATTAAATATCATCTAGATAAACTCTGTTTGCTGAAAATGTCTCCTTTAAACAGATAGCCTGTTCTGATGTGAAGACGCTGGGGGTTCTGCATGCACCACGGGTGCTAGTATGTCTAATGCATAACCTCCCTCGCTATTAAGTAAGAAATAAGGTACACATTTTTAATTGCAACACTGTAGGGACGTTTCCACATAGTTGTACTCTCATTCATTGTACTGAATAGGAAGCAATATAAGACATTCTGTCATACCCTATATCTTCTTACTACAGCATTTACACATTGACCTGAATGGAGAATAATTATTTTCTTTACAGAATTTCTTTAGAGAACTAATTAGCCCCCTAGTGCTTCAAGAAAATAAGTAATTTACATCTTGACATTTCTGTGAGTTGAGGTGGTGATATTCTTGTTCAGTATACATGGATAAGAATCTAAAGCACAAATGTCAAACATCCACAGATACTGGATATCAACTTTGAGAAGCCTTGTGACTGTAGTCCTTTCTTAATCTCCCTCCCCCAAAGCATATAATTTTATGATGCTCTAAAGATTGAAGTACCTTCTCTACCTTTATGGAACTGTCAAGGGTATTGAATGCTTCTGCTAGTGGACCCAAGATTACCTATTTGAACATGCTGAAAATAAATATGAGTAGGAGGAACTTAGAAAAGTCACGTTGGAATTTTGTGGCAGAGACAGTGGGAAGAATTTAGTTCTCTTTGATTTCTCTTCAGAATTTTCCTGGGGATTAAAATGAAGTCAAAAGTCTAGCAGAAAGGAACTTTGCTTTCTATAAAATTCTGATTGCACGTTTTGAACTTCTTTATTTAGTAAGCAAATTAAGGGTCCTCTGAAAGAGAAGTTCTGTGATTGTTTGCATGCATTATAGAATTGTTTAAAATTAAATAACGAGGTCAGATCACAAGTGAACAAAAACTATTAGTTTGGACACTTCCCGATTTCAGACTGCTTGACTTTTCAAGCTTAGTGTAGGATTTTGCCATCCTGTAATGCTACCCCCCATCCTTCTGACATGAATAAATCCAGTTATGTGGAATTGTGACTGTTACTGGGCCAAAGTGTTTGTAAACCATGAGTCAGGAGTGTTGATTCTGAGCTGCAGTAAGGTCTCAAGCTGGACCCAAATGCTCTGTCTCAGTTGTGAGCAGAAGTACTGAAGCTGAAGGAGCAGTCCAGTGGTAGCCTTCTATAGAGTCCACCTTCTGAGATCGCTCTTTTCCTGTTGCAGCAAAAGAGGAAAGTAGCTCTAGTAATGTTCTTCAGAGCATAATGCAAGATTTTTTTTTCTCTCCTTTGCATTAAGACTTGTCATGGGACAAATTTGGAGGGAGGCTCTGGTTTGGATATTTTTAACTACTAATGTTACCCACAGCATCACTGTTCTTGCTTGCTTAAGCGATCACATACATTTCCTGATGAACGAGGTTAATGAACTTAAGTGTACAAGGAGGAAAACTTGGATCTTTCTAAACTTTGTTTTGTATTTACGTATGTTTATATACATTAGCAGTTCAGCAAAATTGGTAGCATTTTTATTTTGATCTCTGATCGTAAATAAGAGGAGCTTTTTATATTTTGTGATAGGGGTATTTCTATCTCTGTTGGAAAGGTCCCATAGAAATGGAGAGCAAGTTAAGGTGTCTTAGGGGGTTGTAAGCATTAGAAATGACCAAAAGTAAACTTGTGCATCTCTAATACTTCAGGGTTGCTCAAAGTGGACTTGGTATTTACTTGCTTCCAGTTAAATTCTCTTTAGCTGAGGTGAAAGTTGATTGCAGTGAGCTAATTCAACAATAAAAGTTGGTACAATAAAAATACTGGTAATTGTATGAGTTAGTTACAGGCTTTGCTGTCTTAACCAAAGATGGTGGTTTTTTGCCTTCTGTCTTTTTTTGCTCTGTGGAGGTAAATAGCAGGGTCTGGCTCATCTCTAGGCTGAAAATGAAATATATTGTGCTATCTACCATTGTGTTTTAGTGATGTTTAGTATAGTGTTACCGCTCTTAATAGACAAGCTTTTGTTCACCTTTGTTGGCATGTCTTGCCCTGCAATATGTGAAGAAATAGAAAGCTGATCCTGGTGTAGGTGAGTGCACTCTTTCACTATGACACTTTCTGTGCCTCAGCAAAGTCTGTGCATCACTTCAGGTCCTCAGTGGAAATTCCATCTGCTGAAAAGCTTTGAGCGGCAATTTAAAAGGTAGATTTTGATGATGCTGGCTCCTTTTTTATTTATTTATTTATTTAATGAGACTCACTAGTATCTAGAGAAAACTGTGATAGAGATAAATAATCCTAGAAATGCAGAAGCCTATAATTGGTGTTGACATCTACCCACTAGACAAAGGTAAGTTAATGTTTAGAAATGCCTCAAATATTAATCGTTATTCTGCACCATTTCTGTTAGTGTCTGTAATTATCATTTTAAGAGTTAAAATTATTCTATAACTGGAAACTTTTAACTGTAAGGGTTTAATTTAAGATAGACATAGAAGTCACTTGTTTTGATAATCAACACATGAAAATCATAGCTGATGCATGACTGCTGCTAATCAGAGGTAACTGAATGGGTTACAATATGAATAACTTGGGGGGGGCGGGGGCCTCTTGGATCTGTGAACAACTGAACTGGAAAAAGAAAAAGGAGTGTGTCTGAATCCAAAATCAAGATAGCTGGCAATATTCTCCAAATCAATAGATCTGCTGTGGATAGCAGTAGGTCTCCAGTGCATTTCAGGCCATCTTTTTTCTTTTCCCTTTCTTTCTTTCTTTGGGTCTTGGTGTGGCTCAGTTGGGAGGAAATCTATAGGAATATTCATCAAACAGGTTTAGAAATGCAGAGTGCTGGAAGCTTTTTGTAACAGAATGTGTTTTTTTTAGTCGTGACCAGAAGAGGTTTTTTTGAACTAAAGGTCAGATTTCATGTATTTGTTCCCGCTTGATCTCTTTTTGACAGAATGAAAGCTATTTTGCCCTTGATTTTTAAGATATTTACTGTGAGTTAGTAGCGCATACACATCTGATGTCGTGAGCAGCTCTGTGTTCCGACCATGCCCTAGCAAATGGTGAAAGGAATTTTAAGATATTTATCGGGGCCTTTTCTGTAGGTACTGTAGCATAGTACAGAATGTCCATTTACAGGAGAGCAGAAGTAATTGTTTTGTTTTTAACTTGAAACCGTTTTCTCTTCCACACAGCAAGCTGCAATAAGTAACTCCCTGTAGAGAAAGAATGAATAGTCAGTTGTGACTCTTTCCATACGCGCACCTGAGCTTGAGTTTAAATCGTGCCTTAACCTACAGGGAAGGAAAATTTATAGCTCACTCACTTTTGTCTTCTGAAGATGTTGTGCTTAGGACTTGAAAGTGTATCTCTTTTTAGGAGACTTCAGAAAATAATCAAAGTAGTAAACCTTGTATACTATTATGGCAGCTTGTTCTATAGTTAGGCTTACCAAGGTATTCAAATGAGAGTCTAACTGTTTTAAAAAAAAAAAAAAAGCAGATAATCTATAATCTTCAACTTGAATTTATATAAATTATTTCTGTGAAGAACAAGTTTGTAACCCTTTCTGCACTCTAGTAAAATTGATCAGAATCCATGTCATGGATTTTATAAGGGTTTAGTTAAGAAGAAGACTTTGAAACCATTCTAAAGGTTTCAAAATTTGAAACAGATTTTTAATATATTTACCCATATAAATGTGTGTTAGGGTGGCATTTCAAGGCTTGTGTTATCAAGCAGAAGCGTTGCATCTTCTTAAACTATGCTTGAGTTGATGTTGTGGTGTTGTTCCATGACAGTCAGGAATAAAGTAAAGATCTCTCAATCTGGACCATATATTTTGTATGTCTACATATTTAGTGGGGAAATAAGCTAAAATGTTGTTCTTTGTTTATATAAACATATACACGTATACATTCACATTCTTTATTTTTAGAAGTATATATGTTCTCTCTAGATATCATAGAATCATAGAATTGCATAGATTGGAGGGGACCTTTCAGATCATCTAGTCCAACCAAAATGTGCTCTGTATTTTATGTAAATGCTATGAAGTGACTTTTTACTCTGATTTGTATGTTAAATATTTCCCATTATGAAGTTATTTTATTTTTTTAGAATTTTATCTTAACTTGTCAGATTCCTAATGAAAATAATCCTTCAGCAATTGAAAGACCTCCGTGGTGTGCCAAATCCCACTAAACAACTAGCTTTTACCAGCTAGATGCTACAAAGGAACGGATGAGGCATGAAGTTACAGAAGTCACTGGCTAAGTGCTTGTATGGAAATACTAAACCACCTCGTGTTATACTAACCTCTTATGGAAGTGCAGAGAAAGTATTTTATTAATTTTTGTGTCTTTTAATTATTTTAATGATTAACATGAAAGTGTGAAACAATTGAGAATGAAAACTAGCTTCCCGGCGCCTCTGCTTTAATCTGTAAACAGGGGTGTTGGGAAGGAATATCATGCAGGATGTGACAGTCAGACACAGTCATTTTTACTAGCAGAAATAGTTCCTCTAACTAAATACAAAGCATGTCTTAAACTTTAAAAATATCTATATATCTATATATATATAGATAGATATATCTATATCTGTCTCCAAAGCATTTCAGGTAACTTCTTAGTTAACTAAGTAATCCATTTTAAATTCCTGTATTTGTAAACTTTCTATTGAATTTCAGTTTGCATTCAGATGTATTCCTAAACTATGAATAGACAAATAAGCTAGCAAACAAGAAATCTGCAACAAAACGGGACAAATACTAAGCTTAATTATTTTGTAAATGTGTGTAGATATCCTTTAGCTTTTTTAGTTAACAAAAAGAAGTGCTAAATTTAATGTAAAACTGTCTTTTATTGCAAGTTGGTACGTTTAAACGTGAACAGTGACAGAATCAGTCTGGAAACTCTGATCACCAATTCATAAAACCTTTTGGTTTAAATTGGTCTTTTGTGAAACTGGATTAGACTAACATTTACTAAGTTTCATATATGACAATTCTGTCTAGATCTGCCAGGTTAGAACCAATTTATTCCATTTGTCCTTTCCTAGTGAAATTGTAGGGAATTCAGGACTTGAAAATTGAAGAAAAGCATAAAGTAGTGTGAGATTATATAATTGAGCAGGTGAAGAAATCCCGTGTTCTGTTCTGCATTCTCCAGCAAGTCTGAGGCTGAGTAGCTGTAGAACCTGTATAAGCATCTAGTAAGGACATGGGCACCTCTACAAAAATTAATTCATGCATAACGGGGTTAATGAAGGGAAAGTTTCCTGAGTTTTGACTATACCGCAGCTTCCAGTTGGAGGGTGATGGAGTGAAACTAGTAGCAAATTACTGTCACGGCTTTTTTGGCCTGTGCTGTTCTGGCTCTCTAGTTACAACTTTCTAAAACCTTTCTATGGTACTATTTAGTATCATTTATTAAATAGAGGCTTAATATGGAGTTTAATTTTGTGGTTAACTGCACCTCATTTTCTGCCCTTTGCTCAAGGGAAAGCAAGTAGAAGACTTCCTGCTTCTTTTCCCAGTTTTACTGCTGATTAGGGAAACTGAGACTATAAAAGCTGGCTTTTTCTCTGCTATATGAGTTTGTGCAGCAAGGTATTAACAATCTTTCAGTTGTGCCCTGGTCTATTAGAAGGAATATACAGTGGTACAAGAATGAATTTGTTGAAAATTTTATGCCTCCATGACCTATTGTAGAATGTTATCCTGCTGCGGTGTTATTGAGTCATTTTTCATCTCCTCTTAAATTAACGTTGACATTCTATTACTGGATTTGTTCTTGTCTTCAAATTGGAACATAAAGGAAAAAAATCTTATTGCTGGAATATTAAAATTAATTGTTTGATAAGCAGTTCCTTGCTTGAAGTAGAATTCTTCTAGAAGGATTATAATGTAAGATCAATCTCTGCTTTGGATTTGCTTTCATGTGTGAAAAAGTGCTTTTGGAGCATTCGGGGCATCAGGAGAACGCAGGAGGTAAGGATGGATTGAAATCACAGTGAGATAGGGCAAACTGCAGAAGGAAGTACCTGTATTCGTCCATGGCGGTATTGCAAGGGATAGTAACCCTTCAGAGAGTTCTGCCTTTAGTAAACATTATAATGCCTTTTCAATAACTGCCTTGTGACAATGTTTGTTATTTGGTGATGTGAATTTCATGTGATGTACAGAGAAGTGGAAAAGCTGTTTGAAATTAAATGTCAGTCCTGGTGGCTGGATCTCTTTTTGTTTGTTTGTTTGTTTGCTTTGAAAAGAGCCTTTTTGCAAAACTGGGTGCAGGTTTGGAGCAGGCAAGTTTGGAGCTGGTATTTTACAAATGCTTGCTTTTCACCCTGATTCAACTTGGGTCAACCCTAACTAGAAGTTATTGATAAGGAATTTCTGATTTCCTGTGGAAGACAAATTTGCATTATAATCAAGTTTCTATTCAATACTTCTATCAAAATTTCAGAATACTCCAGATACAGCATTTGCTTTTAACTTGTAGGAAAGAGGTAGATCTATAGAGATAGAGATAGAGTGCTCAGCATAACCAGTAAGAGCTTGGGGTTGGAGAAGTGGAAATAAATTATTTGTTTTGCTTTTAAGATAATTTCACCACCCTACTTGGAGACTTACAGTCCTTCAGACAAAGCTAAGGCATAAATGTAGGTGACCTGGTATTTGACAGAAGTGGTGGAGCACAGACTTCTGCCAAAAGGGATGACGCAAGGAAAACACACACCACTTACACAAAAAAAAGGCGAATGGCAAATAATTAACTAATTAACAGCCCTAGACAGCAGCATTCCATTTTCTGAGAGAGGGTTTTTAAATTTGTCATTTCAGAACCTGCTAATATTCATTAGGCAAGTGATGATTTGCTTTTACTCCTTTGTGTTTGTTTGTTTTTTGGTTTTTGTTTTTTTTTTTTAATCATGGTGGGATGGCCAGGAATACGTGATAGCTGAGGAAAATTATATTAAAAAAGAAAATTATCTTCATTTTGTTCTGAGGGACAGTTGTGTCTTTCCAGTTTTTCTAGTGTCTTGTCTTCTACTTGCTCTCTGTAGAGTGTCATCAGAATCACATAAGGCATATTTTAATGCATTTGGTTAAAGTTAATGTATTTGAATTATGTTCCTCTGTTTCAGATATAAAAATAAAGCCAATGTGAAGTAAACTTCAATAGTTTTGTGCCTAAAACACTTTAAATTGCTGCTAACTGCTGCTTAAACTGGAGTCATGCACTGGCCGGAGAGATAGGTTGACATATGAAAGTTAGCGTTAGAGTTAGCTTCTTTCTTCTGACCCATGTTGCTGAAACTTAGATCATGAAAGGGACAGCTGGAAACTTTTCTGCCCAAAGTCTGTATTGTTTGTCTCTTCTGGTGGGACTGACTCTTGCTGTAATGGCATTTGTGAAGAAAGCAGTTTTGGTTTGTTGCAAGCTATAAACTAGTGAAGTAAAACCAGTTTGATCACCTAGTCCATCTGCAGACGATACAGGTTTTCTGATGTACTTTTGGCATGTAATATGGGCTACAGAAATTGCTTTGAGGATAAAAGGCAAATAAGTTAATGGAATTGCTTTATATTTACAAAGAGGAAAAGAAAAATGCTTATTTCCCTGATGTCTGCCAAATGAGATATCAAGAGGAATTGAAATACATATACTTAAAATCTGAGTATTGCTCTGCAAGAAAATAGCATTCTTTCCTCTATTTTCATGTCAAACACCATGATATTTTTGCACTTGAGCTAAATTTGGTCCTAGAGGCTTTTAAAGAGTTAGTAAAATAAAAAATAATTAAAAAAAAAAAAAGGTTTGTGCTTATGTTAGCTTACCAAAAAAAGCGCCAGACATGAGTGTGAGCTTTCCAGGGTTAAAGTGATGGTAACACTGATTTTTAAAAAGAAAAATAATTTTTTTTTCTTTTTTTCCTTAATCTTCTTCCTTCTGAGAAGCGAGACCTTAATAAATATAGCTTGGCTTTCAGTAGACATAAAGAATCTGAGGCATACCTTACTTTGGAGCTGCCTTTTTTCAAATATTCTTATAGCGCTGTCAGTTGAACTTAACTTTTCTCACTCGACCTCATAGGCTACAGCTCTTGCCTTAGCCAGAGTGTAATCATGATTGGTCCCAACTCAGAATCCCTCATTATTATTTTTATTTTTTAAAGATTTGTGTGAAAGTTCAAATTATTCGATTTGATCTACAGAAATGCACAGAAGAAAATGGGAGATCTGTTTGAACAGAAAAAAACTTCATTAAATGAGGGACTGAGTTTGGGATCTTTGTGTTGCAGATGGCAATGGTTTGTGCTGCCATCCACCAGGTCTTCGTGTGTCTGCTGGAAACAACTCCCTTATACTAGACAGTTCTTCGTCCTGTCCCTGTCCCCCCACTTTTTTGTTGTTTTCTGGTTTGATTCAGAAGATGAGTGATAGTTACACATCTGTCAGTGTGGTAATACCTTACAGAGTGCGGTACAAGAAGGTTAAAGGAAAGCATCTGTATGTCTGATAGCTTTCTGAGGAGCAGCTTTAATCCCTAAGGTGTGATACATTGCCTGTCTTGTATGATCAGTGATAAGTGTTCCTTACAAATCAGGCGTTCTGTGGCAACCTTTTTAAATTCTTGAAATCAAACTCACAGCATTCAAGAATCATAGAACCAATATTATGAAGCTTCTCTAAGAAGCAGATGTGCATTAAAATGTTAAGCAGCGTGCTCCTAGTGTTCTTTACTGGGAGAAAGTAAGTGAAACATTAACAGTTTTTATTCTTTGTTAACGTGGTAAGTCATTTGTGATAATGCTTCTCCCTTCGCCCTGTCATCTTCTTCCGTGTAGGTATAAATGGTAAATGTGAGCTGCATTTTTGAAATGGTTTTCTGCATCTGTGCTGTCTGGTGTTTAAATTGATTGGGCCTTTTCTTTTAACTCTTATAATGAGGTTTCAAAACTGTTTTAGTTTCTGATCAAGGCTTTCAGATATGTTCGTGCTTGAAATGTACTTGGCTACGAGTAGAGTAAATATTTTTTTTTCTTTATGCTTATTACTTTTCCAAAGGAAATGGAAATGAATCTTCACTCTAACCTAGTAATATTGTATGCTATTGTGTGATTTTGAACTCTTCCATGATTAAGAACTTAGGGTAAGGTTAAGTTACTAGGTACTGACAGACAGATTGTGAAAGGTGTGGTAGCTAACTGGAAGAGAATCCATAGAGAAACTACGCTCACTTTGGAAAAATTTTAGCACTTAATTATTCTTTTTGTTTAGTAGCTTGTATCTGGCTCCCCTGTACAGCTGGGGGAATCACAGCTGTAGTTTCTCTTTTGCCAGTAGCCAGTGAAGATGCAGAGCTTCATCCGTAGGGCAGAAGAGATGAGAAAAGTGTGTAAAATAAAGAGGAAAAGTTTGAGAATTCATATGGAATCTTAGGATTCAGTCTAACTGTATTAACAAAAATCTGAGTTGCTCTTTATTTACAGTTTGGCAGTATGTCACGCCACTCCTGTCAAATTTCTTGAAAGGACTAAGCAGTAGTGCTGCACTCACTCACGTAGGGTTGGCAGCTGGGTTGGAAAAATCACACTACTCTTTCAGAACCCATCAAAGCTATTCAGTAATTAGTAAATTTAAAAATAATTGAGTCTGCATGAGTTGGTGGTACCATGTGATACCATTGCTGATGAAAAGTTATTAGCAAGCCAGAAAAAATTCTTTACTCCCTAGTGCTCTAGTCACCATAAATCTTCTAGATGATCTTCAGTAAAAACAATAAAAACTGGTGCTAATTTCAATTTTGTTTTACAATGACAGTAGGGCTTATGGAATTCTGTTGTGTAGATTTTGTACTGCTTAGGCTTTGTCATTTCTGTGTGCTGCAGTCAAAAATACAGCTGTGTACTCTACACATAAAAGTGATGATTCACAGCCTGAGCTCAATTGCGACAGTGAGGAGATTGGCAGCGCGCTGGGGAGGCTAGAGGCCACTGGTACCAGGAACACACAGCGGGAAAAGTCCTTTACGTCTTGAAATTTTGTTCCATGTCAGTGGCAAAAACTTCCACGCATAATAAAATTCTGAATGTTGCATTTTGAGATTAATTTTTAAAGTTTTTTTTTTATTTTAGTTTTTTAAAATCGCTATATTTAAGTAACTAATGAATCAAAGCTACATTGGTATTTTTAGTGGAAAACATTCGTATAAGAAGTTTTTGTCTAGCTCTTGTCTACTGTGGTACATAACGGGATTATGTTGACTCTTGGGGTTCAGAGGCACAGAGTAATTTCCTTAACATTGGAAGGGGGCGAGAGGACAGGTGCTTCAGCAGAGCTCAGTCTGTGTAGTCACCTTGCTTACAGACTGTTCTTTCCATTGGCATAGTTCAGTGACCATTGATCTTCTCTTAGATTGTGATCCTGAACAAGTAGCGTGGAGAAGGGAAAATACATAGAATAGACTGTATGTAAGAAGAGCAGCTCTTTTTGAAACAATGAGGTTTGTTTCCTCCTCTCAAGGTGGAGCTCATGTGGGCTTTTAAAGGGGAGTTTCCTGCATGGTGCCAGAGAGCGAGATGAGTTTTGATCACAAATGTATACTTGGTTTGGAGTACCACCTTACAAAGAACTGCCTCTGTAGAAATGGAAGCAGCATTTTCTCTTTTCCTTTTTGACCTCTGCTGTCATGCATTACAAAAAAATGTAGGTGCAGGTTAAAGCACGGTACAGAACTCATTGAAGACTCTGTAATGGACATAGGATTTTTACTCATGAGGTGAAACCCGGAATGTTGTGAGCAAAAGTCGTCAGCTAATGCTTCTGGAGTATATAGACAAGTGCACATCAGATATTTTTTTTCTTGATCAGATGGCCCTATATATAACATGTATTGGATTCATTAAAGTAAGTTGCTTTAAAATGAGATGTTCCTTTACTTGCTTTCTGATCAGTAGGTCCTTTAGTAAGTGTTCAGATTTTCTTGCATTCACCAAAGCAAGGAATTGTCAGAGTAGTGGAAGTGCAGGACTCGGTAGAGGTGGCTTTGGGGAAGGGTGCTCTGCCTGAGGCTGTAAAAGGCTTGTTATTACAACCGTGTAGGTTGTAATAGCTGCTGAAAACACTGAAGGCAGCAAACCTTTGAGACTGTTGCCTTTTAATTTGTTTTCCTTCTTCTTAGGATATAATGTATTTTTTAACTCTGAGAGCAGCTTCTTTCCAAATACTTTCCAAATTGTTTTCAAGTGATATTAGACTGTTGTGGCTGATACAGGAGAGATAAGGAAAAGTGTGCGCGTGTGTGCACACAGTTACTTACATTTGTTTCCCTCACAATTACATAGAGTTGTTTCTCAGACCCTTTTTTTCCCCCCTCTATGTTTCAGCTGTGTTTCCATAGAAATAAATGACAATTATCTCAATTTCAGTAGAAAGAGGAAATACTCCTCATTTCAAGTTTCATTCCTTGATTGAAGATACTTTCCTTTCTAGGACTAAATATTGATACAATTTTTTCTCGTTACCTATCGTTGTGCTTTACAGTAATGAGAATGTTCTATCAGTAAAATACCATTTCATCAGCTTTCTAACTTAGTTCTAACAACATATATGAAATGCGTAACAGAATAATGTAATGTGTTTATAGTTCCACTCTTATTGGCATTCTGGATGGACTTTTGCAAGAGTCTGATTTATGCATATGCTGTGCTATACATAAATACCTATTTTATTTTTTTTCCCCTGACAAAAGGCTGATCAAACATGTATGTATGTCATGCAGCTGTTTAAAAAGGGAGGGAAAAGTGTGTTGAGCATGGCCAGAAATGTGCCCTCTAAGATTTCAACAGTTCTAGGTAGAAAGTGTCTCTCTTGCTGCTAGTGAAATACGAATTGATCAGCTACATTGGATGTGACAGTGAATGAATGGGAAAGTGAGAGGTGAAAACAGAAAAGGGAAGGTGACAGCATCATAATACTGTAGACATTTGTAAAAGAATGTTAGGTCTACTGATGCACTGTCCTGTGTCAGGGCCATAGTGGAAGCTATTGATTCTTGCACAGATTCCATTAACCAGATTTTTCTCGATTTAGGAAGCTTCTCAGTAGAAATTTAATTTGTTAACCTGACACAGACCTCTCCCTTTGCCTCTGTTGAATTGGTGTAAGGAAATTAATTTGTATCAGATGCTTTATTCAGAGTTTTAGTTCAAGTTCTTCGAAATAAAATTCTGTTTCAGTTGCCTTAGGCAAATCAAATTAAAAATTTCGGCATTGAGTTCTGTTTGGTCCTGTTTCTAGCATACATTTATTCTGCTGTGTGTGAATGTATACCCTAGCTGCTAACAGGTTTTCTTTTCTGGAAGGTAAGATTCAGATGTGGAATGTAGAAAATGTGCTTTACAGAATTGTATAGTGAAACATTAAAGAGAAGAAAAAAAAGAATTCCTGTTTGCATAAGAACCTCTACATACAATATTAAGTTGGGCCTTCATCCTCCTTTATGAAAATCTCCTATCTGCAGACATAAATAGGCATAGTTCAAAGCAGTTTTTCTGACAATGATATTATAATTAAAACTGTGTATTTTACTTTTTGGTTTTGCGCAGCAAATTAAAAGATAAACTTATACCACTTTTATAGCATTTAAATCTATCTCATAGTACTTAAATTTTCTCATGTACACAATATCCACCTGTTTTTCCACACAATATCCACTCCTTTACTCTCCTGTGAATTTCTCATTTAAACTATCATTTTTGACTCAGTGCAAATAAGGCCCTTGTCATTGCTAGACTAATTGAGCAATACAAAATTTTTAACATACAAGAATTGCTAAAAGATGCTAAGAATTACTGAAACTGTACAGTTTTAAAGTGTTGTTCCAAAAGTGAAATTTTCATTATCTGAAAGATGAGCATAGCAGTGGAGAAGATGGCATCGTCATTGTGACCACAGATGCAATAAATGCCAAAGCAAGACAGTAGCACCGAAGAGTAATTAATAATGGAGTTGAGTCTTGCTCTTAACTGTGCTAAACAAAATGAATGTGTGGTTAATATTACATATATCTATAAAGTATTTTCTGTGTGAAGAGAAGAAAAAAAATGTTTTTGCCCATTTTGAAGACCAGAGATTCTTATACATACATTTGCTTTAATTTATCAGTTGCCATACCCTAGCTTTGAATGTAGAATATGGGATGGAATGCTTTTTGACTCAAAGTGTGAAATTGCAAATCATTTGCTTCGGTGAAACCTTCCAATCTCACACTTATACTCCATATACGTTTAGTGCTTGTCAATATTACAAGACCAAAATAAAAGTTAGTTTTCAGGGTAATAAAAGTCAAACAAAAAAAACCCAAACTAAAATTCTGTTTTAACAGAAAAGTGTGTGTAAACAAAAGGGAAACAAGTTAAAATTCATGAGAGAAATTAAACAATATTACATGATGTCTTTGAGAAAAATCCAGAGACATTCTTTAAAACAAACTCTGTCAATACTAAAGTATTTGGATTTTTTTTTCCCTGGTACTGTTGTTGTTTATTGTAAGAATTACAAATATTCTTGCCTGAAGTGTTTAAAGTGTGTCTATCTGTATTTAAATACCTACAGAATAATGCTTCTAAGCCATTGGCAGCCCTTCATGTTAATGTTCTACCCAGCAAGAGCACAGATGCTCTCTTAATTCTCTGTGGCATTGCATGATCTCCTAGGGGATATTGTGTTCCAGCATAGCTACTTGTCTCCCTCAGACATAGTGTTTTCATAGTGTCCTGGACTGCTAATTGTGTTGACTCAAAGGTGGCATTTTGTAATGAATTTGCCTCTTTGGTATGGGTTTTTGTTTCATATATAGTTCTCTTTATTGTCATGCCTGTAATTAATTAAGCAATGTGATTAACATCTGTTATGGGTGGTTTGTTTCTTTCCCCAGGGTAAACCCTGTAGGGCTGTTAAATGTGTTATTTTATTCTCTGCTCTATATTTTTGTTAGTGAAAGCCAGATCACCAAAGTATACCTTGCCTTTAGAGAAGACAGTGATAATATTTGCAGTGGTTTTAGTTTCTGTAGGAGCTCATTACTCAGACTTGAATCGACTGTGGGGAAGAGTCTGTGCTATGCAGGTGCGCCTCACCCTCGCTTTAGGCAATTTGTGGTGTTCACTGCATGGTTCTCTTCAGATGCCTTCTAGTACTGTGTTGGCAGATAACTGGGTTTCATGAAGATAAGATCTGAGATCTCACCTGAATTTCCTCTCTGAAAAGCCAGTATAGAGGTATGGACAGATTTCATGTGCTACTTGCAGTATGATGATGACTGCTGCGTTCAGCACTAGTTGTGGTTCCCTGAGGGTTTGGGCTGACAGCATTGCTGTAGAGCATCGAGGGTATGACAAAGATGAATGTAGTTGAGGCCAGATCGTCACCATTAGATGGGATGCAGCTTCCCCTAATGCAGCCATTTCTTAGAGAGCTTTTTCACTTGTAAATGTTGGTGTATAGATCATTATTTCCTGTAAGCTGGCAATAAGAGATCTTCCATAATTTTCATGGATGGTGTTGATTTGATGTTCCACATGCTGTCCAAATCTTTTCTTTGTTTCTATGCTCACACAGTAGTATCAGGAATACAGTCTTAGTAACGATGGAGAGCTCTTCCAGCAATTAATGATTAATGAGAGGGATACTTCATCATTGGTCAGACTGCTGCATATTTCACAGAGGGGTTGAGGGTGGAAGGGATCTCTGGAGGTCATCTGGTCAAGCAGGGCCACCTAGAGCTGGTTGCCCAGCAGCGGCAAGGAGACTTTGCAACCTGCCTGGGCAACCTGTGCCAGTGCTCAGTCGCCATCACAGCAAAAAAGTGTTTCTTGATATTCGGATGGAGCCTCCTGTGTGTCAGGTTGTGCCCATTGCTCATATTTGAAGGAATGTAGTTGTCAGGCAAGGAGCAGGATGAGCAAATGGTCTAAATAAGTATCTTTGCTATTCCAAAATAAGTATTTGTGAAGGAGGAAAAATATAGTTAGGTTCTTCATCATTCAGGTTGCTTCAAGGAATATTTATTGCTTCCTTGGGCTGTTGTGTGTTGAAGCCATTATGTGGGAAGAACAGTGTTTTCAAACTTCTGTTTGCTGTGACACTGCCATATATCTGAATGCATAATGGTATACCAGCCAAATATATGCCTGAATCTTCTTTCTGTGCTGCACAGCAGTATTCCTTTTCACCTAATTTTCTGTGTCTTAGAGTTCAGTCAAGCAGAAGTGTAGTTTCTGATCAAAGAGTTTGTTGTTTCTTGAGAGTTCAGGTGTTAAAGGCCACATATAGGAAGCACGGGAGAATTTTTCTTCATACTTCCCAAACTGCAGTCATTTGAAGTAGGAGTAGTTTTACTTGAGCTTTTAAGAGTAACGAACAGGTTTTCATCCTATATACTATTTACAGGGATCTGAATACATTAAATCAAATAATTAGGCGAGCTGTAATGATGGATTTCAGAAGTCATTTTAATTTACATACAGTTATTGTGATATACATAGTTAATAAGTTGTAGCTTGCCATAAGGCAAGCAATTACTTTGGGTAAAATCAGTATTTGATCAAGTTCTCGGTATTTTAATTTTTCTAGGCAGAGGATTAAAAGCAGTGGCCCAGTATTGTGTATTGTCACTTCCAGGAGCTATTGATGCGTGTTCGTAAGAAGGGGCAAAAGTTGTTGTGTAAATTGCACACAACAGGCGTAGATAGCAACAGTCTAAAATGGTACTTCAGCCTTTTTCTCTCCTCCTTACACTGACCAGGACTTCCAGTTCCTGGGTTCACACAACTGTTTTGTAGTACCTCAATCTGTCACTGTGCTTTTTTTCTAGTACCCATTAACTCGGTGGTGTTTGTCATAAAGAAACAATAAGGTGGGTGACTGACATTCTCTAGCTCACCTACTAAAGATGTAACTGTAAAATTTGACACTAGAAGAACAGCTAATATCACTTTTAGTTCTGTATTTGAATGGCTTTGAGCAGGCATGTATCACACCGTAGAGAAAGGTCAAGTTAATCCTCTGCATTACTAAGCACTAAGTAATTTATATAGTGTTTCCAGTAGAAAAGCAGTTTAATGGACCTGCAGGTAATGTTTAATAACTGAGAATGTAAGTTAAATTGACCATCTGTTACATGTCTCTGCATTTGCTGCAGTGGCATGTGAGATGGTGGAGAAATTTCACCCTCATTTTGTTTCAAATTGTTCTAATTGTTTCTTTTTTATGCAAAGCATGAAAAGGCTCTTGCAATTATGAGAATGCCCTCTCGAAATTAAATGTAAACCCAGAGGTTCAATCGAACTAATTTCCAAAGTACATTCACTCCTCTTCAGTGATATGCCTTGAAGGGACGATACGTAACTTCATAACTGGGTTGAAACAGAACTTCATTGCAAACAGTGCCTCTGAGGTGCCAACTGAGGTGCCTTTCTCTCATTTCTTGACTGATTTGCATTGGTTAGCAGATTACAGTTTGTCCTGGATTATTTTACTTTGGATAGCTGCATAATAACTGGCATAGTTTTTCAAAATCCTGGTAATTTGCTGTTAAATGTGATTTTTTTGGTCCTGTATTTGAGGTGACAGGGCTAACTGGAGATTTTCAGGAAGAAATCAACAGGAAATGGAATTCAGAAGAATTTTGTCCATATACAAAATATGGTGATGAAGGTGTTAATTTCGAAGACTCTAAATAATTAGGAAGTGGTACTGTCCCTTGATAACTCCCGTATTCCTCGATGGATGGTGGAAAGGCTGGACCATATGCTAACAGAATAAATAGCACTTCCTCATTATGAGAAGCTGTAGCATCTCAATGTCAGCTAATTTGAAGAATGTCCAGAATGAAGTCACGCACCTTAAATGAGAGCCCTCTTGAGGAGGTGATTGCTATCTGTAATACAAGAACACTTCTTAAAAATCAGAGTTACTTTGGGGATCAACATGTTAGTTGAAAAGTACCCTCAAGCTGAGATGTATTGGAGGGGAAATCAATGGTTTAGTTTCAAAGTCTCTTTGGAAGTGTTATAATCAAAATAGTGTTCATTTCTCAGTGTACCTAGAATTAAATGGAAACCTGTCCATATATATATGCGCTTTGAGTATGGTTTATCTTATCTAGTGTTGAGCCTGAGATATTAATGGTTCAAATGCAAGAGAACTATATAAGGGATTGGCATGTACAGAATCTAGCCTTGGCATAAGTGTGAATTAAATTTTCAGTAATGTTTCTTTTTTTTTAACTATCTACGTGGTTTTAGGTCCTTCGTAACTGAGAAAGTAATGTTTTATTAGGAAGTTAGCTCATGTTTTCTGGTTTTTATGTATCAAGGACTTAGGAGGGGGAAAAACAACAAGAAAACCAAAGCCCGTGTTCTTGGTTAAGTATTAAATAATTTCTATGAACTGTTTTAACCTAGTGTTAAGTTGGTCAGATGATGAGTGAACTGGCTGTGTGATATAGTCCCAAATCAATTAAATGTCATCAGTGTTTGGTTCAGAAACATTGAAATTGCAAGAAGGAAATATTTTCAAAGAATATTCCTGGGTTTTGAGTGAGCAAAATAAAGGTACCCTTCACTTAAGGATGACAGTTACTATATGTGTTTATATAAGCATAATTTTATTGCTCTCACCTCTTCCCTAATGCCCACCACAACAGCCTGTCCACATGATGAATGGCAAAAGTCGTAATCTTTTGCTGCCTTGCTGCGTAGCTTTAAAAATACTAAATTCTGGCTACTGTGCATTACATACTGGAAGGTACTTCAAGCAGCACACGTAGTTGTGCCACTAAATAACCACTGATCATGGGTGGTGTGAAGTGGCCTTGTCTGTTTCTAATGGAACGCTGATGTGGTGTTGGCTGTTTTGCAGAGAAGCTGATGATTGTATTAGGCATAATAAAATCCCTTCCTTCCTGAAGGAGGAATAGGAAGTGTTTCTGCTAGTTCAAAGCATGTGCCAAGTTCTGTGAGTGGGGACATCCATACTACATTTCGTAAGCTGGACCCTGATGGTATATTTGTTTGGTTACCTATTTTGTCTTCTGACTGAGCAGAATTACAGTACAAAAGCATCTTGAATTTATTGGACTTGAAATATTTAAAGAACAGAAATACTTATCAAGAAGCTCAGATGACATCTGTCAATCCTTTTATTTTGAACACTCATTTTGTGGAAAGTGATAAGAACAAATTCTCAAGTGTGTCTGCATTGTCAATCCCTTAAGGTAAATGGCTGCTGATTGTTTCACACTTGTTATCGAAAGTTTCCTTAACTGTATATTAATGTCATACTAACAGAAATGAATGGGAAAGTAGCTGCATCTGTGCCTTCCAAAACAATCGACAGCCGTCACTGGTATGATAATTCTTACTGTTTATTTGAACGTCTTTATATAATGCCATGGGGAAAATATTTGCTAATGTCCAGTGTGCAAGTGACAGAAGCAGCATCCTATATAATCTCTCTTGCGCACACTATTATTTCTTAGTTGTGGGTGATATTTCACAGTCCATCTCTGTGGAGCGGTATCCTTTCCAAAACACAGCCATATATCTATTGAGAACAATATTTATCTCCCAGCTCACCAAATGCAACTCAAATACACTGCAATTTGTAATAACAGATGAAACAATATAACGTTTTAAAATCTCTATTTTACATCTGTTGATTTTGCAGCAACCTGTCAAAGCAGATTTCTGTGCTTTGGGACCTCTGTTGTGGTCCTGTAAACTTGTAATTCCTTTTAGGAATCCCCAGCTTTCTCATCTGTTACCATGCTTCCTACTACTAATGAGATAAATGTTTGGATGGTTAACCAAAGCTTGTAAGCCACACTGCTTTCCTTACTTGAATTTTATATTTTGCGTTATGCTGGTCGCCACTACATTTCACAACTATGAATAATACCAAATCCTAAAATTCCTATCGCTGCTAAAGAACACGTGTCCTGTATACTTTCTATCCCAAGGTTTTCTCCCAGAAAACGTAGTTTGTAGCTTGAGTGACAGCCAACACTGGACGCTGTTCCAGTATGGTAATTAATATGCATATGGTCAAGAGATTATCCTGTTGTTTTCACTACTAGCTGCTAATTCTCTTGCTTCTCATGTGTCGTCTTGTGGCTTTACCTTGTTTTTGGACAGTGTGGGAGTTTTTTGAGAACAGGCATGGCTTTCCAGTTAAGGAGGTGAGATGTTTATCTTGGGTTCTGCTGTAATCTACACAGTGTTACATCTCTTAATTCCCATTACTCTGCCGTAATGGTTCAAAAGTACTTTTTGTTGACCATATCGGTAAGACTTTTCATTGATGCCTGGGACGTATGTTTTGATTCTTTCCATTCTGACTTGCGTCATGTAACATTGTCAGGATTGTGTGTTGAGCTTAGATAAAAAAATAGTTGTAGTAACAAAAGTGCTGCACCATCCCTAGTGAGAACATGCTTGGGTATCCCAAGTTGTTCTTCAGACAGTTAAATGAGGACTGCAGCTGTAGGTTATAACTCATGTGGACATGGAAAAAACAGAAGGAAGTCATTCTCACTATTCTGGATATAAGGAAAATAAAAAGCAAATGTTTACTATAGTACTCCTAAATCTAAAGAAATAAGTTTTATCTGGATTCAGAATAGTTCAATAATTGTGACTTTATTTTTAGAACAGTGGGTAGCGTTTTTTAAAACAACCAAAACAATAGGGTACTTCTGAGAAATACAACCCAAGTTATTAGCCTTGTACACAAACTAGTTCTGAAGTTCCACTTACACAACTGTGTGTATATTAGTTTTCAATATGATAAACTAGATAGAGGGCAATTGTTAGAGACCTCTATTGTGGGGTTTGTGGACAAGCGAATAGGAGTAGTGGAAAAATAAGCTGTTTTTCCTGCTTGGCATTCATTTAGTTATGCTGTCTTTCCATCATAGAGCTGCTTCGGCTAGTATTTGAAGTTGGTTATTAGTGTGCCCAGCCAGCCATGTATTCAGTGCTTTTAAAATAGTCTGAAAGCCTGATCTGCTTAGTTCGACTATTATGAATGTTCCTGTTTTTGAAAACACTTAACTGTCTCTCTTTGCTTTGTCATGCAGGGATTCAAGATAAATTCTGAAATGTATATTTATTCTAAAAGCTTTTTCTACTGTCTTTTGAGAATGTGGAAGCGATAGGAGGAAAAGTAAATTCTACATCGTGAGAGCTACAGCCTAACCTGAACGGAAGAACAGAAAGTCACATAACCTCTCAGAAGCTGTGGAGCTCACTGCTCAGGTTTCTCCTAGTGTTGTCCTTTGAGTTGGGCAGGTGATGGGATACAGATTTCTCATCAGATAGCGAAGTGACACTGTGATGTGTTCAATTTTTTTATCTCAAAGATAAAACCATCCCCTAGAGACATCATGTTATGTTTCAGGTTGCTACTTTTTTTGTAAGTCACTTTTAGAAGGCCTATTATGCCTACTGATTTAATAACCTGCTCTTATCTAGTATCTTTCTACTCTAATCTTTCTGATTTTGTTTTAATTTTGGACATCATCTTACATGTCATGTAGAATTAGACAAATGGTGGTATCGAGTGCTTTGTTAGACTTTATGTATTTCATTGCTCTTTCCCATTCTTACCTGCTGAACAATAACTGCGCCTCAAAGTGCTTAAGCTATTGAGTTGTCCAGTTTGCTATTTAGACTTGTCAGCTTTGGTTTTATTTTGTCAAGTTTGTCACTATTTGGACCAATCTTGCACCCCCTCTCAGTACCAGGTTCCAGGCTCAGTGTAGGGAAGTTTCATCTGAAGCTGTACATGATTAAGCTGTCTATGTTTAGATAATTGAAGTCAAGCTAGCTCAAATTTAACTCAAAATTTAAGTCACACTTTATAGAGTTCCACCGTCAATATGAGGTGGTGTAGCTAAACTGAATTAAAAAGCCTGACTTATTGTTTCCCTCTGCTGGTATGGCTGGTTTTGCCACACAGCAGGCTGAGCCAGGGGAAAAATAGCCCATCAAAATGCAAACACCTGGATGAGTAAAATGTATTTCAATATATTTTACCACCTCAACAAATAGCTTTGAGACCGCAAGGGAGAGGGCAATTGCATATGGGTCAGAGTGGATGGGCAGTGGAAATTAATAAGCTAATTACAAACTAAGGATATATTGTCAAATTGTCTGAAAGTCAATTTAGGAATAACTAGAGATGTCTCAATTTTGTCATCTCTGCAACCTAGAAAAAGGGAATCAATGCTAATGACATGTTCTAATACGTTTTGGACAGGGCAATGCTTAGAAGTGCCTTCCAACCAAAGTAATACAGTAGTGAAAGCCAAAAGGTAAAAATAAATTTTATACGTTTCCTTCATTATTGCTGAGAGAAATCATGGAAATTACTGCATTGAGTCAGATTGCATTGAGAACCTTGTCTGAGGGGGAGATATCCATGACTTTTCCTAAGAAAAGGAGCAAAAAAATTATCTAGAGTACAAAGTGCACAACTGTCTAATAACTGATAGCAAAAGGAGACTTATTTTTGATCCTTGTTGGCAACTGATTTCCTTTTGGAGCAGGAGGGTTTCATTTATAATTTGTTTATTCTTTCAGATAGAAGCATTGACAATGTTGCCTCTTTTAAATCTGTCTAAAATGCTGGCTCCCATGATAACACTGGCAAAGACATTCATGGTTACAAAGAAAGGAATTTTGTCCTTTAGCTAAAAAATGAAGGAAGGGATATTTGTGGAAGATGTGTGGCTGATTTTAGAATGTTTGTTACAAATATTTAACTCTGTCAGGAGGACAGTAATGCTTGCTTATGGTTTGTAGAGTTACTTCTAGATGAAAAGTACATTGAAAATCTTATTTGAGACCGTCGTACCAAAGGATAAAGAAAGGTATTCTAAAGTGTTGCTATTAGAAAGTTGATAGAGCTGCATGGAGAGAGGGGGAGAAGGGTGAAGGGTGTTGACGTACTATTTCCCAGTTGTAGCGCCACTCACAGATATTAAAATATGTATGCCTCATAGGAAGAGAGTTTAATTTAAGAAAACTTCCCTGTAAAGCTACTGAAGCAAAGATAACTAAGTTACTGGATTTTACAAACAGCTTCAAGCACTCAAAACATGACTGCTCTGAAAATTGTGGCAGTTCTTACTTTACAGATGTATGAAACTACAGCCAGGGTTTCAAGTACGCTTCTTCTGCAATTGATACAGTTTCAAGGACTCCCGCTTTTTTTGTTCCCTCCTCAGTGTGCCCCCCCCACCTTGTTCTGTTATGTAGCTGGGCTGAGAACTATGTGATGCTGACCAGAGGGGGGAAAAAAAAAAAAAGACAAAAATGTACTTGTTCTGGTGTGTGAGGTTCTTTGGGATGAGAGGAGGTGGTGCATTTTTTCCAAATTCAGATCAGTTTTCTGGTGTGGTTCATCACACAGTAATATCGGCACAGCTGAAGGCACAGTGTGGGACAGTCAGCTGAGGAACATGCAGGGAGAGCTGCTTAAAATGCCACAGCTGTTAGAAGAAATGTTTTCTGAACTGTGGCGTCTTTCTCTCTTAAAGATGAGATTTTTAAATGATGCAGTCATCTTGTTTTGGATACGCTTTGGTTGGAAAGTGCTTAGGATATTTTTGCATTGGACAAAATTTGAGGCTTTTGGCTTCTATAGATAATGGGGCGGGATAGGTTTAGAGTTGGTTTTTTTTTTTCCCCAGTTTGAGGAATAAAATCATCCTCAACTAGAGACTAGATGAACTGTATTTGAAAAATGACTTAAAAAGTGAAGGGAGTTTTATTTTTGTTAAGGGCAAAAACTTCTTTTACTATTGCAGCATATAAAACTTTTTTTTCTTAATGTTGTGTAAGAAGGGAGGACGACAAGGCTTACCATTAGCTGCGTAATTCTAAAACTTCAGGGAATGTTGGCTATTTATACCATTATAATATTTGGGGGTTTATAAACTTTTTTTCTAGCTTTTGGTACACAGATAGTTCAAAGAGAAGGTCTGGAGGAAGAGAACGAGTAATGGATTTACAGGTCACGTCAGGATTGTGTGTTTTGTGTTGCGAAGTGCCAGATCCCAGAAAACAGACAACCTGACACTTTCCTCATTTTAATTATTGCAGAGGATTCATGGACTTGAAATTTCATTACTCTGCAATAAGAAGCATGCTCTCAGTGCCACAGAAAGTTGCTTAAAAATGCTAATTAATGGGATGATTACCCTTTATGCTAGATCATAAACCAGTGTCACCACAAAGACGGAATCCCACAGAAATGTTACAGAAGACGCTGAACTTGTCATTTCACTCCCAATGTTTGAAGTATACTGTAATAGCTCACATAGGCTTTCTGCAGTCTTGCTTCTGCATGTCCTTTTCTGTTTACATCGTACCTTGTATGGTAGAACAGCAGCCCCTCACTGTTCAGGCGGCTGGTTATTACCAGCATGAATAGATAAAGAATTGGGGTTTTTTTTCTTATTTAAGCATGTAGTACAGTTTTTCTTTTATTTTTTAGTCACTGTTGGTAGGTCTTGCTTTTTATTTCCCAGTGCCAGTAGCTGGCATAAGTCAATATACTGGTTTGCTTTTCTGTCAGTAATTACAATGGGTCTGACAGTGGTTGTGGTTTGAGTTTTGAAATGGTCATAATGTGAGCGGGGAGGCTATCATTTCTATTACAGCCACGTTCTGAAGTGTCTGAAGAAAACATGATATGGTGGCAGTGTTATTAACACGAAAATCTCCTTTTAACTCAAGCAAGTCTGTGACATGCTCTATCCAGGGAGCTTACAGATCCGTACAATAGCATTTGCTTTGCAAAGCAGAGGCAACGGTTTGTGCACTGAAGCAACAAGGCTAAATAAAATGACTTGTGAAATTAAAGACTGCCATTTCCTCGAAGAAATGCAACTTCTCGTTTTCCCTCTCCCAACCTTTACACAGTCTTACATTGTCCAGATTGCTGTGGGTCTCTCTGTTAAATGAGCTTTGTATCTCTCAGTTAATTTTCTGCCAGCATCACTTTAGGCTGATGACTGTGGGTGTTTGTGTATCCATTAAGCACGCTGCCAGGACATGTCCACCACTTGCCACCTCTCCCATTAAACGGCTGTCAGCAGGTTTACAGAGCTGCTTTCTTGCTTTGCATTAATCGCTGCAACTGACTAGATGCAGTGAAAAGCACCTATAAAGAGAGAGCAACAGAGTTTGCCTCGAAATTTCTAAAGGTAAATAGAAGTGCCATGAGCAGTTAAGTCAGATTTCATATGTAGTCATATCAATATGATTAGCAGGAAAGTATCACTTTTTAAATTTTCTTTTTTCAACTACCCTTTTTCCTTGAGCTCCCACCCCCTTAAGGAAAATACTGCAAATCTAAACAAGCGCACGTCAGTAGATTCTTGGATGAGGCCGTCTCATTGAAGTTGTATATAATCCCATGCTGAAATTTACAATTGGTTCTGAAATGAAAATCTGTTAGAATTAGATCAAACATTATCCTAGAGAAAAGCAGTGTGGGGAAGATTAATAATTTGTCCATGAAAGTCAGTATACGTAGTAGGGTTATTAGTGTAAGGCTTGCCAAGAGGTGTACTAAAATGGAGAAGGAGTGCTAGGTTAATTTGGTGGGCTGCAGATAGTTCACTGCATGTAAATATGGTGTATTTTTGCAGAATAGGAAATTCTGATTCGAGTTCTTAAGACAAAGAGGCTTTTTTTTTTTTGATCGAAATTTCTTTAGTACTACTTGAAGCAGGAGAAGCAATAATTAATAAGTAAGTAATAAAGTAGTAACTTTGTACATCCAGGCCTTTTTTAAAACATTCAGTGTGGAAATCTACTGGTGAACATGCTTAGAAGGCCAATACAAGACACGAGAAAACTTAAGTGTATTGACTGGAGGTGTGAAGTTCAATCTAAAGATTTGGTATCTCTGAGAAATTTAGGTGAGGCTTTACTACACTTAGCCTTATGGTCAGTGACTTCAGACTTTTAATTCATTTTAATTTGAGTTAACTTTCCTGAGCATCCTTTGTAGGTGAATTCTCAAAGCAAATAATTTTGCTGATGAGTTTGGAAGCTTATTTGACAAGATCAGCATATGGAGAAAGTGAAAAGAGACTCAGCTGAAGTGATTTGTGCAACATCACCCAGAAAGTCAGTTTTGGAGAGCAGAATAGCTCCTAACGCTTTGATACAAATGCGTATCCTCTGCACTGGATGGTGCAACCTTCTAAAAATGACTGCAATAAATGTTCTTCTATTCATTCCACTTCCTCTGTCTTCTCACACTCTGCAGGACCATGAATTTTTTACCCAGTGATGTTCTGTTCAGAATCTGTGTTCTTTATACTCTTTGACGAGTATCATTGAATTGGTCTTTTGAGGGCTGGTCAGTGTTGCTTTTCAAGCAGCCGGCTAAGGGTACTATTGAATGATCAGATACCTCTCCTGCTAAACCTGCTGGGGGTAAGCTTTCAGCTTCCACTGGTCGCAGCGTATTGGTGAAGTAAGCAATTTTTAAAGATGATTAAGGTCTTTAATACCTTCTCTCGTAGTAATTTGTGTCTTCTGTGTTTTATCCCTATGCAGTGTTTCTACCCAGCATCTCAATGCTGCGTACAAATATAGAGATATAAACCTAATCCTGGTGTAGGACTAAAATCAGCTTTGTTGTCAGGCATATTCTATTCTTAATAGATTCTAGGCCTCTTGAAGGTACCAGTATAAAACCATGTTCATCATCTGACCTAAATATTTTGAGTTCCTTTCTGCTGTTTAGTAATCATTGCATTGTTGCTTATAAAACATTTTGATGAAAATTCCCATGATTGCCCTCACTGTGTTGTAAGATGCATTTAATTTCCAGAGTCATTGTCACTTTCACAGAGAAAAAGAAAAAAATACGCCCCTACCTATTAAACATATAATTGCTCCTAAAAAAATCTGGTGTTTCCTTTATCCATCTACTCCTCCCCTTCCGGTGGGACTTGCACAGAAAACAAAATACTGAACAAAATACTGAAAATAAATACTGTCTCTTGGGTTTTCTGTAGTTTTTCATAATTATTCTTGGTGTTTTTGCACATTAAACATGGCTGGTGATTTGTTTCTAGCCTCTGAGGAAGTGCGTAGTTTAGTGGGTGAAACATGATAGGTAATGAAGAAAAATGTTTTGCTGCATGCACCGGTTTTGAGAAATGAATCTTATGAATGTTATGTACTCAAGTTTTCATAATAGTGAAAAAGGTCCACTGAAGTTTCTAAATTTTGTTGGACATGCTTAAAAATTCTCTTATGCTCTACTTCCAAGTAATTTAAAAAACAAACAAAATCCAACAAAAAACCCAAAGGAAAAAACCCTTTAAATATCTTAACTCTCCCATTTTCTGCTTCGAATTTTCCTGTAAACTGATATTGCAAAAACTTTTTCACGGCTTATATTGCCTCTCAAAATCTTTGAGATGCCTACTACTCCATCTTGTCCAGCAATAGGGTTAAATCAGCTCTAAGGCACATTTGTATGACATGTTATTTTATATGGGCTTCTTTACCATGTACCAGTGTCTATTTTGAGCATTTTCCAATAGTGCGGAAGAAGTACGATATTTTCACGCCGATGGTTTCCCTTGTTCTTTTAGACTCGGAGAATGGTTAGAATTGGAAGGGACCTTAAAGATCATCTAGTAACAACCACTTGCCAGGGGCAGGGACACCTCCCACTAGACCAGGCTGCCCAAGGTTTGCCTGGGGTAAAACCATACGCAGGCAATATAAGTGGTTTTGGTTTGAAAGGTTTTGGGGAAGGAATGGGGCTGGGCAAGTGAAAGGGTATATAGGTATGTTACATGTTAGAAGGGTGCATGTAGTGGAATGAAGTGAGCTGGTAGTGATTCACTGTTCCTGAGGGAGTTCATTGCAGATTTTGGTGAACAATTTGCCTCCTCCGTTGCCCTCATCTGATTTTTATTATAAAGTTACTCCAGAGATCTGTCAGCTGCAATGTCAGGGCCATCTCTCGCACAGTGCCTTTAAAATGGGGCATTTTGAATATGGTCCCAACAGTTTTGGAAGCTATATGAAGAATAAAGATCGATTTAATCCCACAACACCCTCCGGTCTTTGAGCAAATGTGCTGATGTGTATCCACATCTGTGTTTCCGTGTACACATAGAAGACACACACAATCAAAACCAGGACTGTTTTTCACTGAGATGGGGAAAAAGTCTTCTAGAAAATGACAGCCATAATAATTGTTGTTTCCCATTGATAAAATCCCTTGGAGGTGAAAGCAGAGTTTTTTTAAATGCAATCAAATTGTCTATTAGGAATAGAAAAGTCACATTTTCAAAAGTGATTTGTAGATTTCTTTAGATTAAAGATGGTAGGACGCACAGGTTTGTAGTCATTTAGGGTCTCTAATTATAATTTCTTTTGCTTTTAATGTGTAAATATATAGAGAGATATAGGGTCTGAGTACCATGTAAACAAAAATAGGGTGGTCTTTGCACTAACCAGTATACCATCTCAACAAACAGGAAAATTTTTTTTTTAATATTTTTCTGTACTCCTGGCCCTGTACACTGAAGGTTGATATATATTCAGCTATGTGGAGATTGTATCGTATGTTCTGAATGTCACTGGGGCTTGAGGAAAATGTTGAACTCTGGAAGCTTTAAGAAAGAGGGGTTAAGACTTTCTAACAGTATAAATAGCAAACCATCAAATTACAAATATGTTAATCAAAGATCTTTGAGACTCTAGCACAGGGAAGCAAGATATTTCACAAGTATAAGGACTTGTTACAAAGTTGGAAAGTACTAATTCAAGTTAAACCTGTCTTCATTTAGCTGCTTGTAACTGAAATCTGATGAATGTTTAACTGATGTCTGACGCAGATCTGTATATTTACTGATTGCTATATATATTCCATATGTTTTACTGATTGTAACTTGCAAATTGATGGTCAGATTTAAAGCGAAGTATTGAATCCAAATGTCAGACATGTTCAGTAACTTGTCAGTTCTGAGGGTTTGATCAGTATAATCACAATATTTGTGTGTTTTCCAAATTGCTTTTCTTCCACTTTCCCCTTTTTTCATCAGACCATAACTCACCGAGTGCTGTGAACATTTTATGGCTATGTTAAATGTAAATGTCAGAAGATGTTCTGAATAGTTAAGTTGCTTTTAAATTCCAAAAATCTGCAAGTGAACAGCATAAATCATGAAAACAATGAGTGGTGACCAAGGCGTTACTTTGTTCGAGTCTGATGCAATAAAGAGGGGAAAAAATAAAATTCACTTTGGAGGCATGTTTTTCCTCAAGTGTCATCACAGAGCTCTTTGCCACACAGTATCTCCTAAAGCATGTTTTTTGTATATAGAAACACTTTGAATGCATATTTTGTTTTATCCTTATAATTAAGAATACAAAAATACCAATGAACATATGAAAGATTAAAATCCCAGTGGAATCCTGTAGCTAACTCAATTTATGCAATACTGGGTGGAGCCACGGAAAATCAAAATAAAGTTTTGAAGAAAAACTGATTCTTACAGCTGACTGCCTTTGTAGGTGTAAAACATTACTTTTTATACAAAAGACTGCTCTTCTCAGTGGAGTCTGTCCAACCAGTATGGATACCTGATGGGGAAGGTTCTTGATCTGTAAAAGTGAGATGTCATGAAGTCAGAAAAAACAGTTCGAGTAGTAGATGCTTCTGAAGCCAAATGTAGGTTGCTGCTCTTTTGCACTTCTTCATTGCTCTGGCTTCTTTTCAATCAGTGGAAAAATTCAAGTTTTGCATTTGAGTGTGGACTTGGATTTTAAAAAGGGCAGAGTAGCATCTCTTGTAATTCTAGCTTGTCTATTTACTAAGAGTGTGGTTTGACGGTATAGCGTGTATCACAATCTCTGGTAATAACTGCCTGTCATGGTGCTGTGTTAAAATAACTTGATGGTTTTGAGGTTTTGGGTTTTTTTTTTTGGTTGGGCGCTTTGTTGTGGGGTTTGAGGTGGTTTTTTTGGTCTTTTTACAACATGCTGATTAGAAGAAGCAATGTTATACTGGCTAGAGAGACCAGTAATTGTTACCTTCTTGCTCAGTAAAGCCCTAATTAGGGTGAATGAGCATGGAAAATAGATACTGAAATACAGTAGATAAAAGTAATTCTCTTCCACAAGAGAAAAGCTTTCTTCATTGTGACCAAATTCTGGCATATTTAAAATATTAAGAGGATTAAATGGGCAAATTAAATAGTTCTGCTGTCATGCACCATTTACATTTGAAAAGGAGGACTATGGTAGAGTTTAGATGAGGAGACGTGTCCCAGCCTACTCAAAATCTCTACAGGGACAACAGAGAAGAGAATGGACCTATTGGATTTCCTCACAAAAATTTTGCTTGCCAAATGACTTTTAGGAGAGCAAGACACATGCTTAAAATTCATTAAACTGAAGAGAGATTTATTGATGAATTTTGCTTTAAAGCAAACTAACCAAACTAAATGGCTTTTTTGGGTAGTTTAGTGAGTGCTTGGTGTATATATACTTCTCTAATAATTTTGAGTCTTAATTAACCTAGGAATATTTAGCGCTTTTTTAAAGATAACAAATGATTATTTTTTTAAATAAAAGCAGTATGTAAATTGCATGCTGTTACTGCAATGTCTCATTGTGAGGCCCATTCCGGTTTAATTTTTTTCCCAATAAAATTACTTTCAGGTGCATGATACCTCAGGAGCATCCTTTCTCCCTTGGTATAGCTAATTACTCTTTATTTATTCTCTCTGTTCTCATTATATTTAGTTGTTGAACGGCATTTTAAATAAAAATAATATTTAGGACAGTTTTAGTTGGAAAAAATACTTGATGTTGCTATCATATGGCTGCTTTTCCATTTGCATCTACAGGTTTCTAATAGAATAATTGAATTATGGAGTAATCTGGTGATCTGGTAATCTGGTGATTTTTGTAAAGAAACCATATAAAGTATTGGTACCTACTCTAGACATTTTTCAAGAAATAGTGACTGTTCTTAAGTGGATGCGTATATATTCTCGTGTTCTTTATTTTTCTGATGTGACTTCTAGTTCTTTAGCTTGGATAGTATTTCCAAAAATCTGTTGCTTGCAGCTGCATACAGAATAGATGTTGTCTTTTTCCTAAACAAGTCATGTAACCTTAGTTTAAAAATTGCAGAAATTCCCAGTTGTGGGCTTCCTGCTTCCCAGTGCTTTTGGAAAACTGAGCAAGTGTAGGTCCCGAGCACAGGAGCTTGGAGGAATTTCTCGGCATTAGTGATAGGTCTATGACATAACCTGATATAGGTAATTCTTCGTCTCTTCTTGTGAAAAATTGCAATATCAAAATAACTTGTGACTTTGTCAGTAAGACAAAAATCTGCAAAGTAGTTGTAGCTTGGCAGTTTTGGATCAGTTTCATTTTAACTTCAATTAGACAGTCATTTTGTATTAACGTGGAGAGCTGTGCTTACAGCTTCTGTTTTTAAAAGCAGGTGTTTTTGAAGATATTTTAGTACTAATCAGGCATCCAGGTGGAAAGCTACAGCTTTCTGTTCTTCACGACATGAGGTTTGATGAAAGCCTTTCAGTCTGCTGTCATTGAACAGGTAATGAAGATAATAGAAACTCTACTTTTTCAGCATCAGAATACGAGGCTGAGATTTGTTTCCTTAAAGAAACTATGAAAATGAGTTTGGAATAGCAGAGGGACAGCTCTGTACATTGACTGAGCTTCCAGATCTTCCTAAATGTGATACTGTCAGCGTGCTCTGCTTTTGACAGGATTCAGGTGCATTGGGACTGCTTTGCATTTGCCTAGTGTTAGCAGGTTTTGCTAACACAGCACATTAAGAATAAAGTTGCTCTTACTCGCTTCTAGCCTTGTTTTTTTTCCTTGTGCTTCCTAGCAAAAGTAAGAGAATGACTAAAGAAAAAGAAAGTAGAATTACGCTCAAGTGAGAAGACAATACAAGTATGACCAACAGTAATCTTAACTTCCTTTTTATAGAACTAAGATACCATTTGCTTGAGGATATTTCCAAAAGGGAGGAAAAAAAGTTGCAGAAGCGTCCATCAGTGTAAGAACTGATACTGGCTCCCTAAAAATAAGTGACGAAAATACATCTATCACTAGGATAAAATACCTTTTACAGCACTGAATCAAGTCTGACAGGCAGGTAATGCAGAAAATAATAAACACGAGTCTTGAGTCTAGAAGCTGGTAACACATCATTCATGGGCACATACAACTACCACTCTCCACTGACCAATGACTCCCTCGATCTTTAGCACGAATTAAACAGAAAGCCTGAGAATCTGACATTGCAATGAATTTGACAGACAAACCTGTTCCTAGCAGTCTTTGTGACTGTAATGCTTTTTTAAAAAGTCATTACTCTTCTGCTACTTGATTTTGATGTGAAAACTAGTCTGAAAACTGTTAAGATTGGTGCCGTGTATTCAACACAAAGGTTTGCTGCAGATTGTCAGACTGATGCAGTTATTCTCATGGCATTGCAAATCAATATCATTGTGCAGTTTTCTTGTAAAACAAGTTTGATGGGAAATACAGAATGTGTAAATAATGTTTAAATTCAGCAGAGAACATGTGTTTCTAAAAGTACTTTTTTTTGAGGAAGTGTGGAGAAGGGAAGAGATTTCAGGTTTGATGAGCAAGATAAAGAGAAAGAAGCTCTAGAACCAGAAAGTGGTAATTTTTCCGTACATCTTGATGAGCTACTTCAGAGTCCTCTGGAAAAGGAGAGCAAAAGTCAGGGGCTGAAAAGCTCTTGATGTCAGCCGTGGCATTACTATACTTGAATTTATGCTAGTCACTCTGCTGTTTGCAAAATAATAGGCTACTCGGATATTGTGTAATGTTTACAAAGATGTTATAAGTGCGGTTTCTTTTCAGAAGGACTGGGTGAGCGCTTATTTAGAAATAATTTTTAAAAACAGGTTTTGTTTGTCTAGAAGGGTCAGTATGATTAAGCAAGATATAAATGGCAGACTTTACAGTTTGCAAGGAAAGTGGCTAATATCAGAATATTTACATTAATTGATTTGTGGCATTGAATTCTTCACACAGTATACTCCTAACTATGTCTGTCTTTTGCTGATTTCTATTCTTCTTTCCTCAGCTCCATGCTCTTTACAGTATTGCTTGCTCTCTTCAAACTGTTTCCTGTGCACAAGTGAACAATTCCTAAATAATTCATGAAATTGAATAAAAGAATGTCTGCAGGGCCAGCCAAAGCTATGACTAGCCAGCACCCTGTCATCAGTAGTGGCCAAGAGTGCCAGACTAAGAAAACAGGGCAAACTGTTCTCAAAAATTCTAAAAATAGCCACCAAAAAAACCCTCCTAAACTTGAAATGAATGTAGGCTTCCTGACTTTGTCATGCATCTCCAGCATGAAATTGGGCAAGTGGCTTAATTTTCTTCATGCACAGCTTTTCCCTATCTCTAAAAGCAGTTGGATACCCTTACAAAATGGTTATGAAAATGTAACTAACAGCACTGCAAGTGTGTTTGCAAATACTGAAAAGATCACTCAACAATAAACACAAACTTTACCTTCAGACATATTAGATGAGACATTTTTCACTCTGGTGTAAAGTTCAGTATAAAGCAGCTTGAAATAATCCAGTTGAACATACTACAGAAGCTTGGATTTTTGTCTGTCACATCTGCCACTATGGTCTCTTTGGAGGCACTGATTTATTTGTCTTTATTTTTCAAAAATTCTTTTAAATGTGCAAATTTAAATCTACTATTTCAAGCGGCATCACAACCAGAACTCAGTTTGTTTGTAATTTAATAAAGCAGAATTTGACTCGGGACAGACTAGGCAAAGCAGAAGTAGCGCAGCTGTTTGTGTAAATGTCTGCAAAATATAAAAATGAGTGTTCTTCCTAAAATTAAATATGAGGTATTGAAATCTTGTAATTGAAAGTTGAGCTTCTGTAATCACACTGTTTATCCCAGATGCAGCCGACACGTTCTAATATAGCCTGGGGAACTTGGAAATGAAGAAAAATGCAGGAAGCCAGACCAGTGTTGCAGTCAAGATTGAATTACGTTCTGAACAGGGAACTGGAGGAGATTGTAGACTGAAGTCCCGGAGTGTGTTGCGGAGGTCACAAATTAATTAGTAAGGGAGTATGCTGATGGAATTGAGTACATGGGTTTCATATCATGGTGTTTGTAGTGCTAATGTGTTCTTAGTCATTGCTGAATTTGGCAGGAAAAAGACAGGGCAAAACCAGAAACGCTCTTGGGCCTTTATGAAGTCAAGTGCAGGAGACCTGCAGAAGTCTTGCCTTTATGAAGCAAGATTTAAGGTTCAAATTTTGAGTTCCTGTGGAATATCACTGCAGTTAGCATGCAAGTCTACAAATTAATTTGTAAGTTAAAAGCTTGCAGAAAAAGTGCATCAACTTGGATTTTCGTTCTAGGAAAAAAACCTCAAATGTTAGGCTGTGGAGTGATGTAATCACCTGAAATACCTTCGTTTTACTTCTGTTTTTAGTTGAGCTGCCAGTATTGTTTGCCGCGAACCTGAATGTATTAATGTTTACAGACACCTTGGACAAGTAAGAGAAAGAGAAATGTTCCCTAAAGTTGACTTTTTGAATATCTAGTGCAGCTCATTTGAATAAACATACTAAAAATCTTTGTGTAGAAGTAGTATTTCTAGAGGTAATCCAAACCTGTGGTATGAATAAAAGTAATGCTTCTAGTGTTCCTTTCCCATATAGAAAAAAAATTCCTTTTTCTTCCATTTTGGCCTGCACTAAATATATTTCATTTGTTGAAGTTTATTTTATATATAGGCATGAAAATGTATCTGGTGTTACATGTGTCACTATGGGCCTACTTGTATGATTATGAGAATAAAATCCATCCTTCAGAAGAACAACTTATGAAGTTTTTTGCCTCAGAGATATTTTAATGTACAGACAATTAGGCAGCATTAAAATATTACCTTACAGCATTTTAGATGAGGAAGAACAGTGGGAAGTGAGCCACAGAGTATTACCTGTTAGATTTACTGTCGCTGTTTCCAAGCAAAACCCATTTAAAAGGGAAAGCTTTACTCCCCTTTTTTTATTATGTACATCTCTGCTTCTCCAGCAAGATCAGATTTAGCATTGGAGAATCTCCTGATAAAAGCTACCATCTAACGTTCATATATTGAAGAACTTGCAGACTTTAATTAGAAATATCCAATGCAGTGGATGACGGGTTTCTTCTCCTGAAGACTGGAGCTGCTGTAACCCTGTATTTGAAGTGATACACACAAGAAAACCTAATGCATTCTTTTTCATCTGTATTTTTATTTGCTGTTGGTTTGAGTCTTGCAGGTATTAGCTGTTCAGCTCTGTAGGAAGCATATAACTCACTTTTTTCAAACACAAAGGGGTTGGTTTTATTCCTTGCTTGTGCCAAATAGGTGGAACTGTTGTAAAGCAAGATGGCTGGGTTGTGGGATATTTTTTTCCCCCCATGCATAATTGAGTTGCCCACTGTAGTCAATAAAGGCAAGTATTTCAAGAGAGCGATTTAGGCACTTTGTATTGTAGTAGTTTTTCTCCTCGTGTAGGCACTCTGAATCTTTTTCCAGGGGTGTCTGCCTCTGTCCACCCACACTTGTGCACAAATTTAATGCTTGCAGTTAGACATTGTTGGCTCCGCTCCTTTGTCTTTTAGGAAACTGTGCTACTGGTTATTCCCGCAAATTTATACAGCAGAATTTACCAAAGATAAAATTACATGAGTTTTGCTTCTGCAACTCTCTCTTATTCTCCTATTTAATTTATATATCTTTCAAGTTTGATGATTTGCTGAACTGATTCATAGCAAGGTGATGCCACTTCACACTTTTTTTTTTTTTTTTCCTTTCTCCCCTCTGAAGAAAGTAGTAGTTGTTTCTGCTTTGGAAAAAATGCTGTAATGGTCCCCAGTCATATGGAAGAAGAGCATTTCTATTGTTTTTGTGTTATGGGTCGGAAAGAGAGGGTAAGCAGGGTTTTTGTTGATTGTTTGAGATGGAAATGATGGATTAGAGTTACCAAATTGCTTCTGTTAAATAGAAGAATCAGATTTGCCATAGCTGTAATTAGTCTAAAGTGGATATATGTAACAAGAGACTCTTCAAAGCGTCTTTACAGAAAAAAAGGAAGCTTGTTCCCTACTGATGACGATTATTAATAGAATAGAAATCAATGTGCAGGGAAGGAATTTTTTGGAAAATGCATTATAATAGAACACCTCCCTCTGGTGGTAGACATTACATAGTTTAATCTGCTGTGTCACACACTGAACTGGAAACTTCATGGTGGGGGCTGTCTCTCAGACTGCTCCTGAAGAACTAGTAGAACTTTTTTTAAAGATAAATGAATTGCATATAGGGTTTCCTGCCATTCTAGCTCTTTGAGCATGATGGGGGAGGGTTGGGCTGCTTGACCCGGTTTATTCTGAGCTTGTCAGTTAATTAAATTTTTCTGCTACCCTCCCTTTTTGCTTCTGGGATCGCTTGCATTTTGCCATTTTTGCTGGGCTGTAAGTATAGGCTCTATGGATGTTTGTGCTTTAAGCAGGTAATCGGAACAGCATGCAGCAAACAGCTAATAGCTTCTAGCAATCATTCAGCTCTTTCTGAAAGTTTATTCATCCTTTAGTTTATTCGTATTTAGCTGTTTGATCTGAGTTTTACATGCTAGTCCTCAGTTAGTTTCCAAAGTAATGCCTGTAATTACTTGTACTTGAAACACAATTAGGCACGCTAACTGGAGGAGAAAGGTTGTTGTTAACTGTTTATCTTGTAGTTTATTAATCCAAGAAACAGATAATTTCTAAGATTTTTCTCTGTAAGCTTTCCAGGGATGGGTTCAATCTGTCCATCTATAGAATATGAGCCCTTGAAGAAGCTATGTAACTGTTATTTCTAGCTCTGTTTAGACATAACAATGAATGCTTGAAAGGGTGCTTTCAAAGCTTCTTGAAAGCATATTTTAGTTCCTTGCGTTTCATGGCCATTGCACTTCAGAAAGTGTAACAAACTAGCTGAATGTGTGAGAATAACATTTTTCATCCTTGTTTTCCTTTCTATTTAGTAAGCATTTTAGGATGACTTTTTTCCTGTTGTTCTTTCAGAGCATAACGAAAACCGCTCTTCTCCCCCGGCTAGCTTCCCAGGTCGAACACTCAAAATAGTTTGGTTTTTTTAGTTTTTGCTTTTTTTGTATGTCATTTATAGAAGAACCTGCGCAACCTTGTAAATCTTCTCTAAGGCTCTAGATGAAAAGAGAAACAGCTGGGGCCTTTCCCTGAGTTGGAGTCCTAATTCTGTGGCTGTGACACTGTTAAACTCGTAGAAACAAAACTTGGAACATGGAGGACTGGCCACAGAATCTGTTTTCATGTGCAGGATCCCAACATTACCAGCATTTAATTAATGTATTGTTCAAGGTTAGCACATAGCTGCTTTGATTTAGAGCTTTATGCTTTGCTAGTAAAGACTCCCGTTTAAGGGATTCCAGATCTGTTGTGCCCAATAACATGCATTTGCAACCCAGAGCTCTGGAACAGCACTGGTGAAAGGCTGATTTTCTCATCTCCAGTAGCTTTCAAGTGGTAGCACAAGAAGTCAGATCACATCAAATCATAAATCATGGATATAAGAAGCAAAAGGGCCACTTTCTTCTCATGCTTTTTTTTCTTTATTGCACTTTTTCTCTATTTCCATATTAAGACATACACAAGAGTGCGTGTTCTAGCCAGTTTCAGCAGCGATCTTCCAGCACTGACAGGCAGAAGGATCACTTCCTCATCATAAGGAATGCTTTAAGTTCTCATGTATTTGCTATATAAAAATAAGTGAATTGAGGAAAAGCGTATTTATCCGCCTTTTCCACTGGGGGGACACGAATGCATCATTCTGAGGAGACTATTCCTTTTCTTTTTCTACACTTCTTTTAATATCAAGAAACCAGAGAAGCATCTGAATATTGAAATAGTCAGCATCTGTAAGAAAAAAACATTTAAAAAATCCATAAGCTTTAGATATGAACTCACTAGATGACTTGTTTTTGCAGACATTTTATACTGATTTCAAATTTTGAGATGTGCTTCAGCTATTTTCTTTGGGATTAATTGGCTAATAATGGAAATGCATGTTGTCATTGACTTGAATTCAACATTTCTACTATCTTCTTCTAGAAGACAATTTTAATAAGTAGGAATAAAAAAAAAAAGGTTTTATTAATTTGAAACTTCAGCATGTTTTGTTGCTTACAGAGATGCCTAAGCAATGTTTATTTTATGTAGGCAGTTCTTTGATATCTGCGCATATTCGTATTTTTGTTCCTAAAAGACTGGAAAAGAAATCTATGTATTTCAAGCTTGCTGAAAATAAGCAAGAGGTGCTTAAATTGGGGTTGGGTTTCTGAGCCATAGAGTTCCATAGTCAGAATTTAATGTAACACAGTGGTTTGCAACAGCCACATCTGGGAAGAGTTTGCTGCGTTTGGCCTTTTGGATTCATAAATCTAGATCAACTTTCCTTTCCTTGGTCTTTGAACTTGTGCGGTTGTTTTGTTGGCAGGTTGAACACTCTGCTCTCCCGCATTTCTATGCGATTACAGAATAGGATGGAGGGGATGGTAAGTGGGAGAGCGCAACTACTCCCGTAAGCTCCTGGACTCCTTTGGGAAGCTGGTGAAATGTGGAGCTTGAAGCTAAGGCGCAAATGAGTTTCCAGTGAGCTTTCTCACTTGTGTGATTAAAATATGGCCTGGGTTTTTTTCATATTATTGTAGATTATCGCAGTCACAAATTGCTAGTATAAACTCCAACCATTACAAAGTTTTTACCCGCACAACTGAGGACTGTCAGACCTGGAGCTTCCACTCCACATTTTTCTCTAGCTACTGCATGTGAAAGGCAGGTATTAATTACAACAAGTAGCATCAGAGTCCAGAAAGGTTGAGAAGAATGGGAAGAAGCTCACCCCTTATACTTCATCTTGCCATTCATTGCTTTGGTGGTAAAACCTAAATAATGATAAAATACTAAGTCTTCTTCATAGGCACCCATTTCAAAGGGTTGGGTTGGCTGCGGGGAAGTGATGCCGGGAAATGAGAGTGCCTGCTCTCCTTTCTCTTCCATAATGGTCTTCAGCTCTGCCTCGTGGCTATTTAAAGGAGATTGGGGAAAAAGAGTCTGATAAATGAGTAATTCTGAGGGACATCTTGAGAGTTTCTGTAATGGTAGTTTTTCAGGCACCTTAACTGGAGTTGAGGGAGATAGAACTGATGAGGGGTTTGTGGCTTAGCACTAGAAAGGTTTAATTTACTGTAGAGGCCTTTTATCCCCTGTGAAAATCCTGGTATTTTATAGTATAGTCAAATATTTGGGAATGCTTAAACTATAAATGTGACTATTATTGACAGAAAATGAGGCAAACGTTCACTTTAATTGGAACCACATAAATTAGACTGGAGGAATTAATTAAGAAATAATAGACGTGTGTTTTGAAATTGGAGGGTTCTCTCTAGGTATTGGAATGGGCATGATAAGGTGACTTAAAAGATAGCTCCAGGACAAGAAAAGCTAATTGAAACATTTCTTTTATTAAAACAATGTTAGTTCCTATGTGCCTGGTGAATGAAGGTCCAGAATAAATATAAATGGTAATTAAATTCTATTTCTATCAGTTAATAGTCCCATTTTCAAGATCTCTCATTTATTACAAAAGCACCTCAAGAAGTTCATTTCATTAGTTTACTTCATATGACTCGCTGTTGTTGCAAAGTGCTTGGGTTATGGGTTTATGGATCAGATTATTTTAATCAAAATGAATATTTCTCCCCCTTTCTGTGCATAGATTTTGATGTATCATCACTCTGAATTTAATTTAAAATGGGGCATTTCTTATTAATTTGTTTTGCTTCATAAAGGGGTACTAGTACTAAAAGAATTCTAGGGATAGAGATACAGAAGTTTAGGGGAGTGTTTTTTATATGTTGTGTGCTGCTCTTAATCAATTCCGAACTTACACTTTTTGAGTATTTTCTAGAATTTTGTGTTGTCCATTTTTAAATGCTCGTGTTACATGTTTTCCAAGTCGTCTTTGAGAATAAATTCTATAGATCACAGCTGCTGAGATGTATTCCCCAGGTACTTTTTTTTTTTTTTGAACTCTCCTATATTTATTCTGTTATATCTCAACTGCTGTATTACCCTCAGATCACGTTAAATGATTGCTCTCCTTAAGTGCCAAATGGACCCTTCAAATAGCTGCAACCAATTAGATTTACAGACTCATTCCTTAACCTTATATCAATTTACTTTTCCTGGGTGTTGGGTACTGAAGTTTCTTTTCTTGTTTCTCGCTAGTTGGTCAAATGATTGTCATTGCCATCTTTTGCAGCGGCAGCATGTAAGAGTCCATGGCAAGCTACCCACTCGGTTGGTGTTTTACTAGTAGATGTTTTACTTGGTAGATGTTTACTTGTTTACTACAAGGTGTTTTACTTGGTAGATGTTCTTCCTAATGAGTCCTCACTCTACATCTCATTGAAAAATAAAGTATTTCTTGCGGTCATGATCAAGGAGCGGTCGTGTTGTTTTCCACAATTAATTTAAAGTTCATGCTTCCCCCTTGAATTGAATTATTATCAATATCCTTTGATATGGATTCAAGAATCCATACAGTCTCAATTAGTTGGGTAATAAATTGTCTTAATTTCCTAGTTCCGCTGTCAGATGCAGGTGCTATATAGCTATCCCCTCATTGGCTTTAGGTTTTGCAATGTAATAGTACCTTTATGTAGTATTTTCTTACCGTACATGCTCTGCAGTGCACTACAGTATGAATGCTAACTGCAGACCTGAGGGATTCTGTAACAGGAAATTTCAAGTGGACTGTTAAAATAGTAGTTAACTCTTTGTAGCTTTAGTACTTTGGATCCTGTGATGGCAGGCAAGAATATTTATTCTTTATGTCGGTGAGTTTTATGGAATAAGGAAATTTTAGTTGAAATAATGTAAGTACGCTACTTCATGTAACAAAAGGAAATGTGACACAAGGGTTTTTAAAATGTTATTTACAGGAGGTTTCAGTGACCTTGTTCCTGGTCAGTGTTGAAATAGCTACGGTAAGCAAATTGTTGCTATCAGGCAGAGCAAGACGTGTTTGCTCTGTGGGGAAGCTGCTGTCAGAGGATACTTTCATAGATGATAATGAAATTCCTTTTTCATCAATTCAGGATGTCGCAAGTACTTTAGAAATGGTGGGATCATGTACTGTAAAAATGGCAACTTTTTTCATGGCAGTCGTATGGTGTTGTAAGTCTGATTAATACAGATTCTTCTCACTCTTATACAAAACTGCATTTCTCTTCTTAAAAATGTATCTGCGTATATATTTATTAATGACCTGGATCTTAAGTTGAAGATCATCTGTAATAACGTTATGCTTGTTGTCTTGCTAGCCTTTGTTTATTAGTTACTCATGAATTTTCTTACTAAGTAATCCGCAAAATCTGGTAGTCGAATCTGGGGCTTCCTGTGTGGCTTTGGGGGAGAATCATTTCTAGAGCCAGGAGAAAGACGAGCTGTTACAGAATGTCACCTTTAAGCAAGGCGTGTCTTTTTTTGAGAGAAAAACACCTCAAAACACAATGTCATCAGACTTCCTGGAAAAAAAAAAAAAAACCAACCCAAAAACCACCCAAAAAAACCCCAAAACCCAATCCAAGCCCAAAAAAATACCCCACCAAAAACAAACCCCAAAACTTGATCATGTTAAACATCCCAGTTATTTTACAAATATGACGGTCTTATTATATGACTTGATCCTAATTCCTGAATGATAAATAGAGGTAATTGCAGCCATGTTCTCACTGTCTGGTTACCGCCCTTGCACATCCAGCTTTCTTTATTACTTTTTATGTTTATTTTGCCCGTTTTCCAGTGTTTTTACTGCTTACTTGAAAAGAAAATGAAATGTATATGAAAAGCTCAGTATATGCAACATGCAAATCACAATGTTATTTGAAATTCTTACTAATAATGTGCTGCCATTTAAAAAAAATATAGCAATCATGAAGGATAACCGAGCATAAACAACTCATTTCATCTTTTCAGAAATATGAAGAAAAGACGAAAAAGTTGTATTTATTAATAAAACCCCCAAGAGCTGAATAGCTTTCCTGTACCACATGTGCTCACAATTCTAAATTAAGTTCAGTTGTATAGAAAATAATCTTTCTAATATTTTTCCTGGTTTATTAATTCTCCCTGTACTTTATGCTTAACTGTGAAAGTGATGAGCTCTGCTGATAGCTCATACAAGAATATACTGTGACAGTTATTTCCTACTCTCCAGTCTAATTTTCAATTCATCCACCTATTGTTGCTACTACTATTGTGGATGTATTAAGAAATATATAACTTATATATAAAAGGATATTGTTTATATATTTTAAAATATATTGTTTATATATTTATTAATATGATTTTGTACAGTACTTACCTCTGATTGCGTTTTATTACTTTGGTTGTCGTCTCCTAATACAAATGCTTGTGCAATTTTTATGGTGTATTCCCCTTAGGGCAGGGTCTCGGTGTTTGTTCCGCAAGTGGGATAGTGCATCTTTCTCCCTGTGTGTTATTTAAAAAGAAAAAAAAAAAAAAAAGTATCTTCTCCTCCTAAGTGGAATTTTATTGCCAGTCAATTATTGGAGCTTTAGATTGCATTCAGATATGTACTTATAGGAAAGGTTTTATCCATTTCACACTAATTTATTATGCAAAATGTAGTTAAATGTGAATGACACATGAAATGCCTTCAGTAAGCTATGAACCAGAAAAGTCCAGTGAAGAGTTCTCAATAAATAAGTAAATTAGGAACGCAGTACTATTCCATGGTCCTGTATGAACAGTTTTTCCAGGTACATGAAGAAAAAAATGAAGTTATGCAATAACTTAAACATTTCACTGTGGCAGTTTCAATGTCATAATATTTGTGTTACTTCCCCGAGAGTACTTTCAAAATGCATTTTCTTCTAAGTGTGGAACTGTTTTCTGGTTAGGGCAGAGTAAGGTAAAAGCTTATTGTGTATGTAGGGCTACTAATGGACTAGTAGACATTTGATGTGACACGCATTAATTTATGCTCTGTAAAAGAACAAGATCCGCTGGTAATAAAAAATGTGCAGATTGAACATTTAATGCAGTGTAAGAAGCAAACACTCTCCAAGTAACTTTTTGGCTAGTTCCCACTGCTAAGTTATGGGAGCTGTAGGACTGAAGAATAGAGAAGGGGTGTAATATTGCCTGTCAACTAAAATAATTACCATAAAGACTCTAATTTTGTCCTCTTAGCATGCTGTTTACTCTGACGCTTCTTGCAACATCCATAATTTATTTGAATGAACCCATTTCTTATTAATGAAAACATGTGTTATAGACCAGCGAATAGAAAGTGTTTGTAACCTTGACCCTTAAAATAAGCCAAAAAGACAGCTTAAACCTAAGACCCTTGGGAGTTTCCTAAATTTTATGATTTCCTATACCATAGCTTGAGTGCAAATGAGAAAAAGCTCTGGCTTATATTAAGTCATTTCATGTAATATTTTGACGTGCCTGTCTTTTTAGAGAAGAAAATGCTGTATGACGAGCTGACATTGCTTGTAATTTGCTTTTACCTCAAATTTCAACTGATTGTAATCACGGAAGTTACCTATCAGAAGCTGAAGGATTGTTTCCTGCTTAGTTACAGACCCCTTTGAGTTAAGCAAAAGTTGAGGATTTAATATTTACATAGGTATTTTGTTGGATATTGATGGCTAAAGTTAACTAAATACTGGAGTTGGGACTGTCTGGGTTTTTTGTGTCACAGAACTGGGAAAAGGTTGGATGTTCTAAATATTTGTTAGTTCGATCTTGAGGTAACAGGTGAAATGAATGTATCAGGAAGACGGGCTCTTTCTGGTTGCTCACCCACACCTGGTGACAGTAACAGGGCAAATGTATGAAGGAGTTTTGGTCCTGTGCAAAAGACGTGATTTTTGTGTGACACCTCTGGTTTTACGGGTTAGATTCGGAAGCTGTAAAGGTAATGGCTTTCATCATCAATGTTATATTGTGAATACAAATGGACAAAAGATTGTCTTGCAAAACAACTTGTCTTTGGAAGTCTGGAAACAGGAAAGCCAAGAAGCCAGATTTTTAGTCTAAACTATTTGAATTCATTGGATATATATAGAATATGAAAAGTTTGTATCATGTCTATGTATGTCCATAGTCATTGTTTAGTTTTTAAAGAAATCCTCACTAACAAAACAAAAATGTCACTCTTAGTGCATGAGAGCCTTACCTGAGAATTTCTGCCCCTGCTCAGGTAGTTGAGATGCTGGGTGCAACCCTTAAACTCAAGAAAACAGAAGGATTTGGGAGCTAGAATGCTGGAAGTGTTGCTGCCTACAACTAGCAGCTTCTCTTTCATGCAGTAATAGTTTATTGGATGTATTTCGTGTATTTTTTTGATAGATCTTTCCTTTTATTATTCCCCCATGCAGGGAATGGCTAATTTTCACATCTTATTTTGGTGCTGGCTGCATCTTGTAACTAACACCAGGACATCTTGCACTTAAAAAAAAATAAAAAATAAATAAATAAAAAACCCCACAACAAAACAAAAACCAAACAAAAAAACCCCAACCAAAACAAAAAACTAAAACCCACAACCACGTCCACCAAAAACAAAACAAAACCAAACAAAAAAAAACACACCCAAAAAAAATCCCGCAAAAAAACCTGCAAACCTAAAGGCAGTGGAGAAAAGGGGACAGTGTTGAGATGAAAAAGAAAACATATTTTCTGAAAAATGGAGAAAGTTTGTTTCCGCTAAACCTGTGTACCAGTTGAAGTTCTGTAAAAAGTTACAAAGTCGCGTTTCATTAACTAGGAAAGATTAGATGGAATTTTGGTCAGTCATTGTGCAATTTGGCTTTGCTAGCATAGTGAAAGTCCCACTAAAAAATGAAGGAAAAAATTAATTTAAGTGAAAGTGGTTTGTATGCATCTCTAGTTAAATAGAAACTTCTGGAAATAATGATTAATGTCTTGCCAACTCTTGTTCTGTTTTATCCTCATTGAGACTATTAGGAGAGGTCATTCTTCTGTCAACAGAATTACATTCTGATTTTAATCAGGATAAATCCTCCCCTTCAGAACTTGCCAGGATGTTGCCTGTATTGTGTGTGTATTTTTGTTTTGTTTTATTTGTTAAACAGTTAAGGCTTAACTGGATTTATTCAGACACAGCTCTCCTGTAACTGTTGCCAGTTTTTATTGGGCTTGGGGGGAGACGAAGGTGATCTGCAAGTTATTTGTGTTAATGAGTGTCCTGGTTCACAGAAGCCAAAGGCTATTCAGTGATACGCAGAAGAAATACAATACAGCTCATCCAGTACGTCATTAGGTATGTGTTTGTACCGGGTAAATACTGGACCACAGATCATAAAGCAACATTTCAGAAATCTGTTGATAATTTAGGCCAAATTTATGATGCAAACTATAGTCACTGCATAGGTTCTGTATTGCTGTTGATACCACATTACGAAGGCAACTGTTAATAATTTGCTGTAGTGTAAATAAGCAGTAGAACTTCAGTTAGAGTTAGTACGTCTCTGGTGCTTGAGATCGGCACTCTCAACGCTTTCCTCCATTGCTCTTGTCTGCAGTGAAAAAGTGGTTAAAAAGGGGAGAGAGGAGACATTCTCGTGTTCCACACAACTGAGCAGGATAAGACTTTTTTGAAAGTTAATTGATTTGCAGCCTGAGTAAAAGTTGGTTCTGAACACGAAGTCCTGGATTCATGAAGGCAAAGAGCATTTAACTGCCATGCTGGATTTTGCTGCTGTGTGACAGCTCTGAACTGTTTCGCTAGTCCGCTTCTTGGGAAATGCTGTCACTGAATGACCGTTTTTGACAGCTTTTTATGCTCTCTCTTTGAAGCTGGAGAATTCATCAATAGGTTGCAAAAGTGAATAGTTTTTCAGGGAAAAATAATAAAAAAAAAAAAACCACCCTGGTCAATGCGCTCTTAAACTTGCAGCTTTGGGAGGCACAGTGTAGCACTAGTACTTAACATACTATCATTAAAGGACTGGAAGGACTTTTATTATACAGACTATTTTGTAAAAATGTTTTACATTTCGTTGTAAATGCCTTTTGTGGATGACACTGAGCTAGTGCGGCCCAAGTAAAGTATTTTCAGCTATGTAGCAGAAAAAATAAAAATAACTGGCTGAGAATTTTTAACTTGCTGAATTTTAATATATTTCTTAGTATCTGTTGCTGTTCTGTAAGTCCACACTTTCTTTTTTAATGCATTTTATAGATTTGTCATGGCGTATAGTATTGAGCAGAACCATTATTTTTGCTCTGTTCCCTGAAGGATGGAGTTGCTCCCATTTCTGATGCATGCACACAACACAGCTGTACTTCTGCCTGCTGCCTTGGATGCAATCTTACATAGAACACTTACAGTCTCTGTAGCCGCCTTGTATTTGCAGGCAACATGTGAGATTTTCATTTATTTTTCTGTACTGGCTATTTATAGCCTGGTGGTTCCCAAAACATCCCCATCTGTGAACTCCCCTTCCATCAGGACTGTGGCCTCGGTGGAGGTGTGAAGAGCCGGTTGTCTTCTGGGGTGGTGGCTCCAGTTGCAATGGCTGCAAGCTGTCTGACTGTGGCTTCGATCCCAAGTGCTTGAAGCTTTCTTCATTGCTTCAAACACACTAATAATATCCAAGAGCCCAACTTGGGTGAAGCTTTGCTGACAAGTAGTGAGGCCTGAGTAGGACATCTTCCTGGGTCCAGTAACTCATCCCTGACAAAAAGCATCCCACTGGTTTTTCAGAGCTGTGTTGTGGAGGTGGATGATTTCCTGTCTGCCGCCTCCTGGCTGAATCTTCCACAGCAGAAGTTTAATTTCTCTGGCAAATCGCTTAAATCCTAAATCAGCATTTAGGGACTGTTTGACTGTAGAGCTTCCTAATCCCAGTGAGTCATGTCGATGACCTGTGTTTCTAAGACATCATCATCTGCAAATATTTATGGACTGCTCTGTTTTCCTCTCTGTCATGACATAGTAATGAGCAACCGATACTGATTTATCTATGTGTTCGCGTAATGAATAAATTCTGCCTTTGTATGTCATTTTTTAGAAAGATGTGTTTAGGGATACCGAGAGGTGGTGCACTTCATCTTCAGCTGTCACTTTACGAGGAAGAGGTGCCTTTGCATTGTGAGAGTAACTGGATGTTAAGCAGACCAAAATCCACTTGGCTGGGAGGGATGTTCCCTGGGGGCATCCAGTGGCAGAGCTGTGCCGGGCTGAAATCCAGTAGTGTACCTGGTAGGAACTGAGACTGATTTTGTAATTAATCAGGTATTAGGATTGTGGGTTTGTGAAAGCCCACGAGGGAGGATTTGCATGTAAAAAGGAAATAAGTATTTCACCTCAAACTGAATCTGGTTTGGAGGCAAGGTAAGCCTGAGGATGGCATGCATCGAAGACGCGGAATCTGGACTGTCGGGGCAGTTTGGAGACTTAGTGTGACTTGGTGCTTGCTGACCAAAAAGAAAACAAAAGGAAAACTTTGAAGCCAAATCATTAGTCTATAGCTTTAATGTATTGTAGTGATTTACTTCCCGTATCTAACTCTGTGGTCATAGATCAATGAACGACTTTTAACACCAATGCTGGAGTAAATGAAGGAAAGGCGGGGGGGAGCCCCAACACACAGAGGCACTCCACCCACACACCAAACCCCCATCAAATGCGTGATGCAAATCCCTCACCAGCTCCTCCTCACTAACCTGGAACCCTAGCTGTCTATACTGGCTTCACCATAACTGTTACAGGTGGGATTTTGTAAAACAGCAGTGAGAAGTATTGTTTTTAGAGAAGTGTAACATGTATTTATACTTGTATTACATGACTTAGTTCTTCCCTCATGTGATGTTTACTCCTTTATGGCTTTGCACGTGCTTTGTGTGAACTGTTTTTAAAATGATGCTATGTGCTCTGCACTCATATACACAGTGGTGAGCTTTGGATGCTCTGGAACAGCTGTGGGAAACAAGAACTTTGTGTAGTTCTGAAATTGTTTGTTGTTCTTGAGCAACAAATAACTTTTAAGATACTTTACATCTGAAATAAAAAACTTGAAGGCTGCTTTGTGTTGTCTGAGATACACAAATGATGATACCTCTGGCAGTGTTCTGGGGTTCTTTTTGTTATGCTCAGGTTTTTTGCATAACATCAGGCGATTAGTCTGGGCAAGTGGGATGATGTATGAAATCTTGGTTTTGATAGATTTCCAGAAGAAGCAGCCAGACGATGACTCTACTCCCAGCACAAGCAACAGCCAGTCAGATTTGTACCCTGGAGAAACGAACAGTGACAACAGCAATACCTCTCTAACCACGCAGGCCGCTAACTCCAACCAGCAACTTTTGACAGAACTGAATGTAACTTCACCGAGCAAAGAGGAATGTAAGTGCACAAGTCCTAAGTGACAGCAAAGGAGGCATAAACGTTTTGTTTTCTTCTCAGGCTTATGTTTCACTGACTCCCCTTGGAAGTAAATGGCCTGGCTTTTGGGGCAAAGGGAAAGGTTAAAAGTTACTCACAAAATAGACATTGATGGCTTTAACTGAAGAACAAGTTAAAAGGGGTCACAGGAGTTTCTAACTAACTTTAGAGCTGTTTGAACAGCAGTGTACAATTTAATTACAATTTTGAGGCACTCTCATTTTGAGAAACTTTTTCATGTATTTCTGGTAAATTAATATATATATTCTAGGATAAACACCAATGTCTTGTAATTTTTTCCTTTAAAAGCTTTTGGATTTTAATATTTGCAATTAATAGCACTGACCGTAATGCATGTTTGTCTAGACTGCTGCTTGTTTTACTTGCATAAAACTTAAGTTTCACGTGGTAATCCATCTCTTCTTTCATGACCCATCTTTCTTTTTTATTGAACTCTGTAAGGCAAAAATTCTCCGTGAAGGTAAGCTAAGATGCTAAAGATTAGCAAACACAATGAGATAAAGTCGTCTTTTAAGTTATTCTAAACCTATATATATATATGTTCTATGTCTAATATATGGAGTTTTAAAATCTGCATTCTACAACTGAAGCTCAACTGGGTAATTTGTAGTTTCATTTTCCTCCAGCTGTAACTTTTTATTTTGGATGATGGTTGATGGAGAGAATCCTTCTTGAGCTGAGTTTGGTTGTGCCTCTTGGTTGGTAATCAGACATACACATTACAAGAAAAACATGCTCATTTTTTAGTTAGGGAATCTTACAGAGCTGCTCTGGTTCTTGAACATTGAGGCAACTACTGGAAATAACAATGCTTAAAAAGCATTAACACTAAAAAAATCTTTGATATGCTACACTTGTTTTCAGTTGTGTTAACTGCATAGAATGGTTTTGCTGAAGTATTTATTCTGTTTACAGGTATGTAGACTTTGCATATATATTATTTTTACTTCCGCAGATTGGCTGTAGGCAAAGCACAAAGTGTCATTTTGGGATTGTGGTAGTTTATTAGACTAACTAAAGTAAAATTTTTAACTTGAATTATTGCTTTGTATCTGTATGTGAGAATATTGTCAGAAATACAGCAGAGTTCAGATGTGAGTGTTCTGATACCAGTTCTTGTAATAAGAGTGAACTTGCCATGTAACTCTTGTCTCTCCTTCGCATACACAGTTGCTGCTGACCACCCATCATCTCTTCCTTCTGTCCAGCGCTTCTTCAGGGGAAACCTGTAATAAACAAGGCCTTAACACAACCTTCCTAGACAATTCAGCAAAACATTATGTTTCAGCAGCCCATTTGGGCCTTCACAGGGCAGGGGACTTCAGCGCCTCTGCTGGCGTATTAGCCAGGATCTGCTGTTTGGTGTTACAGGGTGCTTCTCCAGTGCTTACCGTGTCCAGTTTTCTGAAAATTTGTTCAGTTAAGAATTAAATTGGGTTACAACAAAGTGTTTCTGTTGTGGCTGAGAAGAACTTGGGGGTAAGCGGGAAGGTGATTAGAGGGATGGGAAAGAGGGAAGGAAATTAAATAGTGTCCTTCATCCTGAATTGCTGTAAGCTTGTGAACATATACTGAAGGTGATGGATATTAGGCCGCACACCCTGCAGAGCATTTGAAAATATTACCTTTAAAAAAAAATTCTTTATGACATCCTGCTGGGGTGATTTTAAGTGAAATACAGTGGAGAAATTTATTTACAGCTTAAGCTCTCTCTGTCTTCTCTCACATCCCCACTACCTCTTTAATGAAGCTTAATATCATTTGTCAGAAATAATTATACGCAGATGGAGCTTTTCGGATGGATAATGGCCTCAGCATGGAAGATTTTGTCCCGTAATGAAGAATGCCCAAACTTTAAATGTCTGTTTGATTTTAATTTCAGGGTGTCTTTTTTCTGTGCAATATTTATTTATTTTGCACCGAGTTCTATAAAGCGTGCACTGCTCTCATTTCAGCTGTGCTTTTCAAAGATTGGTATTCTGCAGTGCTGTGTGATGACGTACATCTATGTGCTGGTCTGAATAGAATTGTGGTAATTCACCAGAAATCAATGTATGAGATCATTATGGTAATCCCTATCAAAGCATGGAAAGGTTGGAGTACTTGGGAAGGATTCTCATGGTACGTTCCGCTCCCCTCTCTTCCCTTTTAAGCTTTTGAGAAGAGTCTCGCATCAAGGCATTTGCCATAGTACTTCAGTCCGTAGGGTAAACAGATTGGACAGAATTGCAGCAAGTCGTTTAGGCAATTAAGAAATTCCATTCATGTTACGACAACTGCAGAGAACCACAGAAATCTCATGTGGTAAGATTCACATTCTGTGTCACAGAAAGCGAAAGGGGGTTTTTTTGTACTTGTTTTTAAGTAGCCGTTTCCTTTTTTTAATATAGAACGAATGATATAGGGGAAAAGTTCCTTGGACTGGATCTTGCAGGATTTCTAGTTTGACAATATGCAAGTATTTCTCCCTTTTTCATTACTATTTTGATTTTCTGTGAGAGTTGCATTTGCATTCCTGAGTGTCTTTTATACACAACCAGGTTGTAGTGACTTTCCATCTCCTGTCACCCTCAGTTCTGAACAATCAACTACCCCAGTGGCTGCTTTGCTGATTAATATCTTTCCCCGAGTTAGATGAAAGGTAGTTTTCAGTCTTATAGTTACAGTCCACAAAAATGTGTTAAAGATTTATGCCCAGAGACAGCAATGCAAACTTCAGGACTTTTTTCCTCCTTCACATGTGTTTTGTTTTTATGAAGTAATACTTACCACTGATTTAAAAAAAAATGCTGTTGCTATTTTTGGGGGGAGTGGGGGGAGACATTCTAAGAATTTCTTATTTTATTTTTTTTTTCTCTCACATATGCTTCTTGAGTTGCCTTTGTCTATACAGAACGTTCAGGTCTCATCAGTTGCAGTACGTTTTCTGAAATAAACTTTTGCAGACAGGGAGTATATTGATACTGGTATAGCTTTACTAAGTCTAAGTATGGATTTTACTGATCTGTTTCTTAGCAGATGGCTAAACCAGTCTAACTCTTGTTCTGCTGCTGCTTTACGTGCAGATAAGTTTCTCTGTTCCAGTTCTTGTATAGTTTTCGTCTGTTCTCATTTTTCCCTTCCATCTACTCTCCTCATTTTGGAGGTCTTAAATGGTAGTTACTTCAGTCTCAGTCACCATATGAGCCAGTTGCTCTGTCAAAGATTTCCTTTTCTTATAGGGTGGGCAGGGTCTTAGTTTATTTTTAACAGACAGGAAAAAAAGGGTTTGACAACGGCCCTCGCTTCTCTCGCTCCCTACCTGCAGCCGCTGGCACCCTTGAAAAAAAAAAATTAGCTTATTAAGGAAGGTTCTATGTATTTTGGTAAAGAAAAGGTCACACTGCACTTGGAATAATTTTGCTTAGTTTCAGGCCTTTGTTGCTTTCTTTGGGGCTGTCATATTATTTTTCTGTCACTATATGAGTAGACCTAAAGCTGACACTGTGCAGGTTTAAAACTAACTGTGTTGTTATGTGACAGGAGAAATGTCAGCATGAACAATTCCAACTCTGGCAGCTGGATGAGATTTGATATTTCAGTAGTTCTTAGCTTCAGTTGACGCGATTTTATTTTAATTATGTGCTTAACTCTTCCTCGCCTCCTTGAATTAGCAAGAACCACGATTGAAAAAGGACAAAAGGAATATCTGATTTTTCTAGAACAGTTAAATGCTCTACATTTCTACTATGAAGACTTTACAAGAAGATACACAAAGATATGAGATATTGCTGTAAATGTCAAAAAATACCCTGAAGATTTCAGCCTGGAAAGAAGGTGATGTGATCACTGACTACACTTTACCTCTGTGTGTGCTGAATTTTAGATGCCTAGATGTGAATTTTCAGGACTGAATGCCTGTAAATTTTGGCTGTAAATTGTTGTATTCTGTCTAGAGTTTGAACTGTTGCATGTCAAGCTAACTGTTTAAGACATAATTAGTTTATCTCAAACACTTAAATTTGCAAGACAAGTTTGAAGAATGCTTTAAAATATTGGGGTTTTATTAAGTATTTGCATGCACTGCAAGCACTGAAATACCCCCAGTTATGAAGTTATTTTAGTGAAGTTACGTTACGTACATAAAGTGTACTACATCTGAGACAGAGATGCACCAGGCTTCTCTAAAACATCTTTGGCAGAAAGGTGAAAGATTGGGGTTTTTTCTGCTGCACCTATTGGATGTTTCTACTCTGAATTTCATGGTTTGTTGAAGCGTGACTGTGTAAAAAGCCACATAGGCTATAGTACTAGAAAAGTAATAGTTTTTTTTTCTGTGTTTGGAATATAAAAAAAATCTTATGTCAGTTTTTTCAGCACAACCTTATGAAAAATGGATAAACAAGCGCATCCTTTCTTTTCTTTCTTTTTTTGTTGAATGGCCTTCTCTCTGACACTACCAATTTATGACGACTTCACAGTTTTTGCATTTTGCCTGGCTTTGTCAGCAGAGTCAGAGATGACAGCTTTCCTATGTATGCTCTGAAAATACTTCGTATTTTGAATTATTATTGTGTTATCCTTAATTGTGCTTTGTGCCTTTTAAATAAGGATAGTGATTTTTAAGATGACAATTGCTCTTGGATGCTATCCATTGTATAATTTTCTAAATGCCCTGACTTTGAGAATTCAGTTGCTCATTGCAGTAAGAGTTACTTTTGTACATCCTATCTTTTTTTCTAATTCTGGCTTTGGGAAACTTTGTTTTCTGGCTCATCTGTGACTGAAAGTTATGTGCATACCCACTTTTATAAAGTATTAGATGTATAAACAGACCAAGATAGCTGCCTATTTTTGTCTTGCTTGTCATACACGGTTGTAGAAAATAATTTGCTTTGTTGCTAACATGATTTATTCTGATACTGATTTGTAGGTTTTTCTCTGATCCAAAAGAATAGAGTAACTGTTAAACGTATGCTGAGCTACAAAACTACCTGACCCACATGATTTAATATTGCAATTAAACTTGTACCCAAACCTAACTGAGAAAACTGCAGCTAGGTGATGGTGATGATGAATAATCCTAATTTTCCTTATCAGATCATGAGATTGTCATGTGTTCTTTCTTCTTATACTCAATTTTGTGTGTCTTGTATCAGAGCATGAAGGAGCACCTTCTGGGTGGGTTTTGATATTATAGTCATCTTTGGATTTCTATGCCACAGAATAAGAATTAGCTATTTTCTTAGGCTTTTTCTTTTACTAAGTTAGATAATAGGATGAGGTATTTTACATCTTAAGGGATTTTTTTTTAACGTTGTTTTCATTAGACGCTATGTACAAATAGTACCTTTTGGTACCGCTTTTAATGTTAAAATTAACAGTAATACAGTTTTTCATTTGTATTATCATCAAACCTGGATTTTCTTGGATAATCATCACAAAATACTTTTTTTTTTTTTTTTTTTGGTGTCGATGCAAACACTTTTTCTCTGGGGATTTGCAAGAATGCTTTCAAATATAAAACCAGATTCAGTTGTGGGCTATTTGAGTTGTCTTTTGAGATATGCCACTAGTATTAGGTGCCAGTACAGAACATATAGGCAGTTAGAGATTTGAACAAAACAGTGTCTAGTAGAAGTGGCACCTTCAACATCATTTCATGGTGTGAGGATCTTTCTGTAAGTTTCAATCTAATCCCTACAGTCCTGGTTTCATTTGAAGAACATTTCTGGTTCTTCTGACATCTTAAGCAAAGCTCTGGCATGCAGATTTATGAAATTAACACTTCTTTCCACGTCTGTGGCATGATAATTTTGAAACATAATGAAGACCAGCAGAACATTACCGCTGTTAATTGTTCCCTCTGATTTATAGTCGCCTCACACTGCAGAGTAGACTGTGTATCCTAGGGTCCCATTTATTAAGTGAAAGGACCCCATGGAACATGAAACTGAAACACAGTCACGTAAGAAAAATGTGGGTTAGAGCTGCAGAGCTATCAAGGTTGCATAAAAATTATTTATAAAAATATAATTTAGCTGCTGGTTTCAAAAGCGCATTTTTACACTTCAACTTATAGCTATAAAGTAGGAAAGTGTCATGTCTATTTTGCAAATGAGGAAACTGAGGAAAAGCAGGTAACAGACTGAGACAATATCAGGGGAAAAAAGTGGAATCTGATTCCTATCTCCATTTACCTTGTTACGGTTCTTAAATTTACCAGCCGTCAGCAGCAGCGCAGCAGTCCAGTTTTACTTCATTCTCCAAAAGCTGCATGTAGATAAAAATCCACAAAAGCAAATAATGACAGATCTGTAAAACTAGAATTCAAAAAGCATGTGTTTGTATGTGATATAATCCTCTTATCTGTTTAATAATGACGTAACTTAAGTTACCATGCACCTTACACATTCTGCAGCAAACAAACAGTTAAGTGCTATAAAGTTCTTTGCCTTTTTTTTTTTCTCTTAAAGGAGTGTATTCTGTACGTGCAGGCTGAATGTAGAGATTTATGTTCCCGTTTGTTTATGTATTGGTGTTTGTAATCAATGACTGTTTTCAAACCCAATTGTGTAGATTAATTAGATTATGTCTGTACCGATTCAGGAAATGCACAACTAGATTATTGGTTTGGACAGGTTTCCAAAGGTGGGTTCTTTCCTGTGTTGCAAATAGCCATGAAATTCTCCCTGTCCTGGCTACAACGCAGTTGTCCAAGGAAATTCTGCTCGCTCTTATTGCTCTCTTCCAGCCCATTGCACGCGGGGAGTCGGTGTGCTTTTTCTGGGAAGGAACCATCACAGTACCGAAAGCTTAAGGCAGTGTTTGGGGCATGCTTCTGTCACTCTGATCAACTGCTACTGAGCTTCAGGCTGCTTCGCTTATTTTTCATGTTTGTTCATTATCTGGCTTGCAGTTCTTGTGTTCTCTGTAATTGTTTCAGTGTATTATCGTAATCTTAGGCTTTGTGCTCTTGTAAAGGCTTGACTTTGCTCCAATCTGCGTCTCTTCCTCTGCTCAGTAAGTGCTTCCAAGTGCTGTTGAAACACACCTGACACGTGTACTCTGGGTTCAAACTTAGCACTTCCTCAAACAGCAAAAAGAAGGGGGGGGTTAGCGAAGTATTTCACTTTTTCCTGCACAGGATGTTCTGACTGAGTGGAGTCACTTCACTTTACAAAAACTTCGGGAAGGGGAAACAAGAAGTTGCCCTGACTCGGGGCATGTCCTGCAGGACAGGTGGTCCTTGGCAATTGTTGCTGTCTTTCAGGAAGGGAGGTGGACAATGCAGAAAGGCATTCTAAAGGTCAATTTAAACATACAGAAATTATATGTTAGTCTATAATAGTAAATAATAACAATATTAACATACATATAGAAATGTAAGTAATACTTAACATTTTACTACTTGAGAAAGTTAGCAAGGTAACTGGTTTTGAACCTGTTTTTCCAAATTGATGTATTTAGAGTACAGTTAACAGTAAGTTATAGAAAGCTAGGAATATCAGGAACCAAAAACATAGCAGCTGTATTAACAAGACCTTTTATTTTAATATATGATAATGCTGGAGTTATAGGATCGTGTTTTGTCCTTTATTAATTCTGTGTTTGAATTTGCAAACTCAGTGATTCTCACAATTCTCCTAATTTCTTAAGTAGCTTTCAGTGTTTTTGCATTTTTAATCATCATCTCTTGGGATTACATTATTGCTGGGCAGTGGCTGCTTTTGTTTGGAAGAGGAGTTGCAAATGCCAGAAACCACACACAGGAAAAAAATAGGAGCAGAAGCTATTGTTTAATCTGTTAATTGGATATAGAGTAGAAAGATATTTTTATTCTTCCGTTTTAATCTCTTCTTTGTGCTGAGAAAAAAAATAGCAATCTACAGCCCTGTGGGTTATGTTAGAAGCTACACGTGTGGCCTTTCACTGGGCACTGAAGTGTTTGCTGTACCACAGTTAAATTCCCGTGAAACACTTATATTTGGGGGAATGAAGGTGCAGACATATCACAGAATGGTAGTGGTTGGAAGGGACCTCTGGAGATCATCTAGTCCAACCCCCCTGCCAGAGCAGGGTCACCTAGAGCAGGTTGCACAGGAACGCGTCCAGGCGGGTTTTGAATGTCTCCAGAGATGGAGACTCCACCACCTCTATGGGCAGCCTGTTCCAGTGCTCTGCCACCCTCAAAGTAAAGAAGTTTTTTCTTCTATTCAGACAGAATTTCCCATCTTCCAGTTTGTGCACGTTGATGCTTGTCCTGTCGCTGGGCACCACTGAAAAGAGTCGCCCCATCCTCTTGACGCTCACCCTTTGGATATTGATAAGCACTGATGAGATCCCCTCTCAGTCTTCTCTTCTCCAGGCTACACAGACCCAGGTCTCTCACCTTTCCTCATATGAGAGGCACGCCATTCCCTTGGTCCTCTTCGTAGCCCTCTGCTGGACTCTCTCCAGCAGTTCCCTGTCCTTGACTGGGGAGCCCAGAACTGGACACAGTAAATATCCTGAATTGTGCTAAGTAATAAGCCTACCTTTGTGTATAGCCGAGAAGGAAGGACTGGTGTTCTACTGTACCTGGCTTCCCTTTTCTTTCATGCAGAATTTTTATCAAAGCTGTGGGAAGTACACTGCCCCGTTTCAAATAATACAAAGAAGTCTGTACTAGCCATTATGTATACCAAAAGACTCAACATAATGACTTCCACGTAGAATTGCACGGTCAAGTCCATACTACATAGTATTGAATTATGCATGACATTTTTTATGGTGGAACAAAAACAGTAGCAGAAGGAAGTGCTGCAAAGGACGTGCCGCCTTTGCTGGTTATTAGGCACTGGTGTACTTGCATGCAAATCCCAAGATATTCTTTGTTGAAACTCTGGTGCTGTGCTCTACAAATCAAAGCTATATGAAAGTAATACCTAATGAAGGAAGACTAAATAAAAGAAAAATTCTGACACGGGGAATTGCAGAATACATACCGGCTTATTTTACTTAGAGGGTGAAAAATAAAGATCTTGTATCTAGTTGGATGCCAAAAGTATCAACTAGTGTAAATATTTACTGTATGATAATTGCAAGGATTAGTCTTGTTTGATAGTCCACAGTGATGATGCCTGTCAATGTCTATTCAGTGAAAACTGGAAGCATATAACTAAAATTATTTAAAGAGCTGCTGCATCTTAAGAGGCAGTTGTGGTCTAAAGCCAGTTCACTGAAATTCCATACCCTGTTGTATATATTTTGATATATACCACATCCTGTTGGATATATTGTTACTCAGATTCTATATTGAAACCAAATACTGTATACTTGGTCTTTGAAAGTTGAGACTGACTTAATGGACCAAAAGTTTTCAATGGAGAATTTGGTAAGGGTTCTGTTGCAGTATTGATTTTCTTCCCAAATGCACCAAACTCTAGACTAGGCTCTTTTTTTTGAGCCTTTCACAATAGTATTAGTAACATAGATCAAGATGTTATTTACATTTTTTTTTATATTCTAGCCTAGAAAAAGGTATGTTGTAAAAAATGATTTGAGTTTAGTTGACCATTTCTGGTTGTTGCAAAGCAGATGTTGCTCCCAATGCTGTCAGGCCTGGAGTGGGCACTAACGTGGTGATACCAGGATGCTTGATCCATCCATCCGGGATGCTTCCCTGTTGGCCGGGGAAGGCATCCACCCCACCCCTCCCAGTCCTCCTCACTGCAGAAGCAAGCTTGGCTCTTCTCATGGCAGACTTGTCTCTGCAGAGAGGTCCCCACCACTCCCCTCCACTTACCGGTGAGCCGTGTCTCACCAGCTCCCTCCTCACCAGCCTGCAAACCCCAGCCGTCCCTCGCAGTGCTGTCTGTAACTTCTGCCAGCTGCTTATCCTGTTGCTTGTCACCCGCAGCCATTTCCTAGGTCCTGTTCGGTAGTTTCCCATGTCCCGTTCACTTTGTGTAACCTCAGGGCAGGCCCTAATGAATGCCTGAGGTGTTTGCCTGCAGGCCAAACACTGGCTCCTTGGCCTTTGTAACCACTCCTTTAAAGATTACCTGTTGCAGGGCTGTGAAACGGTGTATATTGCCGGAGGGACTTTTTGGGAGAACAGAAAACTCAAGTTCAACAGTCCTTCTCTGGAAAACTGAAAGTGTGAAACTTGTGAGATCTTTGTTCCCAAGTGCATTTAATTGAAATCAAATGCACTGAAATAATTTCCTCACGTCTTTCCCTCCCAGTTGCAGAAGTTTATTTTCTCTTTCTTGTAGTGTTACAATGCTGTAAGTTTTACAGGGTAGACAAAGTTAGCCAAGACCCGATGCTTACTGAAAAATAGAAATGAAAGAAAAACTTGAAGGGGGAGCATCTTGGAGAGAAGCAAAAAGAAACAGTTTACTACCAGGCCAGACTTGGAAATATTTGAAAAGAGAAGAACATTGCCAGAGCCCCAGTGCTGTTTTCCAGATATGCAAAGACTGGAGAGAAAAAAAAAAAAGGGAAAAAGTATTTTTCAGACCGTGAAGACTTATGTTAAAGTTTATCCTGTCATACTAAGCTTCGTTGTATTGCCAGCGCAGTACTCCTGTATCACCAGCAGCCCAGTGCAAACTTGATTATTGCTATTTTGATAGCCAAACTCTACTACATCTAACTTAATTTCAGGTTCTCTAGCATCATCCCATTTATAATATCCAATTATCAAAGCTATGATACATTATTACCATTGGTAATGCTATTGTCAATTTGTCTTGGCTTCACTATATGGGGTTTATTTTTTTATTTATTTATTTTTACTTCAAGTCACTGAGTACACTCAATTGGTTGCTATTTTAACAAGATCTCTGGAGAACTCTTCAGTGATGATGCATGTTAAGAAGAAAGCCGGAAAGCAATTTACTACCAAGCAGATACCAGATGAGCGGGCAAGAGTCCAGAGTTCAACAAAAAAAAACCCTTAAACATGGAAAGAGTTTGTTAGCATATGCTTGTGCCACGCTTTGAAAACATAATGAGGACAAGATAAGAGGCAAAGTCGTTATCTCACTGGAGTCAGTGAGGAGGCTTCTGTTGACATCAGGGAAGCGATCACAACCCCCCTGCGTTACTTGTGGGTTGGTGAGGTACATTTCTAGCTTTGTTCCGACATAAACTAGTACCTATGTCAATGCTGGGAAAATTGCAATTGCAGTGTGTATCTTCCTAAAACTGCCTCTTGAAATATTTATAAAGTATAACATAACTTGTCTTTTTGTCACAACTTCTCATCTGTTTTTTCAGTGCAAGACATACTCAGATTTGACTGGGAAAGAAATACTGCGAATAGTAGACTACTTCCATATGTGCTTTCCAAAGACAAGCGCTCCTCAGCGTTTTATATTCCTAAGTATAATCTTGATGTGGTTGTAAAGGTTAAATATAGGTGATGTTTTGAGACATATGATCTTCTCTGTTTCCAGGTGGGCCATGCACAAGTACAGCTCATGCCTCGTTAACCACACCAACCAAAAGATCTTGCGACTCAGGTATGTGTTTTGCGGGGGTTTGAGGAATTAGGTTTTGCATGATATGTAGCTGTATGGTTATAGTTTAATAGTCAAGGGTAGCAACTATATCTGGCGAATGCCAGATGAAAATAAATATTGTTGCTTTGCTGTCAGAAATGTATATATGAAAGGACTTGTATGGCAGATAGTTCATCTCAGAGTCCTCTTAAAAATAATTCCATAAATATACTATGTTTTCAGTTAATCATTGTAAATGTAAGACATACAGGAGTAATCGATTTGATTTAAGTCTAATGATTGTGATAGTGTTCTGGAAATTCCCCCTTTAAATGCAAAGTATTGAGTAGAAAACTGTTTGGACTATATTGACTTCACTTTCCCTGATTGAAGGTGCGGTATAGATAGCTGATGTTTGCATTGAGACTAAATTTTACCTGCTTTGGGTCCTTTCGATGACTTTATTTCTGCATGGAGGATATAGATGGATAAGCTTTCACAGAGCTAGTGTTGGCAGTGACATGTTAGGTCATTGCCAGACTGAAGTTGCGGCTTCTGCAGCAGATCAGTCATGAAGAATCGTGCGAGTGCTCATTCAGGCAGGCAGCCTGGTCACCCGCATTGGCTCAGATCTTTCTCAGGCTTTGGTTTTGCATGGATTAAGGAGAGCTCATATTATCCTTTCCACCAGCACCGCTGTGGGAAGCCATAACCTCCTGTGGAGCGGCAGTGGCAGGCATCTAGGTAGTGGCAATGTTCTAGCAGCCTGTGTTTCCAAAAAAATTTTTGCCTTTATTTGCATTTATATACCAGTTGAGCTGTATTGAGTGCGTAGAAAGGAAGGGTATTCCTGTTTTAAGGGCTCTTACTCTTTCAGAAGTTCAAGGTAAACTTCCTCTGAAGTTATTCTATAAAAAAGTGTTTCAAGTTCCTGTATGTTAGCTGAACTGTAGTTATTCTCTACATGAGTATTGTTAGCTTGCAGCGAATGTGTGATGATGCAAGTTGGCTTGGTTTGCGGCGAAGGAAGGTTAAAGAGAAGCTACATTATCTTGCACCTGGTGCAGGTGCAGACCTCTCACGTAATGCATGGTAATCTGTGACGACGCCGTGAGTATTGTTTGCCAAAGAGCTTCCTAAGTTTGGCACCAGAAGATACTGGATCCAACTTCTCCAAAATGGGAAAACTGGATTTTCTTTTCTTCATAGCCATGGAGGTGTACCTAAACAAGACAAAACGTTTGCCACTGTATCCCTTGCAAACTGATCTGCTTTGCTCATGGTATTACTAAATAGGATTTTCTTTATACGTTAGCTGTTGTAATGTTTAACTCTGGTTTGCATTGCAGGGTAGTTTAAAAGCTTTCTATGATGCTAAAGATACTGAAAACCGAGAGTACTGTATGAATATTTTTTTTAAAATGTGCTTCTGATCAGCAAAAAGGCAAGTAAGTTTGCCATTTCAGTTGTCAAATGGCAGCCGAAAAAGCTCCTTAGAATAAAGCAGATGAAGCTACTAGGCGAATAGAATACTAGATGAAAAACATCCGTTTAAATGGTTGGCTAACTTTGCTCAGTGGTTCTCTTATTTTTGGTTTATGCTAATGTTTGGTCCCTACATGCTTGTATGTTAATCATTTGGTGTGTTTAGCGAGAAAATAAGGAGATGTTCTTAATTTGATGCCACAAGTTTCATCTTTAGTCAACTAAACTTAATGATTTTATATTACCTCATTTTCCCCGAGTGTTGTTTACATTATTTGCTCAGTGATCTGCATATTTTGATTGTAGTCCCTTACACTAATAAACCTGTTACCGGGAGTTAGTTTTCTTCTCCAGAGCTTGAATTTTGAGCAAGCTCTATTTTTTAAAAATAAATTACCATGTTTTCAAAGTCTGCATTTGGGAATCCAGATAAATATGGGAATTGACAAGAAAACATTGGCTACAAAATATACCCAGAAATGCTGTGACATCTTCAGGCATAAGCAGCAGACTACGTAGGTGAATATTTCACACTATATTCACTTCAGCTTAGTCTCCCTTCCTAGGAAGCTATTTAAGTGATACAAGCAATATTTGTCAATACTACACATTGCGTACAAGGTTCTGTTCTGTAAATATTCTACATTTCTTCTGCTCTGAAGAGCTTTGAAGGAAGAGTATTTTGGTGAAATTCATCCGTGTAATTTTTTTCCCCCCTTCAAGCATAGTTTTTCCCTAAAGTCTGCCATGTATCGGCATTTGAGACAGAAAATTAGAAATTTGACCTACTTATGTTGTATGCAGCTTCCCATCAGGAGGATATTAAGGAAGACATAAACCTTTCATATTTTATTAGCATTAATGTAACCATTGAAGAAGGATCAAAACAATAAATCTGCCAAGACGCAAGAAAAGTTCTCTTGCAAGAAGAAGCTTTTACCTCATGCACTTGTCAACTTGCATGCTGGAGGAGCCGTTCAGATAAAAAATGGTATTATGACATCAAATAGTGAGTTTTTTCCTCCTCCTCTTCACCAGAATCATCGCTGTGGTAAAAAGTATTTCTGTTCCAAAGTGTGCCCATAGGGCAAGGATTATAATGAAAAGAATGAATAAAGCCTGGCCGTCATTAGTTTGGATGATGCCTCAAAGGTTTTAGGGAGCCAGCGGTCTGAAGATTTTGTAGGAAAAAAGATGGGACTGTGTGGCCTGCTGTATAGCTGCTCATGGGTTTTGATTTGTTTCTTAATGGTTAGGTAATGTTGTGATTGATGGCGGATACTTTGAGGCTTACTCTTGTCAGCAGGGCATCCAAAGCCCATTTATATTGGGTGCCCGTGTCATGAAAATGCAGTACGAAGTGGCATATTACTCTTCTTTTCCTACTGTACAGCTTAAAGATGATTTAATACGCAATTCCAACGGGACAGATTTTAAAACTTTTTCATGCAGCTTAAAGAAACCCGGAAAAAAATTGGTGGAACTGTGTGAGTGCGCTCAGTTAATTTTTAATTGTGTGGTAGAGAAGGTAGTAGAAACAGGCAGATAAAATGCAGTAATGATACCATCAATTCACACATTATATCCATAAAGTCAGGGAGTTCTAAAGTACTTTATTTCTCAGTAGCACTTCATGAGAAACGTGCATCTTTAATATTTTGTATAGTTATATGTGCAGATAGCTCACATTTTATGAGGATATCTGTCCTAGATGGGTGTGGTAGCATTTATATTGTACAAGATTACAGTGTCTGTCTCATTGCTCTATGCTTTCTCGAGTTTAAAATTTGAGTCTAAAAGGTGCAAATAATTATTCTACTGCTTGAGCAAAGCAGTTAGGCAGGTGTGTGGTCCTTTTTGATGTTGATGTATTTGATGTATTTTGGTGTTTTGATGTATTGATGTTCTTATTCTAAGGCGTGTGCTTGACTGTAGCAGTGCCAGAAATGTGAACACTTTGAGGCTGAAGCTGTAGAATGGAGAGGACGGCCTTTTAGGAGTTATAGAAAGGGCAGGTTGTGGAAATAGAAGTACACGAATCTTCAGCCAGAGCCAAAACTAAGAAATCAGTATGTTTGTATCATAATTTTATACCAATCTTTGTGTTGAGTAAGGACAAAAAGACCTGGTACACCCATAATGAGATTATTTCCCCCCCCCCAAATTGTTCTAAAGTGTTAAGCTCCTGAGCAAAAAATGTACAAAAGATTATTGAAGGGGGTTTATAACGTTAAGACAACTTTGAGATACGTTTTTCATTGGTGTTCCAAGGGAATTTTAAGGTGTTCTTTAGCGTTTGACTTCTGGAGGGCATTGTGTTAGAAATCCAACCTTCTTGGAGCTCTCTCACCGACAGGAAAGTGATGATAGAACAGCCTTCGAGCAGCATAATAAATCAGGCAGCCCTGGCAATAATAGTGCCCATTAGGAACGCTCTTATTTTTTTTCCCCCCTGCTCAGTTTCCAGCTGTACTAATAGAACAGCGCATCAAGCAAGGCTGTAAATAAAAGTTATAACCTAATAGGTGGGCGCTGGAGTGGAACGGACAGGAGCTGAGGCATGGAGGCCTTATTACTGCTCATCAGCAATTATAAACAGGATAAAGTGTCTGGGACTTGCACTGATGCAGCAAGAGCTGATGGAGGCTGGGAGATGACACTGTACCGTGATCAGATGATGTATGTTGATGGGTTTTTACTATCTCATCTTACTGCCTATTTCTGTGATGTGTTGTATTATGTGTTCTGTGCTTCCATATCTGTCTGGATGGACAGATTGGTTTCCTCTCCTGCTCAAAGGAGCTTCAGCACATACGCTCAAGCTTGCTTTTTTTGCACATATACTTTGCATTAGTTGCCACTACTGGTTATCTAAGAGCCTTCTCAAAGTGTTATGATTATTGTAGATTAAAATCCTCCTAATGGAAAGGATCATAGTAGTCATACCTGTAAACAAATTTAAGGACTTGCTGCAATTGTAGGATTTATTTGCACTATCACCTTGTTCGTTCAACATTACAAAAATCACCTCATTCATTAAAAATGGTGGATATGGTCACCTGAATTATCTTTTACACTAAATGCATCCCCTGCGTTTTAGACTAAGTGTGTTATAACCGGTGTGGCTGGAGAATCCAAAGAGATGGGTTTCAGCTCCATATAGCAAAAAGTTTATTAAAAGTCAGCTATAGCTGTGATGATCCTTGCCTCTGAGTTATAAAAACTTCAGCTGTTCCTGGGAAGGTTTTTAAGAGCTTGTTAGCACACAGTAATTGGTAACATTCACAAAAAAGTCTGTCTTGATCTTTTATCTATCACAGTCTAGCACATTTCTGTGCTAGACATCTAAATCGTCTCTTTACTAAACCGTAGTGAAAAAAATGCCTTGAAATTTAGCCTGTACTTGCTTTAATCTAAAGAGAAGTTTTGCAGGCATTTTCATAGTTCATACATTAATCGCTCATGCTGTTTACTACTGAAGAGAATTTTCTCCTGAGTGGAAAAAATACAACATTCAGAAATGAAAAGGTGTGCAGCAGCATGACAGCAGGTGAAAACAGTGACTCCTATCCGTGTCTATTCAGTATGGCCAGGATAAAGTAAATAGATTATTTTTCTGTCATCTTACGATATCAGGATAGGAATACGTACATCTGCCTCTGTTAAAGTACACTAAAGTGAGACGAATGGTAACTCATCCTTTTCATAGTTGGTATTTCTTTGAAATTAACTTTCACACTGACTGGTTCTCAGGTGTTCCTTTCCTTTGCATTGTTTGCTCATAAAGCGAGGACACTGGGTAGTTGAAGTGGCCAAGGGGACAAAAAGTGTAATGTGACTGTGGAAGCCCTATTTCACATCCTGTAAAGATGAACTAGAAATACTTACGGTGTTTCGAAGACATTTGTAAAATGTGCTAGTAATTCCTACTTGGGAATAACTCCTTTTTGTAATCAATCTGTTGAAGCCATTCATGAAAGGATTGCTGGCCTTAAGAAATAAAACACAATTACTGTAATGGAGTAGGATAAGTAGACGAATATGATAATTTACTCGCTTATTAATGTTTCCCCTTTTATAACATTGTATTCCCCAAAATTGTACTAACTCAGATTAATTCTCTTAAGAGCGTGTAAGGCAGCTGTATCTGATCTCCATTGTTACTAATGCATCCTTTCTAAAGACAACAGGAAGCCCTCAGAAAGAGAGGATTGCTGCTCGCCCATTGTGGGGTTTATCCGTGTATCTTTGCAGTTAGCTACCTTGCGCAGAAAGTGGGATTTGGTGTGTGCAGAAACATGTACCAATTTATGTAGATTTTAGTCATACAGGGGTGCATAGGTTATGAGAAACAAGCTTCTCCTCCCTTGTAAGGAGGAAAAAACACACCAGTACAATAGAATTAAAAAATAATAATCAAAATGTACATGTGGATGGGATTAAGGGTCTCCTGGCCTGTATAACCTCCCAGCAGGTGCTGAGACACACACCTCTGTGTGTCTCAGCATACTCCTAATTATTTGAGATCATTACTGTGTTGTCAGTTCATTCAGAGTTTAAGTTTTCAAGTCCAGCATTCTAACAGAGAGTGTCCTCCAGGTACTTAAAACTGTTATTCTTACTACCTTTATATACCTCTTAAATCACCCAAATTCATCTTCTTTTATCCTTTGTGATGTTCAGATATGCGCTTGAACCTTCCTAAACCTAACCTGTTTAAGACTTTTGTTGATTACTTGTAAGTCCATTCCTCAGCTTCCACTTGTCTTTATCTCTTTTTGCTACTCTTGATTCAAATTTTTCATCTGTTTTCATTTCCATATATCCTGAATCCCATTATGAAAAAGACACACATTCGAAGTAGAACAACTTTGAGGAAAATGTGCTTAAGTCAAGAGGACAGGATGATCTCTTGAGAGGAGTTCACAGTGAATTGTAAGCCAGTAGGAAAACTATTTTGAATGTCAAATTAAAGGTAGTACCAGATGATAGGAGAACAGTAAACACTGTCTCTGGATTAGCTGCGTTAGGAAGAGTGCAGTTGGCAGATCAACGGAAGGGATTTTCCTCCTCAGGTTGGCACTGGAACGGGTACCCACAGAGGCTGTGAAATCCTAGTCCTTGAAAATTTTTGAACGTGGACTGGACCAGGCCCTGAGCACCCTGATCCAGCTTTCATGTTCACTCTGCATCAAGCAGGAGGCTGGACTAGGTGACCCCCAGAAATCCCTTCCAACGTAATCTTTTCAATGACTCTAACAAAAACCAAATATGATGTCGGTGACTAAAGGTATTTAGGCTAACCTCAATAGCATTCCTAGCACTTAATGAGAGCAGAGGCAGGTAAGCTCTAGAAGTACAGGCAAGTGTGTAGTGCCTCAGACGTTGTAGAGAAGAGCCAGGAGAGAGACTCTAGGAAAGGTGGGAGAGTTGGGATGGTCAGTGCATTTCTTGCCACAGGGTTCTCAGTGGCCATGAGCAGGAGAAGCAAAGTGTGCTTCAGTAAATAAGATGCTCTCCTGTCCTGAAAGTGTGTGCTGCTGCCCTTATTACTTTCTCATCACTGTTTCTCTGTGGTCTGATACATGGTTTTTGGTTAGGTTGGTGAAATTCTTGCCAAATACAAAATCGTATGTTTAGTCTTACAGAATTATGACAAAGGGTTTGTTCTTGGATGTTTTCAAACAGAAAAGTAAATATTTTACTCTTTATGTATATTTTGAGTAAAATGAAACAACTTTATCTTGAATTTTTTTTTTTTGGTGGTTTCATGCAGTGGTTAATTTTCTGAACAGGTTTTCACTATTTCCTATTTAGAAATTAATTTCACAAGGACATTATAAATATATTGAAGTTATTTTAGAGTCTCTGGGAAGTATGTTTAAGTCCATCAAACATACACATGGGAAAGTGTATCTTTGTACAGAGTGAGGGTTTTATAAATATTTGTATGTTCACTGAATTGTCAGGCAAACAAGGTATCTCTCTCTTTCCTATTTCATCTCCAAATTATTTTCCATAACATAAATTAATGAGACCAACACCTTGGGGCAAAAGAGGGTTGAAAAAGAGCTGGACGTAAGATACGAGACAGACAGTGCATGTACTATTGCATCCTCTGAGTTCCATCATTCTGTACTACCTTTTCCCATGGTCCTTGGTTCAAGTTAGTGTAGGTGCTTCCAAAACATCTCCTTTCAAAAAGTAGGAACTGCCCAGGAAACCAGCCTGACTTCTGATGTATTGTAGACAGCAATCAGGTGTATAGAAATTGTCCTCAATACCAGGGCCAGTTGTTGTTTTCCCCACAAAGATTGCTAGGAAAAAGTAACACAATCAAAATATAAACTGACTTTTAAGCTTTCTTTAAAGTAACTGACTCAAAACTAAGTGGTTTTTGAAGATAGATTCGCTGTGCATTTCAGAAGCTACTCCTAATGCATTCAGTAAAAAATTTATCACAAAGACAATAGCTCTTAGTTTTTTTCCATAACATTAATCAGTTAGTCCTTGGAATTATAGTCTCTCATTGCAAGATTTCTGTTGCTGATGGCATCACTGAGGTTCTACAGTTAATGACAAATAAGTTTTTTGAAAGATAAATATTGCAAATATATATTTTTTCACTGCTAGCAGGCAAGAGTTCTTTACAATTCCTCTTCTGAATCTGTGTCGTAGCCTTGGAAAACCCTCATTACGCCAACGGGGGGAAGGGTGTACTAAGGAAAACTCAGTGTATGAATGAAAAATAACAGAGCAAGTAGTTTCTATATAGAACTGGGTTTAGGCTATTAGTTTGAAGAATTACCTTCCCGAATACTGTATACCATCTGATTGATGAGGACATAGCTGGAGTACACTACTAGGATTTTGAAGCAGAGCAGCACTGCTTATTTATGCACTCTCGAGCTGACTAGCAAATATGCAATATTTATAGCATTATCTATTCTTGTTAATCCAATATTAGAGAATTCCACAAAGCATAAGAGGGCGCTCATTAAAGTCAGCAAAAACAAAACTACTATATTGCTGAACGCGTTTGAATTTCCCATTTTATCAGAACCAACATAAGTGTATTTGTATGTGTTGGCACATACATATTCATTTATGTAAATATACATATTTGAATACTAGTAAGTAGTCTTCAGGTGCTGTGGAACGGCCAGGATGTTCATGATTTGCCTTCATAACTTTTTTCATCGTGTATTTTCCTGTGTTACAGCTTTTTTTCTTTCTTTTTGTGTTTCCGTTCTTCCATTTAGCTATCTGTATTTGTGCATTATTCTTTCACTTAATAATCCTGTTCTGATTATTTAGGCCACTTATGATATCATTTGTTCTCCAACTTTGTCATCAGAATCTGCCTTTGTCCCTCTCCCAAACCTAACTCTATGCTGCTTAAATATGTAATTTAATAATGAGAAAATAAGTTCAAATTGATACCTGTACCTTTTTTTATTAAAAAAAAAACAAAAACAAAAACAAAACCAACAAAACCACAAACTAGTGACTTCAGTGTTGTGGCCTTTTCTCTCTTCTGGCCTTTTCAAGGTTTGTTCTTTATAATAGTCTGAATATATGAGGGGCTTGAGATGCTGTTTGTTAGCTATCAAGAAACAAAAGTAACCCAAAACAATTTCCCTTGACAAACAACTTCCCTTAACATCCTTAGAATAGTATCAAGCTTCTACACTGCACAAATTGTGCCCAGTAATCAAGACAACGGGAATTCAGTCTCATGCCTGCACCCACTAGCAGTCGCTATCTGTGGATGTTTTTGCTGTCAGCAGCTGTTTTTAACCACGTTCTTCAGCTCTTTACCCTTGTAGCAAGAGATGGGCAGCGAGCGGCAGCCCGAGTGCTCGGCAGGACCATCCAGCCGGTTCTCTCTTCACAAACTCATCTCTTGTTGTGGGCTCCGGAGGTTTACAGACTTTGCTCGTGGGTGTGATTCAGGAAAGGAACCCCGTTCGCCTGGTCTTTTAAATAAACAAGGTCTTTCTTTCAGTCAGCAGCAATAGGGGTGGCCATTGCCTTAGAAAGTGTTTCAGCTAATTGAAATGCCCTAAGTTAATCCATCAAAGGAACTGTACAGTTACAGGCGCCTGAATACATTTAAACAAGTATTTGTTTGAATCAATTTGGTATAGAAGTAAAAACGTTTAATAAATAAATGAACACTTCCATTAACTAAAGACAAGCTGACATCAGAGAGTGTAGAGGGGAGTAATGCAAGAATTTAACTATAAACCAGATGTAGTACAGGAGTGCAAATATGAGATGAAAACTAATTAGCTTTTCCCTTAATTTAGCAATTATGAAATTTATTGACGAGAAAGGATAATAAGCATTTTCACACTTTTTCTAATTATAACTTAGCTAAAATGTATGCAGTAGCCTATGTAGTTCACTATTTGTCATGCAATTTGCAACTTGCATCTCATTCATCTGGGTTACTGGCATTAGATTAGTCTCTTCCGTTTCATTAGAGATGGTAGTTAATAGCCTCATTAAGGTACACTGCGGTACAGTATACTTCCTTTTTGATGGATGATAATACCAACAGCACGGGTTTAGACGAAAACAAAAAATGTGAGAGGTAGGAAGGAATTAGTATATACATATTTTTTTTTTATGATTTATTTTATTTTTTATTTCCCCATCCATGAATCTCAGAGAAAGCTGAGGGCGGAAGGTGCCCTGCAGACCGTCTGGTCCGACCTCCTCGCTCAGAGCAGGGTCACCTGAAGGAGGCTGGGCGCCGTGTCCGGTCACGTTTTGAGAACCTCTGAGGATGGAGCCTCCACAAACCCCCTGGGCAAATGTCAGGTCTCCCCTACAGTAAACAAGTGTTTTCTTATGTGTAAGTGGAATGTTACTAAAATTATATGGTTATGCTCCCACACTTTTCTGTTTTCCTGAAATCATGCCAGCAGTAATATATGCATTAATACTCATTCACACATACATATATACACACATATATATATATATATATATACACGCACACATATGTCCTTTAACTAAGTCCTTTTAACTAAGGAGTGTTTTGAAGTCTGGTGATAAGAAACACAAATGAGGCTGATACATGTAAACTGCTGGGGGTGGGGGCAGGTGCCTGGTTTCCTAAGGAGATGAGCCCCCCATAGTTTATCCTGCTTATAACTTCTGAATCTCTTGGATTATTTTAATCAAATTTCACGAAGTTATCAAGGTCTTGAACGCACTAATCTCCCATGTGGGTTTTATGAAAACAGGCAGCTTAATACTTGGAGGAGGTACAAGTGTGACACGACGCAAATCAGTGTCCCTGTTTGAAGTGACCTGTAGCTGTGGCTGCCAGCCCCTCCGTGTCAGGCCAGGTTGCTTCCTGGGGGGGTGACTGGTGGTCGGGGGACGCACCTTGCCTTGCCTGTGTTCAAGGTTGTCCGGATTCAAGTCAGCTGGAGCCCCTGGGCTGTGCCAGTTGCGTTAGCTCAGCCAGAGCCCTATGCTGTTGTGCAGCACATGTGCTTACGTATAGCACTGTGCTTGTGCTGGCAGTTAGCCACACACGCGGGTTTTGTGATGCTCTGCAGTGTGCGTCTTTGTGTTTGACAAGTGCCTGTTCTCATCACGCTAACTCGCTGCTTGGTACGGCACAAGTTTTGATTCTCCTCTTCTTTCCTCACAACACATGCGTCGTGCGTGCCAGCTGTCATTTTGGGGAAATGAAGCCGTGCTATTGTCAAGCTCAAAAATACCGCTTACACTTAAAGCAATTTACATGCTAAATTTCATTTTTTCGCTGTTTTTTTTTTTTTTTTAGCATTCGTTAAAAAAAAATACAAACAACCACACTTTAGGTCACTGTCTGTAACGGAAGCCTTTTTCTTAATCTCATTTGCAAAGCGGGAAGGTGAATTTTGCTGGCAGAGTTTGAAGCCCACCAGTAATGTTCTACATTTGGAACATGCGTAACTCTTGCACTGCATATCTCAAACAGCACAAGTCTTTCCATTGTGTCTCAAGCAGCTAGGCTAAAAGTAGTTGGGGGTGTTCTGTTCTTGTTCCGATGGTTGTTTTTACTCATTAAGGCTGGAACAAACTACTGTTGAATGGTTTTGGTAATTGAAATTAGAGAGAAATAACTTCTGTAATGCAGTGTCTGGGGGTTATTTATAGTCTCCAGAGTGATTTCACAGGGAGCCTCCTGAGGCAAAGCGGATGATGGAACTTGAGTTCTATAGGGACTATTCCTCCACATTGTATTGGGTACAATGAGTTTTAAGAATTGCTTTTAAACTCATGGAGCAGAAAAAATAAATTGGTGAAATAGTGGTGCTAAGGGCACTGCGATGATACTAGGAACAGAGTTTGCGTGGTTAAATGTTACCAAAGGGTTTATGTAAGAATTTTTGCAATATCTGTTTCTAGTGTTTTAAGAAAAATGGAGGTGAATTCACAAAAGAATGTGTGCTCCCAAAGAGATGGGCAGTTAAGTTTCTGATGGAGCTTTGAGATGCAGTCTTGATTGTGTGAAGGGACGAGGTGTTCATCTCAATTTAAGTATCAGAGTTGTAAAATAACTGTTTCCACAGCATTATACAGCAACAGGGAGGAACTGAGGTGGTCACGGTTGTCTAAATTTGCTCATAAGATGTTAATCTTGAATTTCTGTCTCTTCATTAATAGTCAACAAGCAAACGGGTTTTGGAACAACTGTGTTAATTTAGGTTCATTTGAAGTAGAGATGATTTTAAATGATGATTCTGGTAAATGTGATAGGAAAGATTCGTGAAGAGGCAGTTTCCTCTAGATGAAGTTTCTAATGCATAGTCAACTTGCCAGGGAATTAAGTAATCCCTCATCAAAAAATGAAATAATGAAGGGGGAAAAAAAAAACAATCTAGAAACTAGCAACAAGATATTGCTAAAACTTTACTTAATCCCTGTTATGTAGTTATTGTCTGTGACCGTGCAAGTTTCTTCATGGACAGAGGTTAACAGCTCAAGCTCCTTTTAAAATAGTTTGAGGAGATGGCAGTAATGTTTGAGGGTTCATTAATTATTGCTCTTACTGATGTTTGCACAGGCAGCTGAGATCGTGATGTCAGTCAGTCTGTCAGTGTCGATGGGTTCTGTATGAAAAGAAAAAAAAAAAAAAAACTGAGTGCCTCAAACACTGTCATCAAATCGGAGATTAAAAAGATTCATCTCATTCATGAAGCAAGTGGCAGCAGAGGAGGGCTCCTCTTTCTCTTCCTACTCTCCCATCTCTTCCTTCATTCCTCCTTCCCTGTTACATTTTCTCAGCCCATGTCTCTGCTGGACTTAGAGCTTCCCACCCTCTGCCCAAAATGCCATGGAAGAGCCATCACGATTGTCAGTGAAACTGTGTGCCTGCAGCTCCTCTATGGCAGGGAGACTAAAAGAGAGGGATTCAGCTCTGACAGTCGTAACACCATCTATTTGGAAAGTTTTGAAGGGAGAGCATGAGTAATGAAGACGAGAACAGTGACAGTAAGGAACGAATGTGAGTTTCTGTCTAAGACATAACAGAATTTTTAAGAATGAAGAACACTACTCAACTTGTTGTTTCCAGTCAAGCCTCCAGTTTCTGTCTTGCTCAGCTGAATTATTTCATTCTCTCATTTCAAGTGAGAATTTGATAGTCACCACAATTAGAAGAATCTCCGTCATCAGATACAGATTACAGAACCACAGAACGATAGAAGAATCCTTATTTCTTAAGTCTGAATTAAAATTGCAATGGGAGAGTGTCAATGGCAGTTACGCTGCTGAGCAGTTTCTTTGTGAAATTTTGGGGATGTCTCATCGCTATTGTTGGTTTTCTTCATTTTTTACAGAAAAGTTTTATGATTTTGACATTTTCAGATAAAAGAATAGTGGTGTTTTCTTTTTTTTCTGTCTCAGACTGAGTATTTGTTGGTTTAGGTGTAATGCTGAAATGCAAGTTGAGTGTGGAAAATGTTTTGTAAAAGCAAACAAGAAGTAATTCTTGTTGCACAAATCATCCTTCTTAAGGACAGCCACTGTCAGTCACAGGCTGAAAGAATCCTATTCTCTGTAGCCATTTGTGATTGTTTAATAGTTCACACCGGGAATTTACTCTAGTCTGTAGTTGCAGCACTTCACCTTGTTCATAGGGTGTTTTTTTTCTGCAATCCAGGTAGTAAAGCTATGCGTGACAATTTCCTTTTGCTATCAGATCTCTGAAGTTTAATGTTGCAAGATTCCAGGTGCCGGAAGATTTATTTTGTGTCCTGTATTGCTTGTGTCAGTATTGTGGAAGGCAACATGATCTGGAAGAAATGCATGCAGGACTGAATCTAAAAGTTCCCATTTCTTATCTGTCCTTTCTCCTCGCTCCTTGTACTTGCCCGTAAGAAGGCGTCAGCATGTGTGCTGGTGGTCCATTTTGTAATGAGCATTAGCTTGTGCTGGCGTGCCCAAGGCGCTGTGCAGTCAGTGATCAGATAGCTGGTACCATCCCTGAGAGTCAGGCTAAGTTTACCTCAGTGTTAACGCCAATTAATTTATGGCAAAAGAAGATACACATTTTAAAAAATGAGATATCTAAATTTTCATTTCTATCATATTAACCATCTTATGTTAATATTCAATTAGTCATCACCAATTAACAGGAAATGTATAATTAAATATTTTAATTATAGGACTACTAGCCTGACTCGGGGTAGCTATTTTTCTCGTTAAGGCACATGGCCTCATTAACTGATTAGACGCTGGTTGACTCATACACATGAATCCCTCATTTGGACTTTATAATAAGCAGACGAGTATGGTTTCCATCGGCTTAATTCAGAATGCCAGATTTGCTTCTGAGAAGTACCAGAATGGCTTATATTTCCAGAAGCAAAGATGTGTGGGAGGTAGCTATTTCAAAATAGCCATGTGTCTGTTTTTCTGAGTAATGAATAAACAAATCACGTATTTCCCCATCTTTGTCAACGAGGTGGGCTGGGACAGATTTCTACCGAACCCTGAGTCAGCCCGGTCGCAGTAGACAAGCCACGTGTTGAAGGGTGCAGCCTCCTACCTTCCAGGCCAGGCTGCTCTTCTGGGCTCTCTGAAAACAAGTGTCCGTGTGATAGGACTGTTGCCTCGGAGTATGGGTTGGCATCTCTGCAGTCTGATCTTTCTCTTGGATCATCTTCTGCAGAGATTTAATTGAAGACAGGACTAGTTGTTCCGTAACTGTATTAATTCATTATGCACTATTTTCTTTTCCTTGCCAAGGCTCCTGCGCAGCCAGGCACGCAGAGGTGGAGTACATTACGTACTGAATGTTGGTTTAGGCCTAATAGATGCATTTTGTAAGGTGCAAGTTGTAATCTACGGCATTGATCAAAAGTAAGGCTCTATTGAGACACACATCAGATAAAATTATTGCAGCTTAATAAAAACTTATCACCTGTATACTGTGCAGGAAGCAGCTCACTTTTCTGTGAAATGTGAGATGCGGGGACTTTGTACTTACTGAAAAACCTGGCACGCTTTCAGTGTATCTTAAGAGCAATATGACAGAAATAAAGTAAACCCAAGCGAGGTAAGTGGTATATTCATAATGGCTGTAATATTGGAGTTCAACAACTGCAAAAACACTGTGAGACCAGGTCTGAAACACAGGTAAGAAAAGTGGGTTAGTTTATCCTGCATGTGAGGAAAGTTAATAAGAGCATACCCCGGAGGGAGAGGCTAGCAGGTATTCCTAGTCTGACTTCATTAGCTATTTGCTCAAGGAAAGTCATGATGTTGATAAGTAGTGGATCAGATAAAATCATTGAAATAACAAGGATATGGACAATGTTTTAGCCATGGCAGTTATCTTTTCCTGGCTAATCCAGGACAGCTAACGCAAAGTAGACGTATTTTCCATAAGCACAGGACAGCATGCAATGGAAACTTAAAATAAAGGTAAAAACATGTTCAGTAGGCTACCACCCTGCCAAAAAGATATAGTTACTTGTTATTTGTTGGATTAATGTCCTTTCAAAATGGATTTAACTGAACTAATGCTTTTTTTCCTTGATCACCATCTTGTACTAGAATGCTGACTGACCGCAGTAATGGCTTTCAGCAGTTAACCTCCCTGCAGGACTACTACAAACAATTACATTTTTAGTACAGTTTGGATTAAATTTATTTGCAGCTTCTATTAAAAAGAAGCACAGAACTGATTCAGCTATGCACAGGTTTTGAAAGGGAAAAAGTCTTTTCTAGCCTTACCTCACTCAGATTGCAGAGTGGCAGATCTACTGAAATCCACTGTCTCTGAGATGGCACAAAAATAAGGCTCGGGCGTCCCACGTTCCAGTCACTAACGTGCATTTCATGTGCTGCAATAGAGCCCTGGTCAACATACTCTCCATTGTAAAAGAAAAGGGAGGAAAAAACAACCAAAAAAAAAAAAAGACACTACACTACCTGAAGTAACGCTGTCCTGAACTTTTAACTTCAGGTTTTTCCGCACACTATTTTCTTACAAGCTGAAATTTATAAAGTTATTAATGCAAATAGTATTCTGACTAATTCTTTAAAAATGGCTGAGCACTGAATTTATAGCATGCATGTAGAGCTTGCGCTTATTTTGTTTGGGTTTGCATTGTTGGTGTATACTAATTTACATTTAAATTGTTATCCATGTGGAAAGAGAGGGAAGCACGGTATGGTGCTTTCATGTACCGCCTTTAGACATGAGAGATACAGTTTACATGCTGTGCCTTAAAAATCTCCCTCCTGCCCAGGGAGGAAATAGGTCAAACCCATGTTCAGCTGTTTTTCATCAGCAGCCTACTTCATTTTGTGCAGGGAGAAGGAAGAAGGTGCGTAGGAGAAACTAAATGAGATGACAGATGAAGCCTGCAGTTGTTTAGGATGGAGTGTGCTCTACATGTATCTCTGTATGACCCAGCCATGGCTGGAAGGAAGCTAATCAGTTCATTTTCTATTCAGCACTGCCAGCAGGAGGGGTTCTTACAGGGAACAAAGATAATTTGTCCTTTACTTGATGCTCATTTTGATTGTTAAGAAAATGTGTACATGCGATAGAATGGGAAGTATCACGCTGATTGGTGGTAACCCCAGCTGAAAGCAATATACCTTCAATCTGCCCAAAGGGATGCCTCAGCAAGGAAGTTCTAATATTTTTCCTAAAATATTTGTTGTGAACACAACAGATTCACAGTCGGAGAGTGAGGCTTCTCCTGTGAAACGGCCACGGCTACTGGATGACAGTAATGACAGGCCTGAAGAAACCAGTCGATCCAAACAGAAGAGTAGACGCCGATGCTTCCAGTGCCAAACAAAACTGGAGCTAGTACAGCAGGAACTGGGATCATGTCGCTGTGGTGAGTACTGTTTGTCAGTAGCGTCCGGCTTTCTAACACAGCCGTGCTCGGATCCGTATCAGGCGTGGAAATACAGAGAACACTTGCATTTTTTTTTTTTTTTATCTTTCAAATGTACTTTAAACAGAAGCTGTCGCTTCCACTGGTAGCAAAAAGTTATAATTAGTTCCTGTCTTAATTTCCCCTTTAAAACTTTGGCCTTGATGTACTGCCTTGTCTCAAGAGATCTCAGATGTTAATGAATTTAGCTTCAGAAGTCCCTGTAAGGCGGGAGAGCATCATACCCACTTGACAGGAGAAGAAACACAAAGCAGATCACTAAATATGCAAAAATGACAAGGTTTTTCTACATTTTGCATTTTATAATTACATTATTATTAGCTAAAACAAAAAAAACCTCTAACTGAAAATGTTTTCATTTTCAGAGTTAGCTGTTGCGGGGGAAGACTTGTTGTTCACCATACACTTAAAATCGTCCAACCTGGCTTTTCCCAAATTGATTACATTGTTCAGCTAATTGAATTGAGGATAATCTCGTGCAGACAGCTAATTTGGGGTTTCATATTACATGCAAATAATCTTTCTGAAACAATAATTAATGTGACTAGATTCCACAGGAGATGCTCTCTCCTTCATGGAACAATTGTGTTCATAACTCATTTAAATGTGCTCATCAGACCCAGAGATAATGCACATGGTAGTCATGTGTTGAAAGCTTACACTTGCGCTCTCTGACCATGCTTGTATTGATACATTTGGAGAATTTTGTTTAGTTACTACGCTGTGTCTTACCAGGGGAATAGTTTCCAAAGGATTTGGAAATAGATGAGCATAGGAGCAATTCATATTGCACGTGTGAAGTGTAGAACATCGTATTAAAATGTTTTCTGGATAGAAGGCGGGTCCTTCTGAGCAGCAGCGGGGAGCGAAAGGATCGGCTAAGCTAGTTACAAAGACCCAGTTAATGAATTCTATATTGAATACCTAATATCAGGTGAAGAGAAGCAATAGAAAGCTGCAAAGATTCCATGTTATCCTTTGTTCTTTTCTTCAGCATCTGTCTGTCTTCAGCCTGTAGAGATGACTGTTGTGTTGTGCTCTTCTGGACATGAGACAGGCTTTGTTTCAGATATTGGAGCATTGCCACAGAACTAAAATAACGTTACCTGTGAAGCCACCAGACATGAAATCAAAAGCTGTGATGTTGGAATTCTTGTTATGGAAATCGTGTGTCTGGATACTTTGAAGTATCCAGTAAGATTTTTATCAAGCTGAAGAAATTCAGCACTGTCAGTGACATGGTTTGGTATGGCTCTTTCTGCTCAGCACGGTAGGGCAGGAGTTTCTGTTCTTGGTCTGTTGCTGTCACGTATCAAATGGCTGAGGCTGCTCGCAGGTACCCAACTAAAATAGAAGAATCCTCCCTAATATTGGGAGCCAAGAGAGTTTTACAAGTTTGGGGTGAATTAGAGAAAAGATGACTTAGCAATTCTGCAAAGTTGGAACCATGTAGGAGCAATGAAGTCGAAAGTAACTTTTTAGAAATCCTTACAGTGACTAGTAAAGTTTTTAAAATTTAAAAATAAGCCCTGCCTTTTTTTCATAAACTGGATGACAAATATATGGAGTTGGTTCCTCTCAAGTTTTCCTGAAGTAGTTCCATAATTCAACATTGTTGCAATATAAATGTTGTAGGATTTTTTCTTTGTTTTCACTGGATATAGATACATAGCTTTATGGAAATACTTCTGTTAAAGTTCATAAAATGTGTTAATAAAACATGAATGTGGAACAAAAAAAAAAAAAAAAAATCTGAGTTCCTCGGCAATAAGTGAGAAAATGGAAAATTTGCATTCCTACATTACACATTACATCCTATATTGTTTAAAGAATGTATAATAAACACTTATATTCCACCCATTTAATGGACAAGTGGAAGGCAGGAGTCTATTTCCATGCTTACAACAGGGCTGAAAAGCCTGGAGATCTTTGGTTTATTTGTGCATCTATAGTGTTTCATTAGTGCTGTATTCAGTACATGTGTTATCTATAATGAGACGCTGACACGCGATGTGAAAGTAGGCATACCCTGCACCACTTAGTTTTAATAGTGAGCAAACAAAACCCTGCCACTGAGCAACACAGGTCATCCCAGCTTCACGTCACCTAAACTGCTTTACCAATACTCATTAGCGTGTAGCCTTTGTCATTTGTAAAGCAGCTGCCTTAGAAACCGTTCTCACTAACTGTGCCCTAAAATTGGGTTGCTTGAGGTCATGAATGACAAGCCAGGTCAAAAACCTTGGGGAGGGGGTGGTGGGAAATGGGATCGAATAAGGACATTAAAATTATCATTGATTTAAAATATTTTCTAAATCTATGTGTGATCAGGTTATGCTTTTTGTCGTAATGTGAAGCACAGGTAATGATGCATGTTTAAGTGGAAGTCTTAGAAATATAATCAACTGGTGTAAAATAAGGATGTTTATTCTTTAAAAGTAATTGTCAAGGTAGAATATTGTTTGACCTGGACTTTGGACCACTGCTATTAAATTCTTGGCATCTCAATCCTTAACTGAAGTAATGGGAAAAAACGTAGAAAAAACTTTAAATACTAAAAAAACAGTCAGAATCGATAAAAAGGCAGACACGATCTTTGGAAGGACAAATGTGTGTGTTTGCTTGGATGTAAGGAAAAAATATTAACCACATAAATATTACATTGTTCCATAGCTGTGTCTGAAACACTGTTATTAAAATCCAAGTTAACTCTTTAGGACCCCACAGAACAGCAATTTTATTGTTTGCTGTTAGACATCATCTTGTCCTAGTGCCAAAAGTACTGGAAATCGTCTCCTCACACATCCTGCTGATGTGTCCTGGTGACTCTTCCAGTGAGAATCTTAATGATACATAGTGGAAAGAAAAATCTGTACATACTGGACAATGTTTTAATACTTATAGATATTAATTCAGCGTAACTGGGACTTGTCCAGCAGAGCACAGCCATTCTAAAAGGAGACAGAGAGAACGGGCGGCCTCGTTACACCTAAGCTCTACACCAAATTCGGAGATCTTTGGGTGACTGCTGTATTTGCTCTACTGTCTCCTGTAAGACCTGTCCAGAGAGAGGCGACGCTGCTGAGCTCGTTCCCTTGACACTGCATGGAGTCTTAGACAGATTTGACAGTGCTGCAGGGCTTTGCCATGAAGAAAAACAATTCATTGCTGAGAAGGGAGTTCCAGTGAGGGTTCTTCAAATTCAAACACAACGTTTTTCAGCTGTAGAAAGATACATTTCTTTTCATACACACATACACGCGTATTCTCAAGATCTTTTTTCATTCTGCCCCTGCTCTGTACAAGTTATTAACTGCTGACAAGAAATTCACATCTCTTAAATAATGCTTAAGAGCCATTGCTATATAAATTGAATGTGTTATGAATTGTGATGGGCCTTTTTGTAGTGTTCTGTGCCTGGAGCAGGAAGAACAGAGGATGTCATTTTCATTAATTTCTAATGAGGTGCCAATTAAAGGCAAGGAAGGAACTCAGAAGGGAAGAGTCACAGAGCTCCCCTGAATCCTGTACCCTGGGGCTGTCAAACGAGCGTGCTGCCAAGCCTCCTCTGAAAGTTCCAGTAAATTACAAACTCATCCAGAGCACAGACAGACAAATTCGGCTTCTCTTTGATCTTCAAAAGAGCAATTTGTAAGACGAGTTCTGAGCCTTTTCACACGGCGAACTGGGAGAAGTGAGAGGAGTTGTTAATTGGTGATGCACTTCCAAGCTTCAGCGAGAAAGAGAAATTTTAAAATGAATTCTCATTTTGTGCCTCTCTGACTGGATAACCTTTAAATCAACACTACTAGAACAAAACCAGTTTCCTGTGAAACGTTTCTAGATGACGGTACACTTGTCATGTTTTCCAGGCAGCGATGTTCTCTAGCTTTGAGTGGGCCTTTCAATAATTTAGTGTCTCATGATGGATAGTGATTGTATTGGAATAACGTATTTATTTAATACTAGATTTAGTAAGCAGTTATATCATCAAGGAATTACAGGAATCATTCTTCAAGGTACATTCTAATAGAATGTATTACAGCATTTCTGCTGGAAGTGTAAGCAGTCCAAAATCAATCACCTTGATCTGAAAATTAAGTTGTCAGTTGTCAGTTCAGGTGGTTACAACAAACTTGCTTTAAAACTAGAGGCAGCGAATTTGTGAGTGAAAGTAGCTGTATAACACAGAGCTCTGGAAACATATTTTAGAAAAACGCAGGTTGATTATTTGCAAATTATGCTATAAATTTATGGGCCTTATCTTAATTACTTGACTAGATGTGTATCACTACTAAATAAAGTTGTGTATGTTTTTAAAAGATACTGAGCTGCAAACTTCTAAGCCACAGAAATTATTTGTACAGAAAGCATAACTTGATTTTATGGCAGAGACTTAGTATTTTACAGCAAAAAGTAGTTCTGGTATCGCTTGCTGTGTAAAGCCAACACACAGAGGTCTGCAGTGGTCTTTAGTATTGTTGGAATTGCACAAGACATGCGAGGATATTCTAGGTGATCAGTAAAGGAATTTCACATCTGTCATGTTAGATCCAGCCCTAGTCAGCAATTAAAGAAAAATTAGTACAGTGCGCCAGCTCTTCAGCAGCTTTTCTGTAGAATGGTTTGCTATTTGTAGACCACATCCTAATGGACATGTCTGCAGCTCAGGCTCCACCTGTCCAGAACTCTTGGCAATCAATGGTGTGGCCAAGATAAGGGGCCCCGGAAAGTAAGCCTGTCTTCAGCTTGCAGTAGCAGTGCCTTAGAGAGGTGTTGCTGATTTGTTTGTCTGCTTCTCAGATAGGAATCTCAAGGTTTTTTGTGTTCTTTGGCCAGAGTAGATGATTAATAGGATGGGAAGATGCCAAAACCTTCCAGTTCGATCAAACTGTAGTAAAAAAATAACCGCTCAGTTGTGGTGCAATCTGATCAAACAGTTGTTAGCAGTATTTTTTGCCTCTGTGGACAGGAAAGATTTTCTTGGAGTTTTACTGGCCTAGGTTGTGTTGTAACAAGTTATCATTTCCCAGAATGTGGACAGACTTGAACAGTTATGTATTCGTGCTACTCTTTGCAGTAACTACTAACCTCAGGCATGAGTGAAGGCAAAATGTGTTGGTTTGCAACATTTATTTGTGAGATGTTGGCAAGTATTGATGTTTGTTTGTTTCTTGATTTGAAGTGATGCACATTCACAAGCAGCCTCTATGGTGGTAAGGCTTTGAGTCAAGAAATGGGAGTCAAACTTTACCAGTTCAGCAGAGCGCTGCCTCCCTGTGCTGCGCGTGTGGAGTAAGGGCACAATGCGTTGTTGGACCGCTTCCCAGACTGGTCTTTAATAAGCACATAACTTTCATTCCTAATTAGTTAGGAGCTTTACGATATAACTTTATCCACATACGTGACTGTCCACTTCTCGCTATGATTGAAATCTAACTACTAAAGCATGTCTCTAGAAAAAAAGACTCAGATTTTAGTCTTCACGGTATACAATGTGATGGGTGTCTCGGAGATGGTGCTGAATGTGACTTTAATGCAAACCAGATAAATGCCTTGTTAAATTTTTATTAGAAGATGGTGAAATGCCTCATCAAGATGTGATCAAAGTCGGTAAGATTGTAATGATAAAATGGTTTCTGGTTCTAACAAGTTCAATAGCAAGCTGCTTGCTACAGCTTAGCAACACAGAAAATCAACGTGTCTGAATAGTTGATAATGCAATTTGTCCCCAGCTACTTTGTGGCTTGTTTCTCATATGGTTAATGCATAAAACCACTTAAGAGTCTTCATTCTTTGCTTAGATTAGAGGAACAGACAGAAAGAATGGAAAATGAAGAGGCCATAGTAGTATAAGATACAAGTACAGTTGGCTCAGATGACGAATTCATTTGTATAGGAAAATAAAAGAAAGGTAAAGAAGAAGCAGAACTGTGAAAGAGTATAAAATGGGGAGGTAAACCAACAAACTAAGCATTTGAGTAATCTTAAGATTACTTGCCTAGAGGGGAAAAAACATGTAAATGAATGTTTAACTACATTGATTGAGAGCAAACAGAAAAAACAGGGGCAGTGGGACAGGCAATTATAAATGTCTATTAAGCAGATGAAAGGAATCATTGACAGAAGCAGAGGTACTCTGGTTGATTATTAAAATAAGAGAAAAAACTTAAGACAGCTCATCAAAAAAATGTATGTCCAAAAAATGCATGTGAAGTCTTCATATTAATTTCCATACAGGTATCGGCGCACCACATTCCTTTTATGTGAACAGTGATCATGAGGGAAATTACTCATGGGAACAAAATTACAAATTTGAGAAGTCATTTGAAAAAAGTAGCTCAAAGGAAAGCTGATAAGGAAATAAGCCCATAGGGAACACATTTATCTTCCACTAGAACAATGTTAAAAACAAACTGGCATTATACCTCTTACAAGATATCCTACATCCTAAACCATCTCCTGACTTTAGTCTGGTGTGTTCTGAAGATAATTTGGTGCTTGCCAAATTATAAAAATATATTAAAATATTAACAATGGAAAGGACTTTGAAACATTAATGAGTAAACGCAGATTAAAGGAGATTCAACTATGATGAGAAAGCATTATAAACAAGTTGTAAAAATTTCTAATCTTGGCAGTGGCAGGAACAAAACTTGTCTTAAATATTTGGCAAACATACCTTCTAAACCATTTCAGAAACTTGTGTCATATTATGTGTATATATGCATGTACATATACACACACAAACACATAAGCATAGTTAATAAGCATAAAAAAGAGAGGTCTGGTATGTTACTATGCTTATATTTCCACATCGCTGTTTTTAATTTAGTTCTGTATAAATCTGTAATAACCTGGTGGAATTCTTTTCTTGGGATTACTTAAAAGTGTCTGTTGCTTTAGTTCTGTTTTGGTCTTCTGCTGAGCAGAGGGGTAAGAGGAGGAAAAGAACAGACTGACATCAAGCACTGGGCATTTCTGTTAGCCATCAGAAACAAAATGTGTCCGTACAGAAGAGACCGTACCTTTTTTACAGATGCTGTGGCAGCAAGTCTCACTGTGATTCAGTAATAAACCAGGTGGAAGAAAAACAGCTGCAGATTCTTAACTTATATAACAGAGCTGCTCGTTCATAAACACAGGAGATGAGGCACTTGTTTGGATTGTGCCAGAATAAATTTGGAATGATTTGATTTACTCAGTTAATTTAGAAATTATCTTCAAAAGGACAGGAAGAAAGAAACAAACTTGAATAGATAAGCAAAAAAACCAAAAAGCTCTGACAACTTTCATCTTTGTACAAAAGTAGTCCAATGTGTGTTGAAACTAATGTTTCTCTTAAAACTCAGTAAAATACTAAATCATGGTTCCATTTCCATGGAACCTTTTTCTGTGGAGAAGAATTTGTAATGGCACTGGTCAGTTCACTTTCTAGATGGATGAGGTTTATCTGGTACCAACCAAAATGGCTTCAGGACATGATTATGTATTGGTGTAACAGATGTGCTTCCATCGATTAAAATTAAATATGTGCACTGCTTCCGGAGATGGAGTCAACCAGTTCAATAAGAAGCATTTATGGAAAATTAAATCTTATTAGTAAGTGGTTACATACTATAATTCTGGCAAGTCTTCCTGCCAGGCCTTAAGATGTACCATATTCAGATGTCTTCCGTTGACTGTTCTCTTAAGATAGTTGCTCCCAGAACAGTACTTTTGCCTCAGCCATTCCAGTAATGCCTAACATCTTAGTCTACATTGTTGTGAGTATTTAAAAAAAAAAAAAAAAAAAAAAAGAGAGAGAGAAAGAAAAACTATTAAAGTTTGAATTAAAACTCGAATACTAGAAATTGACCAGTTAAAAGCGGTTGACTAATTGGTGTACTATAGGTTCCAAGGACAGGACCCAGAAAAACGCTTTAGAAAAGCGGTCCACAGCTTTAAAAGTGTAAATGGACTTCATGGTCTGCTTATAATTAGAAATCATGAAATAGAGTTTGAAAAGGCTGTAGTATATTCCACCAGCTTGTTCAACTGATGTGGCTTTCTTACAGCATGTGCTGAATTTGATTTCTTCCACCACATTACCTAAAGTTCTGCAACAGGTGACTCTCTTGATTTAGTAATGTATACTGAGCCTGTTAGTTACCTTCCTCTGGTCCCAATCAGTCCATGTAACTGAAATGGGTCAGTCGGTCTCTTAAGTCCTTGAGTTCTCCTTAAATAAAACAAGTTAGCATGTTCCTTTTAAAAACAAAATTTTAAAAAAAAAGATATTTTAGTTTGACACAACTGATGCGGTAATTCCTTCAGTATATAGCCTTCAGGTGGTTTTCACATGGAAACTACAGTATGAGGAAAAAGTTAGCATAAGCATTTTGTTGGCGTGCCACATTAGATCTTTTCTTTCATGCCTACCTGTACTGTGGTTACAGAAGAAAGAAGTATATGCATAAAGTAAAAAATTATGCAATTTTTAATTGTCTTGTATGTACAAGAGACACATGGCCTAGTGAACTTGAACATAAAAATCCAGCTGACTACCTTATTTCTAATTCCGTCTCTTTCAGTACCTTTAGGGAAGTAATTTGCTCAGTCTCCGAGTCATTTTTTTTTTCTTATCAGAAAAAATGAAGGGAATAGCCACCTGCCTGCCAGATGTTAAAGGAAACATTTTTGAAGGTTAAAGTGCTCTGCCCTTTCGAATCAAAATTCTTTCTTTACAGTGTTCTTATTTATCCAGAGTCTCACAGGCACATGTTATAGCTTCACCAGGACCGTGCGCTTAGAAAGCTTCTGCTGGTTGGCAGGAGGCTGCTGCAGTCTGTCCTCAAAAGGGAAGATACTGCCTAGAAAGCATCCCCCTCAAAATGAATCAAATGTATTTGTCCACATGTTAACAAATAGCTACACACATAAGTACTGATTTCAGTAATGTGCTTGATATTTGAAGTAAACACAGAAGGCCCAAAGCTATAATCATCTGACAAATCCTGAGGGAACGTTACCAGCTAGTTCAGCTGACCATGAAGTAAGGCTTAGGTAGGGAGGAATGATGCCCAGTGAATTTTGTTGGTGAAAGTCTGACTTCTTCGTAGGAAGGAGTGGGGAAAAGGATATTGAAGTGAATTGTCAAAATTTGCCTTGAAAAGTCATGACTCTTTCCAGGAACTAGAGGGGTTTTTTTCCCTACAAACTAACTAAATAAAATATTACCTAAATGAAAATGCCACCTACAGTCTTAAATTCCATATCTAAGGTATAAGAAAGTGTTAAAGCTAGGTACAGGGACTCGAGGCTACCTGGTTCCCTGCTAGAGTTCTCCACGAGGTTGCCATGGGTCTTCTAAGGCAATGGCATAAAAATTACTGTTCATCAGTTTTCCCAAAAGTTAAAAGAATATTAGTCTGTGTCCGGGGCTTTTGATATTAAGTATTTCTGGCCTTGGAGGAAAGTTTCAAGAGCTGAGAAACTGTATTTGTGGACATTCTAATCACTGAGGTATAGTATTTTCTTCAAAGGGTTTTTAAAAGTAATACATTTATTTAACTGTATCTTTCTATGTATTGAAATGAAAAGGTTTACCTACAGAGGCATTCACAGCCGTTAAATGTTCCTGAGTTGCTGAAAGTTGCTCAAGTCTGTGCAGAAGCTGTGTACAGGGCGTCCTGCCGTATTCTGAACAAGCAGGAGCAGGGAATGTTGTGGAAGTCTTTGCACCCAAAAAAAAAGGGGAAGGGTGGAAGTGTACATCACTCTAAGCATTTGTTTTCCTTTACGGTATACATAGAGCTTCTGAATGGAGTTCTATTTCCCTCTGGTTAGAAGAAGAATTACTATTGACATAAATAGCGAGAGGCTACAGGAATAGAAGACTTGCATGGAGCAGAATGTGTAATCTAAGAGACCCTGGACACAAGGTGTAAATAGGGGATAAAGACATAAAATAAATTTCATTTAGGTTTAAAAGAAATAGAGCTGCTTCTCTCCAGTGATTTGGCCAGCAAGCTTAGCCGTTGTCAGACTGTGGATCAATATGGTGCAACCTCTAGAAAGCTATTTAAACCCAAAGCATAAATAATATAATTCAGAAAATATACTGAAAGTCAAACCTGGAATCATATTCAGCATGTGTTGATTTGAACTCAAAAGACAGACAGGATCCAGGAGAACAATTAGAATTAATAGAACACATACAGTATGTTAGACCCTTTCATTATTCATTCCAGTTCTTATTAGTAGCCTTATCATTCCTGCATTTTCATTGGGCTAAACAAAATTATACACATACATTATTGAATCGCTCACTATTGCTTGCTATTTTAATTAAATTACTGTGTACACTTTGGCTTTTAATTAAATACTCAGCTTCTGGGAGAAGTGTATCCGCTCAGGTGGGCTTGGTGTAGAGAGAATTCTAGAAGTATTAATACTCCTCCAGCGTTTTTGAAAATGTCAAACACTGCGCGGGCCTTGCATTAATGCTTGGGTCACTCTGTCATCCACCTGACCTTTCTTGGGAGACCTTTTTTTTTTTTTTTTTTTTTAAAGATTTCACACTTCTTTAAAATCTAAATGTTTGGAGTGGGAAACAAATACTTCCTTATATGCCACTATAGCCTATGGAAAATCTTACTTCATAGGAAGTACTACCATTTACTAGTGTTACCTATTATTATGGTTTACCCCTACTTTTTTAGGTGTCTACACTTGAACACTAGGATGCTTTTTTGCCGTAATTCTGCTTTTTTACTCCATATCCTGTTCTTTGTATTCATTCTTCCACATCCTACAGGATATAACTTTGTGAAACTAGGAATTATATGGGAGATACAGTGCTGTTTCAGTGTTCTCAGCCCTGCAAACATGGCAGTGAATGTTCCTTTTACAAGCGTAGCAGTGAATATTAATTCCTCCTGGATACATCACTGCAAGATCACACGATTATTCAAAAAAGCAAGCTCTCTTCACCTACCTATAGTCTAAACTTTTAATTTTGAACCTAGTCTGTCCTCTCCCTCAAGTTAGTCATGCGTTGGTGTTCACTGTCTGGCACCACTGTTGATGCTGCAAGTTGTTGGGAGCAAAATGGTTCCTTTGAAAATTCTCTTTTTAAATTAAACTTTAACTGTTTTGCCTTTGTGCTTCAGCAATTGTGCAAGTCTTTTTGAGAAAAATGTTTCTTTCGGTTATATTGAGAAAGTATGGGATAAATTAAAATGCTGATTTCTGGGAAGTTGCATCTATCACCTCAGATGAAGTGGGATTATACCGCAGTTCTATAGATGTTTCAGACCGGTGGTAACTCCCCATTTGTGCTAGCTGATACGTCACCTTGTAGTGTCACAACTACTGCTTGTGCTTGGCTGCTGTGGATTGCAACTTAGACAAAAAATTGAGGACAGTGTATAAGGTTGGAAGGGGAGCATACAAGATGAAATGTGTAGGCCAGTGACTTCTGAGGTATAAAGCAGTTTAGAAAAGAGCATTGCATGCTGTATCCCTCAGAGTAATCACATACCTAAGTTGCTCCGTTAGACTGTCTCTGATAGATGTTGGCCTTAACTCATGAATGATGAATAGTGAGGAGAAGAAGTTGTGATACAAAAGTACTTATTTTTATGTGTATGTGTTCTGTAGAGCAAGAAAAATATTTGGTTCAAACCAAAAGATTTAACCACCGTTATTCTGTGGTATGTGGCGGAACTGAGATATAATCATGACTTTAGTAAGACCTGACCTGCAGTTTAATTATTACAAAGCAGGTATGCTGGTTTTATCACTTTGATTCATTGAGGATTCTTTGAAATTAAAAAATTATTTCCTGAAAACCTCAGTTCTCTTCCTGGAGATGCTCCCTACTTCTGTGGAGTTAGTATCCACTAGAGCAAAGGCAGGACTTGAATCTAGGAGAATGCTGTTTCTTAATTTTTCCCACTCCAAGTACACTGTCTTCAAAGAACCAGGAGGAAACTGTTCGAGTTCTTTTTAGTTCCAAGGTCAAGGAGTAGAACAGTGTTTTACATAGAACTTCCTTAAGAATTGTTGATTAAAAAAAACCAAAATACTTAAAAATCAGCATGTGCTCTGTCCTCAAGTGATATAAATTCTCTGTTCAAAATTTGTGTCACATTTAATGTAGGAAAAAATAGTTTGACAGCTTTCTGTGCAAGTAAAGTAGTAAGATAAATAGGAAAGTGAATTTGAAATTAGCACAAATTGGGATAAAAGGTAGTTTGTTTGCAGTATCCACAGTGCAAAACCGCATCTCCTGTGTGTTCCCTAAAGCAGCTTCCCAGGTTTACGATCTTCAGGAAAATAGACAGAAGACACTTTGAAACACAGGTTATACGTGACTAAACTTGGAAATACAAAGTTTTTGCCTTGCAGTCTAAAGAATTCTTGCAGAATCTTTAACCATACCTGTCCAGTGGCTGTTACAGGATTAAGATGATGTATACAATTTCTTCCATTCATTTCCAGGGCAGTTTTTTTCACCAGTAGCTTTTTTTTGTCTCTAATGTGTGTCCATACGTATTGCTTTACCCTCTTTGTGGCAGACAGCAAAATAGAGCAAGAAAGGAAAAAAAAAAATACTTTGTTCCCTTCTTTTCTCCAAACCATAAACCCAGTAGTACAAATGCAAAATGAATCTGCAGCATCATGTAAGCATCCTCAGTCTCAGACATAAAATTTTATGTAACATCACAGATGTCATGGAGCTGCGTGCTTCTAGCATGAAACCTGAGATTATGACTGATTTAAGAGCAGGATGGAAGTCCCAAGTGCACATCCAGTCCTGGGGACAGATTGGCAGATTAAAAGAAACATTCGAAGGTGTTTTATACCGCCTCTTTTCTTTTCCTGTTTATCATTTTGGTAGTCAGGAGTAAGTATAGATGATCTATATAAAGAAGAAAATATTGAAAAGCAAATTTCAGTGACCATAGCAGATGGCTAGAAAAACAAGTTGATAAGCAAAGTACAGGTCTTCCTACTGTGTGTTTTCCTGAATCTTTTGCAGCTGTGCTGTTTGTGAACGAACGTGGCAATATTTAAGATACTGTGCATTAATATTTAGAGACTTCTAACTTTGAGCACTTAGAGGATAACATTCCCCATCCAGTCTTCTTGGAGTGGAAATGATAGAAAGGACTGCCTCAAGCTATGTTTTGTGCAGTTTTAATAAATACATCTATTTGGTTAAAAAGCTTCCCCATAATGTGGCTTACTCCCCTTTCCCCATGGGAAGGAACGACAAGATTCCTAGTCAAGTCATTCTGAACTATTTAGCACTTAATCAAAGTGTGTGACATCTTGCAAAGCTGGGAAAGAGAAACAGGAGAATAGTTTAGCTCACTTATTTCCAAAAGCTTGTTGTTTACCTTGTTGGGATTTGGTTTGGTTTTATAGAAAATGTCAGTGAAACTGAATGTTCCTTGAGTTGTGTAATGAAAGCTGACAATGCCAGTGCAGAGCATTCCCCACAGAAGAAAGAGAAGAGATAATTACAGTATATGCAAGAATGGAGCTGTCTAGAAGGAGAGTAATACAAGATATCAGCAGACTAGAACATTTTTATACTGTAAAATAGCAGTGCATACAAGCTGCGCTGGAAATCTTGCTAGGCTGGACTATAGCACGCTTTTACTTCTTCCATTGCTGGATGTTCTTTTCAAACAATCTCCAAAATACCAGGGGAAAGAGATGGATCGTACTGGAATCCAGAGAGCAAGTGTTTCGTGAGGTACTTGACGCACAAGTCTTTAGGATCTTGGCTTTGTGTCTTGGTAGTTATTTGTTCCACTCTTAGATTCATTTCGTACCTATTCCATGTCTTGAAGAGAGGAAAAAACAGATTTCCCTCTCGCACTTTTTAAAATAGCTTTATTGTTAGTATAATTTACAACACATGGACAGTTGGAAGGGATGGAGGAGATACATAATCATTGTTTTGGGGATTAATAGACGCTTTTGGGGAATGATGTCCAGTTACTCTGAACAGTGCTGCAGCTGCATGTATCACTGCATGAGCTAATCTTCTCTGATGGCTAATCTGCCTCTGTTTGCTCTGTTGTATGATATCCTGTAGGTATGTTGGCCTTTAAAAATAGATTAAAAATCTGTTCTTGCACAGAAGTCTGCATAAAGACTCACACATACCTTGCTAGATAATACACCTTTGGTAGAGAATTTTTGCAGCACCATTATCTCTTAGGGTTACAAGGTATTTTTAAGTTCTGTTTGAACCTCTTGCTGATTAGAATTTCAGATTAGCAAGGAAGGTAAAATTTCTTGTGAAGCAGGTGAAGAAGCCAATGCATACAGCAGAGAATTCTGCACAGGAAGAAGTCTGTGCCATCATTAAGACCATTTTTGAATAGGCTTTGTATAGGGGGACCTATACAAACACAAGTTGTTCATTAAATAAAATCTGGAAATGGCTGCAAATTGTGGAAGTTTCCTACTTCTGCATTTTAACTTGGGAATGAAAATGGTAAATAGCTGTACTAGGGGGCAGGTAAGATGATTTTGAAGTATCAGAAGCTCTGATTTTGTATGGTAATTGTGGCAGCAGGCAACTACTTTTTAGGTAATACACGTCAAGATGTTCCAAATGGGGGCACTTTTAAATGTTTTTAAGCCACTTTGTAAATGTGTAAGATGTATGAACGTTTAATAAGCTTTTTTGGCACTTCTACCACTTTTCAAAATATGCTCACGTATTCTGAGTCTTCCCTTTGCAGCTTTCTGAATGCCTCGTCAATGAGATTAGGACCAGAATCTTGGAGCAGGAAAAGGAGCTTCCTTTCTATCATAATGCTATTCGTGTAACAGGGATCATTGTATTTGTTATGTATCTTGTGTAACAGCGTGATGTTCTCCAGCAGTACATTAGAAGAGTCTGGGACTCCATGCCTGGCCAAGGACATTCACTAGAGTAGTCCCACCAGTGTGCTGTGCTTCCCTGTAGGTAGTTTGCAGTAATCCAATTATTGGGTGTTTGTGCCGTGTTCCAGAAAGTCTGACTGCTTTCTGTGGAGCTAACAAAAAGAAAAAAGAAATTTAACTAAATCAGGGACCCTCCGAAATTACAATTTGGCTTTTGTGTTCTGGATTATTATGCCATTTAGTTGAATTGATTCTGATGCTTCACGTACCATTTTGTTGGTATTTTAGCAGCTTACCGTTTTCAGAATTCAAGGACAGAAAGTTAAGAATTAAATGTAGGTTTTAGTTGAAATATTTGCTTATTGTCATTTCATACTCCCATCTAGGCAGTGCTCTTGCATATAACAATGAGGAAAACGCAGTCATTTTTCATCATCACCCACACACAGGGAACTGTAGGTCTGTGGTATTCTCTGGTCTCGAATATGGAAGATTATTTTGTTTTCTGTCCTCTCCAATTGCCTTTTCCCAGCAGATTCCTCAGGAATGATGAAAGCAACTTCACAGTTGCTTCTGTGCAATCTCAGACTTCCTTTGAATGATGTTTTTTTGCATGTAAAGGGCTCACCTGCATGGTACAAGTAAGGCAGAGATGGTACACTGCCGTACGACTTTAAACATCTATGCTCTGGTGATGAAATCAAAGTGAAGTTTTGATGATATATTGTGAAGTAATTTCTGGTGTGCTTAGAGGAGTTCAAGAGTTTTGAGGCGCTACATAATGTTTTTCCAAGATGCTTGCATTAGAGGCCTGAGGAGTCGGTGCTTCATAGTTTACTTCTTATATCAGGAAAACGACAATTGTAATGCTGGGAGATGTATTATTACATTTACTAGACTGACATCTTCTGTGCTTGGAGTGGAAGTCTGGCATGTTTTTGGTTGATGACTAGGGTAAACTTAACTTTAGTTTGCAGATGGATTCCCTTTTCCAATGCTCTTTCCCCTAGCCGAAAGTTATTTATTTCGTCTTTTAGTTACAGTGCATTAAAAGAAGCATTTCTGCAGTGAAATCCTTTAGGGGAGACAATGTGTATTTTGTATCTCCCATAATGAACTTAACTGTAAATACACTGCAAGAGTTCAGTAATCTAACTTGCTTTATAACCAAAAAAGCAGAGTTCTTGGGAGTAAAAAAAATCACCTCTCAATCTGGATTGGTTTTAAGGATCAAAATAGATGTACGTATATTGGCCTTCTGTCCCAGTGCATGTAAGTTAAGAATGGAACCATTATAAAAACTGATGGTCTCGATACGACATCAGGCACTTGTGCGCACACAGACCACAGAATGGACACTCTTATTTCCAGACCAGTGAAGAAGCAAGGAGTGAATATAGCAGTAATAACTTAATTGAATATATCCACTCTGAACTAATGAAAAAATGCTCAGAACTACTGTTACTGAACCAAGTGCTTACTGTATAACAGTATTCAAGTCCTTTAAATTTTAAATAAAACCTAAAAAAATACAAGTTCCAGTGTTTAAAGCGACTTAGGCATTTGCAGCAATGGGACTAAAGATCTTAAGTCTCTTTTGGAAATGAGACTTCCAGAGATCTCTGTTGCTAATTAAACACAAATAAACCCTCTCCATAAGAACAGCCAATATATATACAAAACTATCTTTAGTAATGTTCAAAATGTGCTTGGGTATTCTTTCATTAGGTATTATCAGTTCTAATTAGCAGTACGTATTTAAATAGATATATGAATAACAGGTTTTGATCATTTAGTTGCTGAAATTAGAAACACTTTTCCCATAGTCTGGGAGAATTAAAATCACCTGCTATTCTTTGTTGACAGTTATTGAAATTCTGTTCAAGAATGCATAAGGAAATACTTGACAAACAGAAAAAATAAATAATATGTTTCATCTGGAATAAAAATAGTATACAGTACAGCTTTTCCTACGTGAATACAGGTGCTCTAAAAAGAACTAAAAGGTGTTCAAAAAAGAAATAAAGATACCACAAAGCACAGAATAGATTGTATTGGAGGGGTGGCAAAGTAGAAAGGAATGTCACTGGTCTACAAAAGGCAGGAGGCTTTGTAGAAGGTGAGGATGTGGTAATTGAACGATCATGCTCAAAAGTGATAAATCATGTTGTATAAATCTAATAGGAAAATACATGCAGAATTGTCAAAAGGGTCTTACTGAAGCTGCACAGAAGATTGTGTACACGTTCAAGATGTCTTTTACATAAAATTAAATAGCATTTCTACATATGGCTCTTAACCATGTGGAGAGAATCCGTAAAACCATCAGGATTTAAAACCATTTTTTACCTACAAGGGACTGAAACGACTTCAACACAATCCATATCTGCAGGGTTTCTTGCATCTGCTTCTTACGCATCCATTGCAGATACGATGACGAACTTGATTTTTGAGCTCATCTAGTCAGGTATTTATGTGTTCTTGTGTCCGCAGTGGCCGTTGGTTCAGTAATTTGAAGTCTTATTTCAATAAATAAGGGAAGCCTTCAGTCCATGCTTTCTGTAAGAGAGAATTGAGTGAAATGCCTGTTCAGTACTGAAACTATAGTCCAAGGATGTTTTCATTTTAACAATCAGACCTTGAATTTTTGGCACCTCAAGAAAGATATTTGTCACGCTTGAGTGTGGTATGACCCAGACTGAGATTGAAGTGGAGGCAATGACTGCAAGGGGCAAGATATATATCAGTTCAATCTGCATCTTTCCATCCATATTTCTGAATCACATACACCAATGCAGTCTTTTTTGCTTTGGATTTCAAAGCCAGCCACAGATAATAGACATGTCGTTTCATAGCTGGTGCTATTGAAACAAAGAGCAAAGATAAATCAATTTTTCTTTTTTTTTTCTTTTTTTTTTTTTATAATTCCATATGTGATACTCTTCCCCTTTCTGTTTTCTTAACAATCACGCAAACATAAACGTAGCCTCTTGTTCTCTCCTACAATTGCTGTTTTATAGTCCAGGAAATAGTTTACACACATATTTTTATATATATGTGTGCATGTATATATCTGCACAAACACACATTCTCAATCATTCACTCACTTTTCCATCTCTCACATATCACTGTTTTGTGGTTTTAATATCTTTTGAGCATTCAAGGAGCAGCAGTAACGTAAAGCATTCAGTGAGAGGCAGAGTGATGCTCTTGGCACCATCATGCAGGAAAAATATTGCAGCATAGGCAATTACCAGACTTCGTTTCATATACAGTGGACTACGCGAACCCTGTAACCGTGTGACTCTTTTCCCTATCATCTTAACACTATTTATCGCTATGTAACATTCATTTTAGAGGTAGGAAATTTGAGGCAATTTCTTTACTGTTATAAAGCGTTAGGGCCAAATAAGAAAAAAAGCTGATTTTCTTTGTAGACTAAAAAGAGGTGGCTACTGAAGATGCCCTCCTCACCCATAGGAAGAAGTATTGCCATGTTTCTGAATCACATGCTCCCTGGAAAACTGAACAACGTTGACTAGCTTTAGACAGAGAGACAATAACCTACATCTTTTCAGCTACAGAGCAAGATGATGTGGCATAACATGTCCCTGTGTCAAATGCCTGTTCACCCCCTGTGGTTAGTGTCAGACCAGTTCATGAAGAGAAGCTTCTGAAAACTGGAACAGTGGTGGAGTGGTGAACTCTCCTGCAGCCGCTGCCAAGGCGGGGTGCTGGCAGTACGGAGGAAGTAAGGTGCTTAGCTTTAACAGTTCTGACCTGAATGCCTGCTTGGGAGCTAAACCTGAAGCACCGTAGGCATGAATTTCAGAGATGACAACCAGCTCCACATAAAGCAGAAAAGAGTTCAGTGAAGGTGATCAGGTTGGTTTTTTGGGGTTGTTTTTTTTTGTTTTGTTTTGTTTTGTTTTGTTTTTTTTCAAAAAAAAACCCCATCATCTTTGTTTACTATCTGGGCACACCTAGTTTAGATGATTTTGGGGGCTTCCGCTCTAAGATGACAGGATGGCAAAAAAAACCCCACAAACCTAATATGACTTGAGCTTTTGATACTGTATTGATAAATACTCACGGAAGTGCAGTAAATAATCAGATATTTGTTAATACCCTGTAAGGAAAATAAGTAAAAACTTAAAGCTGGCATTAATTTTTGAGAACTGAGTAATCCCCCAATAGGGAGATTATAGAGGGATTCACTTCTGATTTGGGTAAGATTCTGCCACTTTTACCACAAGTCCCTAACTGTATTTTTTTTTCTCCCTTTCCACGGTAGGTTACGTGTTCTGTATGTTACATCGCCTGCCTGAACAACATGACTGCACATTTGACCACATGGGACGTGGGCGTGAGGAAGCCATTATGAAAATGGTGAAACTGGATCGGAAAGTAGGGAGATCTTGCCAACGCATTGGCGAAGGATGTTCCTGAGTGCAAGACTGCAACCAAATGCTGTTCTCTTAGTTCACTAATGTTAGCCTTATTTAGGACAAAGTCAGCCAGACACCTTGTACTAGGCAAGTTTCAGACTACAGCCAATCAGTTTCCTTTCTTTAGCCAACCGTCCTGGTACTGTAGTTTAGGGGTTGATGGTGGTTGAAATTGATTTCTGGCTGGTTACTAAGGTGCCTGCTAGCCACCGTATAAAAATAAAACATGAAGAAATATTATTTTTGAGCATGGCTAGTGGATTTAAACAAAACAAGAAAAATCCAAAGGCTTCTGTTATTGCTGGAGTCACTCTAAAAGCCTTACGCTGGAAACATTCCAGCTGCAGAGTTAAAACAAATAGTCGTATAGAAGCTGGTGTAAAAGTTTGCTATGCACATGGCTTTCAGACAAACTGTTTAATGTGCAGCCTTTCACCTCTTCACTGCTAGTGAATCCTGAGGAGGTGAAATACTACTAAGAGCAGCAACTGCAGCTGCTTAAGCCCAGAAGACCTGACTGGTCACTCGTGCCTTCATCGCGTGTGGCTTTTGAGTTAGGCAGTGTCACCAGCATCAGGGATTCTGTTGGGGTAGGAACATCTTTCTGGTTCTTCCCAGGAAGCCAAAAAGAAAGGGGGACAGAGATTCTTATGAAAAATTTTTATATCTATCTTACTATAAAGAACCTATCAGGGTTTTTTGTTGTTTTTTTTTCTTTCTTCTCAGTTAAATTATGATCTCACTTTAAAGCCAACTCCATCCCAGAGCAGTAAATGGTGCATACTTTTTACATGGCATCCACAGAGATTCTACGAGTTGTGTGAACAGGTTCCACGTACCTTGAGCAGTGCAGCCATTCCCACCGGCCGAAACCTGATTGGCTCTTGTTTGCCTTTTGCTAAGTGCAGGTATCTGATAATTGATCAAATAAGGCTAATTCACAGCACAGTAGCCATGGCTGGATTCTACAGACTGACTTTCTGTAGCTAGACTTATATATTGGGGAAAAAAAAAAAGGACATTTTGTAGCAAACGGAATTCAGTAACAGTATTGGGGAACAACCGGTAAAACACCCTTTATCAGATTGAGTTTGTGTTCCTCGCTTCCAGAGTGTCAATGAGATAATCAAACGGGCTATATCAGCCCTCTTTCTATGCAGCTGAACGCTCTCATGAAAATCTCTGCCCGCATCTATTGCAAAGCAAGTATAGCAAGTGAATGTGAAAAGCATTACATGAGTAGAATGTTTTGGATCTGTTTAGACCTATGGTTCTGTATTACAGTATGTCACGTTGAGCTGAGCTGAACTGAATTGCACCAGTCTTGTCAGTTTGGAAACATAAAAAAGCAAACAGAATAATCAGCACGTCTCCTGCTGCACACAGGGTTTACGAAGGTAAAAAGGATTAGTACCAATGTGGCCCAGTTTAATCCTGAGTGAATTTAGCTTCTCAGTCTATTTGTAAGGCATTAACAATCAGGTAAATTTGTAAGAAAACCTGAGGGAGGGAAGATTTTCTCTCCTCTTCAAATACTGGGCAGATATAAAACATCAGAGGGGTGAAGTAATGTGTCACTTGAAAAACGCCAGCGTCTGGGGAGTAAGTTTGTATGAGTCATCCTGCATTCTACTTGTTACAGGTAACTAACTCCTTATAGGCCAAATTATATTGTTACTTTGGTAGCCAGCTAGGAGCATTTAGCAAGGAGACAACTAATTTTTTTTAAAAAAAAGACGACATACATGTCTCTACACACACACACACACGCAGCATCTGACTGTATTAGCATTAATTAACCATGAAGCAAATCAGAAGTGTCCCGTCATTATAAAATGCAAGCTATCCGAAAGGCAAGCTGTTTTTTTTTTATTATTGTGGTTATTCAAGAATATGAAACCAGCAGCAAAATCTTCTGTAATGTGCTACATTTTCAGGAAATGGTCCTGGTGAGAGGGACTGTCCAAGGATATTATTTACATTTGCCGTGAGGAGTTTAAAAAAAACACGGATTTTGGCGGCTGCTGTGATACGCACTTTCTTTTCCTACAAAGTAGCTTTTGATGGGCATTCTGATTGATACACAAGACTTTTCTGCATTAATACTGAAGATGCTATTTTGTTCCTCCTTAATATTCTCTTTAATCTCATTACAAGTGCACAGACGGTTTCAAGGCGGCTCTTGAGAGAACACTACTTAAAGTTCATGTGAATTATGGACAATGTTCACTTTAAACAAAAAAGTTGGGGAGGGGGTTGTTCCTTTGCAGTATCTGTTCTGTGAAGTTTGTTAAACGTAAAGAAAGCTTAAGTTCTTGTATCTTAAAAGAAGATCTTATTTAACCCTTTTGTGTTCTAGATTTACTTACACATGTAGCCTAGAGCTCAGTTTTAGTTTAACATTGTGAAAATATTAAAAGAATCTTGTAACTTTATTCTTTTTCCTCCTGCTAAAAAAAAATTAAACCAATCAGATTAAAGTTTGAATTCCTTTCTGCCTATTCCAACAAGTCTTGCTATTTTGCACCATTTCTACTGCAAGTTCATATGAGAAATATGAATGGGGAAAATGCCAACATTAGTCAGTAACTTCAAGTTGAATTTACAATAGGTGAAATGTGGGACTATTTTCCGCCAGTTTGGAAGGGGAGGATAATATTTCTGCTGGGTTCAAGTTTAGTGATTTATTTTGTAAGCAAATCTGGCTGAATCTAGTATAGCCTGAGTATTGGTCAATTTAATTTTGAGGTTAGATATAGTAATCAAATGAACAAGTTGTTTATACTCTTAAGTCAAATGCACACTGTGCACTATATCATTGGCATCAAAGTTTTAAAAAATCATAAATGTTCTTTCATGCATTTTGTCAACTTCTGCACCTAGAGTAGCTGTATTCCAAGTCATGATGGGCTGTGTTCATAATGGATAAGTAGAGGAATAACTATTGTTTCTTAATCATTTAGATGGTAGAAACATAAGGCTAATTAAAAAACAATGAACTGTGTTAGAGGGAGAGAGAATATCAAGGTAATTATTTAAAAACAATTTTGAAATTTGTTTGGAATTGAAATTGTGCCTGATTCATGGGACATGTATACCCATTTTTTTTCTTCAAATTCATATGGTACTTTCAATTATAAAACTGTGCGTGATTCTTGAACAAGATGGCTGTGTTATAGTAAAGGTAAGTTACATAAAACAGCTCTGCCTTTTCATCAAGTTTCAAACCTATAGCTGGGTGCCAAGGCTTCAAGGAAAAATAGGAATTGCCCATGACGGCTGCTATGGCAGAGCCTGTCCTTAATTGCACTGGTTTCTGTTTTGAAGCAGTTTAGTGTCTTGAATGAGAAGCAATGTAACTGTAAAACGAGGTACCTGAGAACGAGTCCTGGTGCAATTATAGCGGTCCAAAAGGTAATATTTACTGCTTTTATCTACTCCATGGAAGGTGACAAATACATTCAAAACTTGAATTTTGCGTGACTTTCTTGTTTTGGACAAACTGTAATCCCCTGGCCTCTTGAACACAATGTCCTGTTTATATTTAATTTCTCATTACTCATTGTGGTGTTCAGTTCATCCTACAATTGTAGCAGTTCCTTCTGTGACTGTGCTACAATTTAGATATAAATATCTAAGGGATAAAAGCACTTTTTTTTGATCTTACAATGACCATTTCAGTACAAAGACTCAACAGGGAAGAAAACTGATACTAATGGTGTCATAAAAATGCAGGTCTTAAAATAGACTCCAAGAAATGCATCAGTGGAATAACTGACAGCACCTATGCTTACAGCTGAAGCATACACAGTTAAGTGCCCAAACAAATGAATTAACATTCTCTTTGTTGTAGTGTAGTTACTGAAATTGTCAGTCATCAGTGGAACAGTGAAGAGAAGGTCTAATCAAAGTAATCCCTTAATGTCACGATGAGATTGTAGCCAATTCACGCTGGAGATAATTTTGTATGCTCCTGGGAACTTTTATACCTACACAACAAATGGAAACATTTAAGACAACGCTGCTTAAAATGAACTGTATTAATTGGCACCAGATCTTAATTTCCTCATTCAAATACCTGATTAGAATTCTGCACACAGGACAAAAATAAATAGAAGCAGATTCAAGTCAAAAGCTGCTGTGGCAGGAGCTGCTGTGTAAGAATAGAGTTCTAGTGTAACCAGTTCACAATCTTAAGCTTAGCTGAGACTGTGTCTGTGCACACTTTGCTACAGAAAGGCCCACACTGGAAAAACTCTTCAAAATACTTTTACATGGCGAATACGTTTTACATGGCGAACCTGTGCAATAGTGGGCTTTATCTCTCACTATTAGCAGCTTTTCCAGAAGAACATGCGTTAATGCTGCTGGGAAGAGCCACTCTTAAATGACAGTTCTCGAAGACATCAGTGAGAAGGACATACTTTTCTTTCTCTTCCTGGTCTTCATTCTTTTTTCCTTTTTGTTGAGGCAGTCAGCATGCGCAGCTGGACATTTGAAAGTAGTTCTGCTCTTTTTGGCTTTTCAGTACTCACCACAGGAAAAAAAGCATCAACTTTTTCTTTTTTTTCTTGCAAGCCCCTGCACATTAGTTCAAGCAGATTAAAATATGGACATTGGTCTTTAGAATTGATAACCTCCTCCTGTATTTTACTACAGTGATAGGTTATTTCTTCAATTAACTGAATGTGGACGTGATTTACTTGTTCTGGATGTTGGGCTATGGGTGTTCTGAACTTCAATTCCATGATACTGTTCACATACACCTTCCTGTGAACTCTGCATGCCCCATCTTCCAATCTGAAGTTGAGTCGGGAGGAAAGGAGGCCTGAAAGCAGGAGGCAGAGGATGCAAAATGACAAGTGCTTAGAGATCACATCCACCTTCCCCTTCAAGTCAGCTCAGAGCATAAAATGGTGAAGAGGCAAAGAATTACTTGCCAAATAGCACCAACTTTCTTGACTTGGTACTACAGAAAACTGTTTTGCTTTATCTTTGTGAATATACCTGTGTAGAGTTTGTCTGAGTCAATTCTGCAACATATGTTATATGCAAAGAAATGAAACAGGACTGTCAGAAAACATTTTTGATGGATTATTTAGTAATAACTACATATTTTGCTACAGGACCTTCCTATTTTGCAGTATGCTGCTATTTTCTGTGGAAGAAAAACAAGCAGAACTTTATAAGACTAACTGTAAAGTATTTCAAATTCAATACATGCATCTGAAGCATTAGGAAGAGATTACTGAAATTACATATAGTTTTTAAAGATGATGACTGCATCCTCTAACAAAAGGGTTTTGTTCTTCTAGTGGCGTTAATGGCGATGGTTTAACCATAAGCAGAATGTTCCTTTCTGCTAGGTTTGTGCAAAGCTAGTTACGGTGCAGTGACTGTGTAAGTGATGAGAATAAAATTATAGAGACCTACTCTTGTCTGTCGGCTCTCCCTTCACGCAAAAGGACAGGAGATGGTACCCACTATTTCCTCATTGCGTAGGCCTGTTTGTTCTTTTGTGAGTTGCAGAAGACACTTTCCTGCCCTGTACCAAATGTGCTCGGGGGGATAGGAATAGAGTTCTAAAGGCTTCAGGGTTTTTAAAGGAGAAAAAAAAAAAAAAAAAAAAAGTTGACATCTCTGAAAGCAAAGTTTTGAAGTCATCCTCTGTATCAGAGGTGCAACACCAGAAGGAGCTCTCTTTAAGGTTCTCAGCACATTCGAAAATGTTGGGGTGTTTTTCTCCTCTTAAACTGTTCAGGATCTCTTTGAGGCAAAGTAGCAATCCCTAATGCCGTGCCTGTTTGGTGTTTGGGTTTTTTTGTATCATCTTTTGAAAGGAAGGCCTACATGATCAGCACTTCTGCATTAAGAAACCTAAATGAAAGGTTCACTATTAACTCCTGAAATGCTCTGTATCATCTCTCTAGTTTTCAAAGGAGCAAATAAATGTAAGCCTCTTAGAGGAGGGAGAAGAGACTCTGAGCCCTCTACTTGAGAAATTCAGAGTTCATTCTTCTTTCTCGCAATAGTTTGTCTTTTTTTTTTTTTCTTCTTCTGCAGAATTGAAAGTATACTACATTTGCTTTAGATTCCTGAAAGCTTTAACTGGACCAGTTTATGGAGACATCTTTTAACATACTACATTTAGCAGCAGCATGAGGAAGATTATGAGCTCCGACAATGTTAAAATTTCAGTTAAACACTGATGGCTAGTACAACTGTTTTTGTCTGCACTAGAGTTTTAAAAAGAGGGCTAGCAAAAAATGTTTTAACTGATCCACCTGTATCACCTTTGCATGAATCCTGCCCCTTTGGATAGTCTGTCACATGCACAGCAGCCAGAGGCATTACCTTTATGCTGTCTGCATGCAGCCATCCCCCTTCGTTACCCCCCATGTTTATATAGATTAAAATACTCTTCATCAGGTAAGCAGCAGTTACAAATTCTATAGCTATCTTCAAGTCACACTGCACACCCAGTGTTTTCTCTTTCTGTTTTTGACTGTTTGGTCTCAGGTCTTGTCAAAAATAATAGTTCCAAATGGATCTTTCCATATATGGACACATACACACAAATCTCCTGGGACATCACATGGCTGAAGCAGAACTACACTTCTCAGCTAAAAACAGCTTTCACTTTCTGCACACCCACACACATATAATCAGTCCTTGTCTGGCTTGTCTTCTGGGGAAGTATAGCCTGTCATAATATCTCAATTTGCCTATTTAATACTAGCTGTAGTTTAATCGTTATCAGCACAGTTACTCCTGGGGAGATACCGATTGGACAGAAGAAAATTTTTCAGAACGAGAACAATCAGCCATTTGAATAATCTCCCCAGGGAAGTGGTGAATTCCCCACCATCTGACACTTTTAAGATTCAGATGGACAGGGTGCTGGGCCACCTTGCCTGGACCACGCTTGTGTCAAGAAAGGTTGGACGACACGATCCTTGTGGTCCCTTCCAACCTGGTATTCTATGAATTACCACAGACTTAGTCTCGGATGCACCATTATGCTCATTTCCAATGCCATTAATAATACTTCCCCCCTAACAGCTGAGAAGTTTGAGTAAATGCTAACAACTAGGTCACAGATATTTGTGTCTCATGCTGTTCCTAGGGGCATGGGACTCTGTGAAAGGGTGGATGAAGGGTGCGTGTGTGTAGGTGTAGGATCAGCTAGGTGCTGCTAACCATATTACAGCTTAATAGCAATACTTTGACTCTGAGGCAGCAACTCCTGCTGAATTGGTGAGAGCAGGGAAATACGTGCTATTTGAAACTTACCCAATACCTCTGTCAGCCTCTGTTCTATCCCTCGTGCAGGCCTTCATTTCTCCCTGACTTCACTGCTGTAATTTCCATAGGCTTTCTCAGTCACCCCTTTTGCAGAATCTCCCTCATCAACTACAATACCCCCCCACGCCAGTGCCATGCTCAAAGACAGAGTCTATGCGAAGACAACATAACAGTAGAGATAAGCACATAAGGCACTGAGGTTTGTATTGCCAGTAGCTGTTTACTTCTGTAATGAAAACATTATTTTTAAGTGTTAAATGACTGCTGCTGTTTAGTATATGAAATTCCTAGAGCTGTCTTAATGCACTGTAGCAAATACCATTAAGGCTGAGTTGTACTTCCAATTTGAACTCCTTCTTCATTGCTCTTAACTTTCTCTGTGGCCTTTCTCAATACAAGGAACCTTAAGGCTAGCTTGATACTACAGCCACTAGAGATATGAAAGCAGCGTTTAATAGTACCTTTACAGGTACCGAAACCCCATCCAGACCAAGAATAAAAAATGTTGTCTTTGTTCTGCCTTTAAATCTTTCTTTCTATTGTTAACCCAATGCTGTTATTCTGTGGATAAAATAGAAAGTTATCGCTCATTTGCCAAGTAATGCTAAATGTTTACCAATCACACGAATTATTTAAAATTATTAGCATGTGGTTGATACTATGGGTTGGTTTGTTTTCTTTACGTCAAGCTTCACGACGACAATTCTCAACCATCGCAACTACTGCAACAGACAGCTTTGATTGACGTAGAAGCCATGGGTCAAGTACACCCAAGTCAAACTCCTTGCATAAATCAGAACCAGTTCCTCGCCTTTGTTGTTCTCAGTCTGGATAATAAAGGGAAAGCCAGTTATGCTGCCTCAGCTGCAGGCATGTGCAAGTTGTCCACTGGCTCTGCACTGTTATCCCAAGCCCTGAAAGATCTCAGGATTCACAGATCCTATCATCCATGAGTCCCTGAAGGCAATTCAGTTGTACGTTGTACTGGCTTTTTCTAATCACGTTTGTTGTGTGAAACAATAAAATTGTTTATAAAGAGATATAATGTATTAAACAAGACAGTGATGATCTGTGATTGAATTGTGATTTCTGCGGTGGCTTTTTGTTTTATCAGCCTTTGGCTGATAGCAGAAAGGTAGGGAAGGAAATTCAGCAGCCTATGGAACTTAAATCCACAGGAACTGAAACAAGTGTTAGGCCCTATGCAACTTGCATACATCCAACAAGGCAGAAAGATTCATGCAGTCTTTAACCATTTGTTTCACACCAGCCCTCATTTAGTCACTTAATATCACCATGGATCAGTTTTCTTTAGCCAACATTCAGCACCTTTCTAGACTAACGGCAAGGAGGATCAATTATTTTGAGAGCAGTCTGACGATAAAACCTATCAGATAGAGCTAAATATCTACCATACGGATTACACGGTTTTGTGTAAAATGCACCAAAATAGAATTCTGAGATGTGTTTTGAATACAACATTTCTGATTTCTGAGAAAGCACCATGAGAGCTGAGATTGGAGCATTAACAGAAAGAATAAAAGGCAATAGGCTTCCCGCACCATATAATTCTTCACGGTAAGACAGTCTGACCCTTGCTATTCTTACTGTTTATGGATTTCTTGGTGTAATTTTCTGTTTGAGAGTGCTTAGCTGTGAACTACAGTTTGTGGATACTGTGTAATTCCATTACTCGATAACTGCTACTCCAAAGCATACGAAAAAAATGAAAGCATTAAGTCTTAGAATCGCTAATTTTTATCCTTTATTTTAGAGCATATGGCTAAGGTGTCGATCCCCTAAATACAGAAAAACAGAGAAATCTGAAGTAGTAAATTCTTCCAAGGTACCTGTGTAAAGTCTTCCTGCACAGAATTCATCAGCACGTTAATTCACAGCTGCCAGGTAAATAGTCTTCAGTTTAAAAAATACCCCAGTGATAAAGTGACTTGCTCACTTCAGCCAGAAGCACATTCTTCATGCCATGCTTCTATTGCATACAAATTATTCGGTCTTCTACCCATGACTGCTGGGGCTCTATCTGTGCCAGCATAACCAGACAAAAGTACAAGCATTGCACGCCAACTCTTACAGTCAATGAAGGCAGCTGAACTTCAAAGGTTTGCAACAGATAAAGAGTTCACATGATGCTATTCTAACCAGTGGTTTTTATTACCTCCCTGGTGGTATGTGGGCCTTATGGAGAAACTGTAACAACTTCTTTATTATTGTGAGGTGCTGAGCAAACTAAGACTTAGTCACACACGACAAAAAAAACCACAAAAAAAAACCAAAACCACGAGCGAGAGAGAGACAAGAAAATTCTTTCTCAAGGATATGGAACCTGGTCACATTCCTGGAGTTGCAACAGGCTTAGGACGCTCACAGAATACTCTCACACACACAGACATTATTTGATCAGAGATGACAGACTATGCAACCTTCACCTGCAGGCAGTTCATCAATTTGTTCATGTAATTTGGCAAGGATCGAGAAGTAATACTGGGCTGAATGTGGTTATACATGATGTGATGCGGAGTTACAGTCCAAACGCACCCCTGTACGAGAATCAAGCTCTATTTGTGTGTTTGTCCTACTGACTATGCCAAACCAGCAAAGAAATGTCATCCCCAGTGTTACTGGCACCCAAGTTCCTCATCACTCCAAAGTGACAGGCAGTATCAAGAAGTTCAGAGTCACTGGGCCAGGCTGAGACCTATGCGCCAAACCCTCTGTAGAGAAGACTTCAAAACCTTGATACTGTGGAAAGAAGTCACAGTGAGATGTCCTGCACCAACTTTGGTAGACAGGCAGGAGAAAAGGGTAGCAATGTGTGAGATACTGACAGTACAGTGTTTGTTTGGCGCTGGAGCTAGTGAGGCATCTCCTGTATTAGTTTCATGCTCTGCCCCTACACCACTTGGCCATGATCTGCCTGTACTCTGCAGACCCTCTCCTACAGCAGTACGAAAGAGCTTCTGACCTCCTCTGCAATAACATCCACGCACTTTCTCAGACAAGTGGCAGATCAACACTGTTGTAAATGATCAAAAGCTCTAGAAGAGAACGGAAAAGAGTAGAACTCCCTCTGCCACCCTGGACTGCTGAAATCCGTGATGAAACCTTCCCTCTCCCCATCCCGCAATTCTTATTCCAGGTCCTGCGCAGTTGGCAAGCAGAGATCAGTAACTGAAGGGGAACACATGCTCCACAGAAGCCTCCTTCCTACATCCCACCAACTCTTGTCCAAAGTTGCAGTGGTGGCTTGGTATTTAATGGTATTGGGAGGCTTGGTGGGGGTGGAGAGGGATGCCAGACTTCGGTGGATAATGTCCTCCTGGCATGCAACAAGGACAGTTGCTTGACAGTTTTTTATGATTAGCACTAAGCAGCCTCTCTTGGTAGCCAGGCTGTGAGCAGAATCTTTCAGTTAATTTAGTGAATGGACACTGCTCATTTCATCATCTTGGACACAGAGCTTCCTGCAGAAGCTAGTTTAGTTACTGACCCAACCTGAAAGTGCAGCAAGACCAACCTGTTCCTCATGAACAGAAACAGTAGATCCCTCTGCCACAGTTTCATTCTCTGTTTGCTCACAATGAGCCCTGCATCAGCGAGTGCACATGACATAACATACCTAACTCCATGCTGAACTAATGCTTTGGCTCAGTATTTGATTTTCACAAGAAATGAAAAACAAATAGGCATGGAAGATTGCTGAAAGGACAGGTCACTAACCAGGGTAACTGGGCTCTATGCTAGACTGAATTCTTCTTTACAAGCCATTTAAGTTTCCTAAGGTTAGCTGGAGTACAGTTCTTCTCTTTCTTGCAATAAGAGGGTGTTTGATTTTGCTTTCCATGTTGCAAATGGGGCTGTTTCCTCTCAGAGGCATTTGCCCTTTGGGAAAGGGATCAAAGTATGCAATCATATTTGTAAAGCACCGAAATACTTGTAAAAAAGTGTTACACACAGACTACTAAGAGGCTGTCTGTCAGTATTAATTTCAGTATAGCATAAAGAACCTTTTCTACCAGAAAAAAAGCTGCCTGTGTATAGCAGAAAGGGTCACAAACTTATTTATTTTGCTGAGTATAAATAAAGCCAGTATGTGGCTCCTGAAGGAGAATGTGAATAAAGTAAACCCAGAAGCTGAAGGTCAGAGTTTAAAAGACTTTGCTTTCATTTAAGTTTCAGCAGCCTTGAAAGTAGAAATTCTCCCCCATCTCACATGACTACCTCTTCCATAGATCAGGTCTTTGGTGGCACTCCAATTTCACATCTATATTTATCCAATGATCAATGGATAAAATTTATTGAACTTCAGCATTTAGTAGCTGAAAAGTAAAGCTGAGAACTAAGAGAGGTATCAAATAACTATGAAGATTTCTGGTATCTGGCTGAAATGAAACTTCTTCCTAGAAAAACTAGCTCCTTCAGTTTGACCATTAAGATTCCCTCCTCTTCCACTGATATTTAAAGAAAACCTCTCTGGGAATGCTGCATCATCTGAGATACTGCACAAGACTTCTGTAAATTACTAGGCTAATAGTGAAAACCTAAAAAAACCCCACCAAATACTAAATACCATGAAAATGAGTTTACTACCATCTCTTTAAGCAGCAAAGACTGCAGACAATGTCACTTCAAAAAAGGTTTTAGTTTGATATTGCTAATAACAGTTCTGTAGACAGAAATTAAATGCATAGAATCTTGCAACAATTAAATGCTGTGGGAAATAAAGTGATCAAAAAAAGAAACACTTCTTTATAGCAACAAGAGAATCTGATGCCAGGAGAGAAGCAGCCATCCTAAGGGCACAACAAACAACTGCCTAAGCGCGGTTGCACTGACCATCCTTCTACTCCATGCAGATGCAAAAGCAGTTCTGTACTTCACTGAAGTATTGTTCGGTGTGTATTACGTGTATTGTTTGGCTTGCAGAGGCATTGATCAAGCGAGCTTGCAAACCTGGCCAACATGTTAGGGCTGTACTCGTCTACAGTAAGTCTGATTGAATCCTTGCTGCCAAGGATTCCACCTAAACCGGTGGGTCTTGGGCAACTCTCATGCTGAGATCTCCTGACTGCAAATTTGCTAGCCATACAGTGCTCAACACCTCAGTATCAACACACTACCACCATGCGACAAGCACAACAGTAGCAACACCAACCAGTCTTAAGTAAAAACTTGTATTGTTTCTTATATTTAGCAAAACCGCCATTTTGGCAGCTAAACTGTGCCCAGCCTTGCCCTGCTGAGCCTCACAGCACGCTCTCCGACCACAATACGGCCGATGCTTTGGCATAAAGACCATTTCCTGTTGGAAACTGGGCAAGGTCTCTTCTGCTCCAAGATGACCAGGCCTCACTAGCCTGCAGCTGATGAGCTCTGTCATCATCTTTGCTTTTAAAGCACTCTGGACAACCACAATGCTACGCAAAACACACCCATTTATTTAGCCAAATGACATTAGCTCTGCCTATTACATTGATACAGCCAAACTGACATTTTTATTGATCCAGGGAGCCTGCTCTGTGTCCCCTCTTCATTATTTTCTATTTGTCCAATTAATGTAAAAGGAGACAAGAAAAATAGGCTGTGACAAGACCCTGAATCAGCGAGAGTATTCATGTGGAACTACTCCCCACCTTTTCTTTCAAATGAGCACATCAAAGCACACCAAGAAGCTCAGTCTCTGAACTAGAATATGTTCTAGTTTATTAGGCTCTAAAATAAGCCCTCTCTTCAAATAGATAAAAAACTGAGATGTGCTTGGTAAGGCAGACAATAAAAGAGTTTCAAAGCAAATCCTCCCTTCCTTATCACTCTGTCCTTGTGGAAAGGGAGAGGGATTTGTCTCTTCTGCTGGAGTTTCCCCACCCATGTCACTGCTCTTCTTTCCCTCTAAAAGGTTTTCCTAACCAAGAACAATGTCTACTTTTTTCTGAGAGAAGGTGCAAGTACTTCCACAGTATTTCACCACATGCAGCAGCTACAAGATATACGAGCAGCTCTTCCTCACTGCTACTCAACTACAACACACAGCACTTGAAACAAACTGAACAAACCAAGCACAGCTATACCTTTAGCTGCATAAGCCCTCCATCTGGTACCGTCTGCATCTACTAAAAATAAAAATAAATAAAAACCAAACAAGAACTGTCCTAGCACAGCTCAACTGACATGCCTGAAATCTGCATTACTACCGTACATACAAGGTAATTAATTTCCTGCAGCCAAGGGTAACTAAAAAGTCATTTAGCATGGACAGAAGACCGGGGAACAATGAGCTATCTAAATTTAATTCAGAATGTTAAACCTTGATTTTTGTTGTCAGATTTGATACACAACTTCAAAATAAGCCATAGAGAGCTGCAAAGACAATATTTTTCTTCCCTACAAAGATGAAACTAAACAGAAGGCAGCTGCCAATAAAGTAGCATTGGTTTTAGTCACATAAATAACATCTTCCATAACCTCCCTTTCTTGATGTCAACAAATGACAGTAACAGAGAAACTGAGATAACAGCAGGTCTCCATGAGCCCAGAGGTAGCATTGGGTCTCAAGTGATGGACAGTTGAGTACCGCGTGCCAGATGGCCTTAAAACCTGTGCAGTGGCTCTGCTCATTCTGAATGGCTTCTCTTTACAGTAGAATGTAAAATGGTGTTTACGAAGCTGTGTGTGAATCAGAGAAGATGGTTTGTGTAACAACTATATTTTTTTGTTTTGTTTTTAAATGAGATATGTGAACCTGTAATCCAAATGTTTTTAAAAAGCTATCCCTTTTTACAGCTTCCTTTCCCAGTTGCCAACATGTTTTATATCTACAAGCTTTGAGAATGTTCATGATTGTTTGATGCAACAGCTTCAACAGCGATTGTGGGGTTGTTTGATGTTTATAGATATATCCAATTAGCATGGGGATGGCTTTGGTGCCTAATTTGTTCCATATTCTGTCTTCTCCAACACATTTCCACTGAGATCAGAATACCAGAAACATAGTCAAACTGCACAAGCCAACCCATGTCAGATGCTGAACCCAGCAGATGAAACTGGGAGAAGTGCCTTTAGAATAGCAAGAATAAATTTTTTGTTAATTACAGTTATGCAGCCCCCCTCTCTCTCTCTCTCATCTCCCCACCAGCCAAATAGGCCATCTGAGATAGTGTATTTCAGCTAGGCTCATTTCTTTCATTTGGAATCATTTCACTGACTTTGTAAAACAGGCACCCAGCAGGTAAAACAATTACCCAGAATGTTTCCCATTCAAAGGCAAGATAGGTTACAATGGTTAATCTCGGGCCCCTGCCCTCTGTCTCTCAAGCAATTCTGTCATTCTAGATGCAGGTGAGAAATCAGTGTAATTAGTATAATTTCTCAGTGGTAGCTGAACTGTCCTACCTTGCATATGCCTTTTTTCCTCCTTGTTCCAAGTGCATAGCAGCATCTTACCTTCAGCAGTATAAAGGGAAGATCAAGTCAATTAGCGGTGAGAGGAAAAAAAGCAGTTCCTCTTGTATATAAGAAGGGGACAGCAAGTATTGCACAGATTAGGATTTTCATTTTAGATTTTAAAAGGCAGCAAAAATGCTAAAATATCATCAGAAGTATTTGCTATGAGTCTCTACAGTCATACCAAGTCTAAATGCAACAAAAAAGTCCTAGAAATCCCACACAAAGCCTAGGTGCCCAACAATTCCAGAACAGAGAACTGAAATGTTTCACACGGCATTTAGAATGCCAGAAGCATCAGAGATATGCCCTTTGGAGACAATACCAGGCATCAGTACATCTCATTATCCTTTACACTAGAAAAATCCAAATGTTCACTCCGCTACTGAAATTTTACTGCTAGACCTAGCCTCACTTGCAAAGGGCCTGACCACAAAGAATTTGTTCTTACAGAAAGAAGACCTTGAATATGAAGAGCACTTTACTTCTGCTGTGTTTCCTACATTAAAGTGAACAAAGCCCAACCCTTTTCACACAGAAAAGTAATCAAATGCACAGATTAAACACAAATTAATCACTATCCCTCTAGCATACTGGCAACACTACACATTTCTTTGGCATGAAAAAAACCAATCGCGTTCAAATGAGATTGCTGTCTCCATCCAGAATAGAACTGCAAGTCATTGAGTTACCATGGTGTACAGCAAATTACAGCTTGCCCATTGAGCAACAGTAGCCAAGGCCATGTATGCCCTTAACCCATTGCAAATGCAAAGTAAAACCATTTCCACCTGGTTTAAGCTAAAATCTTGTACTAAGTTACCATTTATCACCAGCACTTCAGTAACACTTCACACACTCTCCTCCTCTTCAAACATAGTCCTTCCCACACAGTACCTCAAACATTTGTTATCATATGAACGTAGATTTAGGGAGACAGCACTGAAGCTGTTTACATGGAAATTTAAACAGACCCTGCAGAATAAGGCTCTGGGTGCCTTGGGAAGTTTTCGACTCCAGTGTAAACTCGATGCAATTTTTGTGCCAGGCATGAATGATGGCACTTCAGAAGGACAACACCCCCTGTTATCACACCAAAGTGTTGTCTGCCCTTGAAGAGAGAGGAATACCAGCTCCTCCATCAAAAAACAACATTCCTTGCAGCAAAAGATTTTCCCTTAGTGACCAAGCTTGAACTTGCCTTACCTCACAGAAGTTAGCGGAATCATGGGCTGCAGCAGTCTGCCAGCATGCCAAGTAAAATACTACTCCAATCTGTGCAGTCAGAGTGTCTTTCTTCCCAGCCTTCGCTGATTGCCTTTGAGCTGGGTCCTCAGATCCAGTGACATCTTCAAAGAGACCAACAGCTGCAAGGTATTACACTGATTACTACAACAGACTAGCACTAGAATGGCTGTGAAATCTCACTGCATCAAAATGATATGCATATATTATAACCCAACATGGAGATGTGAACTGGAATGGACAAACAAAACACACAAGAGGAACTGCTGATGTTAAAGGGCAGTCACCCACAGTGTCACCCCTCTTTTCCTTCATCTGTCCCAGACAGATCTAACAGCTTTCTGCAAGATCACTTGTCGGGATGAGAACAAACGAACAGCCAGTGTTCCTAAGTCAGCCCGACTTGCTACATTCAAGGCACAGTCCCATATTTATATCATGTCCATTATCCTTGGGTTGGAGGACGTCTCCCTAGACCACAAAGTCTCTGGGATTCTAGATTAAAGCCGGGATAACATGTCAGAACACAAGGAACACAGACGTCACAAGAGGAATTTCTTAAGCACAGCTGTTTTATATGATACACACAGAGAATCACAGACCAGGATTCACAAACCCCATCTCTCTGACACAGCAGGCCACCTAAGCCTCCTGGTGATGCTAAGGAAGAGCACGAAGAGCTAGACCTGCACAAAGCTTTCAGCAGGTATATGTTCTGCCCAACTCACAGGCTAGTCACTGAGGGAGGCCTCAGCAGCAAGGTTCGCCAGAAGTAATGGTGTGGAATGGCAAAAGGGTCCACACTAACAAGCTTGAGCTGTAACCAGCTACAGTCGTGGCACAAAGGAAGCCTAACGTACTGTGAGAGTGCTGGGTGGTGTGGAGGATGGGAGCAGCAGTGTGACACGTACCTAAGAAACACCTGGGATCCAACAGTCTGGTTGGCAGAAGCAGAGTGAGCTCTCTGAGGGTTTTCTTTTGTTTTGTTTTTAACACAGATGCTTATAGTCTACAGACAGTTGTACTTTCAATGTTACAGGTTTCTGGGCATCTGTACTCTTACATCAGGGATGACCTGAGCCTGTCTACACTGCTGAAAGGAGCTAGACAGTAGAGGCAATCAGGAGCCTGCTGTCTAAACTTGGACAATGAACCAAGTTCTGCTTGAGCTTTACCAAGAAAAAAGCCAGGTGACCAGAAAACGAATGAGAAAAATAGCGGTGGGGTCACGGGATGAAACTAGAGAAGGAGAGGTCTAGTCCAACAAACGGAACACAGGAATCACAAACAGTCTGCTCTTCCAGGTGTTTTCTGTACTCAACAGCTGGGAGGAAACTGACGTGCAATCTCTGCCCTTTATAAAGAGCTAGGCATGAGCATGTGCATCTCAGAAGTGGGAGAATGGATTTCAGGGTAAACTGAATAGCTCTGCTGTAGATGCTCCTCAGACTCTGCATCTTGAGAGACCCAAGCTGAATTATAACCCCAGTTAGCTCTGTAGTCTAAGTCTTCAGTAGAGGAGCTGTAAAACGAGATGCATTCCACTTAGTTATCAGTTTAGCAAGTAAAGAACTCGTGCATAGCATGGATGGCTCAGATGCACCTTCACATCCCTGCCCCATCTGTAGGGATCAGAGACCTATGGCAATTCCTTAACTGTCTGTGTAGGGAGTGCTCCAAGCTAAGCACTCCCCCTACTATCCCAGGTGTTAAGTGCCACCAGGCTAGGAGGAAATCCTAGAAGCAAGTTCTTCCTTCCCCCAAAGCAGTGCCCCACTTACTATACTACACAAAGAATCCAAGGGTAAGCCCAAGTGACAAGCCAGAAGACTTAAAGAATCACTACACAGCCTAAACATGACAGACATTGCTTCCTAGAATTGCTTCTGCAGTTGTTGAATCATCATCAGAGCTCTCTTCACATCTGCTACAGTTTAATTGGTTTGACCACAGGTGACCAGGCTGTATACAAAATTCTACATATGGTGGTATGGTCTTAGGGCTTCCCTTTTTCTGCTGAAAATTCCTCACTAAGCATGTCTGGAAACAGGAATACAAAATTGAGATCATCACAGGGTGCAGGTACAGCAGTCTGTCATAACACCCACTATGCACATTCAGGTCTTGACAGCTCTGTTGGGGCAAGGAGTTGGCAGCTCTGTTTACCTCCTCAGCCCACTGGTTACATTTGCATTACTACCACACATAAAGCAACAATCTTTACTCCTTCAGTTACTTCCACTCTACAAATTTTTCTCCTAATATCAAGGCAAACTTAATCGCTTACCAAGTCAAGTGTGCCTCAGACATACCCTTCCTGTGCTGCCCTTTAAACATGGAAGCAGTCACACAGTAAAATCCAAACAGCCATCGAAAAAATTCTTCAGGTCTCATCTTCACTGAACTGCCTACAAGATACATGACAATGGTTAGACAGACTATCCCATTCCAACACTGGTCACTCCCCAAGTTTCGATTTTTTTTTTCCCCTTCTACTGTTATTCTATTTTCCTCTGGCCTCTTGTATACCTCCCATTTTTCTATAAGTGTTCAAAGGTCTCTGGGACAGGGCTTAACTTTCCATTATGTACGCAGTAGAGTCTTGAGTCTGATTGGAGCTCTTAGATGCAACGATACAAATTAATAATAATAGCTGCAGAATGGTGGTAATACTCTCCAGTTGTGATGGGCATGCTGGAAAGATTACTTGATGTTTATAAAGCTCTTTGAGACTCCTGGATGAAAGCGAAGCCAGTGATGCACAGGATTTATTATTCTATTCAGCACTTCAGTATCCAAGGCTAGCATCCATTCTAGTTGAAAAAGATTTTTACTGTATTGTAAAATGGAAACAAAATGAAATATATACAGTGCATGGTGCTTTATATATAAGGCACAGGCAGCACAGAAACAGAATTTCATTATTGAAATGGATGTAGCTGAAGCTGTTACACGCAGTAGGGAAAAGACCAGGTTCAGTGACCTCTTATTCCATTTAATCAAAACTGTTAGTATATGGTTTTCCAAAGGCCAAAGAATTTTTTCTCTTTTTTTCTTTATCAGATATTTCATCAGTTTGTAATAAACCTTTGTAGTTGCTTATGATGTGAATCTCAAGCAGACTTGACCAGCAATGAAATGAAAATAAAGTGGATGTATGTTTAACAAACAAAACCACAGTTCTTCTGTAATACTCTGTGTATTTAATCACCAGATCTTAATCATTCTAAGAGGCTGCACTCCCTCCTCCCCATCACAAGTTTCTGCTCATTTCACAGCATCCCCCACCGCCCTATTTCGACGCGGGTCCCCAGTAAGTTCCCCCTCCTCCAGTTCTGCGCTTGCTGAGCACAGAGGGTAGACGATGCTGTTTTAATGGTGCTAGTTATGCGATATGTGGTCTTGCTGTTTTCTAGGAATAGACACGCTCAGACATCAATTAACATCTAATTGTGGGAATTAATCTTGTTCCTCTGCCTCAGACGCCACAGAGATCAAACCAAGCCCATTTGCAGCTCTATTTTTAATTTAGTGGAATTACAGTTTTTCCATCCAGTGAAAAATAATTAAGTGACAGGCTGTCCAGAGAATATACAGTTCAGGGATCAGGATGTTGATGAAGAAATGCAACAAGGAGGAAGAGATCATAGCTGTTTGTGCCAAAGCAAAAGCATCTTTGTTACTGCAAGTCTTTCCTCTCTTCACACTTTCTCAGCAGTATTTTCTTCACACCTTCCTGCTTGAGTGATCCTCACAGAAACAGTGAGGATTATGACAGTGGTTTGGGAAGGAGCTGAATTTACCACCCTAGTAGATAATCCCTAATTCTCAGGGTCAGCCTGTGCACAGGGGCAAAATAAGCATGGAAAGAAGATAAAACAAGGAAGTGGAGGAAAAGGATTTAAAACCAACAACAGTGAAATCAGGCAAAATGTTTTTCCAGCACTCCCTTAAAGCAGTCACCCATCATCTTCATTATCTGCTGAAGAGAGAAATCGCAGGCCACAGACGAGGCTTTGTACTGTATTTTGCAAGTCTTTGTACTGAATGAAGCCAAGTAGTTTTCATCAGACGGCTCCCAATCTTAAAATACTGCCTCAGTTTCCTATCTAGATGAGCAAGGAAGACTTGAGCTTGGCTGGTGAAGTTAGGGTGGAAACAGGCTGGATTACTCAGCAAGAGAAATAGAATCCTATATGATAAACACGAACGTGCAACAGATACCAATCAGAAAGCTATCTGAGCCTGACCCTCTAAAAGGGCTGTGTGAGATAACTCAGTCATAAGACTACACCCTAGGATTGGGTCACAACATCTTATATTAAACCTAAAGCAGCAGGCATTAGCGCTGTAAGCAAACTTACAACGCAGACGACTGACCTGCATTTTTTGGTGTATGGAAAGGGACTTTGACAGCTCCTCCAGTTTTCAGAAAGAACTGAACCACTCCTTCATCATTCCTAGGTTAAACTGGCAAAGTCCTAGATGAAATTCCAAGGACAATCAGCATGACGCAGAGCTTCACTCGTCTTTACTGCTTGTATCAGTCCAATTATTCTCTTGGGTCCTCAGCACCATTAGCTAGATCAGAGTTATCTTACCTAAGACATCAACCCTCTGCTTCCTTTTTCCGTCTTTTGCCATATATGGGATGCCTAGTAATGAATACCACTGAACTCCTCCTTTTACTTCCTCCTAGTAAAGGAGGATGTGGAACATTCCCACTTCAATGCCTTCATAACAGCTCAAACTCCCTCCAGAAACGAAGCTCAAGGAAAAGGTGTGCCTGTGAAGCTTTCTGGCACTTTTACTGTAGGTCACTCCCTGTGTGAGTGGATGAACATCAGCCAGCCCTCCACCCACAGACATTTCAGAATTTACCAAGAAATAAAAAAAGAGTGGTGGAGGAGCATCACCATTCCATCTGCTCTCATAGGCTTTCAAATCCCACCTTCTTACTTTACAAAAAAAAAAGGGGGGGGGGGGGGGAAGGAAGGAGTGGTTCCCAGAGCTTTGGCAACCAGACCTATCTTTCCCACATTGCACTGTAGTCCTAAATGTGACAAGTATTGGTGGAGATCTGCCATATCACACCTGATTCAAGAAACTTCTGGTTCCTGTAGAAGGGGAAGATGTTCAAAAATGAGACTCTGTTTGGTGAGACTTTCCTAGGAACAGGTCAAATTTACACATGCTGATGTGTGAGTGAAAGGCAGAGGCACGCTGTTCGTAGCAATTTGCAGTAAGAATTAAGACAAGAAAACCAAACCCATTTATTCAATGCACATCATTAGTTACTTAATTTACATTCCTACCAAGCAGCAATAAACATCCTTCTGCTGCTTCCCATTCCTTTCCCCCCAGCCTTTCCATTAGGAGCTCAGCTGGAGGCAAGGAGGGAGTAGGAGAGGAGGAAAACAGAACCTAATTCCATAAACTAATTCCTAGTTCTCAAAAATACCGATACATAATTCTGCCAATACGTGTCAATCTTGATGTATAATCTTATAATCTCTGTGCCCCCTGCAGTCCTTACTCATTGCTGTCAGTAGAGCTCCAAACTACTAACACCACATCTGAAGAACAATTTGATTTGCTTGCCATTTCTTCTACTACCTTATTCCTGGAGTTTTCCCCTGTCCTGCCTAATTACATCCCCCTAAATCACTCCTCACCACCAATCCATACCTTTACGATCCAGTACTTTTCTGAAGCAAGAGAAAGTTATGCGATCAGTGAGAGAGAGCTGAAAGAATTCATTCTATACTGTTTCATTCTGTCCTACAGTAAATATATGTTCTTTCAGAGACTGACATTGCAATAAAACAAGAACATAAAGAAAAGACTTCCCATCACAAAGGCCTTAATTCTCTGTCCAGATGAAATCCCCACAAAACACAAAAAGCAAGGACCATTGTAATTGGATGGTAATTACCTCATTTGCAAATTACACAGAATTTTCTGGTGAGAAAAAGCACTTCCTATCACCTTGAAAATATGTCCTATGGTATGAAAGCAAAGGAAGAATACAGAATTAAAACTCAGATAAAGAAAGTAACCTTAACATAAACACTAAGCACAGAAATAGTATTCTAAAAAGTAAGCCATGCTCAAACAAAAACATTCTCACATTCAGAGATCTCATTTCTTTCTTTCTTCACAGACCTCAAAGGCACAGAGAGTGACACCCTGATCGAGGAGCAATCAATCAATCAGCTTAATTTTTCAGAGTAACAGACATACACCTGAGCTCAATAGTAACAAACAGTTGAAGTGGTGCAAACATGAGAAAAGCCTTCAAGTTGCTAAACACAACAGTAGTTTGGAGAACACGCCACAGGCATGGAAGTTATGCCAAAGCACCCCAGCACTTTGCCCAGTATTTGTAAAGAACAGCGAATGTTTTACTGAGTATGAGAAAAGGGAGATGAGATGAAAGACTGCAGTATCCCACTTCTGACTTAAGTTGCACAGCAAAACAAAATGTGACTTACATTCCTACCTCAGTTTCCCATTTATAGAATGATGAAACTAAGATTCAGACACCTTTAAAAAATATTTTTCTATCTTTGTTTAACAAACGCAACATTAATTAAGTTTATTCATGCTAGTCACTTCTATCATTAGCTCTACTTGAAGACATCACAGCTTTATTAGAGACACCAAAACTGCTTCATAAATTTCAATTACCTAGTACAAATCATTACTATTGTTTTATTAACTCTTGTGTAATTGCCTGTTGTGCATACAATTACAAAGTTAACATATGTAAATCACACTTAAGAAGTTTTTTCAGTTTATCTGCGTGATTAACACATATATGTGCTTACATAATATTTTTCATTAGCTTTAAAATCTCCATCCTGAAATTTTCACTGTGCTTATACAAACTAGTGTGATTTAGCCGTTAAAAAATTAGGGGGTTGTGATATTGCTTACTTCCAAAGTAGCCATTTGTGTCACTGAAATAAACATAAAAAATCATCTTACTATTTAGATATATGCAGAAATATTTATATTTACAGGAAATCTTGAAAAAGAGGATCACATCATTATTTCCTTGACTTTTTTTAAAGATGAAAACAAAGACAGACACCTTGTTGGGTCTTAGGGATAATTAACATACCAGGATCCGAAAATACTACTTAACAGCTTTCACTCAGCTGTTGCCTATTGATGGTAATGGTTTGCTTTTATAGAACACCTGAGGACTAAAACATGTACCTGAGAGAAGACAGTGTTTGGTTTTGAGTATTAGTCCAAGGACTGTTATTAATTGGTAAAATAATTATGTGTTCCTGAGGCAGGGATCAGAACTCTGGACTCAGATGGTTGAAGTACTTCACGTGGGAGCCAAATTTCCTTTTCCCATGTATTATTTTCTTCATGGTGATACAACTTCAATAACACAGGTAACAAGTACTCCACCTCTCTCTCCCAAAAAGCTACAGGCTTAGTGTATTTCTGGGAGTAGAGAGAGATGTGACTTTGAAAGTCATGAGGTTGAAAAGAAAACAATCTCTCACTTTCTGCATGGTTTCTCTGACAAGGTGTTATATACCAAGGTGACACCTCCATCTCTTCTCCTACAATGAGGATATGTTATGGAAAAAATAAAAGCTCTCTTCTCTTTGTAGGCATTTCTGCTCAGTAAAGAACTCCAGATGATATCCCACGTGTTTCTGAATTAAACACTAGAACTCTACAGAGAGACAGGATGGATGGTAAACCCTTCCACTCACCATTTCCTACTAGTTAGCTCTGTCCCATGTTCAAAACACTGTTCTGGAAGTCATTTTGATGTATCTAGTTTTTCCTATACCTCATTCAAGAGTGCAAGTGGAATTTGATACAGGTTTCATATTCAACTCCAGGGGCAGGTGATTAAAAAATACAACAATCCTTTGTGCTGAATTGTTTTCGGTATCTAGCTCTTAGGAAACTGACATGCTGAAGTTGTACTTATTTGCCTTCCTCAAAATTAACAAGCATCTGAAGGTAAACACAGGGAGTTGTTTTAAAACAAAAATAAATGGGGGAAAGAGGGTACAAACCTAAATAGATATAAAGCAGAAAACGTCTGTAATATGAGAATATAGGAAGAGATTTCCAGTCAGACTATACCAGTTTTACCTATGGGAGGGTGAGCTCATCCTGTGCAGACCCATCCCCTTCCCTGGAGCATGGCACCAACAAGTGAATGTCACCTCAGGAGCCATAATGCATGGCAGTCCCCAAGAATTAGATGGGAAATTATGAAACCATGCTTGGAAAAGCAAGGAAAACAACAGATAAAACTGAATGAATCACGGGGCATCTCTTGTAAATAAACATAACGACGATGGAATTGCTGTCAAATCAAATTATACAAATTACAGATCGTAAACTGTAGCTCCAAAGCAGCCTGATTGATTACTCAAAATGAAACGAGGAGCAGGCGGAGGACACCGCCAGCATGTTAAGCAGCTCCTCACCCGACAGCTGTGGCTCTGGCAGCATGGCTGGGCCTGGCAGCGAGCTGGGGATGAGCCACCCTGGAGGCAACTTCATTTATGGCATGATATTAAGGCAATATACAGTACTTCGGACTGCACGTTACTTTTAGGTCTTGTTTCTCCCCAGCGTGGTGTAGTCCTTGGGTATGGGTGTGATTACCCGGTTGGGAAAGAACTGACAGGGATGGCATGTTAAGTGACGGGGACGGGCCATGGCAGTGACAGCCACCAACTGCGGTCCGCCTGCCTGCGGCTGCCGTAGTGGCGCTGCTTAAGCTAAAAAAGAAAATAAAAGGCAAAGTCGCTTATTTCACCGAGGCGAAAAGGAGTCCTGCAACCACCACCACCATCTCCTCCTCCTCCTCCTCTCCAGCCCGGCGGCCCCGCCTTACCTCAGCCGCGGGGCCGGCGGTCTCCGGCTCCCTCTGCCGGGGCCGCACCTTCCGCAGCGTCGCTCGAATCGCCGCCGTCCGCGTCTCCGTCTCTGCATCTGCAGCCCTCGGCGGTGGGCAGCCCCCGGCGGCCGGCTGCCCCGCAGCCCAGACGGGCGCAGCTCCAGCCGTTGGGGCGACCGTTAAACAGCCGTTGGGGCTGCCTGGAGCAGCGCCCGCCAGCACGTGGTTGAGGGGAAGAGGGGAGGTGCCGGGCAAGGCCCGGGAACTCCGGGGGAGCCCCTCTGAGGGGGCAGCGGCCTCAGGGCTGTCTGCCGGGGAGCGGCGTGCGGGCCCTGGCGCGGCGGGCGAGGAGGAAAGCCGGCGGCGGTTTCCGAAAGGCTACGGGGGGGAGAGAGGTCGGACTCCTCGTTCGGGGCCCGGAGGAGGGAGCGCTGCTCCGGGCCGAGCCGGGGAGGGGGGTCGGGGCACGGCGTGAGGGAGCGGGGCTGGTGCAGCGAGCGGGGCTGCTGCGGGGAGCAGCCCTCCGGCGACAGCCGCTCTCCGGGCGCTTCTGGGCAGGGCCCCAGCACCGCTGTGAAGCTGCGGGAGGTCGGGAGATCGCCTCTCCAGGGAATTCCCTCCGCCCGGCCCTCCCCTGGTGAAGGTCTTCTGAGAGGTGCCGCTGCGTTCTGTCTGTCACGGTGGTATCTATCTGATCAGAGTAAGATACCTCTCCCTGGGACAGATAAACCACCTTTCTTGTAAAAAGTAATCTCATTTTCAATTTGAATGGGCTCCTTCAATAGAATAAGTTGTTTTTGTCGTTTGTTCTGTCTGTACAAAACACACCAGATTTGTTGCTAGAGATAAAGCTATAGCGAAGGACAATGTTTAACAAAGATATCAAAGGGTTTCTCACAAAGCGATTCTCAATCTACGCCTCACATTATTAATGCCAGGGAAAGAAATAGATGGCCATTGTCGATCATCCATCTCCAGAGGGAAAAAGGCTTTCCACAGCAGGTTTTTATGTAAAATTATACCTAGCGCCCAAAAAAGTCACATTCGGTTCTTTCAGCTGTATTTCACCGAGTATCAAAGAACAAAATAGTACACCCTTAAATACATGATTGGCATTAAGCTCACAATGTCAACCTGAATATGTCGCTGTTACCTATCCGGCTGGGTGTTTGGCGACCAGAAAGCATTAAATAGCTTGTAAGTTGTTTTCCCTTCCCTCTTTGCTTGCCCAGCAGTTTGGCATCATTTGCTTGGGATACTCTGCAACAAATTATGTGAAAGAAGCAAAACCAAATATTGCCTCAGCTTCCATAACAGCATGAAGCTCATACTGTAGCTCAGCTAAATCTTCCTTTAAGGTCTTGGCCAGACAAACTGTTATTTAACTCAACTGCTTTTATTTTTTAATAAAATTGTCTTTAAAATGTATGAGGCTCATCGGAGGGGACAAGGTGTACAAGGACAGAAAGTGCACTGTCAGCCAAATAAGCAGCTACATGCAATAAATAAGTAACGAGAGGAAGCAGAAGGCCCTGAAAGATGGGCCCATAAAGATGTGGGAATGCCCAAGAGAGCATAGAAGAGCAAACGCTATAGCTTTTTATCCCAGAGAGCCACCCAGCACAGAGGACGTGGAAGAGGAAGCTACCACTGCTCAGGGCAGATGCAGTAAGACTCCAAACACAGGCAGAAGCACTTCCAGGGCTAGAAATATTAATGCTTTACACAGAAGCAGTCAGACAGATGCTAATTGCAGGTCACAAGGGAAAGGAGAATCAGTTCCTACCTGCAATGATGACCTCCATGTGACTGTCCTGGAGCATTTAGATAGTCTGCCGTTTCAGTTCACTAAAAGTCTTACAGCATTACTCAATAATGACTGAAGCCAATTCAGGGAACTCTGGAATTGTCCCCTCTTCTTCCTTTCCCTCCCCCAAGATGAGAAGGGCAATGCTCACCTTTCCCTAATGCCATGTGTCCAGGAAGTTGGAGGTGCTATGCAGATTTCTAAACCTTTACAGAATGGGCAGTAACGTGCCCAGACTGCTTGCTTGTTCGTAAGAAGAATTAAAGTGAAGATGGAGGTGGAGGGAGGGACATGACTGTGATCTGCGACAACTGATATGTTCAGAAGTACTTGGGGAAAAATCCCCAAATCCATCTGTTTGAAAGTGACACTGTTATGAAACTGTTAAATCCCAGTTGATGCCATTATTCCCAGACGTTTCATTGATTTGTTACATCACCAAAAACATTATTAACTGCCTAGATCACTGTGTGCCCTTGGCTTCGCATTTCTCCATTTAAATAGATGGAGACCGGGGGAGATATTTTCAACTAGAGGAGCTGTAAATTTAAGCACTATTTGATTTTCAGAGGTGCTGAGATTTCTTAACTGCCAGTGAAATGAATCGGAGGGGCATTTGCTCAGCACTGTCAAAAATTAGGGTGGTTTTGTTCAGGTAGTGCATCAATTTGAAAATAAAAGCCTAGTTTATGCACCCAGGTTGAAGATTTTGACCATGATTTTTATCAAGCATCAGTCTAAGGCCAAGTGCAAGATCCATGTGGCACGTGGAAAAAAATAATCCCCATTTTGTTCTTCACAAATGTTAAGAGCAGCAATTATGACTCAGTTTTTCTTTCTCAGTAGCAATTGGTGCTCTGGAGATTAATGGGCCTGCTCTGTTATGTTAATACTTAGATGCTCATTAATAGAGGTGTCCCCTTTGGAGAGAGGGCAGAAGGATTGATAGCTAAAATTGGCTGTGGAAAGCTCTTTTCTCTGTTCCTTATAGTAATACCTTACAGGGATAGCCTTATAAATTTATTCTTGAATGACCTGAAATTGGTATTATTATTGCTGGACTGCCATCTATAAGGATTTCTGGGATACTCTTTCACACTGTAGTTACTAGATGAACAGCAAGCTTTGCTGTGCTTTAGTCATCCTGCTTTTTGGGTTTATGCTCTATGTAAGGAAGAGGAACGCCTCCCAAACCTTTTCTGGCTACATAGTGCAGTATTGTTGAATCTGATGATTATGATTAATACTATGCAGAGAGTTATGAATGCAACACTGCTAAATAGAGAACAAGAACAGAAAATGTTTGAAATGCACCAAAACCATTCAAAATGCTTCGCAATAGCAGAAAAAATGGGAGACTGTCTATTTACAAGCAGTCCCATCTTCCAGAAATCTCCATCTTGGCCTTTCTTTGCCAAGAATTCGCTCTAGTTAGAGACTGAATCAGAAAACAAAATCTCCTGCTGCTTTCAACACCTCTCCCAATGAGAAAGAGCATTACAAGCATAATAATAAAGTGTGTTTTCTAAGGCATTGCGTTCACGCTAGGAAAAGCAGCTTTGGAAACACCACCACCTTGAGCCTCCCACCATGTCGGGAATGGCATTAGCGAAGAAGCTGGCAGAAGAAGAGCATCTTAATCTCTGCTGAGTGGTATTGGGGTGTAACCACGCACAAAGGTCTTTCTACCATGCAAGGTCTGCTAATAAGGAATGAGATCAGTGTCTCTCATCTCTCGCTACAGAACAGCCCTTTTAAAAGTGTAGAAAAATCATTATTTTCAAAATTCCGCATTACAAAACCATCTGACAGATGGCAGCTGACAGAGAATGTGGCCATTTTCATCTAACTCACACATCTGAGGAGGAAAGAGCATTCTGCACTTGGGATGGATAGTTAAACCATGCTTGTACTATTTGCTAATGATTAGTTTGTGAAAGCTGATTAGATTAGATACTAGCTATTTTCCAACAGCTATATGACCTCATGGAACAAGCCCATATCAATCTGATTTTAGATTGCAAACATTACAGTGCCAAACAGTGATAGCTGTGAGTACAGTCCCTCTGATAAAATTTCTTCACAGAAAATATTCAGTGAGTAGCTCTGGATGCAAGATCCACTTACAGAAAGTGTTATCTGCTCAGAAACAAAATTCAGACTCAGTGGGTAAATAATTTGTTGCAGGTAGCTTGGGTAGATCGACAGTGGTAGTCTGGGCATACTGTCACTGTTCTCCTCTGTACCCACAAAAACCACTTGTAAGGGTACATGCTGCAGATCAACATAAAGGACAAGCAGAACATCACGCTTTTTCTTTATGGAAAAAGTGAATGTGATGCTTTTGTCAGCAGCTTCCAGTAGATGACATGAAGCTGCAGGCAGGAAGCTTTAATAGAACAAAGCTTTTCTAAAGGGCAAGTCAAGCAAGCGGTCTCTAAAATTTCCAAAAGAACAAGCATACGTTTTGCAGGCAAATCTGCCGTCCGGCTGGATCTGTTTACCACCTGCCTTATCTCAGAGGCACAGCTGAAATAATAACAGGGATTTTGATGCTGGCAAGTTGCTTAAATATGGCTCATTAAAACCCAGAGTGACTTGGGAATATGAAGTATTTGCTGTAAGACACAGTAATATCAGTATCAGGGACTGACATGGAAGAACGCCCTAGTTGCTGGCCATAAACTGGCTGTAAGCTGGCCATAAGCTGGCCAACAGTAAGGGCTGTGTGCTCGAGAGAGGTGGAATATGATTTGGTTTCACTCTGAGGAGGGGGCTTGAGGAGGATATGGGAAAAAGGGTATAAATCCAAGAAGCTGCAGATGGACAACCTAGTCTATATCTATATCAGTGTTATCATCACAGTAGATGGTGGTAAAGATAAGATTTACACTTCCAGAGCTTTTACGAGGAGCTGAAGCTTCCAGGCAGGCTGGAGAGAGAACTGCTGTGAGACTGCGTACGACATGGTGCTTTTCTTATTAAAGAAATAGGATTAGCCTATTGCTTACTGTCCTTCCTAACCTTGGCAATTTGAAACCAGTTTCTTGCTGACCATGCCTGGCCATGACCCCAGTGCTCAGGGCCTTGCTGTGAAGGCAGTTGGCTACCCAGGAGGGATGGTTAGTGACTCTCCCCATCACCCTCACGCAGAAAAGGAAAATAACTTCTTTATCTGACCTCTGCGGAAAACCTGAAGCCTCCAGCAGCCTTGGCAGCAAGATGAAGTAGATGCTGATCAGTAAGAATCTTGGTGCTTGTATCTCTGGTCCACTGCTGCCAGCCCTCAGAGCACACTTGGCTTTTGTACCCTCCTGTTGGTCAGTTTTGGGTCACCTGTCCTGTCTGCTTCTCCCCTCAGGTGTGACTCCTCTACCCTTTTCTGCTTCTGACCCCCCAATGGGGTATTTCATCCCATCTGCATCACGCTCAGTATAAAAGCTGAGGGATCAAAGGGTCAGCACTCTTTCTTCAGCGGCCAGTGTCCGAGGAGGACTGTGTCTGTTCATCTGCCTTTGATCCCAATCTGTGTGTTCCTGCATCCAGATCCGGAATTCAGTTCCCATCCATTGCTGAGTCCAGTCTGGGACTTTCCCAGTGCCTGCGGATAACATGACCATCATCCTGGGAGCTTGATAGTGGTTTTGTATATATTGTATATATTTCATTATTTTTATTTTTTACATATTATTATCTTTTATTTTTTTTATTGTTAATATTTCATCAAAGTAGTTTAGTTTCTTTTAAACCCATAAGTCTCTTTCTCTCTCATCCTCCCTCCCTGAAAGGAGAGGTAGGGGAGCGCATCTGTCATTCGTTCCAGTAGCCGGTCTGTCCCAAACCACGACAGAGACTTAGGCTTTTCTACCAGCTCCCGAATCATCTTTTTGTCCTCACAAACATAACAGAGTAAATGGATATTCACTGAAGCCGGGAACTTTTAACCAGGCCTTTTCTATTAACATTCATTCTGAATCCTTATCCACAAAGGTGAAGTGTTGGGCTCATATTGTTTATTGCTTCACATTAAGTAAAACAATTGATTCTTCATGGAAGAAAAGTACTGGCACAGAGGTATCAATCAAAATCCTAGTCTCTAACCCACAACTGTGTTAACATGTGGGTACCAGAAGAATACGCCAAAAGAATCAATATGCCTTTACCTGTCATTATATAGTAATAAAGAAGAATTTCTGATTCTGTATCTGACTTGATCTTCTCCCTTTTGTCTCTCTGAAGCAGGGCAACAGAACATACACACACCGAGTTACCCAAATCCAGTACTTAAGACAGCAGAAAACATTATAATAGTATTATCTGCCAGATCTCCAGAGATCTTATAACAGTTCATAATTGCTAATTCAGCCTCAGAAATCCTAGTGAGATAGGTTGGAGCCATTATTTTCATTTTTAAATATGAGGAAACCGAGACAGAGTGAAAGGCTATGACTGATTAAGTATTGCTTCAGAAAGAAGGGCATAAAATCCCATCATTCCCAGGGCATACACGAATCACTTTTATAAAGAGCTCTGTCCTCGTCTTGCTTGCTTATTTCATGTACCTTGCATTATTAGCTGTACAGCAGCCAAGCTTTAACAGGCCAGAGAAAGGTGCCTTCTTCCTGCAGCTTGCTTTATGCCATTTTATGGCACCCTCCTGGAGAGTAACTGTGAGGATCCTTTAGATGGAGAAGCTAGAACTTGGCTATCGAGGTTTTTAGACAAGTGCCGTAACTGTTGATTTTTTAAAAGTTAGAGGCACCATCATAACCACAACAGTTTAATGAATTTATGACTGCATTGCTCTGTGCTGAACTCAGAGCTGTTTCTATGAGTTAGGTATATATCCTTGGTGCCTTCTAGATGAGACCCTGCACCTGGTGTGTGTGGTTCCTGTTTCGTCGCTCTGGGCATTATAATTCTGGACATTCTTTAAAGGGTAAAATGACATCTTCCAGTGGATTTTGGTGTTCCCAGGATTGCACAGGCATTGGAAAAGGAGACTAGTTTTGCTTTTATTTTCTGCAGTGGTAACATTGGGCTGAAGTGCCTGAAGTTGGACACCTAAAAGTCTTTTGAGTCTAAATGAGGAAAGAAAATTGCACTCTACATTCAAGCTCTGTGAAACCAGATTAATTAGTCCTTTATTAGGGAAAAAAACCCACACTTTTACCTTCAGCTTCTGTGTTTTTCCAAGAACATCTAGAACTTGATGTCCATAATATTTTGGATTGTTTGCTTTGTCTGAGAGCTACTTGTTTTAACTCATCACCACTAACATCTTCTTTGGGTCCTCTCTCTAGGATATATCAAAGGGATGAAAAAGTTAATTCTTGGGGGAGGGATGCTGGTGTTCAGTTTTCCTTTACCCATTAGAGAATCAGGATAGTCTATTAGTGCTGTTGTAGTGAAAATGCAGCTCTCCTTCATAGTCCTTAGAATGACAAAGGAGCTGATTTTAGTGGTCGGTTACATATTCATTTGGAATACATATTCATAATGGACTTTTCCTTCCTCCCTCATTAGCCAAGAAGAGGAATGTTTCAGATTACCGCTGTCCCCCACAGTTTTCTGTGCTCTCCCAGGGAGGTGAATGTATCCAGGAGGCAAATGAAACCTGCTTTGGTTGTCTCTAAATATTTGAGTACCCAGGATTCCCTTCAAGGATTTTTAATTTAGCTGCCTCTCCTTCTGCATATACATTTCAGTTGATCTAAGCATCTCATCGTATTTTTCTGCTGAAAATACTGATAGTCGTGTATCTGATTTACCACGACAGCGTAGAAGACAAGCATTTTTGCATGCTAAGCTCAAGACACCCTTGCAATTCATCTTCTCCTGCACCTCCATTTCATAGTCATCCTAGCCTTGCAGAGCTGTAATTTGCAGAAATTAATGCCATGGGCATTACTATAAGAATTGCCTCTCTGTTTTCTGGGATTGGATTATTCAAATTCTGGTGTATCTTTAGTATGGCTGCAGAGGTAGTTGGCTCTGATATACTTTATGTTATAGTTTAGGTGCACTGTTGGAGAATATGGACACACCACTTTTACATGCTTGGAAATCACGGAGCTGTTCTGTGTTGCATGGAGCCCCAACTATAAACCCTGGCGGGTTCAAAACATCTCAGATCTGCTCTGGACACAGACATCTGGTGTATTAATTGTGCTCTCAGGTGCACCCAGTAGTACTTGTATAGGTTTCTCGTCTCATGAGTTTCCCCATTACCTTTGATAATGGGGACTTTACTATAGGATCTGTCTCCCATCTCTTATCTAATAGGATTTTTATATATGGGAAGAAAAACAAATATGGCTGCTGAAATCTGCAAATTTGCCAAACAGTACAACTGCTGCAGCTCAGTGCACCCATTTCCATTCTTAGTTGAATGCATTTTGCAGGAAATTCTAAAGATGAAAAACTGTCCAGATACAACTTTATCAAACACAGCTTCATTCTTGGCTCCTTTGTTGCCCCTGATGCTTTACTTTTTTACACAGAGGTAAGACAGACAGATTCAAGCTGGAGTAGCAGCTGTCTTACATTTCCAAGAGGCTAGGGAATGACCAGGCAGAGTGCCAAGACTAAGGATGCTACTGGAGAGGCCACCTGACACAGAGGAAAAAGGACTGGTTTCTCCAGCAGGGGTGCTAAATTAATTAGCTGTAGTTTGTAATACATTCGATATGCTTTGGGCCTTTCAAGTTCAGGAAAAACAACACTTTGGAGGGAAACAACAGTAAATACTTTCTTGAACTAGCTGATTATGACTGCTATTTCTCCACTAGCTCTACTCCTAAGTCCTTGTCTGACCTTTTTGCCCCATTTGTGTGCGTGGTTTCCTTCAAACGGATTTAATAGAAAGCATATTTGCATGCACATTTCGTTTCACTTCAGTTTCTCCCAAACTAAGCTTCTTTGGGATTTTTGGCTTCCTGTATCTGCTTTTTGCCACAGCTTCTCAGTTTTCTCTTTCTTTTGGCTGAGATAGATACAAAATCTGAGATTCTGAGCAACTTTGCTTATTGAGGTTCAACTTTTTGAAAGAACCAGAAAATAACTGTTTTCTTCAGGGAAATTCTATTGGCTGTTTTCTTTTGTAATGCCTCCTCCATTTCTTTCTTAAGGATCTGTACTGCCCTTTTTGTTTATTCTAGTTCTCCACACCTCTTTTTTTCCTCCTATTCTTCCTCGCCACCACCCCACCCCCTTTCATTTCCTCTTTCTTCCCAGCTTCTCTCCACTGTGGACTAAAAACTCCTTTTCTCCTCCTCAATCCTGCAGGGTTTTCCACTTAGCAATGCTTTGCTTGAAAAGCCTTGTACCTTTAAAATGCCTTCCACCTCTAGAGTAGAAAAGTATACCTTGGTGTCAGCGACAATAGTTGAATACAGCATGGGACTTTGTTGTACTTCAATTTGATTATCCTCTGCACTGCCTCCTCTTTCTGTATGTCATTCTCCAGTACTGTTCTAACTTCCTGGGCAAGCCAGGAAGAGGACACGGTCATGTTTATTCAGAAGTCCCACTTGAGAGGTGAAGTCAATTTCATGGTTTTCTGAGGCCTAAAGGAAGTTTTGAGGTGATCATTAGCCGATTAATAATTATAGGAGAATGAATAATCTCCCTAGCCAAATCACTGTCCTGCCAGTAGCATCTGACAGGCTGAGAAATCCATTTGCGAATGCAGAGGTATGTACCCAGATTCACCAAAGGGAGCATTTCAGGGGTGGATGTTTAAAATTAAAACTATGTTTTGGCAAATAAAATTTACATCAATAAAACGTAAGCCTGTAACTTTCCATCTGCAATCAAGTTACAGTCATTCAAGATCCTCTACCTGACTGTAGGGATCAGTCTGGCAGTCAGAAATGCAAGTTTATTTTGAGTTTCGCTCGAATCTATCAGATGAGGCATAGCTTTACCGATTTTGAGATTGTATCCTAGAGAGAACTTCAACTGTCCTACAGCTATGGCTTATATATCCCTGACCTGACATTGTAGTGAGGGATACATGTTTGCTATGTCCCTGCTATGACCATTAGAGAGTGCTTTCTCTTGATCAGAGTCCACAAAATTAATTCCTACACCTCTTTCAGGCTAGCTGGTGGCTTAGGTAACCTATTCTCTTTCTATCGTCAAAAGAAGAGTATAGCACGAATAGAAAGAGGCCATGAGCATGAAGAACAGTGCAATTATTTCAAGTTCGTGTTTTTACCAGCTATTAATTACGCCAGCAGTTTCCTCCAACTCTGCTTCATGTGCTGAGCCTCCTCATTTCCTTTAATCATGAATTAGTGCACTTGTCAAGCAAAAAGATTCTCACAAAGTCCAAGGCTCTTCTGAATTTAGTGATTGTCAGCCCTGACAGCCTTTCAGCTAAGTTTATTGGATACGTTTTAGCAACTCCATTCACAGTAAAACAGTCTGTCACCAAGCTGAGATACCATATTGATCCCTCCTGGTTATATTGTGGGTTAGCCACTTTCCTGACACATACTAGTGCCAAAGGGAGACTTGCACCAAATGCACGCCATAAAATGACTGCCCCAAAAAAGTAGTAGCAAGAACTAGGAAGGGGGAGACAAAAACCGTGAAGAGCTTAGAATTTATCAATCTAAATGCCCTTTTTCACTTGTTGGTTTCTCCTCCCTCTCTCAGCATTTTTTTCCCTTAACTTAGATGTTCCTTCCAACCTGCATAAATTGTAAATGTGACATCCCAGGCTGAATTTAGTTGTGCTGTTTAGTGGAAGCCCACCCAGCTGAGCATCCATATAAAAACACAGACTTCCATAAAAGTCTTGATTTTTTTCCTTTGTGAAGCCATAAGTCTTTGGTAATCTAAATCCTACTAATGGGAAATTTAGACAAAACAGTAATTGAAACACAGACGTACAATAGTGAAATATGAAAGGCAGCTGTTACAATCTCCTTTGCCTCTAGGTACAAATGACAAAAAAAAATCCCAGCACCCCAAGTTAAGTTTCTTATGTTGTCAGACAGTTGCAGCAAATCTTTAGTAAAGGCCATCCCAGGATGGAATATACTGGCTCCTTTCTTTAGATTTAAAACTGCAATGAAAACAGGATAATATGTTTTCTACTCAGAGACCACTGTTCTATGGTTTCCATTTTCATGTAATAGACATTTGGGCAAGTCCCTTTAAAACCATAACCCAGGCTCTGGTATACAAAAATCAACTTTTTTTCATTTCCTTGCACAGACATAAGTGCTTTGCTACAGACCTGTCTATTGTTCTGCTACCTTACCTATTATTTTGTCTTTGAAATTAGATTTCAAGTTCCTTGAAACAGGAATCCCATAATGTATTTTCCGCCAGAGAGGTGTTTAGAATACATTGAGGTGATTTAAAAAAAACACATAAAAAAGAAGAAAACATAACATGGCAATGATTCTGAATTTCATAGGCCTTCATTAATGCACATCTCTACTAGTTTTACTTCTCATACAAAGGATTCTGTGTTAGACTTGGAATTAAAGACTGCAGGTGGGCAAACTGTGAGGAAAGACTTTAAACATACTGTTTTAACAATATTTTATATTTTAGTTATATGGATCTGTTAGTATGCTGTCACCCATGTAAGTAAAGACAAATCTCTCCACCCAGCTAACTCATCAGAAGAGTGTTTTTGCCACAGACATGACTTAATAACTGAAGTCATTAACTCAGGAGGCTTTTTATTGTGTTTCTTTAGTATTTAAAGATTGTTTTGCCTTGTGAAAATACCACCTCTTTGGGAAAGAGGCTGCCTTCAAGCCAAACATGTTCCACTGTTTCTGTCTTTCTCAGACACTAATTTTGCCATTGCTGGGACACTGGTATTTCCTTCTGATTTTACATGGGGTTTTATTCCAAGCATTTTCTGTAATTCTGCATTATAGAAACTAACATTGATTCATCCACAGAGTTTAACGTTAACACCCTCAACTCACCATGCCTGTCTAATCTAGCTAGGCACAGGCAGTGCTCATTCCTATGGCACCTGAGTGCCCAGGCAGAAAATTCCACAACAGCTTTCAGTAAGACTAAATAGAGTAGTAACCAGGCAGTTGTGCAGTTATGAGATCAAAAGTCTTTCTCAAATGTGCCTAGAATCCACGCTGGCGGAGCCACTCTTTTGATTGCTTTTTCCAGAGTTCATTTTCTGGGTGACATGGGACATGGCAGAAGCAGAAAGAATTTCTGTGAAATCACTGCATTCTCAGTCTCTGGGCAGTGACAACGGCAGCACAAACTGACCTTATCTATCACTGGTGAACACTCTCCATAAATACAAACAATGCAGGAAAGCAGCTGATATTGCAACTTCTTTGGTAAAACTCCGTGATTTAGTGCGTAATACACTGGCGCTTACTGTGTAACTTTAATACAGAACTCCAGGATTTACAGCGGTTCACACTGTGCGAGAACATTGCCAAACAGTGTGATTTGTGTGAGACAGAACTGGAAGAGCAGAAACTGTGGGTAAATATAATACATGGCCTTTGCTTGTTTTCACTACTTTGTTAGAGCTTCGGTATGTATTTGCCAGTTAGCTGAGAGACTTGGGGAGCTGGATCACAGAAAGGTCTCATGTGTGTATGTGTGCCTGCATTTTTTCATACCTACATGTGCATATATTCATACATCTGTAGCATTATTTACCTTGAAAAGTGGGTTAAGAGTTAAGACAGGCTTATACAGTAATAGTTGTACAATCTAAATATCTCTAAGCAGTTGATCACTCTCAGAAGAAACTCTGAAGATTTTTTTTAACTGTTTTTATTACTCTACTATTCCTATTTTTGTTATCTTAATGCTACGGTGCATCTGATGCTTTAGAGGTGTGAAGTACTAATAGAGTATAGGCAATAGCTATAAATACTGTATATGCCACAGACCTTAGAATACCCCTTTTCCTGATTTACAGCCTTTGGGTACCCACCATATGCCTGATTTTGACTAACAGGAGAAGAGAGAAAGGAAGAAGAGTGAATTTAGGGGTTGAGGGGCAGAACATGACAGTTGTTTATGTATTTTCTGTCTTGAAACCACATGCAAGATATTCCAAAGGCAGTTAAGGTAATAAATTTCACACGCTAACGTTTGTTACCATTATTTCATCTTTGTTGATGATACCCATACACTGTACCTCTCAAAATCATGGTGACATCTTTCACAGTGTCACTTCCTAACATCTGATGCCCTTGTAATAAGACATTATATGAAACTCCTTTATTACTATAGCTAAGAACAGAAAAATCTAAAAGATGTCTGAATGATAAACATTTAATGCAGTAAACCATCCTATGCTGTGCTGTGACATGTCTACTAGGAACTGGGAAAAGCAGTATCTACTTTGGTTAGGGGTGTCTTTTTCAGCTGTGATCTGAATTGGTTCTTCTTCAGCACTGGAAACCATTGCATCAGAGCAGTGTGCTGATCCCATTACGAAGATTCCCACCTAGTTTGCATTTCTTTGGACTCTGTTTTAGGATTTGTTGTCAGTGTGACTTGGTGGCTTCACTGACTCCCGTTGCCCTCTGCAAGATGAGTTTTAACCAGGCCAATGCACTTGTTCTCTCCCACTTCGAATCACATCACTAATATGGACGTTTCCCCACTATGAGGCTGTGAAAAGGCACAGTCTTCAGGAAAAGATAAGTGAGACAGCAGGATAAGTGCTTTATTATGTTTTAAACTGGGGGGGGAGGTTCCTTTTATTAAAAATCTTCTGAGCACCCAGATTTGACTTGCCAGTATCATGAAGAAACTCTCATATTTTGATGTTGCATGGGCGGAACTAAGCCGCAGTACTACATTACTGCAATAGCTCAGCAAAGATCCTTGAGCATGTAGCATGTTGTAAATTTGGTGTAATGGAAGAAAATATTTCTGGTCACTTCAGGGGGAGGGGAGGTGTCTCTACTGTGATTCCCCAATTTCTGCCATGGAAATCAAGGCATAGTCAGTTGCAGGTAGTAGGAAGCCAAAGCTGCCTGCTTGCGATACCTCCCATCTTTGAACGCTCCTGTTCAATATATGATGCCTTCTGTTCACTCTTTGGCATTTCTACAGTTTTCAGTATTCAGATATTCAACTTTAAAAGCCTTCACCAATTTAGTGCAGAGCCCCTGATGCATCTCTAACCAGGGAGGATAATTAGATGAACCAGGCACACAACAATGTTTCAGTAAGGATGTTCCACTGTGAACCTTTGAAAAGCAAAAGATAAACTCCCACTGGAATACCCAAAGAAGCAGTAACCATATGGGGATTGTGATGCTGAATATATCAGAGAAATCAAGAAAAATATATCTCAGGATAAGTCAACATATGGCAGGCATCAGCAAGGCTTAGACGCTCTCAGCTTGGGCTGTGTGTTTCTTACACAGGTCACAGAAAAAATGCTAATGCCAGGAAAAAAGTATGTAAGATCAAAGTCTGCACATGAGTTAAAAGCATCTCAACCCGTGGGCACAGCAAGTAATCTACGGAGCAAAATGAGCAGCGTAATGTGTTGCAAGCTGACACTTCTAACACCTGATTACAGCCACCTCAGTTCCCCCAGCCCGCAGCCGGCTCTTCTGACCGCCAGTATTTGCATCGCGAAGTAAGGAGTTATCAGACCTCATATTGCAGGACAGTCAGTCATCACATGAAGGGATAATTAGAATTTCTCTTTGCCCAAATCTTATACCATGCTGATCATCATGTTTTCTGAAAACACCCTTTAAATAAAATTTAAACTGTTGGGTTCTTCTCCCACTCTTTATCCCTTACAAATTGCTTCCTGACTCTTTATCTTCTGTCCAGGACTGCTCAACAGGTCACGTATGTTTTAGAGAACGCTTCCCTTCAATTGAAGCATCAGACACTAGTCCCTGCCAACAGTAATATAACAGATTTGACAGAGCAACAGATGGGTGACAACATCTACGCTAGAAATAGTTTCCTTTCTTTCTGGAGGCAGTTCATACATTCACAAACTGGTCAAATTTGGTTTGTAATGTACCGGTCTATCATTCAGTGAAAGTGAGTTAGCAATTTCCAAGGTAATTCCCCTATTTCCCTGCCAACAGCGCTGACAGGAGCCCCTGGGGAAATAACCATTAAGCAAACATCTGTGTACTTCCTATCTGTCAGCATCTCAACAGCTTCAGAAGTGGGGGCTGACATGAAGGACCTGCCAGCTTTACCACAGCCCAAATTCTGAGGCAGCTGAGATTAGCTGAAGCTCTGACTCAACAGTGATAAAGACCCAGAGATACGCTGAACTGCCCAAAGTAGCAAATTGCTCTTTTCCTAAATGTGTTACGTTCACCTTGATACAATATATGTCAATTTTATAATAAAAATCTCCCTTGAGAACCTGCTGCAGGATTAGTATTGTCATCTGTCTAGTGTCATCTGTCTGGTGATGATACATCGTATTGTCATCTTGTCAAAATGATCAAGTGAGCTAAAAAGCTAAAAATTTAGCACTTTCATGATAAATAAAATGCATGAAGGGTTCTTTTTGTTTGTGAGCGCCTGCTATGTTTTAGTAATTTGGCTCTGGAGGAGGAGGGGGAAAAAAAAAAACAGGGTGGGGAAAAAGACAGGTAAGGAAAACCATTAATCTTGAGAAGAATAAGACTGCGATCTGCCCATCAACCTTAAGATTAAAATCACTCAAAAAACAACGGGCAATTTTATATTCACTTAAGAAAGAAGATTATAAAGCAACTTGCTACTTCATGTTCTCATAAGTAAAATCTACACAACAGCTGATACCTGATACCTAATAGTTTCTACAATATTTTCAGGGGAACAGAATATGTATTTTCCTTGCCATAAAATGGACCAGCCAAGACTTCCAAACTACACCTGAAATACAGCTTTGCGTAGCACCTAGCAGAGAATATTGTCTTCAGTTAGACCACCAGTGACACTGCGATCTTATGCCACCCTTAATATTTATTAAAAACAGGGAGGTGTCGCAAGTGACATTTGTGATGGAGGCTGCACTGTTGTTATCTTGATACAAACGCGTAATCGAGTTGAAAACATTTGGTATTTTGGATTTAGATATTATACAAGCATCTCAATTGAACAAAAATCAACCATTAAGTTTGATGTAGAATTGCTACAGGCAACCGTGAGCATTCTCTGAGGCATTTTAGATTTATGTGCCTACTGCAATGCCTCAGCCCATAACAGCATGCTTGATTTGGCCTGCCCGCTGCTGCAATCAGCGAAGAGAATTAGAGATGATATTCCATACACATAATATAATTTCTACCAATTTCTGTGTTCAGCCTACTTCCCACTGACTAGGCAGTGAGCCAGGATTTGGCAGCCTTGGAAAGCAGACGATCTCAACTATTTTGTGGTCTCCTGATCTTAGAAACTGTTATTAGACACCAACGTTACTTATAGGTCAGCTGGTTGATGTGGCCCTGAGTATTCGTGTTTCACCAGCTGCTTTCTGTCTCATCTCCTTCGCACAGGTAAAAAAGCCTTGCAACTATTACAAGAGCATCTCCTGACTGGATCATGATAGCCTAAAGTGAAGTGCCAGCCTTTTCATGAGCTCCTTCATATACATAAGCCCGGCCAAAGGACCATTTTCTGAAGACGAGTCATAAGCCTTCTTCCTCTTTCCTTATCCCACTGAGAGAATATCTGAGGTGTGTGACAGCTAAGCTTAGAAATCATTGTGCTTAAGTTATTGGGACAGTCATTTCCCTAAACAGCTACCGCTGGGAGCTGTTCAGTCAATTCTTGGAAAACAAGGAAGAAAATGCCCCGGAGTATTAGTAAACTTGCAGCTTGTGTTTCTGAGGTTGCCAGTATTAACAAGGACAACGTGAAGGGAATAACAGCATCCTCTTTGAGCAGACGTTTTAATCACCCTAGAAATTTACTGGAACCCCCAAATGTTTGCCCATCACCCAAACAGATTATGTGCAAGTGTGAGAGACAGCGGAAGTTCTTAAACACACCATCGGTCAAACCTGAATCTGGCAAATGCCAGAAGATTGCAGGATTTCCTTCCGTAAGTCAAGGGTCTAGTCTAGTTTGAAACAAAAAGAAAGGTCAATTTAATGGGGAATTCAGATCTCATTAAATATGCAGGATAATGTATGGATGCTTATGCTATTGCTCCCCATTCCAGAAAAGTGGAAAGAACACCGGAGCTTGCTGGCTGTTATAATCAGTGGCTAATGCTAAACCACAATTGTGCCAAAACTTTGCCCGGTTAGTTTTTAAGACTTTGAAATTACCAAACCTGTATTCATTTTTCTCTAGCCAAATACTTCTACAGGTCTGCAGTTGGGAACGACGCTTTTGACAAGGGAGCCGTCTATATTTCCTTCCATTTGAAAAAAACCAACAACCTGTTCACCAGTCCTACATGAGAACGTGGACAAAGAAAATGTTTTTGCAGTAATGACATATTTTATTTCCCTTTCAGTAGATTGAACAGAACTGTCACCGGTACGAAGCCCTCCACACTGGAGGTAAAACAGCACGACGAGGAGGAGAGCTGCCAGGAGCAGGACAAGAAAACAGTACCATTTAACACATGGGAAAGAGTTAAGTGTACAGATCAACTCAAAAGCTGTTGACTGGGAATGTTTGGATACCCCTACTGTTATCTCCTGTGTTTTTGCTGAAAAACACATTTCTTCTAACAGCCTCAATTGCAAAGGCAGTGCTTTTTCATCCCCCTAGTAGGCTGTAACCTAGACAGTACTGTGACAGCATCAAAAGCATAGGTAATTCCTCATTCCAATCCCTTCTAAGGGTAGTTGTTTCTGTCTGATATTATCGTTAATAATCAGAGAAATAAAAATGTAACTATAATGTAAGCTTACCTATTGTCAGCAAACTTCTACTTAGAACATGGCTGAAAGAGCATCATGACATATTTTCAGTTTATATTAATAAAAACTAATTTACCTGCTTATTAATAGTGAAATTATTGGCTTATAAATAATTCTATAAAAAAAAGTGTCACCTCCATTATGTGATGCTGAAGTCTGAACGGTGCAAGTAGCAATAAAACTACACTAAGTCAGCACCTTAGCAAAAATATATTTTCACCCAACAGTTGATAACAGAATGTGATAATGTCACGTTTGAATTAAAACAACACGGATATTTATGTAGTGGTCTAGCACAGAGCATCAGCATAAAATTACACATCTGTCAGAAATGCATCTATTTGTTCCACATTCTCATGTCTTAAAAATATGCATCTTACATGTTCATTTCATTAGACTGTTAGAAAGCAAAACCTTTTGAGATCCTTATAGCGGTGTCAGTTTAATACATTGCAATGACGGATTAATAGTAAATTGACTTGTTAAACAGAATGGATTTGTAGAACCGCACCAAGAATACTCTTACCATGCCCCTCATTGATATATTCAAGTACATTTGTTTCTGCATGATCTCTTCATACATGTTATGCCTAATGAACCCATGAAATCAGGCTGCAAAATGGCCATTTGTCAAAAATAAATACCTCTGAATAGATCTTAGACTTGGTCTCATGCAGTCTCCAAGGCAAGGGCAATTAGGAGTAGCTGTGGCTAGAATCACATTTACTTTTCAAGCAACAATCCTGGAATCCGCAACAAAGCTTACTATCTAAGAACACAACAGTCCACATTTTCAAAGCTCACAAATTCTCTGAGTCAAATTCGGGATCTCTCATTAGCCAAGCGTGTGTATGCACACAGCTGACTTGCTTGTAGCCATCTGTGTACATCAGGTATGCAGGAATGCAAGTACGCACGACCCACGGGTAAAGAAGTCTTAATATTAAATAAGAACAGCTGTGTCTCAAGCGATGCTGTTGCCCTGCGTGTGAGCTCCAGGCAGTAGGTTGCACAATTTGAGAATAACCAAAACACGAGGCTGTAGCTAAGGGTAGACAAGGGAGCAGATGCACTGGAGAGCAGTTGTCTCTCCATGAGCATGGCCAAACCCCTTGGCTATGCCACAGCTGTGCTTCCCTGGCTGGGGAGCAGGTCGATTCCCTGCACGCAGCACGTTGCAGGTCCCGAGCAGTGGCTCCTGTCCTCTAAAAACCACACCACAAGCAGTAGTGAAGTACCATGAACGAAACTGGGGACAGACACGCAAGTTTCAGCACATGTACTACTCGACAGATCTGAAAATGTAAAAGTTATTCCACAGCGCACAAAAGATGGGTCGTCTCTGTTTCCTCCTCGATAAACATACAATGGGAACACTCGGGATGGCTTTTGTAGAGGAAATAATTACCTCACAAATGCATTCAGTGCCTTGAAGAAGTCAATGAGCACAAGGATGCCAGTGATCTAGTTGGCATATTCTATTTAGATTTCCAAAAAGCTTTTGATAAGGTTCTTCACAGAATCTCACTCTGCTATGGGCTACCATCAGAGGCAGGATACCAGAGCAAAGAGACTGTATCACTCACAAAAGGCTCCAAGAAACTGAGCTGTCATAGGATATACAGAACATCCTCTCATAAAGAAACAACTGTTCAAAAGATAGGAAACCAAATATACCTTTTATATTCTAATAATACCTGCTCTTGTCAATTTGATTTTATCCTGGAGACGGTGATATTTCAGTGCGAAGCAATACCGCTGTCTCCTGTATACACATGCCGTGAATCTTCACATTCAAAAACCAGAGGGAGGTGTTTGACCAAACAGGGCTGCCGAAGCAGGCATTTCCACAAACACATCAATGACAACCGGCCCGCATCCTCTCTGCAAGCCAGAAGGGAACCTGCGCGGCACTCAGGCACTTTGCTGCTGAGGGGAGCAGAGATTTGTGAATATTTCAGTCTCTCCCCGAGTCAAGCTTTTTTCTTGAAGGCGGCGTAACACTTTAAACATCAGCCTTCAAACATAACGTCTTAAAAACCAGGCAAAGAACAGTTCGTAAATGGGACTAAAGCTGGTGCTGCGTAGATTAGACACAAGCAACTTCCCCATGACTCAGCTGCATTAAAGGATATTTTTGTGATGCATCCACTCTTATTAAACGGGATATGTTTTTTTCTTGGTTCTTCTGATGCTTTAGAGACAAAACCCACACACGTTTCCAGTTATAGAAGGCTGGCACATTAGTGGGGGAGAAAAAGGGAAAAAGAATGGCAAAGCACAGAAATACAGACTCAAATAAGATCTTATGTGATTATTTCTTCTTTGCCTTGAACTGTAAGGCAACAATTCCAGGAGATTTAATTTGCTTAGCACACAGCCTACGAGGATATTTAAGCAGCAATTAACAGAGGGTAAATTACAAAATGAGTAACAAAAATGTCCTGTTTATATGCATTTTGCTCCATATCACGAAGATAAAATGATCGAGATTTTATATACATTTGGTCTTTCCAACCCATACTCAAAACGATGTGTGACAGTGTTTTAAGCTTCAGTTGCCACTGCTCATTAACAAGTTAGTCCATCATTTGGAATTATAAACAACTTAAAATAAAGAAATAAATTTACCTATTTTAAATAATAAATAAATAAATCCTCAGGCTGCAGCATCCAAACTGACCGCCCTCTCCTGCTGTTTGGAAAGGAAGCTGTATTCTCCCTTCAGTCTGCACTCTCCTCATGATCCCTACCTGTCGATGGTGATTTTGCAAGCCTACGCACAAAGATAAACTGGACCCTTACCAGCGCAAGGAGAAAGAATATTTCTTCTTAGCTTTGCTCTCATCCAACTTTTTTTTCTCCTCTCTATGCTTTGGTAAGTGTATTTTTTCTTCTAGTATAATACATCCAACACTTGCTATGAACTGCATTATCTTGAATCCAACCAAAATTTTGCCTGAGGGCTGCAATGGAAATTTCCCAAAGCCCTCAAGAGGCCTCTGATTTGTCAAGATAGAGCAAAAAGCATGTACAATTCTTTTTAACTTGGACACTTGGCCTGGGAATGCAGATGGCTTCAGCATGCGTTGCTTCTCATAGACTGGCTTGTACAACTTTCTGGCTTACATTCAGCCTGTACTCTGTTCGGCAAACACCGTTTCAAAAGTAAGGCTTACTCGCATCACTATTGTACATGTCACAATTTAGTAACTGAGGCGAGCAGCAGCTTATGCTCCAAAATCCACATATCCATTTTTTAAAACCAACAGCAGGATCTGACACTTAAAAATCCCATTTTTACTCTCAAAATCTAATAGTAACTCTCAAACTTATTAATTATTGTATGGCTAATCAACACACAAAAGAAATTAGATCTGATTATATGATGTCATTGTATGGTTTGCTGTGGTACCTCAGCTTGATCTCGCGACTTGGTATTGTACTTCCATCGTTCCAGTTTGACCTCTCCAGTTTCTAGGTAACAAAAGTTATATGCGTTATATATATGAAAGGAACAGCAGGACACACCGACAACTGCTTAAAAGATTACACGATCGAGGGATGTACTGCTGTCACTGGAGAACAGTCACTGCTTTAGGGCGTGGAGTTCTGAAATCCAGGCAAGGCTTACAAAAATTCTGTTCAATATGTGAAGCCAGGCAGACACAGGCCTAACATTCATGAATCAAACACTCAGTGCTCCCGCCTTTCGTGGCAGTCCAAAGGAAATCAAGTGCTAAATACCTCTGAAAAATCAAGCCTTTTTTGACTTGTTTGAAAACAGATTCCCAAGTCTCAAACTATTTTCCTCCTTTTTTGTGAAATAAAGTGAATACTCATTCATATGCTCCCTCCAAAGACTAGAGTGGCACATCCTGGTGTTGTTCGCAACTGGTGTTGTTCTCAACATTCACAGTAGCTTCATGGATGCTCACTGGCCTGAAAGTCACCAGCATTTTCTCTGTCGATATAAAAACCGCGTCGTTATGAGTTAATACATCAGTGATGATGACATTAATTTCCTTGCCGTGCTGGGAAATCAATCCAGTTCTGCGAAAATTCACACATGCAGGACCAGACAGGCTCTACCATTATTTTAAGAAAATGACAGACAAGCAGTTAAACACAAAAGATCACTTTATTTCTCAAATCACACCCCTCTCATTCTTGAAAAGGTGCGTCGCTAATTGTCACTGTTTCGGATATACTCTCTATTTTCCTGTGAAGTTAAATACTTTAAAGAAAAATCCCCAAGGAAATAAATACAAAGCACAACAGTTTCACTTTATGATTTGCTTTGAGCATTGTCTGGTCCTGCATCCGCTCCGGCGAGTTTTGCTGCTCTTTGAAACTCTTACAAAAGAAAACCAGAGCCAGCCATCCTTGCTCTCCAGAGCCTTCTGCCTGTCAGCTGTTAATACAATGCTAGAGCATGCACAGAATAGTTTATAGCAATTTAATAATTCTATGACTTTCATTACAAATACACACATCGTTACTAAGGATATAATTGCAATGCTGCTTTTTCTAGATGCTCATAGAAAACTCCATGTTACAAAATGCTTGTCTGATGATGTGCACGTCTGCTGGTGAAAAAGAAATCAGTACTAACAAGGTTTGCCAGGTTGCTCAATGGATAACTTACAAAACCAGACAACTCCCAGAGTTATTGATTGGATCACTGCAGCACAATCTGCAACCATCATTTTACCTGAAACCTAATTAGCCCGAACGGTTGGCAATGCGTATCCGTTGCGGTATAAAACGTTATCAAGGCCATCAGTACACGCCATGTGGGGTTTATTCTCATCTGATGAGAGCAGTCCGATGCAATAGCACAGCTCCTGTTGACAGCCAGGAATGGAGGTCTGACGACGCAATTTTTACGAGGGTTGTCACAGTAAGAGAGGTGAAAGCGGTCCAGCGCAGGCAATATCATGGTCCTTCAAAGACCTGAGACCAGAAAGTTGAAGCATTTCCCGTATCGGAAGTTGCGCTCCTGAATAGTTTTCCTTGAAAGAGGTACGGGTATAAGCCTGAATGAGTGTGGCCTGAATTCATCCCAGTTACCTATCGCGCTCCAGAGAGTGCTCCTGAAAATGCAATCAGGGTCTGGGCAGGCTGATTTCGCTACATATACATGCACTTAAAGAACGTTCAGAGACTATATGATAAAGTCTGAAAACTTTAGCTGAAACTCGTACCTGTTCACAACAAGGTCTGAGGTAGCTTAAAACCACTCTGTGTTTAGGAAGTATGAGAAAGAAGGAAAGGTATTTAATGCACAAAACTTTCAAAATACAATGATCATTGCTACAGAGAAGGGGAGTGTAGCAATATAAACTACTGTATGGCAAGAGAAGCACTGACAGAAATGAGTGAAAAAGTTTCTTAAAATCTGAACTTCTATTTAGCCCGGCTCCTTATATTTAATTTATGATCTTTGAAGGAACGACATTAATATTCACTTTGGAAAGAAAACCAATGATAATAATGAAATTGAGCAAAGCAGAACGGAAAGAAAACTTTACAAGATATTGGACAAGGTTAATAGACACGGGCACTGAATTGTGAAGCTGTACTTCTCAAACTGAGTCCATGTGCTCTGCGTGATGTTTGAATCTCCAGACAGCGGGAATACCTTCACACAGGAACGCTGAAAAGTTACGAATTCTTTTGAGGTTCAATTTTGATGATGCAGTTTATTTAGAAAACACCACTTACGTACAACTAACACATTGAGCAATGCACAACTAACAAACTGAGCGTATATCAGGTGCATCATGGTGAGACAGAAATACTTAAATGTATATTTAAACTTAACTTAGATAAGCCTGCAGAAAGCCTGACCTACTACTTAAGTCAACAGAAAACCTCTTGATTTTTCTCGTAAGGGCAACAAGCAGATTATGGAAGTACAAGCTCCAAAAGGGCTGGTATTTCCCATATCCATAGACAGTCAAATTTAAATTTTGCTCAATAGCACTTGACAGCCTAGTGGTGGCTGCCTTTGAAGTCTGATGTGAGTGAACAGGGACGAGGATGTTTTATTCAGCATATGACAAAGAGGTAAAAATAAATAAAGTTTTAAAAATCCTTAATATATCACAATTTGAAGAAAAGTTCCAGGGAACACCACAGCAACAGCGATACGACGCTAGGTAGGGAGGAAAAGAAAAGGAGTAACAAGAAGACTGGGGGAAGCATGTGGGAAAAAATAAGAGCTGTGAGGACTGAAGACAAACAGAAATAGCTCAGACCACAAGAATCGTATCTTCGTCTCTCTATGAGAAATTTCTGTGAACAATTCTACTCTTTTAGCAGCTGAAAATAACTTAAAAAAACCCGGATAGACAGCTACAGAAGATGCCCAAAACCCAATTCTGTGGCCTGACCATGCTTCAAAAGCACAATCTAAAATTTTTAAGTGAAGACAAAAAGTTCTTAGCATCTATTGTTAAACACACTTACTGGATTCTAGGTATTAACCATAGATCACCTAGTGATCATAGCTCGGGAGTACCGAGACAACAGATAGGTGATGTAGACCAAAAGCGATACGAAGGAAATGCGTGATTCCTGGTAAGTGTGCAAGTTCCCTGCTTCCTCTGCAGGAAGCAGCTGTAGTAACTCCTTGTCCTGGTTTGGGTGACACAGGACTAATTTCTCTTTCAATAATTTTACTTATCGGTAAGGTCTTTTCTAATGCTTGGAGAATCTGCATTTTTAGAAGACTCTAGTGTCTGAATTTGTGAAAATATTTACTTTATAGCCAGGTATGGTGTTTTTGAGCTAGCCAGGTGTGGGGATGAGGAGCAAGACCCAGGCACTTGACCCAAGCAGGCCAACAGGATTATTTCACACCATGAACGTCACATTCAATATGAATTAGAAAGTTTGCTGAGGAGTCCCTCTCTTCTGAGATGGCTGTGATCCTGAGAACTACTTCCCCCAGTGCCGGACCCCTGAGCCCTTCCCTTCCTCCTGAAGCCACAGCGCTCGCAGTGTCCAACATTTGCTGTCCACTGCTGGGAGTGCACAGCTTCCTACTGGTAGAATTGGCAGAGTATAATCCTTGTCTATTTTATATTGGTATCAGGATAAATATTGGTTCTTTAGTATCATTAGTGTTATTTATTTTGTCCTATTCTATTAAATCTGTTTCTATTTCAACCGTCGGGTTTCCTCGCTCTTTTCCGATTCCCCATCCTGGGTGGGGAGAGGTCATCGGGTGACAGAATAATTGTCTAAACAACAATAAATTGTTGTGGGTTCTTCAAACCATAACACTCCTGTTCACTTGGATTACATGGCACATAGTTTTAAGCGCACAAACCTTCATCTAAACAGTAATACTGCACAACTTATTTGGTATTTCAGGAGTCACTTGGTACTTTTTGGACACACAGCATTTGCTGTAAAAGACCGTACAGGTCAGTTTTGTAAATTCTTCAGACTACTTAATACAGACTGAGCTTGTTGATGTCTATCTGCCAGTTGTCAGGAGTCACTGGGTAATTCTGAAAATCATGAGAAACTAGGCTACCTTCTTTTAATCCAGGGATGTGTAGCTGCACAAAGAGAACAGATGTGCCAAGATGATAAATACAGAACAGATGAGCAGGAGTTTTAATGAGGAAAAGTACTCACATTGCACCAACAGTGCAGCTCTCCTCCTCCATGACTGCCCAGGGCCTAACGTAGCAGGAGGCTACTCCAGTAGCTTCTCCAGCGGGAGAGGCATGTTTACACCTCCGCAGGGTAAAGTCACCACTCATCAGATTTTTAGCCAAAGTAATCCAAACGTCCATTCCCATGATGTTTATGTAATGAATCAATTATAATTTTTTTTCAGAGCACTGAACTGTATTATTCTATTAGGCTGGAAGGAACAGCAGAACTAGTAATTCTCTGATGTCTGGTTGGGTGATAATGTCTAATGCCAACGGTGTGCGGAGCTGATTCTTCACTTCCTTCCACCATTTGTATATATCATAGTAATTAAACACATACAGTATTATAAAACTGGTATGTAGTTGTTCTGGCAGTCAGTCTAATGGTAAATGACAGATACCTGCAGCTTCCTTGTATTATAATACAGTTTTTAATTTGGGCTTCCTTTATCTAAGAAAAGTTGCAGGGCAACTTTAAAACTATTTTTCTAGTAAGAATTTTCAAAATCAAACACAGACCCAGATTCTATCATGGAATATGGGTGGGACTTCGACATTACCCCAGCCAAAGCTTTGCAATGAAAGCTTGTGAAGGGCCAAAGAAATGTCTGCAGGGGTTTTTGAGCTGTTAACAAAAGTCATAAGGCGGCTCGCTCTGTAAACACTGCAAGCCAGAGCATACAAGGTAGCTATAAGGGATGCAGGTGTGTTCTTTGGACTGCACCCCTGTCTTTGAGATGGGCATTTAACTTGCTCTATTTTATACACCTCACTACAGCCAAATCGCCAATGCTTAACAACTGGGCAAAAAGCAGCTTTGGACCTGCTGACCCATACCTTGTGTAGACACTGGCACTTTTTAAGCAACTGTAAAACAGAGGCAGCATCCTGCCATACCCCAATGGTTGCGCTTCATACCTGCCTGCACAGAATTTTTTTTTTTTTTTTTTTAGTTTTGGAGCTTTAGGACCTGTTCTAAATTCAAGCTAAATAATTAGCTACTAGCTCAATTTAACATATATATATACACGTCTATTAGGGTACTCCTAAAACTTGATGCAGGACTTTAATTTCTGTATCCCAAACAAAGCTTTGTGGAGCTTCTACATATATCCAAGTTAACTAGTACAACTGACAACAACAACAATCAGTTCAGCGAGAACTAAGGATTCTAACCCAAATACACCATTAACTGAGAGATAGGGATGCAAACCAGGCCTCAAGCGCCCTCTGGGATCTGCAAATTATTATTTCTGAAGCATGGTTTAATCCTCTGGCAACTGGTATCATGACATACAAGCTTAAACATTTACTCTTAAATACATTAATTCTTACTGGCTCGGATTATTTGCTGACTACTCCAGCCACCACAACAAAATAACCAATGGGTTCACTTGTCCATTTGACAGTACATTAACACCTGTCAAAATATAAGCCAATTAATACTTTCACAGAGAAATGCGATGTATAGCAGAGTTACTTTCTGTGAAATCACATTTAAGTTCTAATTCCTTATTGAGTGTAACTGAGTGGGCACCACTGTATAACCAGAACTACTAACGCACAACAATCAGACAAGAATGGCATTCATTTTCTTCTAATTTTTGCACTGACACTAGATGTAGAAAACATCGCTGAATAATGAGTAGATGCAAGCATGCATTTGGCTGGAAAACTTAATTTACTTAGAGTGGAACAATTACAGACATCTTTTGGTTTCTTTCACAGAAATCAACCCTCATCAAGTCAGATACTAAACTGAAAATTCTCTAATTTAATGTTATCATTAGTAAAGATGAAGATGCACTAAATTCATTTGAATTTTTTAACAATGCTGCGAAGCACTGAGCTCTTTCGTGAGTTGTCATAATAAGCAAGAAAAACTGATTTTTATGGGGAAAAAAAGAAAGAAATGGAGCTGTAAAGGAAGGAAACTGCAATGAATAATAGTTCCTTCTCTAACAAAATCCACGATTCCTCCTCTGTATTGTCTTTTACATTAGACTTGGATTAACTTCTCTCATTGTAATTCCATTTAACGCGCCATTTTAAATTGTTTTAGAGCTGATTGGCAATGGCTTGAAAACAGAGCTGCACAATTTTTGCTCACTTCAGAAGTTAATTTTCCTGGATAAATCAGTTTTAAGGAGTTGATATTTGGTCGTACATTTCTGCAAATGCAAATCTTTTAAATGCACTTAGAAGAAGTTAATTAAATAGAGAGACTTTCGAAAGAGCTTTGTTGAGCTCCATATGAGTTGAGCCTAAGCTTGAATTCAACCTATGGAAGAAAAAATGAGAAAATGAGGCCTGGGGAATTTAAAGATACTAGAGTACTAAATAGAAATAATGGCTCAATAGTGACAATACAGTTAGTTCCATTATGTAGAAATCTAACAACAGGTCTATTTTAAAGTTTCTGACAAGAAAGCAATGAATACCTGGTCAGTTCTGCTCTACCCCTGCTGTAAATAAAATACAAGTAAGTGATAACCCAGTTCCGAATAATTATAGTACGTCATCAGCCTGATAAACCCTGATATTAAGCCATAACAGCACAACTTAATTCCACTGAAAGGAACAAAAAAAGAAAAAGAAAGAAAAAATATTTCAGAAGAATATACAAGAACTACATCTGAAATTGGGAGTCAATAAATACAGACAATAATTAGAAAGAATGAGAACATTCACACCAAACCACAAATCAGTTCTGTGCACTATCTTCCTTTGTCACTAGTAATACGTTGCTGACACAACGTTTAAGACAGAGACCTACACCAGGCAATACAGATATTAGGGGTGTTTGTTGGTGGGTAGTGTCAGAAGACCAAGCAGAGTTCAGGTCCTTTAAACACTTCAACATTATTTCATTGAATAGAAAGGTAAAGGATTCCCATCAGGAAACGTGAAGCTGTGGCGAGGCTTGTCTTAAATGTCTGGGAGATCTGTGGTCACATTGGTGACACCCCAGTGACAGGTTCTAAGAGTAACTCTACCAGAAGAAAATAAAGACTGTGAGAAAGGCCATGTGTGACTGAGAATCAATCTAATACTAAAAATTTCTCTTCACCTGTATGAAGGGACAATGCAAAGTTGTTTTTTTGTTTTGATCAATTTTGGGGGGTGAGGAGCTGGAAGGTCTATAGAACCTCATAGTTTTTACTTTGGGAATCTCAGATCTGTTCATTTAGATTCTTGGCAGGAAGTGAATGCCATGGGAAATAAACAGACATTTCTGTTCAACAGTGAGTCACAGGATAAGATCAAATAGATTTGCAGTATGGTATAGTCTACAAGACTTATTTGTATCATAAAAATTAATTGTGCACATCAAAGATTACAAACTGAAAATCCTGTTCTCTCTGAGAGCCTAGACTCAGAACAGCTGGCACAAACTTTTAAAATTTTTTTTAAACATTCTCTACAATGGTGACTACTAAGGACTAACAGCTAGGAAGTTATGCTCTTTGCTTACCCACAGCTTAAGAAAAGAAAACTTGTTTGATCAAACTGCAAATACCTACTGCCACTGACATGGAAGGACTTATCTACTAAAGGCAAGACAACCTCCATGCATCTCAGTACTTCCAGCATGGATTACATCCAGAATAGAAAAGCATGGATTATATCCAGAATAGAAGAGTTTTCTGGTTTTACTTTTCAAAGGAAAAGAAAAATTCAACTTTTTGGACCTATACTTAAACAAGAGAGTTTTGTCCCCAGTAGCTGGTCTTAATTCTTTCATGCTCCAAAGGCTGTTAAGCAATAAGGTAATCCGCAGCCCAGGCTGGCACGAGCAGTATCCTGCCTCAGAACTCCAGACCGTCGGAGGCAGCTGTGGTGCATCTTGTAAGCTATGTATAACGCAATGGGTGTGCATCTTCTCCGACAGAATTCACAAGTCAGAAAACAGCAGTGGCGCGGGAGGGAGTTATATGCACGTGTCAGAACTCAACGGCAATTTGGCAATGAAAAATACTATAGTATTATTGATAAAGCCTAATCAATTTTATTTGAAACAAGAAAAAGGACGCTTTTCTCCTTCAAAGTTTCTACTGATTCATTGCTACCACTTGTTATATTTCTTCCTGTTTTTAGCACAACTAGTATCCAAGAGGGAAATTCTTTCAAATTAAGTAGTGTGATAAATTAACATACTATTTGCTATGTTGATATAACTCATTTTATCACTATGGTTATGCAAAGGAAAACCGTATTTATCCTACACTAGCTTTCTTTTCTTCTGACAAGGCTATTTGTCACCACAGGAAATTCCAAGTTCATAAAACTGGATAGCTGACATTTCCAATATAATACACTTTGTGAGGAGTAACAACCCTCCTACTCAATTTTGCCAATTACATCGGCGTTTGTCTTAATGCAAACTCACTTTATCCCATACTGAAAGACCAACGTGCAGCTCTTCCTATAAGTTAGGTAGATCTGGAGAGTAAGAGACCGCATCATCATCAGTGTGAAAACACTTAGAAAAAGCAAAGTAGCAAATGTGATCCAGACAGACACAGATGGATAACAAATTCTGTGATTGTGAAGAGCCAGATCTTTTACAATACAGTGTAAAAGCATCACATTCTAGGAAGATTATGAGAAAAGTTTATGCACATACAGCCTTTGAATTTTTAGCTCCAGATTGTAAAGCATTTTTTTTTCTTGGGGAAAAAAATAAGTATCTGCAAATCCTTCTTTTTGTATTCTGACCAACTGCTTGTCAGGAACCAGATACAGTTCCATTTTTCTAAACCAAACATTTCTGATGATCTGTTGCAAGTTTTCTTAGAGATAGGTAAAGTTTAAGTAATCATCTTCAGGAGTGAAAAATATGTTTTTCTTCAAGATGGATGCTTGATTTAGGACTTTTCCTTTTTGAGTATAATAAATGACAATTTTGTACTTTGAAAAGTGAACTAAGGTCAAGATTAATATAGCATCCATTAATTATTTTGTTGATAACATGAAGGCTTTTCTGGTCATCCCACTGATGAATGAGGGAATTTGCATCTCAGCAGGTAAACATGTTTGATACTTCTTTAATCTACTGCACAGCATTTGCTACTGCCAAAAATAAGAGACAAAGTGGAATACAGAGTCAAAACGATTTAGAAAACAGATTAGTAGTTACAAAGGAATATGAATGAATTTAAAAATAACATATATTCCGGACTGATGCGTTCCATAAACATTTTCTTTGCTAACGGAAGCCTTCAGGGAACAAATACTTATTTCATGTGCCTTCCATTCTGCTCAAGTCATTTTAGATTTCCACTGCAGCTCTGCCTTTTATTTCCTTCTGTTCTCCTTGCCTTGGTTAGATTAGAGAGGTAGGGTGTTAATGGGGTACTTGATGAAGATTGAAGACCTATTTTTTCCCCTCTCGGAGACCAGCCTGATTTGAACAAATTGAGGAGAGTGAAGCAGTCTCTTCATGTCCTTGGGAAAAGCCTTTTCCATTTCAGCATTTCCAGCTTTCAGATGTGGTCCCCTTTGTTCACAGAGAAAAAGAATGAAAGGGTGCCATCACAAGAAGCTTCTGAATAATTTCATAAAATGTCAGCAGGGCTGCAAAAGCTCCCTTTCGATCTCCTTTACGGTTGGTGAGCATGTGAACGGGAGGTGGATCCGGGAGGGGAATGCAGGGAACTAGTGCTTGCAGCTCGAACAGGGCGAGAAACAAGCTGTTGTCCACCAGTCCCCACCTCTGTTGCCACTTCCTTACTACTCTCATCCTTGTGGGTACTGTTCTGTGCTGGGCACTCAAAATGCACACAGTGAAACACCTGGAGAGAACAAAAAATGAATATAAAGGAAAACAGTTAAATGCTGGCAAATGCATGATCAAAGTAAGAAGTCGTCGTCTATATGGAAGTATGAAGGCCAGATCAGTGCCAAAGTACTTAGTCAAATTAGAATGTTTCACCATGAGGTTGAAAACATCTGTCCATGGCCCATAAACACTAGGAAGTGATACAAGTGGAGCAAGAGAAGGCTTTCGAAGTATACCAACCTTCATATATGGCACGAAAAATCAGAAAGATGGTTCCAAAGGGCATAGAGATATTTGGAAATGATTCCCCCCCCCCCCAAGTAGCATAAATATCTTCTACATGCTATCGGATGACAACAACAATTATATTGTCTCAAACGTATCTTACGATCTAATTACTTCCTCAAAAAACTGAATATTCATGCACGCTAGAAATGAAATTTAAATCATTACCAATATGATTCTATTTCAAGATTGCCCTCTGCTGTAATCGCAATGGTAGCTCTACAGACATATCCTGGAGTATGTATAAAGGCATTCAGAGTGTCCAAGGAGGCTGCTGCTTCATCAGATGAAATATTACAATTCAAACAGTGATCATTTTCTGATGTTTCAAACAATACCTGGCACCACTGTGCCATAAGACTGTATCTTAGAGTAAGAGGACAATCTGTTTAAGCATTTTTTCCCATTTATTTTCTACTGTACTTACTCCTACTTGTTCTTGAAGTGACTGGGAGCAGAAGGGGGAGGAACTCTTTAAAATACTCACAAAACTTCTTTCTGCATGATTTCACATTGCTATGAATCACACAGCTTTGCCACACACTAGCCCAATAAATCTCTTCTTATACTGATTCAAAACTTGCTATTCTTCTCATGCATTGCAGTTTTATAGCTAAAGCTTGGTGAATATTAAAATATGAATTTTAAAATTACTGTTTTAACTTAATTTGGTATGCTTTTATGACATCTATCATTCGTCTTGCAGGTAAATCATGTCTTTAAAGCTCTTCTCACAAACAAAGGTAATCTCTTATAATCTTAACTGCCCTTTCCCAGGCCCTTTCAAGTTAATGTGGCCAAAATCAAATACCGTAAACAAGACATGGGTATCACAGAATCATAGGGTTGGAAGGGACCTCTGGAGATCATCTAGTCCAACCCCCCTGCCAGAGCAGGGTCACCTAGAGCAGGTTGCACAGGAACACGTCCAGGTGGGTTTTGAATGTCTCCAGAGATGGAGACTCCACCACCTCTATGGGCAGCCTCTTCCAGTGCTCGGACACCCTCAAAGTAAAGAAGTTCCTCCTTCTTAGTTTAGGTGGAACTTCCTACGCTCAGGTTTGTGCCCATTACCTCTTGTCCTGTTGCTGGGCACCACTGAAAAGAGCCTGGCCCCATCCTCCTGACACCCACCTTTTAAGTATTTATAGGTGTTGATAAGGTCCCCCTTCAGACATCTTTTTTCCAGACTGAAGAGACCCAAATCCCTCATCCTCTCTTCATAAGAGAGGTGTTCCAGTCCCCTAATCATCTTTGTAGCCCTTGATCATCTTCGTAGCCCTTTGTAGTATGCTACATATTCATACAAGACTACAGAATATTTTCTATCCTTTCTTCAATACAACCAAAAAATCCTATTATTCTTTTTGACCATCCCTGCTCAAGTGCACATTGAGCAGACGTCTGCAATGACATGCCTGCAGTACCCCTGAGTCTTTTCTGAGAAGTAGCTAGTTAATTCAAGTTCTGACAGCATACATGAAAGGAATTAAAAAAAATAAAATATCAGTCACCGGGTTTTTTTTATGCGCATTATATTTTCTTGTGTCTTTCAGTGTAAGAATTCTCGCACTTTATTTTTATACATAGTGATGCATGTTCATATTTCTATATACACACATGTACGCTCACATAAAGATGTATCGCTATGCCTTTCTATATACACACATGAACAGATTAAAAATCTACAGCCATACCCACACAGACACACATGTGCACAAAATGGGTTTTCTCTGCATTTCTTCTGGGGAGTTTTTTTTCTAAAGCTGAACTAATTTCTACAGTGGCATGAATTCTTTCCATCTGTTACAGTTCTTGAAAAGCTGAATTTTGCATTCAGCTACACTTCTTGAGAAGCCTCTTCTAAACTCATCCTGCTCACAACATTTTTAAAATAACAGTTATTGTCATGTTTCCAGCAGCACTTATCAGCATCAGGATTTGCAGAAAAGAACATTATCTCATCAGTGCACCTCTATAAGATGCTGTTTTCCTTGAACGGCAGCACAGTCTAATGAATGGGATGGAGGTCTCTCAGTCAGGAGATTCCATATTTTTGCTGTGTCCCATACCAATAGTGTTTTTCATCTAAAACTTCTCTTTATCTAGTGATGCATGCCTTTTTAAAATATAATATTGTTTCCACTGAAACTTAGCTGATACTAGTCTATAAAGTCTGAAGTACCCAATTCTTAAACTGTAACTTTCATTTTTACCAATTCTTTCACGCGAAATTCTTAATGTTCATCTCAGCATTAACAACCCTGTGAATTTACTGCCTGACTTTCAGTTAATCTGCTGCTTTAATATACGCAAGACTACAGCTTGTGAAAGAAGCAGAGGACAGAGAAGTACAAAGGAGCTCATCTGCTTCATTCAATATCGGAATTACACATTTCAGAACAGTTTTTACTAAACCAAACAGTCCTATGTGTGTTTCTCTCAAAAGGCAGAGATGACAGTTCAGCATCATCCTCTGACCAACGGCGTATTATACTTTTCATGGATATTTTAAGGAAGGTCCGACATACAAAGCAGGAAGGCCAAGTACATATACACTGGTGCAGTAATTTGTAAAATAAAGCTCTCGCGTTAGCAGCTAGGTGCTCTTTCCAGGTCAGTAATACTGGAAAGCAATAACAAGATAACACTTACACTGTCAAAGTATCAGGTGACCTGGCTGACAAATAAATCATGGCAATGGCTTAGGAAAAATAATCCTTTTATTTCTAAAAGATAGAAGCTCATGAAAACAAGAAGTTACAGGTCTATTATGTTCTAACGTATGAAAAAATTCAAATGACAAGTAAAAAAAAAAATAAATCTGTGACCATTATGTCTTTCAACAGTTGCAACTCCAAAAATGAGCACAACGCTTTGGAAAGTATGAACATTGTGCTTTCGAAGTTTAAAGGTATATGTTGGTAGAACAAGTATGGAGGACTTTTGTACCTATTACAGTAAAACTCTTTGATAAGAACACACTGCCATTAGCATCTTGTGTTTAAAATGAAAATGGTTTGATATAAAATACAACCACCTGTAGGTAAATAATTCTAGAAACTGCTTGTGTTCTTACTGAAGAGACTACCGAGTCTATCAGCTCCAGAACAAACCAAGACTTTGGTTACACTGTTATTATTTAAACTGGAAGTATGAAAAATACCTTGCTGCATTCTTTGGAAAATGAAACTTTATGACGATATGTAATAGATCAACTGTTTAATATATATCAAAACAATGTAATTTAGTAACATGGGTATGCTGGTAATGTTCCTCCTCTATAAGCTTTAGGAGAAATAAATTGGTCAAAAATAAAAATAAAAATTACTGTGGGTACAGATTTTAAAGACAAAAGAGGGAAAAGACCCATTAGGGCAGCATGTGTTTATAGTTCCACTCAGCCACTACATGAATAGCTGTAACCTCCCTTTGCACATACGGATCTTCACTATAGTTATGCAGTGCTCCATATAAATAACTACAGAGGATATTAAATTCCTTGCAAATGGCAAGCAATTTGAAACTGGAATTATGTTTAAAAGCCCATTATTCTTCAGGACTTAAAGTAACCTTTAAGAACTAAAAGTTGGAGGTAATGTTTCTTATAGGCTGATTTGGTAACTTTACATAATGCACCTCATTCTTTTTTAATAAAGAGATGAGAACTTAAAGAGACTGGCACAAGAGCAACAGGACTGTCTACAGGGATTGGTAATGGAAAAAGCCTTCTTCATGCATGTACAACAATCCTGGAGGCAGCTTCTGACTATATTTCTGAGAACTCACTCATGAAGACTGAACTATACACCACAAGAGACAGGGCTTAGAAAAAAAAAAATTCATTGATATCCCCAGTTCAGTTTATTCATCAACGTCTTTCTACCTGTCTGCTGAGAACTACTGTTGACATTTGGTAGTACATATATTGGCAATAATTGCTCTAGAATTGGACATAAACAATGCTATTTGACAATTCTTCCAATGCCTTACTAAGACAACATCATCCCCATATGCTAAATATGACCAGAAATCCTGACTCCTAATGCCATTAGAGTTGACGAACTCTAATTACTGCAAATGTAATAGTGCTATCCAAAGTTCATTGTAAAGTGGGCAAGTACAACGTTTTGTGGTGAACTACACACGTGGGATGTAGACATACATGCATACACACAAAAGCAGCTGCTTTTGGTGCGTCTTATCATCTCATTATATAAGGTCCCAATCTCACAAAGACTTGCATGTATTCTTAAATTCATATATTGTAAGTTGTTGCACTGAAGTCAACTGTAAAATCTGGACTTCATCTTAGACAACACACAACAACTACGAAAGACAGAAGCACAAGTAAACAAGAAGATATTGCACTTGGTCAGTTAGAGCAAAACTTATTTTTTCTGTATAAAAAGAATTGAAAGAAATCTCTTTCTTTGGCCACTATTGGTTAACCAATTTACCAGGTATGAAAATGTATCTTAACAGAATCTTATGCAAGGAAAATTCTTTTTATGAAGAACAAGATTCTTATATTTTATTCATTCAAAAGAGAATATAAAGGTGATAAAAACAAGTAATCAGACACTATACACCTTTCTCTAGTGCACTAAAATGGTATTTTCATCATTCATCAAAATAAGGAATAATTTAAAACCAAACTCAATAGGAATGTTTGATGGCACTGTGCAAGGGTCAAAACCAGAAACAGTTTACTGTACTTTGTACAAACCCCAAAATATCCCCCATAGTGACAACAGCCCTTCAACTCTGTAGAGTCTGGGAAGATGATAACACAGTTCACAAATATTCGAATAAGAAAAGCATTCATTCTTATCTTGCTAGATTGCCAGAGCCAAAAAAAAAAAAAAAAAAGTACATTTTAGAAGGCATTATTGATTTCATTGTAAGACATGAAAAACCGTACTCTTGTAAATTCATGAAGAATACAGCTCTTCTTAAAAGTTCCTTACCTCATTAGCTGTGTTGTGAGTTCCGACTATTCTGATAAAAGATGCGGGCTGCTTATCAAAAGTGACTGTTTGCCAGGATCTACAAAAAAAGTACAGAAAGACATACAAATATTAAACACTGTCACAACAACTTGCAGCAAAATAAACAGAGAATCCATCCAAGTAACAGTACATACTATTATCACTTAATACAGCAAATAGAGAACCATTTTTCATCACCTGAATTTTCAGCACTCCTTGTTCATTTTTATTTTTAAGTGCCTTGACTCTGCTTATGTATTTCCATACATACCTTATACTACTATAATTTGTATGCAGGAGTAATACTCATAATATTGTTGGAAGTTAAGAAAATGGTAATAGAAAAATACCCGAATCAAAGTCTAAAATCCCTAACTAATATTGACTGTATTAGGTAAACAAAAGATCAGATAAATAAAAGTAAATGCATCTATCTGTTAACTGCCCATTAGAAATCAGAGCTTAGTTAAAAAAAATTACAGTTCTAGGGGAAAAAACCCCAAATAAACTCCTCCCACTCTAAGTGGAGCAGCGGAGGCAGAGGAGCCAAGCCTCCCTTGTGTGGGCCAAGGTCCTTCCGGTAAATTACAAGTGACATAAAAGCATTCTTCGCAGTTCAGGTTGTGAGGATCTCCCCATCCTGGCACAGAGTCAGTGGGGAGAACAGATCATCTCCTCAGAGCTGGCGGATAACTTTTTGGGCTAGACTGAGAACACTAGAAGTAGACTGGGACCTCTATCATCTTCCTTCCACGTTCATACTCTTCTGCTCTGGGCAAGGTACACCTCAAGCAGACTCACAGACAGCAGGAAAAGGACACCAATTCTTATCATACCTTTGTGCTTACAGAACACACTGGCAGTAAAACAGAAGAAACAAAAAAAAATAATAGGAACTAGAGGTTTCAGTTTGATGCCAGTCTTCTACCGCACTAGATTAGCGCTTGAACACATTGGAATTTAAATTATTTTATATTCATAAAACATGAAAGCTAGATACAGAATTTAACTTTTTAGCAAAACTAGACTCTATCACAGAAGGCTTCAGAAATAGATTGTAGCTAAGTATAACTTGATTAACTCACTACAGAAGAAAAACATTGGATAGTTTTCCTGAATGCGTTCAGAATACCTTCAGAAGTGTTCATAAAAGAAACGAGGGACCAAAGCAAAACTGGAACGAAACACGACTCGCCACCGGTAGACTACCCCAAAGTCTGGCAGTGTGAACAGCCTGGCTACTGACTATTTGTCAGGCACTTGAATTTTCCCGTAGTAGGAAAACCTCTTTGTCACAAACATTGCATTTCTGGGTTTAATATAGTCGACTATTACTTTTATCAATTCTGTCAGGTTATATTTGCATAAAGAAGATTATGAGCCCAGTCAAGACCTAATTTCAAGTAGTTTACTGGTATTACTGCATGAAGTAATGGCTGTAATTAGAATTACTCACCATAATAGAAAGGTGTGGTCTGTGTCAGGTAAAGCACTTTACCTCAGAGGTAAAGCACTTACCTATCTAATGGCATGGTTTATTTATATCCCTTATTTTATATGTCCTTACTTTAAACCTTGGGCCATTTCTTCAAGCTCTGAATAAAATATAAAATGAGAATGGACTATTTTGTTGACTGTCTCAAGATCTGAAAGATTGTTATGATTTAAATATTTTTTTCCCCTAAACAGGAGAACAGTTCTTCTTGGGCTTCCTTCTCATATTACTCCAGTGCAGCCAGTCAGTTAATCTTCATGGCCAGACATAACTTGTTACCTTCAGGTATAGACTCCCAAAGATGAGTGGCTGAGACAATCAGATGATTGCAACACTACTCCTTATGAAGTATTGCCATAGTTTACATTATGCATATGCTTTCACATTTACATGCACACTCTTCATGCAAGGAGAGTGATGATGTAAAAATCAGATTTCCTTACTTAGTGAGTTGGAAAAGCTATTCTTAATAAAAGAGTTTAAAATCCTAAAGAAGCTACTAAGAACAGCCTATGCCTTCCTAGCGTCTCGGGTACAGTTTGTGTTCTGTGACAAGAAAATAGGTTAATTAGGGACCATTGAATAGCATATATTTATTTGTAGTACTTTTGAGCACTGGTCAAATACACATCACAAGAGTTCAGTGCAGATTTTCCAAAGACGTCAGTAAATACCATTGTCTGTCATGTGAAGTGACAACAAGGAAGCTGACACATCTGTTTGGGAATACAGCTGAAGAGCATGACAGATATTAAGAGAGGCTGAGAAAAACGCTTCTGAAGATCCTTTTGACAACACTTCTAGATCAGCTCCTCCAGGAAGCTCCTAAATTCTGCCACTTCCCACTGGATTAGAAGTCCTCACTTTGTGCTACAATGATCTTATTAGGACTGGATTATAATTACCCTTTAACAATACTAAAATATGAGAGAAAATAGTATAAAAAATACGTGAGGATGGGAGATTTGAGGGGAGATAGGGTTTTCAATAAATTTGGTCCTAAGAATATTTACTGGTTTGGTATGTGCCCATTTTATTCCTTTCCCATTGGAAAAAGTAAGTCAGAATTATAGACAATTTGTAGAAGAGTTATTAAAATTCAAGTTATTAAAATTCAAGAATATTGCCACTAGAGAATTAGTACTTGATGGGATGATGAGAAAATTAGGTCTCTTAGTTTATTTCCTTAGCAAAAAGGAAAAAACAAAGTAGAAAAAAACCCAAATGGATTTGGAAAAAGTAAGTTTTGAAATAAGTGAGGCAAACCTTCTTCACTAGAAAATTGAACCGATTTTGACTGTAACAGTACATTTGAGAACATCAATATATACAAAGCAATACCTCTCCGGTACAGATATAATTATGGAAAGAGATAATTTATGCAGTGTAACTATATACATATGGGAAGAAAGATTACTGACAGAACGTTATCAAGGCATATCTGCCCTCTTTTTGCATTTTTTGCTCATACAACAAATTCAGAAAAACTTCTATTTATGCATCAAGCCATATCAATTGTCTAGTGGCGTTCCTCAATTAAATTAAAGACATCATAGGTAAGTCTTAAGTTTCTTTTTAATTTTCTTATTTTACTGCTAGTTTTCTCTTCTGGTACTACTGTAATAATTTTGGTTTCTCTGTAGAAATTTTATTTTGCAAATTATTTTGTAGTCATGCCATTTGTGTAGCCATGTCACATGTATGTGCTTATTTTATACTTTCCTTAGAAGAGCAAATCTTTCTATCCTCAAAATCGCTTTTGATGGTCTGTACAAAAATCTCCTCCAAACTTTACACATAGCTCTGGTATTGATTTCATACATAAGTCACTATATTCCAGGAACAGCAGCATTAAAACATATCAGAAGCACCTGTTTTTTGGCCTGGGGTTTGATACTTCCATGTAATAGATGCCATTTCTTCACCTTTACTCCCCCGATATGCCAAGCAAACAAATCTTTCAAGCTGCTGATAACACTGTCACCTTCTTTACCTAAGACACTGTCATAAAGAAGTTATCAGAATTTACTTCTCCCAGAGACTGATATTGTTGTCTTTGGTCTTTCTGTATCTCTGTACTCCTTATTAGTGACCCTGTAAACAAATTAATTTTTCAGGGTTTAGCTTTTTTAAATATTCAGGAAGTGTTGATTTTTTTTTTTTTTTTTTCTTCTTTCACACTTGTCTTGCTGGTTGATTCATTTTAGATTTTCTGCTCAATCTGCAGCAGTCCTGGTAATTCCTTTCACAACAGAAATAATCACTATCTCAAGCTGAGGTTTACAGCTCTAAGAGAAGACTCGGGACTAGGAGCCTACTCAGATTTATACCAGGGTCCTCAAGATGAAATGTAGCACTACAAGTTGTTTGGCTAGCAAAGGTCCCCCGATACCACAGCTCCATCTTCCAAAAGAAATTAGCCTTCTTACAGTCCTACGGTGTTTTATTTAACACTCCACATCTCACCTCAGCCACCCACCTTCTAACTCTCTCATTCTGCCCAACTCCCCTATGGAGATGCGGTAATTGATGATTAGCATTCCAAAGCCATGCTTACATCCTGTGAGCCTGTCATATTTAATTACATTTTAACTATATTCGTCTTCTATAATAGCCTGAACATAATTTAGATAATTATCTTTTGCTCTCTTATTCTCTGACTCTGCCCGTCTCACTTAGAGCTCCTTGCAATGAAAATCACTTTCTCTGCTCAAACATATAAACAGACTCTTGGGCCAAGTGCTTTCATCTCTCCAACAGCAACAGCTGTCACTGAAACCTCAATGGCTTTGTGCATCCCACGATCTCTTCACCATATTCTATTCCGACGAAGAAGAAAATCATTAGAAACCCCCTCCACTTTCATGTTTCTTCCTGTCTTTATCTTTATTAGGCTATTGCAAGAAGAATGCAAGAAATGGTGATGTCCAGGTAAATTATAACAATACCTTGCCATTGCTAAAACTATCTATAGCTCCAAAATAGCAATTCACCTCTTAAAGATTTTAATGGCTTTTCTCGCATTCAGAATCCTTGCCTGGTTACTTCTATGAAAAGCTACTAACTTTCTAAAGATTTATTACATATAATAGGATATAAATAGTGACCCTTCCCTGTTATTTCCTTCTGTTCCAGAAAGAACAAATTAAGAAAGAAGTGGAACTTTATCTTTTATTGAGGTTTTCTAATGAGCCACTGGCACTACAGAATACTACCACACTGTGGGATGACCAGAGCAGCACTGATTATAGCTGAAACCAAGTTCAGGCCGAAGATGTAAGACGAAAGAAAAAGCTGTTATGTGTAACTAACATTCATCAAGCTGTAAGAAGCATATCATATTCATATCATGGCTTGCTTTGGGCTAAGCACGTAAATTTTGTGTGTGCACATTGTGCCTTCTTACTTCCCAAGGTGACATACCGCCTCCATTTTTTGTTCCTCACTCCAAGAAGAAAAGCAAAGCAGAGTTGGAAACAAATGTGGAAATGAACAACACAGCCTGAAAAATGTCAATTACCAGCAAGTAACCTCCATTTTGCTTTCTAATGCTTGTCCACATATGCCTTGTTCTATAGCAAGTGAGAAAACTCTTATTTGTTTGTGGACTTTTTCAACTGCGACTACATATTTTTTTAATGAAATACAGCCTCCATTATGATAGAATAGTGAGGAGATATTTGTAAAAGCAGATGAGAGGAAAAGGAAGGAAGAGTTATGTTGTGTTTCCATACATCAGTTTGATGACTGTACTGATATAAACAAGACAGCAAGTAACTAGCATGTGATGCTGCGAAATAAAAAATTGCATGCACACATAAGCAAGCCAACTGAGACTCAAGAAGTACCGTAATATGTTCTGCATGACATGTGTTACACCCCTTGCTCTATTAACGAACACCGTACTGATCTCTCCTATGGAGTACCCTACAAAACAAATACAGAAGTGTGCACTAAAAAGGCTGTAACAGTTATTGTTATACAGACATTTTTCTTTATAAAATACCAAAAAGGTCTACAGCTACCTTATAAATTGCCTATAAAAAGCATGTTTTCCACCATACTAGTACTATACAATAAAGTGACGTAATACTCTCTTGTTAAAGCTGTAATTTAACGTTCTAATTCAGAGTGTCAGGCCCATAAAAAAAGCACAGAAGTCACCTCTCCATCCAGCCTCCAGAGCCACTGAGGAGGAAGACAAAGCACGAGAAAGAAAATATTGTGAGGAATCAAAGGTCATCTGCATTTTGGTTTATAAATTAAAGTCAAATTAAGAGCAGTTCTACCCCTAGTATACCTGAACTGAAAACTGAGACCTAAACCTGTGTTTTCATCTACATTCCCTCTGCAGCTTTCAAAGACAGAGGCAAAACTCAGCTAATAATGCATCATAGTTATACTTATACTATAGTCCATTGACAAGGTAGCAAATGTACTTTATTCAGCCTAATAAGGAAGAAAACCACCAAAAGAACTTGAAGTACTAATGGCAGAGGTAATAAAAAGGGTTAAAAGAAATATAATGAGAGTCTAGAATAAACGTGAGAATAATAAATACTAAAAATCACCTATCGCAGTATTTGTTACGTAGCGGCTTTGTATATCGACAAGTAAAAATACGTATTCCCACCTTTTGGGAAACTGGCCTCAAAAGTTCTTATTCTCCATATACTTCCTATAAGGAACACATAATTTTCAAAGTATCTGAACAAAATTTGTAGTTGTATCTGCCCTATGATTGGTGCCCCCCACAAATTCAAACAAATAAGAATGCTTCACTGAACTGCTATAAATGTTTTATGGTATACGATTTACTGTAGAATCCAGATCTGGGCTTGATAAAGCAGACCTATTCAAATAAAAAAACTGACATAAAATAGAGCTAATGAAGTCTATACTGACTTTCTGACATCTTTATAAAGCTTCTAATGTAAAAAACTCCTTATAGTAACCCCTGCTTTCAGAGCTTCAGTGTTGACATTTTTGCCGTTTTAGAAAAATACATAACATAATGTTAAAATATAGTCAAATTGAGCAATGGTAAAACTGAATGTAGTAATTATTTTTCTAAGTGTAGTAACCAATTTTCAAATACATCCACATGCCAAAAATGTAGGCATCCAGTAGCATTTTTGTACTGCGTAAGCTGTGTACTCATGTAATTTACCTTGCTCACACATTTCTTCAACAGGTTGTCTTTTTGTACTTCCATAAATAAAGTTTATATTTAAAAGTCTCACACCAAATGAAATTATTAGCAATTTGCTGGCAACTGGCTGGCAGAATGCCAGGAGCCAAATTTCTATGCTGTGTCAAGAGCTGCGCATGTAGTATCTACACGTACATCCTTGGGGGACAGCAATGGTGGCGGACGGAGGCTGTGAACTTGGGTAACTTGACCTATGAGTTCATCTTACCTACATACTTTTGTGAACACCAGAGCACACAGGCAGAGGTCAAGCACGCACAGTCCTAGAGGCTGAATTGGTTTTGTTGTGCTTCCTCATTACCAATAGTTACTGCTCCTGATGTTCATGCAGATAGCAAAGACAGCAAAAGCCACTCAACACATTAACATAGCCAGTAATACAACTAGCAGGCTGCTTTTAACTTTGAAGACTTCTTCCCCCATAATCCTACAACAGATTGTAGGCTATTTTATTTATAGCTTTTTTGATTATATAACTTTTCATTAACAGCAAATATATACACAATATTTTTAGAGCTATGCGACAGAACATGATCCCTATTAATCAGTTCCTCTGTAGCATGTAGACTAACACTGCATTTATCACACTTCTCTCAGAGATTCCCTTGGGTGTGATTTCATGGCCCACTCGTAAAAACTTCACATTTACAGCAACCGCCCTTCCATTACTGTCGATAACATCTAATTGACATGTCAAACCTCCAAGGAATGCAGTAAATTGAACCACAGCCTCTAAGAAGAACGAAACAGTAAAAAAAGTAAATCAGCCTGTGCCTCCTCATAACAGCAATACAAACATACCGAGCTTTGCTAATGGAAGGGAGGAAAACTGTAACCCTTTCTACTGCCACAGTGAATTACCTGTTAACCTCAAGGGCAGAAAACAAAGCCTTGCGACCTCAGACTGAAACTCGTCTAGAAAAAAACCTGAACCCGCACCCATGAATGCACTAATTTTAGACCTGAGACTAAAGTAAACTAAGACAGACAAAAATAACAAATACAACTTTTGCTTCTGTTACCATGTTACAGAACAGAGAAAATGTAGCCCCCCTCCCACTAGTTTCTGATAAACTAACTTTTAGTATTTATTTCAGAACTCCATACACCTTGAAAACTATATAGGCAAAGTAGAGAGAGCTGGGTAAAAGTCATAAATATCATTTTAAAAACAGGGGAAACTTGATGCATGATGAAAAAGCATGAAAAAGTCAGGCAAAACTTATTGAAGTAGCAACTGAGGTAACAGGAAAAAGGCAGAACGACTTTAGAAATATGAAGGTGAAGTGTATGAAACCCTTAAGAAAGAAAAATTGGCTTATAGGGATACCAGAACAATAATGGAATGAAATTAGGTAATACGATGTTCAGTACTGGTATTCAGAAAAAAAAAAATTCTTACTGTGGGAACTCGGTGTAACAGAAAAGCAAAGAGCAGAATGGAAGCACCATCCCTTCAAGTATATGAAACAAACTGACAGAGCATTATTCTAAAAAAATGCACAACATACCATGTAGTGAAGTAATCCCCAAAGAATGAACCTAAAGACATAATAATTCTTCCATTTTGTGATTCATGGATATAATCTGTCCTGCTAAAAACATTACTGTGAATAAAACAATGGCTTAATACTGCATATATCTCAATGCAGGATATTTGTAACACTAAAGACCGTACCTGTTTTGGCCAGTATAAGCAAATGTGTACTTTTCAGAGTTTTAATGAAATTAGATCCTGAATATCCACAATCTAATGAGGGCAAATCTCTAGATTTGATGCGTTAACACCCGAGTGACCTCCTGACTATAGAAGATGATGACAACAGTTGCTATATTTAATGCCTTTGCCTATGAGAAAGGGCTACAGACAAAATCGTAATTTACCATCCAGTTCATGAACATTTGGTCATCTCCTATTCATTGGGTTATTAGATGATCTTATACAACAATGAATTTCAAAGTAAACAAACATAACCACAAAACAACAGCTCAAGTATTAGGCATTTCTTTCTGATCTGAGGCAGATAAATGGGCCAGTTTCACAGGAATCATCTATAATTTGGATAACCTTTTTGTAGTAGTATTTATTTATAAAGGTGCTGAGAGTGTGCATGTGTGTGGGTGCCTGCATGCACGTAGGTATGTGCATGCATGCACAGACGTTTTCAAGAGAGGGAATATTACAACTCTATGAAGGCAATCCAATGCACTGCCATAACATAAAAGCAGTAATCCGCATTGTTGAGTCCCTACCCAGAAGCTTCTTCTTCCTCAAGAATCAAAAAGGCAATGCCATTGGGAAGTTTTAATTTCTATTGAAACATTGATGTAATAATAAATAATAATTATAAAATAATTATAATAATGAATAATAATAATTCATTAAAGGAAACGAATCTTTGCTTGTTTTAAAAAGACTATGCAACAGGTATTTTACACTTACTTAATTACCACTATGTATTTTGAAAAAAATTCTAAACCAGACTGCTCACACATGCATTCAAACTGAAATTTTTTACCATGAAAAGTCAATACAATCTTCCTGTTATTTATCCCAGAGAGGCAGAAAACCAGGGGTTATTGTAAAGCATGATCAACAGGAATTGCGGAAGTCAATTATTGCCTCCTGGAAGAGTAAGGCATATTCATTTCTTCAGGATTTATGTTATTGTTTGAAATATTTCAAAAATATGACCCAAAAACCCAACAACCAAAAAAACACAGTTAAAGTGAAAAGAGATTCAGTAACATAAGAACCAAGTTACCCGTTCCTAAAGAACACCGTGGGTTTGGAGGACTCCCTAGGATTTCACTTTTGATGGCTAAGAATTTGAAGTCCCCTCTCTGCTTATTCCCTCCAACCCAGAAAAGAACAAATGTAATTCAGTTTCATCAGCACAGCTTGATCCTTTGCAGAGTTTTTCTTTTATAAAACTATTTTGTGTATATTAATGATACATTTTGGGATACTTATTATTTCAAGTTTCCTTCCGCCCTTCACCAAAAGGTATTTTTTCTAGATAATATATTACAAAGTAATAAAACATACATCTATTTATATCGTTAGCTTGACAATTTTTACAGGCCTCCAACGAGACATTCAAGTCTTTGACGGCATGGGAGAAAAATCGAATACCTAAAAGAAACAGATAGCGATACTATGGGTATTATTTGGTATTGTTTCTTTTCTCCGAGGCAGAACTGAGCTAACATTCCAAATCGACGTCAGAGTTATGGGACATTTTCTTCACTCTCCTCACAGTAATGTGCATGAAGAGGAGCTGAGAACATGCCAGTCACAAGGCAAAGCAGAGCAAAGTGAAACTTCAACGTGTATGGTACATGCAGAGCTGCAGTAAGTGTACAACGGCAAAATGTTCAAGGGAGACTAAGGCACTGCAGTTTGCAACTCCTTGCTGCTCTGTTCAAGGCTCGTTCAAAAGATCCATGCATATTTGTGGCTGAAAAGCAACCATAAGGAACTGAAGGTAGAAGTGGAAAAAAGAAAAGATGAATTAACAATTTGAAAACCACCTTGTGATCCTGAATCACTGCTAAGAAACACAACTTAAAAGAAGGCAGATCTTTTTTCAATCAAACTAGACTCAGCTAAAATAAAAGCTAGCAAATGAAATGTTAGATGCAGAGTTTTCACGCTTCTGAGAGGCTCCTAACGCTCTGAAATGGAATACAACTCTGGTTTCTCTCTGTGAAATCTTAATTCTCTGTGCTTAATAAGGCAGGTCTGTGAAGCTGGCGCCTCTTTCTTCTTTTGCTTTATTAGAATCTTTCAAAATGTGAGCATATAAACACAAGGCAAAATATGTACTTCAATGCCTTTATCGTTCAGGGCTTTTAAGCTTAATAATTACACAAAATGACCCTTTATATCTGTCTGACTTCCTCCAGTAGGCACTACTAGCGGCATAATGAACAGATTAATGAGAACCCTCAGTTTATTTTTGTGAAGTGAAACTTGAAATTGAGCTTAACAATGTAGCAATTTCCCTGACATCTCGCTTGAATATATTTCATCTTTGTATTGTATGAACGTGGCTACGCTGAGTTCGGCAACTCTGGAGGAGGCATTTGTATTTCACAGAGTTGCTGTGAAATTTGCTTCATGTAAAATAGGATGAACTACGGTCACAATATACTCTGTTTGACAGAAGAGGTACAAGAACAGTTTTGCTGTGAAATTAACTTCACGTAAAAGAGGAAAAAGTGTGGTCAAAATACCCTGTTCGACACAACAGGTACAAGGAACAGTTCCTTTTATCCTGTTCCAGCCCTCCAGGGGGGAGCTCAGGCATAAGACAGAATTAAGGATTATATAAAAATTAGGAAAAACGTTACTTTCTCATTCTAGGTGTGACAGGACAGTAGATGCATGCAATACTGATGGGAAGCAACAGAAAAAGCAATGTGAGCATAAAGGCAAAAAGCGGGCTGAGAAATATTTAATATGTTTTATTATGAGAGAAAGCAGCCCTGTGAATGCGGTTAAGGAGGAGAATGATGGATGAAAATGAATGCAAGGGAATTCTAGAGATGGGATCACAGAGTGGAGGAACTATAGGAGGACAGGAGAAAAAAGCTGCTATGTTTGTGGCTAAGTATAAGGAACTACACATACACAGTACGTAACATGCCACGTGCAGTTACGACGAAACGTATTCACACACTTCAAATTATTATGTCTATAGCAAAAGGAATAATCACATCGTGACAGAGATTAGCCTAGTTTCACAAAAGTATACCCAGAAAAAAAAAAAAGTCCATAATTGAGTTTGCCACTAACATTGTGTAAAGTGGAAGTATTTTCTCACTTGAAGTCCTTAGACAACATGGAAAACACTCTTCTATACCTCTGAAAAGTGTTTTAGAACTGTTAAGTGCACAACCAAAATCTCTCTAGGTGTCCTTTACTTGTGATTTATCATCAAAGGAAATACAGCAGTTCCTGAAAACTGGAAACGCACATAGTACATCATAGGACAGAAATATGAAACACTGGACAAGAACAGTAAACATCAAAGTTAATAGCTATTATATAATAGAAAGATAATATGCAATGGAAATGTGAAATTAAGTTGTGAAGTTTTTAAACATTTATCATAACAGCAGTATACTCTGAATAACAAAGAAGAGTCCAGCAGGGAGAGAAAAAAAAAAAAGGGGGGGGGGGGGGGGGGGAAGATATAATGCAGTATGTTACAAGCCTTCTGAAAACGAAGTCATGCCCTCCACAAGAAAATCATAAAACTGTCCCAAACCAGCAATATAGACAGTTGATACCAATTGCCTTAGAACTGACCATCAATAAACAATATTCATTGTCTCTCAAATTCTATCAACCAGGGTATTAGATCCTTTTTTCCTACTGGGGAATTGAACATGGTATGTCTGCTGCCAATGGATTAGATCCATTTCACAGAAACTACACAAGAGAACTTTAAAGAATGATAGGAAGTTGATAATCGTCATGACAGCCTGTTTCACATTTGTCTTTACAGGGTTTACTTTATCAAAAGTGTCATTATCTCTGAGGTCTGATCCTACTGGCCTTTGGTATTTTCTGTTTTTCATTTGACTTTCAGACTCTTTGTCAGCAAATTCTTCTAACGAGTGCAGGTTCAACACTAACACGCCCAAGCCCACTTATCATAAATGTTTTAAAAAATAGAACAGGACATGACTGTTTTTCATTACTGTCATACTGTGTAGAGAAAAACAGCTTATTGTGGAAAAGAAAAAAAAATAGCCCCCATAGAGCATTTGAAAATTGACAATTACACAACCAGTATGCAATAATTGCCTTCCACTTAGGGAAGATATGCAAGCTTCCCCTGTGAAGATAACAGACATCCAGTTTCTGTCTTCAGCCTTTTAAAACTGGGAGAAGAGGAGGGTAGGAGTATACTGTCAGTTCCTGGCTTTGAGCATTGAATTATTAATTTACACAAAATACTACATTAAAAATACCACTAAAACAACTCAAAGCAGCATACTGATAGTTTAAAGGGGAAGTTCACGCTTCAGTAGACTGCCAAAACCAATATATGCTATTTAAACATAATTTAATTTTCTTTCTCATCGTTTTGTTTGCCACTTACTGATCAAAGGTGTCTGTTGAGGGCTGTGCTACCTTTATGGTTCATCCTACCCCTTATGCCAGAGATTCAGCAAAATGATTTGGAGACCTCACAGGACACTCGCAAGACAGCACGTTAATGATTTTCACAAAGGATTGTAACTCCACAGAAAGACCGGGGAGGCAGAAAGCCAGGCAGCAAACAGCAAAGGAAGCAACTCTTATCCACGTGTCTTTGAAGACAGGAAAGTAACTGGAGAATATTACTAGCAAAGTAAATTTTCTCATTGCAAGTATTCTGTCTCTTCAAATGTGAGCCCCTGTGAAATTTTCCTGAGTTTTAACTCCATCCACTTTCATTTGCTACTGCAGTGTATCATACACAGACGAGTGAGTTATTTTTCTGCAGTCTACTGCAGTATATTAAACACAGAACTAATGCTAGAAAGGGTAAACCGAGGATTTCAAAACCTTATCAACCACCTAGACTGCACTCACATCTCCCAAATTTTTAAGACAAAAAGACATAATTTGGAGTGTACTTTCTGGAAAAAATTAATCTTTCAGCCTAGCACAAATACACGTATAATGATTCTTAGTTGATTGTTATTCTGAGAGGTACTTGTAGTCAAACAGGCAATCACGGCAATATCTACTTCTCATTTTCTTAGACAAAGACACATAAGCCTAAGCGATAACAATTTTTATACCAATGCAGGATTAGTCCTTTTTGGGCTGGGATGTCCAAATATTCATCAAAAAAAATTAGGATTTGGCTGAGACAAAAAACAGCTGCAAAATTTGATCACGTTAGCAGAAGATTTGTTTCATTTCTTCCAGGTGAGAGAGGGGTGCGGGCATTCATAAACAAGCAGAGAATGAAGAAATGAGGCTACTGTTGCTTCCACCCCATTCCACTGGAGTCTGGTTAAGGCAAATTGCTAAAAGCAGTAATCTTTAACTGTTTGCCTGAACCTAATGATAAGTCAAACCCAGGCACAGTGCACAAGTTTGATTCTTGCTTTTCCTTGGGGAGTGCCTGAATCTCTTGACTAAAATGCATTTAGAGGCAGATTTCTCTCTGATGGAGCCGTGCTGCTTGCATAAAATACCAATGTATTTCTGGTAAGGGGAAGGACAGAGACGGGGGGGAAATTAAAAAAATCTCTTGCATCCTGCAGGAGTATCTTTACCATTACACTATGATGGTAAACCAGAGAAACTGTATCACCTGCGCTTTACCACAGCATCTGCTAATTTTGGTTAAAATCCAACTCTTCATCTCCTGTTGTTAAAATTACATAAAGTGAAGCTTGTTTGTTTTCATGGCAAAAAATTCATGTTTTCAATTTGTTTTGAGATGCCTTTTTTTTTTTAAAACTTATAGAAACCAGACCAAAAAGTCAGGATCTTCACATATTCCTACCAGTGACTGGTTCAATTTTCTCTTCTTCATTAAGATGTCTCCATCACCATATTGAAACCTTGCCTAACAATGAGGGCCTTCAGTCAGTGCATGAGTCACTGAATGGTGATGTCTATTCCATTCTACATTCAACAGATTTTGAGCACTAATAGCATGGCTTTTTAAGTTGTAGTACCATACATTTCAGTATTTTTCAGTAAAATAAAAGTGGTCTAGCTCTGACTATATGCAATTATGATCCTCTGTACTTTACAGACCAGTCTTAACATTTGTAGCATTTGGCTTTTATATAGTATTTAATATATTTATTTTACGTATTTAATACATATAAATATAAAACATATAAATATATTATTGTACATATTTATTTTTCTGTACTATACATATACATATGATGTAGTATTTAGAGTTATCAAGATGCCATTATGATCAGAGTAATTCTTGAGCTGAAGTCACTTCACCATTTCTGCAAATCCTACTTGAAAAGAAAATTAAACATATTTAAAGGGTTTTCTTTTCTGTGGTAGGGTGACCATAAAAAAAAAAAAAAAAATCAACCTGCCCAATTTGCTGATCATAAAGGGCAAGAGATTTCAATTGAAATGAAAAAAATCTGTCAAATGCAAAGAAATCACCTGAAAATTGATGGGGGAGTGTGGAGGGCCACAAACCTTTCATTTTATCTCAGTTACAGATCATACAGTACTTAAATGTAACTGCAGAGGATAGGAAACTTTCAAAGAAAAGTAAGATTTTTCAAATTGATGCTTTTTGTTTACAATCTTCTAGTCCTTGTTAAATCGAATTGTTCTCGAGTCCGCTAAGCTTTTGTAATTGTAAGCTTCAGGACCTGGTTGTTCTATTTGTTTAGAGCAGATAGTTGCAGACAGTGCTTGGACACTGTTTAAGTCTGTAGACTTTAAGATTAAAGACTGGGATTTTGCTAGCTGGATGCATGTCTGTCAGAGCAAGAAGTGAGGCAAAATACATTTTTCTATTCCACATGAAAACAGTTCCTGCAGCCACCGCTTTGAGAATTTCCAGAGCACCTCTGTTCTGAATCAAGATCTTGAAGTATACCTTGAGAAGGCAGCTATCTTTATTTCAGGGATGCACCTACACTTGTCCAAGGTTAAGGCTTTACAAAAAAAAAGAAAAGCATGGTTTGAACATGGTGAGTAGATACTTGAACTGGGCAGTCAACCAGCACACACTGTGCATACTTAAGCAAGTGCTTGTTTTTGACTGTTGTTATAGGCTATTAGTATCGACAGATACAAGGAAAAAGTGCAAAAAGATTCTGATTCTCTCTCTCTCTTTTTTGTGGTTTTAGCCTTTTAGCTTTTAGTTCTCCCACTGCTGGAGGCAGACAAAAAGATGAATTTTATCTATTATGCTGAGATGCTTTTGAGAATGAGTAAATCTTCTTTACTCTTTCTGCAGACCTGCAGGCAGAACGAACACAGGTTTTCTGCTCATCAATCCCCTGCCCTTTACAGACAGTGAAAGGACGTGTCAAGTTCTCCTTCACCAACACATCTAGACTGCATTGTAACATGTTTGAATTGCACTATTTGTTAAGAGGTGGAATATAAACTTTAGGAAAATGTGTATCCACAGCATTGCTAGAAAGGACTGAATAACTCTCGACTGATGTGACAAACTGAGATACATCTCTGAATTTGTAAAATCAATTTGGTTTTGGTTGGCACAAGTACAGGCTAGGTGAGGACTGTCCCCGTATGAGCTGATGACTTAAATTTTGTCCCAGGAAAGAAAGCATACCTTGTGGAAAAATGACTTGGGGAAAAGGAGAGAAGTAACATTTTTGTAAGTCTGAGCTTCCCCAGGGATCAGCCAGGAGATCATGTCCTATCAATATTCACTGAATGCTAAGCAGACCTGGCTTCTGGATATGCAACATACAAATTTGCAGCCTATATTTTCAGTCCCATGAGAAATATCTGGGTCATTCTTTACTTGGAATTAGAACTATGAAATAGTTTAAGAAGGCTATCAACACTGAGTTACTCTTCCATACTAGAAGAATGTGTTTTATCAGCAGACCCAACAATAACAGAGCCCATGGAGAGTATACCTGTGGAGAGTATTCATGTCCGATTTCTCCTGACCAAAGCATAGAAATTAAAATGAAACAATATTTCTCTCTTTTTAAGAAGCATGTTTTTTCTATGGAAATGTCCTGTTCAAAAGCACAGTGGTCAGTGCACATAGTTGAGGTACTCTACTTTTGAACAAAGTCAAGCTTAGGTAAGTGGTTGATCTGTTATAGTCTGGTACCCACCCTCACTCTCCCCATTCCCTTCAAATATCATACAATGCTTTTATGTACTTTGATAAGTGTAAAATGCATTTGATTAAGAAAATGCTTTACCAACCCTGCTCTCTTTCTGCTCCTACCATGTTTCTCCAGGAGGGGTGATTTGACACCAGGGTCACAATAAACACACGAACTCCAGAGGAACATGGTTTAACTTTCAGCAATCACAAAACCAAGGGTATGGTAGGCAGGCTGTTTCTGAGAATGAACAACCAAACTGGTTGTTTGAAGATCCAGTACCGATGTGGATCTTCAGAACTTGATTCTGGCTTGAAAGTCTAGATGTTCAGCCGCACTAGAAGCTGCTATCTCCTAAAGTAATATTTACAAGGACCTAGAGTCAGTAATCTACAGGTTATGTAATGATCGTTCTTTTCACAGTCAAAAAGTTACCCATGTAAGTATTAAGTAAAAGGATTTTTTAAAAAAAGGAGTTTTCCAGTTCTGACTTTGTGCAAATAAGTGGAAAAAGTTAAAACTCACTTGCAGGAAATTTTTGTGCGATCAGCCACCATAGTCCACTGCTGCTGATTCGTTGAAACCTCAATGTAGTAGCTGTAGCTCCGATCATCACAGTCCCAAAGTAGCAACCTAAGTATGAAGAAGTTGTTGAGAGATAAGTAAAATAAGCATTAAACCAAGCTGTTTAATTTTTTCAGTCCTTCATTTCCTCCTCTTAATCGTTTTTAAATTTAGCTGTTTCTTTTGGAATGTGCCCCTAACACTGAACAAGATCTTTACTGTTTCTGTCATCTCAAACTTGGGTGTCTCTATTCCTACTATCCTAAGGCCACTAATAGACTTACTGGCTTATAATAACCACTTTAATAACATTAATCTATTACACTTATCCAATTACTTTTAATTTATTTGAAAGTCAATAAATTAACTAATTTATTTGGCATGTGGCATTGCCTGCTTTAAACCTAAATCAAAGATCTGTGTGGAAAGGTCAGTTTAAGAGGTGAAATAAAAAAGATTCTGGTGACTAAAAAAGATTGTACTGTCTTCTTAACTGTATTATCTTTTTTTTTTTGTAAATGTGTCAGAAATATTTTTTATAAAAGCAAATAGGAAAATGGGAATTACCAGTCCTAGTTCATCATATTATGAGGAAATAGGCACTGAATTGTTGACCAAATTGCTAAAAAGACAGAAGAAAAAGAAAAAAAAAAAATAGAGGTCTCAAGGATTCATTCCGTACTCATTCTCAAAAAACATCTGGCAAATGTTGTATCCTCTCTACTCCTTCTCTTTATATGGAGAATATCTTCCTGTTTGAAGAGACAGTTGACACTTCAACATTGTTCCTCAATTTCATTTTATTTCTAAGGATATGTATTAACCATAACCAAGAACCTTGCCCCTCTTCTTTCCCCCTCACTGAATGGGGTTGAAATATGCGTACTTAAGAAAAATACCCAGCACAGAATGCCTTCTTTAGCAAAAAAACACACAAAATATCTATCCAGCATGTTTGTGAACCAATATGGAGCATCGTTTTTTTCCAATGAAGCATCCACAAATGACAAGAGGGTATTGTGTGATTTACACAACTGAAAGGAGCTATGGACTGGCCAAGAACAGAGGCAGACATTCCTGCAATTTCTTCTTTAGGCGCAGTTAAATAAATGCTGTCCATATTTCAACTAATAGATGTGGTTTTGCGTACATTTTACATAAAACTGTTGGCTGGTGTCATTCCACTGATTAGGAGGGTACAGTTTAGAAAAATTAACTGCTGTTCTTACTGTTTTCATATAAACTCAATGGCAAATGGGATATCAAAAAGAAAATTTCAAAAATCTTTTCTATTTGAGTTTGAGGAGACTGGAGGCAGTTTTTGAATAGCAATATTCTAAGTGAACAATCCACACATTATGTCATGGAAATTTATGTTTTGCTGATCTTGCGTTTGTCTTATTCTCTGAACCATTACTCAATACAGCAATGGAAAATAAATAATCTGCTGCAATATCTTGGCTGTTAGCAACTGCTGCCGTCTCTTGACCCTCACGTTCTTGTCAAAGTTAGCTAAGCTAACACTTACTAGGATTACTGCTTAAATCAGACTATTTGTTACAGAAGCAAATGAACCTGCTGCAGTCAAATAAACAAAGCACAGTCAGCTATCCAAAATAGCTATAACTGCAATGATGACCTAGATGATTGTTGTAGGTCTTCTCCAAGTGAAATATTCTATTCTATTTCATATGAGAATCACTAAAGTGACACATCCAGAGAACTGCGAAAGCCAGGTAATACAGCTAAGCTGGGTTCTTTCTCCAGCTGTGAGGAAGAACTTCCACAGATCCACGTTTTTCAAAGTGCAATAGATAAGGATCCATTGATTGTCAATGAAAATAGCTGAGACATATATAAAAAGAAAAGGAACCTGTGACACGCTACAGACTTTCCCAAGCACAGAGCTTCAAGCTGTCTCTCTTTAATCATCGTTCAGAAGAGTGCCCAAGTTTTATAATATAAATTCCTTTCTTCCAGTTCTGAAAGTCTTTTTGCTTTCAGTTGCTACCTCTGCTGAGTGGAATAACTGCAAAAATTATTGCTCACTTTTAACATTAAAAAAACCCAATACTGCTAGAGGGGGAAAATGACCTAGCCAGTTGCCAAACGCCAAATCCTTCCTCAGAGAGAGAAGGTGTCCCAAGCAGAACATGGACTGTCTTCACAATTTGGTTATTAAGGACACATGTGTCTGTATCTTTGCCCTAAAAAAAAAAAAAAATCAGTGCTATTACCTTCTTTTCAAACCAATCTAGTTTAGCTCTTTATTCCCCGCTTTGGAAACCCAGCATTCAAAGTGGAATCGGGTCTACTGGACAAGCAGATTTCAAATAAACTCCCTAGGTGCTCTCAACTGAACCCACCTCATTATCAAAAATAATAAGCTATCAAAATAGCTTTAGGAAGGTAAAATCAAACACTTTAAACAGAAGCCTTTTAGCACATATTAATACTGTCTATTTGCAAACTAAATAAACCTTAGACGTGACTTAGTAAAAAATAAAAAGTTGCCTGTGGCATGATGAAAGAATTAAAAAAAGCCCCAAACACCCAAACAAAAACACCGAACTCCAAACCCTCTCCCTTGCCTTCATCAGATCCTCCCCGTTCTGCTTTTCTATAGCTTGAAGGTCTCCAAACACTGAAGAGACTGAATGAAACATTTTTTTGTTTCACGGGGCTTTTTTGGTGGTTTTTTGTTTGTTTGTTTGCTTTGTTTTAAAAAAAAGTTTATGGATTAAAATCATGGATTTGGTAACTACTAATAATCAACACATCCTGAACTGATTTAACATCTATATTTAAACCAAGTCATCTAAATAATAAAAAGAGGGAAAAGCAAAAACATACATAAATTTCTTTTTAAAAGGCTATTAAAATATTGCTAATTATGCTTTTCAATAGGATCCTTTTCATCACGGGGGCTCAGTGTTGTTTCCTTGATCCGTGTTTTCAAAGCTATGATCAAGAGTTTCAATATCAGAAGCACACTGGTGTCTGTAATTTCAACTAACAGTACTGTGATTAAAACACAACTGGCTCAGCTTTAGAGCAAAAGGCTAACAGGACATATGTATTCCTTTTAAGAATGTGTATAATTGCTGTCTCCCAAAACAACCTAGCCAAAGTTAAATAGGTTTTAAAAAGCATATGGCTTGGAATTACTACAAACCAAACAATGAGTGAATTAAAGTTGGCAGGATCTTTCCCCAAAGTGACTTAGTATGAATGCTAAATGTAGATTTTTGTTTCTTTGGGACTTGTGAAAGAAAATAAGTTCTTTCTTCACCTTCCTGCAGTAGCTTTTTTAGGAGAGGCTGGGGAGGGAGACTGACAACAGAACCTATTTGAAATTAATTCTGCATGAAATGCCTTTCTGGATAAGCACTGAAAAACTTTCAGGTGATTACATCAATATTCACCAACGCGCACTGGGCACAAGGGCCACTTCTTATGCCAGGTACAGTAATCTTTAAAACACATTCCAGGCAAACTACCAGGCTAAACTTTTGTAGAGAAGCGATGTTTTGCTAAGATGGATATTAAATGACAGGAAGGAGAATATTTCACTTTAAAAGTCAAAAGTATACTCATTGGCAGTGCATCTGTTTATAGCAAAATTGCCCATGTTCTTAGGACTTTCCATATTAGAATAAAAAGCTAAATTAGCTCTTGTTCATAAATCTTACCCTCAGGATTGAGAAGGAAAAGTGAAATGAAGCTTTACCCAGCTCACTCCCTGCAACATTGTGAGATTTAAACAGATTTCTCATATGCTACTTCTTTGGGTATCTAAAGTTTAAGCCTGTTAATCATTTAATATGGTACTGTTGTTTACATCACATGTTGAAAATGCCTCATCTTATAAAATAAAAGCTTTTCAAATATAAATAAAATTTCGTACAAGAGGTGTGAGAACCTGATGATATTGGTCACGTGGTACAACAAAAGATGCTGCAGTACTTTTTAAACAGCATTTCCCTAAGTGTCATGTGTTTCCCTAGGATTGATCGATTGTTCTGCCTTTATATAAGCATTTTTTGAGCTGTCTCTGCTTGCTTTTATTCCTAGATTTCTGAAAAAGAGATTGTCACTGTTTAGTTCAGGCTGCATTATAATTACATATGCCCAAGGCATTAGCAGAATACCAAACAATAATAGTCATGCACCTGACAGGATGATACCCGTCCTGAACGCTATAAAGTTAGTAGTTACCACATACATTATAAGTGATAGTACTGTGTTCATAAACTACTTGCATACTTATAGAAACCCAAAAGACAGAAATTAAAACATGAGGTAGTGACACTTGTTGACCGATGGCGGAAAAAGAAAGAAAACCCAAAACTGTATGGAAAGAGTATTTTTATACAATTGTCTTTGCATTTTTGCCTCTGGTTGTCTACATGCCCTTTCATTTTGTACAGATAGTTATGTTTCAGTAGTTAACTTGCAGGAAACCAATCTTTCTTCAGGATCCTACAAAGGAGACAAAATTCCTGCATATTTGCTATGTGCTTATATGATCATTTGTTCTGAGTTATGATTTCATTCTCAAGTCAGGCAAGCACAGAAAATGAGCAGCAAAGAAAGAAAAACTTCATAGGCAGAAGTGGTATGGAAAATTAGAAAGCATAAGAGATGTATATGATGGTGGCATAAACAAACAGAAAACACATTAAAGCTAACTGATACTGTTTGTTAATTTAAGAATTACACTGAATATGAAAAGCAAAACAGTTGGCTATCACCTATTTGTATTAGCAATAAAGTCTTCAAGTAAATTAAACTGGGATAAGTGGTTAATCTACTTTTACAAAGATGCAAAATATTTATTTTTTTTTTTTAACATGAAACCCACTATGGTACAGAAGAATTCTGTCTCCCTCCACTGCATGCACTATAACAAATCCTCTTCTGTATGTTTTGTTGGGGTTTTTTTTCCTTTCTTTTTTTGGAAATTCATAGAAAAAAACCCCCAAGTATGAGTTATCAGCCAAAGATTGTAGCATAATAGTATTATATTTCAATTCCAGATAAATGCAGGGAAAGTTAGACAGAGAGCTATTGTAATATATCAGTATTTTCAATATTAAAGTTTTAGCCATTTAAAAGTTAAATTATGTTTACTGTGTTAAACATACCAATTGCTGTCTTTCTGTTCCTAGTTAAATATAATAGTTTTTCTGTCATTGATAAGGGCCTTTTCAGAGAGGAAAAATAGCAAGGTTATTTTCTGTCCAGACAGGCAAAAATGTGGAAAAACTACCTAAAGTAATATATTTTCTCTGTTAACTATTCCAAGTATCTTGTAAGCTGTTCCATGTAGAATCACAGAATCATAGAATCACCTAGGTTGGAAGGGACCTCTCAGATCACCTAGTCCAACCATCAACCCTAACTCTGACAAAAACCATCACTAAACTATATCTCTAAGCACTATGTCTACCTGTCTTTTAAATACCTCCAGGGATGGTGCCTCAACCACTTCCCTGGGGAGCCTGTTCCAATGCTTAATAACCCTTTCAGTATGAATTTTTTTCCCAATATCCAGTGTAAACCTCCCCGGCACAACTTGAGGCCGCTTCCTCTTGCCCTATCGCCTGTTACTTGGGAGAAGAGACCAATCCCCACCTTGCTACGCCCTCCTTTCATAGGGCTCTTAATAAAAGAATAAGCTTCTTCAATAAAAAAAATGTTTTAATTTCTGTATTCTAAAAGACAATATTTAGTTACAATTATTTTAAAATAAAATGTTTTCTAGGTCTTTGGTAGTAGAAAAATATATTGAGCGCAGACTATCATTACATCTGTTTCAGAATTTCTGAGTAAATTTCGATGTGGAATTCAAGAGTTCCAAATTTATATACAAATACTGAAGAAGCATTTGATATTAACAAGGTTTGAACATGGTCTCCCATAGCATCCCTGTAACCAAGTTGGGGTGTTACAGTTTAGATGGGTAGACTACAACACGGGTAAAAATTGGCTAGATTGTTTCGTTCAACACGCGGTTGACAGCTCATCATCCACTCAGAGACTGGATGCAAGAAGAGTTCCTCCAACCTGTTCTGGGACCTATCCTATTTAATATCTTCATCAACGACCTGGACAAGGAGATGGAATGAGCCCTCATCAAGCTTGCGAACGACAGCACACTGTGGGGTGCAATCAATACACTCGAGAGAAGGCTGCTATTCAGGAGAACTGATTGCCAGCCGCTGGGAAGACTAAGGACACAGGCAAAAAAGAATCTCATTAAATTCAACAAGATCAAAAGCAAAATCTTGTTCCTCATACAGACTGCAGCAGTACATGATACACAGTCTGGCTGGCTGTGCTAAAAAGGACATGGGAGTCGTATTGAACAGAAGATGCCATCAGTCGCCTGTGTGCCTTCTCAGTAATGAACGCTAGCAGCATATAGAGCTGTAGCAACAGGAACTGAGCCAGCAGAACAAGGGAAACAGATTATTCTCCTTTACTTGACACTTGTTAGATCACACTCACGCTGCACCCCATTTTGGACCCAAATAAAACATTGACAGATCTAAGCAAGTCCAGCAGAGGACCATCAAGATGATCAGGAGGTTGGAGCGCACACATCATGCAAGAGGCTGAGAAAATTGTCTTGTTTAGCCTAAGAAGACTTGGGGTCAAGGAAGAACCTAACAGCACTTTCCAATACCCGAGGTTATCAAAAAGACTGAGCCACGCTCTTTACTGAGGTGCACAACATGAAAAACAAAAGACAACCGTCAAAAATTGAACCAGAACATTCCAGATGGACTAGAGATGCTGTGGAATTTCCTTCCTTGGAGGTTTTCAAGACACGACTGCACAAGCCTTGCGTCTTTCTTCATAGCTGACCTTCCTCTGAGGGACAGGCTGGGCTAGGTGTCGTCCTCAAGTCCCTTCCAACCTGAATGGTTCTAAGGTTCCTAGACAATGGAATGACTTTTGCAGAAAGCATGCATGCAGGATACGCTCCTCAAACATTCAGAGCTCCATGCATTTCTAATGCATATTTGAGTACCAAGAGGAGTTCTGCTTTTTTTTCATACTCAGAATTTAGTTGCCATGGTAACACATTCTGACTTGAAGGCTCTCTCCAGCGGTATTCTGATTTCTATGGACTAAAAGCAGCTACTACCCTTTTTTCGAAGGCTCTTATATTTACTTTCTCTGATACAAATATATTCAATGGCACATTCATGTCTCTGAACTTAAAAGATACGTACTTTAATTCCTAATTCTTCATTTAGAAACCAAACCCACAGGTCTAATGAGTCAGTTTCTGGGGGTAGAGCAATTCATGTCATTCTGCAGTCATGGTGTACAACCAGACTAAAGAAAATGCTCCTGGAAATTTTTTTCTATTACGTGGGAGGGTGAGATCAAGGGAGTTTTCAAGCAAGCAAACAGCAGGAAAACAGGCAATGAATACAGTTCAATTAGTTGCGGAAGATGTTCTGCTCAAAAAAAATCTCTTGCTTTCATTAAGATGAAATATTAAGAGCTTTTGCTCTAATCTATGTTTATATATAATTTAATTTCTGTACCAGTCACAGATTTCCTGGTGCTAAATGAAGAGACCATTGTCACCATCTTTAGCATTGCACGGTACAGGACATGTTCTAGACCATTGCGTGCCAAAGCTGTTGCTGCCACATAGTGAAACCTCAGTTCCCCACTCAAAGGGGCATCTTTCCCTTGGCTGGCTATTACCTGCAACAGACATGGCTGCAACTCAAAACACTTGTTCTTCTAGGCAGAACACGAAAAGGAAAAGATGACACAGTGCTAGCACTTCTGTCTCTAGGCAATGCAAGTAGTCTCCTCTGTCAGAAGATACCCTAGAAGATGATGTTTATTATTGTTTTCTTTTAAAGGCAAGCTGTTCATCTTGTTTGTACTATACACGCAGGAAAACTGGCAAAGAAAGTTGAGATTCTGACCCTATCATCTGCACAATGCAATACCACATAAATCATTAAGTGTTTATTAGTCTTAAATTATGTAATGTTTGGGGTTCTTTTTTAATCTGCTCTACACACTTGCTGATTATACAACTATCATTTCTTGGCAACCAAAACTCTAGTTCACCTAACACACTATTTAATAAAAAGACTAATTAAAAATCATCTGCTCAAGAATAAACACTAGCATAGTATTTAATATAGGAAAAGTCATCAATGTTTTGCACTGACTTGAAAATTGGTATGATTCACCAATTGAAAGATGGCAGAGAACAGTAAGAGAGGAAGACAGAGGCTATAAACTGGGAAACTATGCATTTAGATTCTCCTCTTACTCCTTTATGTGGACAAAGCTTCTGCTGCTACTTAAATTTAAGTTTAAAGTGGCATGAAAATGATGTAAGTACGTTTTCAATTACCTCTTAAGAAATCTGAGTACTGTGTCTTCCTGTTTTTCTACTTGAGATGCAATGCTTAACTGAACATTAAAAACACCAAACTCAAAAGCATAAAACATTGAGCATGGAAGGCTGCCAACTACACTTATTCAACCTATTTCACACAGTGAGAACAATGCTGGACTTGCATTATGCATAACATCTATAGCTTGTAAACAGACAAAACAGTACTTTTATTAGGTTAGAGATGTGTCTGGCTGTCTGATTTTAAACTTTATCTTCAAAGAGCTATAACCATATGTGGCATAACAATGCCACAAGCCAAAATCAAAACACACAAAACAGAAATTGGCAGCTATAAAAGCTTTCAAGTCTCACTTGCTCATCAGTCAGTTTGAAGAGGCAACTCCAACAGGCGGATGGCACTGAGCTCGCTCCTAGCAATACCTTCCTATGTGCATAGTCTCTGTTGAGAGCCAGTAGCTCACCTGGGGTTTCAGCCTTTGCTCACTGGTATTCTTAACTTCAGAAACCTTTCCCTTTTTTTTCATTGTCACAGAGAATACAACTTAACTCCCTGACAACACATTCTAAATTTATAAAAAATAGGAAGCCATTAAGAAGAGGTTTATGCCTGATTTTATAAAAGAAAAAAAAAGCATTTACAGCCAGAGAATCTGAAGTTGGCAAGAATGTTTTTGTCTTCACCTGTGAACGAGCCCGTTCTCCAATCTATTTCCAAAGTTTCTACATTAGCCAAAAGTTTGTTCTTCATAGGTATACAGACATTCACTGTAGAAATAGCCCAAAGAACTTCAATCCAGATCTAAACACATTCATTAATCCAACACTGTAAAGCAATTTTCAGGTTACTGTACCTTTATTATACACTCCTTGTTCAAGTAAGACCTGGTACTAATTGTATAGTGAAAAGTAAACGTGGCTGACTCAAGATGAGGGCTTTCTTCAATAAATATTTCTGTTTCCACAATGAGGTGGATATGAGGAACTGCACGCACTTTGACCACAAGTGAGGCTGCAATTAAATTTCTACTTTAATGTAAGTATATACCTTTAATCTTACAATTTGACTACTATTATTATGCCTCTGAAATATAATATTTTCTGGAATCACACTGCTGTATCTCAACATATAATTCACACATCTAATTCTTAACATGCCCATTATACTCAAGTAAGAAGACAAATGGCAACTACTAAACTAGTCCCCTAATTGCCGTCATTTCCAAATGTCATATATTCTAAAGAAAATAACTGTGCTCAGCAAAAGTTTCACTGTTGCTCTTAATTTAGAGAAAAATAATCCCTCTTACCGTATTGATCCGATCATGTAGGGTTGTGCTAGCTGTACTACAATAGCTCCACTCCCAAGCTGATGGCACGTGTACCCAGAATCCCAATCGTAGTTTTTTGTGTCTCCATTCAACAAGGCATTGCGACTGCGACTTACACCCTCAATCACACTGGCACAATCTGCAATTGTTGCAACATTTTCAGTGGGAACTGTGAAGTAAAAACACAAAGACAACAGACACACAGTCAGAAAAAGATCATTGATATCTGAACTGTTATTTCTGGCAAAGAACTGGAAACAAGAAAAAAAAAAAAAGGATGAGCAACACAAGGAAATTTAACTCTTATTTAACATGAACCAAGTGGTACATATAATTTTTACAGCATTGATCCCAGAATAGCTTGGTAAATTAACAGATGGATTTCTGTCTTGGTGACATGAAAGCACTCTTAATACAAGTGGGGAAAAAAAAAAAATCTTGTCCAGCAAAACTTTTGAAATTTTCAAACAATTTCTTCCTGTTTTCATGATGAAACCTCCCCTTCCCGCCCCCCCCCCCCCCCCCAAAAAAAAAAAGGGGGGGGAAAAAGAAAGAGAGAGAGAGACAGAGAGACTGATCTGGACCTCTGAGAAGTCAGGACTCAAAGTCTTCAAAACCAAGGCTTGAAGTCTCACAACTCAGGAGACTATTCTCAACACATACCTCTTAATACTTCTGACAGTCTGCCTGACTGTGATCAGAAATTGCACCCCAGAATTTAGAAAATGAAAATGCTTTTTAATATTTACAAAATCCTTCAATACAAGTATTGGACTACAAGAGGGAAGGAGGACTACAAGAGGTCTGCCACACAAATGGAACAGCAGGCACAGAAGTATTTCTTACTCAGTCAAGAGACAGGAAAAAGGTATGACTGAATGCTACAAAAAAGAAATTATAAATACCCCAATAGTAAAAGAAAAGAAACTACTTAGAACCCATCCTCTTGAAAAAATGAAGGCCAAAACTCAGGATAATGATTTTCCTCAGGAGATAATAATGGAATTATTCAGTACTTCCCCGCCCCACCCCCCCATGTTAATTTCATCAGAGATCTTTGCTGGATAATTCTTTTTTCTATCCTATATGCAGCCATAAAAAATGACAGCATGCAGTAGCCTGCTATGCCAAAGAAAGTCAAAGGTATTACTGCAGAATAGCAAATTTGTCTTCTTTCATTCACCTTAGATGCAGTTATTTGAATATTACAGGGGAAAATGAGCAAGTTAGGGAGCTCAAAGTATTTTCAAATTAGTAAAAGCCTTCCTGGGAAAATCACGACAAAAGGAAGGGACTTTCAGTAAAAAAACAAACAAACAAAAACCAACAAAACAAACAAACAAAAAAACCCCAACCCAAACCAAACCACTAAGACTTCAATTCTAGGCCAGTGCTAAACTACTACCTTGTGCTGCAACATCTATAATGAACTGTCTTTCACCTCTACAGCCCCTCTTGCCGTCAGTGTACACATCCAATACTGTACTCTATGTGTCAGCATCATCTAACTTCAGTTCTTCCTTCTCCCTGGTACATCCCAAACTGAACGCTCTAGCTTGGAAACTGCTGTTACAAACCAAATTAGATAGAGGATAATATAACCCTTTACTAGGCATTTTTAGAAGCAGGGGAACATCACATACTCGGCAATAAAAAAAAAAAAAAGGGTAATTTTGGGAGTTGTTATTCTTTAGCGAAGGACGTAACTCTAGTGTTGGTTTCTAAAAAACTTTCCAAGGAGAGGAACGTTCTTGTATTTACTTAGTCCTGCTTAATCTGATTTAAATCCAACAATAAATAGTTTTCCCCTTCCTTTCAAATCAAACAGCATTCATAGTATAGTTAGAAATTGACATAATTTCAGCAATGTCATCAAAGATCAAGACAAGGGCAACTCCTCTGGGAGCACGCTGCAAGAAGGACATGTATTTTCTTGTGCATAGAGCATTTTTCCAGCACTGTTTTACAAGTGCTTCAACACTTTTTTTTGGAATCACCTATTATTTCCCTTTGTTAACATTTAACCAAGTATGGTACTTCCTTTCTGTTTGTATTCCAGAGAGAATCCCAAGCTTTTTGAAAGTCACCTTCCAACAAGATGACAGATGAACATTAAAAAAAAAAGAAAAAGCTATTTAAGATGCTCTAGTCAAGTCCAGAACTTTCCTAAAAAGCTCAGTTTTCAGCCAACCTCCTCAACTTTTCGAACTCTATTCTTTCTCAATCAAAAAATTAATAAGGCTAAAAAATGATGCTCTCTGAACATGTAAAAATCAAGGTTGCCTGTTGAGCTTTTGGGGTTTTTTTTGAGAAAATGGTAAAAGCACTGATTGTTTTATCTAAATGATAACAAAAAGTCTTTCAGCACAGGTTGTATTTAATAAAAGCTAAGATTTTGCGTGTCAACCTCTGATAAAGGACAACCAATCTGTGTGGTAATGCAATTTAAGAGAGGAAAAAATTTTACCAAAAATTATCTGAATGACAATGATCAATTTAACAAAATTTCCAAATTCACAGCACCTCACACTAAACATTTTTGAGAATCAGAAAAAGAACAACAAATAGGCCAAAACAAAAATGGCACAAAAAAATTTGAGAATACAGAAGACGTAAACCCAACACTTTTGAATTTTCACGAGAAAACAAATGATGTATAGTATAGATGCAAATGTACCATTTTAAGTCCACTGCACACTGATAACTACATACTTTTAATAATTGTCTGTAAAATATGTATTTAAAATACTACAACATTTGAAAATGGCTGAAATATGGGTGTGTGGAATTTCAGAGGTAATTTTAAGAGTTTCCAGCACCCAAGAAAGACATTATTTTCCATAAAGAGCTAGGATTCTGTGTTTTAAGTGTGCTAGTGGTGTCAAGCATTATCTTAAGAAAATCACCAACCAACCAAACTACCATAAAACACACGGGGGGGAAAAAGTGCAAGCTTGTTGCCAAATAATAAACCAAGCTGTGGAAAAACAACAGTTTCTGAAAAATTTACTGCACTATTCAATGTACTATCATCTCTCTTTGCTCATAAAAAATTACTAAATCCACTGTATTATTATTCTAGAAACCTCTTGATTCCCTATTACTGAAAAGAGACATTCAGAAATTCCCAGATTCTTATGGGGAAGCAGGTGGTAGACATCAGAAGTACTTCACTGGGAACAATCTCCATAAAGCAAAGACTAACAATGCAAACTAAGAGCGCTGGCGTTGAAATAAAGTTTGCCTTGGCTTCCTTTTCTTCCCCTATTCCTTGGCAGTAAGGGAAATTCTTTGAGTATCCATTTCACATAGGCATCAAAGCATCTTTTATACATTGCTGCTTTTTGTAGGAAGAGGAAGGCACTGAAATCTTGGTTAAAAAAACAAAAACCAAAAACAAAAAACAAATGAAAGATGAAGTGTCAAAACCATTGTTCATGTTGAGGCCCTATGGCATATTCCGGACACCCTGTGAGCTATGTAAGGCATTAATTGAAAACAGCACAGCTCAGTTTATCCAGTATTTCACCCGCATGCCCTCTGAGCATCATCCCATTCCTTCTCACATTTAGATTTCTGCACTAATCTGTGACCTCCTAAGAAGATGTTACCCTGATTAGTCAAACTCCTTAACAACCACACAAAAACTGCCTTAGTGTGTTTTTAATATAATTCTATGGTCTTCCCTACAACAGTTAATTAGAAAGTGATTCTAACTAATTGCAGTGTGCAGAAGGTGCCATACTGTTCCTTCTCTCTAGAGGGGTCCGCCACTCCCTATTTTGAATGTTCATTATCATCTTTTATATCCGCTTGATAAATTTATTAAAAATACCATCTGGAGGGGACTCGACTCTGTGCTGTATTTTCAAGTCTTCTGGTTCTCTTCCTTTTTCCCATTAGAATTTCTGCTTCAATTTAGGTCGCCTGTTTACAAAAACATACTGCCAAAACCAACAGTCTTGTTTCCATTTTTGTTTCTTTTTTTTAATCCACCAGCTAACCAGCTTTTACAGTAACCAATGTTGTAAGAGAAAGTGAAAGAGGGGATTTGCAAATAAGGAAATTGGTTTTTTTCAACTGTTCGTACAGCAGTTTTGCTCTGACAAATCTGATTTGCTTTTAGGGAACAGAAAAGATGTGCGTTAACAAAGCATACACATTCTGTAAGCCAACAAAAGGAGAAGATGATTGAGGTCACAGGACAGCAGCATCAAAACATATATTAAGACTTGTTTTCTTGTCTCCTTGTCCTATGCTGCAGTATGGAGCAATGAGCAGTTTGGCAGCATATTTAATATTTAATTCTAGTAATAGTATTCTTATAAAGGGTTGTCATTTTCAAGGTATGGCCTAAGGGCCATCTATACTGGCTATATTTAAAGATAAGATAGATATGTTATTCAACTGTCTTTAGAGATCCCCCAGCCTCAGTCATATTTATTTATCACTCTTTAAGCCTTTTTTTTTTTCTTTATTTTTCACATACTTGATTTTCCATAAGAATTTTTTCACCCCCCTGAAGTACTCAGAAAAAAAAAATGCAGCCGTTGTTAACTGACTTCCATATCTGAGTGTGAAGTACTTCCTTTCATCTCACAGTCTGGAAAGGTCCGATTTTGCTTTCTGCCCATCCACTGTAACTTCAGTTGGCTAACACGCGGGAAAAAATGACAGATGAAGGAAAAGAATGGAGTGGGGTCCTGCACCAGCTCACAGAACCAGCCATTCATGAACCTTAATTCAATTAATAAAATAAACATACAGAGAGACAGCAAATCTACTAAATAGTCTTATTTTATAGGAAGGCAGTAATTTAAAGCATTACGGATTGCTGAAGATACTTATACTGCAGTCATAGGTTCTCAGATAAAGTGTCATCACTGCAACACAACTGTTCATTTTACTGAATTCTCTTAAGACACTAACAAATCCAGCACTTTGTGAAGAAACTATAAACAAGAAATTATACCAGAAGGAATAAATTTTTGTTTTAATTAATATGAAGGAGTGATTTTTCTCTCGTGCTGACATCTGCTAAATGCTCAGCTTTCAGTCACTCCATTTTTAATGGTAAAATTGCACTCCTTCTCTACCTGAACTGAGCTGAGCAAAGTTTCCTCACTAGGAAGTGATGGTTAGAAAAAAGAAAGCTGAGACCAAAGAAAATAAATAAATAAATAAATAGGGACGTCACTATTATTCCAGGGCTTGATTTTATTGTATTGAATAATTAAAAGGATGTTGGGCATTTTGCTTTCATTATTTTCCAAACGCCAAAAGATTTGCTAAGTCTAATCTTTATTCAGTATACAAATTAGCACTTGTTTATTTTCACATGATAGAAAATACTAAGCCTACAGACTTTTCAGTTAATTAAAAGTACACTCTCAAAGTCCTGTCTCCCCTTTCACATACTTTTCTTATTTTCTTGAGCTGAAACTTGCTGATGACATTGCTACATTTCATTTGAACCTTCAATCAAGAAATCAATCAAGAACTCAAGAAATATCAACTTCAAACAAATACCAACAGCATTTCCATTTGTTTCAGTGAAAAGCTTTCTGCAAGCCATATTTAGCTGGAGAAGAAAATCCCAGTAATATTTGTCTACGTCCAGTTGTCAGTTTGGATTAGAATAACTTCAGAGAAGCCTGATTTTTCAGTTGATATCTGCTAGAGCTCATGATTTCCAATCAAATATATTATAACAAAAGCATTCAAGTCATTAGAACTGGCCATACTTTTAATTGCCAACCGATTGGCTAGCTACTGGGCTCTCCCATCAAACATTCTGCCTGAAGAAGGCCTTCAGAAGTAGCAATTGTTTCAAAGAGCCCTAGGAAGTACGCATCCTTCATTACAGCACTGGAAATAGGAAGAAAATAAAAATAAAAATAGTAGCTGGGACCATATGAACAAATCTCTGTTGAAGAATGGGTAGCAGTAACTAAACTGACCACGTGGCTGTCCTTTCCTGTAGAAAGAGGAAAAAAAAAATCCCTGCCATGTTTAGATTGTCTTCAAATTTTCATAATTTCCTAAGGCTAAACTTGCAACAGGGCTGACTTACATTGCTGGGTAAACCTGCATGGTTTTGAAAGAAGGCTAACCTTTAAAAAAAAGAAGCAGCAAAATGTGATAGCTTTGTGTGGAATCAACATTAAACTAGACACAAAAATAGCATCTCTCACTGCTTCCTTGGAGATAGATAGAGCAATCTTTTACAAAGCTGAACCACACACTAGGAAACTGATATAACTGGTTTCTCTCTGTTATACATTTAATTTATTTTTTTTCTTCCAGTAAGTGCCAGTGAGTAAAAGACAAGTGAATGACTATTTATTCACTTCATTTTTTCCCTTTTAAAACAAGTTCTCCTAAGGCATTGAACAGCACACAAATGAAGGTTCACAATGATTCATAAGTACCGAACAACATTCCCTGGAGGGTGACCAAGGACATTGCAGTATTTTATTTCCATCTCCTGCTCTTCAGTCATTTTTCACTGTTCTTCCTTTCGTGTGTAACGTACAAGCTACAAGACAGTCTGATAGACCGAGACAGACTACAGATAAACACAACTTCATATAAAAGCCTTCCACACTGCACTGCCTATGACCTTAACCAGGCTCAAAATAGGATGGTAGGCTGGTCCAGCCCACATGCCTGCAGAGTCCTTGACTCCCCCGCAGCAATGAGTACTGCACTCAGTAAAAGCACTAAGCGAGGTTATCATTTTTTTCCCCTTTGAGGCAGAAGAGAGGAATTGTTTCCTATATTTATGTGGGGAAAAAAACAACAACAAACAAATCCAAAACAAAAAAGGGAGTGCACAGCAGCAGCCCTATGCCCACTGTTGCAGCTTCTTACCACTGGGCAGAGTAGAAGCTTTTGCAAAACATCACATCCCACTGGGTACCACTTCTGCCTCCAAAGGAGTACATCAGCTCTTGCTTCTGAAAATTCTCATTTCTTTTGGATTCTACATTAAATATTAATGACTAAAGACCATTCAAGATTTCAGAAGCAGAAGTTCAATAAAAGCAAACACTACGCTTTGGAGATTTAAAAAACATTTACATTTCTTTTAAATGAAACAGTTATGTTGATGTCATGAGTCCAATATGCAGAACTGTTAACTAACTTACACATTCAGAGAGAATACTATGCCAAAAGGAAAAATACATCTCAACCCTAATATCTGCTTTAGGGAATAATTTCATTGATTGAATTAATTTTCTGTCACTTACCTCATTTCACAAGACAACAAAGTGTAAAACAACACTAAAACACCAGACAGTGCTAGAAAGAGCATTTCTTGCTACTTTTACTTCAAAACTGTTACTCAGCTACCAATGGGTCACGCCAGTACTGCATCCAGTATTGGATAAAGTAACTATGTAAATCATCTTCAATGTTAACTTTTAAACACAATATGTCAAGTAAATAATTTATCATGAAAACCTTGTAGGCAAAAACACAGAAACATAAAATTACTGTTATCATGAAACAGTGCTTCATTTTTATGATGTGTTTACCAGCCTTCTAATCTTCACTTTACAGTGACAGCCATTACATAGATACTACGTATCAGTAGTAATATATCTGATAAATTACCCTCTTTATATATACCCTCTTTCTGATCAAGTTGAATAGGTTTCACGAAGATTAAATAAATAATTACTCTTAAATCTCCATATAAGATCTCTAAACAAATGCCTCAATGGCCTTATTTCTTTGGAATGAGGTTTCAAATGACAAACTCTTTACGTGTTATCTTCAGTGTTGTTTTGGTACTTTCACAAAGCCTTTCTGAAAGTACCATATGGCCTTCAAGGGCCAACCAACATTTAATTTTCTTAAAAAAACAAGTTATAGAAACAGCAGCTGTGTTTGTTCCAACCTAATTTAACACCATATTTAATACCATACTGCATAAACAAGTAATCCAATAGTATTACCTAATACTGCTTTTCAACAGTTGAGGATGAAAGCTTCTAGACTCAGTCAATCTAAAAAGCAACCTACTCTGATTACTGCCATTTCATATATTTCGTGGAGATTTCCTAACTGATTCCAGTTCACTTTACCCTATCCAGTCACTGCAGAAATAGAAACAAACATTACAGATCCTCATTAGAGCAATAAAATAAATCTGTGCCAACTACCCTATTGGTAGTCACACAGATTTTATTATAGAAGTGGAACTGGGACAGTCTTCTTGATCAAGGGAGCCAGATAACATTTTACCTTACAGTAACAACCACAGGTATGTAAACCAAAACATTAAATGGATATAAGGTCACTGGATCAAAGCTGTTGAGATTATTTTTGAACAGGTAACACTGATGGCCATAAATTCTGGAGGTACAACCTTTGTGCCCCTGCCCCATTTCACAACAGGACTGCCCTCATTTAGTTCCAAAGTCTTTCCATTTGTCCTTTTCTCACCATAAATTCTGCAAGGTCATGTATCCAACTGTTTCCACCTCATTTACAATCAGAAGTTGGCCCACATCCCTCTTTCAATTAACTACTCAATAGAAAACTAAGAGAGTAAGAATTCAGTAAGTATGTTATCATCCCTTCAATATAAAAAACTCTACAGGCCTCTCTTTGCTTTATGTAGACCACTTCCAATGACTTACATGCACAAAAGCTTCATTTACCCACACTGAATGACAGCATAGTTCCACTGATCACCATGAACAACAATGGATACTTACTATTATGTAGTCCAAACTCTATTTACCTGCAAGATTCTGTAACTACAAAAAAATTTCATAAACAGATAAATTTTAATAAAGCTATATAAAGTCTCCATCCACTGGATTATCTTTGAAACTCATGAAATGCTGAAACAGATCAAATAGTTTCTCACCAAAATGCTCACCAAATCACAAAATAGCAAGAGACTATCTGAAAGACAAGTCAATTACGGTACAGGTACACTTCCAAAAACATACACGGATTCACTACCTTGCCTACTGTTACAACCAAACAATCTTTGGCTTAACACACACAGAAAAAAAAAAAAAGGAAAGCAAATATGTTATTTGAGTCCTAAATTAAGTATTTGCTAAATAAGACTGATAATCTTAAATCAAATATATATAGATATATGCATCACTTATTTGCAAACAGTAACTCTGATTTTGTATAAAGTTCTTAAAAAGTTCATAGCTGGCAGTGCTAAATATGAAATTTAGCTCAAAGGTTTTATGAAATATTTTGTTTCTCCCCTAACTAGCTTACTGAAGGTAGATGTTTTCTTTAAACACAGTTCCTCCTCACTGCTTATTCTATTTTCTTGTCAACAGCAATTGCAATACTATTGCAAACCCCCTAAAACAAAGGGAAATCTTTCTATTTGCATTATGGGTCAACTTGTACATTTTGGGGCTATATAACATAAAAATTAGTAAAGTGTGATTTGTCAGGCTATTTATTCTATGCTTCTAAAAAGACACCATGAAATTACACAGCACACGTTATGAGATCAAGCGTAACCATGCGATGCCTTTGCATAACACATAGCGAACGGGCTGAAGGAGTTGGGTCCCAGTTTTTCACAGATCAATATTACAGTTTTCTCAGAAAAACATTTAAAATAAATATGTCTTACCAAAATCTTCTGTCTTGTGCTTTTTTGAAAACTGTTTTCCCTTCCATCTATTGTAGGTACATACTTAAAATTTAAATATATGTTTAAAACCAGAACGAATTCAGAATTCTGCTGAAATTCTCAACTTCATACCAGAAGTAGCAAACTGTGGGAAATCCCACCTAGACAAATACTAAAAGGTGCACAAAACTCTCCCCAATGAATTTTAGGATCTCATTTGCATGCGTTTATATGGAAGAAAGCACAGAAAGCACCCTGTTCAAACTATTAAAAAAAATCCATATAAAATCTTACTTTGACATAGTCTATCACTCAGTATTGTTGGTCTGTTGGGGATTTCTACGTTAAGTAAAGCAGTAATACGTAGAGGTACTTAAATCAGTATTATATAAGCTATGTGGAGCTCCAGAGGTAAGAAAGCTCCATCAACATGGCCTTCTGAGAATATGGGTAGCCAATATAACGTTCTGCCATGGCTAAGCATGTGTACGACTCTTTAGGGGAAAATCAACACATGAGAGTTTACTTTCAGCAGTTGAAATTCAGCTGTGTAAGAGGCCCTAAATGCTCGAATCCATCTTTCACTGCAATAAATAGCTCTGGTTACTCCATCCTCGTTACAGAATTCAGGCTAACCTAGCGGGATGCAAGAGCATGCATACTAAGACATGCAAAGAGAAACTGGATTAGCAGCAGAGTGACTCAATTGCCAGTGGCAGCAGCTGATTTAATTTGAACTTTAGCATTCCTGCAGCATCACTAGTTAATCCACAGAACTGGAATTTCAAAGAAATCGCAAGGACGAGCCAACCAATTCTATGCTTACAGTATCATTTAACTCAAGTTAGAGATTTCTGTGAGGAAACAGAAGTAGAGTGCAGCGACGGCCAGTCTTAAAAGGCAAGCATTCGCAACAGTTCATGTAAACAGTTTTATCTCTTACCTATCAGGCCTTTCTCAAGAGTAAAGGTTTTGTTTGTGAACATGCATTCAAATGCCACAATATGGAAAACTTTGTTCACTGTGTTGTGGGTCCCAACGATTCGAATATACCTATAGGGGAAAAAAAAAAAAAGGTAAGTAGCAAAAGAGTTAAGCATGACAAACTTCTACGCACTAAAATACAAATTATTCAGTTGGACTATAGTGTACAGGTCTGTAAGAACTGAGTAACTGTTAAAAAAAATTAAAATAGCGAAAGGAGTAAAAAGAATATAAATTTCACAGCAAAATTGCAACTATTCAGGATGCTCCAGTACAATTTAAGAAAAAGAAATAAAATTAAAGAGCTATGAAATCTATCAGAAATCTTTCTGGACTAATTTGCCAGAACAAAAATGAGGGGGCTTCTGGATCAGAAATGGTCTGTTAGTGCAAATGTGTGCTCATGAAGGGTTTAGATAATAATAATAATAATTAAAAAAATCCCTTTACCAACTATACTTTTTACCACCTTTCTTTGTATGAAAGATTTCATACAGCCAGGATAAACCCAGTAAATCAGCAAGGCTTCTCTGCAGAAGCCAAAAATTCATTCCATTTTATTATGACTGTTTCTAATTCTAAATCCGGATGTACAGGATACCAACGTCTTTGTTGGTGTATATTTTATTAATAACAGAAAAAATTGATATCTGAACAGTCAAATGTTATGAAACGAAGATACCTCTGGGTTTCATTCCTGGTGTATAACTTATACTTCTAGACTCTAATTAAAAATCAAATAGAGCTGCTCTTGAACACTGTGACCTATTCACCTTCTGTAATACCCTGCGGGCTTCACCTTCAATAATTAACCTTGATTCAGTCTGATTCCCACATTTTCTGAAGAGATCCAACAGTTCTTACAAAAATTTTGAAAAATCCTAAACGGAATATATGGTTCATCATCTCAATAAATCATGGAACCAGCAACACAGAAAACTACCTAGAACAAATACCATTACCCCACAGAATGGATTACCCACACTGCAGAAAGCTTTGTATTAAATTAATTCAGTTCAATTAAGAAGTATCAGGATGTATCTATCTTAAGCAATATCCCCCGTCTACAGTATAAAACAACCTTTCGCTTACATGTCATAATTATACTTCCAACATATTGGCCATTCACCAACAGCATCGTTTTGGCTTGTGTTCCTCAACATACTAAGTTGAAAAGATACACAGCTTTCAGTCCTGAGATATTATTTTCTTTAAACATAAAAAAACCTCATAGCTATTTACAATACTAATGTCCAACTTCCTCCGACACTTCAAGACTTGAGTGCCTTATGAAAGAACTCTTATAAGCAAGCCTCAACGACTGTTATTACTGATATTCGTTTGTCTTTACCATACATAGAAAAAAACCTGCCTAAAATACTAATTTAAAAAATTACACCTATTACATGCAAATGACTGCAAGAGACAACTAAGTTACCTGAGTATCATGACATCGCTAAAATTGCCAGTTTTTGACCTCCGCTTGTTTTAGTTTATATAATAGTTTCATTTAAAATAAACCAACTATTATATATTTTGATTAAAATTACAAAACTGATATAAAGTACGCTTAAAATTTCACATTAAAAACTTACTTTTATTATCATGACTTGAAAGAAAGAAATTCGCTAATTTATATTGACTTCCAGATCAATTAGTTATCACAGTAGCAAAATTCCTGCAAGTCATTCTGTGTAGAAAAAGTAAAAAACTGGAGAAAAGGTGAACCTGTATTTTAAAAGTAAAGCAGAACTTAGCCCTCACTATGTAACTGTGATAAGTGCCTGCAAAGAGCACCGCAGGACTCTTGGTTGACAGCCAGGGAATCAGCAGTTCTTTCCCCAGACCTGCCCATGTGAACCAGTCTGTTGCTGCAAGATGGTACATGAAAAGCCATATTTTGGGATTCACATTATGAAGGCAAAACCATATCCACCTCAGTTTTTCTTAATATGCCAAGGACAATCTCCAGTGCTTTTGCAAGTGGCGCGGTCAGGTACACCCATAGCAAAAGCATGGTAGACACACAGGCGTAAGACCTCAAGGTTTCTACTCACAAAACTGACACTGAAGATGCACTGAAAAGATTATAATCAAATTATTCAGGGGACTAACAGTTTGCTGTTCAGAGAAAGTAAACATGAAATTTGAAAGAATCTTTCAGTTGACAGAATCACAGAATGATAGGGCTTGGAAGGGACCTCTGGAGATCATCTAGTCCAACCTCCCTGCCAGAGCAGGGTCACCCACAGCACGTTGCACAGGAATGCGTCCAGGTGGGTTTTGAATGTCTCCAGAGATGGAGACTCCACCACCTCTCTGGGCAGCCTGTTCCAGGGCTCTGACACCCTCAAAGTAAAGAAGTTCCTCCTCATGTTTAGATGGAACCTCCTATGCTCAAGTTTGTGCCCCTTAGCCCTTGTCCTGTCGCTGGGCACCACTGAAAAGAGCCTGGCCCAATCCTCCTGACACCCACCCTTTAAGTATTTATAAGCGTTGATAAGATCCCCCCTCAGTCTTCTTTTTTCCAGACTAAAAAGATCCAAGTCCCTCAGCCTTTCAGTTTTAGAAGGTCTGTTAGACACCTTCAGCTAAGGGTATGCCTCCTCCTTGAAATTACAGGCAGAGATGTATTTTGGTCCAGTCTTTTCAGATTACTTTCTTTTTGTCAATTCACAAGCACAGTATCAACCCTAAATAGATAAGCAATGATGAGGATCCGACAACAATAAGTGCTCTCGTTCTATCCAGCATCAGAAGCACAGAATTTGACAAAACACGGGAACAATCTTGGAACGTTTGTAAGCGCACACAGACTGGCTCGCCAGAAAGAGTCCTTCATCTCTCTCAGGCGAGGAAGGTATTGATTGAGCTGTGCTGCTTGGACAGAACGTGCTGCAGGCTAACCAACAGAGCATTACTAACGGCAATACTTTGACGCACCTCAGTTACGCTTCCTTGCTTTAAAGAGTTTAGAGAATAATCAAAGTAACAATATTAATAGTAACACAAGATACTGCTTCATAATTAGCTTTAAAAGCTAGTTTATTTAGATTTTTGTGTCTTATGAAACTGTAACAGTAGAGCAAACTTCTAGATTGGTTTTGGCTTTTTTATTTTTTGCTTTTCTCTTTGGTGGTTTTTTTTTTGGTAATTTCTTTGTGGTTTTTTTTTGGGTTTTGTTTTTGTTTTTTAATATATCAAGCAGGTGAAAGATACGCACAAGACTTGAATAGTTTGCTATGGGAAAAGCATCTTTATCATACTGCAAACTTAGGTCAAATAACATAGTACCTCCTCGTTACCAAAGTTTTCTGCCAACAGGTATAAAGGAACAAAGCTTATTCTTGTATGTTAAATAGCCTATCAGTTATTTTGAACAACAGCTGACTGTTTCACACTGCTGAAAAGCTAAAATTTTGTGGTAATGTAAAACAAAATCCCACCTATTAAAATAATCATGTAAGCATTAGTCTTCTAAAGTATATTATTTTGACATTGTAATGTTATTGCAAGGTAGAACGTAAGGATATGACAACCCCCTTCCTTCCTCCCCAATAAAATAAATGTATTTTATTCCTTCCTTATCTCTCTCAAGGTGAATGATCAGCATTATTCCTGCCTGAATCTTGCATTCTTCTACTTGGCGGAAATTCAAATAATGTGATATTCAAAACTACTTTAAACATCCTAACTTCTAAAATCACATTCTCAGATTTTGCATAAAATTGTAGCTTATTATTCCACTTGATGCAAGATACTAAAGCCACTATAGCCTGAGACTGAGAAGATAATCTTTCTTCAAATAAGGTAGAATTTATTAGAAATGCCCAGCACCGCTAAGTAAACAAGCTGTATCTGAATTTCAAATATCACCAATGAAGAGTGGTATTGAAGGTAGTACATAATCTGTTTCAGAAGAATCAGCTGAAAACATTGTAAATACTGAAGTAGTACATCTTAATGAGAACACTGAACAACGGGCTGAAAACAAGAAGTTGGCTCAGAAATACGATTGTGAGGAAAAACTGCGATGTGGACAACTTCAATATGAGCACTGAAGTCTTAATTCAAAGCATAGAGATTTCAGAAATTTAAAATCCCTATTATAGCTCAGGACACGCTTGAAAATTTGTAAGTTTTTTCCTGCCAGATGGAAATGCAACTGAGTTTTGCTCTGAATGGCAGTGCAGCAACATGTATGACTCTACAACTCTGCTAACGGGCCTAAGAATTAAACACCACAAAATCTAACAGACTTCTGGCTCCCACAAACAAATCTGCATCAAGTGGCAAGAGTATCACCTCTGTCAATGTTACCTAATTATCTCCAGGTATGAGATCAGCGAGCAGGCTCCGTGTACAAGTGTCTACAGCAAGCTAGGAAGAAAGTGCTAAGGCCTCCTCTCCATGAAGCGTGGGGAGGCTTTTCTGTGAACTTGGACTCCAATGCTGAGACCTTTTTCTGAGGAACCACTGTGAACACTTGTGCTGATAATGCCTCTTTATATAACGATCTGTTCTTTAAGGCATTCCCTCAGAAAGAGGCTGAAGTTCAATTCCTTTTTTTAATAGGACTTCAAACCTAAGGAGAGGCCCCTACCCGCAGGAGCCAGGCGAGGCTGCGACATGGCGTGCTCTGCTGCTGTACCACGCACAGCAGACAAGGTGTGCAGCCACTCGGTGAATCACAGAAAAGTATCCAACAGCCCCTCACTCGGGAACCATAGATCAGGTCCTACGCATTGAAAAAGTGATAGGTTGAACGCCCTCCTCCCTCCAAAGGCTCTCATTATGAAATGACTATAAGACATCTTAATTAAGACTGCAGGGGCGAACAATTTCAGTAACCTTGTACTTTTCAGAGTCCAATTTTGGAAACTTCATTTAACATTTGCTTTAACATTTGCTTTCTATTTACATATTTATACAAAAAAATACATCCCATAAGAAAACAAACGAATCTCGGTTAACTCAGTATTTTCTTTCCTGCAACTAAAGGAATAATAAACAAGTAGTTGCAGGATTGGACGTGCTGGAGTGAGTAACTTCTCCACTCTCTGTACCCACTGTATGCTACGAACAATAAATCAACCCATATGGAAATAAACTAAACCTTTCAACTGCATAATAGAACAATTGATTTGATCTTGATTCTTTTAGATACTTAAGGTCAAACTTGCATAGTCTAGGTCAAAGGTCAAACTTGCAGAGTTTTGCAATTACTTTTTATTGTTCAAATAGTGAGAAAAAATAAGGTGTTTTTCCACCTCCAATGCTACATGCTTACAATTATTGTAGTCCTCTGAATTACAAAAAACAGAGTAAAGAATCTAAAGATCATATTTTTAACAGATGACATTTCCTGAAATACAATACACGTATCTTTTATGTTGATTAAATTGACATAAATGTGTATAGTAATTATTTTTGATAACCACACAGAGCCATTTTTCTACAAGTGCTTGGCAAGCATGTCATTAGTTTAAAAGGACCACTGACCAAACCTACTTGTGTATGCTGAATTACAAGAGAATTTAAAAGCTTTGATTACCACAAGATTGAGGGGGGGAAAAAAACCAGAAGAACACCAAAACCCTAAATGAACAAAAAAACCTTCTAGAGCATTTTGTTAGTGGGTGACACAAGCTTGGGCAAACCTGATTAAGCTGAGACATAGAAATGATGAAGAATTAACTGTATAATCAAAATCCTGGTGCCAAACTATGAATTTTAATTATAATACTCACTGAGGAAGAGACATGGCAGACAAAAAATGAGGAGGGCAGACATTAAAAACACTATGGGTAGTTTTTCCAGTGAAATTAGAATTTTTTTCACCTTCCTGTCAGGAACAAAGCAGCTTTATACAATGTGAAGTTATCTATAAATCTTGTGTGATAGGAGAGTAAAAGAACAACCATTCAAGGGCCAGACTACCTCCTCTGTCAGTGGACTTCAGACTCAACTGATAGACTGGGGGGAAGACAAAAAGAACCCTGAATCATTCTTTACCAAAAACAAAACTTGATCACTTTGTGGGGTTTAGAAGTACTTCCTTGGCAGATGAACAGAAGTGCAGCACAAGAATTTTGCCCCTTTAGAAGACATTTTATTTTGGTTTCTGGCCCTGTTTGAGAATAAAGGATATTGATAGTATTTAAGTGCTTTACGAGTTTCATACACGTCACAGATATCTATAGTCACAGTTAGTCATGCTACACTTGGCCCCGAGATTCCCACAGCGGGAATACCAGAAAAATCTGTATTCTTCTTAATTTATTTTCCCCCACTAACAAGAAAATTATTTTAACTAGAGGGAAACGATATGTTCTACTGGATCTTGGTAGACTCTTAACTACTGAAATCTGAAGAACTATCTGTGTTGATTTATCAGGCACCCACATGGCAATGCCCTCATCCATTCCCTATTTTTCCCAGAGCAATTCTTCACTTTTACATGAAACTATGACTCGGGCACTCTGTTGTGACTACAAATACTCAGATTTCTGAACAACTACATTATGTTTTACTTCTGCTCTTTATATTTGTACAGCTGATATATTTAATTCAGATAACAGCTGTTGCTGAGCATACCAGTGATTCAGCTGCGGATACCCTGGAGGACTACTAATACCAAAGCTCAGCTGCCTGCATCAGAACAGTACTTAGGACATATGTGTCAAAGCATAAAAATATGCATAGTCCAGGATCTGTTTTAATCCTTCATTGTAATGACACCAGTAAGATACAGACAAACTCTGGAATATATTAAGCATAGATTCTAATCTCTTGAGAATATTGAGACAGAAGACTAAGTAAAGACAGGTAAGGAAATGAACTGGTATTTTGCACTGATATCCACTCTAAATTGCTATCAAAGCGACCCAGAACAGCAACAACGAAGTAAAATAAATAAAGAACTAAATCCAATATGTACAAAACGAGCTCTTGAGAACTCAGCATTTCATTTTCCTTCATGGAACCTTTGGTATGAGACACCAGTGCTAGTCCTACATACTTCATATCTCCTCTAACTGCTCAGAAACCACTAACATTCACATTCTGATCACTGCCACAGAGATGCATGAGATACAGTCCAGCACACAAGGGCATTAGAAGACATTCTGTTTGTCTTCTAGTGGAAAAGGAAACAGTGCTATTCACTGCCGTATAAACCCCATTTATTGACAATTCCGTAAAACGTATAATCCTTCAGACTCACACAGCTGAATCAACAGACTCATGACAGGAGGCTAAAAAAAAAAGCAAGGGGGAAAAAAAAAAATCTATTGCCAGAATTAAATCACGTGGAAAAACAGTGGATATAAAGAAATACATAAAATAAAGAATTAAGTCAGAACAAATGTGGAAAGCATTTCTGCCTTTTGACAGGAGACAAGTTTTCCTGCACTTAGATGAGGAAGTCTGATAGAGTCTCTTTTATACCAAGGGAAATCCCCCCTGCAAATGAAGAAAACAGTGTCTACTGTCTTACACGAGACAAGATGATTGAACTCTAGTAGAAAAAGCATATGTAACACCTGCAAAGTCTGTACAGTAGCATTTTCACCTTCCCAACTGATGCAAATATAAGACCCAGTATAGCAGTTTGTAAACACAAAACATTTCTCTCTGTAATTTGCTAAAATAGCAGCATTCAAATGGCTAAAAAATATCAATATACAATAATTACACAGGATATGTAACTGTTTGTCTACTATATATAAGCAGCATATAAACCAAGCAACCAATGTTTCTGAACATATTTAATCAAATTAACACTGATGTGCATGGGAACATAAGTAACATTTGCATGATGTGATAATACGTTTTTTTATTCCATACATAAGAACAATAAGCTTGCAAAACGGTGATTTTTTCATTACTGTTTTCCAGGTTTTATTTTATTTTATTTTAAATAGAAACCCCCAAATTTGAGGTAAGCTTGCTTGAATCTGAATCTTCATATTGTGTGCATGTATAGTTGCGTTCAACTTCTCAAATCTGAACTTGGCTCTGCAGGTTTTGTTTCAGGTCAGATCTCAATCCAAAACAGTTCTATTTCCCAAAATCTGTCCAGATATGGGCAGGAATCTGTTCAGAAACTCTAGGTATTTAAGCACATAAGCAGAAGACCATAAGAGAAGAACTCTGGGGTTCTCAAAAGGGGGTCATAAATGCACACGCAGAATGAAATGTTAAAATAAACAAATAAAAATAAAAACCAATCAAACAAAAAAAACCAACCCACAAACAGTATAACTTTTTACCTACTAAGAAATATATCCAATGATATATACAAGGAACCCTGCCATTTGCTATGTTAAAATTATACTGGAAAAGTGCTAAGCAATACCCTAGTGGAATCAGCTAAGCACTATCAACATAAAAATGACTTCATCAATATTTTTATGATTTGAAAATTGTACCTATGGATACAACATCTTGTAGTTGGAGGTGGTAAGAAAATCAATGCAAAGTACTGCTGGCTCAATTTGCTGCACAAACAATTTTGGAATGCTGAAATGTAGGGTAATTCATTAAGCTGAGCTTGCCGTGTATATTTAAAACATTTATGATAAAGCATTTACTGTTAATATTCAAGTGGTTTAGATCTGAAGCAAGAATGGCTTTGCTAATTGGTTCCTTAACTAAAGACACGCTCATACAGTTATTAAAACCCTTGTACTACCCAGTGATTTACAGATTTACAGATGCTATGCCAACAGCAATTATGTCCCTTACAAGAAACATCAACTTAAATTCTTCAATAGTAGGAGCAATGTTTGTAGGACCAAAACCCCTAAAAAAAATTTAAAAGTTACAAGTAATGCCCTGCTTAAATTAGTTGACTCTCAGTTCTGATTGCTTTGGTGTTTCTTTTTAATATAATTAAAGTGTGCAACACCTACACTGCTCGTGACAACACACAGCTTAACCAAACTCTTAACTATGATCGTTCTTTAGATGCATTTTAGAAATTATTTAGTGAAGACGCAAATTCATATGAAAACATATAACAGACACTACGAAATGGAAGAGAAGACTCATCGGAAATTATGAGACATGTTTTTCGCATTGATGAAACAAATATCTGATGTGAGACAGATCGGTGAAAGTATCAACCAATTATTTCTAAATTCACTTAAGTTCTGTATTTTATGAGAAAAATCTGACATGGTACCAATTAGTAGTATCAGCCGCTACACATATCTATGTTTGCTAACTCAGTTAATCAGTCTCTCTAATCTGCATTCCTTACACTTTCCAGTGTACTGAAGACCTAACTGCTAACTACTGCAGGCCTGAACCAAGCTATAAAGTAAAGGACAAAAGAAACATTATTTATGGGACCGTTCATCAGACACGGACAGTGCAGCAGATTCAATCTTGTAAGCTTCATAAGTCTAGTTATTTTTAAATCAAATCGTATTTTATTGGAAATAATAGATAACATGGTAAAAGAAGATCATAAATCTGGATTACAAGTAGGTCTACGTTAACCTGCACAAACACTCCTACACAGCTCAGCAACACACATGAGATGGTGGAAGGGAAGGGCAGTGACTTCCAATATCTATATATAGAGAATAAATTCTCCAGAAACTCAAGTTGCTGTGGGAAGAGTTGAATTATGGTTATTTTAAGGACAGAGCATTTAAGATGGGCAACTACTTTAACATAAGTATTTCTTGTTCTTGCTGCTTCTTTTTCCAGTTTTTTTGGTGATTGGTTTTAGCTGGATGTTAGCTCACTGAAACACTACCATCAGGCTGGAGTGGTACACTGAGTACATGTGCCAAAAAAATAGCCCCCCAAAATTTTATCATTTTGTTAAAATGTAGTCCTTGATCTCCTATGATATTAAAATAATTTATGTTTGACATGTCTATGAACTACACCACTAAAACTTGTGAGCAGACCTGCAGAAGACAGAAATATATTTACCGAGCTACTGAATTCTCAGGTCTCTTCAACTGGTTCCTTTACCAAAAAACAATTTGATTTAATAACCAGTCATATAGTTCCCTTCATAAGGTAAAACATCTAAAACTAATAAACTGGTTTAAATCTAATGTCATAAATCCTAAAATTGATTTGGAGGCAATGGAAGAAGAACAGAATAAATGGTTACCAGAAAAATAAAGTAAGACTTTTCCTTTAAACCTTATTTCTTTTATTTTAAGTGTAATAGAAAATAAAGTTCTTCAAAAGAAAATTGGTCCTGTTTTACCTCAAACGAGGACACCTCTAAATAACACAATTCTTGCTTCAGAAGTGACAGAAGTGCTCTCTGGTCGAGTATCATTTAAAGGAATCTTACCATGCAGTTATGTGAATTTCGATTCTGTAGACATAACCTTCATTTGCATATCAATTCAATTTACCTGAATGTGCTGTATTGCCTTATAAACCATCTACTCACTTTATTAAGCTGATGATTTGAACTCAGTATTGCATTATTTTCATATGAAGCTAAAAGAGAAGTTATGTATTTCGTTCTTATATATTAATGTAGCGAAAACATGTTTGAGGAAGCAGCTCTTCATTATACTTCAATGCTTTATTCCTAGCTGTAACTGATGTCAGTTATGACCAGGAGGCTATTATCAGGCTAATACTATCTTTTCCTCCATAATATTATTATTCTCAGCATAATGATATAAATCTCTGTTTGGAAATAGAAGCAATCGATATTATTTATTGCTATATTTTCATTAACTAGAAATTTACCGGGAATACAGGACTGTGACTTATTTATGCCCTTCATGGAGTGGAACCTTTGAACTTTAGAACTAAGGTTCCCCTTTCACACGCCCTTCCGGCCTCCCTTACCTATGCCCAAGGTCAAATTTTCACACTTCATTTCTATTTCTTACTATATACCTCCTCCTCTCAGATCATGCCCACTCTCCTTCACCTTGGCAGCTCACTTAATGTTAGTGTTTCCCATTTCCCTACTAGGTCACGTATCCTGAAATAGATGACATATTTGATATATTCAGAATGAATCTTGATATACTTAGAATAAAGCCTTCAAATTTTAGTTGAATTCAATAACTAACCTGTGTCCTTTTCATCATAAAATGTTTAAGAACCCTACTGCCCTCCATATTTAGCAGGTAATTGTGGTATTGATTTATGTAATGTATGTCCTTTCATGTATACCCTATCCATCTATTTAATATCTGACTGAAAAGCTTTCTTAGCTTCCTACAACTCCCAATGGCTCAACTATATCAATCCCAAACTCAAATTTCCTGGTAATTTTTTTTTTTATATTACTTTATATTGCCAATTTTTTTATACATTGCTCCAGAGACGGCTGGTCAGTGTTACTACCTAAATACAGACTCAGTTTCAGATTTTTAATATCAACTCAGGAAAGGGATGGGTAAGCCAAAAGAATTCAATAGTGCCAAAATGTTAGTGAAACATTAGTTTATAGAAACCTTTTAAATTGGTTTCAGAGAAAAGAGTCCAGGAGCAAGCATAGGGAAACAAAGTCATGGTAACTTTAATGCCACAGCACCATTGGTTTTACACCCTACTTTGTGGATTAAAGCACATAGAAGTCTTACAAAGAACCCTCAGAATCTCAGTAGCTGAAACCTGCATCCCTACAACTCACCTGCCGTTATTATCAACACTAGCCAGATTAAAGTTAAAATGTGCATGCCTAACTCACGTTAGGATCACATTTTCATTTTGTTTTAAACACATATCATAGAAACAGGATTTCTACATGAGTCAAACTGCATTTAAAATGATTGCTTATACTCAGGGATTCTACTATGTTTGCTGATTTTCCACAAATAAATAAGTAAACCAAAAATATAGTGGTTGGACATGAACAAGATTCAGCTATAATATACTAAAAATCATTTCCTGATTCCGTTTTCTATAGGTAATGATCAAGTCTGTATATTAACCACTACATGAAAACATTACACTTACGTACTATTTAAAGATGCACGTCTGTACGTGTCAAGCAATTTGCGCAACACACAGATAACAAAATCCATAATGCTAAGAGATCAACTAGGGTAAGAGACTTGACATCTACTTCTGTTTCAGGAGAGGTATTTAAGATAAAAAGAAACAACAAAACAACAACCACAAAACCCCCAAACAATCCCAAAGCATGACTATAACTAAGGAAAGAGCAGAAATAGTAGGAAAAAAAAAGAAAATAGTAGGGAGAAAAAGGAAAAAAGAGAAACTGCACTGAAAATGAATAACAGGCACTTCTGTATTAGTCTATACATATCTCATTCCAACACATCTTTTTTAAAGGAACTTGTTTTTAAGTAATATTTAAGCTCAAAGCAAAAAGTAACCAAAAAGAATTTCTTTCCTCATACAAATGAGATCTGATTTTACTGAGACACCTCTTAACGTATTTAGTTTCAGACTTTAAAATATTCATCATGCTTTGTGGAGGGGGAAAAAAAAAAGCAAGCTCTTTCAGCAGAACTGGTTATCCCCCTTAGCCAAGGGACTTCGCATTCGAGTTTACCTGGTTGGAACCCATCTGTGCTCCATCAGGCCATGATGGAAAGCATAAAGTGGCATTACTATATTTATTTTGTTTCTCATGATACAAAACCTTGTTCTCCTGCACAAGTGCAGTATAATTGTGAAAATATCTCAGCAGGTGTGCACTGCTGATGTTAATTTGTAAGAATCCAAAGATTATTTTTATTATAAATAATACACTATTGTTGTAGAATACCAATATTCTAAGACGTAAACCCTGTGCATATGCTTTTAGTTCCACACCTACAGCTTCGGTTTTCCACCTCCGTTTCAAAGCAATAACGCTGCACATACCTAAACAGAAATAAATAAATAAAATACAAAAGTACGGTTTATTACACTGCAAATGGAAAGCACTGTAGCTGCACCCGTACTATGACTCTAGCCATGATTGTTTTGCATTAGTGAAGTCTATGAACATGCCTATTCTACACCAAAAAAATTCAACCTCGAAATGACTCACATTCTCATAAATACTAATGCTAAAGGCCTGAAACACATTTAAATTAGAACTCAAAGTTAAATCTTTATGACTTTTGAAATATTAAACCATCATCATCAAAAATACATTTTTAGAGATATTACATAAATTTTATGCTGTGATGTCCCTTCCCAGAAAGACATTCCAGACCTGCACTTCAATACAAGGTTTGAACTATAGAGCAAACTTTAGTCAAATAAAAGGCTGAGACTGACAACCTGGTGAACCCTTTGGCCTCCAAAAAGCAGCCATGCTTCCACAAGAAACATACGTTTTAAGCTACTTATTTTTGAGACTGAGTTCATACATGGCTAACGTACCCCATACCCCTTTCTTTTTAAAACAGAAAGATTACTTGAAATGCTCTGTTACCAATTTTCTTCTATAGTTATGCACGTATTAGTGTTAGTTCCATAGGATCACAATTAAGCTCTGCACCAGCAGACAGGATAAGCAAGCCTGCTTTTCCTTTCTGTTAATGGTTTAATACCCTTTGGCTCTTCTTTTTTAAAAACCATCTGTTCAAGACCTGTTTAACATCAGTGTTCTCCACAGTATAGAGAATTCACTGTATTATCGATAACCAATATAGGCTTACGCATAGTGTTCTTACTCTATAATAAATTCAGTCTGAAAATTAACATTAAACCTATCCCATGCTGTATGAGCATGTAGTTAGCAAAAAAACTTTCCAAAAAAAGCAAAATCTTTCTGTACCAGTGGAGATTAGAATGATGATACATCCTAAAAGAGGATACATTTGGGATGGAAGTCATTAGCACTAGCCATCATTAGCACACTCCCTCCGCACAGGGCAGAAATGTACCAATTCTAACCACCACATTTGAAGTCCCCACACTTGATATTTTGCTTTAAAGTAGAACATTTTACTCCATGGTCAACACATTCAAACATTAAGAGAAAGAGTTTCTACAACCGTATCTGAAAACTAACTAGTGGAGACTCCTGAAGGAGGGAAAAATTATGTCAAAAAAGTAGCACATCAAAAAGTGGCACTATAAAAATTTCCACTCCTCCCACCCATTACAGAATACGCGATCATATTCACTGGGATTCCCTAATGAAAATTAAATGGTGTGTATCCATATGTGTACACACACACATATATGTAAATATATACACATAAAACCTAAAATCACTGAAGAAGTTAGCACAAAGCCACAGTTAAAAGCTAGAATGGACACTAGTTCATGAACTTCAGATTTCGGAATAAGAAGTTGATTTAACATAACATTCAATTAAAAAGATCCAATAAAAATTGCTTTAAAAGCTTAAAAGAATAGGTTTATCCACCTCATCTGCTCAAGGGCAAGCATAAACTAAAGGATGCTCACGTGATGAAGGTTAAAATAACAACATACAATTGATGATTAAAGGAACTTTATATACATATATATATATTCAGCCTCTCTGATGTTTTTGAGTAGAAAGAGAAGAAGATTAACTTCCGCAGAAATGTGGGTCAATCAAGTAAAACTGAGAATATCAGATACAAAGATAAATCATACTTGGGTATTATTGTTTTGATATTATACTTCTAAAATATTTTTTCAAGATTTTTGGTTTGCCTGCAGGGTTTTGGTTTGTTTGTTTGCTTTTTTTTTAAAATAGAAATCTCTCAACTCAGAATGGATGAGTCTTACAAAACAATGCATTACCATCTTTCAAAGCAGGAAAAAAAGCATAGATGGGACATCCTGGCATTTAATTTAATATCAATGATATTGCCAGTCAATCTCCACATTCAATAAATTTGTAAGTTAAAATATGGGCCAGGTAACTATCTAACATTTGATGCCAGTTCATTCCAACTTGTCAAATATATTGGTTTTGACAAGGCCAGAACTCTTAGAGGAAACAAATTCATCCCCTTTTAAGGACATCCACACAAGGCAACAAAAGATTTGCCAGAATTATAAAAAACCTCATCTTATTTAAATCTTAAAATATATGACAAACTTTTGAAACCAAACACTTGACAAGAACTATGTATTACAATTATTTACTACGGGTTTGGGCTTCTTTTTTATCCCCTCAATTGGAATGAATCATTTTATGAAGGTATACAGCTTATGAGTTTAATAGTACAGAATACAATAGACAACAAAGGGGGAAGTTTTCAAGTACAAATACGAAACTTCAAAGCAAACTGCCTCCTCCAAATACATACATTACATTCTGCAGAAATCCCTGGTCACAGAAGCAGGACCAGAGATTATCAAATTTAAAGGACAAATGACAATGATCTTGTCATTTCCAATCCCACACAAAAGAGAACATGATAATGATTTAATTCCTTTTAACTTTATTGGGCCGGGCTTTTTTGCCAACCTTAAAATATCAGTGTAGCTCTTATTTAATTCAAAGCCTCAGGCCTTTTTTTTTTTTTCTTCTTCTTTATAATCCTTGCTCTGTTGAATTTAATTGCCTTCGCAATGCCAGAACACTGCCTGATCCTAATAGGTCAGCATTGATCGCTCTAAACCAATTGGTTCCTTCATTACAGAGAAAATGAAGTAAAGAGGAAAGGCAGGTGTGCTCTTGCTCAGTCAGCTGGACTTCTGCTTCTCTTGCCCTTCTTCTCCCTCATTAACTAGCAACCAATCGATCAGGAACCTGCTCAGAACCCACAAAAACTATTCATCACTTCTGACATGGAATGGTTTTAACAGGTCGCTAAAGTAAAGAATATTTGAGGTATCTATCTTTAGAGCTTTAGAGTTCATATGGTTTTTAAACTGACATCCAAGAGAAAGGAAAATCAAAACCTTACACTCCTATATAGTTCTAGTCTAAACCTCAAATCCTAAATAATATCTCTGTTAGTTATTTGCCCAAGACAAGAATCTGTGGTGTAGGGTACCACCCTTTATTTATTGGATCTTTATTGCGAAGATCTTTAATGGATAGAGAGAAAGACCACAGCTGGGAGAAAGAGTGCAGATGGCCCCACTCCCCTCTTCCACCTCATTCTCTTCTGCACTTCCATGGTCTTCAGTTGCACAAATTCAAAATGCTGTTGAATGTTCATCCTAAAGCTTTACACATCATTTCTACCTCCAAATTTTTAAATATTTGAACACTGTTTGTATATCAAGCCATTTCACATCACGTTTTCCTAATAGTCCCTTTCTATCAAGCTCCACGCTTCATTTGCCCATACAATTGCAAGAGAACCCCTTTACCTCATTTGCCGAAAATTACTAAGTGTTCAAATTACTCCTAAAAATTATTCTTCTTGAAAAGTTATCTGTACTGATTAGCTCTTACTCTGGTCTGTTATTCATATGGTTTCCTCTCTTTCTCCAATTGTAAACTCTGCAGAATATGCCTTGTCATTATGCTTTGTTCACTAAAACACGTTTGTAATTTCACATTACTATTAGTTCAAAATACTGCCACCAAGGCAATTCAGGAGAGGAAATCAAAGAGATACTGTAATAAATATATAAGTAGGGAACAAGTCATTAGAAAGGGGGGAAAAAACCATAAATAAAACGCCTTAAGAAGAGAACTAAATAGAGCATAAGGGAACAAGAAACTAACAAAGGGAAGAGGCAGCAGACAACAAACAAACTGGATGAAGAAACAAAGGAGAGTGGCACTACTTTGATTAGGAAAAAGAAAATTCCAATGAAAGATAATTGCATAAAAAAATTTAACTTAATTCTCCTAAAAGAACCAAAAAAGAGAAACAGAAAACCAATATGTCACTTTATGGTACACTGAATGGGAGGAAAAATTTAAGAGGGCAGCAGAACACAGAGGTGTGATCTTTTTCATTGCAAATCAGCCTAACAGCCATTTCTCTCCCAGTAATGTCTATCATCTAACAAATTAAAAGAAGAGGTTTAGGTTGTTATTTTGAACAAATCCACGGGAATGAATCAACTGAATCCACAGAAGATCATAAGGAAAATCGGGTGTTTCATCTGTGTTCTTTGTAATAGAAACATGATGTGACCAGCAAAACTTACTTCAGTTGCGAACAATTTTATCCATGATATCCTATTCAACCCAGACTACAGTAACAATTGTTAATTATACAGTAAAATGGAATTACCAAGGACAAATAAATTAACTAATTCTTTTGCTAAACTTCCCCCCCCCATGGTAACATATAAAATCAGGTTGCTTTCTGCTGTTGTTTTCCCCCCCCCCTTTTTTTTTTCTTTTCCCTTTTTTTTTTTAAACCTTTGAAGCAACCATCCCGTGTATCATTCAAAGGCCACGATTTCTGAAAAGATGATATTGCTGCCCACGAACACAGTCTCCTGGGAAGCAAATCAATTTACCAATACAGTACACTATATAAAGGGCTATTCACATGACCTAAGTTAGCAATTTGGATTCTACCTAAGCTCCGGAGGATGATTCAAGTTCCTCAAGTCTGGTTGGAATATCCTTTGTCCTTGACTCACACACACACACATTCAAAAGCAGGTATCTAACTTGGTCAGAAGTTGCATGATTACACCTGCTGTGACTATTCGGCAACACATAAATAGTCACGCAGATGTCAAAAGAGAAATATGAACATGTTCAACAACTACTTTAAAGACTGTATGATGAAGGAACTTAACTGATCTTTCCCATAAAGAGTCAGAAATTATCTTCTAATGGTAAAAATACATTCCAGTAGCTTTCTGGGAATCCTACTTGAAAAAAAAAAAGAATATTAAAAATGTGACATACTATTGCAGAAAAAAATTAATGCAGGATCACTTCTCCTTTGGCATTTTACAAATCAGTTAAATTAAAGGTTCCTAAATTCTTTGGGCAAGATGACAGTGGCAATCCTCCAAGTTTCTCAGACCTGTGGAAACTCTGTCAAACTTATTAAAAAAAATTATCTTATGAGTACCCACAACGAAAGAAGTCTGGTTTTCTTCTGACGTGTTATCACAGATTTAATTGTTTTTGAGACATGCAAACTGCAAATTAGGTTTCTCCAAAGCAGGGGTATTTATAAAGACTTCTGCTGTCTCTGCCTGACCCTTTTCTGAAGGGAGATCCTATGATGTCTGATAATATTTAGGCCTTTTTCCAGCGAAGGCGTTAACAGAATGTCTTTCCTATATTTGGTGTCTGTCAGCATAGACTTCATTTCTTTATGGAATCAGGCACATATACTATAAAAGAAATGTACTTCACCGTACTATGTCCCCACAAACAGTAATCACTAAATCACAGTTTATATACCATGGAGCTAGATTATGCCATGAATCACTTCCAACTCGTGATACATGTGCTGACAACCAGAACGCAGAAGAAACATCAGCTTCTAAGAAACAATACCGTACTGACCCTATGGTCATCATGCTGCCCTTACTTGAACTACCAATTTGAGTCTCACATAAGCTAGGAATCAGAGTCCAGAAGTCACAGAAAAAAAGTGTTAAAGGAGAATTTAAGATGTCTTTTAGTCCATCCCTCCTGTCACAAGGAAAGATCAAACCACATTTATTACACTCCAGACAAATATCTAACCCCTTGTTAAAATTCTCCAGTTTGGAAGCTTTCGCAGTCTTCACAGACAACCTGTATTTAGCCAGCATGACAGTGTTTCTTAGTGCCAAATTCAACCTTTCGTTGCTCTAATCAATGCCTATTACTTCTTGACTTATTCCTCATGAAGATGAGGAATATACTCATCCCCTGCTTTGTACAAGTTCTTTATCTCTTGAGAGGTTTTTCATGCTTCCCATCACACCCGTCTTCTCTAAACCATTCAATCGCAAGTTTATCCATCTTTTCTTGTAGGTCAAATTGTGCTGGTTCTTGGTGTTCCCTTCCAGACTCTTCCCATGCTTCTTGAAGTATGAAACAGTAATTTCCTCAAAGGTCCAGAATAAGCGGTATTAGCAATTAAGATATGACTCAACTGAACAAATGATGCTGGTTCGTATTACAAGCTATACTGCTGTTTATATATTCAAATATAAGTTTTTGCAGCAGCTGATACTGCAGTCCCGTGGTCCAGCCTAGCATTCACTAAAAATTGCACATCCTTCCGGTGCTGAAGCACTTATTCAGCCATTTGCTCCTCACCCTCATTCTTTAAATCATATTTTCCTGCACAAGTACAGATTCTTGCACTTGTTCTTAGGACACTGAATCCTGTTTATTTCAGACTGTCTCCAATTTGTCAAGATCCTTTTTAATTTTTTCCTTCCACACAACTGCATCTCCTCTCACAGTTTCATGCTATCCTCAAATTTAAGAAATTATGGTGGGTTTTTTTGCCATCCAAAGTATTACACATATACTGACTAGTATGGAACACAAGAAAGACCCCATAAAAATCCTATTTCTTGTATCTTTCCATTTTCTATTTCCATATAACTATGATTACAACAGGTGCTCTCCAGTTTTATGTCCACTTTACTATATTTTCACTTAGACCATGTTTCCCTTGCTTGCAGACTGAAATAGCATATTACTGTCAAAAGCTTTACTAAAGACAAAATATAACATGTACTGATTTATTTCTTATCCATGTCTCATTTTACTGCCTCAGAAGGAAACAAAATTGACTATCTGTTCTTGACAAATCCAGTTTAGCTGACAGTAATTTCTTTATCTTCTAGTGCCTACAAACAATTTGGTTCAATTACTTGCTCCAATATTTTTCTGGAAACTGAAGTTGTGCTGTATGACACAATTCCTCAGCTCCCCCTTCTTGCTCCTTTTAAAAAACGGGCAAAGGACAAACTTGGTACCATTACCTATTTTCCACGAGTTCATAAAATTAATAGTGTTTCCAAGCTAGTAAGTGTAAGTTACAACTACTAATTCAAAAGCTGGTTTTTGGGGACTAGAAAGCAAGTTATACATTTACATAAATAAATAAAATGGTAATTAGAATATAAATCTTAAGTACAAGCAGAACAACTTTATTTCTGGTTCTACAATTACTAATTGTTAACTGCAACTATTACCACCAAGAAATTGGGGGATTACATATTAAAAATTTTCAAGGACGGCATCTGATAGTTTGTTTAGCTTATTAGTCATATTTCACAATTTGCATAAAATTTTTTGAATGATAGAACAAATACTTCCCCTTCCTTAACATGATTATTGCTCCTTACAACTTCATGGTGAAATAAATACGGAATTTTGGAATTAACTTTTGCATATCATGAAATAACGTATAGTATAAAAGTAAACAAACTTCAAAACGGAAAAGGCAAGTTATGCCTTACTATGTAATATTCTTGAAGGCGTGTAATCAAGAACATATACAAAAAAGAGGTAAACACCAAAAAGTGACAATACCCTTTCATTCTTTTTTCTTTTTTTCTTTTTTTTTTTAATCATTTGGAAACGGTTTTAAAGAAAGCCTTTCTGTGACAATATTCAGCTCTAGTGGTAAAAAGTGAACATAAGCCATAAATGCCAACAGCTTTGTTCTCTAACTTAATATGATGCAATAGTGTCCTTAATGATCCACCACTGAGGACCTCCACTGGCAGGCAGAGGAGGGGGAAAAGAACTTAAGTGAGAGACTGTCGTATTCTAATCTAACCTTCCTACAGAAAGAACTAAGATGTCTCTCCTTCTCCCTGTCCCCAAACCAAAAGATATAGGTCTCCCTGCTATTTACACTAACAAACAAGAAAAAACACCACCAAAAAAAAAAAAACTACAAGAAGAAATCCCACACCTTTCTGGCTTCTTGAGGAGATTCCACTCAAGAGAAAAACCTCTGCAGGTGAGCACTCATCTTACTAGAAAAAGCACAGAAAATACTGTTCAACACACACCATGATGGAAGTTTTATACCTTTCAAAAACAAGCCCACCTTGTTTTTTAATTTAGTGACTGAAATCACTAACAATGTGGTATCTGATCTGCTGGTATCTGCAAAGTGTCCATAAGAAATATCCCTTGTTTTCTACCAAAAAGGTAGTCTAAGCACTATAGAAAACTGTCTTTCAAAGTCTGTCTCATTGTACCATATATGGAGGTTAAAATAAAAATATTTAATTTTTAAATAAATACAATAAATAAAAAAAATAAAAATAAAAGAATAAAAATAAGATTTTTTGTTCTAATTGTAAATTGGGTGGTGGAAGGCATAACAAACCAAAGAAAGGCAATTAGCTCTGTCTTGTTCTTCCACTGTACCTAAGTAATAACGCTGAAGTAAAATGATGCGGAGTTTGTTTTTGAGATAACTGTTTTATAACAAGGCTAAACAGCAAGCAAAGAGAGATGATCTATCCCATTTGTTTGTTTCATGCAAATACCTGCATGTTATTTATACCATTGTTTCAATATTCAGAGGCCCAAGTTAAGTGAGTAAAAAAAAATTCTGCTGTGTCAATAACAATTCTTATGCTTTGCAAGAGAGCTGAGAGCTGCCTTCCCACTTTAAATAAGTGTAAAAAACATTTTAGGTTAGGCAACCACTTCAGTAACACCAGCCTATGCTGTTGGTAACGGATCAGCGTATTTCATGTTGGCATTCTTAGATTATTTAGATGCAGTAATCTTTGGGTAAAAGAACAAAACTCAGAAACCTGTGAGACAAATTCTTATCCTAATATCGCTGAAAATCTATACTTGGTTTAGATAGATACCTGCAATCCCACTGGGGCAGCTGAAGTTACTGCCCCCCAACCAGAAGTTATAGGCTCTTCATATGAAGCCATTTTCTTCTGCATTACAAGAAATGCAGTACACATCATTGCATCTCGGTAGAGGCATCTACACTCTACCAGAAGCAGCAGCAAATAAGAAAATGATCAGAAACTAGTTAGATAAGGGGATGATAATGTACCTATGTTTGATTAATATGTAAGTGTAAAACAGGAAAAGCTATTTTTGCTCCAATTTCCTGACAAGAATAGCCTCACAAAAAGCAAGAGGCTAGATAAAAGCCAGTAAGATGGAGTGGGAAGGAACAGAGGGCAGAGGCTTCCAGGCAGGTCTGCAGGCAGCAAGATGAGCCCCTACAGGGGCTGAGATGGTGCTCGTAACCTGCTCTACCTCTGAGCAGCTCCCAAATACATATCCTGGAGACATCCCCATTGAACGTTGCACCAAAAGGAGATTAAAAAGCAGGCACTAAAGAATGTTATCCATGATATTACTGACCCCCCGTTTTCCTAACTGATAACTGCACTGTAATTTTAAGCCAAGGTAAAGGTATATTTGAACTCCCAAAGTGAAAACCGATGTCTCTCTCTTTCTCTGTACTGGTATACTTCACTTTAAGAAATAAAGTCTGCATGCTGTTAAACATAACGTCTTTCCTTTGTCAACAGGCTCTTCAAACTGTAAAGTTACAGTAACAGTTTTCCAGCTTCAAGGTTTTGTCTTCCTTCATATCAGACAGACTGTTAATAAAAGTTTAGTACTAGAACACCAAAGACTGAAAATAGCTGTATCCCACTGAGGAATTTATGGCATCTATTTTTCATGTAATTATGGAGAAGAACACTGAAATGAAAGTGAAGAAACTGTTCCATAGTTCATTTTCACCCTGGGATCATACTTTCTTTTGTAGGAAATCTCTTTACTGTTCAACTAAATTCAACTAATTCAACTTATCTTATTCTGCTAATAGTTCATTCTCTATTTTTAATATATACATGTTTTCTGACAGTAGCTTGCTGTTTCCCTATGAAATAAAGATGAGCTCTTGCCTTTGAGCATAGTTTACCAGTTGACAATCCAGCCACAACAGAGTTAAAATGCAAGAGCCTGTCTAGACTAAAGCCATCAACCTCTGAGACACTCAATGCACTTTGGACATTACAGAAGGGTCCCAACCATCAAAGCTTCAGTGATCTTAACTTCTTTGCTGACTTTAATTAAGACCCAAAACAAAACAAAAAAACCCAAAACAAAACAAAAAAAACCACCACCAAAACCAACCAACCAACAACAAAAAAGACACCAAAAAAGAGCCCATAACATTACAAACATTATGAGAATAAAAAAAAAAACAACTGTGAAAAGTCAGCTATAATTTGTTCTTTTTTCTACTTCATTGACATTTTTGTTTTATGGATGATCAAGAGACGGCAATCCAAAAAACGCTTTCAAAAAAACATCTTTCATTTCAAAGTCAGCATTAGCTCCTTTTCACTTAATATCTCAATCAAAACATGCAAAATACACCAGGTAAAGCATATTTGGAAATCAAAAATACTGAACAACAAATTAACACCTGAGAGCAATTTTCATATATACTGCTTGACAAAAAGAAGCTTCAAAAACACTAGATCTGTAGCTTTGTAATTTCAAGTAGCATCAACAAATTTAACTTTTTAAAAAATATTGTAAGTCCACAAAATGACAACTAGTTATATTTATTTTACCACTCTATTAAGTATATTTCTAAGACTTTCTCTGCTGCTGCTCCCATCACCCAGCACCTTCAAAGGGTGGTAGAAAAGACATAAGCAGAGATTCAGTATTATTTTGCTAGTTACAATACTGCCTTCTTGTTTGTAACACAGACTCTGGTTATGATACGATAAGAGACCACATAACGATCTGTTCAACCTTTGCCTATCTCAAAGATTAATCTATTCTGCCCATTACAATACTATCTTACTGATAATACAGATACAAGAATAAAATCAGAGGCAATAAAACTCATTCTGCAGCTTCCAGTCACAGTACTTTATCTCCACAAATACCGTTTCCAATCTTTTTGGGTTTTTTTTTTGTTTTTTTTTTACCTCAGTCAGTAGGAAAGAAGCAGGTGGGCAGGCAAATTTTTCCAATCAAACTTGTCCTTCAGTAAGACACTTCATACATTTAATGTACTTCCAGATCCAACAGAACACGGTTTCCAAACTCACTCAATGTCAGGTTATCATTCCGACTTTCAATATGTTTATTTTAGCTCCAAGAGATAAGGACTCAGAGCAATCACCTCAAATACGTCACTTTTCTTATCATACTGTCCTCAGCTGGGGGTCAATTTTGGTGATGACATAAAAGACAATGCTGTAACAGCCTCAGACACTATTGACTTAGCAGTAATGGCAAGGACTCAAATACATCGGCCTCTCAGAGAAAGAAGAAAAAGGTTAAAAAACAAGATGCAAAGAATACACTGGTGTCACTACCAGACTTCTTTAAGTAAGACAGTTGCAAAGCTCGCACACTAAGTGTAAATGCTTACCTTTGCAAACGTATTTAAACCGGTTTTATTTTTAAGCTAAAATGGTTATCTTCTGGCAAGATACAAAGTCTATTTTGAGTTAATTTCTCTATTTACGGCATTGCTTCCAAACCAGAAATATCACATGGAAAGAATATTTTTAATGGAATACGTTTGATTCTGAAAGTGTCAACACCAATTAAAACCCAAAAGAAAACCCCTTAAACCTGTCTTTTAGAAAAAAGGCAGGACTTTGTTAAATAGATTTCACTTTTTCTGAAGGAATTGGACATTCCAGCAGATATAGGAATAGTCTGCAATGCACCAAAAAAATCCTATATTTATCACATTACATATTATTTTATACATATCTACACTTTTGCTCTCAATGTCAGCTATCCAATAAACCAAACTCTTACTATTCAACATGTAAAGCTTAATTATTCACATTGCTAACAAAAATTTCCAACGAAAAATATTTCTATGAAACTGTACAGCAGAATTTTTCCATTTACAAGGAATTGAGAAAAATTAAAATTAATCTTCTGAAAAGGCCTAGAGCATTCTTTGTTTGCTATCACGTTACCGTGACCAGCGCAATAACACTTAAGAATCAATCTTTTGTATAGCCATGTCAGTATACAGAAAAAATGAAACCGAACCCAAACTATACCTCTGACCAACATGTCTACACCAGTGAAGAATGGTAGAATGGGTGTAACTACACCAGCAAAATATTGTTAGGAAATTAGTATAATACACAGGAGGAGAACAATACTTCCTTTACAAAGGTTTGATGATGGTGTATTTATATTGCAAACTGTTAAATGACCCAAACGAGCCACTAAAATTTACTTGTAGGGTTAAGCAAGGCTACTTGATTTCCACGTGACAGAATCATCCCGGTGATTTAAGATCCTTAACTAATATGTAACACTCACTCACGCTTATGTTGGTTCCCTCCACAGTCCTCCTGGGACTGCCTGCCCATGTCTGTGCAGCCTGAGCAGGAGCTTTTTACACCCCTCATAAATGTTACTTTACTATACCACATCCCACAAAGTGTATTATCTCACAGCATATAAAACCTGTGACAGAAACAGAAAATGCCGTTTATAAGACACACACTACAGTAGACTGGTACTGCTGAATTTCTAACAGGAAAAAAAAATAAAGGAAAAAAAAAGTGTAGAAATTTGGCTAGATTCCTGAAAGGAGATGTTTTCTTTCCCTGTTACATTTAATATCAATATCTACCTGTCACTTAAATTTCGATAATTTTCCAGCAAACCTACACTCTCTTTTCCTCTTCTCTTGCACAAAAGTCTTGGCAATAGTAGAACCTTCAATTTCTAATACACTGCTCAAATTTGCCTGTCATTCATGTAGAGATTTAAATAATGAAGACTACAGGTATTAGCAGTGTTCTGTCATTTTATTCACAGCTTCTTCTGGCTCAACAGCTGCACAGTGGGCTCTCTCAATATGCCATATTTTATGAAAGTTAGCTTAAGCCATGACAAATTATCAGTTAGTATTTTTATTGTGCAAATTGTGTGTCGGCCTGATCTAAAGTTGTGAAAAAGTAACTTCTGCTATCCTTAGTACCACCTCAGTCTGCAAATAAAGATGAAAAGAAGTGTTAAATCACTGCATTGTGCGTAAAAATCCTGGAAGTCCCGAATCCTTACCGGAAAGATTCCTGTTCATCTGATCCCCACACACCTCAGTGTATTCAACTAAAACTCTTCCCTATGTTCCACATTTCAGGGGCTACATACACCCCAATTCCCCACTCTGCCCCACCAACTTACTCATTCACCTTCCTCCATGGAGACTCAAGTGCTTCCACTTCTCAATACCCCTCTTCTTCTTAAGAGACGCGCTTCAACCATTTTCTTCTATGCTAAGACAGGTAATGCAGCACTCTAAATGGCAGAGCTCTGAGTTCATCCCCGCCTTTTCCCCTACATTTATTGATGTTTATTCCTCTCTAGAAACAGTAGGAGACTGCAGGTGTCTATACATATATATGAAACTTAAGCTTTTATATGCGTAAGCTAGATGGTAGGAATGTTCTAGATCATCACCTAGAGGACAGGGTACTGGCTGCTGTTCCCCACACACTTTGTGTGTTTTCACTTCCGTGAAAATACAAATTTTCACAGAAAAATCCAACGTGGAATTACGAGTGATTCAAAATCCAGAAAAAACTCCAGTAGCATAGCCAAAGCTAAACTAATATTAGCATCAAACTGTGCCAGTATGAGTCTCCCTCACTTATTTCACTTTTAAAAAGCATTTATAGCTCTCCTGAAAAGCTTCAGCTCAACGAGACCAGCTAAAATGTCAGTGAGCAACAATTTGAAAACCACAGTGAAAGACATTAAAGTCACATTTAGTTATATGATTCATTGCTGTTGCTTCAATATGCAATGAGCAAGGCAGTAAATGAGAAAACACGTCTACAATTTGTTCTGCTAATTTTTTTAGAGAGGCTTTACAATGAGAAGAAGAAAAAAATTACACCTTTCAATCCTTGCAAAACATTTACAGCAGAGTTTTGTCCCTTTAATGAAGTGCCTTGTAGGGTTAAAAAGGCAATCGCACATCAGTTGTAGGGTTTAGAAACTTGTATGGCATCTGTATAAAATAAAATACCTAACAAAATACCTAAAATACTAACAAAACATTAAAGTTGTAGTTTTAAGTGAATGAAGTCTGGAGTATTTATTTAGAATCCTCTTAGTAACAGTAACTAATTTCCTTTATATATAGTCTTCATGTTCTTTATCAATATATTCCATAAAGCTTTGGGGAGTCATAACGTTAGACATACACATGCGTACAATAATCAGTAAATATCACATTTTCAACTGCGCTTTAATTTCAACATATTTTAAAATTGAACAGTCTTTAAAAACCAGTTAAGACTCTAATACATTTAATGCTATAAAAAGCAAGATTTTTCCCTAGCTAGAAGAGATAATTTGATGCTTGTGGTGTGATTTTGAGCCTGCTACGTTAGCTAAGATTATCGCAAGAAGAGGGCCATTCATTTGTCAAAACGTGATGTACACTCCCTAGTTCCTCACAGTAAAATATTATACAAGTCCACAGATGATGTATGCATACAGTTGGAGCCGAGACATTCAGGCTGGTACATTAAAAAAGTGTAAGACTGACTGCCGCGCACCTGTCCCATTACTACGAGGAAGAACAGAGTAAAAGAAGAACAAGATTAATGGAAATAATAGAGGAAAGTTGCACTATTCAGGCATTTGAATGCTGCGCTGTTGAATTGGGCACAGCCCCTTCAAGGGGTGCAGAGTTGTGACGTGATGCCCAAAACCCCAGATAAAGCAGGGTCTTCTGAAGTGCCCATTAAGTGCTCCTCAATATTTGAAGCCTGTGGCTTCACTTTACATTCAGAATTATAAACTGAGATCAAGAGAAGCTGGGCAAAGAACATGAAATGGCAGCTACAGTAAATGAAATACTGTATTATAAAACAAAAGTTTAATGAGCCAAAGCAAGGTTAGAGATACTACCTTGATTTTGGCATTTCTAAAGATCCAATTACTGGATTTGCAACTTGGCAGAGAAAATATACACCAAAAATTCAATAGGAATTTCTGAGTTTTAAAACCAATACGTCAGTCTATCATATGGTATGATACTATCATCCATGCAGGTGACAACACCACACACGTTCACCATGCAGACTTGGTAACTACGAGCAACTAAGAACAGCAGCAGCCACTCATTCTCCAATCAGATGATCAGTACAGGTGAACGGGACACTCAGCAAGGCTCACAGACATTTGCTGCCGATAGAGGAACGCCAACAATCAAGAATTTTTGGTGCTATTTTAAAATTAACTGGATGAGAGACAGAGAGCAAGTCAGTCAGTCACCTGCCTCCTGGAAATACCTGTACCCAACCTTTTCCAAACCAGCGCCTTATTTGATTATTAAAGTTCAAGATATCTGAAGGTGCTATTACTTACAAATAGAAGTGTGGCACAATTAGCAGTTTTGATTTTGCTTTTTCTTCATTACTTATGCTCATATTCATTTCAGATTTGTAAAGGTAAACTTTGTTAGTTTGATTGTTTAAATTTGCTTTGTGTTAATAATCCTCCTGTATTTTAAATAAATATACAAGCTTGGAAGGGTATCATCAAGATATGTACCATGAAACCAATTAAGAATAAGATACACATTAACCATGTTGCTAATTTTAAACTGCAAAATAAAGGTAGAAAAAATACCACTACCACTGAAATACAAAGATCCCAACTTCATACTTAACACGCTGATATTTTAAATCATTATATCTGCCCATTCTGTTAATAGGCCTATGAATTACTAAGAATCAAAATGAGACAGTGAATGATAATAAACTGTACAACCAACTGGATTAAAGCGTGCATCTTTATCTAAAGCTTCATCCGAAAACAAAAGATGAAGTCAGTACAGTTCAAAGGTAAAATATTTTAAGAGAAGTAACAATGAAACACAGTAAAATTGTTCACACTACCAGTACAAGATATAATGATTTCTAGACACCTTAACAAAATACCCATTAAAATAATATTGATTAAAATAGGCAAAAGCCTAAGTGTTGTTCACACGCCGATGCATATTCTGACCTCTGCGTGATGACTGGAAAAAACCCTATCAGTAGATTATTGCACAGCTAAATACAGCATGTAATTTTTGTGTTACCTCCTGATACATAATTTCCAATCCACCACTCAGACACAGGCTATTGCCTGGCTTGTCAGATCGTCCTGCAAAGGCAAGTGCAAAACCCTGTGAAAGTCAAATATCTCATCCCTCACAGTTTTGCCAAAAGAGTAAAGAAAGGGAGGGCAAAAAGGGGTCACTCCAGCAAAGTGCTTACAGCCACCACAGGCTACAGCATTTTGACTGGACAGGTTTGTTCCTAAAAACAAAAATATTGGGTAAAATGCATTTCCAAAGCCTTTCATCCAAGCCTTCCCCCTCTATAATCCATGAAAAAAAAGTGTCAACACATCCTGAGAAAAATATGTTTCCTGGGAAGAAGAAAGTAGATCCTCTAGTGCCGTAACTTTCTGGAATGAACAAGAAGTCAGGCAACTGTTACGTAGGGCATTAGTCACAACAACAAAAACCATGAGGGAAGGAAGACGAAGAAAGAGAAACAAGTTTCAGGTTCAACCGAGTAACACTCAGTAAGCAGAATTTCCTTTGTTATCAATCACTCAAGTCACAAGAATCCAAAACAGTTTCCCCCTCATTTCAGGGGGTTCAAGGATGCAATATATCTAACCTAAGAACCGGCACTGCTATTTTGACTGGCTTCCCACATAAACTGTTTCCATTACATTATGCAGCAAGTGACTCAGTTTTTCTTTTGGCAATGCACGTGCAATGTTAACCCTTACATTTTGATGTAAACAGATGAATGCACCTACAATAATGCCCACTCAGAATATAGTTATGCTGTTGTCATAAGGCAGGCTCGTGAGACAAACCCAGACTGTACGAAGCAGAAGAAGTTGCACTTCACTTACAAACAGCACAGAAAATGTAAAACAGATGAGCAGGCTGGAAATACCTGTGACTTGCCTATTCCGAATACTTCAGAAGCTGGTCCTAGAGAAAATTTTTTATTACTGACATTATTATGAAGTCATATTGTACTACAAGATGAGAAAGCAGATAAATAAGGAGAGTATGGTTAATGAAAAGTCCTCCATCAGCTTCTCAGCTGTCCTGGTTTGAGACAACCTACAATATTACATGGAAGCTAATCAGCAGAACTGCTACTTTCTTGAAAAAAGGCTCTAATGGTAGGCTCTCCGGTGGAGCTAAGCCCATGAAACCGGTCCAGGGAAACGTCTTTCAAACATGCACTGGAAGCTTAACTTCTAACAACCTGTATGCAACACTTCTGCGGCTCTTGTCGATCACTTAATGAAAAAGAAGAGAGAAAAATATATGTGAAGTAGACCTGCCAGGTGTTTGGAGTGGGAGGCTGTTAAATTCAGGGGGTTTGGTGTTTCCCAGGACCAGTTCTGTCAATAACTTGACAGAACTTCTCCTAAATAATTCACATGACTCAAAGAGCTCTACCTTTCAGCTTGAGGAAAGAAATCCAGTTCAAACACAGGATTAATACAGCAGTCTAGCCACCTGACAGAGTTAAAATAAAGTAGTTTAATACAAAGTATAGTGATAAGGAACAATAGTTGCAGTGTGGAAGTGTGGATTCAGTTCTACTGAACACAGAAGAGCATACTGTCAAAACGCATTAGTTTTCAGAATAATGTTACAGAAAAATTTCACAGAAAAAGAATTCATTTGAACTTGCTGAAGACCAAATACTCTTTGAACCAAGCATGTTAGAATCATAGATATTTTCTTTTCCTTACATTCAAATTCTCATAAAGTGACTATTTGTTATCTCATAATCAGATAGCTCAACTTTCTACTGCTGACATTCTGAATTAAACTGGTAATTCCTATCATCAATTCTCATCTGCTAGCCTCAAAATAAAATCGCTAAAACCAGTTGAGCTGATCTGACAACTTCTCTACCATCCAAAAGGGGAGGTCTTACTCCAATTTCTATTATATTTATTATAGTCACTATTATATAGTGGCTTCCCACCACTTTCTTCCGCTTCCAGACAAGGAGTTCCACCGCTTTCCTTGCAACACTTCTGGTGCTTATCAGACAGGGTTTATTCACTTAATCAACTCAACCCACTAGTAAGTAGAAAATTACCCTGTCATGGATCAGTGAGTTGAAGCTGTTTGTGAAGGGGCCAGACACACACCAGAGCCAGCACAATGGAGAGAGGTGACAATGTTCCCCCAAGAATGGAGAAAAAGACCCCCCCATCCTTTTCACCCTTCCCAATATCCAGCTAAGGATTGTACTTGCACATAAAGCTAAACTAGCTTATGAACTGATTAGTCTCCTCAATTCCTTCAAAGTAGTAGCAAACAAACATTTCCTCGCTGCTGAGAAAAATCACTGTAACAGTGGAGCACCTCAGGAGATAAAGAGGGGAGATACTATTCACCCATCACCAACTTCATGCACTTCTCGAAGCATTGCTTTGAAGATGGGAGCTAGCAGCATTCATATGTTAAAGCTGGTGTACTGAGGCACCTGAATGATAGCTGACATACTTGAAATCGGATAAGGCACCTAAAGCAAAGTAGGGAACTGTACCTATGACACTTAACTCCCACTTGAAGCACAATAACCTGGCATCTTCCTAATGAATATGAAGGCAAAGGGTCATCAACTGAGATCCAACAGATGCAACACCATGGCATGATACACGGTGGATGTATTATTACAGCTAGCTCTATATGGGTTGGTTTGGTTACCAGAAGCCAGGCAGCTGTACTTCCAAGAAAACTTTACGCAGGTCACCAGGTCACACTAAGCCGCAGAACAACTGACTTAGGCGGAGCATCGAATGCATGTTACATGCTTTCCAATATTTAAGATACCCTAGCTATTTCTACACACCCTTTAAAGTTGAACACACATAATTCTAACTAATGAAATTTAATAAAATTATTTATGACTTTGTAAAACCCAATTAAGTATCAGAATCCTAGACACAAGCATTGTTTTTCAGATATATTTCATATGTCCTTCTCCTTTTCTTTAGAAAGGGAACAAAGTAGGAATTTCCTTCCAAATTTGCTAAAATGTGAATGTAAGAGAAATTGCAATATAAATGTACCTGAAGCAATGAAACACATGGATAACATTAAAACATATTACTGAAGACATATATAACTAAGAAAATTATCCTTTACCAAAAATTTAGTAGTAGAACTCACTAGTTCTTTCCCCGAGACACAACTGTTCTTATTCACGCTATGACATTTCAGGTCTGATTAAAATACAAAAGCTCTTTAGGAAATGTTAAGACTATATTACACCACAATTTACAGCTTATCTGTCAAACTGTGATAACACTGCATTTCTTATCAAACAACCTGTATGTCATCTACTACTGTGTATGAAAACTCACCCTAAAATAACTTTACAGTTGTCAGAGATGATTGTAAAATTAAGAAAGCCCACGGTTCAGTAACAAATGCATTCAATACATAAACATAATAGGTTATACTGAGCTTTATATCATGTACCTGTTTATGGGAAGACATATGGCAACATTCACTCTTACTCTCATTGCTCACTATGTCTTAGGCTTTCTTAAATATTGTTTCTGTATGTGACAAGAAAAACAGAGGCATGTTGAAGTACCCTGAGCACCTGGAAAACTGGGTCAGGTGGCTGTACCACCACTGCTGTTCCTCACCTAGACTAAAGATTATTAGTGATGCCTTCTAAAGGCAGCTTCTCTAAAGGCAGATTCAAAAGAATCCCAATTACCAAAACTTTGAAGGTAATTAAAACAGAAATAATAGACCTTATGCAAGGGCTTATACCAACATTTTAGAAATAGCAAACAAAACAGAGTAACAATGATAAAGGTCAGTTTGATGATCTGGTTGAAGTGGCTAGAAAATTGAAATGGACCTATGGTATATGGGAAATGCTTAAACTGGGGAGAGTAGAGAGAGTTTTGGCTGACATATTGTAGTTTTAAAAACATGTATCAAACTTTCACTCCCATAAACCAGATAACCATTTTTCCTTTTTATTCATGGGCAACCTGAGATGAGGCATTCTAAAGCTACCCAAACCCCACTGATTAAACATGCCATGAATTCCTCCCCTGCCCTTTCCCCGATAAATAAATAAATGACCGATTTTCATTGTTGATAGTGAGGCTGGGGAGTATTTTTTTTTTTTTCAACTGCTATACCTATGCACTCCTGATAACAAAATACTGTACTAGTGAGTGCTCACACAATGTAACCTATTGAATTACAAATAAGAAAAGCAGCCAAGATTCTTACAGCATTCTAGCAGTTGTCTAATTTCAGTAAATTCAAACCTTTTGTACACCTTTATTAGCTGAATCTATACCAAATAGCAAAAACATTCCTGATGAGATGTCTGCGCTTGAATGCTGAGGTTTTAACTTCAGCAATGGGAGACAGGAATTGAAGTAATACCACTATCAGGTAAGCCAACATATTTTAGTCCTTTGTTTGGCAATTACACTGATTTTGCTATTTCAGCAAACACAACGTTCACTTCTGCTCAACAAAAGAATAATATAGTTTAAAAAAACCTATACAATTGGTCTGCAAAAATCAAGATCTAGTAGAAAGAAGCATCTACATCGAATCAGCACTTGCTTCAATTGGTGTCTATAAGTCTACTAAAAAAGAAACAGGAAGAATTATAAAGAACTATAAAACTGAAGAGAAGAAAGAAAACAATAGATCCATTGAGAAAACACTAACTTTAAAAAATGAAATCAAAACTACGTTTATCTTCACGCTCTTTACAAGTAACTTCTCGTAAACCTGACTGCAAACTAAAAATGAGAAAGTCTTATTTTAGGGGCTTGGGATGTTTATTTTGCTGGTTTTGGGGTTTTTGGTTTGGTTTGGTTTTTTACATATATATTTAAATTAATGCCAACAGCATGTCAGCAGCATTTTGTTTTATCTATACAAATAAGGAATTATATGGCTTTAAGTATAACCTCAAAAATTTAAGTAACTTGCAATGAAACCATTACTATCATTCAAACAAGTTTCTACAGTTAAACTTTGCATGTTAAGTGTAAATTAATTTGCCATTTGAAGAATATCAATCATTTATCTGTTTAATGTGAAGATGCAATTCGTGAATTTTCTTACTGGAGAGAAAAAAAAATTTAGTTATTGCACAGCACTCTCTAGTGGCAAAAGGTGTTCAAGTCAATTAAATCTTTGGAATAATCCTGTCTAACTAAAGAATTTATTATTTAAACTATAATATAATTTTATATGACTTAATATACATCTATGTTTCTCTCTTTGGAGAAAAAATATGGTTATTTGGGAAAACTGCTTGGGTTTATGGTGGCTTTTGTTAGTTTTGTGGTGTGCTGTTTTGGTTTTTTTTTTTAACTACTTTACAATCTCTCACATACAACTTTTCTCATGGCAAAGTTTCAAATCTCATCTTTGTGAAGACTACTGATGCTGAATCTAATAACATTTCAAACTTTCTTTAAATTACGTCTTTTAATTCTTATTTTTGTAGCACATTCCATGAACAAAACAGAAAGCATTTGCATAACTCTCCATTTACATTCTCTGACTTCAGGCATAGTCTGTAAGTACAAAACACTCTGAACTGCTTGAAAACAGTTTCTACAATCTGCATGTATACTTCTTTCTGACGTATATTTCTATGATGACACACAGGTTATGAATGAGGATTTGGATACCCACACATGAACCAAGTTGTACTGTAAACATAATAAACGGTACCTAATGCATATAAAGACAAAGATCACCTATATCCATTAACCTGCACAAAAATGATGTGAACTGTGATATTTTATGTTATATTTTTAAAAGTAATTTTATTTTAAGATAAATATTAGTTTTGCACATATCAACACAAATTTACTCATCACCTGGGAACAAAGAAACGAGGTTAGTTTCTGCAAGAAGTGCAGAGGAATTTATTAGTCTTCCTATCAGCTTACTCCCTACCTCTTCTTCTAATAGCAAATTTTCAATGGGATCCCTGTGCTCCACAGTGCAGATTTCCCATTATATTTGTGATGTAAGCAAAAACGTTTATATTATTTTTCAAATGTAAGAACAACTCATTTCTGTATTCATTAAATACATTCATCTGAAACTCAACTATGTTTGAAAGGGAACAAGCCACACATTATTTAATGACTCTGAATATGCTAGTTCCTAAACTCTCATCTTATGCTAGAACTTCAGCAACAACCTATTTTAGCTTTACTCTCTGGGAACAAGCATCTTTTGCTGGGAGATTAGTAAAATACTAGCTTTGTTCTAGCAACAGAACAAGTGCAGATAAGATTGGCCAATCCACTTTCATGACAAAATTGTAAATATTCTGTTAATAACTGTCTATAACAATTCTGAGCCATTAAAAGTGAAGTTACATCATATAATAAAATAATTAAAAATATAAATATTGTGAGCAGACTTCCAATATACTTTGTTAGAGAAGAAATTGCAAAGCAAGATGAAAAACCTGAAGACAGACGAGGATTTTTTTCTTTTTTTTTTTAAAGAAGGTGTAAAGATTAGATTAGAAACGATTAGAATTATATTCAGAGTCTACAAGCTACAGCAACTTACCACATTTGTTAGTTCCTTGTTTAAAGGGCCCATTCTTAAGCATTAATTATTACCCACAAAAACCTGTTCTCTAAACAAGATTTTTACACAATAAAACAAGTTTAAAAACATTTTCATTATTTATTTGGGCCTCCTTTCTATCTCTTACCCAAACCTCCTAGCAGAAAACTAGAGCTCTGCTGGTTTGGCGTGGCATGTCCCTAGATGGGCTTACCCGTCTTTCCAGCAGCTGGGAGCAAACTGGGTATTGCAACTGCTGACAGCAAGGGCCAAGCAGGCTCTGACCATGGCAAAGGCAAGAGCCATACATGCAATAGGCTCTGGCACACAAAAAGAACTTACGTCTCTAAAAATCGATCTTGCTTCAAGAAAGCAATCCAAAAGGCTTACGTCCAAGGAATCACTTAGTGCTGGAGGAATGTACAATTCACTGGAAACCCCTCAGTTGGGTTAGTTTCTTTGCACGCCTAAAACTTACATGTACAAGCTCAGAAGCATTATTGACTTCTGATACCTCTTCTCCACCTGATGTTATTACCCAGAGACTACCTAGAAAAATCCTAATAAACCAATATTTTTCTTCCCCCCCCCCCTTTTTTTTTTTTTTAAATTTTAAAGCTTTTACATTAATTAGGAATAAGCAATTCTTGTTGGGAATACAGGCTCTCTGAACTGAACACCCTTCTGAAGACCCTCGTTGATTTTATTAGGAGTTCCTGTTAGCCTTTTCAAAACTAATTTACTGAAGGTAAAGATGCATATTTACTGTTTTGAAAAGCTACTGTGGCAATAAACAGGTATTTCCAGCACATTAGTATCATAGTTTCACAACTTTTGGAAAATAACACAGATACAAAACCAGCCCTGAAGCGTACCAGTTTCTAAGAGGTATCCAGAATGGTAGAGAATTACCTTGAGCACAGCATCAGCATCTCTTTATGAACTCATTGCTCATGACAGCTTTAGAAGTACAGCTTATTCCTTTAACAAGAGTTGTATTATAAACATTCTGACAGATTAAAAGTTACAGAATTCTTGGAATCTAATAAAAAAACCTTAATTCCACAATAAGATTAAGCATTGATCGCTGTCAACGTGCAAGTTTAAACCATGAACTGGTTTCCCATAAAGAGCTTTTCCCACTGTCTAGTCTCTGCTAAAACAGTTTGTACCATTTAGTTTTCATTTTAACAGAGTAGCAACTACAAAATCTAGCAACTACATCTCACTGCAAAAAATAGAAAGTTGGATTTTTAATGCCATAAAAATCCATGTTAACCCTTTTCGAAGTTTCACAGAAAGTATTCTTATTTCAGGCTGTCATACATTTATTCTAAATTAAAATATTTTCTGAAGGAAAGGAAGTTTATCAGTACTTTATTCTGAATTTCTTATTATTTATTTTATTTTATTATTTTATTATTTTATTTAACAGAACTAGAACAAATTCTAGTTATTAATGTATAGCCTTCTAGATAGAAAGAACAATTTTAAGAAGTCTTCTATTATAAATGCATTTGTTTCAAAATATTATTACATGTGTTATCTAGCTAATGAGACATTCAATATTCCCAGTTTTATCTTAATTGTAAGCAACTTTTTGAATTATGTGTTGTATTACATGTATAAACTGAGCGTTACTCTAGCATACAATGTGAATTTAAACAATTATTGATTATACTTGTAAAGGCCCTTTATTTAATCTTCCTTAGAGTAATCTTAAAATCCTTCTATATAGGCTTATGTGTGTGGCTTCATGTATACACAGACATACAAATGTGTGTGTGCATGTGTGCGTAGGCACTTTATACTGCCACTGAAAACACTGTGAAATACTGTGAAAATACTAAAGGCACAATCAAGTCTACATTTGCTACACGTTATTTTATTACAAGACAACACCAGAGAAAGAGTAAGGGAATCAACCTCTTACACAAAAAAAGCCAGTTTTACTGAACTCCTACTTTATTTTATGTCAGTAAGAAGGCTCTAAATTAGAATTCACTACCCTATGTTGAGTTAAATATATAACGCACACAGTTTTGTTGCTAGTCAAAGTAAGATGTGACAGTGTACATTTCATGTTAAACCTTAAAATTACTGTAAGGATAGAATAAATAGTTTCTCAGAGGCATTTGGCTTTTGCTATGAAAATACACTGTATATATATGACAGTCCGTATATACTTACTGCTCCAATACAGTGTCTTGAACTACTGTGCAGACTAAAAAACCCGATCTCTTGCTTCCAAATAGTACTCTTACAGTATTTTGATAGGAATAGGAATTTGAAGTGTTAGCATGGTGACTCACAACTGTGACTAAATGTAGCATTTTACTGGCATCTTTCCTTACTATCAAACAAATGGACATTCTGCATATAAACTGTGAGAACAAAAATGACTTTAGATGTCCTGCTTACATTCCCATCTCAAAGCTGATCTGCCTCAGCAATGCAAATTTTAGCATAGCACTAGAGTCTAAAGAGCAGCAGTTTTTTAATCTGGTATTATAATTTTTATCAACAGACAGGCAATATAAACCTAAGTTTTCATCCTCCACCCTTGTATTCCTTTCCATGCAAGAATGCAAATGGCCCCAGCTCAACAGAAAACAGAAAAGCGTCCAACAGCAGAGAAAGAAACCCCTTTTTGGGCCCTTAATGAGGTCTCCAGAGCCCACAGCAAACCAATAACAAATTGTACTTTCCACACATTGGGAAGTGAAGGCTGTGAGGGAGGAGAGGAAGAAAACCCTGGAGCTTGTCATCTGAAATTAATTGAACTTAGCCATGCCAGGAAAACATTGGTAATAAACCCTCCCCATCTAAATTAAGGTTTTAAACCATGAAAAAAACCTAAAAATTTATGGCAGCAATTTCATCTTGGGTTTTTCAAGAAGCGCTTGCTGTTTTTCTTGCACTTAATAGAAAAATCCCAGAGGAGCAATGCAGGCAGCAATAAGGCAGACTTCTAAAAAGATACCACTTAATTTCTCAGTCCTTCCCTTGCACTGTTGCTCCTCTTCCACTTTTATTTAACCGAATATTAACTCTGTCACTGCAACATGCTACCACAAGGTTTCTCATTCTGTAAAGGTAGTAATTCTCATGCTTCACCACTCCCCCTTAGAGAGTATTAGATCTCTGCAGGTTCATCACTCATTCCATCATCCTAAAAGCAATCCAGAAATGCCAGACAATTTGGGATTAACAAAATGGCATCAAAGATCAAAACAGAAAATATTTTAAAATACTAAATCTCAACTTGGGCCAGAGAATAAACTTTCTATATAAGAGTAACTGACAGTGCACTTCTTATTCCCTACATGCTGCAGAAACAAAGTGATCCTGGATTTGGCAATTGCTGAACACATGTTTTGCTTCACTCACTTAAGTACCTCATATCCTATTAAAAATCCAGCAACTAATAGTCATTGCATCTATTTCATATACAGCACCCAAAACCACCATTCAAGCACTAATTGGCAGATTAGCCAATATCTTTTAGCTTTATTTTTCTCATCTGTAAAAGGATGGTAACTACAAGCTAAAGGAATTTTTAAGACAACCTATATATTTAAAAAAAAAAAATACTACCCATGCACTCTACAAAACCTAAATAAATCAGTGTCATCATTTATTGCTTCACTCTGTATCATAATGGAAAATGAAAATATCTATCTAGCTCACACGTGTATCTGTTGTGTCACTGAACAGCTCACACTGAGATACTTTTGGTGTGTCAGTAAAATGACCACCAAAGCTCTCCAAATCAATCATTTAACAAGTTGAATCTCTTGCAAAGAGCTTTCACACTCTCTAAAACTCTCTGTTCAAGCAAACTGAAGCCATGCCTCTAATGGACCTGACGGCCCTCATCTTAGCTCTGCTACCTCCATGCCATTCACCTGTTCTTCACAGCAGTGATTGTGCACAAAAGCACATGAAAAACTCTTCAAGACCTCAGTCTTGACATTATTCTGGCTACACTACTCACTTTTAAAGTCATCTGAAAATGGAAACAGACATACTGTCTACACTGTTAAAGTGTTAGACCTGTCCCTGGCACAATTCCAGTCCAGCCCAATTGGCACTCCCTTCTGAGGCACTGCTTGAATGAGGGTCCATATGGGCCAGAAGGTATTTGCCCCGTGGGCAATGAGGATGTTCAAACCATTCTGGAAGGTGAAAGGAGTTTAGTAGGACGGATGTGGCCACAGGACTAAAGAATGGGCATTGGGACATTTAGTTCGTTAATTTTTGGATGCAGTTGTAGACTCCTTGAAAAGGTTTCAAAAGTTTATTAGAATAGTTATTAGAAACAAACATACTTTCTAGGCAGAATGATAAATCTTGTAAGATTTTTCAGCATTCCTAAGCATTCTCTAGGCTTGTCTTGCACGGCCATGTTTCTACGTTTTGCACATGACACTTGCTCCAAATCCTGTCTTCTGTATACAGCTTACTTCATCCTTTGGCTAATACCCTCAGTTTAAAAGGCTTTCTTTACTTTAAAAGCTTATCCCCCTATTCCCCTCTTCTGTCCAGGCTTTCTAAACCTTTCCAAGCTCTTCTGAGACTCACAAGCTACACAGTTCTTAAGATCTTATTTAATCCCCCTGATCAGGCTAATGCTGTATTTTTGAAGGAAGTCTGAAGAAAGCCAGCTGCCTTCATCTAGGATGAAATAAGCATTTTGTTATTTCAAGTAAGAGACATAAAATTGTGATCAGAAAGAAAATAATGTAGCATTTGTTTCCCTTTAAATACATTAATTTTCAGGCTGATTTTCTAATAGTAACTTTGAGAATAAATCAAGAGTGACACTGACAAGAACTGTATTATGCTGCATTTATGTATTAATCCAATTATACCATCCAAAGATGCACAAAAACACTTTATAAATAATCTTGACTACCTGCCATATATATCTGCCATTTCACTTGCTGAAACAGTTCCAAATCCTATCTAGCACAAACATCACATTGTTTTCACATCAAGAAAACATCTTTCCTAATTCTGTTGACACCATTTGACCCATTTTACCTTAACACAATACCTACAAGCTGTTGCATCATGGCTGACCACAGAATTCACCTAGCTGTGCAAATTTTTCTAAGCATCTTCCAACTAAGGACAGGATTTGCTGCCAGAATAACAAAAGACAATTCCAGGGAGGGATTAAGGCCTGTCTGGGACAAGTATGAAACTCTTCCTCTTCATTTTTCCCTTCCTCTTTCCTGAAGTATGACCCAGGTCTCAGTTTTACTGAGACAAATTAGCAATGAGCTCTGGTTGTCTTTACCACTTCTGTCTACATGTGAGAACACGTTTAGGCTATTAAGCCATGCAGGGTAAACTAAAAACAAAGGAAAAGCACAAAGATGAGATTGCTTTAAACTGTTACTATCTGGCATTAGCTCAACAGAGAATTAAGAACATCAAAGCCACAGATGAAAAAAAAATGTATGTGACAAGATACAGAAATCCTGTGAGAAGCAGCAGAGAGAAGGAAGACAGTAGCTCAGCAAAACGAAGACTCAGGCCGCTCCAGGGAATGACAAGAAGAGCGCTTTCCTGCCTGACTGACGACTGGCCTGCAGACAGTCAAAAGGGGACCACGTTGAGGGCGAGAAGCATATATGAGTGTGTTTTCCTCAGTTAATTACTGTGCGTATGAACAAGAACTATTCTTCACTCACAAACTGGGTATGATCCTGCTGTCAAGCATCCACAGCCAGCAGAAGATACCTAACAGCAATCCAAAGATTTGATGATGCACCATGTGTCTCTACCCACTGTGGAGAAAGTGGGGGGAAAGCAAAAAGGAAGTCTCAAGTTTGATGTGGGAGCTCCTGTCTATATCTAAGTCAGCGAATTGTTTCTCTTTCGGTAAGAGGCTGGCAGAGCTTCCCCACACACTCAGAATAGGAGTACCAAGTCCCAGTCCAAAAGTAAGAGGTTAAGAGAGGAAGGTCAGAGTCTCGCCTCAAAAATCCCCACCTCAGTGCTAACCTTGTGCTCAGGGCAGAGGAGGACCAGCAGGAACAACCCCTCAACATTCAATAAGGCCTTCTGAAGGAAGAAGAAGTAGTGACAGACAGCATAGCATACTGGAGTTGTGTGTTACTCACTAGTCCAAGAAACCATCTGTCTTAACACTTGCTTTTCTGAACCAGAGTGAATCAGCTACAATTCAATCCTGTCCTGGAAAGGAATTTAAAACATTAAATAAGGAATTAATATTTTTTCTAACTATAAAGATCTCCAAAAAGATAGAGGAGGAATGTGAGCATTAAGGTATTTTTAATGTGCAAGTGAACCACTACATTTAGCTTGCTCAACAGAAACTGCAAAGAGGAAAGCAGAGTCAAAAAGAAAAAAGTCTTTTAGCTGCCGATGATCAAGCATGCCCGAGAGCAGGTACCTGTTCCATTTTTACTTTTGGAAGTTGTCAGAAACTGTATTTTAGAAAACAACCTGCAAAAATTACTCCAGTGACCCGGGAGTAAATTATTACTTGTTACAGCTTTAATGTTACAGTAACTATAAATGACAATTCTTCTAACCCTAAAGTGTGGCCATAATTCTACAGAGAGTAAAATTTTCAACTTCATTTTTAAGACCATCCTCCCCCTGTGCCTCCAAGTATGGCACAACATATTCTAATTAGATGATGGCAAGTAAGTTCACAGAATTTCTTGCATATTTCCTTCCTACACCTTAAAATAAAAAAAAAAAATTTGCTACTCAAAGTGAAAAGCACAAGTGTATTTCAGAATATCTGGATCAGAATGCACTATTTTTGTTCTTGATATTGGTGGTTACTGCTTTATTTTAGCTACTCGCTGTAACTCCCATATTTATTAACTCTTATGTAGAATTATGAAAATATTTACCTATAATTATTATGGAAGAGGTCCACTCTAAAGCATCATGTCTGAACACCTGAAACACCATGCACATCGCTCCCTAAAGTGACGCTAATTTGTACATATTCCTCTTTTACGACAAGTCTTGCATCGTTGAGACACATCAGTCTATTCCATCTTCATGGAACTTTTCCTCACTCAGTGTAAGAGTAGTTTAGCCAACTTTGATGAAAACACTGTATTAAATGGGCTACAGCTTATTCATAACCAAATAGCTGACATGTTTGTACGTAACCTTTTTGGCCTATAAATTAAGATAACTACAAAGTCAACATAAAAATTCTCCTTAAAAGACTAGGTGGGTAGGAAGGCTCCATGGTACTGCCATGACATTTCTTCTAGCCAATGTCTGAAGTAGCACCGACCAATTCTAAAAACCAGAAGTTGCAAGGAGAAGTAGTAAAGTGTGGAAGGAAGCAAAACAAAAGACATTCAGAGGATCCCAGAAAAAAAACTCTTCTCTCCTTTAAAAAGACCACTAGAAATAGGAAAAACACTGCAGAGAGAACCAAAAAATTTCAGTCCCCTCCTATCAGCCTGAACCGATGCATTTTGTATAAAAGCACTCTCCATTGTTTGTGACCCCTGTGGTGACCTCTGTTTTCTCTTAAGTACTGCAACTACTTCAAGTAATTTCCATGGTAACCACATACAGTTCCTAATTCTAATACCCAAAACAAATTCTTATCTGAACGATTGAAATAAAATACATAATTTAGCTCCTTATGCAGATATAATTCGCTAGAAGCTAGAATGAACAAAGATATTCAAGTCCAGTTATGCCTGAAAAAGAAAATAATGTCATTTTCCCATTTTACAGCTGCTTTCAGAATTCTGCCTGAAGGATTACACTCAGTAGTTACTCAGCTGAAAAATATTACTTCTATTCCATACATTTTGAAGACAAACTATTAAATCTATTAGATCAATAGTAATTTCTCCCATCTGCACTTAAGTAATTGATATAATGACCATAACATTTTCATACTGAAACATTTCCTTTTTAGGTAACAGAGAGGAGAACAAATATATTTGAGTTTTTCAATTCCATCACAGCAGTTGAATACAATGCAAGCCATGAAGCTACACAGTAAAGATTAGATTATGAATTCCATCAAAATGGCAATTTTAAATAAGGTACCACTGAGCTTACTTTAAAATAAAATGGGATAACAGATGTTCTTCAGTGACTAGATGCCTTCTTCCCTCCTGCATTTTTTTTTTTTTTTTAAATGTAACCACTAAATATATTTGGTGGTTTGTTTCTGATCAGCTCAAACACTGGTCATGCACAGTACAAAATGAGAAAAAGCGTCAAGTAAAAGTTCAGGCAAGTCAGAATTGAAAAACACTTTAACTAAAATTTCTAGAAGATAGTAATTTTCTAGCTACTTTGCCATGCCCATCAGCAGGACAGAAAGGTATGTCTTTTGAATAATCAAGACAGTCCGGCTTTGATTTTCTTTACACTTATATAGGTGATAGGAAAAAGAAGAATTTTAGTGTCTGTAGATACTTTTCCTGCTAGCTTGCTTGTGTATCATTACTACAAATCCCACAAGCTCAACTTGCACATGGAACTTTCTCATTCTCTACATAATAAGAATGCCAGTCAGTTGTGGAAACAAAGTATTCTAAATATGCTGCTGACCCCAAACCTTCTTAGTATATTAATTTTCAGACACCTGTGGGAAAGACCAGTTAGGTGCAAGATGTGATGGTGCCAACACACGTCCGCATACCAGAGGACAGTAAAGAGCCTTCAGTATCTTCCCAGAAATCAGGCGATGCATAGATGATGCACAGGTAACTACAATTTTCCATAATGCAATGGATAAAAAGGGTTTAAGAAGTCTGAAAAAATAAATTTTCTAACAGTGAACAACAGCTTTTGTTAAACTGATGAATTACATGCTCTTCCGTGTACAGTGAACCCCTTTTTCATGATTGTAATTCAGTATTCGTGAATATGTCTGACTACTGTTGATGATACGAGGAACATTCTATTACTAATCTGCAGTATGTCAATCCGCAGTGAGAGGATAAAATACATTTATAGTTTCTAGTTTCACCCAAGAGTGAATTATTTCAATTTCATTCATTTTCATTCCAAAGAAATAATACAGATTTGCCATATTGAAACAATTTGTTTCCCTTTCACTTACACACTTATCTATGAAGGCAAGATGAAATATGACACAGGAAGTCATCTCTCTTTACAGCTGTTATATATGCTTTATAATTTACTGCAAACTGGAATAATCAGCAATAATGTCTTCCAGCCCTTCACCCTATTTTGATCTACTGAAGTTTTAAAATCAGTTTTCCTCCAAATACATATTAAATCTTTCCCATAGAAAAGGGGGATGAACTACAACCTGAATGGGGAAAGCGCCTATGCATACACAGCATTCTACTCATTCTTAGTTTTTCTACTTATTAAATCAGAATCAAGAATACTCCCCTAAAAAAGAAACATACCAAAAATAACCCTCACCCTCCAGATAAAATATTAACATCACTAGTTAAACTGAAAAAAAAATTAAATTGGCTTACATCAATAAAAGTCTTCAAAAATACTCATTTTACACAGAAAATTGTCCTGCTACCGATACTGTAATAAAAATAATAATAATGATAATTTTAAAAAGCCAATCTCAGGAGTTCTTAGAAGTGAATTTCACCAGTTAAAAAACTTATTAACATGCAAAAGGAACACAACTGCTGTATGGAAACACCCTAAGGCACAATTAAGATTGACTGTATGCCTTAATACTATGCACTCGTAATTTACTCCTAATTTTTTTCAAATATCCAACCAGGTGACATTTAAACTCTGAATTTGTAGACTCTAAAAAGCTTGTTACATAAACGTAAGTACTTTATTTAAAAGAGCAATTAATTCCAAAGAAAGTTATTTTTAAACTGCATTATCCAAATTTTGATGGTATAAGAAGAGTGAGGGCATCTGATAAGTTAATGTGAAAATGAAAACGTAACATCAAGTCACATGGCAAGTTAGTATAAATTCCCCCCCGCAGAAATCCTACACATTTGAAAAATCAAGTGTCTCAGAAAAAAAAACTTAAGTTCTTCAAATTTATTGGGGCTTTTCAGGATTTTTTCCAATCCAATTTAATTGTAAACACTTTAAAAATATATCTGCAAAACAACCAAATTTCCACCTTTAACTCTATGTAGGAGGACTTGAAATAAAATAATTATTTTAACTTCAGAATGTTTCACTCATTTTAAAAGACTATAATTCTAGTCATTAACTAAAAAAAAAAAAAAAACAAAACAAACAACAAAAAAAACCCAAAACACAACCATGGAAAAAAACCCACAGATATCATGCATGTCCATCCTCCCCCCAAAAACAGATATTGTGCAACTTGGGAAACTTCCTGGATAAGTTTAGAGATATATTTTTGGAAAAAGAAAAAAAATAAAAAAACACATTCAATTGTAGCTTCTAAAGTATATCAGAGAATTTATCTTGTAAACGGTGCATCAACATAAACCCACAGAAATATTGCCTAAACCTACTTTTTCAGGCTTTAACACACAAATTGAACAAAAATGCAAGTCTTGTGTGAGTCGCACGGTCAAAGAACTGACAAAGCCAAAGAAGTTTTTTCCATTTGCAAAATACTGTCAATATCAAGAAAAGAGTCATGAAAGCTATAATCTTGTTTCTAAGCAGCCCAGGAAAGTTCTCAGTGTGTGGTCTCCTAGTCTGCAGATGAAAGTTAGCTTTTTCAGGTAGTCAAATGCCAGGGGGTGGTGAGGAACTCACTGAAATATTGCACATCATTGCAAGGGGTGCTGAGAACAAAAGAGAGTGTTGTTCAGTCACTGTAACAGCTTAGTGTGCCCATATCTCAAGTGCTGGTGTGCGGTTCTCGTCTCCACACTTCAAGGAGAGCACAGTAGAGTCACAGAGGCACAAAGAAGGTCACCTAAAATCATAAACGCAACAGAGTAGATCACAACCAAAGAGGAGACGGTTGAGGGGGCAATGCTTGATATTCACAAAATCATAGTAAGAGTGGAAAATGTGAATGCAGTGTTGTTATTCACCAAATCCCGCAATACTGGAACTAGAAGACACTGAAACTAGTAAAAGAACTGTCTGAACAGATAAAACTACTTTATTCAGTAGCTACTGAGCTTTTCCAATTTGCTGCCAGCAGAAGCTGTGAAAGCAGTTGGTAACCGCCCAGTCAGAGAAGGACCTTAGATAAATGAATGGACAACAAATTTATGAATGTATACTAACAGGACTGGAAGAAGTATAAGGAGAACGGAACAGAGAGGAGGCCTAGGCTCACAGACCCTCCCTGACCAGCACCTCCTACTCCTGAGGTCAGAGACAGGACACAGGGCGAGATGCCTGTTGGTCTGACTCAACAGGGTGCTTAGGTTGTTAATGAGAATGCAGCTTGATTAGCCAACTTTGCAATTTGCGGTTAAAAGAGACAGGATAATTGAATTGAACAGAATACAGATTTAGAAATCAATATTTAATACACCTTCCATCACTGCTGTTATTCCCCAACGCAAACAACAAAGAAAGTAGTATGAAGAAAAGCAATGAAGCCACTACTTTACTGATCACTAATGATGTTACTCACAGTATCTAAAATGTCCAAGATCTTTATTACATCTCCAGTGAAGCATGGAAATATTTGTCCCAATCTTACAAATTAAAAACAAGCACGAAAGTATAAAGCTGTAAAAATTGCTTCGTGGTAAAAATCAAAACCCAAATGCTCTCCCTTTTAGAAGACATTACAAATAATAAAATGACTGCTTCCCATAGCAGCCAAAAACAATAAATCACATGTGGTTTTCCTTAAGTTATTCCTACTGAAAAAAACACTATCTTTGAAACTATTTTTCACTTGCACTGATTTTTTCCCCAAACATGTTGTATTTTCTCTGTGATCTCTCTCTTCCATTGCTTGCTTTCCTTCACTCATTCATTGCTGTCAGTTGAAGATGCTTATGCACGCTTTCACATGTCTTATTTCCTATAAATTTGATTCTCTATAGCACCTAATTTATTCATTTTTATTTATTAGTCTTTCCAGCTTGAGTTTTCATTTTCAACTGTTTATGTCCTATCTCCTTCCATATTAGGGGGTGAATATTCCTTTCGAGGAACAGAAAACTATTTAAAATCTGCATCAAATGAACCATCAGCCTAACACTCCCAATTGAAACTGAGATGAAAAAGAGCAAGTACAGCCCAAGCTCAAGAAAATTAAGTTCAACACCAGTTCTGCAAGCTTCTGTTGAGGAGAAAAAAAGACACTGAATAAAGCAGTTTACTTTATGGCTTTCCCATTCATACACTGATTTATACCTCTAGGATTCTTTGTTCACAAACCTCAAGTTAAGTTTGACCACAGACAAATTTGCTTTACTGTAAAATTTTTTACGTCACCCAAATTACTCCACAACTGAGATTGGCCTGGTGTTGGTTGACAGATGGCTTTATAAACTTCAAAACTGAAAAGTGAATCCACGTAAGTGTATTATTTGGTTTTACATATACACTTTGAATATTCATAATGTGTAATTGCAATCGTGGTACAGTGTTTCAGATACACATCAACAAACCATGCCCATTAGCTGCTGAGAAATGGGGAAAAAAGAGAAATGCTTTATACAGTGCCATCAAACAACTTCGACAGATGGCCATCACTGATCAACAACCTAAAATAAACCAGATTTTTTACAAATTTGGCTAAAGAAGATTTCCTTTTGTAAAAGCCTGTCTTTGTAAATATATACAGCAACTTTTCACAGTTAATTCTAGCTCTTAGAGTGTAACAGAAATCAAAGAAGAAGATTTAAAGAAAAAGCGTTGAAGATGCCTTTCAAACACAGATTTGCCTTATGCAACATTAAAATACAACTTGCTGGAGAATTATTATGAACAATTTGATAATTTAGTGTTTAGGTGCATCTCTATGTATCATTGTCAAGTTGAATAACTACTGATAATTTTCATTTATGCAGATCTCTTATGAGACAAAACAGCTTGAAAACAGACCTAGAAAGAATTTACAGTTTAAGAAACTCATAATGAACACATCAAAATTCAGAATACATAGAAATTCTAACCATATAACAACAAAAAAAATGTTTATTATGTCAAACGTGAGAAATATATAATTTAGATCTCTTAAAAAGTTAATTGTTTCTTCTAAACTATAAACTGAAAAATAGGAAAAGGATATACTATACTTTTTTGTAATTCATATCCAACAAACATGATTGGCAGGCGCGCTCTCACATTTCTCAGGTATTTCTATCCAAGTTATATTGACCCCTCTACACACACTTTTTCAGACAAATGCTCATTTTCAGAGGATGAGCTGTCTGGCAGGTTGTCATCGACAGCTTAAACGCACGCTAGCTTTTTGGCTTTTCCTCAAAGCTGAGTTGGGCTCTTTAGCTTAGGATAACTGAAATTGCTATGGCAGAGACAGAGAAGGAATCTGAGAAGAAAAAAGCTGCCTTGATAAAGTTTTTGATGAAAAATGTTATTGATTACGCCTGTAGAGAAATGAGCTTCTGTGGCACCAGGACCACATTTGGAGCCAATATTAAATGTGTAAGCTTAAGATCAAAAGTATACATAACCTGAAATGAAGAAAGGGATCTTTTAAATCAATAAACACTCTGTCCCAGATGAAGCAATAGCTTCCTTGATCCTATGTAGATGATCTACATTGTTTGAAAAATCTGAGACTATCACCGTATCTTAGGAAAAGAGAAAAATGCCATATTGAACACACACTGGAAAAAACATGTTAAAAAACTGACAGATAGATAGATAGACAGACAGACAGATAGATAGATATTCAAGCAGCACCTAGCCACTAAAATGGAGACTTCAGGAAATAATTTCCTTGTATTTCACAAACTTCAAAAGCAAGGTATTGGAAACACGCCAATAAATATTCCTCAATATGATCACTTTCTACTAGAAAGAGTGATTAGCTCTTCTCCCCACTCACCCCCCACCCCAAAAAAAAAAAAAAAAAAAAAAAAGAAAACCCACAAAGGTCTGGAGTGACATTTCAAAATTGCTTTCTTTTAATAATATGTTTCTGTAATACAAACCAAGATAATTTTTACTTATCTCTGGACATTACATTATCACTGTATGTAATACAATCCTTTCTTAATTCTAATATTGTAAGATTTCAGTTACCCAGAAATGAAGAAAAGATAATTTGTATTGTGTGGCAAGGGTTTGTGGTTTTTTTTCCTAAAATCAGAAACATCAGCTTATCTGCATAGTCAGAAATAAAATATTCACACAACAGTTAATGCTTCCCAAAGCACAGTACAAATAAAGTAACTAATCAACATGTTGCCTATGCAACCATTTGTATTTCTCAAGTGCGGTAATTAAGGTAAAGGTGGTTTCAGTTGGCCAAGTTTAATCATTGCAAGAAGTCATTTTATAAGAATATTAATGACTTAGTGATGAAAAATTTTTCAAATGCTTTTCAGACTGACTGAGGGCCTTACCAGAGCTCCTGCCAGCAACTCTTAGTCTATTTTTTTTCAGTTAGGTCAGTGACATCCTAGGGTTGCATTTTAAGTTAAAACAATGCTTAAGAGATTTGTTTGGATGTCTGAGTGCTTCTTCTGAACGCCACCATTCTCTATTGGGGGAGGGAAGAGGACACAATTATTTGCTAAAAAAGCCAATGCTAAATTAGATCTGCAGACACTGCTTTCTTCCCAGTTTATTTCAAGTACCTGGGATAGTGTTTCAACTGCTTTTTCCTCAAGAGTTAACTCAATTGTTTCAACATCATCTTAAATTGAACCATATTTGGAACACCTTTTGGCTGACTAGGTTACAACGAAGCACAGGAAAACTGGAAAATGAGTATCTACTACAGATAAGGATGTCAGAGACCTACTGGTAAAGCTGAAAGTGAAATATTGCCGTCTAATCAGCAACTAATTTCAATGAGTGACTCTCCCAAGTGGAAAGAAAAAGAAAATGAGTGCACCATCACCAGTATAAAGCACAGCTGTCTGTGGCTGCCTGACCAAGAAGAGAATTAAAGAAAAAAAAGCCTTGTCTAGCCTATACTTGAAAATCATACCTCTTCGCATGTTCCTACCTGGAAAATAATTGTGCACAACTGCGAACATTTCTTGGTTTAGAACTGTGTTGGTACTGAAACATTTACTCTTTTTACATTTTGCTTTTTTCAATGCTCAGGAGACGTGGTCTGCAATTTAATTTGTCTTCACTCAGGCAAAGGATTACAAATGGTGTAATCATTAGTAGCAAAAACTGCTGAAGCACTGAACAAAAAACCCACCCAATATCATCAATGCTTAATAAAAGGAACGGCAAGAAATTCTCTCTGCACTGATAAATACATTTAATACACGACTACACCTTCTAAAGTAAAAATAATTCTATACCACGCTTTCTACAGCAGCCAAGTACTTTAAGGGAAACACAAAGCATTTAGATATATTATACCTCTACCAATTCAACCTAGTGGTATTAGAAAACCTCAATATTCTTCAATTTAAAACAAATTAAATAACAGGAAAAAGAATATGCTTAAATCATTTCCCACATTTACAGCATTATTCTACAGGCATCTATCAGTTCTTTTAATAGAAACATGCTTTAGGACCAAAAATTTATGCAGTAATAATTAATTAATATTTCCCTTTGATTAGTCAGATTAAAAGATCTCAAGAAGAGATAAGACAATAAAATAGTAGCAAATGCAGGCAAAAATTGACTCTTTTCCCCTTTCATTATCTTTTTCAAATTATGATATTACTGACAAAATAGCATTACTTTTCAAACTGTAAATTAGTCTGGTTGGGCAAATACTCCCTCCAATTAAAACTCATCATCTCCGATGTCAGATGTAACATGGAAAATTAATTGAGAGTTTCCTTCGGATTTAACGTACCATCTCTGTACTTGCTCTCTCTTTAGTTAAAATATCAAACCAGAAATATTCCATAAATCTGGGAAGTTTCATACATAAGCACAACATACACTAGGAGTAATAGTTTCACTAAAGGAGTTTAAACAGAAAGACATTAAGTCTTTTAAACTTTTATTATACTGACACCTTGTGGCTACATTTGACATTTCGAGACGACTTAAAATTTTTCATTTTCTTCTAATTGCTTTAATGAAGTTCTTCAAAATTTGTGGTCTAGGACAAAGTATAAAGATGAAGCCGCAAAACAAAAATGAAAGGATGAAAAAAGGGAAACTGAGAAGGATAAAACAAAAACCATCATTGCCTGTTCAAAGATCTTTAGAGTTACTAACATTTGCTTAATGTATTTGCACTCTTTTATCCCCCCAAAAAAAGAGCTATGGCTTAGAATCGCAAATCTGATTGCTATCTTGATTTGAAAATCTGCCTTTTTTTTTTAATTAACTATTGTTGCTTACCCATATTCAAACTGATATCCACATGGGTTATGAAAAATTCCCTGATTTTTAATCACCGATTTTACCACTGAAACACAACACAATGCAACATTGTCAGGACTATGGATTAAGTGCTATACAAGAAAGAGTTAACTTTTTAATATAATTCAGAAAATGACATTCATTTTTTCAGGTTAATGACAGGGTAAGCAATTGGCTTAGTTAAGAGTTACATATTAAAAATACTTCGACGCTGGAAAGAAAAATATTCACTTTAAAAAAAAATCAGTAACAAACCACAGAAGGATAACAAACACATAAGCATTCTCTTCTACATTGCCTTACTATTAAAAGATGAAGCTGGAGTAACTATGAACCTGACACTTGTTCCTAATTCTGACAGGAACCTGCTTACATGACTATTTTCTGTCTCCCAGCTTTGCTCTAGAGAAAGCCTTCAGCTCTAGATGAAAATTGCTATATAAGTGCAAACAATGACACTAGGACCAAAAGAAATTTAAAAACAAACAAACAAACAAAAAACAGTACCATGTTAAAAAAGGAAAAAATACCCTGTAATCCTGCTCTCTTGTTTGCTTTTTCTGCGTAGTATAAGGCTGTTCAATTTTTAAAGGTGATGGAATACTGTCTTCTAAAAGTATTTAAAGCAAAAATTAAAAGTTTTTCTAAGATACAATTATGTCAATAAAAAGCCCAGGTATTATACCTAGCATTTTCTCTTACTAAAGAAAACCCTCAAAATACAGCAACGCCCTCTCACCTATATTAAGCCTCCATGCCTAAGAAATAATCTTCCTTGTACAAATGAGCTTGTCTATCTAAGTTATAGTAACAAAGAATCATAGAATGGTTTTGTTGGAAAGGAACTTAAAGATCATCTAGTTCCAACCTTGCTGCCATGGGCAGGGACACCTTCCACAGGGATTACATCCTCAAAATCACAAATAAATCACCTGTGTGTGAAAAAGCATAAACAATCTTCTCATCTCCTTTTTGTTACAGAATTTCAGAGTTTTGGTCATTGCCCTTCTATTTTCCATCTATTAATCCAGACAAAGTTACGGCTGGCTAAAGTTATTCTGAACCTATTAAAACATTGATTGGAGCACTCAAGCAATAGGAAAAAGAAAAGAGCGTAAATAATCTTATCACATTACTTACTTGATTCTGCCTAATCAGTTTGGATGGCTTGGTACACGCTTTGCCAAGCACAAATTATCTTTCATGGGAAGCACAATAATGCCACTAACGCTATTGTGAATATTCCACAATGTTCCACATATCAAAAAAAAAAAAAAAATATCAAAGTCACGATAGAGATTGTGACAGACATAATACAATAAATTACCTGTTAAGGAAATTGAACTGGTCTTAATTCACTGTGGTACAAATTACTTATTTTATTTAACAACTAACTGCCAGAAGGTTGCATTGTTTTCATCCAGCTAGTGTGAAAGAGGCATTGATAGTAGATTTGAAAATGGATACATTAAGTTAAAAGTGAAAGGTTTCCAAACAAGACAAAAAAAACAAACCAAAAAAAAAAACCAACCTGCACACCTGCAAATAAAAGATACACTCCATGAATTTTTATGCCCATGGAAATGTTTAAATAGCTTCTTAAAACTCAGGTGAACACATTAGTTCAGCCATTGACAACTCTCACCTTCCAAAACTAATATTTATGTGAAAGGTAACTCAAAAAGACAACTAACCCTGTCTAATGTTACAGGGCTCATATTCACTTTATAATCTATGTTTGAACAATTGCTCTAGTGTATCAGACACAAACAGGCTGTCCTTCAACAACGTGTACAGAATCTGGCATGTTCTACTCCCTTGCTTTGAAATAAGGTGTGTGAATAAAAACCACAGCCAATAACCCCAGTCTCCAATTCACCGTTACTACTCAAGAAGTCATCCTATACGGTGATGTCACAAAGCACTCTGAGCTAAAATCAACTTTTTTTAAATAAAAAAACCAAAGCAGCACCTACCTCAAATCTATACTGGTAAGAAACTGCACTGTGAAAAGATGCTTATTCCAGCATCTTCCACTGACAATGCATGCAAACCTTTAAAAAAAATTGTTGCATGATTCCCTAAGTGGTTGCTTGCGAAGAGATTATTATCTGCATTACTAAAACAGAAGGGGAATAAATGGGGAATAAATAAGAATAAAGGGAAATAAATAAGAACTAATATTGCCTTAAGGTTACTGCTCCAACGGCAAGAAGACAGAGCAGAGCATGATACTTGTAGTGCACTCCTCAGTCAGCACTTTTGTCTATGAAAAGGAAAATTTTAGCACTGGGACTTATCACACTGACTCAAGAGTACACAGCAGAAGCACTGTTGAGCAATAAGAAAAAAACTAAGTTTGGATGTAAAGAATGAATTGGTTAACCTAGTGCTAATAAATGTGAGTGATTTGCTGAGTTGTATTACAGTCTTCTTTTAAAAACGGGGCTGGCATTCACATCTGGGATATATGTAAATGTAAATGAATGTATATATGTAAATTAAATAAATGGGATTTTTTCATTATCCATTGATAATCCGATAACAATGTCTTTCTAAACAGAACATATAAAACCCTGAAAACATATCTGTCCTGTGATAAGCATGCATAACTTATCTGTAAAAACAGAATATTAAAATAATACTTTCTGAAATAATCTTGTATTAGCCTATATTTTAAATCTGTACTCAGAACACTGGAGATCATCTCTTTTTAGATGACAAAAAACTACTACGTATTTTAGGATTTCCGTTTTGTGTATGTTGGTATCCTAGAGATAACTAGTTTAACTCATTTAAGTAAACAAAACTATTTTAAATACATAATCACAAAAACCTGAAATTAGAGACAGGAAAAAAAAAACAACCTAGTCCTCCTTGCTTACTTCTTTCTATACAGAATATTAATTAAAAGCCAGATAACTAGAAGTCGCAAATACTAATATGCATTGCATATAGCCTCCCCCACTCAAAGTTTCTCTTCTGGAGGTCAACTGGTCCAAACCTCTGATTAAAGCAGAGCCAACCTTCAGGTTGGACCTACTTATATTAATACAAATAAATAAATACAAAGTTCTTAAAATGGAACTCCTCAAAAATTGTCAGCAATTTTAGGTTTCTAATTACATTTAAAATTGCTTTTTCTTCTTATTAACAGGGGGAAAAAAAACAAACATAAAACCAACAGTAAATTATAGTCACAGTACTTTTACTTTTGACTAGCAAATGCACCTTTAATATAACATAGGCTTCAATTCAGTGATGTAAAGAGAGATTACAAAACAGCCTTATCTAAACTACTCTGAATTATCATGTTGACTCACAACTAAGAACTCATACTGCCTTAAGGTTACTGCTCCTTAAGTACTCATAAGCTTACGCTGCTACATGATTTTCTCTTTAGCTTTTTCACTCGCTCTTCCAAGTAGCTGCACCTCCAGGGAATTCCCCATCACTTTGTGGATATGATAATGAGGGATAGAGATTTATAGAAAATAACAGGTTTACTGAGGATCATTGAGCAGAACAGGAAAAATAAGAGGCATGAAGATGATGCGACAAGGAAATCTGTGCTGTAGTTACCTGGGCAACTTCAAATATCTGCTAAGATAAAACTGCAAGGGGGAGGTTTCCAGGTGTGCTTGTGCATGCATTTAAGTAGATAATATATAGCTACGCCTATAAAAACACCACATGAAAAGAACTCCCTCCTAATAATCTGCTCCTCCAACAGAGGGCCAGTCGCTTTCAGAGGACTAAGAGATCATCAGATAGCTAGAATATACAAGGGGCCCTTTTGTGCCAAAAAATGAGTAAGGTACCACCTAAAACTCTGGAATAATATTCTCCCCTGCATTCTTCACTCTCTGCACTTTCAGGCAAAGCTACAAAAAGCTTTCATCAGAACAGAACAATGATGCTCTCAAAACATAGCGCACAAACACACAGAGATGAAGACAGCTGGGGCAGGGGGTGAGAAATGAGAAACTATCAGATAAACTGATGTTGAAATAGAAAAATCACTTTTGGACACGTCTTTGGATGAGGCCAAAGAATGGCTGCTGTTTTGGAAGATGATGGAGGAAAGTCCCACCACAATACCCTAAATCTCTTCAAATCTTCTTGCTAACACAATGGAAGCAAAAAACCTGTGCTTACTAACAATCCGTCCGCTTTGCGCCAAGTTAAGATCACACACACACAAAATATCCCCAGGAAATGTAAAACACCTATAAACTCCACAAGGCATTTCATCATTGTTGGATGACTTATCACAGACATGTTTAAGCAAAAATATATCAGATACACACACAAACTAGGGGACAGCAACAACCATTTCAGAAAGAGAAAACAGTAAAATCAGAACCATAAAAACTTAGAAGGAAAAGGTGAAAATGCATTTGTTTGTATCAGGAAAAATACATTTCAAGTCAGTTACACTCAGTATTATTAAAAGGACAGGGAAACTGAGAAAGAGTAATCTGAGGAGAGATACAAGTGACCCCTCCAGCCTCTTTCTCCATAGACTACAACTGTATGCCAGCAATCCCATGTTGCAGAGCAGTAAAGATCACAGAAAGATGTCATTCTTTGAGGAACTTTGGAGCACTCCCCTCCTTAGGGATTCTAAGAGTTGCTGTGCTGATTAGAAAGTTCGTGTCTACAAAATAATTATCACAATACAGGGCATTTCCTCTTTGAGTCTATGACACAAAACCTAATGATGATAACATCTTTAGAATCTAGACACTGTGACCTCTTTATCAATGAGCTTGATTCAGTTTCTGGATAAGACAGCTTCAATGCGATAATAAACTTATTCCACAATTCCCAGCACCTTCAATAAAAAGACATCATCAGCTTAATAATGATTAAATCCACCCAGCTGCTTTGGTTTACACAAAGCATTGCTCAAACCTCTTAGTCCTCACTCTCCCCTTTCTCTATTTCACAACTGTTTAAAACACTCTTTCAAGCAGGAAATATATAAAAATACATTTACAATATACATTTATAAGTTTTATAGCAAGTAGATAAAAACATTTTAAACCTTTTGGCAGTCAAGGAATGATGTTTACTACTGAGTGAAAAAAAAACACATCAGCTGCAAGAGGAAATGTGAGTATGACTCAAAAAAGCAGGCAAAAAGGAGAAAGATACACAGTTAGAAAAGGAAGCGCCGGAGTTTTCAAAATAGGATCCCTGCAATTTATCACCTATATTTATATTAAAAAAGATTCCACCAAGACAGACAAATTTAATTGTTTTTAAGGTAGCTGATGAAAATTGTGTATATCATATATTACCAGAAATACATAATGCAGTAACAAAATCCACCAACTTACTGTGGTGTCTAAATTATTTCATGAGAGCCATGAAACATTACATTGATGAACTAACCTGCAGACACGGGCAGGAAAATACAGGTTCTGCCAGGACCGACAGAGGTATTTAGAGTGATCAATAACCCGAATCCAGTCTAACTCATCCATGGACACCTCAATGTAGTAGGAATAAGACCTATGGATTGTCAAAAAAACCCACTGGTTAGAATACAGGCAGCCACATCTTAGGTATTAAATTTTACACTTTCTTCTGGATTTTCATTTGTGCTGAAAAGAAGGCTATTTGTTCCTACCCACAGACCTGTATAACATGCAGTTATGTTAAGACATGTTTTCAGAATGACTTAACATCCTAACACTCGCAGTCTGCACTAATCAGACGAGACCATTGTCCCTCAAAAAATCCAATGGAGACTTTCAATTCAGTCATAAAAATAATCATTTGTATTCCTTCTGCACCAGTGACACAGTTGTTATTTCTATTCTATATCAATAAAGAAAAATCAAAAAACATTCAGCAGATCAAAAATGCAAATTCAAACCCTCCATTTGACTAAAGCAAATTTACTTTATGATCATTTTCTCACTGATGTTCTTCATTTCTGACCCTTTCATTGTTTAGGACACATTGTTAAGACTCTCACTACTTACTTACACACCCCAAAATGACCTCATCAAAAATAAAAAGTCACCAACACAATCTGGGTCTTCCTCTTGCTTATCAGTTACATTCAGCTTACAGTTTGCTGTTAGGAGAAAGCAAACCCAAACTAAAACTTAAAAGCCACAGCTATTTCCATATTATACCTACAATAGTCATACTTAGAAATGAAGTAGAAACTCCATTGGTGGCTTAGCAAATCACGAAATTATTTCAGCATATTTTCTTTCTCTTAACATACTACTCTGCAACATTCACAGGCATTTCAACAGCACCGTGTTAGCACTTAACCCTCCTTTCACACTGATTTCTAAAAGAAGAGTTGCTCTTCAAGAGTCCTACATAGACATTTTTGGTAATTATTAATGCCTTTGTCAATATTTACAACTTTTTGCCAAGGATTTAAAGGGGTAGACATCTAACGTGATATTGTCTAAAAACTCTTAAAATGTTAGATAACACTGTTAATACCTATCTATGCACTTAGAAAGGTAATGGAGAGTCTTTAAGATGCCAATTGCATAATCAGCTTTCACATTCACGCCAACCAGATGTGCAATACTCACAACCGATATAAATACACTGTGGTTTAGAAACATTATTATTTCTAGCCCATGCATATTTTAATGAACTAGGCTCCAGCAATTTAGAGTTTGAGCAGTTTGGATCCAAAAGTTACTGACTGACTGTCCTCTGTGTGGTCAGAACTTAGGGATTCTCAAATCACCATCACTAGACTAATGTAAATTTGTAACCAATCAACAACATGCTATTTTTTCTGTTTCTGAATGTACAAAGCAAAGAAAAATTACCTCAAAATATAGTTCCATTATCATACACAACATTATGCCTTTTGTTTTTCTTAAGGATAGTGTCTTTTTTGCAGGGGTAATTTGGACAGCTACTCTCCTTAGCACTTTTTAAAATTTTATAAAATTGGTTGATAATTGCTTTATAAATTTCATCGATCTTCTGGGACAAGTAGTATAATACTGTATGGAGTAGTTCCTTGTACCTTCGAAGTTTTACTTTCCAATCTTCCCAAAAGGAATAAAGGAGAAGCATACATTTCAGTTGAACTAAATCAGGAGAACTTACCTGAAACAATTGAATAGTTAAAAATTCATGCAGTTTGTTCTGAATGATTAATAACTGTAATTCATATTTTAAAAATAATTTAATTTACAAAAGAAAAATAAAAATCAATAAAATATTAGCACACCCTGTTCTAAAATAACATGGTGTCATGGTTTGGTTGAATTAAGAAAACAAAATGCAATTGTTTTGCAATTCTAAACTGTTAGTCTGGAAGTAATATAAAATTAGTCTTTTATGAGAAAGGTAATAATGTGTTAAAAGTGTTAGTAGCTTGTTTTATTGTTTTTAATAGAAAATTGCTTATGAATATCTGCATAAGCTGTCTACTAAATTGTAAAATCTTTTGTCATTGCAAGTTATAAAATTAATATATACAATCTGTCAGACAAAAAGAACCTTGTAATTTTCCTACTTAGGCAGTAACTCAATTGTTCAAATATGCATATTTTGATCCTCCATGCATTCCATAACAATCTAAAGTAGCTGAGCATAAATTGGCTAAGGCATCCATGATAGTTCATACTTCATCAATCTCACCATGAAGTGGCTTCCAGTAACTCCTGTAGTTAGTCCATAATTCACACTCTAAATACATTTTACTATCTCTGAATTATTGTCAAAGTCTGTTATTTCTTAACAATTTTTTATATATTGTAAAAAATCTAAACAAACATTCCTCCAATGTTTTGAACGTAAATATGTAAAAAATATGGTTTCTGCAAAAGAACTAGAATATTGTTTTTCAAACTGAAATAAAAGCAGTTGAAAACTAACTGGAAAATAGAATAGAAAACAAAACAATTGAAATTATGTAAACTCTCATTAGCAATATAAACTATTTAATGAAGACACAAAAAATGGATTGAAATATCATGAGGTAGCTTAGTATCACAAAGTATGGTCTGGTGCGTAAGCAACCAAAGCTGCATTTGAAAAAAACATGATTTTTTCAAACAAAACTTGTCATTGTCATCTCCAACATTGTATCATGCTGTTTCTATAAAATATTTAATGAATATTTCACATTGATATATTATGACCAGTACTAAATGCATTACCATCGCTTTTTATGTCAACTTGGCACATACCGACTATCTCTGTCCCACAGAAGTATTCGTATGTGGTTGATTATTGATGGCTGGCCCAGTTTAATTTCAATTCCAGAACGGCAGTCATCATCGATCGGGTGTCGAGAGAAGCCATGATCCAAGTCATAGTTCTGAGTATCCCCATCTAATAAAGCAGACTTCAGCTCCCCTTTTACAACCTGTGCTCCGTACTTCATTGTTGCAATATTCTCCCCTGGTACTAAGAATTAAAAAAAAAAAAAAAAAAAAAAAAAAAAGATCGCTTAATTTTTTACACTCTCATACTGCAAATTAGATGTTCTGAACATCAACTGTACTAGGTGAGAACAAAGACTCATTGCCAGTATCCTTTCTAGGACAAACACATGCTCAAGGAAAAACAAAACTACAAAAAGAGAGGCATTTTAAAAAAATTGGTTCTTCCATTTCATTTGATGCCCCTAGGTTTTTAATAGTAATAATAAGTAGCGATAGTTTACTAGTATGTAGTATCTATATTCTCAGTCCCCTTCATTATTTTACAGAATTCTATCGCACCTTCCTCATTCAACCATCACTTTCCTCCTGGTTTTAAAGTTCTGGTCCATTTAGTCTCTCCTTATGATCAACCTCTCACCATACCTCTAATAATTTTTTTTGCCCTTTCTTTCCCATATTCTTGTTCTAATTTCAACTGGGTTTGGTTTTGGTTTTCTTTTTGTTTGAAGCAGAAGGAAACTAAAGATCACAGAAAGTGCTCAAGATGTGGAGGCATCATAAATTTGCAGAGTGATATATAACAGTAGCATAGCTATACAAGCTATTTTGATAGTGATACAAACTTCCAGTACTCTGCAAAGCTAAACAAACCTGAGTGAAATGGGAAACTTTTGGCTACTTGGGCTTTGAACCAACATGGTAAAGCAAGTTTTCTATGCCACCATTTCACAGTAATAAACCTGTTATGTCCTAGGAACAGATCTTCCATCAAGGTAACTTGGGATAATGATCCCTAACTCCAACTACAAAACAATACACTGATGAACCACCCTGTTAAAAAGACATTTTTAACTGTCTTGTTTGAGGAGAGACCCTATAAAACATGATCTGAAAGCTACACGATGAAAAGTTGCCCCTGAATTATTCAGGCAGGTTGGCAAGAGTATGAATTTTAAGAGGATGTTAAGTTTAACATTTAAAGAAGGGAATTCGAAGTGATAAAATTTTAACTCTATTGTAGTACTGCTGCATAAAAAAATCAAATGCACAGCTATGAAATTGCAAGTGGTTATCAATGTTTCCACAAACAGAAAAAGCCCCAAGAGCCTGAACTAGCACTAAAACAACACAAAAATTCAATTCTCTAAAAAACTGTGATTTTGACAAAGCTAGAAATTTTGAGATTAGGAGCATGTTATTATTGAGACATAAATATGCAGAAAAAGAAGTCAGAAAACAACATTTAACTTTTTCAAATTTATCTACTGCACTGTCAACAGAATTTCTTGCATGATAAGATTCTTACAATATCCTAATATTAAACTCATATGTTTAAATATTACTATCTGTAACTTCTAAGAGAGAACAAAAGGGAGATGAAGTTCTGAGAAAGCAGTTATCATTTTCAGGGCTCATCATGCATGACTGGCAGACTACAGTGCAGGCTCTCAAAGAACATTTAACTTTATTCTTTGCTGCGAGGCAAATACTCTCTATAAATCACGCATTAGATAGCAAACTAACAATATCTTTCTAAAGCTCAGTGTTAGATATTGTTGAATTAACAGGAAGCACAGATAAAAGTCAAACGAAAGGCTTCTCATACTTTTTAGGCTTCCATTAATACAATTTTGGAAGATGCGTTTATACTATTTGGGCAAGCACACAAAGACTAAGAGAAAAATCAAAAGTAGTGGACAAAAGATAAATATCTTCATGAAGTAGAAAACAAGTCACAATCATAGACTTATAGAACGCTTTGGGTTGGAAGGGACCTTAAAGATCATGTAGTTCCAACTCCCCTGCCATGGGCAAGGACACCTCCCACTAGACCAGGTTGCTCAAAGCCCCATCCAGCCTGGCCTTGAACACTTCCAGGGATGGGGCATCCACAAGATAAAATCAACATAAAACCATTTAAATATCATATATCCCGCAGCCAATGCATTTTTATTTTTAATGTTTTTGGAAAAGTTCTATTAAAATAGCACTTCCTCTAGGAAAACACACTCTTATTACAACATTCATGTTTGAGCAATATCTGAGATACAAAGCAAGAAAATACATTGACTAATATTATTTGAGGACTAGAAATGGCAAAACCAGCACATAACAAGATATTTCATTATGTAAGCCTTTTAAAACACATAATAATAGATAAAAGTTCAAAGTACAAATTAACCATAACCTTCAGGCAACTACAGTCACTCAGTGAGAAAAAAAAACAAACAAATAAAAAACCTGATGCTTACTTAACATGCCCCTGTAGTTGAGGTCCATGTCCCGACTCTCAGAACGAATCTTAATGGCATCTAGGATGGCATCAGGTGACAACAATCCAGAAGGTCTTACAACATTTAGTAGTTCTGTTAGACTCATTAGTGGCAAACGTACTGCTTGCATGATTTCAGCATGGTTTTCCTTGGGGTTATGTTTACACCAATTCATCAAAGCTTGGAAAATGTCCTTCTCAGGAGCTGCAAATGAGTCCCTCAGTACAATACTTAGAAGAGCAGCCTGGAAAAGAAAAACAAACAAACAAAAAACCAAATAAACAGAAACAAAATTAATTTTATTTTTAAAAAAAGAAAAAGGAAATGAAAATAAGGCAAAAATTAATGGGTATTTTAACTTGTAGTTATTAAAAATAATCTCCAAAGGAGTTACTACCTGAAAGCGCAGTTTGTTTTAGTTACTTACGCAGGAATTACAGAATCCATCATGTAAATAACAGGTAATATTACAAACACTAACAGAAATAAGTCAGAATTGAAATGTGGAGAACTATTCAAATCCATTTACTTCCAGTTACTACTTCAAATTTACTTTGGAATATAAAAAAAATATTTGGGGATTTGGTAGTATAGTTCAAAGCATTCCTTCAAACTTAGGCTGGTATAAGAACACTGGGCATGTTTAGTTTGCAGAGGAGGAGGCTGCGGGGAGACCTCATTGCCCTCTACAACTACCTGAAAGGAGGTTGGAGAGAGGTGGGTGTTGGCCTCTTCTCCCAAGTGAATAATGACAGGACCAGAGGAAATGGTCTGAAGTTGCAGCGGGGGAAGTTTAGATTAGATATTAGGAGGAATTACTTTACTGAAAGAGTGGTCAGGCACTGGAACAGCCTGCCCAGGGAGGTGGCTGAGTCACCATCCCTAGAGGTGTTTAAGAAACGTCTAGATGTGGCACTTCAGGGCATGCTCTAGTGGCAGAGATTGTATGGGGTTTTTTTGTGTGTGTATGGTTGGACTTGATGATCTCAAAGGTCCTTTCCAATCATGAAGATTCTACGATTTTATGATTAAAAAAAAAGTGTGGCTTGGAATCACATTTTTAAACCATTTCTAACTATTTAGGATTCCCCTCTCCTTCTCTCTCTCTTATGGTACAAGCTTAGAATCAGCAGGTAAAAAACTTCAGTGGCTGTTATTAATGCAGAAACCCCACTGACTGCAAAATGGGAACAAAAAGAATCGAAGAGCTTTTTGATTTTCACTTAGCTAGCAGAATAATTAGGAGTTTGCCTAAGAAAAGGATAAATGTCTCATATATACCAGTACTGGGTATGCCAAAGATGTCATAAAGTATGCGCTTCCCAATGAATGACATTTGCTGATTTCTTTATTGGTAACATGCTCTCAGAGCTCAGATATAACAAACTGCGCATGACAATACAGTAGAGAGAAAAAAAAAGTTTTTTTCCCTACACAGCTAGTAATTTAGTCAGTGGAGCAGTATTCAAGGAATAGACCCAACATAGCTTTTCTACTAAAAATACTTTTAAACAACAATAATTATGCCACCATTCATTCAAGATGCTCCAGATGCCTCATGTGAGCACCACTTCAAAACACTTTATCACTATTATGTCCAGCTCAAAGACCACTCCAGAGTAAGTGGAAAAATTCAATGTCATAGAACAGTCTGACTTGGACACAAATATTTATCCATCTAACAACAACAACAAAACCACCATAGGCCACCACTACATTATGCAATTTCAGAACATCGTGACAATCAGCAATATAAATCATCGCAACCTCCAGAAATCTTCAGCTTGTACAGTAGGAAATAACCCAACATTGAGGCAGCCTGTATCAAGAAATTAATAGAACGGAGTATCTTCTGCTATTTTCAAATCTTTATATGCCCTGGGCAGCATTCAGAAGACAAATTATATTATTTCAAGAACAGATGAGAAAAGACAAATTAAGATTAATTGCCTGCTCCAGCCTTTTAGAATACTCCATCAAATTCACTATATTTAGCTATACTGACTGGTCAAAACTAAAAACCTAAAAAAATTTAGAACAGATCACCAGGATTTTCAGTTCAGGTTGGGTTGAACATTTCCAACTGCCACAGTTTCACTAGTATAAAGTGATACCTGTTAACCAACATATAAACTTATCATGAAGTTTTACGCAGATTAAAATCAACATTCCTGGGGAAAAACATGCAAACAAAAGATATACCTTAGAAAGTGACAGGAAGCCTTCACTGGAGAGCACCTCTTGGGCATTTCTATCCATGAACATACAGCACATACAAGTTAATTTGGGAAGGGAATAAAGACTGGCAACATCAAATGTCATACAGACATTCTGAATATTAAGTATTGTGCAAAGATACTCAGAGGTGGAATCCTCCAGTTCTGGGAACCCATATTTATGTGCTAGGCTTAGGAAGTCTAGGAGAACCTCCTCTTTCTCATCTCGTAGTGTAGCACGACCAGTGTAAATATATTTCAACAGCATGGTAAATGCTTCTGCAGTGGTGTCTTGAAGAGGAATTTCTGCTTCAGGCTGAGATTCTCTCATTCCGCCATACAATAATGCTCTATAAGGAAGATAAAATTGGAGAAATTTATATCTTGAAAAAAAAAAATAGGCAAAGTAGAAAGAGAAAGGAATAAATGACTATTTACAGGAAGGGGAATGCAAAGGTGATATGGTTTAAGAATCTACAAAAGAAAAACCCTTATAGTTGGCATTTAAAGTGCAGCTCTGCTCTGAAAGCAGCTGCACAAGAATAACATTCTAATGCATCATATTTTTAATCCTACACAACAATTACTCCATCTCCACTTTGAACAACAGCTTGCGAAGCATAAATTGAGATATGATTCTCATACCTTTATTTTTTAAAATACAGTGCTATCCATGAGAAAGAAAACAAAATGAAAAATTTTCAGAAAGCAAGTGAAACGACTCGTTCGCCACTATAACAGCAGTGGCAGATGAGCAAATCTCAGGATTCTTGATCCTCTATTCCTTACTCTAAACCCAGCACATGGAAACTCCAACGAAATCCTGAATCTTGAGAAAAATCAAAGTACTCACGTTAATTTTTTAAAATACAATAGACAGTTTGAACAGAATTTGCATTCACACTTTAGTTTAGTTATTAGCTTAACCCTCTGACAAAAGTAACGGGAAAAAGATTATCAGGAAATTCTATTAATTACATTTAGATTGAAAAATGCCCAGCTCTTAAAATACCTGTATTAGTATTATTCCTAGTTTTAAAATATATATTCTAATCTGTATCAGCCAGACCTCTTTAAATACTCAATTCAAGCGTGCCAAAATTAAACGTTCTAATTGAGAACATTCCATAGAAGCATACATTCCATACTCTGAGAAACCAAAACAATTTTACAGCAGAACTTTTCTGCTCTGAAGTTATGTTTCTCTTGAATTTGTGAAACTACCTTCAAAATCCAATTTAATGAAGGTCAAAAGAATAACATCATGACATGGTATTTATCTTTTTATATTTGGACACAATGATTTGATGTGCTGGGAAACATTCACACAGAAAAGGTCACACTCAATGGACAGATGATTACACCCTGAAAAGTTCATCGAGAAACAATGTTTATCTTATCTGCATGAAAATTTCCTGTGAGCCTGACAAAAAGCTATACTTCACCTGAAATAATGGCACCGAGCAGCCAGGATCACTCTGTGTGCCGGAAAACGTTTCTTTTCTACAATAAAGGTAACGTCACTATATTCTTCCCCATTCATTAGAGCACCGATGTGCTCTGACAGAATGTGCACATGGTCAATCTCACCCACAGCTGTGTAAGGACGAAGTGGATGGCTGTTACTCATCTTGGAGGGATGGTGATATTGGTAGACTAAAGGGAAAAAGAAAACCACCAGTATTATGAAGGGCACAAATACTAAAAAACAGCAAAGATCAAGCTGTGATTACAAAAAAGCGACTAATGTAAGTTACCGTATGTTACAAGAAAAATGAGACCAAGAGGTTTTCTATTAAAGTTCATTTACAACAGGACTCGATGCAGATTACATCAACAATTCTAGCCAACAGAAAATATATCATACAATTCTGTCGTCTTGTTGTTCTGTCAATCTATTTACTTAAAATAAAAAGCTTCCAACAAAAGGAATTAAAAATTAAACAATTTTAATTAAAGTTACCATTAGAAAGCAATTTTATCTGAATTAAAATGTATATAAATTATAAAGAAATAAATAATTTGCACAATTAAGCATAGTCTTAACTCCCAAGTCTCTACTGAAATCAGTGTTTATGCAGAGTTCCAATCAACCTTCCAGAACTGGGAGAAAATAAACAGTCAGGATAACTTTTAGTAAATAACAAAAAAAGTCTAAGAGCAAAGCTTTACAATGTACAACTCAATTTTCTTACCCTTTCCACTCAGTTTTCTTCACACCTTCTTGTTCCCTCCTATATTTAAGAAAATAAATCCCCTAATACCTCTCAGTCACGAAAGTAGGAGACCGTCCACTAATATATGATACAGATTAATGTAAGGGTCATATATTCTATGGAGTTATTTTCTTACTTCTTAATTCACAAGAGGTTTTAGTTTTGTTGGGTTTAGTTTATTTCAGCAACAGAGGCTTTCAGTAGTCTCAGGAGCAAGAGCATTCACAGGAGAATTAAGGTCTTAAAACAGCTTCTGTTGTTACACTTCAGTTTACTTCTAAATAGAAAGAGGTTGGCTGTTTCAGATAATAACCATCATTATTTTCAGAGACACCTTCTATGCTCCAACGACCAGCCACTTTTCAAAATGGACACATACTTAGTGCTGAAGAAAGACAGCCTACCACACGAAGCCGGCAAATGATGAGGCCATACCTTGCACACAGCTAACACATTAATCTTCCAAGTGAAATATTAATGACAGGAATGCATTTTTTAAGCTATATTTAAAAAGTATTAGTAGAATACTAAAAAAGAAAACACATACACATGGGGTTAAGTATTATTTGCATTTCTGTAACACCTGGAAACACTTAACCCAAAATCAAGATACTGTAGAAACAGCCTCAAAGAACTTTGAACTAAACTAGAAAAAGTGACAGAAATAGGAAAAAAAAGATTTGAGAAAAATACAGCATACTAAATTGATAACACAGATCACAGCACAAATGGGAACAAAACCCCAGCTTTCCTCAGGCTGTCTCTGCTACTTGAATTAGAAGCTGTGTGCTCATGTAGTCATCACAGCATGGAACCAGCCATACTGGCTGAGATACTGGAGGCAGCCTAACCATGGGAACACACAATACTGTACCTTTCTTCTACCCTGACATGAGGGTAAATTAATTTTTATGGTTTTTCCTAATAACAGACTGTTTGTTCCACTTGCACTCGTTAACCTACAATTAGCTAAGGCAACCCTGCACTGAACTGATTTATGTGACGTACACTTCCAGTAACACTTACTGTGTAACAACCAAGATTAACTTAACTCACATCACTCCAGTTGCTTCTATTTATACCAGCAGTAATACTTATTACAACATCATTATTTGAGAGCTTATAGACAATAGGAAAAATTGAAATGCCCGCAAAATACAAAACCCGTTATTACACCAAAGGAACAAACTAAAGGATGTATCTTTTACTCAGCTGCAAATCTCAAGCCTTGATACTCCTTCAAGACTCCTGTACCTTGCAAGTCTATAATTGCTGCTGTTGATCTGCATTCACAATAGTCAGGTAACCCAACTATGTGCGAGTTACATACACATTATCAAGCAACTCTGCACTATCTCTCCTCTGCTAATTCTGATTCTGATTGATTTGGGAAGTTCATTTACAATATTTCATACATGTAGAAGCAGAGACACATTTTGTATTTTAAATCTATTTTTAACTCCTTTTTTTCTGCATTCTACTACTTTGTTTCCTTCATCCACTCTTATCCCTAAAAAATAAGAACAGGTACTGCCTGCAGAAAACTGTGAGACTGTAAAAGTAGTAAAGATAAGGGAATGCCTTCAGCTGCACACTAACTTTGCTTCCAGTAGCTGTGGATGTTGTCATGTGCCAACAGGGTGAAAAGTTCATGGGAAAACTGTTTCCATTTCAGGTTAAATAAATAAATAAAATCGAAAGCACAATTCCCTCTCAAGGGTACACAAACCTCTCTAAATAAGAATCAGTGTATAGAAGACGGCAAAGTCTGAACTGGGGACACTCGCTAATAAGCCGATGATGCTTATGAACATCAAGACCCCAAACTACAGCAAGCGATGACAGTAGAAAATTAGAAATCCCTGTGTGCAAGCTGCAAGCCAAATTTGTTTCATGCTCTCCAAATTGCTGGTACAATGTACTACCCTAAATTGCCAGTTTCAAACAAGAACACACTGATCACGGGAAATACAGGACGCATACAATGGCTACAAGCCTCTGGCGGAGGAGCCTTTGAAATGCTTGAATAACACAAAGCGTTGGAAACTGTCAACTTAAAGAAACTATGTCCGTGCCTTACACGCTTTCTGTGGGTAACACTAGGATATTGAAGAACCACTCAAACTCATTTGTTTAACTACTACACATTTCCAAGGCAAGTTTCATCTGTATTTTGGATTTTCCATATAAAGCAGGCCAGTGAGAGCAGTCCTGCCTTCAAAATATAAAACCAAATAATACATGACTTCAGATCTTCCCAGACTGGATTAATTAATGGTACAAATTCAGTCAAGCCTTGAAGTGATCTGCACATTTCTTTGAGGGAAGTAAAAAATACTATACTGCTTTAGTTGTGGCAAGCTGCTATGATCTCACAACTTCCCTGTATAACTAAACATGTATTTTTCTAGTTGCAACTCAAAGTATTATTTAAGATAAAAAAGGACAGATAGTGCTGGGAGTTTGGCAAAACCCTCCATGAAGATCCCTCTGGCATCTTCTGTCATCAAACAATGACACCCCTTTCAGAGAATACAGGTGTTTCCTCTTCCTGGCAGTCAAAGAACACTTAACCACCTTCAGAATACAAGCATCTTACAACACCATAACCTATTTCCAGGAGTTATTCAGAGCTAATTAACTGCTTCTGGAGTCAGCTGCTGCAGCTTTGTTCATGCCACCGAAATAAACAAAACGAAACAGTCTTCTCAGTGAGTCTGAGGCACCATTAAAACTGCAACAACCTCAAAAGGCATCTGTTAAGTCAGAAGGGCTACAAATCAGTTCTGTCCAAGACCCCACCGGAGGACACGCTCCCTGGTGCCACCTTCAACAGTGAGCATGTGAAAATCGCAGCCTAGTGCTTATTACATAAGGTAACACGCAATATTTCACAATGTGTGTCATGGCTAGAAAAACAACAACAAAAGCCCCACAGTTTTCAGTGTGCTATATTTCTTTTTAGTAAGTAATCTGGAACATTTTATGGCGTACAAAAACGTGATCTATAAAATACGTCAGCAACAGCAAAACACCTATGACATCTTTACTAAACAACTCTCAAACCAAAGCTGCAATAAAGACTGGTATAAAGTCAGTTCCCCCTCCCTCACCTGGGCTATCACTCAAGAGTCCTCTGAAAGGCACTGCTATTTCAATGAAACATGCAAGAGTTGTTTTTATACCAGGTGCAGAAAAAGGAATTTAAGAAACAGTTCATGAACAATTTGGAAATTTTTTTTTTAGATAAAATGAGTAAAAAATGTTTACATAACAGATAACCCTATTGAAACTTTAGAAATAAATGCAAGTAAACAGACTATTGCTAGAATTAAAAATTTTATTAAATAAATCTGTATTTTAACCACCAAGCAAATAATTTCATATCCTTGAAATATTTCATCCTTCATAATCTAGTCTGTGCCTATCAAGATAATACAGGTTTTGACAAAATTATACAAAGGGAATTTTCTTAAATACAATTATCTTACATTGCTATTTTATTTAGAAATAGGGATTGGCTCTCAGTTGATTGGAAAGGATATGAGTAGTATTTCAATTTTTTGTAATTCATTACTTCATAAAATATTTTGCTATGTTTTAAATAAGTTCCAGCAAAATATTATTTTAATTACATTTTCTATTATCATAGACTCACAGAACATGGTAGGTGCGACACTAAGGCTACTGTAGAAACATTCTGTTGTTTCAAACCATATGGTTTGGTTTTTTAATAGATATGTACCTGTTGTTTTATACAAAAATATTTTGTTCTCATAAGTTCTGGTACAATAAGCTAACATATCAGGAAATAGAAATTTTTAGTAAATACTTCAACATACAAAGAGTATAACTCAAGTAAATACTTCGATTCTGTCAGAACACTCCCTAAGAAACTCCTTTGTACTTGTAACTAACAATGACAAAACTGACTATAAGTGAAAATTGTAATAGAAAAGGAAAAAAAAAATACATGTACTAATACTTAGTATCCAATAGTAGCAATGTAATCAGTGGAATATGAATTTATAGATACAGAATATGAAAGATCAAGTAAATTAAATCCATAGAACTCCTCTCCAATCCTTCTGTTGTGAAAGGATTAAAAGAAAAGCAGATGTTAAATCTGGTTAATGGTAAATAACCACACCATTCAATGACAGCATTCTAAACAACAATTAGTACCAAAAGTGTTTTGACTCAAAGCATATACGAAGTTATGCACTGCTCATCTGTGAACACATTCTCATTATTTAACTGCTGTGGTGCTAACATATTATGTTCTGTTCAGAGGTGTATTCTTCTGACAGAAGAGCAAGAATAAGTTTAGCTAGGTACAAAGATCAATATAGTAAGCACAGATTATTTGTTACCACACATGTAAAATAGGTATTAATGCATTTACTACAACCTCGTTAAAATGTCATACCACTAAACCCTTAAGATAAAATCTCAAGAAAACACATTGGTCCACTCACCAGTAAAGCTGTCTGAAGATTTACAGTGGACGTAGCCTGTAGGCAGGTGACCAACTTCCTGAAAATTAGGGTTTTTTGCCATTCTGAACAACAGACAGATTGAACAGCAAGCTCATAGAAACGCTATTCAGCAACATCCAGCTGCACAGCAACAACTGTACCATTTCCTGAAACAATGCATGAAATATACACCATCAGAAACAGAGGCATGCAGCCTATGGCAAAACCGAGTGAGATGCATATTTCTCAGTTAAAATTTTTGGTGAAATAAATTCTTAAAAAATGCCTCCATTCTACGGGAAAAGTTCTAATAACATTAGAACATAGCATTAGAATTTTTTTTTGAGCCATCATCATTTGACTATTCATTTTTGAATATGGTAACGTATTGCCATTCCTTTGTTCACTACAAGCCACAAAAATTTCATCCTGACATTCTTACTACAGCATTAATGTCCCCCAGAACACCATTTTCCCAGTTGGGTGTCCTAATTAAACCAGATCTACACAAACTGTACCACACACATTTTATGCCCTACACATTCAAAGCTCTCCAAAGCGTTCTTGCCCAGCTAAAGGTTTTGGGTTTTTTGTTTGGGTCTTGGTGGTTGTTATTTTTACAATACTTCAGACAGTTGAAGATCTTTCTCCTGTACAAGCCTTTAATTTTACAAACAAGAAAACAAAACAAAACTGTAGGGTGAGGAAATACAGAAATATAGAGGCTTTATTTGTTTAAATACATAACCAACATAATGAGTCTCTCTCAACAAGTATAAATTATTGTTATTCTTCCCATCATACTTGCCAGCAGGAAAAATAAACTGTATTTAATTTGCTAAACAGATGATACCTTCATCTATGAATTCACTCATAAGAGACACTCTAATCTTCTTTAAAGTATATGTTTAAGAGGGCAAGGAAGGAAAAAGAAGAAAAAAATATTTTTTAGGCAGTCTCATAAAACGGAAAGTAACCATACCTTAATGGAGCAAATTGAAAACAGGTAATTGACAAAGAAGATCTCCTCATTTTGGAGAGTAACATGTAACACGTAAATATTTGTTCCTACAAGTAATGTATATTATCAAATTGGCTTGTATTATCAAAATGTACTGAAAAGCCATTTATGAAAATCTTTGTGGGTCTTTTTTAGAGAAACATGAGTGAACAGACCCTAACAGAACAGTATACTTCAAGCATCTGATTTACAGATTTGTAACAGAAGACATGCCAAACACACCTGCATTATGAGCAGGCTCAAATTAAATCTTAAAACACATAAAAAAATTAAGTGATTCCAGCACAGAGCTTTGGGAGGGGTCCGTATACTGTGCTTTAAAAATATTGTGAGCAAAGAGCATTGCCAGGCCAGCAAGATTACAGGCTAACAAGTTAACATCAAGTTGGCTTTTTTAAAGCCTGACAATATGACAACTTCCTCTTAAGTCAAAAGTAATTTCAATGAATCACAGCAGCGCACAACTTGCAAGAGGAGTTTAAGTACTGAGACCCTAGAAGAACCTATGAATTTATTGTATGTGCTATCACAGTGTCAACATATAGACTTTATATATATACACATATATGTGTATATAAATATATATATATATAAAGCCGCAACAGGGTCTTGCAAAGCGCAGGGGCGGGCAAAGGGGAAGGCAGGTGAAGCAACCGCATCGCACCCTCGGCCGAGGGCCAGCGGCCCGCCCAAGGTCGCGCCCGCCCGGGGCGGCCAGGGCCGCCGCCGCCTCCCCAGACGCCACCTTACACGCCTGGGAGCGCCGGGGAAACGACCCCCACCGGCCCGGCCTCCCCCCGCCCTCCCTCCCCTCCGCGAAGAGGCGCCTCAGGTGAAACCCCTTCATCACCCGCCGCTTCCCGCGACCCAGCAATTCCTCGGCCCGCGCCCGCCCCACCGCCGCCCGCGCCCGGGTCGCCCTGTCCGCTCCCGGTGGGAGCCACGGGCAACAGCAGGTCGGCCCGCCGAGGGGCCGCTGCCCACCACGGGGGAGGCCCCGGAAGCCGCCACCCGGCGGTCACGAACCCGCTCTGCTGGGGGACGCGCCCGACCGCAACCCTCCCCCGGGACTCACCGGCCCCGCCGCTGACAAGGCCTCCACCCCCCCACACTGCCCCGCCGCCGTCGCTACGTCAACCGGCGCGGTGACGCCACTTAGCAACAGCAGCCGTCGTCCTGCGCGCTGACGTAGGCGAGCACCCTCGGGAGCAGGTCCCGGTAGCGGCACCCGCTCGCTTCGGCCTCCGTAGTTCCGTTCGCGCGGCGCCGGGTTTCCTCTTCCGGCCGCAGGGCGGAGGCGGCCGGAGGCAGAGCGGCACCCGCCGGGACGGGAAAAGAGCGGTCGGGGCTCGGCTCCGTGGCAGGGCTGAAGGGGTCCGCGGGCCCCTCCGCAGCGGGGCAGGCAGGAGGGCGGCGGGAAGGCCGGGGTGACCCCGCGGTCCGTGAGAGGCCCTGGCCGCGGCAGCGCCGGTGGAGCTGCTCTAGGCAGGTGTTGGAACAGCGGTGTCACTGGTAGGCCTGCGACCTTCATGGCTGCGTCGTCCTGCCGGCGGATGCCAGCCTTTGTCAGAAACCCGGGACTTGGGCAGACAACAGGGACATTTAAACCTTTGGCAACATCCAAAATACACGTTTCCTTTGTTTCAAGAGTTATGGTGTGTTTGCCAGTCTCAGGAAAGCGGAATACATACGGATGGGCAAGAGACCGGCAAACACACTTAACAGTGCCTCCTGTCTTGTCCATAAGGAGAACAGGGACCTGGCCTTTCTCTACATAACCATTACACTAATTTCTGCTGTACCACATTAAACTGAATTTAGGCCCTCCAAGTGGCAAAGCGCAACATGCTGTTTAATTCCATGCTTTATTTAGCAGAAGTGTTACCTTGGAAGAAGTAAAAATAACATCGTGTGTAATCAGTGAGAACATTAAGTAATTTCAAAAGTTTCTACATCTAAAATTTTTTAACAACTTTTGCTGGCTAAAACAATCATAAGATGTTTGTCTTTAGTAGGTTATTCTTGGATTTCATAACTGAGAATACTTAGTTCTCAGTATGGCAAGCAGCAGTAACTCTTTTTTTAAGACACCTTGCCAACTTCATGATACTGCTGTTAACTAGTTTGTAGATGGCAGTGATTTTTCACTGGTTTCCTCTCTATTACTTCATCATCTAGCATGTTGTCTACACTTTGTCAAGCACATAAAAATTGAAAGGGTCACTCCAAGATTAGCAAACGCGCTTAGAGTAATTTTTGAATACTAAGCAGAGAACCTTCGACATACTCTGCTCCTCCTTATGCAGTTACCACTGAACTACCTATGCACATCCTTTGACTTACTCATCTGATTTACGAACCATCCCAGTTTTAATTACTGGATTCCACACAATTGGGTCAGTAGGTTTTCCAGTCATACCTGTACTTTTAAGTGTAGTGAAACAAGTCTGAATGAAACACTGTATGTTGATAAAAAATGAACCACCAAGTTCCATGCTTGTAAAACCTTGAGATTTTCCTTGCCTGCAACTTGGTCATAAAGCTTTAGATGATATATCTGTATTGACTGAAATAAAATTTTTAGACAAGTTCACTTAGATTACTATTAGTCTAAATAATTTTTCTACTCACAACCTAGTGCAAGATTCTAAATGATAAGGAACTGCAGTTAGCACTTCTGCTTCAGTTGAGCTTTACTTAAGTTCCTGTTTCAGAACACTAGCAGCGGAAGGGATGTATATGCAAAACACAGTTTAGCCATCAAAACCTACGTAAGCTGCTAACACCTGAGCACTCTGTCTCATTGCTGTAGCTCTCATGCTTCTTGATGCTATTCTCATCCTACTAACTTCCAAAGACAGCGTACTAAAGTTACACTACAATAGTCTTCAAATTAAGAGTTCTCTTAATTGATGCTGTAAGGTATTCTGCAATATTGCATACCTTTTTTTAAAGTAAGGTAAGGTTTCGTGAGTCAGCTGAGCCAACCTATCTTTGTGCTAAATGGAACAGCCTTATTTACTTATTCAGAAAACTGAGGGAGTCTTGAACTGGCACCTCATTTCTGCTTAATAAACTTGGCATAAAACTAACCCAGCATTCAAGAAAATCTTTGTCATTTTATTAAGCTGTATTAGCCTGCTTGGGGCAGGGGGTGCAATGTCAGAAGCCCAACATTTGGGAGGAAGAAGACACTGAGATCATGTGGTGACAACTATTAAGACAGCTTACTTACTCAGGTCTCACTCCAAACAGTAGTAACTACGTTGTCCCTATCAAAATGACTAACATAAAGGAGAATCATCAACCGCACAAGAAATGAGACAGGGAACGGGGTAGACATTAGTTCTACAAGTATAGGAGGGCTGAAATAGAAAATGCAACCATGAGCCATCAGTGTTTATTGTTGCAGGAAAAAAGGCATCTTGGCAAATATTCAAAAAGGGAAAGATCTATTGTATATGAATAACCCTGATAAGGCACCACCTAAAGCACAGTATCTGTAGACACTGTAGAGAACAGCCAGAAAATATCATTAAAATGATCATTTAAAGTATCAGGATTGCTTCATATAACAAATAGAAAACCGAAGAAGATATCTTTTCAGTTACTGTGTCTACCTTCCCATGAATTTATGATTGCTTGCACATCCATAGGGGATATTAAGCAGTGCAAATAGTTCTCACATTCTTTTTTCCAACACCTAAGGCTCAGATGAAGCATATAATCTATTTTACTTATTTACAAGGGCAAACAAAATATCTTGGATTAAGTTTTATGAATGGTTGTTCATGTGGAGCACTGTAAAATTAATGGGTTTATATGTGCTATCTTATTAAGATGAGGCAGACAGCATTAAGGATTTTTCAGATAAGGAGATAGGACAGTAACACTTAGCATTTAAGTCATTAACATCTACATTAGCATAGTAGAAATCCAATGCAATACTTTCTGCATTTCTGTTTTAACTTATAAGACCAGGAGTTATTGACAGTTGTTATTATGAAGTCCGCATATTATCATTAAGTTACTAAAACATCCTGCTGATCAGGTCATAGTTATCTTCCTCACTGCTGTACTCACAACACCTATTCTATCTTTTTATCAACAGATTTCTTCTCAAGAACCCATGACCCAAAACAAACAGCCTTTCAGTTATCTATGATTCAACAATTAGCAAAGCAACAGGTCACACTCCTTTACAATTATTTTGTAGATTGCACCAATACTTTATTCAGAAGCGAACTGCAGTGCTGTTACACTATTCAATACTCGCATAACTGAAGACTTAGTAGGAGTGAAGTGCTACTGGAACCAGAGACAGGGCAAAGGGTTTTTTCCCTTGTTGGAAAACAGGGTTTCAAAACTTGATGTGTTTTGCGCTGTTCATAATAGGTGGAACAGCATAAAAATCAAATAATTTGTGTAACATATGTACATGTTACATGTTTTCCTGCTCTTTACAGGTATCATTTCAATAACCATCACTCGTTTTGAGAGGGCAGATCAAAACGTTTACTAGTAGGAAGCTGTTGTTTCAGATACTCTTTTGCATTAAATGCCCAACGTACAGAGCATTTAAGTTAAATATAGCCCCAGACTTTCATTGAAACAAAAATTATAAGCCAGTTCTTTCTAGTGTTGGAAGAGACAAGAAGGATCACTGTGAGTTAGCAACTATAAGACCTCTTATCTTGACTGTCATTCAGCAGCCAGAAGCTGAAAGACTGAATTCTTTCTGCTCGACTGATTTATTGCCTCCACAAAGTTTCTTTTTACAGGCTGTTTAAGCCTGCTCCTTAAAGAGTTTTGCTTGGCATAATATTAGGACTTTCATAAACATGCTACTACTCAAAGCAAAGTTAGTCTGACATTTATTTTCTAGTAAACGAGACAGGCCATGAAGCCTTCAGGATCTTTTGACTTCATATAAAAAGGAAGAGAAGTTTGGGGTTTTTTCATCCTTGTTGAAAATCATCAATAGTAACACAGGATTTTTTTTTTTGTTGCTGTTAGTTTAAATCTAAACAGCATGAGATAGAGTGAATTTCCGGTCACATATCTTCTGAGTGTTTATTGAAATATTAGCATAATCAGTGTTCTAGAGGAGAAACTGTGTACACGATCTTCCAAAAGATGGTTGAGTATTCCTAATTGCAAGAAAATTGCAGTGGCATCACAGGACAACAAAAAGGAATTCAAGTACACTGAGGTCCCAGGGGATAGTTTTAGAGGAGACTCTAAACACGACTGATTCCTCTCCATTAAGCGAGAATTTCATAAACACTGTTACCAATTTTCTCCAGGGGACTGAAAGTGTGCATCTGCCATATAATATACTTCATTAGAACTAAGTGAGAGTCACCATGTGGTTAGGATTCAAAATTTCAATCCAATAGCCATCAGGATCCTGAACAAATGCAAGTCCTTTCATTTTACCTATTAGAAAAAAAAATACGAGATAAAGTTAGGACTACATGACTAGTTCTTAATGTCAAATATGACTACTTTTAAAAGTATTTTTCCTTCTTTTCCTTTTGCATAGCAATCAGTTCAAATTTAGACAGTTAATTCTGAAACATCCAGATTAGTTTTTAATCAGCATTAGATCTTTGTGCTAAATTATCAATCTTGCTCTCAACAAAGCTGTAGTTTAAAGTCACTTTGAAATTCTATCTTTTGTTGATTGAAATAAGTTTTCTGCATATGCCCCTTTAAGTGTTCATCCTCTAAATTCACTTAAGTCTCTTTTCAATTACTTCTTCTAATTCCTCTTGCAAGGAATTTAGAAGATCAATTCCAACACGTGTAAACTGAAACTTCATGTACTAAGGTTACTTTCAAACAAACAAAAAAAAAAAACCCGCTGTAGTACAGGCAACAGTCTAGTTTCTATATCCAGAAGGAAAAAGTATCACAGTTTGTGCATGCTGCTGAGTATTAGATGTCCGTATTGGAATGCATCGATCCTAGAACTCTCATGAGGTCTCTTCATGAAAGAGAATCCAAGACTCCTCAGCACTAATTTCTGCACTGTAGGCTATTTTGACATAGACATTCTTTGTTCATGAATGTCTGTAAACATTTGAGCTATACATTATTCATTTTTTAGTAAAAGTTATACAAGTCAAATATAATACAGACTATAGAGGCTATTTCTACTACAGCTGACAGAACAGTTGAAATTATAACACCTAGTAAGCGGCATTGGGCAGATTTAAAGAAAAACAGACAGAAAAGTCAAGATTTACTCCATTTTAATGGGTGGGAGTAATTATGTCTTCTGTGTCATCTTATTTTCATATGATAACCGAACAAATATGAAATGTCGGAATTTGATTCATGTTAAAGGAAATACTGCAGTAACTCTAGGCAGTAGCTTACATAGTAAACTATCCATCAACAGAGCACATGAATTTTAGTGAAGGTCAGACTACTCACAGAAGGCACGTAGCTAGACTGATGAACTATTGTTACCAAGACGGATCCATTTTCAGTTTTGCCCATTGTGTAAGAGAACACAGGGGTAACTGGTTCTAGCACCTTCTAAGCAGTGACTACTACTAGAAACATATTACCCAGCTTTCCGGGAAGATCTACTAGGCAGAATATATTAAAACCAAGGAAGAAAACTGACTTGCATTTCTGATCAAGACTTACCATCATCTGGTTTCTTCACAAATTTCACTCCGAGTTCTTCAAACCTCTTACAGGCTTTATTGACATCAGGGACAGCAATCCCAATGTGTCCTGTGCAACATGGTAAAAAGAGCAAAGCACACTAAGTATTGCTGAGTGTTCTAGGAAAAGGTTTGCTCAGCGTTTCGTTTTGTGCGAAAAGTTTACATGCTGTAGTTCACGTAAGATGATTGTATACAAGAAAAACATTGCTTCCAGAAAGAAAAGCATTTTGGCTATTAACATTATTCTCCTTCAGAAAGTTGGCTTTTTGATAATACCTTTTAAAATAGGAACTTCAGAGGGAAAAGATCTCATTGTTTAGGTGAGAATATTATCTAGAGTAGGAAAAAAATAAGATTTTCAATCAAACTGTTTTATCTGTATTTCCTTTCTCGAAGCATATCCACATAACAGCATTTTGTTTCATTTGCTCAGTTCAACAGTACAAGTTTATCATTAATGCTGTTTTTGTAGAGACTAGCACTATGCAAGGCTTGAGCTTACAAATCAATTGAGAAGCTTTAAATGTCAAGTGGCCAGACTGAGTATGAAACTTATTTCACTAGCCAGTGACCTTTCAAGCACTCAAAACATCAAATTGAGCCAGAGAAATACTATTCTTAGTGCTACAGAATTCTCCTTCTATCTTAAAATAGGTAATCAGTGGATTATAAAATATAAATCCAAACGTAAATCAGCCTGAACACCATGATAACCTGATACACAAAAGCAATTACTGTTCTTCATTCAATAGTTACTATTAGCATGAGTTTGCCTGTCAAAGGATTAGATTCTTCATAAAAAATATAACTGTGTCTCATTACTCCAAAACACATTTGTTTACCTATTTTCATGATCTTTCACAGCATACATGCTGGAAAGAGAGATAAAGGATGAGATGCAAGTTCCCTTCTTTCCTAGTGCTAGTACGCTTTCTTCAAAGTAACCTACTAGAAAAAGTCTTCATCCAAACAACTTTAAAATATTTTCTCTATTAGTTCTCATGAAAATAAAGCCTAGAGCATACACTTACCCAATAACCCTTGCACAGAATTTATATTGATGTTTTCTAAAAACCACTTGAAACTCTGTTTTTCCCCAATGCATGAGAGAAAAAGATGTAATCACAATAAACCAAAGTTTAAAAACTGCAAACACAAAACTAAAGACCTACCAAATCCTCGGGGATCTGAATTGCCATTATGGTAAGACTGATTTTCATCATTTTCAGTGCCCCAGTTGCTGTAAGAAGTAATTATTACACATTGAAGAAAAGCATCAAAATTAACAAATCCTAAATGTTCAGTTTCCTCAGGAGGATAAGTTGTTTCTTCTAAGAAACCAAAGAATGTAAATTGTTGGCTGCATTCATTAAGCTATCAAGATCTTCCCTAGCCACAGGTCCTAGGGATAGTCTCAGGGATAACAGTCATGTTCACAGTCCTTCATTAGCATTCAGGTTCTACATTTGAATAAATCTGAGACACTTCTGTTATCACTCGGATTAGAGAGAAGGTTGTGCTGCATTAGACAGTCTATCTACCCATCACTAGGGAACAAACGGTGAGGGTTGCAGGTTCTTAAGATAAGCAAGACAGTGGGGTATTTGGGAGAGTCTTTCTGCACAATTACAATCATTAGCAGCATCAACCAAATTGCCTTGTTTACAGGAAGTGTATTCTTTGACTTAATACCTCTTTTGATTAGATTGCAAAAGCAATAGTTATCCATTATTAGGATGTTCTGGGGATCCAAAGAAAGTTCTAATCACACCAAGTTTTCATAAATTCTGTGGCTTCCCTACCTAGACCGCATCAATACTCAAAATAGAGCAAGCATTATTTCATATTTATGTACCACTGTTCACCTAGCAGTTTGGAAGGGCTCTGGAAAGAGAAAGATTAAGCTTGCCAAGTATCCAAGATCTCAGACATATTTTACGGCTATATGACAGTGAAGATGTTTCCACAGTAATGATGACTTTTTTTATTCAATACAACAGGATTTACACTCATCCATTCTGTTTAATCACCATTAGCTAAATGCCATATTTCGTTATATTAATACTTACTGTGTCAGTTCAAGTGTAGCTTTTCTAGAGAAGGTCCAAGCTGTTCTCTCAGCTTTATCTTTCGGGATATCATTTTTATCTTCATACGCCAGGAAATAGAGTGAAAACTTCATAGCAGGAAAGTCAAATTTTTGAAGCAGTCTAAATGGCAACAATTATTTTGAAATAGTAACTTTAAAAGGTAACCAGGTAGCTTGCAAATAAACCAAGATGCCTCCCCCATGGAATAATTATTGCTGTGATTTTTTTGCCTTTCTGACTGTAATCCACATCTTAAAACAGTTACAGTTTGAACTATCAAATAGAAACACTCCAGAACATATTAAAAGCCTACAAAAATTAGAAGAATCAATGCTTAAAAGCCAAACTATCAAGCAACTGAATAGCAAAGCCAGTACAAAGGCTTACATCTTGAGGCTGTCACTCTGTTGCTTGTCCTCAGGAAGATCTTTATGCTTATCCACTTTAAAATATCACCAAGGAATAAAAAGATTTACTTTGAAACTACACTTTTCTGGGGACCTCGCTGGCACCAGACAAAGCTAAAGAATACAGCAGGATTAAAAAAAAAAAACAAAAAACAACCATACCTTTAGATAGCTATAATGATAAAATCAATTAAAAAATACTTTAGGTTAGAAACAGCTGCTTACAAAATGCATCCCTTTGCTAGATGCAAGAAGTCATCCACTTTCCTGTGAAATATTTGATACATCTCTATTGTCACCTCTTTTCTAGAGATGGCATGGCATACTTCAAACCATTTTTATGTAGGACATTTAATTAGAGAAAGCAGGCATGCAAAAAAAAAATTCTAACTTCTTTTTCAGCTTACTAGGTATTTAATTTTTATTTTCTCACACACACGTCTTCACTAAAGCGGAAGTAGTTTATTTTACTTTAGTTTGGACTCATTTCACAGAATGATAGGGGTTGGAAGGGACCTCTGGAGATCACCTCGTCCAACCCTCTTGGGGTTGTCACCTAGACAACTTGCTCTTGTCACCTAGAGCAGGTTGCACAGGAATGCGTCCAGGTGGGTTTTGAATGTCTCCAGAGACGGAGACTCCACCACCTCTCTGGGCAGCCTGTTCCAGTGCTCTGCCACCCTCAAAGTAAAGAAGTTCCTCCTCATGTTTAGATGGAACTTCCTATGTTCAAGTTTGTGCCCATTAGCCCTTGTCCTGTCACTGGGCAACACTGAAAAGAGCCTGGCCCCATCCTCCTAACACCCACCCTTTAAGTATTTATAAGCGTTGATAAGATCCCCCTCAGTCTTCTTTTTTCCAGACCAAAAAGACCCAAATCCCTCATCCTTTCTTCATAAGAGAGGTGTTCCAGTCCCCTAACCATCTTTGTAGCCCTTTGCTGTACCCTCTCCAGCAGTTCCCTGTCCCTCTTGAACCAGGGAGCCCAGAACTGGACACAGTACTCCAGGTGCAGCCTCACCAGGGCAGAGTAGAGGGGGAGGATGACCTCCCTCGACCTGCTGGCCACACTCTTCTTGATGCAGCCCAGGGTGCCATTGGCCTTCTTGGCCACAAGGGCACATTGCTGGCTCATGGTCAATCTGTTGTCCACCAGGACTCCCAGGTCTCTTTCCAAAGAGCTACTCTCCAGCAGGTCAGCCCCCAATCTGTACTGGTGCATGAGGTTATTCCTCCCCAGGTGCAGCAGCCTACACTTGCCCTTGTTGAATTTCATAAGGTTTCTCTCTGCCCAACTCTCCAGCCTGTCCAGGTCTCGCTGTATGGCAGCACAGCCTGCTGGTGTGCCAGCCACCCCTTCCAGTTTTGTATCATCAGCAAGATGTTTAAAAAAATACACCAGAATTTTGTTTTGAAATAACTCATTTCAAATGTCAAGGACGTCCAAAGCGCCTTAGCATAAACATGTCACACAACTGCAGGGCATCTGCCTCCCAACAGTCTTCTCCAAAATAAAACAAAGTTTTAATAAAACAAAGTTTGGACTCTGTCTTCAGCTTCCACTGCCTTGTTCTCTTATGAGCAGAGTTGGTCATAAGCCACCTCTGAGAACAAGTAGAGAACTTAATTTCAAGATTTATAGCAATGGCTCCTGATTATAAGCACTGTCATAAAAGCTACCAGTTAGCTGCAGCCTCAGTGAGGAGGAAGTAAACAAGTCGCACACTGATAATTAATGACCTATTTAAGAAAAAAAGAAATTTCTGGTCAAGGCCAATATTAGTTCGTTTGCAGCTTAGCCATTAACTGTGCTGTGGGAGTTCTCAGAGATTGCCAGACTGTCCGACTGAGCATCAGCTGATGGGCCAGCATTGTTTATGTAGTTACACCAATTAGTATAATTACATCAAAATAACAAAAACTTTTATTTTCAGAAGAATACTAGGAAAAAACAAACTTATTGTGGCATACAACTTCTACTCACGTCATTCCAAGAACTCTCGTATAAAAATCCAGTGACTTCTTAGGATCCTTCACTCTTAACATTGTCTGCTGAAACAAAAAATCCTGTGGGGAAAAAAGTTTTATTATTTATACATCAACCAGAAATTAATTATGGGTGATAACAAAGATGCTAGTTAACAAAGATGCTAGTTAACAACGAATCTAAAACTAGCAGGTTTATAAGTAACAAATAGAGTACTATAGTGTAAATAAATAAAACCCTTTGTCCTGATCCTACACATACAGATTTGTGTCACATAAATATGACTTTGTAACACAATGCTTAAAACAAATAAACTAAATCACCACTGGTATCACTCAATATATATTTTCAGTGGTATCAAAAAAGGGTATCATTCTTATCTTTATTATTCTTTTATGGACCTGTACTGCACATGAACCAAGTACGCCAAGCTTTGCATGCACGCATGCTAGGCACATGAACATTCGCTATCGGCTGTCACTGCAGACACAGAATTTAAATAAAGCTGAACTCCAGAACTCAGTATTTTTGTTATTTCATTACACAGTTGTTGAATTTCTGTCAAGCTTGATGATTTCTTGGCAGCAAAAGTGGACTGCAATTCTGTAAGGCTATTTTCCTCAAGCCACAGCGTAACTTTATATACCAAGGGCTACTGAACAACTAAGTGGATGAAAAGCAAACGACAGGATATCCTTCACAGATATATTAAAAAAAAAAAAAAAAAAAGAGATGTGGAACAACTGAAATGCAATTACAAGGTTCTCCTAATAAAAAATAAAAGTTTTGGGGGGATTTTTTTTTTTTTGCAACCCAGGCATGAGCTGGCCGAAGAGGTCCGCGGAGGCCCGGTTACCCCGCGGCTGGGGGGAACCCGGGCGCCGCCTCCCCTCAGCGCCAGCCTGACCAGGGCTCCGCGCAACGGCGGAGGCGCCGAGCCGGCCCAGCGCGCCGCGGACGGCCATGGCCTCCCAGCGGGACGGAACGGGCGGTCGCAACCACCAGCCCAGCGGATCCGCCCTTCACCAGGACGGTGAAACCAAGCCGGGCTGTCCCCAGTCCGCCGGGTTGCCCGACCCTGGGCCGGCCTCCCTGCACCGGGGCAGCTCCCCGCCGAGCGATCCCCAGCCGGGATACTACTCGGCCCCACGCCGCCTCCCAGCCACCGCACGTCCGCCCGGCAAAGGGCGGGTGGCCCCGGTGTGTCCTCGTCACCCCCATCCACCCCACCTTCGTGCTGGCATCCGGCTCCGAGCAGGCGCCGTACGCTGCCTCGTCGCTGAGACCGCTGACCTCCGCTGAAGCGGCCATGTCGGGAGAGGAGGAGGAAGGGGAAGAGGAGGAAGAGGAGGAAGAGGCGGTGGCGGCGCCCGCGGGAAGGCGGTGCCTCACCCACCTCCGCCCCGGGGTCACCCGTGGATCGCTGCGTAGGGGTCGGGGAAAGTGCGGGGTTGCCTGGTGGTTTCTGTAAGGATTAACGGGAAGGATACACGCACGCACGCTCGACTGTGGAGTTAATTAGCTGAAGCATGGAACGAAACCAGTGATGCTTCACGTTGCTGTGAGGATGCGCCCCTCTCACTCCCACTGGCAGGCCCGAGGGTGTTGCACCCCACTTTTTTTGAAATCATAGAATGGTTTGGATTGGAAGGGACCTTAAAGATCATGTAGTTCCAACCCCTCTGCCATGGGCAGGGACACCTCCCACTAGACCAGGTTACTCAAAGCCCCATTGAGCCTGGCCTTGGACACCTCCAGGGATGGGGCATCCACAACTTCCCTGGGCAACCTGTGCCATTGCCTCACCAGCCTCACAGGAAAGAATTTCTTCCTAATATCCAATCTAAATCTACCTTCCTTCAGTTTGAAACCGTTACCCCTCGTCCTATCATTACACTCCCTGATAAAGAGTCCCTCCCCATCTTTGCTGTAGGCCCCCTTTAGGTACTGGAAGGCTGCTATAAGGTCTCCTTGGAGCTTTCTCTTCTCCAGGTTGAACAACCCCAACTCCCTCAGCCTGTCCTCACAGGTGAGGTACTGCATCCCTCTCATCATCCTCATTGGCCCTCATCTGGACCTGTTCCAACAGGTCCTTCCAACTGGCAGCATCTCGGGGTGGTTAGGACACCTGGCCCTGGCCCTTCAGCTTCATTTGCAAAAGCACCCATCAGGTGCTGATTTTGGTACCACAAGATGTTGGCTTCTGCCTTTGCCTTCAGGCACTGGGAGAAGATTTCAAGTGGCGTTTGACACCCATCAAGGTTACACAGTGACATTTATTATACATGATTATTTCAGGTCTAAGAGAGAATCACCTTTCCTTCAAAAATTCAGCATGAAAAACAGGATTGAGTACTCTTGGGGGGGGGGGGGGTGGCGGGGAATAAAATACACTTCAGGTAACTGAGAGGAATGCATTTTGGCAGTGCAGAATTCTGTCTGCGTTACTTAAGCAGCTTCCATAGGTACATTTAAAACCAGCCCCCGAGCAAGGCAATTTACGGCGGCGGTGCAGAGCTCTTCGGCGCACAGAGCACCGGTTCAGCTCCTGGGGGTTCGAATTTCGGCCGGACCCGCGGCGGAGCGCAGGAGCCTGCGGCGGCCGCTCTGCCCCCGCCCCGCGGCTCCTCACCGGCGCGGGGAGGGGGGGGAAGCGAGCCCCCGGCGCCACGACCGCCGCGGCCGTTACGGGCCACCGCCTAACGGCCAACCGTTTAACGGCCAGCCTCACGACCCGCCGATTCCCTCCACCGCGCTACACAGCGGTAGGACGGAGGCAGGACGCCCGGGCGCGGGGGGGCTGGGGCGGAGGGATCGCCCCGCGGCGGGCTGCCGAACCGCTTGCGCTGCCGCCTGAGGGGGCTACGGTCGGTGGTTGTGCGGTTGGGGGGCTGCTCCCCTCTCCCCGTGTTGTGCGACGCAATTCTAGTCGGGTCGGTGAGGCTCTTTGCATCTCTCTGCCACAGCAGGAATTCCTGTTCAGGCATCTCAATTTTTCCGAACAAAGCTAGAAGTCAGTACCGTACCCCTCATGCTCTATCCTCTACTTTTCCTTCCTTTCCTCAGCTCGTCCTCCTACCTTCTAAGATGCGTGCTGGAAACCAGACTCGCTTTTCTTGCATGAGCACGTCCTGTAGGCAAGGTTTAGGGAACCCTGGAGAGGAGGAAAGGAAGTTTTAATAGAAAAAGTGCATTAGCTGCTACAACTAGCGATAGGATGAGGGGCAACGGTTTTAAACTAGAGCAGGGTAGGTTTAGATTAGGCATTAGGAAGAAGTTCTTTACAACGAGGGTGGTGAGGCACTGGAACAGGTTGCCCAGAGAGGTGGTGGAGGCCCCATCCCTGGAGACATTCAAGGCCAGGCTGGATGAGGCTCTGAGCAACCTGGTATAATTGAAGATGTCCCTGCTTACTGCAGGGGCATTGGATTAGATGACCTTTAAAGGTCCCTTCCAACCCAACACATTCTATGATTCTATGAACTAGGATAGGTACGCAGCTGGAGTTCATGCTGGCTTTTTGAAAAGTGTGAAAATCTTAGCTGCGCCACCGGATATCTTGAGTACAGGTGCTTGGGGAGTCAGGGAGGATGGCAGTAGTCTTTGTTTTTAAAGAAAGCTGTGAGAACCCCACCTCTCATTTTGGGCCTTAGGGGAAAGTTTCAACTTTGCTGTCCAACTTCAAGAGGACCAGTTTAAAGGCAGAGAAATTAACATCAACCTATTTCACCTGAGTGTCAAGGAGGAAAGTACCCCTGCTAATTTTATAGGTGACCAGCCCAGTCAGATAAACATGAAGGAAAAGAAAGGAATTAATTAATTTGGATTTTTCATTTTCCTTTTTTTTGTGACTTTTCCTAAGTTGTTTTTTCGTAGTATTTTTGCTTTGAGAAAGAGACAAACATTTTTTGTAAGAGGTGATTGCATATCAAAGTCCACAGAACAGTGGCTGCTTTGCTAATATTGGACAAACATAAGGAGATAATTATTTAGCACCACATCAGCCTTGCCTCTGATTTTCTATTTCCTGAATCAGGCAATAGTGTCTAGGAGAGTATGTTACAGTTATGCCTGTGGTTGGCTGCCCCAAGGCTTTGCAAGTACTACTGCATAATTCTTGATAGTTATTTTAATTTTTAATAGTAATAGTGCTCTGATTAGAATAACCATTTCCATGCTTTGTTAATCTGTTATTCTAGGTATGACCTTAATGGCACATCTTAACATTTGTTTTATAAAATATTTCTCCATTGTAACATCCCTGTGAAAATAAACAAGCTATTTTTAGAGGAAAGGTTAAACTCAAGGTAAGGACTTCAGCTATAGCTCTCCTGATGATTACAGTGCCTTAAAACTAGTTGCTCAATCTATGTGTAGATTTGAGCACACTGAATGAAACATTGAATTTTCTATATGTATTTATGAGTATTAAGATCTACCGAATGGGACTGATGTCAGTGAGTACATGCAAGTGGATGAGTACGCCCCATAATAGGAAAACATGGAAAGAGAGGATATAGATGCTTCTTTGTATCTCTGAATTATGGGCTTAGGATTCAGAAACTAAACCTTCTCTAGGCTTATATGCTAGTGTAGTAGAAAGGGAAAGAAAATGAAAGGAGCCACCTTTTCCTAACAGCCTACTGCTTAGCAGTCAGCTATGAATATACTTTGTTTTGGGCCGTATTAGAAATCCTCAACTAGGACAACTAACTTGCTGGTCCCTGGCCACCAGGAGACGGATGGAGAAATTCCTTTTTCCTGTTGAAGAATAGCCTCCGTTCTATGTGAACTGCAGTGCTGCAGGGATTAGGCACAAAATTAAGAGAAAGCCTGACGCTATTTCATTACACTGAAGATGTTTGATGCTAAATTATATTTAAAATACTACTCGACGCCCTCCATCTCGCATTATTTCTGCGAACACTTACACAGGTTTAGAATATTATACATGGCAGGGGCGTTTGTATAAAAATCATGTGTAAGTGCTTATGTGAGCAATGCTTTAAGACCTGGTATGGAAATGTATACAGGACTTTTTGTAAGCTCAGTTGCTGATTATGTGTGTATATTTTGCAAACTAAAATTTAAACAAATCATTTATATTCTAGAACATTTCTATTTCTTATCAGATATTCAGTGAAAGTATTAATATTGTAAAAATTTTATTTGTTATACGGAAAGATGTTCACAAAATATAAACGTATGGTAAATTATTTTAAAAAAAAAATCTTTTTGTAATCATCTTCAGCTTGACATTTGTAACCTATCATAAAATGCCTGTGAAGTCAGTTTTGAGTTAAGATGCTCTCATTTCTATTGTTTTTATTCCCTACCTTATACTTCCTTCCCATCTTCTTGAAAAGGTAGACTTGAAAAATCTGGATTGTTATAAACACAGCTTTTTTTTTTTTTTTGCACATTTCAGGATGGAGGGAGTACAAAAAAATAATAAAGTAAGTTCAAACACCGGAGAAGATGCTGGGCCCAGTCTTGCTGCCACGAATAGTGCTGGGCCTCATCTCACTGCAGAGAGTTCTGTGCCTACTCTTGCTGTACCAGAAGATGCTGTAGCCAGATCTATTCGCAATACTCGACGAACGACAAGCTTTTCCTCTTCCCAAGAGTCTTTTTCTATTGCAAGCCGAAAGTTGTCTAGATTTTGCCGGAGCGCTAGTGGAGTTCTGTCCTTGCAAGAAGTTCTAAGAGAAAAACAGGTTTAGTATTCAGCCTTAGATCTTGAAATAGATTTAAGGATCTTTTCTCAGACTATTAAATTCAGTTTATATTAATTATTTATTTTTTATTTCTTTTCTTTCCCTCCCCGCCCTCCTGTTTTGTTTATACTCAGTTCTTTTATTAAATTATTGCTGGTGTAAAGTGAGTGAGTCTTTGTTTTCAATATTTGCAGTATTTTAACATTTTATTTTAAAGTAATAGAGGAAGGAAGTGGGAGATATTGACTAAATAGTTTACACTGAAGCAAAGCTGTACCCAGCTTAGTTCCTGCAAATTTACCCACTCTAGATACTTTAGTTTTAAATTGATGTTGTGACCTTCCTTTATTAATACAATAAATTGAAATATTGATTGTGAAAAATAAAATCAGTTGATATGGCACACAAATATCTTAAAATCTAGCTGTAGTATATTTAATGTTTGCTTTTCCTTGATATATCCTCAGAGTTGACTTTACGTTTTATAATAATTCTTGGTAACTTGTTCTTCTATTAGCCTCTGAAAATATAGATATTTTTAAAGAGTAGGGCAGTTCTGTAGTCTTGCAATACAAGACAGTAGGTTTCAGTATTAGTTTCAAGTTAAGTAGCAGGTCATTGTGGTCACTGTGTATTTTTAGTTTGAAGGACGACTTTAATGTTTTAGGCTCGATACAAAGAAGCAAGAGAACATCGAAGAGCAAAAGTTGATGCTTCATATAAATACATATTCGAAGTTCTCAGTGTCAGTCTAGATTTAGACTTAACAACTGTGGAAGAAATGATTTTGGACGCCCCTTCGGTGAGTCTGTTCCATATGTTTGTTGATTTCAAGTATTAGTCAAAATATGTAGCAGATTGCCCCTTTGGTATGAAGTGTTATCCATCATTTCGATTGTTTCTGCCAGGAAGCATGATTAATAAGGCATGCAACTTATCTAAAATGATACCTGACTAAATCATTCAGTTTAGTTTCCTGGCAGATTTGCAAATATTCATAAGGTTTTTGATTCTGGCTTTTTCATCTTTCTGACCTCAAGGAAAATATAATTGCTGCTGTTATTTTGACCCAAGGGATTCTTGTCACATCCACCAGTTCTAACAAGTTTCATCCATCTCAGCCTGACATTTTTATATTCTAAAGATGATCATTTTTATTTGTTAAGCAAGTCCTCACTGAAATGCCAAAGATACTACAAAAATATGTGTAACTTCATAGGAACATTCTGAAAATTAAGACTATTATTTAGTAATTAGAGGGAAGATTAATCCTACACCATTTAATTACTGTAACTACATTTGGAAAGACCCATAAATAATTTCCAGTTTTGAATGCTTAAAAGATGAGATAAAGTAGGATTGTAGAGTGAGTAGATCCCAAACCTGTGGAACTTCTGAAAGCTCAGTCATTCTTTGTGTGTCTTTAGTGTTGTGTCTTTCATAGTGTCTCAAAGTGATTGAACAAGCAGGAGCAACCAGCTAACCAACCTCACAATATTTGAGGAAGAACATTATATGCCACCAAAACTTTAAACAGTGGCATAGTCAAATAATTTTTGCATGTCGTAAAGGCACAGAAAAATATTTTGAGTAACAAATCTTTTTTTGATTTAACAGTTTGAAGCCTTTGATTCTTTTTTTGCCAAGGGAGGAAGTAAAACACTGAAAATTTTCTATCAAGAAGGAGAAGCACCAGGAATAGGTAAAATTTTAGTAATATTAATACAGGCAGATGTAATAGTGGCTTCTATTGTTAATTTTGTTTGATGTTTCCCAGAATAAAATTTTTACTTGTTCATAATTTTGCAGCCTTTTGATATAAGGACTGAAAATTAATATTTTAAATGCTTACTTGAAGTCAAATTGTTTAGAAAAATTTCAGTCAATTTTAGCCATTCTTGGAAAGAAGGCTATAAAAAGATAAATTATTTTGAAATCTTAAATCAGTTGCAGCTTTTTCTTAAAGGAGTTATGCCCCCAGCTCATTAGAAAACACTTTCATAAAACCTGTCTGAATTTGCTTTTATTATAAATATTTGAAATTTTTTAGTTTTCACGTGCTCAGCAGAGAATTAGCATTCAATGTCTAAAATAATTGCATAGGATTATATCCATAGAGGACCTGAGGGTATCTCATATTCTCTATTTTTTCCTTTAGGCGTGACGTCTTGTTTGATAGGGTGAATGCAAATAAGCAAAGAAAGTATCTCAGTCACAAGCAAATTAACCCAAAATGATGGGCTTGAGCAAATTCCCTTTTCAGTGCAGTACAATACACCAAAATTGCTTTGTAAGATGTATGTTATATGTTTGTTGTAGGTATTTAATGATGTTGTCAATTACAGCTATGAATTCTGCTGGTTTTGATTCTCTTACACATGAAAGAAGAGAAGAAATGATTTCTATGTTTATTTCACTATATTGATTTTAAGCATTGTATAATATCCTTACTTTAAAAATAGTGACACCTATGACATTCTTTTCAGAATGTGGTCGGACAATCCCAGGAGTTGCAAAAGGAAGTAAAATGATGCAATTGTATGTGGACAATACACCAGACAAATTCGTAGGACTATGCTTATTTTTTGTTCGTTGTAAGAATGACAGCCCTATAAATGCAAAAACTATACATGAGGTATTCTCTTGTATATTTTAAAAACTAAAAACTTTAAAAGTAGCTATTTTTATTCCATTATTTGTTTCACTGTTGTCACATAACTAAAGTTACTGGTAACTGTTGTTTTAATGTTAAGCGATAGCATGCTTTTTGCTCTCCTTTCTGGGTAGACAATGAATAGCTGTATTATCTCGGCAAATACTCAGAATATCTTGTGAATTCAGTGTCTGACAGGACTCTTGTTAAAGAAGTCAGCATTTAGATGAATTTCTCATTCTCTTTGCTGTTTTTGAAGAGGTTAAAGCCACTAAATACATTTTAGATGTAGAAGGACTCACTGAGGAGACTTTATTGCAAATACCAGGAGAGGAAAAGTTTACTTGTACTTTTCTCTTTTATGTGTCTTTGAATGTGTGAAATACACATTTATCCTATGTAAATTACGTAGCATGAGTTTTTCTGCTTTACAAGACAAATTCTTAGATAAGTGTGGGACTCATTTCCATTTATCTTAGTTATACATCTTAATACTTAGGCAGTGCTCAAGGAACTGTAAATTAATAAGAATCAGTCCTATATATGTATCTACTGATTAGTGTGATTTCAAATTCTTCAGACAGAAAATCCATTATTAATTTATATACTTTGTGTATTAAAAATATTTAATTCCTTTTGAGAGCTGGGAAGGCGAAGGGCAAAAAGGACTATTAGAAGTAAGAGACGATCTGTCTTTATCAAAAGTCTCAACATTGGTCATAAATATTACTTTTGCATCAAATTCTTAAGTGATGAGAAAAGGAAATTTATGTTCTAGGAAATTTGCTACATGAAGTATGTAAATATTTGCTCATTTGAAGGACATTTAAAATATTAGAATATTAAAAATAGTCAGAACTTGTAAAGTTTAGTTTTGGAGAGTAGATAAAAATTTTATCTGATCCGAAGTAATATACATTCAGTCAGATAATTGCTTCCAATGTAATTTCAGATATGGACTTTCAGAGCATTTTTGCTACTTGCATTTCATTACGTAGTACCTAATTGTAGATGGGGACATTTAGAGTATTTTTAATTGTTATGTACTACTAAACAATTTCCAAACTTTCTGTATGATAGGGAAATAACTGAAATTACAAAAGTATAACCTGGCATCCATTTAAAACTGTATTAAATCTTTTTTTTTTTTTTTTAAATGGTATCTTATGGTCACATTGTAGGTATTGGTATTTTGTAAGGATTTTGTCTTCTTAAATTGAAGTTTTTATTGGCAAATTGGAGTGCCTTTATAAAAAAATACACTGATTTTATAATACTGTGTCCAGTCTAAGTTACTGCATTACTAACAATCGTTCTATTACAATGCAGGATATATTCTTTGGTGTTTTAGATGCCACTGAAGGACTCCTACGTGGTGTTAGGAATATGATAGAAAAAATTTTCGTCCCGGCTATCCTTGCAACAAATAATTGGGGTGCTTTAAGTCAGACCAAACAGGATACGAAAGACAAACAGAATTTCATGGAAACAATTAACAGATACCTTTCATTTTTAGAAGGTAAGCATTATATTTAGGAAGTAATCAAACTAGAGGAATTCTACTTAAGAATATCCATTTAAAGGCAGTAGCATGTAGGTAAGGAACTTTTCACATTCTGCAAGGAACAATAAAATGGTCGATAACTTGCATAGTAAATACATGAGTAGATTATTTAGCTAAGAAAATACTAGTGATATGTTACTTTTAAGGAGGAACACTGGATTTAAAAATAAGGATTTTCTGCTTTATGTAAGCGCAATGAAATGGCTTTTGTATTGAAACAACACTGATTGCAGACATATATTCCCAAATTTACAGTAGTAGAAATTAATTTTAGACTCTTACTTGTTTCTGTATTATAATTGTTGTGGTGTTGTTTTTTTTCAGGGGCTATAATAAGCATTGAAGGAACTGTTGAGTTGAAAAAAATAGATTACATTAATTTTTCTAAACTCCGGTCCTTTGAGAAAGTAACTGCAGCAGCTGATAATCCTGACATGGTTCACCAGCTAGAGGAAGTACTTATGATATGGTATAGACAAATTGAACAGGTAAGTCTGTCTTAACACATCAATCCAGTATGAATATGGATAGATATTTATAAATGATGTATGAGACTTGCATGAAGTTAGCTGAAGCCTTCAGCTGCATCTCCACCTGAATAAGGCAAGTGCTTCACTTCTATGCACAAGTGAAGTTAAGTTGGTAGTCCTTATCCCTAGGAACTTACAATCTACCAAGAATAAGAGTTTCTGAACAATTAATAAACAAATAGTAAGAAGGAGAGGACAGAAGGATGCAGGACTTCCATGATAAAGCACAGAACCTTTTGTCAAAATAAATAATCTGGCTAGACTGGGACATACTCTGTTTATAAGGGCTACTCTGTGTGTTTAGCTCACAAGAATAAAAATGTAAAAAGAGCTGACTGTGTGTTTATCAACATACAAATGAGTACATTTATGACTTAACATCTGATATTTAATGTTTTTATTAAAATAGTTCTTCAAGTTTTTTACAAGTGAAGTTACGTTTAGTGCATTGCAATCTATGGATTCTGATTAAAGAAAAAAAAAAAGGTATATGCTGAGATTCACAGAGTTTATGACAGCAGTTGTACGTATGTATTAGTTGCCTTCATTTCAGTTTAAGAATGTGATTAAGTTCAATTCAGACTTAGGATGCTTTTCCAAATAAGAACCATTTTCATGTGTCAATAACTGCAAGATTGTTCCTTTTCAAGTTAGTACCTTCAGAGTGTTTCTTTTCTTCTTTATAATTTGTCTGTTCTCCATAGTAGACTTTTGTGAGGTTTTTTTCAAATTCATTGCAGGTTCTGATTGAGAGTAAGCAGATGAGGAAAGAAGCTGATGATTCAGGTCCACTGACTGAACTACAGCACTGGAAATGTATGTCTGCTAAATTTAATTTTATTATTGAGCAGATCAAAGGACCAAACTGCAAAGCTGTCATTAATGTTCTCAATGTTGGACATTCTAAACTACTAAGGGTAATTATTTTTTTTCTTGTTGTTTTTTACTATAGTAGACAAAGCTTGCAATATTTATTTTGTTCATGGCATCTAAGATATATTTCCTGTGGAGAATTAAGAGAGGAAAAATTAGATATGGTGCTGGTGTGCTTAATATATTAAGAGAAATAACAAGACATTTTTAGAGATACAGGACAAAAAGTATCATAAATGAAAATAACTTTTATTGCCTGCTTTGAAAATGCCTTTTAAAAATTAATTTACCAAGGTTTACTTCTGGCAAATCAGTGCAAGTTAAAGAAATAGTTCACTAGGTATGAAGTTTTTTACAGTACTGTTTTCCCTCTAGATGTGGCAGGAGTTAGATGCCAGAATCACAGATGCAGCAAATGAATCAAAAGATAATGTGAAATACTTATGCACACTTGAAAAAGTTTGTCAGCCACTTTACAACTATGATCTTGTAAGTATGCCTTTCATCATTCTTTAAGCATAGTTTAGGTATTTACATAGAATGCCCAGGGCAAAAGAAATCTTTGTATTTGCTTAAAAGTATTTTTTTCTAATTTACTTTTCCTTTTTTCCTGATTTTTTTTCTAAATGTCTGTCACACTAAATGTTAAAGTGTTAGTTCATTCTATATTACATAAAATACAATATTTTAAAATATGTATTTTATCAATAAAGTTAAATATGTATGATTGCCTTGTAAGTCAGTCCTGTTAAAACAGGTACATATTTTATAATACTAGATACTCAAAATATGTCTTTCACTGAAAATTCCGTATATGTCAATGATTAATCACACAGCTATAACCAAAATTTCAGTTATGTAGAGAATAATGAAACCTAGTGAGGTCCTAAATGGGTAAATTAATATTTTGATATTGAAAACAGTATTAGCTGCTTCTATTTGCAGAAGTACCAGCTAGTCAGAATTTAAATAATTGGTTGTCCACATCGGCTAGTCAGCCCTAGTTCAAGGTAACAGTTACTAGGTTTAATATTAACTATTAATTATTATAACAGGTATATGTTTCTAACGCTTATTGCAAAATAGGGTGGAAGGGGGAAATACCCTAGCAAAAATTGCATGTTCTGCTTTGTTTTTTAGCTGTCCTTACCTCTTGTCCTCTGTCAGGAAGTGTTGAATTTGTTTTGAATTGCTGGCAGCTTAGGATCCTACTTCAAAGTTTTAACTGAGGGAAGCAAAAAGGCCGTGATAATATATGATATAGAACTGATATTCCATGAAATAGTAGAAGAGAGGGGTACAATAAACAGTATTACTAAGACTCTGTTTATCTTCAGCTCTTCAGAGTATCACTAGAGGGTGCCAGGTACCAGGCCATAATAACAAGCTACTTTGTACAAGTTATTAAGATAAAATTCTTTTTATCTTAAACACAGACAGACATTTGTGGGTGGAAATCCATTAAAGAGTTCATCATTTTACTAACAGAGGATCAGTAACTATAGTGCTTTGTTTAATCTGGAACAATTTGGATAAATCTGAATTTCTGTTTCATTTCTTGAAACATTGATCAAGATACTTTGGGTAGGATTTTCTATTGTATTCAACTTAAAAATAATGACATCCAAGTTACATATATCCTGTTTTAAAAGAACTACATTCTGTATTGAGGTGAATTTAATATCTGATATTAAAAAGTATTTTAAATATTAGTGGTTTAGGAATGCAGATTTAATATAATATTTATTGTGTGCATAAAATATGGCATTTAGTGTATGCAGTATCACACAAAGTCACATTTGTAGCTGAAATGGGTTACTATGTGAAAATTCAGAGTGAGCGTTTAACTTGGGCTTTAAATAGTCCAGTATTCAGGGTTTTATTTTTTGTCAAAGATTAGAAAAGAAACCCAGTAGACTCAGAATCCCAGAATTGTATTTTGTGTGGGAGGGTGGGGGAGGAAGGTGATGAACAACATGTGGACACTGAGGTTTGTTTTTATACTATATAGCCTTTCTTTCACATTATTCTGCCAAATGCATATGCCTGCGCTGTCTATCCAGAGTATAAATGTGTTTACTTTGAGTTTGAAGCCCAAAGTTAATTCCAGGAGCTTGGCTGCTGTGTTGAGGGGCGATTACTTTTTCTTGCTGTTCTGAATTGCAACTCTGATGAGTCCTTGATAATGTTAATGACTTATAGTTTTTTACCTTTTTTTTTTTTACCTTTTACCTTTTTTTTTCTTTTTTTCCAAAATACTCTGGAAGTTATTGAATTACAGAACACTTGTATTAGCATGGTTTGATTTTAATTATATGAACAATGATTCCATGAAACATGGAAGATTTAGATATTTCATAAGTTGATTGAATGAATTAGACACTCATTAATGAAATTAACATTGTGACAATTATTTCATGAGTTTTGTGAAATACCTGAATGAAACATTAATTGTAATGATTGTAGTCACAATGGAATTGCATGAAATATATTTAACAGCTGTATTTGAAGGAAAACAAAAGCATTAATCACAGACAAACAGTGTCAGCTGCCAGAAGAATACTTCTTTTTGTGCCAAAAAATGCAAACTGTACTTTTTGGATCAATGTTTGATTTTAATCATCAAAACTCTGTTTTAAGGTATCAATGACAGATGGAATACCAAACCTGATGAATGCTATACGAATGATTCACAGTGCTTCAAGATATTACAATACTTCTGAGAGAATGACATCATTGCTTATAAAGGTAAATATATTAAGAATAATATTCATTATAAAAATTATGTGGTTTTTCAGGAGAAAAAACCTCATTTTGTTTAAATAGGTAGGACATTTGTTAAGAAATGGCAATAAATAGCGTGTGTCTGCATAGGAAAGGAAGAGAAGTCTGTTGATCAGGAGAGGATTGAACTTGGATTAGAGACTTGCCTTCTGGAAGGAATTTTGTTGTTATTCTTGGTTTAGCAAGTTTTTCAGGTTTTATCTTCTTGATTAATCTCCTGATTTGAATTAATCTGCTCAGTTGTTTCCTAAATCACTGAATCCACAAAGATTATTTTATTATCAGCCTTGAAGACCTAATTAAGCTCATGGCCATCAGTCCGACTAGACTGTTCCTCCAAAATGCATGAAAGACAAAAGGTTCCTGTTTCAGAAGCAAGTCATACTTGAAAAGTTAATTGAATCTTAGGTCATAAACTTTGCCACCCTAAACAGAAAATTAAGACCAGCTATTAAACCTATGTCTTTTGCAGAATCCAGGTATTCACTGAAGGAGAAGATGTTTTGTGTACTGGTTTTAAAACAAAGAAATCCTTTATACCTAAAATACACACCTCCAGTAAGCATATAGGGGAAATTCATAGTAGACCCTCATTACACCACTTTTTTGGTGTTTATTTTAGTGCACCCCAGGTTTTAGTGTAAAGTTTTATTACAATTCAGTTTGAACTAGGCTATTAAGAAACATGTGCTTTTCTGAGGCTATGTTTTTCCATGGCTAGAGCCGTTTTCCGTACATCGGATGTTAGGTATGGATTATGCAGCAATGTTTATATTGCCTGTTATGTAATTGTTTTTTATATGTTTGTGTATTGACACTTGCTAGTGTCTATTATTTCTTGGTTTAAAGGATTTAGCATTTCACTACAGAGGTTAATAACAACCTGGTTACATGAAGCTGTGCTAAGAAGCAAGGAAAAAGCTCTATTTTAATCCAGTGGTTTAAGGTCCTACTTACTGTTTGCTTCCATTTAAAGATGATCAGAGGTGACACTGGAGGTCTGTCCTGGTTTGAGCAACACAGGACTAATTTCTCTTTCAATAATTTCACTTTTCGGTAAGGTCTCTTCTAATGCTTGGGAAAACTGTATTTTTAGGAGATTCTAGTATATGAATTTGTGAAAAAAATTTACTTTATAGCCAGGTATGGTATGTGAGTTTTAAGGTCTCAGTGATTTCGAACTAGCCAGGTGCGGTGATGAGGAGCAAGACCCAGGCACTTGACCCAAGCAGGCCAACAGGATTATTTCATACCATGGACGTCACATTCAATATGAATTAGAAAGTTTGCTGAGGAGTCCCTCTCTTCTGAGATGGCTGTGGTCCTGAGAACCTCTTGCCCCAGTGCTGGACCCCTGAGCCCTTCCTTTCCTCCCAAAGCTGTAGCACTCACAGTGTCCGACATTTGCTGTCAATTGCTGGGAGCGCACAGCTTCACACAGAATCACAAAATGGTTTGGGTTGGAAGGGACCTTAAAGATCATGTAGTTCCAACCCCCCTGCCATGGGCAGGGACACCTCCCACTAGACCAGGCTGCTTAAAGCCTCATCTGGCCTGGCTTTGAACACTTCCAGGGATGGGGCTTCCTACTGGTAGAATTGGCTCTGTGTAATCCTTGCATATCTTATATTGGTATCAGGATCAATGTTGGTTCTTTAGTATTATTAATGTTAATTATTTAGTTGTATTCTATTAAATCTGTTTATATTTCAGCCCTCCGGTTTCCTTGTTTTTTTCCCCTGATTCCCCGTCCTGGGCGAGGAGGGGTCTTCAGATGGTAGAATAATTGTCTAAATGACAATAAATTGCTGTGGGTTCCTCAAACCATAACAAGGTCCTATCTACAACTTCACCAGTCATTGTATTACAGTGTGAGGCTGCCTTTGGTGTGGCAGTTTTCAGTCTTTATTCAGTTAGGGATTCTTAAGACCTGCTTACAGTACATTCATGTGTCAGGAAAACTGTTTTGAATTGTTCACATTAATTAACAAACAAAAAAGATTAGCCACCTGTAGCTGTTCTCTGAGATGTGTTTTCTATATTTGCATTCACTCCCATGCTCCTCTGTCTCTTTTTGTCATTTCAAACTTTGGACTGTTGTGGTTGAGAAGTAGAAGAATGTTCTCTCCTTTTCATAACCATGGGAGACCAAGGTAAAGACATACTGCTAGGAAAGATATTTTTTTAACATCAGTTTTTAAATAAGGATGCACACACTACAAAGTGTAAAGAGACAATGTAAGTGAAGACTAGTTTTAGTTAAATAACTTCTCTTTGTTCTTGAGTTGTGTTTGGTGACGTTCTGTGTTTATGCATATGTATTGCTGTACTTACAAATACTTCCTGGGACTTAAATACACTTCTGGGAGTGTTTATCCAAACACTGATAGTGCTAATACATGCATGTGGGAATTTTGTTAGATTTTACGGAACATTGAGACCTACGTGTTTTCATGTGTCTGCACTAGGTTACAAATCAAATGGTCACGACATGTAGAGCGTATATTACAGATGGTGGCTTGTCTCGTGTCTGGGAGCAGGAGACATCAACAGTCATTGGGAAAATTAAGGTTTGTATTTTGGTATTTTATTATTTACCTATCAAACCTATTGATTACCTATTGATATGCACAAGGAAGTCCATATCAATATATATCAAGTACTTCTCACCCCTTCACTGTTTTATTTCATGATGCTTTGAGTGTTTTCCCATCTCTTAGCCTATTGGCATTTGCTGAAATTAGAATGGCCTCATTTTTATCAGGGTGGTCTGTCAATAACCTTGGAATTGGCATCTTCACCATATGTGTGACCAAGGAATTTTGTGATCCTGCATAATCCTCATTCTTCCCTCTTGAGGGTATCTGATATGATACCATCTTCCTCTATCATGGGGAACCTGGTATTTGAATAGACTCCCACCTTGTTACACTAGCTCCTTCCAATACCAGACTCTCTTGGCATATCATGAAAGTTCAGTGCTAAGAGAGTCTTCCTCTTCTTCAGCGGATGGTGACATATTAAGAACTAATTAAGCACATGCAATATGCCATGGCAAAATATGTCCAGCTGTGGGGTTACTGCTTGCCAATACTGAATTCATTTCCACCTTCTCCTGTGTCAGGCCTCAGCTGCTGACTTCCTGTCTTGACCAGAAAGGTGTAGGATTTCATAGTCCTTTAAAAATTAAGTCCAGAGGTACAAAATAAAATGTATTGAATGTATCTTTCCTGACCTGACAGGATGATATGATTCTAATAATTCATCTGTTTATTGAGGTCATCTTGTAAGTGTTCTACAGCTGACAAGCTCACATTATTCTATGAGAGAAATATAAGCCCAGTTTCTAGTCATGGTGATCAGTCTTCATTCTACTATATATTCAGAGAGTCTGGTGACTGCTGGTGTATTGTGATAAAATCTGCTTTCTGTTTTCCAAGAACTGACAGAAAATTTAGTATTCGGTGGTGATTATAGAATTTACATTTCTCACCAGTCATTGTTTTTAGATCTGATAAGGTCTTAGTATTTTAAGTAAATAATTGACTGAGAGAGATGGATTATTTTTCAATCTCATTTTAACTCAGACTTGTCAGCACATGTTAGTTTGTATAACCAATTTCCGTTAAGTCCACTGGGAGTTCCAAATGGACTGTTATGCCAAATTCCATCCTTACCCAGAGGACAGTCTTGCCATTCTTAATTAACTTAATGGCTTTTCTTAATATTCAGTAGTTTTCTTTAGAGCAGGAGTCATCACCTGCTCTTTTCTGGCCTCTACTTTCCCCTTTTTTTTTGGTGACTCGTTTCCCAGTGTTAAGTCTTTCACTGTACTGTACTGTTGTACATCTGTATGTTGCAAATATTTGCTACGCATACTGAAAGAAAACCACTGCATGTAAGTCATTACTTTCTGTTGACTGAAACTAGATTCAGTGATAATTAACCACTTTGGAATGACAGTAGGTTTGAGTTCTCCAGTCTCTTACCCATAAGCATAGCATAACAAGTATGGTATTAATTCCTTCACTTTTTAGGATTGCATGTTTCTGTTGAAAGAATATCAGAAATGCTTTCATCAAACAAGACAAGAGATTCTGGAAACTCTAGGAGAAAAGACATTTGAAGTATCAGAAATGTACGTTTTTGGAAAATCTGAAGCTTTTTGTAGGAGATTAGAAAAAGTGAGTATACTGTTATTATCAGTAGAGAAGGGCTTCTGCAAAGAATGGTTTACAAGGTGGACACTTGTCAACATACATGCTCTTAATTATCCTGTGAAGGAGTTCATAACTCTTTATTGAGAGAAATTAGGCACTTTATTGCCTAAGTAAGTCATCCCAATATTTTAAGTAATTACCTCACGATGTCCTTCTGAATTTTTCAATTTCTCTCTGTTAGAGTGGAGAGAAATAATCTAATTGACCTAGACTTAGATCATTATTTTAGGAGGTTTAAAATAATGTTAAAAATAACATACTTTTGCTTTTTTGAACAGTGTCCTAACGCATTAAAAACTCCAGTTACTGCCAAACACTGTTCTTCAGATGATTCTGCTGCTTGGTGTGATCTTAACATTTAGTTTGCTAACCTGATGAAAGGATTTTAAACTAGCATTCATAGGAAAGATTATAGGTTCTCCTTGGTGTAGAGTAAGGTCAGACAAGGGATAAGAGGATAATGGAGTAGTCACCACAGGGTAGGAATTCTGTGAGTGTCTGATGTTTTTCTTTTTCATATATGATATATATATGATATATACTGCATGGTTGGTATTTTTATTCTGTGAAATCTCTTTGTGTAATCAGTATGCATATGTCATGTTTTAACTCTTTTTTTTCCATATTGAATCTAACAGTCAAATATAAATAAGAAACCCTTTACCATCAAAAAAACCCGAAGATGATTTCACTTTGTATTGGGTTGTGGTGAAAACTGATGACGAAAACTGAATTAACCATGCTCTGTTGAAAATACTTGACTTAAAAGTTCAGAAGCAACACACTTCTGAATGCAGCAGTTAGAGAAGTGGCTACTGTTTGTTTTATTTTACTCAAGTTTTAGTTTATAGAGGAAGTAACAAATAATTTTTTATGAGGATGAATATAATGTTTATATTTCAGATAACAGAGATGATAACTGTAGTACAAACATTTTGTGCACTGAGTCTGTCTACCATTGAAGGGATAGATGTTATGTCAATAAAATTCAAAAGTATCTACCAAAGTGTTCAACAGAAACAATATGACATCCTTGATCCACGAAAAACAGAATTTGATGTGGATTTTGAGAACTTCATGGCAAAAGTTGAGGGTTTAGAGGTAAGTAATATTGCTACCTGTAACTTACTTGGGGAAGAATCTCATCACTACTTATCAGTATCTCCCTGAATGTCAGTGAGACTTTGGACTGTGAATAGGCTACATTGTTCTTCTTCCAAAGAGCAAAGATTTTGTTTGTCTGGAGGGAGGCTTTTCCCATTCTTTCTCCTCCTTCCAAAGGAAGCTGTAAAATATATCATACAGTCCTCACTGAAGATCTGCAGCCAAAATGACAAAAATTATGAGACCTGAGAGAGTGATCTACATGGAGGTGGTTTAGTAGCCTGGAAACACATGATTAGATTTTGGGCAGAACAAATCTGCAAGTGTTTTCAAAACATGATTTGATTCTTTGCTAAAATTGTCTAGCATTTTAAGACATGGCTTGACTGATACTAGCTATTTATTGATTATAGATTGGTGAAGGCTGCTATTTTGTACTTTAAGCAGTAACGAGTCCAAATGCTACTAAGTTAAGAAATTATCAGACATCAAAATACTATTATATGACTGGAAAAACTATACCAAATTTTGTATTCTTTAGATACAAATACAGACCTTTATGCGTACCTGTTTTGGGAGAATTTTGTCTTCACAGCATGCACTTCAGTTACTTCACAGGTATTGGCAGTTATATTTTAAAATATTTAGAAGTAACTTCAAATTACTGATTAGCACAATTTAAATAACACAGCTAATTTTAGAACAAAGGGCCTAATCAAGACTTTTTCATTATTGGTGTTCTGAACCATGTAATCATCATAAAAGATGTATTTTAGCTTTCCTATGGGAATCAATATATTCACCTGTTTCTTAATTTCATTACAGTTTATTTTGTATATACTAGAGGATACTAAAAGAAAAACCTAAAAACCCTACAACAGCAACAACAGCAAAAAACCCCACCAGAGCAGAACTTTTCAACTTGCTTAAACTTGCTCAAAGCAAAAAAATTTGCCAGATCCAGAAGTATATCCTAGATTTGTGCTTTTTTCATTTATTATAATGTTCATATACCCTAAAATAAAATACAAAAAAGTTATTTGTGTTTTAGAAATATCATTTTGGGTACTCATTTTAATACAGGTTTCAAAATCTGAAAATGCCATGCCTTCAAGAAGAAACAGTACATACAGTTGGTTGTATTCTTCAACATTATGTAGCAGAACTTGAAGCTATTAAAAAGGTATTTAATTTCTTTGCAATAAATTTTAAACATCATGTTAAAATAAGAGCAAATATTTTAATATGAATAGTTTTATTTATTCTGCCTATTTCATTGACTGTAAATGCTCAATTTATCATACTTCCATTTTCCTGTTACAGAAAACAGACTTGAGTATGTAGGCAAATATGATATACGTGCTCTTGCAGGCAAATGTGTCATCACGGTTTTACTCTTTAAACTAAAATATTTTCTGTTATTCCTTCATCAATTATAGAATAAATTAGTATGTTCCTTACTGGCTGTGTATATCATTTGCACATACCTTTCATTTTTTTTATGTAAGGTCTCTACAGTTAATTTGCATTTATACATGGCTATTATCTAATGCTGTAACAATATAAAATAGGTATAAAATGTAGGTAAATTGCATTTATGTTCATTAAAAAGTAATTTTCCATGATTTTTGTAGTGTACCATAACTGTAGCACAAATGAGAATTAACTTGTGGGGACTGTTCACATCAGCTGACCTAAAATTTTTAGAGAGGAATTAATCAACCTGTCTTTATGTGTCTGCAAAATAAACATCGGCATCAGAACTAGACGTCTTTTTACTCAAGAAAGAAATGAGTATTCTAGAGTCAATTCATCTGATCTATTTCATGTGTTAACCTGAAGATTTAAATAATTCTCTTGAAATGGCCATTTTTCTTCAATGAGTATAAAGAGAATCTGGAAAACCAGACTGATGCAAATATTTTTTAGAGATGTTTCCATTTTTTCAGATGGATGACATGTTTACTTGAGGAGCCAAGTATCTGTAAACTTTGCACTTATTAGAAAATGGTTCCTCTAAGCAGTGACTTAAAACTGTAGCATAACACAGCTGCTCTGAAACACTCTTTACACTGTCCCTTCCCTGTCTACTCACTGTATATAATACTTCCTGAACCTCTAATCACTGGTTTAATTTGATGAACCTATTTTTAGCAGCACTGCCTGTTTAAGAAATTGCTGACCCCACCCCTGGCTGCTTTTTCCCAGCCAAAAAAAAATAGGTATGTTTTCTGAGGGGGTTTCATCCAGGTCAGTTCCTCTCTTAAGTTCACCAGTTCAGAGATAAAAGGGTGGTCTGTGTACCCGGGAGTCTTTACATGCATATTGATGAGAAGTTAGTATAAAAGAGCATATCGTAGATTATCCTGAGTTGGAAGGGACCCACAAGAATCATTGAGTCCATCTCCTGAAATGTTAGCTATTAGTCAGCTGTATGTGTCTGAAAAACAATGTTGATATTTCCACTCAGGTAAAACCTCTCAGTAGCTGAGGCTTTTCCTGAGGGGAGTTCCCAAGCAAAGGAGGAAAAGCCCCAACAATGGTTCTCACAACACTCAGTTACACAGCTTGCTTTCACAGCAGATGGCTCCAAAGTTACACAGCTGCACCTGTCAGGCTTGGCCTTGAATATGCCTGCTCAGCACCTAGGTTTGCAATGCCTTTTGGTGTACTCAGGGCTCTGTCGTAAGTAAGCACAGCTAAGAAACAGCATGAGATAGTGAAGACAGGAGACATACCAACAGTGGTATCAATGTGTGCCTCTCAGAAGCTTAGCAGATGGGGGAAGCAATCCATTTTTCTCTCACTGAACTGTTGTGTGACTCCACACATATTTAGTCTGGGAGGAGGAAGAAATTGTGGTACCAGAGGAAAAACAGTTTAACATTTCAACAGATTTTTTTTAATCCATGTGTTTAGTGATATTGTTCTTATCGTAGCTTTACCAAATTCAGAAAGATGACCCTCCTCTTGCTCGAAATATGCCACCTGTTGCAGGAAAGATACTGTGGGTGAGACAGCTATTCAGAAGGATAAATGAACCAATCAACTATTTCCATGTAAGTTCATGTGAGGAAAAATGAGGTTTTTTGTGTAACAGTGAACTGTCTTGCTTCAGTAGAGTGACCATAATGTTTCTGGCTATAATTATGCCACTTCTCATATGCTAGGCAACCTTTTTATTTGTATGTGAGTATCTAGTTAAAGAAATATGCTCTGCAGTAACCACTGTTATAGATCCAAGATGTAGTGTTAGAATAGCATAGAATAGACTATTTCAGTTGAGAGATCTACAACGATCATAGCATCCAACTGCCTGACCAATTCAGGGCTGACCAAAAATTAAAGGGTGTTGTTAAGGGCATTGTCCAAGTGCCTGTTAAACACTGACAGGCTTGGGGCATTGACCACCTCTCTAGGAAGCCTGTTCCAGTGTTTGGACCACCCTCTCAGTAAAGAAATGCTTCCTAATGTCCAGTCTAAACCTCCCCTGGTGCAGCTTTGAACCATTCCCATGTGTCCTATCACTGGGTACGAGGGAGAAGGACTCAGCACCTCCCTCTCTGCCTGCCCTCCTCAGGAAGCTGTAGAGAGCAATGAGGTCACCCCTCAGCCTCCTTTTCTCCAAACTAGACAAACCCAAAGTCTGTAGTCACTCCTCATAGGACATTCCTTCCAGCCCTTTCATCAGCTTTGTTGCCCTCTTCTGGATGCATCAAGGACCTTAACATCCTTCTAAAGTTGTTGATAAATATATTGAACAGAACTGCCTTAGCATTGAACTTGGAGGAACACAGCGGGTGACCAGTCATTGGCTAGATGTTGCCCCATTCACTGCAGCCCTTTGAGCTCTGACCTCCAGCCATTTGTAAAACCATTCATTCCACAGTTGGACCACTTGTCCAGAATGATGCTGTGAGGGACAGTATAAAAAGCCTTACTAAAATCCAGAAGAACTGTTTCTTTGACCTACCACTGAACTTGCACCCTAAGCTTGAAATATGCACTGAACTGTTCATATGTCTGTCCTTGTATTGCCCAGAGAAATATTTTATCATTCCAGACAGTAGCGTTTTTCTTCCTCTTTTTGTAATGGACTAGACCTGGGCTTATACATAAGACTTGTGTCCTGTATTTTAACTGAGCGCCCACCTCTTCTGATCCTCTAGCCGCATAGCCTTCTCTGTGGAGAATAATGTCTCTTTACCAAGCGGCTGCTAGGAGTAGCTTAAGGCACAAATGTGGACTGCCTGACATTCTGAAATTGCCTGGTGTATGTGTTTTGGTACCATTGAAAAAGCAAGTTTATTGTAAGAACCCACACAATAGCTGCAGTATTTTAACTGAGAATTTGGTCACTAGTTTCACTACAGATGATCTCTGAACTAGTCTGGGAACAGGGAATTCCATTACTGAGCTGTTTATTCTATGTTTTCTGTACCACTTAACATACAGCTGAAGTTTGGTACCAGCCACATAAAGCTTTAACATTTATGGCCCTTGGGTATTTCTTGGTATTGGATATCCTTCCTTCATTGGAATAGTCAGAATCTTGCCATACTAGGATCTACTATAGCAATTGTAGTTCTTGAAATGTTTGAATGATTCTCCTACAAAGTATCTAGGGTCTCCTAACTGTCAAGTTAATATTTATGTGAGAGAGATTTCCACTTTCCTGTTTCCCTCAGATGGGAATAATGATCACCTAAATCCACTCCAAAGAAAACAGACATAAATATCATTACTGAATAAAAAAGGAGATTTTTTTTAAAATCAATTTTTAGTTACTGTTAAATTTTGAGTAGAGCTGAGCATCCATTTCACTGTGAATTATGGTATAATAAAGTAATTGTTCTTACATGTGTTAAATATTTAGTATTTATTACTTACAAATTCTTACTGACTTTATCACTGTATATATTTGCATCACAAATACTTGATACAGTTTTAAGAACTTACGTATAATTTGCAATATTAACTTGTATAATGTATAGCCAATAGTTAAATTGAGAAAAACACAAATAGTATGGTTTTCTTTTAGTATGGTTTTAATTTAAATGTACTGTGTTTTAATAGAAAAAGTCAAATATCTTGGCAAGTCCAGAAGGTAAAGCAGTTGTTCGATTATACAACAGAATTGCCTGTGTATTGGTGGAATTCGAGGTAGTCTATCATAATGCATGGATGAAGGAAATTTCACAATTACAGTACCGTAAGTAATTAAATATGTAATTGGCTTTTTTAACTGTTATTGAATATTAAGTTAACACAAGTCAAATCAGATAATTTTTAAAGCCTCATTTACCCTTAAAATGTGCAAATTAACCATGATCCAATAAGCAGGCCCAATAATACAAATCTCTGTCCCTTACTGACCTTGAAATTTGGTTTTGATGCAGTGGATTGCAGATTTGATACATTGTTTGACAGATGACTAGAAACAGCAGTGAAACAAATTTAAGGCACGCAGTTGTTCATTTTTGTATTAAAATTCTTTATGTATACCATCTAATAATTCTTCCTGTTTTCTTTCTACCATAAGAAATTATACAGTTGTATTATCCTGCTCCCTCTCAGGACAAGTATTACTTTATGCCTAGAAAAAAGTTTTAGAACATTTTTTGAGTGTGTGTGTATATATATATATAAAAAATATATTTGAGTATATTATATTTGTGTAATTTTTTTAGTAGATTTTTCATGTGAATTGTAGACATTCTATGGGCTTCAAAACTAGGAGTAGATCTATAAGAAATCTTGTCATCACACAGTCAATAGAAGTTTTTATGTTGCTCTTTGGGCTTTTATTTTGTCTTGTATTTTTGCGGTATTGGTATGTAAGCATTCATCGTCTGGGTTAACAAATTCCTGTAAGATACTGAGCATCTCATAGAAGTTCTGTGTTTCCAGGTCCTTAGAAAATTAATTTCCTAATTTTCTAACTAGAGCTAAGAAAAAATATGCCACAAATAAGACTGGATCTGATGCTTGTTTAGCTTATGAAGAGAAAGGTTATACATAGCAGAAAGCTAATATGGTGAAAGTCAGTTGTATATTTGCTTTGACTGGAAACAACATGAAGCTATTTCACAAGTAACCATACGTATTTAATCACTATATAGTAATATTAGAAATCTATGTTCCATAATAATTTATATAACGGAAACAATTGTTTGTCTTAGAAACTGATGTAAAAATGTCTTTACAGCCTTACAAACCACAATATTTGCACGTCATCCTAATACTGGGAAGTTCCTGGTTAATTTTGATCCCCAAATTCGTGAGATTGTCCGAGAGACAAAGTGTATGATAAAGTTGGGTCTGGAAGTACCCGAGCAAGCAAAAAAGATAGTAAAAATAGAAAGTAACCTGAAGTCAAACAAATTGCGTTTAGAGGTAAAGTTAAAAATTATCATGATTTCTCTTTAAAAAAAATTAAAAATTAAATCTGATTAACCATAGAAATTTTTCTATGGTTAAATAAGGATTAAAGCTGGGTATGAGGTAGTTTAAGTTAAAGGCATAAGATAAGAGAATATTTGAAAACTGAGTTATGTATATGTGGCTTTATGATATGGCATATGATACTCAGTTTCAAGAGGGTATTGAAGTTATGGTCACTAAAGCTCAAGCTGTCTTTACCACCAGATAAAGATCATACTTAGCCTGTCTTTTTGCATAAAGAACGTTTTGCACGAAGGCTGCTTTCATTCTTCCTTGTCTGGCATGATATGGATTCATTACATTCCAGAAGTGATGTACATATGTATGTAATGTCTGTGTAAAATTCTACACTTGTTTTCAAACGTAGTCTTGTACTTCTTTTTGTGTTTTTTTTTTTTCTGATGATTTGTTATATAATAAGTTGTTTGCTTCAGTAAAGAAAGCACTTAAAATATTCTTCTTGATACTATTGTTTCTAATAATTAACAGGGTCTTCTCCAATGTTATGAAGATTTGTGTCAAGAAACACCAATGAATTTTGTAAATGTAATGGCACCAAAAATGAAAAAGGTTGGTATTGCTAAATGCACTTCGGTATACTTCAGAAGAAGTTAGAATAACTTAATAATAGTTTATAATTTTAAAATATTTAGATATGCATGTTGTGAACTTAAAGAATTTTACTAAAACTTTTAAGACCGAAAATTTGCTCTTTGCATCCCTCATACAGTGCTTAAAATAATGTGTATTACGGTAGAATAATCTTGGTGCCTATGAGATGTAAACCCAGTAGAACAAAGAATATGGACTTTGTGGATCTATTTATCTACACAAATCTCCGACTTTGACATGGAAGTAAATTATCACTTATTTCAGTTTTAGAGGTTTTCAAGGGAAGTTGTGCTTTTTACTTAGCTGAAATACTAAATGTCATGATCCTTGTCTTTGCTTGGAGAGAATTATTAGCTTTGTGAATTGAGTCAGTCTCTTCAGTGATGTAGAAAGGTTATATACTACACTAAAGGTACAGTTTTATTGGAGATGCAGAATGTCTATCCTACAAGCCATTTTGTTTTGGCAGGCACTTGCAAGCATATGTATGTGGTTGTTCTAAGTAACTCTTCCCTTTTTGATTGTAAATAATGACATTGGAAGGTTGCAGAGTTTGCATAAGTTTGTGTAACTACCTAGTTGGCATGTGCTGAAGTGTGAGAAACAAAAAACTTGTCCTTGCTCTTAAGAGTTAAATATTAAAAACAAAAGAGATAAAGTGATTATAGTCTTCACTTTAGTGATACTACTGTAAACATGATTATATCGTAGAGGGTATCATACACCTCTGTATTTTAAAGGAAACAACTGTCCAAAGAGAAAGATGAGTGCTGTACAAAAAACATAAGATGAAAATCTTTTTTGAAGAAGGGAGAGTAGTCTTCGGTGTATAGGAAGAAGAGAGGAAACCACAAATCCAAAGATGGAATGGGCAAATCTAATCTATGGCTATATGGGGGCCATAATTTGACAGTAACTCATGTAGAGCCTTAAACTGTTTCTAGATTGCTTATGTTGGTTACCAGTAACAGTACCATCCCAGCATTGTGGAGTTAAACATATTCCCCAAAACATATATATTAAGGTGATAATAATGGCTGTGTTTGCAAATAGCTGTGTGTCTATATGAGTTAAATTCATTGTTTTAGCTGTGATATAGACATAGCAAAAAGAAGCATTAGGGTGAAGAGAGTGGGTGAAGTCCAGGCAGTGACTTGGTAAATGTCAAGATAAAAGAGCAGATATGATAGGCGTCTATTTAAAATTAAAACCGAGTGGAATCAGTTCAAAGTTTCTTAGCAATTAAGCAAAATCAAATTTCTGTCACTTTAAGGATGATGGGGATGGCAAAATTTAAAATTGTGGTGGCTGTATACTTGGAAATCAGTCAGAAGTTTTGGAGTGCTAGGCAAAAATTTCAGGGGAGCTCTGTAAGAGAGTCTGGAAACGTTGATTTTCATAGCCTGGCAGTAGTATAAGACTTCATTTTCCTCAGAGTCCCATCTCCTTTGAAGGTACAGGATCTGCAATGAAGGCAGGACATTGGTGTAGATCATACAGTGACAGGGAAATGAGCTGATTTCAGCTACATGCTGAGCATCTTGATGACAAATCCAGAAGAAATAGACTATGGAGAACCAAGAATTCCATAAGGGAAACAGTAGGAAGAGAGGATTTTTAAAAATAGCATCGAGACTATAAGAAAATTTGGAGAGGATCAGTATCATTCACAAAGGGATGAATGAAAAATGTCATTAGATAGATACATGAGGTTGAAAGACAAGTAATTATGCTGTCGAGAGTGATCAAGATATATGTTAAAGGACAAATTGTAAGATCAATACTGGACTTGATTTGAATTTTAGGAAGTAGTGGAAGCCACTAAAAGACACTGTCCAGGAGAACAGGAAGAGGAAGATCTTTGCTGAGCATGTACATTTGACAGTTGTGGACAGAGGCTGTAGTATGCACTACCATCCCCTTCCCCAGTATTGCATAAATTTCTTTGGTGTCTTCCTTGAAAACTTGTAACCTTTCTTGCAGAACTTAGACACAACTCTTTCTTTCATTAGTTACATTAGTGATTCTAATAATAATGGCATTTGTTTTAAATTGTTTTTGGTTTTGCTCTTGGTTCTTTTTTTAAAATCTATGAAATTATATTTTTGTGCGTAGATGGAAGCTGTGTTGAGGCAAGGACTTACCATGTTGACTTGGTCATCAGTGACACTGGAAAGTTTCTTTCAGGAAGCCGATCAAGTTCTGTATATATATAAACAGTTTTTGAAACAGGTATACACTTGATCACTATATGAATGGAATGACAGTTTAGATAAATTATTTCCAGTACACTATTCTTCATGTTGGAAATTAATCTGTACTTATTTTTGTAGCACTTGAAATACATAGGAATATTTTTTTTGCTTTTTAAAGTATGTTCTTTTTTTGAAGAATGACATATTCAATGATTCTCTCTCATTATTACCCTCAAATGTTTGAGGGTGTATTATCACACTGTGCAGGATTTAAATACATAAATACTTCTAGCAATCAAGTTCTTGTTTTCTGTGGCAATAGTAACTAACTGTATAACTTCCAGAATTACATCTGTTCTTTCATTGTTCATATTTCAGGTTGTCTGCAATAGAACGTGTTAACAAAGGCTAAATTTTTTGTAGGGTACTTATCTCCCTTAATTCCCTCTATAGATAATAGAAGAGGAGGATAATTCACGAGGCATTGCTGTGCTTCCTTTTTGTCTGCTTTCATCTTGATGTCTTTTGTGTTGGTGCTTTTACTCCAGGGTTTTTTTTCTGCTATGACTCCCTTTCTTAGAGGATTTTCTACTATGTAAGGTTCTTGCATTTTCACAGGGTAAAGAGATATAATTTTTATTTTTCTGCAAAACATCATATATCTGTTAGAACCCTCTAAAACAGAATACACATTTTTAAAAATAGTTGTATGGTATTAATATGATTTTCTCTTTTTAGGTTAATGATTTAAGTGAAGTGCGTATTGATTTGATATTAAAAGAAATATCAAATACTCTCTTAATTGTCTTACCAGTAGATGATCCTATCAAAGTAGAGAATATGTTGACCTGTAATGAGGTGTGTGCCACTTTACATCTTTGAACTTGAATTCTTGAGCATATTAGAAACAATGTCTTATTAAATTAATATAAAACTAGAAAAGAATTCTTCTTAATGTAGAAATACAGAACTTTTTTTTATTATTAAAATATTTGGGTTAAAATATTTGATTAAAATATTTTACATGAAGATAAATTGGTTCTTAGGTATTTGAGATACTTAAGCTGTAGTATTTCATAGATAATTTTTATTTATTTAACTGCTTCACAATTAGATGAGGGGTTTTTTTGTATGAAGATACTCAGACATATGCAGCCTTTTTTTTTTCCTCCATTTTTTTTCCAAACTGTTTTTTTAAAGGAGAAGGCAAAAAATACTTTCCAACAAGTATATTTGAGAATTTGAAAGTTTTCTTGATTACAAATGAGGCTAAAAATGTATTCATTTAGTAAATTAGTGCAAGTAAATAAAATTATTAAGGACAGTCAAAAGAGTATTTGGGTAATTTGAGATTCAGACTGTGACTTCCCTTCAATATGCAGAATTTTCTTCTGGCCCTTAAAAATACCATTGCATCTCAAAAATGGAAATCAAAAAACCCAAACAAATAAATGAATAAAACAAAAAAAACAACAAAAAAATCATTAAAAATGTAGTGATAATATAAAAGAAGAGTTGTGTCATTTTAAGTAAAGATTTTTGGTTTGGTTTCTCAGTTTTCTTTTAAAAATATTGCTGTTTCATTGAAATAGTTTCAGTCTGAAGAATGCAATATTGAGGGAAATGTTTTGGCTCTCCATGAAGAGGAACAGTAATAAGATAATCAGTGATACTAAGATAATTCATTGATATTTTTATTCAACAGGCTTATACTAAAGAATGTGCTGAATTATTGAACCACAAAAGCATGCACATTGAAGATGCTGTTCAAGAACTGATATCTGTATTTGAAAAGAATTATGAAATGAAACATCCTAAGAAAACCTCAGAAAAACGTGTATTACCAGGTAGATAATGTTGATTATTTAAATAAAAGTTTCTGTCCCTAGTTCTGTAGATCTAGCTAATACGTATCAAAATTGAATTCTAGCTAATTTTCTTCAGACTTCTCCCTCCCACTATAGTTTCATCTGTGTCACAGTCCTGCCTTCATTTACTGCTGTCAAATTAAACCACTAGCCTATGAAATACATTGTAATTCAGTATTGGTGGAATTCCTAGAATTAAACTCTGTCCTTCTGTTTAGATTATCAAGGAATTTGCTCTAGAGGAAGAAGGTTATGGTTCCATTTCTCTTAGTCACTCATAACTTTTTTCATTTATTTTTTTTTTCCTCTCCATAAGTGAAATACAGTGTTCCTCTCTTCTCAGCTATGTCAGGCATTTGGTACTGTCCCTCCCTTTGTGACTTTTCTGCCACAGTAGAATTGTATCTCAAATACTAGTGCTTTAGTTGCAGGTCACTTTGAAGTAGTACAGTCAGTTGACTGTCAACTGCCAGTGTACAAGGCTCACAGCTGATCACTATGGCTGGTTCCCACCGCTCTGGAGTGCGTCACAAAGATTTTGGGAGGTCCTGTACCATTATAGGAGAAATAGTTTATAGCTGGAGAAAAATACTCTGTTTTAAAGAAAAATATACTGTGAAACTTAATCAGTAATCAAGCTCCTTTACTTACATAGGATTTTTTTCCTTCTGTGTTCAGTTTCCTCCAGGTATAGGTAGAGGCATAGTCAGGGTCAGTACTCCAGGTAGTTCAATACAATGCAACCAGAAAAACCTGATGAAAAGATACTGCTCTGTATTTTGTTAAATTGTTTATATTGATTATTTATATGTATATTTTTTTTGCCATTTCCAGATGATATACCTATGTATGCCTACCTGTCTTTAATAACGTATTTGTAGTGCATGGAGTTTGTTAGGCTGAGGCTTATAGGCTGGGCTCTTAACCGGATTCCTGGCATGAAAATATGGTGTGAAATAAAAACAATTAGCTGATCCAGTTACTACTAAAATAAAAAGCAATGTTGTTTTGCCTGTAAATAGGGAGGAAAGCATGCTTCAAAGCAGACACAATGTTCAGTTAACAAAAAATACATTTATTTTTTTTTAAATTTGCAGTAAAAGAAAGACACATAGCGTTTGGAAATAATGAAGAGGAGAGAGAAGAGAATACTTCTGCATCTCTTCGTGGTGATAGTAGCAAGGGCAATGATAAAGAAGATGAGTTTAAAAAGGTATTTTGTGATAAGAAGGGAATTTTTTTCAGACTGATCAGATTAGTATACAGTATCTTGAGTTTTGGTAGCTGGATATCCATGTTACAGAAGGACATCACATAGAGGATGTCACAGGTCATGTAAAAATGATGAAATAGTTTCCCTACGAAGTGAGTTTAAGGTGGATTTTAGCTTTCAAAAATATATTCCATGTTATTCCAGTTATCACCTTTATTAAACAAATTCTCAATACGTGCATGGTACATGTAAAAGTTTGGAGAGAATATTATGCCTAAGCTGTAACACAGGCTTTCCTTCTTGGCTGGGCAGAAACATTCATCCTTGCTATCCTTCTCTTCCAACTTCACCAAGATCACCTTCATACTTTTTCCTTGAAGAGTACAATCCCTTCATAATCAGTAGAGAACTGAAGTGGAAGTAGAGAACAAAGACTTACAAACTTGCAAGCACAAATGCAATAATGTTATTAGGTTGCATTCTGTTGTTTTGCGCTAGTGATCATTACACGTTCCTGTATTTTTATGTTCTTAATCCAATACAGTCAGATTTCACTGTATTTGTCTCTTAGTTGAAAAGGGTACATATGTACCAATATTCTGGGATAATTCACGATGGGGGTTTTTTAATATAGAGAGCTGCTTTTCTGAAGGAGTATGAGACTTCATCCAGATCTCAGTATTCTGTCTCTGAATAAGACAAATTGAGTTTCCTCAGATGCTATATTCTCTTTTTCATGCAGCTTTTACTTACTTACAAACTATTTTTCCTCCAACTTCTCCCCTTCTGTTTCTCCCGTAGCTTACAGCATAAATTCCTTCAGCCAAGGGCTAGTATGTTTGACTTCAAACCTTTTGAAATAATTTCCAGCTTCCTGTCTGTATACAGTACTAAATAACATACATTTTATTTATTACAGAAACGTAAAGAGATTGTTGCCTATTTCAGTCACCAGCTGCTAGAGAGCCTCCAGAAAGCCACCAGGCTGTCTTTGGATAGTCTTAAAAAAAGAATATTTGTTTCAAAGTAAGTTGTAAATGAAAGATTCCTTCAATAGTATTACCAGAACAAAGTTATTTCCGTGTTAATATAATAATACAAATATACATTCACGCATGTAATGATACATGCACATATATCATCAGTCAAACAGTTCCAGACCTTTTGGCCCTTTTAGCTCAAGCAAAACCTGGAGAGCATTCACTTTTTGTTGCAGTGATGCTTTGAGCTCACACTTTTCTTTTATGCTTTAATTCTTTATGTTGTTGGTTATAGTCTATGCACTTTGTTTTGTGCAGAAAATGAAGTTTATTTCTACTATTTTTTCTCCTCTACCTGCCCCCTTTCATTTTTATTCCCATATATTTCCCGTGGGATTTCTTTAAAGATGCTGTTAGTACAATTTATTGTCCAACGCAAATCATGAGAACTTAAATGACCATTCTAGGTCATATATGGTGTATGTGCATCTCATTTCAGATTATTTCTGGAAGCATGGCTATGGACTCAAGAGTTTTGTTCCCTATGGGTTAAAGATCATCCATGCACTCTTTATGAATTCTATAAGATAATGGCAAGATCCATATGATTTCATCATTCTCCTATATTCAGTATGATTTCTATAGATTCTTCTCTGCTCAAACAGGCATATGCTTCAGAGACAGAATTGTTTCAGTATAATATATTGTATATTGAAAAGCCTACTTAGAATTCTATTCAGAGAATTTATTTTAAGCAGGTGAAGGTTTTGTCATTAAAGCGTGTTGAAGCTTGAATTGTTTTTTTCTTTTTCTGAGGACATCTTTCATAGAGATCTTATTGAAGTCAATAGGAATTTATTTGGGTGTGTTCTTTATATTTGTCTATGGTATCATATTGTTGAATCCTCCCTTATTTGGTCACCATGTCATGTCAGCATTTAGAAATTTTAGTTTGCACTTTGTTTTAGGCTTTAATTTTTAATTTTAGTTTTGAGTGGGTTCAGGTCATGTATTTATGTTGCACTAGCTTGTCATCTTTGAAACTTTTTTTTTCTGTTCAGTTGAACATTTATCTAAAATGTGATGAGGCAACTTCTACTCTTGATATATTGTTACATGAAAAAGTCCGTAAAACCATTTTATGCCATATTCAAAGCACTGGCAGAGTTCCGTCATTCTTAAATTGAGATTAAAATCCAGGACGAGAAAATATTCTGGATAAAAAATTCCGAAAGCAGTGGCTGGATCCAAGGTAGCCTTTGTCTGAATGATGGCGCTCTGCCTATTATCTTTACCCTTTAAACAAGAAGCTTTCCTAAGTTTTGTCAAGTAAATCATAACTTAGTCTGAAAATTCTCCATAAGAGTTTGCCCATAAAAAGTAGCTCAAAATTATATTTCTAAGACAATTTAAGGGGGTTTCATGGTGAAGTATTTATTACATGTTTCAAAATTATTTTCAGCAAAACTACATTTGGGAGAACACAGTTTTCTGGTCGTCCAAACAAATCTGAAGAGGTTGCTGCTTTTCTAAAAGCAGAAGTACACCTTGCTATTCCCAATGTGGTAAGTTATGTGTCATATAGGTAAGATAAAATACGCTGTCTTATAGTTATCTCTGCATTTGCCCAAGCACGGGGTGTGGGCACACTTCTACCGAACCAGCATCCATTCCAAAGGAGAACAGTTGTTTGGGCCTTTCAGTGCACTGAGAGCACTGATGAAGTGTGTTCCTGGTTTCTGTCTTAGTGGTACTTGCAGAACCTAGCCTTTTATTGTTTTTGTGTGTTTCAGCAATTAAATTGCAATCTCTTCATCAGTGTTCTTTGCAGAATGATTACAGTTCTGCTTCATGTGTAGCAGCTGCGTTGCTGGAATAGATTTTTCATATTTGTTTTTATTTTAGCTGTTTTGTTCCTTGTGTGATTTAAATCCTATGTTGAATAGAAATAATGACAATTATCGTTGCTCAGTTTGTCTTTAGTCATGTCAGTAGGAAGTAAGATGGTGAGAGGAGGAACACTGAACAAAAATTATACGATTCAAAACCAAGAAGAGAGCTGTGGATTTCTGTGTGCAGAGAACAAAAAGGCAGCTTGATTGCAAAAAATTAATGCATGCATTTGTTTTCCTTTTGTAGAGTAAGATAACTCTGTGTCAGCAATATGTATGGTATTTTATATATGAGAAGGTAACTTGATATCCAATTGTCTTACAAAGATTTGAAGTTTTGTATTAATGAAATTCTAATCAAAGAAAGGTTCTGTTTTAAGGTGACATTCCTTTGACGTTGAACTGGTGTTCATATTGGCGTTCTGTGGTACTTTCACACTGTGTGTGGGTACACATGATATATAAGGTCTGTTAAAGTGTAAAAATTTTACCCTGTTGATATTTGTGTAAGCATAAAACCCCAAGCTCCACCCACTGCAAAGGGAAGTGCATCTGTCTTTCTTTCCAGTCCTCTGAAATGCTTGGCGGATCCAGGGAAGTAATCAAGTGATGCTGTGTAAAACACTACTTTGCTAATGCTAATAGGACTTTGCAAGATCGTTTCTTTTATGCATGCAGCTGCTCAATCTGTGAAATCGATTTATAGAACACCAGAGTCACTTTTGAGCAGTTTATATCCCAGTTCTGAACACTCCTGTGCATGATTTCATTGTTTCAAAATAATGGCTTGCACATTAAACTTATAAGATGACGTTCTAAGGACTATATTTTAGGATTGAGCGTATCATAAGAGTGATCTTTCTCTGAAGTTTAACAAGAAATGCTGTTTTTCTATTCTTTCCTGGATCACTCTCAGGTAGGTTCTTCCTCCTGCTCAGTATTTCGGAGAAACTGATGTGTGCCTTTACTCTACCTTATCCTACATAGAATTATTTTCAGACAAGGATGGGACGAAGTTGCGATTAGGATTATTGCTGCCAATACAAATTTTCGGTTCAGGACGTTATGGCTGGTTTTGTGCTACTAAATAAAACAGGCTAGAGGCTGTTCTTTGACCTCAAAGTGAGCTGATGTGAAATGGTGTGTATCCACAGTAGTAAAAGCTGAATCAAGACTCCTGAATCAAAGAGTTTGCATTCAAACTGTTTGGAACAGACTGTCATGTTTTATGTGCCAAACTGTGCCTGATTTTTTCTGGGAGAGCTTTTTTTTTTTTTTGCAAACTATGCTAAGGGAGCATACTAGCATTTATACAGTGTGAATGATGGTAGACAGAGCTTGTGTTTTGATCCTTTTCTGTTTTCTAGTTGTTCTTGATTCAGATCAAGAATCCTTGTTTTCCTTCCAGGTCTTTTTATCATGTACGCTGGTAGTTTAATATGAATTCTGTTCCTCTCCTGACTTGAGTATTAGATTGCACTCAGAATTATGATAAAAATCCTTGCCAGATATTTAAGTTGAGATCTTCAGGGCTACTGCATGGAGTTCCATTAATTTACTGAATGCTGTGCTCTTGCAAATGTTTTTGGGGTAATGCTACCTTTGGGGAAAAAGTATTCAGTTACGACCTTTGACACTTTGATCCAGTTGATTTGGTTTACCTGAAATTATCCATGCTGTGAATATATGTATAGATAAGCACTTAGAAGGAGAGGTTTTATAGCTGTAAATCTTTAAAATGAGCTGTCCATATGTATTTTTATGACCATCCCTCTTACTATTCTCTCTCACAGAGTTTAGGATCCAGTGGGTAAGAGCAACAGAGGGGAAAATCTTGGTCTGCAATTTTTAATGCTTTATGATTCTAAAATGCAGGAAACAAGGCTTGTAATGCATTCCCACACACTATAAAAATGATTATAAAAATGCTGTTTAGAATTTTGTAGGAATTGTAAAAATAATTGTAAAAAACCCAATAAATCTATCTACTTATACACTTGCTTGTCATTTTACCCACACTATGGCTGTACAAATAGATAGTAGGTCAGTACAGTATCTTTCATTTCTTCAGAGGCCATTCTGAGCCAGACAAACTGTTCCATTTTCCATCTTTTCTTTGGGGGCAAGTTCCACAATTCACTATGAGTGGAGTAAAACTGAGGTCTTAGAAAAATGACAATCAATCAGTTGCATTTATTTCAACACTATTTCAACTTTTTTAAATAGGTAATGGTTCCCAGTTTAGACGATATACAGCAAGCCATCAATCGCATGATTCAGCTAATACTGGAAGTAAGTCGTGGAGTTGCTCAGTGGGGACAGAGACATTTGCAAAAATCTAGTTTAAAAGCAGAATCAGGCACACAGCAAGTATCTTCAGCCGGCTTTGGATCACCAGGAAAAAAAGGCAAAAAAGTGGAGAGTAAGTGGTTTTGGGTTGGTTTTTTTTACTTATTTCAACTTTTTACTTTGATAAAAATACCATGTATAAGTAGTTGTGAATAAGGTCACTTTTCTTAAAAGAGGCCAACTGTAGATTATCTTGAATTAATTTGTTGGGTTTCTTTTGATTTAATTAGCTGTATTTTTCAGAAATAGATTTTAAGGCTTACATAAGTGTTAGAACTCTGAGAAACAATAAGCAAAAAAATCTTAGAAAAATTGCTAGATTCTGAATCTCCTATTAAATTTGAGGCAAAGTTATCTTGTTAATTTATCTTTTAACCTACTTACTGTAGAATGTAGCCATAAAAATATAGTTGAAAACATAAAAAATTATTGTAGACTAGCTCTCATTGGAATATTGAGATAAAACAAGAGTTACTTTAATAATTAGATTTCAGCAAAGATTTTAATTGCTGGCTATATTCCTAGAGTGGATTATAAAACACTTCACGTGTTTGTTCATATGTGAATATTCAAACTGTAGATAGACCTGCACCCATTTTAGTCAGATACTTTTTTCCTTATTATTATGTCTAAGCACCTGTCCTTATGCTTTGCAAGCATACACAAAAGCCCAGATATATTTTTACCATCAGTTTTCCTAGCTGCTTGGCTGAGCCAGTGATCTGCAATGCAGTTGTATCTTTGGTCTGAGTCCTTTGGAAAGTCTTTAACTTGGAAAAAATTTCTTTTTGATAGTCTTCTACTTTATTCTTTATTCTTCTACTGATATGCTTTGTATGATTTTAACGTCTTTAACGGACTTCAAGCAGGATGTCAGGAAATGATCCTCATCAGACAGTCATAGCCTTTTCCTCCGCTGTGTCAAAATACAGTATCAGCAACTAAACGTTTTCAGCACCTTTAAACTACTCATCAGCAACAGCTGGGGGCATATGTTAATGTTTGGCCAATGAGGTGTATGGAGTACACTGGCAAGGATAGATCAATCTGAGACTTTGTTTCCAGTGACCAGATCCATGAAAACATCTTCAGACTAACAGAGAAAGTGGAGTTGCATTAAATTCCTTCCCACAAAAAAACAATGTATGTGGTGGGAAGAGTGGATTTTTCTTCTTCATTCTCTTAGGCGCTTAGGCATTGTTATGACAGAAGGGGCTCATTAGATCTCAGGGATATTGGTGTCTATATTAATCCTGATTGTCTCAGCAATTCATCACAAATGAAGGAGGGACATGATAAATTGCATTTTATTTTCCTTCTATTTGAGCTTACTTGTAGTTCTTGAGACAGGGCTCCTGTTTCAACATCAACAGTGTAACTGGAGCAGCAGCTACCAGCGTCTAAAAAACCTTTGAAAAGTGTATTTGGAGGCAAGAGGTTTTTTTTTCTTTTTCTTCTTCTTCCTTCAGTTTTTTTTTTTCTTCTTGCTTCAGTTCTAACCTCTTTCAGACCAGACCCAAAAGACTTTGATATTAGCAGTTTGTAAGGTAAGTGCAGCTCCAAAATATTAATTAATTAAGAAGACTATTTTTTTTCTGTTTGGAAACATTCACTCTAGATTGAATTTGCGCTGTCTGTATAGAGCCTGGCTTGAACTAGCACTTGGTACTTTCATATTAAGTAGTTAGACATTTGAAGAAGGATATTCAGCCTTACTGAACAGCATCATTGCTTAACTTGGCATGCATAGGTTTAGAAAAGAAGTCTTAACAGACTTTTAATGATTTATTCATGTCCTTATAATTTTTATTTTATTTTACAGAAGGAGTTGAAGGTGTTGTGATTGTTAGAAAGCTAAGAAATTTTTACTCAGGTGTTGCAGAACATGAAGATATTTCTAAATTAGTTGTGCTTCTCTCTTCTTCTGTGAATTCTATAAGAGAAGGAGCTAGTGAAGTTCTGCAGGGCTTTCAGAGATATAAGGTGCTGTGGACAGAAGACAAAGACACCAAAATTCAGGTGAGTTTAATGATGACCACCTACAGGACTGTTCTTCATTAATGTTATCTTTTGAAATCAGAAAACATTGAGGGGGGGGGAAATCAAGAAAAAGATGTAGAAAACACATTAACAGCTGAAATTCTCATTTTGTCTTTCAGTAGTAATAGCAGTATATTTCCTAAGCAGAAGTAATAGCATGCCGCCTAATTTTTGTGCTGAGGTTTGGCTTTTCCTGCTTCTGTGCCACTCTAGATACTGATAAACTGGTCCTCATTTGTCAATTGCTTCAATTTTTGTTTGTGGAACTCTGGATTTTGGGCCACAAGAAACTACAGGTGTCTGACATGATGTATATGACAACCCATAGAAATTCCCACAGCATCAGTGCTGATAATTGTGCACTTTTCTCTGTGGAAAGTGTTTATTTTGAGTTGAATACATATTTTTATTCACCACCCTTCCTGTAGTTGTTTTAGGAGGTGAGTTCTGCATTCTCTATTTCAAGAAGACTCCTCTGTTAAATTCTTGGTTGTTTCGACTGTAAGTTGAATCCTCAAGTGTAGTAGAAAAATTTAGCGTCTACTACAGCAAGAAAAAGTTAGTCTCCAGGAACTGGAGATCTCTGAGACTTCTGCTTCAGAATATTTCACACTGTCCTTATACAATAGAATTTGAATTTTGAGTTTTAATTTAGAGGTTCGGTAGAAGAAAGTTGGCTCCTATGTCTACTTCATTTAGCCTTGGCTTAACTGAGTTTTATATTCTTATCTTTTCTATTTAATAGACTACATTATATCGCATCAGCTTGTTTTACTACAGAAGCACTGGTAACTTTTGAGTGTCACAATGCAAGTTGTGCAGTTTATGTGGGCTAAAAACCTCCACTTACTGTTAGTCTGATTAAAATCTCAAATCTAATCCAATAAATATTATTAATTACTAATTGTTAGTTAATTACTACTGAAGAAAAGAATACTGCTACAGAGAAAGCCTCAATAATAATGCAGTTAAGTTTTATACACGCATGCCCTAGTTTCTACATTCTTTCTTTAGCACTATGCTAACCCTTCCACTGCCTGTCTGGGTACTCTCAGACTAAAGAGTAGAAGTGGGAAGCAGCTTTTGGCATTCATTACTTGCCCATGCAAATTAGGCATATTGAATACAGCTCTAGTGTAACATTTCTGAAATGCAGATTTTCAGAATCACAAAACTTTTCTACGCTTGAGTTCTGCTTATGGAACTACTTAGAAAATGTGTTTTATTGTGATTGTTTCACACATAATTGGGCTAATGGTGTGATCTTTCTGTAAGCGCAGATGTGTATTTTTTGTTCTCTGTTTTGTCACCTGTTTTCGCAAAATCAGTCACTTAATATGCCTTGGATATCTATTTCTCTGTTAAATTTGATTGGAATTTCCTGACAAGCTTGAGAGTTACTGGCAGAGAAATTAATAAACTTGAACATGCATCACATGCATTTTACTGTGTTAGCAAGGCTACAGAAGGCTAAAAGCAGGTATAATATCGGTATAAGTTTTCGTTAATTCCTGAATAACTGTTGCCACTTGTTTTACCAAAAATATGAGAAAAGACATTTGTTGTTTGACATTTTAAACTACACACAGGAATTTTTGGCTAGAGGTCCTTCTCTGACTGAAATTAAAGAAAAAATACTTCACTATGCTATGTTTGAGAAAGAGATGGAAGATTTAAAACCCATTATTCTTCTTGGTCCAATTGAATTGCATACAGGTACGACATTTTCTTATCTTTGTATGTACAGTAAGATAGTGAATATAATACCCATGTTGTTTGGTTTATTCTTTGAAATAAATGATTACAACATGAATAGAAATTACTGAAGAGATCCCCTAGACTCATCAGCCAGGGCTCACTCAGACACTTCTAAGAAATATGACTTGAAAAAACCCTTGCCTTCTCCTCTTTGGAGTGGTGAAATTAAGTTCTGTCGTGGCAGTTGAAGTTATCATGGAGGTTTACTAAAGAATTAATTAATGTGTATTGACACTGATTTGATCATCCCTCACACTCACCTCTGGCACCAGGTCAGCCAGTGATTATAAAGAGCATTGGAAGCATAAATCACCGTCTCTGGTATTGGCACAAGACTAGCACGTAGCTGCATTAGCTTCTTTTTCACTATCAGTGTTTGTGTCAGCAGGAGATATGGCTGCTCAGCCATTCCCGTGTTTAGCATCCGCAGCTCTCAGAATATCATGTGTTTTCCTGACCACCTCCAGTCTTTAAAGATAGAGAGGCTGGCATCAAGACCTGCTGTTGGAATATGTTCCCTCACACAGTGCATGTTTCCTCTGTTCCATACAGCACCGTGCCTCAGTACCTGGCCTTATGGGGCCCTGACAACTTGGTAAGATTATGTTACTCTGAAGAACATTCAGGTGTGGAAAAATGTATTCTCTCCACACAACTGCTTGTTGAAGAACTAAGCTATTTGCACTATGACAAAGAAGCAAGGATTTCAATGGCACTTATCCCTCTCACCTCACAGATTATTATGTAGCTGATGTCTTCTCTGGACCAGCGTTACTATTCTTCTGGTTTTACTTTCTGTGGCAGATGTTATCATGGTTGCTATCTAGGGACAAGTAGTAAAAGTATCCTGTTCCAAATATCAGTGTGGCCATGTTTCTAATGAGCAGCCCCTGTGTTCTGAAAGAATATATTGAGAAATCATCTCTGTACAATTTGCCTTCCTTGTACATCAGAGAAGACAGAAGCCAGGCACTTTGATGACTAGAGTTCATTTCGGGATCTTGGTGGCGTGCTATCCCTAGCTTTCTTTCAGTGAATAAGCAAAAGTGTCAAACTGCTGACTGCATATCCTCATCTAGTTTCTGGATAAAATTTATTAAAGAAGCCACTCTGGAGCCAATTAACTCACTCTGGAAAACTCTTGCCATCTAATATACTGTGATGAAGAGTGATAAGAAGCAGTGTATCCAAAAGAATATGGATTTTGTTGATGGTCACGCTACTCCCTCATCTCTGACCTCTGCATCAGATGCAAGTCTCCTAGGTTCAAGAGCAAGGATATCAAATGTTTTTATGATCTGGGGAAGCAGGTGTTTTTCTCAGACTCAGTTCATGTTTGGGAATTGCTTTATTATCATTTACATACTCTAGCTTCTGGATAGGGTACAATACTTTTCTTGAATTACCCCTGGCCTTCAGGAATCATATTTTTAATGCTAATATCCACATTATTAAAAGAAGAAACTATATCTGCTGTAAAATTTATTCTGTCAGCAGAAGGGTTATATGCTGTTAGTATCTTTTGGTTTCTTTCACCAGAGTACAAAATGTTGCCTATTAAAATCCTAATTTATTCTGATAATGAGTTAGAGTGCCAGTGATTGGCTTTTCTCTCTCTTCAGTGTTGGTTTGTGTTTATATATTAACTGCGTATGGTATGATGAAACACTTTACAGTTTTAGTTGTGAAGTATTCAAAGTACCAGTATTGAAATCCCAAGATACTATTTCCTCAATGGTTATAAACAATTGAAATATCACTGATCTTTATGCATTTGGTTAATATATATCAAAAGTATTCTCTGAGAATCTACATTCATAAGTAGGCATTTTTCTTCTTTATTCTTCTCTATGTGTTCTGTTAAGCTTACCAATATATTTTACAGATATCATAATAAGCAATAAAACAATAGAAATATATTTAAGTATAGGTTAAATTGTTCTGAAACTTTCAAAATGTAGTAATTGGATTGCTTGTCTGCTTTTCCAAATTGCTGTTGAAGAACCATATGTGATGATGTGGAGGTTTTTTTACAGAAAAAAATTAAGATGTAGATAGAAAAAAAAAATTAATTTTTTTTTTTTCTAATCAGGACCACTGAAAATAGCTCTAGCAATTGAAGCCAAAGCCTGGAAGATGCTCCTCTGTCGTTATTTAAATGAGGAATATAAAAAGAAAATGACAGACATGACGTCGTTCATATCTGAATATTTAAAGAAATTGTCTCGACCTCTGTGTGACTTAGATGATGTCAGATTTGCAATGGAAGCTTTATCTGTCATACGTGATAATAGAATACAAATGGATATGACTCTGGGACCTATTGAAGTAAGATGTCTTTATTAAAATAATATTATCTAATAGGAGTCATAAAATAAACTGAAAACCCAAACAATGAGTTTACTGTCCTGAAGGATCTTTGAAGATACCCTTGAAGATATCCAAAACCTGACTGGACATGGTCCTGGGAAACCAGATTTAGGTGACCCTGCTCTGAGCAGGGAACATTGGCCTAGCCAATCTCCAGAGGTCCCTTTCAATTTCAATGGTTCAGTCTATACCTCCCTCAGAAGCTGAAAAGGAGAGAATTCTAAGTGTAGCTATCTGCATGGAATAAACAACTGCCATTGAGATGATAAAATTTTATATATTTTTAATATTAAATTGATTGTCTTTGAATATATTTTTCTAGTGTTTCATCCAAGACATCTTTAAAGAAATATTTTTTGCTTTTGTTCCCTGGTTCTTCATTCATCATCCTTATTTTAAAAAAACAAATCGATATTTTATGCCTAAATTACATGAAAAGTTTTTCTTTGAAACGTTTCTCACAAATTGGATCTATGTTCCTGCAAATGAACTTAAAATGCATAATTCCTAAGGTTTATTTTTTTTATTTAGGAAGCCTATGCCATTTTAAATACATTTGAAATTGAGGTTACAAAAGAGGAGTCAGAAGGAGTTGATACACTCAGATATTCTTTTAATAAATTACAGACCAAAGCTGTAAGTATATAAAACTATGTTATTTTCCATTTGTCTTCATGTGCTTTTTTCAGAGTATAAATGACAGTGTGGGACCAATTGTCACTGCGCTGTCTTCTTACTCTTGGCCTCGGTTACACACTAGTGTCTATACCTTTGATTAGTATGTTAATTTCCTAATTTTATTTTTATAGAGCTCTTTAAATATCATTGTAGCTTTTAGATACATGCTTAAAACCTGCAAGAAAATGAGAAAATTATTATGTTTCTCTTTGCTCTTTCTGCCCTTCTCCATTTCCAGTTTTTGCGTCATTCATGTCTGATGAGGAAGATTTCTACCCTTAATTACCTGTTTTTAAGAACCGCATATTCTTCCAGTGCCCTTACCCCTAAGTGACGATTGCACATTTACCTTTATTGCTTAGGACAACCCTATATCCCTCAAAAGCTTGATGTTTATTGAATATTTGCCTGAACTGTAGAAGGTTAGATGGAAATATGTAAATATATTGTTGCAACAATTAAGTTAGATTCTGTCCCACAGATTAATCACTCTGGAAAGGAATCAAGAGCTCAAGAGTATATTTTGCATTTGCATTTCATGCAACTCTTGGTTCTTTTTTCTCAAGTTTTTGAGCAAAGAATAAGAAAGTTGTTAAAAAGAAGGCTGAGCCCATCCATGAGGAAGAGGACCCTAACACTTTGCGTTTTGAAAGGTTTTTTTTGGAGGGAGGGAAGGAAGAGAATGGGATCTTCCCCCCCCTCCCCTGTTTCTTTGTCCCTTTGTTCCTCCACCCCCTTGTAATAGAATATGTTCACATAAAGGTGGAGGGGAGATTTTGTTGTGGGTTTTGGTTGGGATTTTTTTTCTTTCCAATTTTCATCTCAAAAATTGAACATAAAGCACCATAAAAGGAAAAAACCCCTATATTTAGTTTCAAATAATTAATTTTTGTTCAGAATTGTAATACTTTTTATTTATAATTTTGGTTTATATATAAACTTAAATATTTGTTCCTGTTTTTTCAAAGAAATAACTTTGTTTTTAATCTTTTGTATGCCAGACCAGAGTTCAAGACGAGTTGGTTCATGTTCAGCCCAAATTTAAGAGTAACTTGCTAGAATCAGTTGCAGTTTTTCGGGAGGACGTGTCAAACTTTGAAATTTCATATGAAACGGTAAATGAATTTAGTAGTTACCTGTAAGACTTGTACTTAGTTTTTCAATATTTTTGGTTTGCAGCAGTTGAGTGCCAGAATCTTATTCTGCTGAGCTACTGACTGTTTGATGCCATGGTTGCTAAGCAGTCATCATTGCACATCAAACTTTTCAAAGAAATAGCAGTGCACACAACTCTGTAAGGAAAGAAAAGAATCCCTGGTGGTACAACCTGCCATGAAATTTTAATTTAGACATTAATTTAGAAATTAATTTTGAAATTGTATCACATGTAGCATCTTTGCTCACACATCGACATTAAAAAAGACTGTCTCAGGCCAATCATTGGGTACTTTATTTTCAGCAAAAGAACAAAATATGAAAAATGAAAGGCTAGTCCTATTAATTTTGATTAAGCTAAAGAATTTTCAATTTCATAAAAGTTATCTTTTATTAGATATACCTTTGTAAGTATTGCATTACCAAGATACATGACTTGATTGGATTTTTACTACCAAAAATAGATGCATTTTGTGATGACTTCTAAATATAGAGTGGCCTTCAGTCACTTTGAGAATTAATATTCAATTTTTGTTAACTGCTTGTTTGAAAGGAAGGACCTATGATTCCAAGTATTGCACCTCAGGAAGCCAGTAATAGGCTACAGATCTTTCAGGTAAGAAAATAAATTGTTGTTTCCAAATACTTAAAATTAGATCTGCTATTGCTTATCAAAACAAGTTTGGAAAAAGACACATTTACAATCTTCAGTTAATGTGTCTTGGTGGATATTCTGTGTTTTGTTATGTTAACTATACTTTAGTTTCTATCAGGCAATGTTTTCCTTAATGTGGAAGGATTGATTGATTGATTGATTGATTGCTGTGTAACCTTGCTTCATGTTTTGCATTTTGTGAGCAGAAATTGTCATCTTGGAAGTAATAAAAGCAGTAGAAGAGGAAAGAGACAAGTATGACAACATGATAAAGACTGAAAAGAAGCCAGGTTACATTTCAGTCACATAAGCCAATCTTTTAATCTTGTGAAGATCACATTTTGCATTAGATAATTGCCTTTCAATTGACGTTTGTTTGTCATCAACCTTAGTTCATGGGGTCCATAACCAGTTTTTAATCTATTTTTAATCCTTCTTCCTTTCTCTGCAAGTTATAGTAACTCGAAGATTTTTTTTCAGCAGGACTTTTATCAGTCTTTAAACATATTGTATAGACTCTGTAAAAAGTAAATGAAAAGTTTGTGAAAAGCAAGTACTAACAGAAGGTGCTTAAACCTCCTGATGGATCTAATATGTATTGAAAATTGAGTGATTTTGGTTGAATTTTCTATATTTATTATTTTGCCAAGAGAAGCTTTGTACTTATGAATAGAAACTGCCAAAATCATTCTTCTTTACATTTTTCTATGGTGATCATATCCTTTGGACAGCAGTTATACTTTGAAAGTAATTGTATTTTTTGGCACTCTTCTGTGCTTTTTTTTCAGGCCGTATATTTTACCATCTGATACTTCCTTTATTTTATTTTCCCAATGTTGTGGAATACATTTCACATCCCACTTTTTTATAAAATTCTTCTTCAAATTATTGCTTGTTATATAAATTTTCACTGTTTGAATTCAGTACGTGGATTTGAGTATTACATTATGTGAGAACTGTTCAAAATTTTTGAACAAAAATATTTTCAGACGTTTAAATATGCTTCTAATACAGCTATTTTAAGACAAGTTTAGAATGGTTTAATGATTTTTTTTATTAGTCAATTTTGAATTAAAACATATCTATATTTTCATTTTGTCTGTATGAATCCTCATTTTATCAGGCTAACTTTGACGAGTTGTGGAGAAAATTTATCACATACTCATCTGGTGAACAGTTGTTTGGATTGCCTGTCACAGACTATGAAGTTTTGCATAAAGTCAGGTAACTGTGGAAATACAGCTGTCTTAGGTGCTTATTAAGTATATTAGAAGGGCTTAGGGTACACCAAAGAGGGAACTATTACAATATGGAAGGTTTCCATTACCGTAAATTAAATGAAAGCAAAAAAATAAATTAAAATTTTAGAGGTCTAATGAATTTGCCAATACAAATAATTGTATTTGTTTATTATGGTAACAGAACCATACCAGATTATTTTATTACATGTAAATAATAATATATAAAGGAGCAAAATACCATGGCCTAGAGGAAAAAAAAAACCCAAAACCCAAACTTTTATATAAGTAGATGAGTAAATATAGCATTAAGTATTAAGATATGATACTATGAGCGAACAAGCAAGAGGTAAGGAAAGGTCAGTGTATCATCATATACGAAAAATATAAGTAGAAATTTTATGAAAGTCTAAATTTTTTGACCAGCTGTACACATAAGAATTGAATTCTAAAGTTTCTGCACCAGCTGTTTCAATGGTTTGAAGATGCTTCACACCAGATGAGAATCTGACCCTTTCTGGCCGTTCTTAGATATCGGCATTTTAGTCCAGATTCAGAGAGTGCTTCCAAAGTAAATTGACTAATTGTCCCCACTTGCCATGCTCTGCTTTGCACTGCAGAGCCAGCTCATGGTACATAAGCTAGGTTCCTTTTGGATGAATGGAAGTTTTATAGAACTGGACCAAAGCATATCTATCCCCAAATACGTTTAGTGTGGATATTAGGTCCTTAACACAAACTATCTGCTCTTCTTTGTGGTTTTTGTTTATGAAGTGTTCTGTTTTGCATTAAGAAACATAATCTAATTGATCTATGTCATTATTTGTTTTGCAGTAATATTACCTATACCATTTATTTAAGTATTGTGAGATATCCAAATAGCTGATTGAAATTATTGGTATGATTATTTCTTTTCCCAGGAAGGAGTTAGGCTTGCTTCAGAAATTGTATGGATTATATGATACTGTAATAAACAATATCAATGGTTATTATGAGATACTTTGGACAGATGTAGATATTGACAAAATTAATAATGAACTTCTGGATTTTCGAAACAGGTATGTTCATAATATGAGTTATAACTGATGTTAAATGCATTAAGATTTAGGTGACTTCAGTAAAGCTATTTGATATATTTAAATGCAAAACTTCCATGAATAAGGTCTATCATAAAGTAATAAAATTCTTCAAAGGAGTGTGGAATAACTTTTAGTTACTTTTAGTTAACCAGCCTTTTACATGTAGTAATTATTATTATTATACATCTAATTTACATTTAGATGTAATTAGTTTGATTCAGAAGTATTTTCTAACCTTTTAATTTAACTCTATTTTTAATATTTTCAAAAGTACGTGTATTATTTTGGGAAGAAATATAATATAGAAGACTAGGTCAAGGATTGTTTTACAACAGAATAAGTGCATTGAGTGCAGTCCCCAACCCTCCTGCTACCTGATAGTCCTGTTATAAGCTTGGCAAGCTCCATCCTAAAACAACTCCAGGTTTCTTTGCGCTTTCTTTGCACCCCCAGTCCTCCTATTAGAACAATATTCGAGAATCTTTAATTATTAATTTCCAAAATAAAGGCATGACTAACTGATGTATGTTTGTACTTGTGCAAGTAGTTGGTATTTTATGGTATTTCTATACTACAGTTATAGAGCAGTGCAGGCCTATTAAAACAGCTTTAAATCAAGCTTAGATAATGTTAAAATCTAATTGCTGAAATACAGAGCTGCACAGGAGCTAAATTGTATTACTGTCTGAAATTGACATTCATTTCAGGTAGTTCAAGTAGAAGTGTATAAAATGGCAATTACTTTTGTATCTGCAGTGAAGAGAAAAACCTTCAGTATAAATAGTTGTTTCTTAGGCTGTTAAGTATTCATCCTACCTATTTACCCGTCATTTCCTTTCATTCTCCATTTTGTCAATATATCTTACCTCTTGGCCTTACTTTGGCAGTTTTTCATGGCCTATCACACTGGTGGGTTCAAGTAACCCAAAAATAGTAGCATAACCTTCCTAAACTAGGGGAAGAGGATCCGTGCTACAGAATGTGGAATTTTTTACTTGAATTTTTTTTTTGTTACTGACTTATAGTCCAGAGTGTCATGGTAGTCTAGTAAACATGTTTTTCTGAAGGTTAACTGATATGTGAAATATGTCATTACAAGGCATAAAATTGGTAAGTGAAGAATTTCCATAGTTTTGAAGTTACACTTTCGACAATCAGAGTTGAAGGTTGTGTCTTTGATTTGCATTATTTCTTAATTTCTAAGTGGGAAGAATTAACCAGAGACTAATAACCTTTCAAGGAAACATGTGCCAAAGAGTGTTTTTCTTTCCCAAATTTGAGGTTACATATGCTGATAGAATTTCAGTAATTAAGAGCCTCTCAAAGGAGCAAGATGTTGACAGACACCTATTTGTCAGTATCTTGTCTTTGTGTAAAATGGTGTCTCTTAGTTCACTAGACTCAAAAGGGTAACAGGGCTCTCAGCTCTGGAACCTGCAGCATGTAATTCAAAATCTGTTTCTTTGCTGTATCTGATTCCGGTGTCCCAAATCACTGAACCTGACATTAACTCTTTACCAGTGAAGGAAAACAATGGCTGCAAACAGAGAAATTTATAAACTATTCGGATGTTTTGCCTGGTTTTCTCAGGGAAAAAGTAATCTGTGATGTCACTGTCTGACCATGTCAGTGCTCCTCTTTTTCATCATTCTTAAATACTTTTTTTTTTTCTTAAATCTATTGGCTAGTTTCAACACAACAGATTTCTCACAAATTAACTTTAAATGCTTATGAGTTTTATAAATGTCAGAACTTCACAGTAGTCCAGAAACAAACACAAAATACTTTTTCCCCTCAGGGAAAGGCAGCTAGGTATTAAACATCCTGTTTGACAGCAACCAGGGAGCTAGTACCTGAAGGTACTGTCAACCACACAGCACCAAGAGAGCTCTAAACCAGACACAGACTGCTGTATTGTACCTGATTACAGAAAATATGAAATTATATCAGTGGGAGAGATAAGTGATAAAGGATGCAAAACCAAGGGAAATTTGATCTAGGCTTTATTACTTTTCCTGCTAAGAATATACTTTATCATTTACATTAGGATATTCCTATGGTAGTCAACTGCTTGATTCTTAATGTGTAGGCTCTGTGAAAGCATGGTGAAAGAGGTAAATATTCATTTAACTCTTTTGCTGGGCTTTTATCCATTAGAAGTATATAATTTTCATTTTCTTAGTGAATAGTTTCAGGACCACTAACCAAAAGTAGAGGAGAAGGTGGTTATATGTTTTTAATTTTCATGTCTGTCTCCAAAGCGGTATGTAAATATTTGCCATGTGTATTACTGGTATTGTAAATTGAAGGAAATATTTGAGAATCATAGAATGGTTTGAGCTGGAAGGGACTTTAAAGATTGGCTAGTTCCACCTTCCCTGCCATGGACAGGGACACCTCCCACTAGCCCAGGCGGCTCAAAGCCCCATCCAGCCTGACCTTGAACACTTCCAGGGATGGGGCATCCACAACTTCTCTGGGCAACCTGGGAAACCTGTTCCAATGCCTCACCATCCTCAGATCCATCCACCATCCACCTTCCTAATATCTAATCTAAATCTCCCCTCTTTCAGTTTAAAACCATTACCCCTTGTCCTATCACTACACTCCTTGATAAAGAGTCCCTCCCCATTATATTTGTATAAGGATGTGAAATTTAACTAATTTTGTTTTGGTTTTTGTTTGCCAATAAAGAGTTTGTGACGATAAGCAGCAGATAAGCTATCTTTTAATGCAAACTGCAGTATTTCTGTTTATTTGCAAAGAACATAACAGTGGTTAAAACTGTTAAATATTATGATCCACTAGTAGGGCATTTGCATTATTTTTTAATAAAAAGGTAGACTAATTGACACAAATTGGAATTTTCCATAGAAAATGTTGATCTCAGAACAAGCTACTTCATATTTCCGGGTCTGTTTATAAAATGTTTAAACAATTCCTATTTTGACAAAAGAGGCATTTACTACTGAATCAGTTTAACTCCACTGCAGGTGTCGTAGACTACCTAAAGGACTCCAACACTGGCCTGCATTTTTAGATCTCAAGAATAAAATTGATGATTTTAGTGAGTCTTGTTATTTGTTGGAAATGATGAGCGACAAAGCAATGAAGCAAAGACACTGGGATCGCATTGCTGAAACAACAGGGCATCAGTTTGATATAGAATCTGATTCCTTTTGCCTTCGAAACATCATGGAAGCACCAATTCTTAAATATAAAGATGATATTGAGGTAGGTACATACATTTTTTCCCCTCCTTGTTGATTTTATATTGCCAGCAAAAATAATATGATTACTTATAAAATGATCACTTTTTAAAAATATTTTTGACTTTGTTGAAGACCTTGACTCACAATCAGACCACAGTAGTTTAAAATAATTTATATTTTATTTAGAAGTTCTTATCCATATGAACAAAGACAGATGTAGCAGCTGGAATCTTTGGACACTTATTTCTAGATAATCTCTTCACATTCTTCCTGTCCCTATTTTCTGTGATTTTCTTAGCCCTTTTTAAACAGGAAAAAACAAACAAACAAAACTTCAAATGATTGTGGTCACCTAATTTTTTAACTCTGTGGTTGCTTTAAAGATTTGTAAATAAATCAGAAATTTTAGACGAAGGTTCCATGCTTATTAATATTTAATATTAATTAAATATGTAACATACAACTGAACCATACAACTTCTCAAGATCCCCCACATAAACTGAAAAAATTCTTAATGGAGTTTGCAAATTTTATATAATAGCATTCAAAAGCTATTGTTATATTCATACTTGATTTATATGGAAGCATTCCAAGGTGATTGCTTTATTTTGAATTAAGCTCTGATTTGAATAGAATGTTGGACTTGATGACCTTTCCAACCTATACTATTCTTAGATTCTGTGATTCTATAAATTGAAATATGATAAGATTGAGACTCATCTGGTGATGAGTCTACATCACCACCCTAAACCTTGTAGGAATAACGGTTCAGAAATCTTGTTACGCAGAAATAACAAAATGTGAAGCCGTGGAAATGGTATATCCATGCATTTCCAAGTTTGCATTTTTCAGTTATACATACACGTAATTTGAGTGAGTAAAATCATTAGTGTGGTTTCTGCATTTGTGTGTCACACTTCTGTACTATTTTATAGAATTTTGTATATTGGTTTTAAATTCTATTACTAGATGCCTAATATTAGGAAAAATGTCATTTCCGAACAATGAAGATTCTAAAATACTGGTCTGTCTTTGCAGGATATATGCATATCTGCTACAAAGGAAAAAGATATAGAAGCCAAACTATCTCAAATAGGTGAAATTTGGGGAAGCCAAGTTCTGAGCTTTTCGTCATTCAAAGGGAGAGGAGAGTTACTGTTAAAGGGAACTGAATCATCAGAAATTATAATGTTGATGGAGGACAGTTTAATGATTCTTGGCTCTTTACTGACCAATAGGTACTTTAAAATTGATTGTGTGCGGTATTTTCAGAAACACACTGACATAGCAACTGTCTTATTAGCAGGCTAAATCAGCAGTAAATTTGAATGGACTATTATTTTTTAATGAAAAATAATATTAAAATGTCTAATGAAAAAAATCCTCAACTGGAAGATTTTCATTTATTAGTAGAAAACTATTGTCTCAATATATTTGAATGTAATCAAGCTGGTAGAAACTTTCTACGAGCTTCTTCTTGCTCTAAGTGAAACAAGAGCTGTTTGGGTTTTTTTTTCACCGTTTAAGTATTTATTTTATAATAGATTTATTTAGAATTAAATAATTTTTGCTTCTCATCATTTTCTAGATACAATGCACCATTTAAAAAGGAAATTCAGAGCTGGATTTATAAACTAAGCAGCTCTACAGACATAATTGAAGAATGGCTGGTTGTGCAGAACCTCTGGGTTTATCTTGAAGCTGTTTTTGTAGGGGGAGATATCGCAAAACAATTACCCCAGGTAAACTTTACAATGCTTGCATCTTATTGTGTATTAAAAGCTATCTGTGTAATAATTTCCAACAGATTATGCTGTGAAAGTACTTATTTTTTGATATATATAGGAAGCGAAGCGTTTTCAGAATATTGACAAATCATGGATAAGAATAATGCAACGAGCTCATGAAAACCCAAATGTAATTAACTGTTGTGTTGGAGATGAGACTATGGAGCAACTTCTCCCTCATTTACATGAACAGTTGGAAGTATGTCAGAAATCACTTACAGGGTATGAATTGTTTGATTTTTTTTTTTTTTAATGCAGTATTATTTTGTAAGTAGTTTATATGAGATGTTAATAGAATTTCAGTCTTTCCCTCTTGTGTAGAAGAAAATGAAGAGCTGAAATAGTCTAATAAAAATCTTGTTCCATTTTAAAGATACTTAGAGAAGAAAAGACTACTGTTTCCCAGATTCTTTTTTGTTTCTGATCCTGTCCTTCTTGAAATTCTTGGACAAGCAAGTGATTCTCATACAATTCAGGTACAACCTTAGGGATTTTTTTCTGCTTATAACAAAAAAAATAGAACATGGAAAAGCATTTAATAAATGAAAATGTAAACACTTTCTTTTTATGAACTTTGGGAAAATTTTTTGTTTCCTGTTCTTTAGTTTTTAGCAAAATATGAAATGGGTATCTGTAATTCAAAAAAATCTTCCGAATTCAGAACACTAGAATATGGTCCCATCAAGCGAGTTGCTGGTGGCGTGGCTCCTTTCACAACTAAACTAACAGAAGGGACCCTCTAAGACTTTCCTGGGTTGCATATTGCAAAATTCGTCCAGCTAGTCTGGATTGTTCCTGAAAGTTTATAGTCCAACTAGTCTGCATTGTTACTGAGGGTTGGTTGAGATAAGATAGCTGATCTCACACAATAGCTGATCTCTGTTCTGCTAGGTCACCTCTGGAAACTGTAAAATAACAGCAAGTTGAGATAAAATCCTACACAATCATTTCTGTAATTATTACCTACATATGGCCTACATCTGTAGGTTCAGATGAACTTTTGCAGGATAACCTTAACATGAGATTTTTTTTCTGTTTACTAATGTTATCTATTTACATTGAATGACTTCTGAATTATCCTTACAGCCACATCTGCCTTCCATATCTGACAATATAAATGAAGTAGAGTTTCACACAAAGGATTATGATCGCATACTGGCAGTCATATCAAGAGAAGGAGAAAAAATTCCAGTAATTATCTGAAAACTTTTTTTCCAGAATGTTGTTAATAGATAAATCATTCTGTTATTAAACATATAAGTATATATTAAATTGTCTTATTGTTAATTACAAACTAACATTTCAATGATTGGTGTAACAAAACTATAATATGTCTTCATTAAATAAATTTCTAGTATATTTATTGAAATTAAATCTGCAGTTGTCTTGAAGAGAAATTTGGTAACTAACTGGGGAGAGAAGTTTGGTAACTAAGTTCTATTTTGTACCTTTTATTAATATTTCAGTTGGACACTCCAGTCATTGCAAAAGGACCAGTAGAACTTTGGTTGCAGGATTTATTGCATGTGCAGCAGATGTCATTGCATGGTATAATTAGGGCAGCATATTACCAAATTAGTGACCCAGGATATCAGTTGCTGAATTTTCTTAACCATTTCCCAGCACAGGTGAGATTACAGGATGTGGATTTGTGTGTGCAGTCTGAGTAGTGTGTGGGGAGAGGTGGGATGTAAAGAGCATACTGGATTGTCTAAATGAAGAAGTTTTCATAGAGGAAGTAAGGATATGGATCTACTCAGTAGAAGGCGGACTTCAATTTTGGTACCCTATATATAGCTTAATATTTTTCATGTAATCTACTTTAAAATTACTTTTTTCTTGTCTTGGAGAATATAAAGTAGAGCTTATATTTTCTGTGATGGATATTGAACGCCTTTCAGATGCAAATAAAATTTCATGTGCAGATTGATTTCTCTCATAATTTAAGATCACAAGAGCTATGATTATGATTATTTATCTCATCATTTAGAAGATTTACCTCATAGTTCATATATTTGTCACTATGATAATGCAGTCCTAGTAGAAGCCTATCTTGAAGGATTCTATTTGCCTAGAGACTCCTTCATCTTACTGATAATCCATAAATTTAATTAACAAGTAAGGAATTGTTTCCCATCCTGTAAAAATTCTGTAATTTGCTAATCAGTACAGTGCTGGGTGTATTTTTTCATAGAAATTCTGCAAATATTAAAGCTGGCCAATACATTGCTAATTTAAAAAACAATTAAGTATACTTAAATATTTAATAGAATTATCTTAAAGCTGTATTTGTGATGTAATTATGTATTATTTCAGCAGTATTTATTTTCAAAAGTCTGCTACTTTTCTTTACACAGATAAGGACTGTCTTTCTTGTTTGCATGTCAGACATTTTGAAGTGCCTTTATTACCATCTGCAAAGATCATCTTTTCCATGTCTTGTTAATCCAAATGTTTTTATGTTCAAAGAATTATTTGTGTTAGAAAAGGGGAAGAAATTTAAAGTATAGAGAAAGAAAAGCTGTGTTGTAGGACAGAGAAGAAATTGGTCAAAATACTGTCAAATATTTGAAATGTTTTCTTTCCTTCAAACTGCCTTTTTCCTGTCTTAGAAGCTTCTGTTATAGCTAGCATGAAAAAGTCACATCCAAAGATTTCATTTTTTATTCCTCTTACTAATTGGTCATTCTAAAATAAATTTATTTTAGACTCTACTGATGATAGCTTAATGATTCTAAAATGGTGTGATATTTCCTACTACAGAATCTCTGTAACTGTGAACTCACTACAGGTATAGGGAGATAGGAAAGTAGAAAGAGTGGGTGAGTCAGATTTTTAGGTCTTGGTGCTTTGTGAATGTAGTAATGGGGGGGGGCAAGTACTGATACAGTTCTCATCTATCCTGTTTTGTCATGGGTGTGTCTGATACCATAAATCAAAATCAATCCAAGACTGTTGTTTACATGCAACATCCTGTAACTCTCTAGATTTATTTGGAAGCAAAATAGCTCATAGTTGTGCTTTAGTCTGTACTCCAGTTATAACAGCATGTTAGAAAGATAGCAATCCATCTCTTTTTTTTTTTTTTTTTTTTAATTGTTCTTTAATTAGCTATGAATTAGCAATGGGAAGTTTTCAGAAGGACTTCTCCCCACAATTTGAGACCTGATTATGTTTGTGATACTGGAGTACACTAAGGGATTGTAAATTACGCTAAGAATCATCCTTAATTTGTATATATCTCAGTATCTGACAAATTTGCGTAAGTTTTTAAATGTTTTTTCAGGAGTTTCCAGTATGACAGCCAAGCCAATTAGCTCAGGCACATTATCCTGATGAGACAGCCTCATGCTGGATGTAGTGATAATTTGGACTCTCCACACCACAATTTGTTGTTCCTGTTACACCTAAGGCTTCTGTAATAAGGCTAGGGTTCAACAAGTTATTCTTTTGTATTTTTTTCACATATTAAATTTGTAGGTTGGATTACTAGGAATTCAAATGATGTGGACTCATGATTCAGAAGCAGCTCTACAGAATGCTAAAGAGGACAGAAAAATCATGCAAGTAACCAATGGGAGATTTCTGGAGATTCTGAATATGTTGATTAGCCAGACCACACATGATCTTTCCCATTTTGACAGAGTGAAATTTGAAACACTTATTACCATTCATGTGCACCAGCATGATATTTTTGATGATTTGGTAAAGTACAGATTTTGGTTTCTGACACTTAAATGCATTTTCTGTCATAATAATTTTTCTTATATGTGGTAACTACAGTTATATATGTGTTTGCATGTGTTTGTAAAACAGATGTCCATAATCTCACCATAGTAAAAATAGTACACTTTTGCTTAAACTAGAATAAAATCCATTGGGACTGTCATCTAAATATTTGCTCCAATTTTTTACACTTTTCTTAGCATATTTCAATTTTTCACTTCTTCCTACAGAGTTGTTTTGATAGACCAAAACTTTTAGTATGTCCTTTCTTTGAAAAACTGTTGTATTACTCTTACTTGCATAATGAAAAAAGTTGAGTCTGCTGAGGGTGTTGTAGCTTTATCATCATAATTTCCTCATGGCTTGTTACAGAATCTCAGCAGTTGGCAGTAGTCTGTGCTTTAGCTCCACCCATTCTAGAGTTACAGCAATGACAGCAACATCTTCCGTATCTTCTAGTTCCTTCTTTCTGTCTCTCCTACTCCTTCGGATATCAGGCTACTGGAATTCTTTCTGGTTCTTAAGGAGAATACATAGAAGACAAACAAACAAAAAACCCTCCTAAAATCAACAGATAACGCCAATCCTATATTTGAACTTTTTAGACTGCTAAATTGTTTACATTCCTTTATTCTTTGAGGAATGCCATCCCTCAACACTACATCTCTCACATATTTTTACTGCTGATAACAGAAGCTGGTTAGATTCTACACAATTTGCCTTCCATGCCTTAGTCAGATCCTTCTTTCATTATACCCTTTGTTCCAATGTGTTTGGTGGGTTTAGCAGTGTGTTGTTTGCTTATTTCACTTGGATGGTGAGCTGCATTACCAAAGCAATTTAAGATTTATTTGATTAAGAAGTTGTGATGACCAGCTTAAGGGATAAGGACATTTTTTAATATTAGTTTAGCATACATCTGAACATATTATGTGATGCTTATATGTATTTCAGTTTACTTATGTAGGAACTTTAACCTGAGTCACTCATTATTCTCATAAAATAAGATTTTATCACAGTTATTAAAGACAAATGTGGATGCTCCGTTATAACATATACATTTATTTACTTTCTTTTAAGGTAAAAATGCACATCAAATCACCAACTGATTTTGAATGGTTAAAGCAGTCTAGATTCTACTTTAAGGAGGATCTTGATCAAGTCTTGGTGTCCATTACAGATGTGGATTTTGTTTACCAAAATGAATTTCTGGGTTGCACTGATCGTCTGGTTATAACACCTCTTACAGACAGGTTAGAAAACGATACATAATTAATATTTTCTATGTATATAGTGTTTATTTAACATATATCTTCAAAGAGATGCATTCTGAATTAAGTCCTGTGTGGGCTAGGTCATTCATCAAAATTTTCTTATACATCTGCTTCATGATACTCCTTTAGAAAAGGTAAAATAGAGTCTCGCTAACTTGTACATTTAGTAATTACTAGAAAAGTTTTATCACTGCCCAGTCTTAAAGAAACATTTAGTAACAGAAATGAATCCTTTTAAGGTTATATAATAACGTATAGTTTAGCAGTATTTCTATACTGAAGAAAATATTAGGTCAGATATTTTGAATTCTGTTATAAGGGATTCTGTAAAGATTTTGTGGCTACCAATGTGTGAAAGTCTAAGACAACTAGTCAGTGTCTGTTGGTTTATTAGCATGGGAAATAGTTTACATTTGTCCATAAGAACCTAGATCTTGATAAAGTCCCAGGTGTATACATTCACTTGCCATTCTTCTATAGCCAGGCAAGCAAATGACCATTAATTTTGTTTCATGTGTGGCTTAACAGTGAGAACTCTCTTTCTTTTTTTCCCCTTGGGAATTTCTTGGCCTCTTTCTGTACACCACCACCTGCCCCCCCAATTCTCCCCCCGTTTATTCCTTACTTGAGATGTCACTTTTGAACCAAATAAGAAAATAGAAGGCTAAAAAATACTTGCAAAAAGATGTCCTCAACAACCAAAAATAACTTTCAGCCTACAGCATTCACTTTGCTACTTATGTGGAGTATGTGTCTGTACAGCTTTTTGAACACCTTTATTTCTCCAAAAGACGTAGGACTGCTATTGTGACAATATGGAAAGTTCAGTACATTTCTGCAGTGAACTGTACTGCACTCAACAATCAAGTATTTTTGATGCAGAAAGTTGAATTCTACCCCAAAATTTGCCTTGACTGCAATAGAACTGTAGAAGTAAAATATATATGTCACTTTAAAGATTCTTATTGTTTAAAAAACATCAGGGGCCCTGCAGTGCCAGCTTGGCATAAGGTATTATAGTGATTCAAGATAAGCTGGGAACTAGTTAGTTATTAAACTCTGTTCAATTATGGATTTAAACCAGAAATAATTTAGTTAGAAATGCATTCTGAGTATGTTGAGTTGATTTGACAGGGAAGATACCCCATCATTTGTATAGGACCTTTGTCATTTAATCCCTTTAGCGTTACTCTTGGTACTCATGATACTCCTTAGCATAAATGAAAATTCTAACTAAGATTTTAGTAACTATAACTCACATAGAACCAAAACAGTAGTCTAAACTTTTTAAGACTTTAAAAAAAAAAGGGGGGGGGGTAAAGCTTATGGGTTTTTTTCTTAGAATTGTAAAAATATTTTACACATAATTGTGGAAGGGGACATATATCCTTATTCTTTCACACTTGAGGATTTAGACAAAAGTAGCCTAACCTAACAGAGTATACACATTAAGATACTGCAGAAAATGAGGAGGCAGCAGAATTCTGCTCTTTATAGCTGCAAAAAGAGTTAGTGACAATTAAATTGCTTTATATGGTGTGCATTAATTTTTTACCTCCTCTAATATTCACAGTTTGTAGCAAACTAGATTAACACCAGATAAATTTTTTTGCTCTTATAAATAATGTTTAAATGCTGTATTTTGTGACTTTTACCTCTCTGAACTTCCTGCACTCATGGAAATCAGTGGAACTGCTTTATGAAGAAGTATTGTTTCAGCATAAGAGCTTGTAGAATCTATAGCATAACTCATTGTTATCTTATCTGTATACACATATATCTTTCATGTGATTTAATAAATTAATATGAATTAACATTTATAGGTGCTATATAACTTTAGCACAGGCTTTGGGAATGAACATGGGAGGAGCTCCAGCAGGACCAGCTGGAACTGGTAAAACAGAAACAACGAAAGACATGGGAAAGGCTCTGGGAAAATACGTAGTAGTCTTTAACTGCTCTGATCAAATGGACTTCAGAGGTTTGGGCAGGATTTTCAAAGGTAAGACTTCATGTAGGATAGAAGAGATCTCCACAGGTCATTTATCAGGTGCAGTTAGAGCAGGTTCCTCAGGCTCTTATTCATGTTGGATTTTGAGTATCTCCAGGGATGGATGTTCCACAACACCTCTGGGCCATGCATCGTCATGGTAACATTTTTTTATACTTCCATTGACTTGGAATTTCCCACATTGAAACCTGTGTCTGTTTTCTGTTATTCTTCCACTGCGCTTCTAAGATCCTGGCTCCAATTCCTCAGCGCCTCCTATTAGCAATGAGCTTTCCCCTTGTCTTTCTCCTCAGGCTCGACAAATTGTGTTCTCTCATTCTCTCCCTCTGTGTCATGTCCTTCAGCCACTGACCATCATGGCAGCCATCTGTTGGACTCGTGCAAGTATATCAATATCTGTCCTCTATTGATAAGCCCCAAACTGGACACAGTACTCCAGTTGCTCTCTCACAAGTGCAGAATAGAGGCAAATAATGTTTTTCCTCAGCCTGCTGGCTACGCTCTTGCCCAACATGCTGCTGGCTTCCATTGCTACACGGGCATAATTCTGATTCATGCTCGATTAGTTCTTAAGCAGGACACCAGATCATTTTCTGCAAAGCTGCTTTGTAGCTACTCAGCACCAAGCCTGTACTGTGCAATGGAGTTATTCTGTTCCAGATAAAGGACTCGAACTTCATGACGTTTCTGTCAGCTCGTTTTTCACAGTTATGGTATTGTATGTATTGAGAAGCAAGCGGTGAAACAGTTTATTTTTTTTTAGCAAGGAAATAATTGTGGCATGAGAGTGTCTAAAGCTGTGGGTTTATAAACATATTGCCTCTTTGACAGTCAAGCTATTCAGATTTTAAAAAAATCTTTGAGTACATGACAGAATCCCTTTAAATTGATGTAGCCTTGACTGTGTAACAATAATACATCCTGAATGAATTGGGTAAATTTTTCACTTTTAAATAGCTATCTTTCAGTATACATGAAAGAAAACGACTGCCTACTTGTATTTTAATATAATTTGGGGAAAAAAATGCTGCTACAAATTTTCTCATAAAATGTTGCTAAAGGAACAACAATTCTCTTAGCTGCTACTAAACACATGTTACTTTTCCAAATTGAAATTAGGCAACTGTGAAATTGATCTTTTATAAAAATGTTATTGTTACTAATATAGTGCTTGATTTCTCTTTCCATTTAATTTTCTGTCTGTGTCTTCCTCTCTTTCTTCCATAGACAAGGTCACACAGAGCATGTTGCTAATATCCTGTACCATTACACGAAAAGCTTGTAGTTTAGTGTGGACTTAAAATGGTAGTGCTTATGCATAGAGATACGTGCTCTAAGATTAATTTTTTCTGTCTTGTGAGATTCAGAGTTTTAGTTAAACTCCTAGTTAGTTCAAAAATAATTTCAATTTTTAATTCTAACCTTTATGATTTATAAGAGGCAAGTAAAAAGTAATTTAAAAGCCTTGTGAAGGCTGGAAGACACAAATGAAAATAAAAAACTTGGTATTTTTTTTGTTGTAACATTTAGGGCTAGTCTTCTGTAGCTCCAAGTCACTTATTTTTATTTTTTTAAATTAACAGTACAGCTTCAGCAAATAATTCAATTGCTGCTTTACAATAAAAGGCTACATTCACAGAAAGCTCTGGATGAAAGATCTGCCAAATGCCCCAAGATATCAGAAGGTTTTTTCTGATATTGATTCACTTTTAAGCTTTTTGTATAAATCAACTAATATTAATTCAGATTGATCTGGAAATAGTCAGGTGGACTAGAGGAAGATAGGCCTTGGCCACAGGGCAATAAATAAAACTAATCTTACTTATTTATTTGAAGGAAAAGTCATCTAATTCAGATGTCTGAAATATGTGTGAACAACAACAGGTAATAATTTTTTCTGTCCCTATTTTAGGTCTTGCACAGTCAGGATCTTGGGGATGTTTTGATGAATTCAACCGAATCGAGTTGCCTGTCTTGTCAGTGGCAGCACAGCAAATCTATATTATTTTAACAGCAAGAAAAGAAAGAAAAAAGCAGTTCATTTTTTCTGATGGAGACTGTGTAGATTTAAATCCAGAGTTTGGAATTTTCCTAACAATGGTAAATGAAGTAATAATTCCAGAGATGTGACAAATTATACAATTATACAAGTTAATTAAATGGCAAGGTGATGCTCTTGCTATAGAATTCGACTAAACTATTGGAACACATAAATAATCTGATTATTTATGAGTTGCATGCTTTCAGTTTTGCTTTAAGATTATTGAAAAGGTTCATAATTACGTCCCTACATTACTGTATTGCAATTCATTATGTAGGTTAAGAGTTTGGCCAAACTTCCAGACTGCTTTGCTCACCGAGAGGACTGATGTTTTACTACCTTAGCTTGAAATGCTTTTACAGTATTAGTGAGAAAGATACTGTAGGGAAAAAAAAGAACATTCACTTAAAGCAGGATATACAGGAAAGAGATTTTTCAAGGACATATGTCTTGTCTAATGGGTATTTATCATGGATATATAAATGAATTCTTCAAGCTGATTTACAGAAGACAAGTATGGTGATTCTGGAATAAACCACCCTCCTTGTATTGTGGTGACAACAGGTCTTTTCAAAACCTGTGCAAAAAATTATCAGATCTTTTCATTTGTCGATACAGGATCTGTCTAAACAGGTAAATACAATGCTGGACGGCCACTTTCGGCCTTTTGTGGCAAAGGGGCCCATTCTGCTCTGTGCATCAATCCTGGAATCAGTGCAGGCATTGTGACACAACTGTGCTTCTTATATCATGAAGTTTTTATGGGTAGTATTTGAGATACACTTTTCTCTTTCTTATAATGACTACTTGTGAAAAAGACTGGCAGTGTATATAGATCAAAATTAGGTCCCACAACTGAATGGATAATCTGTGCAAAAAAGGTATGCAAGGCAGTACATATAACTTTACACCAGTTACCAACCATTACCCAAGGGAGAAACACAAACTCCTCCATTTAGAATATTAACTTTCAGAGTATGCTGTCTTTGTGCTATAGGGTTCCTGAGGCTTCATAGCAATAATTCTTCATGTACTCTCATGGGCAGGGAATTTTAGAGTATATGTTTCCTAATGCCAAGGCAGGTGGCAATCCAAGATGACTTTATGGGAAATTAAAATCTTCACCTGCATGTTCGGGTGCAGGGTAATAACTGAAGAGGTCATAGGTGTCTTTTGACTGTTTCTAATTTCTTAATGTCACCTGTCATAAGTTATTCTTCATGTTTGCAGCAAATTTCTAGAAATCTTCTATTAGTCAAACTTTCTTGGTCATTAAAATTCACTTTAATATGATTTTGTTGTAAGGTTTTTGTGTTTTAAGTTTGACTGTTATTTTTACTGTGTCATTACAAAATATTCTCTGCATATTCTTGAACCATTGTTAGAACCAGTTCTATCACTAAAAGATAATTACAATTTCTTATATGATTCTGACTTCGGTGGCTAGGATTCACTCACAAATTATTAAACATTCAGTGAGATTCTGTACTTTAAGGCTAGCCATTTAGACACAAGAAATAGAGAAGGGCATCCTAATATTTCTTCGCTGTAGACTGCTTGTTATCCTTTATTTATTTTTTTTATTATTATTTTGGCTCTTGTTAGACACTGAATTTTTAATATGTTACCAAACCTACCTCTTCTGCAAAATGGTAATGAGAACTTTATTTGCATTGTGAATATACTAGAAGAAATCAACCAGCTAGATTGTATCCCATGAAATTTTAAAATTCTAATTGCTGGCTTGTTATGATAAAGAAATTCCGTTATTACTCTGGCAATTATGCATAGGTTATTAAATTCATACTTATGGTTGCAGTTTTTTCTTCACATTGTAATAATTAGTAGACAAGAATTCTAACTCTCAACACATCTAGGTATTTATGGATAAATTTATTGAACAATAAAAAGTATGTTATTTTTACTATTGTAAATAATAATGCAGTATGTTTTCTTATATAGAATCCTGGATATGCTGGACGCCAAGAACTACCAGAAAATCTCAAAATGCAGTTTAGAAGTGTTGCAATGATGGTTCCAGATAAACAGGTACAATTACTGATTGAACTGGAAAAAAAAATTATTTTAGTTTGCTTACCTATCTTCAGAAAAACTAATGGAATTTCTAAAAAAATTGTATTTCAGATAATTATAAGAGTTAAGCTTGCAAGTTACGGATTTATTGATAATGTGTTCTTGTCTCAGAAATTCTTTGTTCTTTATCAACTTTGTGAGGAGCAGCTCACTAAGCAGGTAGTGTTACGTATTCCCTTCCTCTTTGTCTTCATATTTACACAATACAGCCCCTTAGTTTGGTTTTGGGTTGTGCAGATTGTTTTTTGAAGCATCACTTTTATGCTTTTTACAAAATACCGAAGTAGTTTAAATATAATTTAAACAAATGTCTCGAAAAATTTTTGAACAAGTAATCGTGTTAATTCTGTATATGTAGTCACATACATGCGTTTGGTTAATTGTTAAAGAATGACAGTTTGTAGTTGCACGTGCATGAGATTCTCTGCCTAAACATGGCAGCCAGGTAAAAATTAACCCAGTTCTGTCATTTTTCTGTGAGAATTATCTGGGGCTAGAGAAAGTAGTTGGAAACCACAGGAGGAACATCTCAAGTTTGATTTAAGTTGCCCTTCATCCCATAGTGCTGCTTTGATCTGAGGACCTAGTCTAGAATATAACTATTTATTTTTTTTAGAACCCTGCTATAGAGAGCTATAAAATAATTGCTATATGGCATTATAAATGGCTAAGTCGATTAAATTTAAATTAGAAAAGAAAAACCTTATAACCTCCTTCCCCTTTCCTGAAAATAACCTTAGTATCCTTCATTTATTTTAATAGAATAATTCCTCAACAGCAACAACAACGATTCCTATTTTAGCTACCTTTTCCAATCAGGGCAACTATACTATGCAATATGCAAATAAGATTTGACATACTGATGAAATAAATAAAGATAGAGAATTTGTTACTGATGCATAAGCCTTTTGCCCCTCTCTAGGTCCATTATGACTTTGGTCTGAGGAATATCCTTTCAGTACTGAGGACTCTTGGATCTCAGAAGAGGGCCAAGCCTAATGAAAGTGAATTAAGTATTGTTATGAGAGGACTAAGAGATATGAATCTTTCCAAGCTGGTAAGAATCTAATTTAATATTTTAGCGCCAGGTGTAGGCAAGGCTACTAGATGTTTTATGGGATTTTGTGGAATATTAGAAAAAATCTCAAACATCCTTTTCTTTAAAAACTGAAACATGATAATAATCTTGTTATCATTAAACAGCACTGAGAGTTTATTAGACTTGTAAACAGTGCTCAGGGTGCAAAGTTTCAAACAGGTTAAATAGTGGCTTAGCTGTGGGCATGATATTTTATGTACTGACTTGTGTACGGACTGATTCTGTAACATAAGTAAACTGAATAATTTGGGTATTTACTAAATTAGACTTTTAAAGATTTCTTTCCAGATAGCATGTTCTTTCCAATATATCCTACAAGTGATTTACAAATCAATTTTACAAATAAATTCCAGTGTCTACTCAGAGGGAAATTTCTTTCAATTTTGAATTTATTTCTCACATGGTATGTGGATGACATTTTCAAAATGCTATTTTGGTAGTGAGCTGTCCTATTGGCTGGCTGTGTTTATGAACATAAGAATCTGTATTTAGAAAATCTTTCCATACAGTTTATGATTTTAAAATAGAGATTCATTTTGGTTTGAGAGCGTTCTTTAGATAACCATGCTTTAAGCACTTAATAACTTTTTTGTTTCAGATAGATGAGGATGAGCCTTTGTTTCTCAGTCTTATCAATGATCTCTTTCCGGGGTTACAGTTAGACACTAGTACCTATGTTGAGCTTCAGTCTGCAGTAGCTAATCAGGTTGAAGAGGCAGGATTGATTAATCATCCACCATGGAATCTTAAGCTTGTTCAGGTAAAACCTTTTTTTTCCAAAACATTTTAAACAAACAGGAGTCAGAATAGCGTGTTAGTATCTAAACCACTGTCTCACTCAAGGACCTGTGCTTCTAATATGGGGAAAAACGAAGGTGCACCATACTAAGGAAGGCTATTCCAAGAGACTTATGTTTTTATTTCTTTAAATTATCCAGAAGAAGAAAAAGAAATACCTTAAAGCATGCTGTTACCCCAACCTTTCCTGGATATGGTATGAATGAAGCAGCAAGGTGTGTACATGGGTCTCTAACATGAGTTTCTTAGTCTAGAGTAGGGACAGTAGGGTATAAGAAGGGTTGGGAGGCATTTTGAAGGCCAAAGCAGTAAATAAAGAGTGAGACGAAACCTAGCCAGGGCAAAACTTCTGCTGAGTAGGAGGAGAGAACTAAAAGACCTTTATAAAGGCAAAGAAAAATGTAAGAAGTATGTATTTCTGGCTTAAATGTGTACTGTAATGAAGAAGAGTCTTCATTATGAGTTTGAGCAGACATTGTAGTAAACAAGGTTTTTCTCACATAAGTTTTGAGAACCTATACACTGGTTGGGTAATCATCCAGTTTACCTCTATTGAGTTGAAAGAATTAAAGTATAAGAATGTATAGATCTTAGCATATGCTATGACAGGCTTATGGAAACCTATAATGAGGTTAAGCATGCAAGTGAACGTGTATGTAGGTACTATAAAATGGAAGAACCAAAAATAGTGTCAGTAACAAGAATGACACTCATACAAAGGGAATTGTTTCTCTCAAGGACATGCATGATTGGAAGATTAAAATTATAAAGAGATTTCAGAGGCTTTCTAGGCTACAAAGGATGTGAACAAGCCCAGCTACTGTCAATTTGTATCTGTAGTGTTCAAAGCTAGCATCCTGCTGAAGTGCATTACCCACCTGACTACTGTGGAAAGACCCCACCTAAGTGGAATGTGTATCCTTCTCTTACCTGAATGCAAGAGTTTTAGTAAGAAAATACATAGAACCTGAGTAGGAGACTGTGTAGCAAAAAGTTGTTGCAAACAATGTTGTTCGCATAAAACAAAAAGTTGCTTCCTTTTGACATGAATAATACTTGTTTCTTAAGGAATCCAGAAATAGACCCTGGGCCCTGGCAGCTTGCCAGGAGTGTAGTATGTTTTGTTTACCTTGTGTTGCAAGCTCGTTAGACCTGGAGTGTGTTCTGATGGAAAAGCAAAAGAGAGAAAATTGTTAAGGTGTTGCAAGAAATTGTTTTGACTTCATGTAATTTTGGATTACGGTAATTTGTGTTCAGTGTAGGATAATCTTTATGATGTGATGTTGATTAATGAATATGTAGTTATTTAATATGAAGGAAAAAAGGTGTTTAAATGGCTTTTTGGACTTGTACTCCAGCATAACAATTAAATGGCTGACAGTTGTATTTCTGACATGCAATCATGTTTGAAACTAACTTTAAATTTATTATTAAAGACAGTTAACTTATGCTTTGATGATCTTTATGCCAACACACTTCCCTGTAAACATTCTTCTTTAAAGAGCAAACATAACAAATGCAGCAGACTCACAACTCAAGAAATAAATAATTAGACAATCACTAAACAATTATAAATTGATAAGCTAGAAAGGTAACTAGAGAATTGTTGCTCTTCTGTCTTTTTGCTCTACTCTTTTTTGAGAACACACTTTAATTATTGATGATAATGATGTTTTTAAACATTATGATTTTATTGGTTTCTTGTGTTCTCTGATTCTTTGGGGTTTTTTCTGCATGCCAGCAGCAAGGTGTGAATACTTTATCTTGTAACATCATGCTTTAAAGAGTGATCAGCTTTGCTTTACTTTATTTGCTATATTGAAACTGTAAATTTAATTTAATTTCATTGAAATTGAGCTTCTATCCTTAATTAGTGAGATTGATTATTGATTTTTAAAATTCCATTAATTGATGAAATTGAATTCTGCTTTGTAAAATTTGTCAGCAAATTTGTCAGCCAGAATTATGCTGTCTTCTAATTTTCGTATTTTACTTATCCCTACTTTTTGAATAAATAGTCAATTAATAATTGTTAAACACTGTTGATGGTTAAGATTAATAACCTTTACCATTTCTAATGGCTGAAAACTATATTGCTCTACAAGCATTTATTTGTAATTTTGCTGATTGCCAAGATGAAGTATAGCTCCAACTGACACTGAAGAACATTTTACCCTGTGGAAATATGCTTGCATCTTCTTGAAATGCAACCTCAGAATAGAGACTTAGTGAAACTATAGATCTTGAAGTGCTAGGCTTGTTTGTTGTCTGTACAGTATTAAAATAGAAACTACATTATCTCTTATGATCTAAGAACCTTTAAAGAAACTAGATGTAAACTAAGAAAGGCACTGTGACCTTTGTACTTATACCAGATTTCTGAACATTTCCAAACTTGTCTCACTTAAAAGACAAAACTGCCACATGATTTGTTGAAAGAGAATAAGGGATACAACACATTGTAGTATTCTACAAAGTGCAACATTTTGCCTTATGTTACTTCACAGCAACTGAAATATGTCTCTGTTATCAAACCAGAGGTATATTTATGTCTCTGCTCAGACACCACCTAATTTATAGAAAGTTTTGCTCCACATTCTGCAGGCTGGATCTATATTGTCCTTCACATGGCTTCACACTGATGACCAGCAGAATTTTTTTGTGTGAGAGAAAATACTTTTGACCATCCTGCTTAAGGTCATGTTCACCGTTTTATTCACAGCTTAGTATTTCTGGGGGCAGCACTGGTCATATGAAGATTGCTCGTGCCTTAACAAATTCCATCTTCCACTGGGAATAAGAAGTTTGAAATTGTCAACTTCATGGTGGACTTGATCATAGTTCAGATTTGTGGTGCCTGTAGATCTTCCTCATGGACTGATACAAACCTTTATTCAGCCTGCAGAGAAAGCAGCTACACAGGCTTCCCCTTACAAGGTTCTGTCGTCCAGGAGGACTACCACTTTTTTGTTCCTTTCAGTTGCTCCAAAAGGAGATACTTGTGTAGGCAGACCCTGCCACTTCCATAGCAAGCCTAAAGCTAATATTAAAAGAAAAATAGAAAATTCATTAAAGAACTGTGCTGAACCTAAACCCATCCGCAATCCTGAAGGAAGTGCGGTCCTTACGTTTATTTCGTGTAATCAGGAGTTTTAGGGCTGTATTGATTAGTCATTCTTCTGTTGCATTAATGTTTTGCTACTGCTTATTTTTCCTTTTGAATAATACAGAAAAATCCTTTTAAAAATCTAGTAAAATTATTTCCAGTTGCTTTGAAAAGTTTAGGCAAGGTTTAGTTCTGTAAACTGTTTTATAGTAAACTTGCTTGGTGCTTAGAAGATTAGGATGTGAAGGTATATACTATGTAAAAATCAGCAAACGCATGCAAATTTCAGTTCTGAGCATATAATTTGTATGTCTAGTAAATTTATAATCACCGACTATCAAGTGTATTAAATGTAAGCAAAACTCTTCCAAAAGCATATATTTCTTAAAATATTTTGATTTTTTTTTTTAATAGTTGTACGAAACTTCTGTAGTACGTCATGGGTTGATGACACTTGGACCTAGTGGATCTGGAAAAACAATGGTCATAACTATATTAATGAGATCTCTGGCAGAATGTGGCCAACCTCATAGAGAAATGCGTATGAACCCCAAAGCTATTACTGCTCCTCAAATGTTTGGAAAATTAGATGCTGCAACTAATGATTGGACAGATGGAATCTTTTCTACACTGTGGAGGAAAACACTGAAAGCTAAAAAGGGTAAATAAATACTTTTTGTGTGGTACCATAAAAATACCTCTTGAATGATATGTTGAAAAAAGCATCTTGAACTTGCAAGTGTGGTGAAGTTCCCTCTTGAGAGAAACTATAGAGAACATAGATGAGGTTATAGTTCACTTCTCGGGAAAGGGCAACAGTTGTGCTTCTCAGGAGGGTTGGTGGGGAGAAGAAGGAGAAAGTTAGATTAGGTTGGGAAGGAAGAAGTTGATTCTGGAGAAAGAAAAGGGGAAGGGGGAAAGATATTTTAGTTTTTTGTCTTTGTTTCTTATCATCCAAGTCTATGTTAATTTGCAATAAATTAATTTTTCCCAAGTTGAGCCTGGTTTGCCTGTGACAATAGTTGGTAAGTGATCTCGCTGACTTTACCTCAACCCACGAGCATTTTCACCTTATTTTCTCCCTCTCTCCTGTTTGAGGAGGGGGAGTGAGAGCGTGGTGCAGTATTTGTGTGGCAGCCACAGTTCTAGACCATCTTTTGTAAACTTATTTTCTTGCTCTTTCAGCATGGTGATATGAACTATATCTCTTCTGATTATTTTTCCAGGTGAAAATGTGTTTCTGATTTTAGATGGTCCTGTAGACGCAATCTGGATTGAGAATCTAAACTCAGTTTTGGATGATAACAAGACCCTCACTCTAGCAAATGGAGATCGAATTCCTATGTCTCCTACATGTAAGCTGTTATTTGAGGTCCACAACATTGAGAATGCCTCTCCAGCAACAGTTTCTCGAATGGGTATGGTCTACATCAGTTCTTCTGCCCTCAGCTGGAGACCAATATTGCAAGTAAGATTATCATTGCTGGCTACTCCTACCTTTACCTTGTTATACATTTTAGACTGAAAATGATTGTGGATGTTTTTCAGGCATGGCTGAAAAAACGTTCTTCTGAAGAAGCTGAAGTTTTACAAAGTTTGTATGATAGAATCTTTGAACAAGCATATACCTATATGAAACTAAACCTTAATCCAAAAATGGAGCTTCTGGAATGTAACTACATTATGCAGGTAAAACAGATACTGTGTAAGTCTGTATGAATTGACTGACTATAGTAAGTGTGCCGATATAGCAAAAAGAACATTTGATAGCAATAAAATTTAATTTGAAAAGATTATTTCCTAACAAAGAGAACCTCAAATTCAATATTTGTTTCTTAGGCAATATAAGACCAACTGCTAGAGATGTGCAGAAGAAAATTTTACTTCTCTCTGTTGTTTCACATGTAGACTAGTCTTCTGTTAACTGGAATTTGCAGGCTTCAGTAAGTTTTCAGAAGCATGTGTTTAATAAGCCACTGGTTTCATTTCAGTTCTTTTAATACCAAAGAAGTTCTGGTAAGGGTCAGTCTAACCCTACTGGTAGCGTCGGCAGAAAAAGTGAAGAATATTTCTAATTGTTTTTTTATCTTGAGATGTAATAGCTGTGATTGTCAGTCAGCTCTTCCAAGGTCATTGTAGTAATTTTTGCTTGTCCCTTTCTATCAATTGGAATACTACCTTGAATGGAGTCCAAAGTTTATCAGTGATTTATTAATAATAAAATTATGTGTTTGGCAGATTTTGCAAGACTGTCACTCCTGTACTGCGTGTCTCCAGTTGATTTGTTTGTCTGTTGTCATCTGCAGATTCTGTTTCCAGACTTTTCCATTTGTCCATGTAATCTCAGTTTTACATGGGTACTCTCATAACAAAAGCAGTAGTGCCTTTGAATAAGAGGGTAGAGAAGATAATATTTTGGGTAACACTTCAATTTAACATTAAAGTAGTCAGTTTGCGCCCAGTATCTCTTTACTTACTGTTCATTAAGGATTTAGCTTCAGATTTTCAACAGTTTGAAGTACTTTGCTGCAAATTAATAGCCACAGTAAATGCTGCAAAGATTAACTGTGCAGTATCAAATGGAAGTAGGGTATCTGTAGAATTGAAGTCTATAGGCAGAAACTATGCAACTTGCGAATTTATAGTGATAAACAAGATGGACACGATATGTGCAAAATTTTTAGAGAGAGATAATTTTTTCTTCTACATTTGTTATCTATGAAACCTCTGACTGAGTTGGTGGTGTCTTCATGAAAGACTTTTTCTGGAACTAGAGGTTTCTATGTTGTTTTTGATCAGGGGTTGTTAAGTAAGCAAGTCAGTGTCCTACTCATACTGCTGATGAGTATTTCCCTGATGCAACCTGTATTGAGTGTTTCTTCCAGTGAATAAAAATCTCTACTAAGTTTCTGTCATAGGTGAAACAGAGTAAATAACCTTTAGTGGATCTCTCTGCTGGGGTTTATCTAAGAACCAGTGAGACCAGAGCTTTTACCCTACTTGATCATTTCACAAATTGACTTCCTACTTGCTTCCCCCCTCCAGTGTTACGTTCACTTAATCTTGATGATTTCTCTTCCCAGCAAGGATTTCTTTCTTGGTGTGGGAAGGTAGGGCAAAAAGTCTTGTTGGTTTCTGTACTGTGCAGCCTCTCGCAGCTACCAGGATTGCGCATTACTTGACAAGGTTTCTTGGCATCCTCCGGAATTTGTCTACGTGCATATCTGTGATTTCCAGGATATTCTCGCATTTTCAGGATCTTTTCTCCAACCAGGATCTTCACTCCAACCAGGATCTTCACCTCCTTCTTTCTGGGCCCCTTTGTTTCCAAGGCTGTTTCTTTGGGGGGCCCTTCTTTTCTGCACCACCTCTCCTTTCCAGAGCCTTAAGATCCCAGTTTTGCCATAAATGGTCTATGTGCAGAAGCACTGTACCTTAGCAGCTTCCTTATTGGTGGTTCTGTCTTATGCCTTTTTATTAATAGTGGGACTCAGGATGTGCCACTTCTTTTTAGTTCAGGTGTTTTCAAAATTTACAACCATCTCAAACCAGTTGCGTCTAGCAGATAGCAGACTTGAGTTCTAAAATTCAGGTTTGGATATTAACCCACACACGCACATCTACCAAATTATCTGCCATTTGTTAGCATTCACAATTTAACCTATTTTTTAATCTACAACAGCTTCATAATTGTTTTATATAAAAAGTGATCTCCCCTTTGCTTTTCTCCTTGTAATTTCCACTGACTTTCTAACTGTATATATTCTAGTATTGTTCCTGGCTGATTTTTTTTTTCTGGTGTTTTTACTTATACGTTTTTCTTTTGGCTGTTTACCATCCTCTGGCCCACCTCATTAGGTGGACAAATGGAATTTATTTTAGGAGGTTCAACAGAGTTTTTGTTTAGGGTTATTCTGCCTTACAAGCCTATTGGAAAAGTCAGTAAATTTGTAGCTAAAGGAGATCTGATTGATATGGTCTACATGAGGGACCAAAGGTGTTCGACAGAGTTCTTTACCAGGGATTTTCATGGAAGCTAAGCAGTCATAGCAGAAAATAGGAGGTTCATTTCTAGAAAAATAACTAATAAGAAGACAGGAAATGTGTGATTGGAGTATCAGTTCTTAGGAAGAACAGAGGCTACCACTGATCCTGAAGTAACTTTGCTGGGACCAATGCTGTTCAAAGTGTTCATAAACAATTTGGAAAAGTTTTAGGTGAAGTTTACTGATGATTCTAAATTATTCAGGGTAGTAAGGACAAAACAGCTAACCATGAAGAACTGTAGACAGACTTTATGAGACTGAGTAAATAGGTAATAAAATGGCAAATGAAATTCAGTGAACATAAGTATGAACGGGTTCACCCAGGGAAAAACAAATTGTTCAATGTCATGAATAACAGACCTATAGAACATATTGCCAAAGGGTGTTACAGATGATAAAAGTTTATATAGGTTCAAGACCAGTCTTGGTATTTTCAAAGTGGAAAAATCCATAGAGGATTACTAAACCCAGAAAAAGTGTATTTGGTTCAGAAGGCCCCAAGCTGAAGAGACTACTAGCAGGAAGTTACACCCCCAGTACCACCACAAGCCAAGAGAGGTTTTTTTTTTTTGTTTTTACTCTTCTCTAAGTGTCCACTTTTGGTTACTACTGCAGACGAGATGCCGGACAAGCTGAAGTTTTCATATGATTTGTTGCAACCATTTGTGTGGTTTTATAAGTCAGTTTAATTTTTTCTGTTTTCTTTCTCCAAAGACTAGTTACAGAATATTGCTAAAACCCAGAGCATCATGGGAAATGTTGAACTCAATCTTGTATTTGAGGGAACAAAAGGATTTTGTCCAGATAAACTGGGACACAGTCTCTCCAGAAATAATTAGAGAAATCAATTGTCTTCCAAAAAAAAGAAGTGCCATTATTTTAACATTATAAAGTGTAATTAATACTGATTAATCATTTTTTTAAAACTGAATTTTAAAGTAACCAAAAGTATTCTGACTATTTAGGTCCTTTGTGTAGGCTGCATTAAAACTGTATAGTACTGCATTACTTCCCACTTCAAGTATGAGACCCAAGACATCATAAAGAGTACAAATTCTAAGATCTGATTAAAAATCCACTTCACTGTTAAAAAGACATATTTTAAAACAATGTGTTTGACACTGCCTCATAGAGAAAGGGAATATTAGTCATGTTATCTAAGACAGTCAAAGGTCTGGTTTCATGAGTGACAATTGTAGATAGCAAGTGTCATGGTGTAACCCCAGCCGGCAACTAAGCTCACAGCAACACAGCTGCTCACTTACTCTCCCCCGGTGGGATGGGAGAGAGGATTGGAAGAGTAAAAGCGAGGAAAAACTCATGCATCAGGACAGTTTAATTAGTAAAGCAAAAGCTGTGCACACAGGCAAAGCAAAACAATGAATTAATTCAGCACTATCCATTGGCAGGCAGGTGTTCAGCTATCTCCAGGAAAGCAGGGCTCCATCATGCATAATGGAGGGGGAATGTCCCCCCCTTCCTTCTTCTTCCCCTAGCTTTATCTGCTGAGCATCACATCATATGGCATGGAATATCCCTTTGGTCAGTTACAGTCAGCTGTTCTAGCTGTGTCTGTGGGATACAACTTCTTGTGCACCCCCACCCTACTTGCCGGTGGGATGGTGTGAGAAGAAGAAGAGGCCTTGACTCTGTGTAAGCACTGCTTAGCAATAACAAAAACATCTGTGTATTATCAACACTGTTTTCAGCACAAATGAAGAACATAGTCCCGTACAAGCTAATACATAAAGAATTAACTCTATCCCATTCAAAATGAGCAGAGCAAGTTACTAGATTTCTGGAATCTGGAATCTAGTTCCTTGGAAACAAAGTGAAGCAATCATAAATTAGGATATTTTAATCTATTTTTTTAAACACAAAATACAAGTTAATGTGATAGATGCATTAATTGACCGTAATTAAGATAAATACATTAAACAGATGCTCAAAATTTTTCCATGCTTAAAAATGGAAAGAAATGGCTAGGCCTGACCTACTTTTGGAGTTCTGAATATCCCAGTAGATATTATAAAATCCCTTAAAAGCTCTTACCCTAGCTCTTAAAAGACCTTTATTATATAGGCATAATTTCGAAGGATAGTTGATGATCAAATTATATAAGTAATTTTGGAAGTTTTATCTACTTTTATATAGATATCTGTAATCTGTTTTCTTGAGTTTGTAGTTCTGAATTTTGTGGTATTCTTTGGTAACCTGTATTGGTTTTCAAATTATGGTTTAAAGTTTGAATACATATAAATAATGCATGTGCAAATATGTATAAAAATAAAAGATGGTTGTGTAATATTTTCTTAATGCATAATATTTTAAAATATTTTCAGTCTATTAATCTTCTGGAGGGTTTGATTCCATCGAAGGAAGAAGGCGGCTTATCAACTGTATCTCATCTGCATAAATTGTTCTGCTTTGCAATAATGTGGAGTTTAGGTGCTCTTTTGGAGTTGGACAGTAGAGATAAACTTGAGGCTTTCATGAGGACTCATGATAACAAATTAGACTTACCAGAAATCTCCCCTGGCACCAGTCAAACAATGTATGATTTTTATGTTACTGATTATGGTAAGAAAAAGCACTAACATTCTTTTTTTATACTGACACTTTAAAAATGAGTTATAGCTTCTTTGAAATTTAAAATTACTCCTTTAGTCCTTATTACACAGTCATATGAGCGCAGATTTTTGATGACAGTATAGTAGTAATGCAGATTCTATATGCAGCACCTCTGTGCAAGTGAGATGTCAGAAACAAGGGATAGAGTGCTCATTGGTAACATTTTAGTATTTCTTTTGTTTTTAATTTTATTCTCACAGATTTCTATTAACTTAATCAGCCTGCATTTTTTAGATAATTTATGCTTTGACTGATTTAGTCTAAATTAATATTAATTTTATATTTAATTTCCTCACAGCTAATATTTATTTTTTAAAAAATATAATCTGATTTTAATTCCACTTAATAAAAATTATTTATCCATGTCTGATAATCAGTAATAAATCTTAAAGTTTATAAAACTGTAAGAATAGTGTGATATTTTGAATATTATGAATACTGATATTTTAGGTAGTGTGATATTTTCCACAATGAACTTATAGTTTAAATAACACACACACAACCAGTTTCACAAAGAACTTAGTGTTCTTTAAGAATATATTCTCACATGAATACGTCTATTTCTCTTGTACCCAAATTCAGGTATTTTGGCCAGCAGTGTTGATTTAGCGTACACATACACAATCTGTATTTGCACGTTCTATAATTCCTCACTAGTAGTGTGAGAATGAGTTTCTAGGTAAACATTCTCTGGGGGGTTTTATTTAGATAGCTATATATAATTTAAGAAATATGTGTATGTTTAGTAGTATACATATATACATATACCATATAAATAGTATATAAAATGTGTGTATATATATGCATATATGTATATACATATACAGTGTATACATATATAAGACTAATTAGAAGTCATGACTAAGTATGTCCTTTGTTAGATGTGTTTTAGCTAGATTTGAGAAAACTTATCCGTTTTTATACTTTGTAGTACTTCGCCCATAAAGTCTAGGATTTTTTTTTTTTTTGTAATAACAAAACTTTGAACATGATCAAAATATTATGAGTTATTTTCCTCCTCTTTTGTAATTTCAGGTGACTGGGAGCACTGGAGTAAAAGAGTTCAGGAATATGTTTATCCAACAGATAGTGTCCCAGACTATGCATCTATTCTAGTTCCAAACGTTGACAATGTCAGAACTCAGTTTTTGATAAACACAATCGCAAAACAACAGAAAGTAAGTACAGGATTACTTATTGAAGGATATGCCTACTATGTGAAATAAGTAGAAACTTCATTATACAGTAATGGGAGTTGCAGTAATTCTTCATGTTCTCTAGTTGTTACTTGCTAGGTGCATCATGATTTACATATTGCTTGTGTTGGTTTTAACCTCAGCCAGCAGCTAGGACCATGCAGCCACTTGTGCAGTCTTCCCCTTCCCCCAGAAGGGTAGGGAGAAGAGGGGAAAGGGAAAAGAAAAAAAGCTCATGGGTTGAGATAAAGACAATTTAATAGAACAATAACAGAAAAGGAAAATAACAACAACAATAATAATAATGACGCAAGTCACTCTCACCACTTGATGAATTTGTACCCTCCTGAGCAGTGATCACGAGTATCTGCCCCTCAGATAACCCCATTTATACACTGGGTATGATGTCTATGTATGGAATATCCCATTTGCTATTCCATCATTCTGTCTAGACTTCTTCTCAACTTCTATGGAAAGCTGCAAAAAGTCCTTGAAAAAATATAAACATCACCTGGCAACAATGAAAATGATACGCATTATTGACACTGCTGTCATACCAAATCTGAAACACAGCAACCACTAGGAAGAAAATGAACTCTTTTCAGTTGAAAAGTTTCAGCATTCAGTGTGCAATGGGACTTGTCTATGCTTCCCTGTTGACTAGAATTTTCCCCTCCATGGAAGCAGTAGGCTTGCTTTGTTTTTAAGCATTTTTAAGCATTTTTTTATTCGGTAAGGTTTGATTTAATCACAGATTGAATAGTGATAGAAATTTTTTATTATTTTTTTTGTTCCTCCCCTGGATCAGATCCCAGCAGCATGAACTTTCTTTCCAGCTGAATTACATGTATTAGCTGAAACCAAAGTGGTGTTTCACAGGTCTGGCTTCCCTTCTTGGTTCTGCGAGTTTATTAGTGTCCTCTGTGTTGTCATGGTCAGTTGATCACTTGGATGTTCAAAAACAGGGTGAAGAATGAGACTGTGTGGTATCACTGTGGCTGTCTGTTGGAGAGCATTAATTTAAAGCAGGAGCAAGTCAGTCAGGAGTACCTGAGCTTTTCAAATCTCTTGCAGGAATCTCCTGCGTTATCAACTTCAGTGCTCTCAGTCATAAATAATACATCCTCCCTTTTGCAAACTGAAAAAATTCCTTTCATGGAATGGGTATAATAATGAAGATAATACCATCTGTGAAAAATATCAGTAGGATGAAAATCTGAGCTAGAAAAAAACACATGGAGGATACTTACATGCCTGAAAAAAGAGCAGGGTTCTTAACTAGCTCACTTTCATGAGATGAAATGGGAGATTCTATATGAGGTTTAAGAGAAAGGAAAGAAGTATTAATCCTTTGGTTCAGCAACTTTCTGTTTACATTCAGATTTTACCACAATAAGAAGGAAACCAGGAAGGGCTTTCTTCCTTCTTGAGACATTTATTACTGCTTTTTTTTTTTTCCCCAGGGAAATGACACTTAGTATACAAATTGACCAGAAAATATATTACGTAATGCTATATATATTATATACAATATTAAGAGAAAGCAGAAATAAAATACTTGCTATCAAAATATTAGCTTGAAACAAGAATTTTCTCCACCTTTAATTTGAATAAGCCATCAGAGAGGAGTAAAAATGCTTTGAAAAATAGAAATATATACAATGAGGCACACATTAAGATAGTATGAGTTGTAAGAGCCAAGAGTGCCATATT